>NW_027411582.1:19657478-20907478 GCF_049639745.1 Rhodnius prolixus | reverse complement strand
TATCAACAAAAATAGAACATGAATTTAAATTTTACTTCCAAGTACCGAAATTTATGGCTACAATTTTATAACAAGATTCTAAAAGCTAATTGTTTCAAAGATAAAAAGTGCATTCGGAACTCTATTCACCAGAAAAGCAAGCAGATTTGACAACTTAAGACTTATTGATGGCCAAAAAACTATAGTCATTCCACTAGCACTGAATGGCCAGTGGTCCTGAGATTATTTTGAGACCTTATGATCATCGTTACAACAAGGCAATTTGGACGAGGAAATTTTTGCAACAGCTGAATCCAGAGAAAACTAAGACCATGGTGATAGCAAAGGAAAGAGAAGATCATCATTATCTCGGCGCCTATCTGTCCCAATAAAAGGTTCTCAGGATGAAGAGATAAAGGAAAGAGTGGCTACCGCAGGAAAAGTCTTACACGCTTTGAGACAATCTTTCTTAGGAAAGCCGACTGTGTTCCAGCCGATTCTTATATATTCAAGCTAGTCCTGAACCCTCACGAAAAGGCATGAAAGCGGTATCCAAGCTATGGAAATGCGATATTTGAGGAAAAATACCGGGGAAAACAAGAAGAGACAAAAATCAGGATTGTGTATGTTAGGAGGAATTTAAAAGTAAAGCCCGCTGTAGAGATTGTAGCAACTAGCCAACTGGTTTGGCCATGTTATGAAAATGGAGGAAGGAAGTCTAACGAAGAAGAGTATATGAAAACCAGAGTGACAGGTTCCACGAAAAGAGGAAGACCACATAGAGTTCCATAGAGTCTCCGAGAAAGAGAAGTTGGGACTGCAGAAGAAGGAAAGATATAGTACAGGACTGGAGATAGCTCTGCAGGGCCTCGGCAACGTGGTAAAAGAGGAATAAAGACTAAGAAGAAGAAGATGATTGTCACCATCGATATCCTATCCTCCTGCTCTTCAAACACCATTTACATTCTCACCAATCATATTTAGAGTTACTTCATATTTTTAGCGCAGATTAATTACTACAATAATTCATAATTTCGCATGCATAAATTCTTATTTTTTAAATAAAAAATTAAAAAAAGAGAATAAAGATTGATATTTAACAGAAATATATTAAAACATTATTATTATTTTTTTAAAATAAAAAGAGCTTACGATCTAAGTAGATAAAGATGAAGGGAACTCGATGAGGGAAGAGAAAATGGATAGCCCATTAACAGAATATTTACGATGGAGTTATGAAATTTAGAGGTAAGGTTATGAAGTAAAGATGGGGAAGTACTAGGAGATCAAGTTTTCTAGAAAGGGACCTCCATCTGCTCTCAGGAGCTGGTTCTGTTTAGAAAGATAGGGTCGGAAAAGCAGGGAGAGTGGAATATTGAACGACCCCAATCATTGGCACAATTCAAGTAGCATCCCTTTAAACCCTCACAAACACTACTACCAACTGGAATTTCCACATCGGGGCAAGAACTGTGTTCTCATCCCTCATTTCCCAATTCTTCCCCTTTTACCACGGAAAAAAATCCCCCCCCTCTATAAAAAAAAACCACCATTTCTAAAAAGATTTATCTATAAGTTAGGCCTTCAGAGATTTTGTGGGTGACAGTAAAAGTAGTATTGCTAGGTAAGTCCCCTACTCAATATTGGCTAAGTACCAAATTGTAATAACAAAATGGCAGGCACACAGCTCTACATCATTCTGGTATCTTCTACCATTTGCTATTGCTATTACTTTGCTTAAAAAACCTAGTTTCTAGCACTTTATGTGTTATAAAACAGATTTACATTTGGCATTCAAAAAGAAAAGATTATTTCGAAGAATCAAGAATACAACTAACAATTTAAAAACAGTTCGTAGATTAAATGGAAAATTTACTTATTTTATTAAATACATTAAAAGTGGAGCATTCTTACTGTGTTACATCCTCTGAAGATCAACAAGAGAGGTAGTTCGCGTCTCAGAAAGGAGAGCCAAGCATCCCTCAAAACTTCAATAAATATTTTATAAACAACAATTCTTTTCCAGAAATAACATTATTTCCAAGCCAAATAAAACTTATTTTTGTGGAGAAAGAATAAAGGCTGGCTAAAAGTGAAAAGTCCAAATAGAAATAGTTTTACCCAGATTCGATTGTATTTCGATTAGATCGAGTTAATCGATTTAGTAAAGTTGTTTTTAGTAAATTTTTAAGCCTTATGAAGAAAGTTTTTGCTGCTTATTTACAACAAACAACTTGTAAAAAGCTGTTTTTATTTTTGTAAAGATCAAAGCAAGTGTTATTGGGTGTAAAGCAAGAGTATTCTTACAAGTGGAGATAATATTACTCAAGAGGGGATCGTAATGTGATCCAAAATAAAACTATTTTCTTAACAAAAGAAGTATACACCCCTTTAAAGGTAATAAATTGAATCAGGTTTATAAATAAAAGTAAGCTTTTATTAAAGTGATAATCTGGGCGCCACGGTAGCCGAGCGGTTAAGAGTCTGGACCCGCTAATATGTATTGCTGGTTTAGTAGGTTCGATACCCGGTCTAGCGGCCTTAGATTTTATTTAATGTTTAATATGTGAACTTTATAGTAAAGTTTGTTTGCTAGTCACCTCCGTCCACGATAACTAATTGTAGTTGGACTTACTGATAAAGTGGTAATCTAACTATAATAATGTAACTGTAATATAAGGGTAATTTTAAAAGAAACTAGTCTAACGATTACCTAAAAAAGCCTTGTTTTTAACGAAATAAGCATGAGCCAAAGTGTGGTTATTATAATCAGTAAACTGAGAGTGAATTATGCAGTTTGCAATTCATAAACTAGTAAACGAATGACTTCTTTGGGCACAAATCTTTTCAGCTATAAAAACCACTTTGCTGGCGATGCTCTACTTTATTAATGACAATTTTTTGTTACTCTTTTTGTAGCTTGCAACAATATTATTTCTGCATAGACATTAAGTATTCATAAATTATGATAATGATTCAAAGAAAACAGATAGTTGGAGAAACAGAAGAAGGTGCTAAGCAATAAGTGAAAGTGCATTCGTACTAAACACACACACATACAGGATATACAGAAAAAAAGTCCCATCTTTATATGCACGCCTGATGCTATCAACAAAATGGCTTGTCATTCTATCTTTCAATGACCTTTTCACCTATTTTCATATTCATGTGACATTACAATGTTTTTTTTCTTATTCAGATATAATAAAACAGGCGGTACAATCAAATAAATTACCTTTCGTACATTTTATGAGGCAACTTTCTCAAAAATACAGATTTTTTTTTTTTTTTGAAGATTTAAAACATTCAAAGATACTAAATAAATATTTATTTATTTTTTAATTGGTTACGACATCGACTGTTTTTTAGGTCTAACTGGCTCTTCAATCTCCCAGCTGTTCCAATTAGTTTTATTGCGACGTTTAATCCGCAGTAGGAAATGTTTGGTACATTGATTTGGTGGATGTAGATACTAATTTTTTTGGGAGCATGGTCTGTATGCCAATGTGTACCAAAGATGAATGAACAAATCCAAGCCGAGACGCTTCCCAAAAGCGTGTTTTCAAAACCTAAAATAAAAGAAACCATGGTAATGTAACGGGAACCATGGTTTTTCTATTTTGTGCCAAAAAAAAAGGCACAAAAAAGTATTTAGTCAAGTGGCTCTCCCAGTTGCAAAATTATGTCACAGCTGTTTAAATACATAATCACTGGTAGAAAAATATGTGTTAAAAGCAAGCGTCTGGCTGTCCTTCTCATGCCAAAGAAACGACTCCCATTGAATCTGCCTAGAGCCGAAGCAGTAGCTTGCTTTAGGCACGCCATTGGCCGTTAAATTATCTAGCAACATCTCTACGAGGGTCGTTTGAAAAGTCCGTGCAAAAATAAAAACTACTTAATTTTTTGGGGTAAACCTTTTTTATTTTTCAACATAGTCTCCTTTTAGGCTTATACACTTCGTCCAACGCTGCTCTAGTTTGTTGATCCCTTCCGAATAATACGATTTGTCCAAGTCTGAAAAATAGCCATTCGTTTCTGCAATCACCTCCTCGTTTGAATAAAATCTTTTTCCCGCCAGCCATTTCTTCAGATTGGGGAACAAATAGTAGTCCGAGGGAGCCAAGTCTAGAGAATAGGGGGGATGTGAAACGAGTTGGAACCCTATTTCCATTAATTTTGCGACCACAACTGCTGAGGTGAGAGCTGGTACGTTGTCGTGATGGAAAAGGACTTTTTTTGTGGGCCAATCGTGGGCGTTTTTCTTGCAGCTCGGTTTTCAAACGGTCCAATAACGATGAATAATATGCACCTGTAATAGTTTTACCCTTTTCCAGATAGTCGATGAGGATTATTCCTTGCGAATCCCAAAAGACAGTCGCCATAATCTTTCCGGCCGAAGGAACGGTCTTCGCCTTTTTTGGCGCAGATTCCCCCTTGGTAACCCATTGTTTAGATTGTTCTTTGGTCTCATGTATCTATGTTTCATCCACAGTGACGAAACGAAGCTTAAAGTCCTGCGGATTCTTCTGGAACAGCTGCAAACCGTCCTTACACGATTTCGTTTTTGGTCAAGCGTGAGCAATCGCGGCACCCATCTTGCGGGTAGCTTTGTCATGTCCAAATGTTGATGCAAAATATTATGTACCCGTTCATTCGAGATGCCCACAGTACTAGCAATCTCACGCACCTTCACTCTTCTGTCATCCATCACCATATCATGGATTTTATCAATGATTTCTGGAGTAGTAACCTCAACAGGGCGTCCAGAACGTTCAGAGTCACTTGTGCCCATATGGCCACTCTGAAAATTTTGAAACCACTTATAAACTGTTCTAATCGAAGGTGCAGAGTCACCATAATGTTTATCAAGCTTCTCTTTAGTCTCATGAGGCGTTTTGCCTTTCATAAAGTAGTGTTTAATCAACACAAGAAATTCTTTTTCGTCCATTTTTTGAAAATCACTCGACTTCCTCGATTCAAACGAATGCCAAACACAAAGAAATAGACCGATCTGGCTGAAACTTGGTGTGTGTTCTTCCAAGAGATGCTACTAAATAAACATAACCTCGATACGCGCCAGTAGTGCTATCTCTCTGACTTTGCACGGACTTTTCAAACGACCCTCGTAAAGAATTGATATAGGGGAGGGATTAGCTATGTGGTTAGCGTACTCGATTCCCACGCGGAGGTCCCGGGTTCGAATCCAGCTGCTAACCCTTAGATTTTCTCTTTCTAGGAGCTTCTTACAGCTCACTGTCCGGTGATGGACAGTGTGGTCTGTAACGAGAGAACACTGTCCGGTGGCCGGCTGTGCACGGATAAAAGCTGCGGGCGCCAATAACCATAGATGTTGACGCGCCTTAAATCATAAAAAAAAAAAAAAAAAGAATTGATAGAGCTATCGCCTAAATGCCAGAGCGATGAGGGAGCAAACATCTTTATAGATATTACCACATTACAATGTAAATTTTTATTACATAATATTTATTTGCCTGAGTATATTTTTTTAACAAAAATGGTCGCAATTACACATAACAGGGTTAAGAGAAAACAATAATTTGTAATTAAAATGACATTAGAAAGTAAATATACTTTAAAACAGTAGTTTTTCAACTATTTGGCGCACGCAGACCAGAAAAAATAAAGCACTTATGGACTAGCGAACTATAAAAACTGAAAAGAAGACTTAAAATTAAATCATATTTTCATTTTTTCTTAATTTTATAAAAAGGAATGCAAATTTATTTACTGCTCCGTCTGCGGTCGCGAATAACTAAAATTTACGAGGCCAAAAAACTCTTGCCCTTTTGCGCGGGTTTTCAGAATGACTGAAAAAGTTCTTACCCGCTCTTCAAGTAATTTAGGTAGGAGAAAAGACAGAGCATGCAATTCGTGCATAAGGCAGAACATTTTACGCTAAACATTGAGTAAAAAAGAAAAAAGAAAAAACGCTGTAGCAAAAAAATTTGCTTACGCCACCACAAATTGTCGGACGTTAAATCTCGCCATTAAAAAAAAATACTATACTATACGAGTATAATAAACCTCCATTAGTCTATCACAATTATTTGAATGATCCGGTCACTATGGAATTATTTTACATAGTTCATCAAGTTTACTTTGTGGCAGTGACACTGGCAAGTCACTTGTCACTCATAATTAGTTTTAATAAATGTGAACTAACATTTCCATGACCTAGGAACGCCCTGATTCAAGGCCAAGGGTCATAATGTAGAGATTCTGTTGAGTGTGTTTACCAGAGGGGACACAGCAGGGCGCTGTAACTCCGTGACTAAAGAGTATGTTAATTCTCTTAATACTTAGCAACATCATCCTTTAGTAAGCTGACATAATCCTTGTTAGTCATGCAGCGTGCAATAATGTTTACGCAGTTTGCTGCTATTACCATCCTAAACCACTTTAAATTACAAAAACTTCATCTTCAAATTGTACTCATCATTTTTTCTTACCCCCTAGGTTTCTCGGAAAGTGAGGTAGCTTAAAAAGCTTTGAATAAATCAAAAGTGTTCATCATTGGTGGTAAAGGAGTGTAGAAGAAGACTCAAAGGTTTAGCTACAAAGTGAGGCTTTTCATGGACTTCAACCAGTCAAGGATAACGGAAAGGTTGATGAGTTGGCGAAGTTGGGTTGTTTTCAACGCTGACAGTAAATTAAATTGTGGAAACTACAAAAAAATGGACGTAAGATAGCGCCTACACAACTGGTTGCAACTGCTTAATGAATGCAGTTAAGCCCAAGGATCCCCTAGTCAGGATGCAGATGAAAAAAAAATCTAAGGCACCTTGTGGCGCTATTTATAATGGAGCATGCAACGTAAAGGTAATTTGGCTGGTGCAGCAACAATAGAGTGGAAGAATAAGAAGTGCGTACAAAGTTGATGGCATAATACCTTGGGATATGCTCGCGCTTTGTAGCAATATGCTGATTTTTAGAGTGTGAAAGAATTCAAAGGCATAAGTGCAAAGATATTAAAACAAGTCTGACAGTAGTTACCAGAATCAAGACAAAATGTGACACTTTGGAAGAGTGGTAGCATTTTGTTTCGAATAGTTAATATGAGAAAAATCGAGGCCAAGGTCTTGGTAATATACGGTACCCATCGACTATTAGAGAACTATGGGTTTACGTCAAGGCCGTGAGGCTATAAGGATAATTGTAGGACTATTAACTGCAGGCTAAGAAAACATATGCATCGCAAGGGCCTGGCAGATGATAGCCTTTGTAGGTTCTGTCAGGAAGAGGAGGAAACGGCACTGCAATGTGCTGTGTCAATGTGAGGGGCTTGTATGGCTAAGGATGTTACTTCTCTGGAAGGAAAAACCAAGGCCTGGTGAGCTTTACACCAGGAGCCACTCTCCAGCATTAAGAGTCTCATCAAAAGGACGGGTCTGGTGAGGGGAGCCACTATAGATCCAAAGAGGTCGCAGTGGCGTAGGCCTTGAGGCCGCTTTAGTTTAATCAAATCTAATCTAATGGGTTTACAAAATTAATCAACAGTTCAGATAAAGTATAGTGTGAGTATTCGCAAATCACATCTTTTCATTCTCAGACGCTAAATAAAGTGGCATACATAAAAATCAATAAAAGAATCAATAAACAAGGGGAAAAAAAGACCATAAAAGTGAGTGATAAGACGAAACAACAGTAAAAACCAAAGCCCATTAAGTACATATGTTCCTGACTTAAGTAATAATAAAGAAGGTAATATTAAAGTCACTTCAGAATGATGATTTATTAAAGAGAAAAGCGGTTGGTAAGGGATGAGAAGATGTTATATCCGGTGCTTCATTGATCTCATCACCAGGTCCTTAAGTATCCATGAATAATATCTTAGTACAGCCATTTTGCTTTAATACTTTCTCGACAGAGATGTTATCATCCACCATTATTCTGCCTACTCCATCATCTTCTATCTGCTATCTCGTAACTTTCCTTCTATTAATTGGAATTTAACAAAAATAATACTCAATTCATTTCTAATTTTTTTTTCATATTTCTCATAAGAAAGAAATTATTGTATTCGTGAAGATTTTTATACTTGAGTTATCAATAGAAACAACAGTTTTTAGGACCTACTGAAGAAGTTATTTCAACGAATTGGTTTCTACCCATTATTCTCCTACTGAATCCTCAAGTAGGGTAATCGCCTATTTTTTTGTAGGCGGTGCTTAACCTCTAACTACCAATTACTTGTCGTGGACAGGAGCGGAAGTTCATACTTTATTATAAACAATTTTTTTTCTGATAAATAAAAAGTAGCCGTACGCGGGATTCGAACTGCTGATCTCTCACACATAAAGCCACTATCTTCACCACTAGACCAACCAACCCGTCCCATATAGTATACATAATGATAATATAAGGGCATTAGACTTGGTCACCAATAAGGTTTTTGTTCAAGTAGATAAAGTAGAGGTGTTTTTTTTTTTTTGCCTTTATCATTATTTATTTATTTATTGTTGTTAAGAACTTATATAATCTGGCAAAGTGCAGTTAAGATAGTAAATAGTTATATGATCAAAAGCCGATGCTTAACGCAATCCGTATGGACACAGAAAAAAGAGAAATTCGTCAGGGCTGAAACTCTTAGGAATTTTATTGGTTAGAATTGTCTGGATAGTAGGTTCCTCCACGCCAACGTCGTTTTAGAGACGTCTTGGTGGATTATCAGTATGAATTCTAGAGGAATTGAATTGGAACTGTTGAATTCGGATGGCAGGATTAGATTTCTGTAGAAATCAAGGAATCGTGAATCGATAGATTAGGTAAAATATGGGCTTTCCTTTAAGAGTTACAATTAAGAAAAGTAGTTTTACAAATTGTATAACGCTGGATATATTTGACTTAACTGTTCCAAGTGTGAAGAATATTCTTCAAGATAGAAAATTGGGAACATGAAGTCGTGCGCGAGTCCAATGAGAGATTTTCCCTAAATTTCGTTCATAAATACTACTAAACAGAAATCTTTGATAAATTCTTTGTAGTCATAACATTCAGCTAAATATAAGCTTAATAATGATTGCCAACCTACGAAAAAAAAAAATCCCCCAGCAAAATAGTTATTCGTCTATTTGCATAATTTATTGCCCAACTAGCTGAGTAGCTGGGGCCCAACGGAGAGGTCATTGAATAAAATTGGAGTTGGTGACCCTCTACTTCTCTCGTACTACTCAGAAAAATATATCATCTGTAACTTTTACTGCTCTTATTTCCCATAGGAATGAATTTAGTCCAATCGGGGGGAAAAAATAAATAAAATGCAAGGAACATAAATTATTGTAAATTTAGTTTTATATAATTTTTATGTATTCATTTTGAACACAAAAATGGACAATTCAACTTGTATGAAGGAATAATTTATGAGGATGCACTATTCAGTCATATTTTATCAACTAATAAAGATTTAAAAAATGCTTAAAAAATAATGCAATAATTAAAGTGCAAAGTACAAATAATTAAAACTTTAAATAAATACTACATATTTCATCCAATATTTCCACCATAAAGTGTTCATTTTCAATTGTTAGAACAAAACACTTACTTTTAATTTATTTAGAGCTATTTATAGATTTTCTCGTTTATCTTTGACTTATTTCTTTTCAAAAGGAGAGTACTATCAACTCACTTATTTATCTAATTATTCTTATTTTCATTTTATTTGAACCAGAAATGTATTAGATGCAAATCAAAAAACGAAAAAATGTACGATCCTGGCTCCCTGTAACATGTCAAATTGCATAAATACAGAATTATTATTATTATTATATTTTAATGATTTAAGGCGTGTCAACATCTGAGTTTATTGGCGCCCGGAGCTTTTTCAAAGCACTGCCGGCCCTCCAGGCAGTGTTCTCTCGTTACAAACACTGTCCATCACCGGACAGTGAGTTGTAAGAAGCTCCTAGAAAGAGAAAAATCTAAAATCTAACAGCTGGATTCAAACCCGGGATCACCAGGTGGGAATCCAAAACGCTAACCGGATAACTAATCCTCTTCCTACAGAATTATTATTACACTTATAAACTCAAAAAACTAAATTAACGTTAGCCTAATGTTCGATATTTTATTCTGGACTTTTCGCCCTTCATTATGGCTCCCAAACTTAAGGCAGACTCTTCTGATGGCGCAGTGCATCGAAGAAAAGGAAGGCCATCACCATGGAAGTGAAATTAGATATCGTAAAGTACACTACTGTTTTTTATTACTGTTTCATTTCATTATTAAACGTACTGTACAGTATTTTATATGTGTTTTTTGATAATTATGTAGGGTTTCTGTGTTAGGATAGGCTAAGTGCTTACAGTACTGTACTGTTATTATAGTAATACAGTACTGTACTGTATATGGTACAGTTTACGTATGTTCCGACTTACGTCCAAAAAACGGTTTATGACGCCGCGTAGGAACGGATCAACGTCGTAAGTCGAAGACTACCTGTACTCCACGAATAGCTCGCTTCTTGGCCACGCCTGTAGGTAATAAATACACTTTTATTTTGATCAAAGAAAATCAAATCACCCTAAAACATCAATACAATCATTGAGAGATGGATATTGCTGGTAAATTTCATCTTCTGATAGGAAATAAAAAAATATGAAGCTATTGGAGGCAGAAATGTCAAACGAGCCGTCAGGTAACTTCCTTTTCCTTTTACAATATCCTTTTCCGCATTCAATATTCACACCAAGTCTCCTATTTTAGTTATATTTCCATCCTGACCATTTTTGCTTCCACTTCTTCGCCTATCCTGTGAGCCGGTGTAGCCGGCAGTAAGGCGGAACTTTAAGTCCATATTAAAAACTTTAGTCCCTGTCACAAATATTAAGCTAAGGGTTTTCTATCTCCTACTTTTTCTTTTACGAAAAGTATTTTTCTTTTCATTTTTCCAACCCACCCATTCCCAAGTTATATCTTATTTTTTCCTCTTCCACAATGGCATCCATACTCTCCGAGACAGGTAGAGGTATCTAGAGATAAAGTCTCTTTTTGCAATAACCCTTGGTGGATTTAAAAGATGTTTTTTCCTCCTCCATACTTGCCCAGAATCTTCTTTTTTTAGGCAATTACTTTAAAAGAAAAAAATAAAATAAGGAAAATTCCACTTTAAAGTAAAGAGATCATTTGCATATTATATTAAATAAATTGAAAATAAAACCTTTTTTTTGCATCCCATTTTGTAACCATCGTTCTCCATATTGTATACTCCATTACAGTGCATTAGCCTTAAGTTTATTGGTAAGTACCATCTCTTTTGACGTTTTGATTTGGGTTTTGACCTATTTTATTCTATTCCGCGACATATACGAAAAAATGTTTGAAGTAATTGCGATAAGATTATAGAATTTAGTAAATCAAAAGCAAAACAAGACGACCACCCTTACGACATTCATTAGGCCGCCTTAAGAAGTACAAGTCTTTAGAACAGCTAATAAGGCTGCAATTTTTTAAAATTAAAATCTAAGTTTCTGTCAGCGCAATCTCAAAACAGAAATCACGTTTTGAGGACGATTGAATGTTTGGATCAGAATATTTCGAAAAATGAAACGAAAAAGGAAAAAGCTGTAACTTTTAAAATCGTTAGAATCTTTTCGAATGCATCGCACTCAATGTTTCGCATTCTCTACCCATCAATGTCTTTTGAAAGTTGTACCCAGAAAAGAAAATAACAGTTTACCCATCACTGTCATTTGAAAGTTATGCCCAGAAAAGAGAATAACAGTTTACCCATCACTGTCATTTAGTTATGCCCAGAAAAGAGATTAACAGTTTACCCATCACTGTCATATGAAAGTTATGCCCAGAAAAGAGAATAACAGTTTACCCATCACTGTCATTTGAAAGTTATGCCCAGAAAAGAGATTAACAGTTTACCCATCACTGTCATATGAAAGTTATGCCCAGAAAAGATAATAACAGTTTACCCATCACTGCCATTTGAAAGTTACGCTCAGAAAAGAGAATAACAGTTTACCCGACACTCTCTTTAGAAAGTTATGCCCAGAAAAGAGAATAACAGTTTACCCATCACTGTCATTTGAAAGTTATGTCCAGAAAAGAGAATAACAGTTAACCATCACTGTCATTTGAAAGTTATGTCCAGAAAAGAGAATAACAGTTTACCCATCACTGTCATTTGAAATTTATGCCCATAAAAGAGAATAACAGTTTATCCATCACTGTCATTTGAAATTTATGCCCAGAAAAGAAAATAACAGTTTACCCATCACTGTCATTTGAAATTTATGCCCAGAAAAGAGAATAATAGTTTACCCATCACTATCATTTGAAAGTTATGCCCAGAAAAGAGAGGTTTTAGAGATTCTAATGAACTGCAAAATCATTAGCTTTTCTCTAAATTACCCATAATTCTACAGCACACCCTAAACTCCAAAAATAAATCACCAATCATTGTCTTCTTGTTGCGCATGTGCTAAAAGTTCTTTTAAGAAAATTGTCACTATTGCTATTATACTATCTGTTGCACCTAATGAGGAGATGATTGTAGTTCTACGCTACCACAATCGCGCTTGGGGCAATCTAGTAAGGTTTTTTTTGCGGTTTGGTGAGGTTATGGTTGATTCTTAGTCATATTATTGTAGCATAAAAACGCCTCTTTTCCTTACTTTGAAAAACAAAGGTTTCTTGATCACAGGACTATTGGTCACGTGTCAAAACCACTTTTACAAATCATTAAAAATCTCCTATGCTGAGTGCAGTAAAGTATTCCAGTGATTGAACAATATTGTTCCCGATAGAACGTTAACTGTTTCGTCGTCAACTAACCCAGCCTAACCTTTTAACCACACCAGGTACACCCTAATAGAGATCCTATCCATCATATCGCAGACTTTACCCGTCACACTTTCTTCTCTTTGTCCACATTCCTGACCTCTTATGGATTTTAACCCATCATCAGAGGAGCCAACAAGTACAGCATAAAATGGAGATTTAGTTAAAGGCCAAATTCTCTGCACCAAACAGATTAATCAAACACTAATGAATAAAATTAAAAAATCCAGATCAGCAATATTATAAAACATGCGAACAACGAGGTTAAAATAAGCTTGTCTTTATATGTAAATCTGGTAAACTAGAAGCTGTGATAAATGAGAGCTTCAGAGGGGGTTCCATTTTTGTAGCAGGACAGCCCAAAATCTAATTACCAAAATAGAGACAATGTTTTTCATAAATATATAGTCAAAAAATGAATTTATATGCATAACTTTTTTAAGCTTTGAAGTTTTTTGTCCTTCCCTAATTTTTCAACCCTCTGATTGAAGTTAATACGGTCTAACTTTTTACCAACTTAAAACTTAATTAACATCTAAAACACATATATGAAAATAAAATCATTCTCTTAGCTTTAAATAAATACAGTTTTTATTTAAAAAAAAAAAAATCTAATTAAAACAAAATAAATGTTTAGATTAGATTAAACTAGGACGGCCTCAAGGCCTACGCCACTGCGACCACTTTGGATCTATTGTGGCTCCCCTCACTCTAAAGCTCACCCTCCAGACCTGTCCTTAAACAAATATGAAAGAAAAACGTCATAACTTTAGATAAGCATAAAAGTAAAGATCTATAACAGGAAATAATTAAAAGGTATAAACAAAGCGATAGTTTAAGTATAGGAAGCTTTTATAAGTTTGCATTTGAAGATTAATTGGTACGTGAAGAGCAGGAGGAGAGAAACTACCCAGTGGCAGCACTCACAAAGGGATATAATGATTTTTAGGTCTTCAGACCTCAAGGAAGTCGACGAGGTTGATTATTAGGTGGATTGTCAGAGGAGGCTAGGGACAGTACTAGAGAATTAGAGCTAGTCGAGAGAGCAGTATGGAACTTTTGGTATTTAGTCTTGGCGAGTTGGTGTACGAAAGGGATGTTGAGGTCGTTGTGAAGAGTGTGGTTAGTCACCGTAGAAAGGAGCGTCAGCTATCTGTCGGAGGAATTTTGACTGAAATGTCTTGCACTGTCCGTATGTTTGTAGGTTCAGCTGAACCCCACAGCTCTAGTCCGTAAGTCCACATATGTAGGTTTGAAGATAGTACTGCATATTAAGCGTTTGAGATCAATGGGTAATTTGGAGCGTCGTCCAAGATAGTTTATAAAATAAAATTTATAAAATAAAAAAAAAGATTTAATGTAAATCTTTAAAGCGAGTAACCTTTTACTAAGAAATAATGTTAATAAACGCTCCTTTACATGTAAATTCGGCTACAAATCTGAAATTGAAAGTACAGAAACGAAGTAAATTTAAATGGAGGTAATTAGAGTGGTGACAAGGATATTATCGAAAAGTCCACCCAAAGCATTGGAGAAAAAGGAAGGTCAGCCAAGTCAGCAATCCATCCGTCGACTGGATTCCATGGACAAACGGCTACAGAGAGGCGATTCGCTCCAATAGCTCTCCAGTATACCCCATTCAACTTCACAGTGGAAGCTGAAAAAGGACCTAGCAAGAAAAGAAGAGGTACCATACCAGCACAAGTGGTTTTTAGAGGATAAGACGGCGCTAATGACCGAAATTTCGATGTAGCAAATATTTTTGAGAATTAGGGGACCCCAAAATAGCTATTTTTGGAGAAAAACTCGAAAGTGACACGATCTTATCTACTTCAAGTATGGAAAAAAAGCAAAAGATTACAGTTGCACTAAAAATGAAAAAAGGTGCCTTTATTGCAGTACTAAATATGTCATTACAGGAAGTCATGGGTGAAATAACATAGAAGAAGTATAACAGTAATAATTTTGATTAGAGTAGTTATATAAATCAAAAAAATGTATTATATGAAGCGATTTAACAGCTAAACGTTGTTAGCCAAAAGATTTGTACAGCACCGAGTATATGATATTTCTAAATGGATTAAAGTTACCCTAACCGTAACGTACACACAACAACATGGGCGTCTCACATGAAAGGACGAGGGTAGTACGTTGAAACTAGGAGCAAGAGGAATGAAAGATGGTCTCCAATTACGTAACTTGGTTCCTACGACTTTTGAAAGACATTTTGTAAAGACCACTTCGTGTTATTACTGCAGATTTCTGAACTAATACTTATTTTCGGTAGTAAGTTTGAAGAATGATGAATTAAAACTTGCCTTAACTCAGAATTCTATTTCATTTTTTATTACTTTAAATTAAAAAAATTAATTCTTATATTTCTTTTTGTAGCGTGCATTATACACTAGATAGAAAGCAGGACGGGACCTACGCCCCACGGGCACCGCAGCCACAAGAGGCTTATTGTGCCTTTCCCCTTTGGATATAGTGGACGAAACCTCCCCTACTAAAGAGGTTGAGGACTTTCAAAGATCACAAGATCCAAAGGTTTCATAGCGCAACCACTCAATTGCAACGCTATCAAACAGCAGGTGAGAGGCGGTTTCCTCCTCTTCCTGACACAATCTGCTCAACAGTTCCAAGCTAATAAGCCCCTACCTTGTGCAGATGCTTCCTGAACCTGCCGTGCCCTGTGAATAGGCCTGTAATCAGAGTAATCTGATTTCTACCCAAGCACAGAGTCTCTTTGGTTCTTTTGTTTTACACGGTAAGGGCATAATACTCAAAGCCGTGTTTAACCCCAGGAAGCGTCTACCCAGTTCTTTGTATTATACACCAAGTGGCATATTTATCGTATATATAGATAACCCGAAGTTAAAGAAAATGTATAAAAATTAGAACTATCAGAATCGTAATGATAGAGGGTCATCATAGATCATATAGAGCAGGGTTGGCCAACATTTCTGTAAATGAGATCTACTTTTTATCTTAAAAGTGTGTCGCGATCGACTTGTTGTCATAGGCTTAGTCTAAGGGTGTAAAATGCATACTATGTTTATACACTGTGTTCCAGTACAAGGTGCATTCCAGCGAGGTATTGGTAGATAAGTAAAATATATTATTTTTTAAATCACTTATTAAGTTTTCGAGATATAGGCTCATGAAGAAACTAAATTTCCAGACCCAACTTTTGACAGCAGCATTCCGTACATGCGGTACCTAAAAAATTCGTTTTACCGACACTTTTTCAAGATAGATTTTTACTAACTTAAAATGAAATTTAACTTTTTTATCAACTGCAATGTATAAGTAACAATGGAGGTTATCAACTGCTCTCTGTATCTGAGGAGGCACCTTTGAAGGCACAGCTTCACAAATTGAGTAAAGTGCATTATTTGATAAATTAAGGAATAAGTTTGATCCTTTACATGAAAGATATTGATCACTTAAATATGTGGCAGGAGGTTTCCAATGTTTTTGGTAATTAAACGCCACTCTCCCAAAATTACCAACAAATTATTAAACCTTCTTGTTTATAACAGATGTAAAATTAATTTTTAGCCATTTTGTGCATGCTTGAGAACATCTAAAGCTCTTAACATTTGATTTTTCTTAGAAAAATCACTCGGAAAACGACTTATTTCCCCAATATTAATAAAAATACTAGCTTTACTGCCTTGGCAACATTTTTTAGTAGAAAGGGGATGAAAAAATACATAAAAATGACCTATCGCGTGCTCTTCTTTCTCTTTGATAACAAGTTAAAAAATTGAAATATGATTAATAAATACCAGATTTTGAAATGGCCTAGCACCTTTAATTTTGAAGATATCGAATTGCGGTTTCCGGTTTCTTTCATAACTTTTTATACTCAACTGTGTGTATGAAAATGGGGTCAACCGCAAACCCTTACTTTTGGACGCGCGTCTACCGCGTATGCGGGCAGAAATCTAAAATCAAGTAACATATTCTGAAACTAGAGGTGACGGACAACAAATTTTTCCTCTACCATTTTTTGCTCAGATCAACCGTTTAAGCATGAAATGCATTTGAGCCGTCTTAAAATGAACACCCTGTATATATTTTTATACAATAATTGATGAAGTTTAAAAATAAATAACGATCCAGCAATGAAATAACAATTGTGCAATGTGATAAATGAGGAACGTAAACTTTATCAGGTTGATTAGTGGTTATATGTTTATGAACGAATAGCCAACACGTATGCATGCAATATGAAATTCTCTATTTGAAACAGCGAGAGGGAAGGTACGAGTATTTAGTAAAGCTACTCTACACATCATTGCTACATGATTTGGTTTTGAACTCATATACAAACCAGATCCTGACCATTAAGCTTCAGGACCATGCATATTGAATAACGCAAGGCAGGGAGGGGAGGAAATGGCCGTAATGTGTAGTACAGTTACGTTTTCACTTTGTGTGTTTGAAATCCGTTTCAAATGCTCTACAGTTTATACGCTCTAAATTTAATGCACTCCTCCCAATTACGGATCCTTTTATGTTTGAGCTAAATTATTAATGGCCAGTAAAGCGTAGTTGGGCGTCAGGAGCATCAGTGTCCTTTGGAGTAATTTTTTTTTTTTAATTTTACTAAATTCAACCCTGCTATTCTCAGGGTCCTAAATCCTTATTTACTCCAAAACTTCGAACATTTGAGATACGAGGTGTGGCTATTAAATAACGAGACCGATGCTGCTACAGAAGAACTATGCATGCGACAAATCCTAACAACCGACAGCTGTGCAGCGTAAAGCCTTCTCTTTCGCAGCGTCTCAAGTGTTTGTAGAGAAATCTGTCTGACCGGAACCGTCGTTTGTGTAAGAGGTGTTACTTTCGTTTTGCCGAAAACATGATACTACACGTGTAGTAGAGCAAAATATTTCACATGATACTTGGTAAAACCGCTACTGAAACTTATCTTTTATTAAAAGAAGTTTATGGCGATGTATGTTAATTACTTGCGCGAGTTTTTGTGAGGTTCAAGCGTTTCCAAGATATGGCCGAGAAGATGTCGGAAATGATGACCACCCGAGTCGCCCTTCCACGTCCAAAACGGATGAAAATATCGATTATAATTAATCAACATTACTACCGTGTGGTGCTTGCTCAACTCCGTGAAAGAGTAAGGAAAAAAACGGCCCGATTTGTGGAAGAACAAGTCACGGGGTTCTCCATCAAGACAACGCACCGACTACACCGCCTTATTCGCCTGACCTGGCCCCATGTGATTTATATCTGTTCCCTAAAGTCAAATCTGCATTAAAAGGAACACGGTTTCAGTCCGTTGAAGCTGTGAAGGAAAAAGCGGCAAGCGTCATGCAGGAGCTGACAGAAAAAGACTTCCAGCACTGTTTCGAACAATGGAAAAATTCGCATGGAGCGTTGTAGGGATAGGGGAGTGGTGTATATTGAAGGTGATAATAACTAAATATGTATAAATTTAAAATAAAATGTTTTATAGCAATAGTCTCGTTATTTAATAGCCACCCCTCGTATACTATATTCTACTAACTTTATACATTAAAAACTCTTCATTATCCTGATATATAGATTATAATAGATTAGAAAACAGACGGTACCAAAACCCCGCGGCGCTGAAGCCACAAGAGGCTTGTTGTGCCAGTCCCTTCTTAGATCTAGTAAGCGAAACCTCCCCTACTAAAGAGGTTGAGGACTTTCCCTTAATATTTCAGAAGCTAGTCCTTCAATCTACAATTAAAATTAAATTATCTGACATCGTTAAGTTTTTATCAGTTACATTTCCATTATGGATTTTCAAATCAATGATTGTGCGGGCCATATTAGCTAATCATGCTGGCACCTGGTGATTACAAAACTAAATTAAAATAAATCATTTTTTTATATCTGACGAAATGACATATGTACTATATTGACTAATCTTTATAGCTCAGGATGTTTGCCCCTAGCTTTAACTTTTTACTAATTTCCGGTCTTCTTAGATCCATACCATCTATCCACTAAACTATGCACTCACCGGGTAACACCGAACAAGTTTATCTTCAAGAATAAAACAGTTTTTTAAAGCCAAAAAATCTAATTTATATTCCATCATTTGTAGATGTTGCATACGTACATGTTGTTATTAATTATTTAAATATAAGATCAATATCTATTTATATGCAAAGGATATAAATTATGTTTAATAAGAATCTACCAATTTAGCGATGAACTTTTAGCGACATCAAAACTAATTTAAATTTCATTCATCTTTCTGTGTCCTCAAAAAATTGCAAAAAATAAAACAGTAGTAACTATCGCAGTAGTTAGCTAGTTTACTCAATACAGAAAACCAAATTACCATAATAGGTTAGATTGTATGTAATTGATGTAATTGGCTAGATATGCACCAAGTAGTATTAGAGAGTAAATTTACAATTATATTTATTATTAGATGAATATAAAATTAACTCGAAGGCAACGCCAGCTTTTAAATACCTAAATACTGTTGCCAAATGCATTTTACTTCGGATATTTTTAATATTTATTTGTTTAAAATTCCATTTTAGAACATTTAAAACAGTCACAAGATACAAATTTCATTACAATCAGGTTAAGTTTTACTGAGTAATTAGTAATAATAATAATTTTGGAGGAGGCCTTACATAAAGGGGGCTAACTCCTCTACCATTCAACGTACAGCGTCGAGACCCCCAAAAGGCGAATCTACATAAAATTTCAAATCGAATGACACCTCATTCATGAATATCGGTTCACGCGTTTAGGCGCTACGTTGTTTACAAAAAAAAAGATAACAAGAACAAGAAAACGCCGTTTTTGCTCATTTTCAGCAACTTTTTTCTAGTATTTTGTTTTATCTACGTAGTTGCATAAAAATTACTCTTGTAAACGAAGATTTGTTCTATATTTTAAAGAAAATTTGGGAATTTTATCTTTTATAGAAAAAGAGAAAAAAAATTGTCAAAGTTGGCTGTTTTTCAACGTTACGCTTTTTCGTGCAGTTTTTGACAATCAACCCTTGGAAGGGAAGGTAAATGGAAGATTTACTTAAATATCGCTACATAATAAATTAATATTTCGTAAATTTATCAGTAATCAAGCCAAGCGTACCTATCGAGATATTCGATTATTGAGAAGGCGAGCAAAAATATATTGTCCGAAGAAAAAAATAAAGGGTTACATAAAAATAAATAAATAAAGGCGTTTTCCTAAATAAAGAAGGGTCATAAGCAAACTTAACCACAAACGTCTGATACTCTATAGTGTAAGACTCTATAGTGTATTTCTAGACGTACTAAGTACCTTTTTTTAATAAAAAAATAATTTTAATTCAGAAATTTATTAGACGACTATGACTGTTTTTTTGTAATGTAGATAAGTAAAGTAAAAGAAAAGTAGGTAAAGTAATCGCCTTCTTTTTCAGGTGGGGCTTAACGTCCAGCTACCAATTAGGTATCGTGGACGGAGGCGACTAGCAAACATACTTTACTGTAAATTTCTTTTATTAACCATTAAATAAAACCCAAGGCCTCCAGACCGGGAATCGAACCCAGTACCACAATACATATTAGCTTTGCAGGTCTCGCTTGTAACTGTTCGGCTACCGTGGCGCCTAATGTATATAAGTAATCTTTAGAATTAAAAAAAAAATAATAATAACAGCGGATAAGGTGGTAATTTGGGACTAGGTTGGAATTTGGGACACCTTTGTTTTTGTGAAACCATTAAGTGCTATCTATTAGTTTTTGGTGCCTTACTACTCTTTGGGGTAGGCTTTGTCTGCTGCAGAAGGCAGCGCCGTCAATCGAGTGGCAGCTTTGTCCAAGAGAGGACCGTGTTGAGTTTGTCAATGGTAAAAAAGTTTTCTTAAGGTTGATTTTCCTCTGCTTTTGGTTAATACCGAGGAAAGATACAATAATCTCCCTTAGACATTAAAAATGTAGAAAGTAGAGAGTTTTAATTGCCAGTATTATGGATTTCAAATATGAATGTATATTGTAAAAAAATGAGGTTATATTGTACGCGGTGTATGGTGATGTTATGGGGACAGCGTTGTTCCAAATAACAACCTGGTTAATCGTCTGCCGAACAAGTGTGAAAAGTGGCCCTGAGAACGAAACTAGTGTCTTATAAATATTTCTTTTTCTACAGGGGTACTATAAAGGACCTAAAAAGGTATGCCTAGAACAAAATCAGGACCATCGCCGAAAGGCAAACGTACAAATTGGGATGAAAAGGAGATGGTTGATGCTATTAAAACTGCAAGGGAGAAAAAAACTTGGTATTCGAGAAGCTGCACTTCAATTCAGGGTCCCCAAAGTCAACATTGCGTCGCCTATTATCAAAACAAACAGATTCTGAAGACGATTCAGATGTGAACTGGATTTGTCCACTCCACCCCAAAATACCACCCCAGATAATGAAGATGCGGATTGCATTTTTTTGCGAAGAAAAGTTCAAGAACTCAGAGTGGATTGAGTGCATTGTTGGTTGTCGTTGGGCTCAACTGGAATGCACTGCATGTGAAAAGGAGTCATTTGTTTGTGATTTTTTTGTGTCCAGTCCACACCTATCATGTCTTGATAATTCTCTAAGAAAACTGATTACATCCTAATTTTGTATCGTTAATGTACGATAATTGTATAAAATATAGTTTTTGTGGCCATATTTAAGGCTTATTTTTTACAATTCATGGAGAAACGAGAGAACATTACCTATAATTATTATGTGTGTCCCATATTACGGACCACACTTTCTGAAAACCCAATATGGCACCACGATAGACTTTTTTCAGTGTAACTCCACAGACTCCTTGCTGTGATCCACTCAGGACTCCATATTTACAAAGATAAATAATGTTATGTCTATGATTTTACTACAGAGTAGATTTTAAATTCAGTAGTGTTCAAAATATGCAAGGTAAAAAAAAAAGACTGTCCCATATTACCCACCTTCTCCTCTAACAGAAAAATATTCGCCGTAAAGCTGCAGGAATTCAACTGCATAAAATTTTTATATTGAAGCAATTACCGCAACCTTATAGTCGATAAATACGTTAAGATGTTATTTGCAATAATAAATGAAGGTTAAGTAACGCTTGTAACAGTTTAAAGAGAATAATGAGAAATGACATCATCCTTCTTAGGCAAGGTTACAGTGAACATCTACTTCCAGGATGTTTTTTGCAACAATAACTTTTAGAGAGAGAAACACAGAAAAGGTTAAAGAAGATTTCACCTTGACTTTTGCAGTAAAAGTCATACATATTTATATTTTAAAAAAAAAGGTGATAGAGATTCTGATGAGCTTTTATCACTCACTTGAAGAAAAATGTCTGAAAAAAATAAAGAAACGTTTACATCGTGAAAGTGCTTTTTTGTAGCTTAAATTTCTTTCATAATAAATAGAGAAAGCCAAGAGAAAGAAATAAACAAAAAATACAAATAAAAAGAAAGACTCCAGCATAAATCTTTGTTCATCTTGGCATGACTAAGTGATCCGAGGTTAGAATGGGACCAATCCCGTTCTTAGCAAGTACTTTTTAACATATCTGCCCCAGAACATTTGACTTTTTCGCTGCTGCAAAAAAAGAGGTTAAATTTATATTTCATAACGAAGTGATTAATTAAAATTTTGAAAGCACCAATTTATCATTAATTATGAAAAAAAGGGCCAAAAATTGAATTTCTTTGTTTGGTTATTGCAGCCGGACCAAGTTGGGAGTGTAGATGAAGTTAATAAGGGTACTTTACAAACTCAATTAAATGTTCACACAGTACAAGGTTTCACAAGTACCCAATTGCGCATCGCTCATGAATTTTAATTACTTTATAATAAATTATTTAAAATAAAATAAAAAGAATATTTATTTATTTTAAAAGTGAGGAAAATGAAATACACTTCACTTAATTGCTTAATATTAAATTTTTTTCCCCGCAATTATATTCAATAATTGAAAAGACAAAATTTAAATTTAGACAAAAAAAATAAGCTACACGCAGAATTTAGAATGTTTAATTAACTAGAGCTTTCAGATGTGTGCAAATTAAGAAACAAATTGAAATTTATACGATACCTTTTAATTTAATTATTTACACAATTATTTTTTATTGATATTTATTGTCTAGCTATAAATTAGTTACTATAACTATCATTAGTAGTGTTGATTAGTTGCATTTATTTGACTCGATAAGTTTTTAAGTGAGTACATAAGTTTTTAAGTGAATACATAAGTTTTTAAGTGAGTTCATAAGATTTTAAGTGAGTTCATAAGTTTTTAAGTGAGTTCATAAGTTTTTTAAGTGAGTACATAAGTTTTTTAAGTGAGTACATAAGTTTTTAAGTGAGTTCATAAGTTTTTAAGTGAGTACATAAGTTTTTAAGTGAGTACATAAGTTTTTAAGTGAATACATAAGTTTTTAAGTGAGTACATAAGTTTTTAAGTGAGTACATAAGTTTTTAAGTGAGTACATAAGTTTTTAAGTGAGTACATAAGTTTTTAAGTGAGTACATAAGTTTTTAAGTGAATACATAAGTTTTTAAGTGAGTACATAAGTTTTTAAGTGAGTACATAAGTTTTTAAGTGAATACATAAGTTTTTAAGTGAGTACATAAGTTTTTAAGTGAATACATAAGTTTTTAAGTGAGTTCATAAGTTTTTAAGTGAGTTCATAAGTTTTTTAAGTGAGTACATAAGTTTTTAAGTGAGTTCATAAGTTTTTTAAGTAAGTACATAAGTTTTTAAGTGAGTTCTTAAGTTTTTACGTGAGTTATACATTAGTTTTTTTCGATTGATTTAATTTAGAAAAAATAAATAACGTCTATGCCTATTTTTTTCAGGCAGAATACCATATTAGTGTGGTCGACGGAGGCGATTAGCAAACCTATTTTACTATAAAGTTCTCATATTAACCATTAAACAAAATCCAATGGGTATTGAATCCAGTACCACAAATGCATATTTTAGAAGGAATATTTTTAGACAAAATATCCAACACTATCGCGAGAAATTAGTCACTGCATCGTGATGTTAATACAGTAAAGATTATTCCTCACTTTGGTTATAAAACAGGAGAGAAAAAAAAAAACGAAAATCTGGTTAGGATATGGGAAAAAAAATTGTTGCTGAAGATCTACGGACCGGTATATACGGTGAATGGAGGATCCGAAGAAACGAAGAACTCAACAGGGCTATACGGTGTACCCATAATATTGTTTCTTGTATCAAGAAAGGAAGATTTGAGTTGGCTCGGACATGTTGAACGGATGCCACATCACCGAGTTGCCAAGGAAAGTTGTTTATGGACACCCTAGAGCTAGAGGTCAACCCCAGAATAAGATATCTGATGCAAAGGGCAGCAAAAAAACCGAAGATAGGAAAGAATGGCTGACTCTTTCTAAAATGAGTTCCAGGTCCTAGTAAAGGATTGAAGCACCACAATAATAATAATAATAATAAGGAAAGGGATTAGCTGACTGGATTCCAGCGCGGAGATCACGGATTCGAATCCAGCTGCTGGCCCCCTTAGATTTTCTCTCCCTAAGAGCTTCTTACAGCTCACTGTCCGGTTCTGCAACGAAAGAACACTGTCCATAGATCGGCAAAGCACTAGATAAAGCTCCAAGCGCCCATAACCTCAGATGTTGACGCGCCTTAAATCAAGAAAAATAATAATAATAAAGATCAATCAAATGAAGAAATCCAATATAATTAAACAGAACTTACTCGATTAAAATTATAGCACTTTGATCGATAATTGTGTTAAATTAGTTCTATTAGTTCTCTTTAAACTTTTTAAAACGAATGAAATCCTAAATTAATTGTGAAGTTTGATTATCAAGATTAAATAATTTACGCTATGAGTTTGTTTTACTAGTTAATACGCTCAGTTAATACTCTCATTTATCTGTAGTTTGCGTGCCACATAATTACTTCCTCCACCATCACAAATCATATCTAAAACTGTGTATATAATCCATAAATGTCATTTACTCCCATTATTTACTCTTTTTAATTATTTGTATTAAAGGAATCATTATTTATAAAAGATTGCGTGTTTAAAATATATATATATATATTTTTTAACTAATATTAATTTAATTTTATTTATTTACATACGCTTACAAAATAAAAAATATTGCTTATAGCCAGGATTCTGGTATACATTTTTAAATATGCTGGTCACAAAAACAAATTAAATAACAGTAAGAGAATGCTGAGCGATTAGCGAATTCCAACCCAGAGATCACTGCTGGTGTATTGTGTTTTTTTTTTTTTTTTAACTTAGGAGCTTCTTTTGGAAAAAAAGTTCCAGTCTCTCAATGACTTTAGGTGACGCGCCTTATAAAAATTAATAATAATATTGTAATAAAGGGAAGGGATTAGCTATGACGTTAGCATACTGGACTCCCACGCGGAGGTCCCGGGTTCGAATCCAGCTGCTGACCCTTAGATTTTCTCTTCCTAGGAGCTTCTTACAGCTCACTGTCCGGTGATGGACAGTGTTGTCTGTAACGAGAGAACACTGTCTGGAGACAGTAGTAATAATAATAATAATAATAATAATTCCTATCGAACGGTCTCGGAGCCTGCGTCACTGGTGGTAGCTGAAGTGATCCCCATCGATTTGATATCCCAAGAACGTAAGATGGCTTACGATTTAAGGGAAGACCTTGGAACATCGGAGGCGAAGGTGGTGGCCAGGGATCACTCAATTCGTTTCTGGCATGAGAGGTGGCTGACAGACACCCGAAGCAGATGGACTGCACGCACGGCTCAGGCTCATTTGCAACCCTTCTGAGTGGACCGGAAGGAAGCATGGCGAGGTCGACTACTACGTCACCCAGTTTCTTACAGGGCACGGGTGTTTCACTTCGCACCTGTGTAGGATGGGAAAAGTTGGAGACCCGTCATGTGTCTTCGGAGACTCTGACCTCGATGACGCCCATCACACATTCTTTACGTGTGATAGATGGGTGCCAGAGAAGGAGATCTTGGAGCAAGAGATCGCGAGGATAGGGTAGCGACCTTTGTGAAGGCAGTATTGGTAAGAAAGAAGCAGGAGCTGGATTTCCGTCTGCTCCGGTTGTTCCGGAGAGGAGATTGAAGACCGGTGGGAGCTCGTATGAGCTATTGTGAGGCACCACCTAGAAGTAATGCCGTAAGTGGTTCCAAGGTGGGTTTCTGTGCCTCTAGGGGAGGTGGGTTTTTTAGTGGGTGAGGGTCCCACATATCGTGGGCATTTCCCCCACGATGATGCATAATGCATAATAAAGATAAATAAATAAATAAATAAATAATAATAATAATAATAATAATAATAACCTATGATAATGATAAGTACCACAGTAACTTCCTGATAGCTTAAAAAATTGATAATGTTCACCGACAATTAATTCAGACTAATTTAATACAGGAGAAGCTTAATACGAGTGACATTCTTCAGAGCTATAAGTTACAATAAATTAGTTACACAAAGTGCAGTAAGAGGGCAGTCGTGTGAAAGATAATCCCAATTTAATACTTCTTTTTCAATAAAATTACTAAAACTCGGTTATTTTCAATCTTTTTCATATTATAACTAAATTCCTTATGATTGATAAGTTCTTATTTGGTTTCATAAGTGGGTAGATTTTAATTTTGTAGGTTGTTTTACTAATAAGAAGGATTCGGTGATTTAGTAATGTTTGGGGCGTCCTTATCGTTGGCTATTAACAACGCTGAGGCTTCTGACGCTAAAGCCCCATGCCTTGACGGTACTTCTAAACCTCACAGGCATGCCAGAGCCTTTTGGTAAATGGCAGGCTGCTTCTATACCATTGCTAGCCAGCCAGCTCCTAGTTCCATGCTCTAAACCAGCACCAATTTAAATGCTAAGTAGTATTCAGTTCCACAACTAGGCGCCTCTTCCATTTTGCCTCCAGTCCTAAACTTCATCACACCGTCGCCAGTCCTAGTGGAACCACCGTTCTCAACCCTTTTCATACACTACACTAGCTACTCCTTGGGCAGACACACTCTCCTGGTCTTTGCTCCTTTATTAAGAGGACCCTGAGGAAAATTAGGATAGTATGTTTCCCAGTAAAACTAACTGAAAGCACTAAGTGAAGTGTCTCTCTTTCACCAACGCTTGCTTGCCCTTACCTTTGAGTATTTCTTTAAAGTACATGGACAGACTACACTTACCTACAAAAAGGCACACCACCTTTATTTCAACAAAATAATGTTTTTCATAAGGGCCTGAATATTCCAACATAAGGTTTCCCTAATACTTGGCGAACTACTAATATTCTTCTACGCAAAATTTACTAAACTTTTGTGGCGGGTATTGGTGTAGTGGTTTTGTAGTTGAACGTTAAGCCCCGCCTGAAAAATAGGCTATCAAGAACAACCAAGAACGGTTATTGGCATTTCTATCTTAAACTTACTCAGTACAAGAACTCTTATCAGTTCTTGGACACATCGGAAGCTTTAATGATGGATTAACTCATAAAAATATCATAGAAACGTTTTTTCCCTATAATTCATAAAAATTATTTTAATTACTAATATTATACAGTAAAGTTGTTAATATGTACAGTAATAAGGTTGGTCTGTCTCAAGATATACGAGAAAATATAATAGCTCATTTAACAGGGTTAAAATTGTATTTCATGGAGTATTTTTCAAAACCCGAAAACACAAATGATAATCGGATTTCAAACCCCTTCTATAAAGAAAATTTAGGAAAAGCTACATCATTACCAATAAAAGATAAAGAAAATTTAATACAATTATCATGTGACAGAACTTAAATGATAACTATGTAAAGATCTGCTTAAAGAGACTGGATTGTAATGAGTAAGCTCTACCCAAGCGACATTAAATTTAATTGGTACTTACAGGTAGTTGAATGCTTAAGAGAAATTAATTTAGAAGATTTGGGCACAAATATAACTAAAGCTAAAGAAGAACTTTGTAAATTAATTAATAATTTTGAAGAGAAAAATATTTACGCAATTTTTAATTATTTAAAACTAAGATCTTACAGTTTACAAAGTTTATAAAGTGAAGATGAACTTGAACGCCTTTGTAACAGATACATTGTATCTCTATACAAATAAAGATAATAATAATAAAATAACACCCTCGGAATAACAAATTTCACGAAATACAATCATTTCTACGAAGTGGTAGAATTCAGAATGACGCGAGCCAAAAAAAAAAAAGGTAGAGAAAAGCTGATCTAACACTTCATGAGATGATCTTAATAGTTTTTTTTTTTTGAGAATTTCAGAGATTTTAAACCATAAAATACAAGAAAATCACGAACCAACAAATCTGATACTTTAGGAAAATTGTCTTGAAGAATGCCACAATATCAATATAAATTTGGGGCGCAGAAATATCTCAAAATAAAAATCTTGGTTAATACGAATTTTAACAATTTTCCGGGAATTTGGGACCAGAAAAACAATCAATAATGGCGATTGTGGATCAATCCACAGTTTTGTATCTCAAGATCAATGGCCTCAAGAGTTAATAATAAAACGATACTTAATAATAAAACTTTTACCATAACTTAAATCAAATAAATGGTTATTTAACCCTTTCCAGCTCGATGATGCCATATGGCATATGGTATCTCAAGATCAATGGCCTCAAGAGTTAATAATAAAACGATACTTAATAATAAAACTTTTACCATAACTTAAATCAAATAAATGGTTATTTAATTAAAAATTCATTTTCTCTTAATTAAAATTCAACAATAATTTTAAGTTTAACTAGAGTAGATATTAATGAATATGATATTAGGAGAGAAGGGGGACAGCACCGTGTCAGGTAATCGTTTTGCAAGATGGAGTTGTAAAGGTTTAGAACTGTCAGTGTAAAGTGCGGTCGTTGTGGTTTTGTAAGGCCAGGTATATAACGCAGCCTGCCAGGCTTAATGATTTTCACTGGAAGTTGCCTTGTAATAGAAGCCTTTATTATTATTTATTACAAGGCTATTTTATTGGAATAAAACTCGCCCGTTGAGCGTTTATTTTTAATTTGAAATTTTCATTTTTGTAAAGAGGAATTCCTCTTCATTTGAGGGCTTCTCATAAAATTTAAATTTGCCTTCGTTGATTTAGATTTAGCATAATGCAAGAACAACACAGTTGCTGACATATGAAGTAGATGTTGAGAATTCGTTCAAGATTTATGGTCAAAGACACCAATATTAACTTAGAAAGATCCACAAAGGAAATAATATATATCTCTTCAAATGAATAAGACTAAAAAATCTAGTTAAGACAGAGGCAGATGTTGAGTTCCCCAGTTCGAATCCCGCGGATACCTACTTTGTATTTGACAGAAAAAACATGTTACAGAAAAAGTATGTGCTACGGATCCTCCAAGACAGGCGTTGCCGTTATGAAGTAGGCGTGGCAACCTAACACTAGCATGGGGCTTCCTTTTGGTTATACGAACCGCCTACATTCTACAACTTTAATTCTGCATTGTGATTGGTCAATTCTTTAATTCTAATTGGACATTAAATTCCGCCTAAAAAAATAGGCGATTACTTTACTATATTTATTTTTTGCTATTAATTGCAAAAAAAAAATCAGTTATCAAGAAATTATTCAAGAACATTTCCATTAATCAATGATTGATCCTTTATTTATCAGTAAAATGTGGTTTATCTTTTACACGATTATTATGTTTGCGTGTAAATTTCCTTATCTTAGCTGCCTCCAAATAATTAAATTATAATAAAAAGAATAAAAAACCACGTTAAACATTATCAATAAATTATTAAACTTTCACGCGCAAATAGTATAAGAGCCTACAAATTTTGAATAAAAAATGAACTGTAGACCACCATTTTATACATATTGTACAGTGAAAATTTCATTGGTAAAGGCGTTGTCTTTTATGATGTAGGCGTGGCAAGCTAACACTATCATGGCTTCCTATTGGTTACACCAAACCGCCTACATTCTATAACTTTAATTCTCCATTGTGATTGGTCAATTCTTTATTGTCAATTATTTCTCATTTAAATATATTTAAACAATTTTTTCCAAGTAGGTATTTGATGAACTATCAGAAAAAGCAATAAAAAAACAAAATTTACTGAAGTTACCTCCAAAAAATCTATATTTCTCTTTCGTAATGTTTTCTGTTTCAAGTTTTTGTTTTTGTTTTTACAAGCTTATAGGGTATAGGGTATTGAAAAATAATGAAGAAAACTGTGCATATTGTTCCCTCATAAATTCGCCATTGTTAAAGTTTATTTTGCAAATGGCTGACATTAACAAAACAGAACTAGTTTGTGTGTGAGTGAGAGAGAGAGATAAACTTCTAAAAACCACTTTTTTTACTCAAAATGATACTTGAAAAAAATCATTTCCAATGATAAGTACCAAACCGACAATCTCACGATTACAATTCTTTCATTCTTTTAAAGATTAAGAGGACTTAAAAAGGAATTGGTCAAAATACTAGATTCAAAATAACATTTCATTCGTAAAGATTTTCAACTACTTGAAAATTGCCGCTTCGTGAAACTTGATTTCTGGTTAAGAGCAAACCAAGGGAATATCCCAGTCCGTATTTTATTTGTAGAAGATCGAACTTGACAAGCTGCTGCCAGCAAAGACAAATTTAGAAGGAAATAATTAATCACGATCCTCAACTTTCAAGTAACTCGTTCAGAATTCTAACTAAGAATAAGACGCTGTAAATTAGAGGCCATAAATAAACTGAACTGTCAAAAGTAAGATTCCTAAAAATTAAATCTAAAACATTTCTTAATAATCATAATTTTAAGCCAAAAAAACATAAAAGATGTCTTTAAGATTTATGAAGGTAACAAACAGTATATTAACATTACGGAAAGAATTATTCTGGTAGGTGATATAAGTTCAAGAGAAAGATAAAAATACTTTTGTAAAAGAAAAAAAAAAGAGGGGGTTTTCAGTTAAATCACGGGTAAAGGGGGGAATAACGTCAGTGTCAGGCTTTTGTTAGAAACTTTTTTAATTTTGTAAATTACAACGACAGCTGTAACAGAGAACAACCAAAGATGCATTGCTTTGTAAATTACAACGACAGCTGTAACAGAGAACAACCAAAGATGCATTGCTTTGTAAATTGATTTTTTTTCTTTCTATCAACATTTTTCTCATTCTAAAATGATCCAAAATTTGGGATCACAAATCAAAATTGTAGCCACTAATTGGAAGTAAGTGATGATCTACTCTCTTACCTATAAATTAGATCTTTAGTTACAGTTCTCTTTGTTTTTTTTAAAAAACATTTTCACTCAGTAAATGTACTCAGTACAACCGGGGAGCTGTTTGCGAAAATACGAGGCATGTCCAGAAAGTAAGTGTACTGAGGCTCTCACGGCCGGAGGGATTTTTTTTTCTACATGTTGGCTACATTGCCGTGTAGCCTGATTCCTCCCATCCGCAACGAGACCGGTTCGAGGTCAGTACGTTAAGTACGGTCGACGCGACAATAGGTTTCGTGAAAAATGTCAATCCAATCTCCCGCCAAGTCGTTTGGAAGGGAAAAAAGGGAGATTTGCGGAAACATCGCAGAAAGTTCATGCACAGTCAATCTCCAGATCGTCACGGAGCGCATTTTCGATTTTTTCCACAATTTCGTCAGTCACAATTGAAGATCTTCTGCTTCTCTGATCATCATGCACAGGCGTACGACCATTTTTAAACTCGCGACACCACTTGAACACACTCGTACGATTCATAGCCTTATCACCATATGCAGTTTTTACCTCCACTATAAACCTCAACCGGAGTTTTTCCCCTTCCAAACGAGATAACGGATGACGCCGCGTATTTCACACTTGGCGGGAGATTGGATTGACATTTTTCACGAAACCTGTTGTCGCGTCGATAGTTCTCAACGTACTGACCTCGAACCGGTCTCGTTGCGGAGGGGACACGGCAGTGTAGCCAACATGTCGAAAAAAAATCCCTCCGGCCGTGAGAGTCTCAGTACACTTACTTTTTGGACATGCCTCGTATATTTCGGCGCCCCCTACATGAAGCTTTAAATAAAAAAATACAAAACTTATTTTCCTTCACAAAATGTAATGATCAATTTATTTCATTCAATCCTATTCGATAAATCGATTTAAAGTTGCATTCTGTTAAAAAATGAGCTAAGAAAATCTTGCAAACTAGATTTCATTATTTAGTACAATTCATATAAATAATAAGTGCAGCGATTTTAATCGCGGAGTAATCGATTTTGAATTTCCAATGGAAAAAATAGTTTGAGATACCCTGAGTGGTTTTTACAAAATTTTATAGAATTAATAAATAATAAAACTGATCAGAGAAGGGATTCTATCGCGAAGATCATGGGTGCGATTCCAGCTGCTGGCTCTTAAATTTTTTTTTTTCTTTTTCTTCTTTCCCTCGTTCGGAGAAGACTCTCCGGTAGCCGACTCAAGACTGTAGTGCCCCAATTGACCTCAGATGTTGACGTGCCTTAAATTTAAACAAATAAAGATAATTTTCAATGCCTCATAAATTATCCAATACTTTCTCCAATCCTAAAACTAGTTTTACGGAGAACTACTAATTATTTTGTAACAAACTTTCTAAAATTTCGATGAAAGAATAATTTAACTTTGAATTAGGCTCCATTAGGCTAGAAGTAATCAAATTACATGCCCTAATTGCTAATAGGTAAATGCCCTAAACATCCTAATTTCCTAGTACAGAAAGTAACAAAGATTAAAACTAAATAAAAGTATCTAAAAAGTTACCCTAAACTGTGGATGCGTCAGCAAATCTCTGAAGAACTTTCTCTAATAAATAAATGACACAGCATCCCACGAATTGCATAAAATTATTACAAAATGTTAAGCATTAAAATATTCTTATTGCAAAATGATATGACGCAATACTTCTATATTTAAAACCAATTATATATATTTTTTTTGTTTCTTTATTTTAAATTTTATTTCTTCTTAAAACGCGCTATTATGCAGAAATAAATACTTATGTAAGATCATGTAGACGAAATAGATGTAAAGTCGGTAAACACAGATTTATTTATTCTGTAAAGAATTATACAAATTATTATAATAATGTTACAAATAAATCCTACAAAAGATAATATAAATAAAACAAACCTGTAAAGAATAATTAAATTACAAGTTGTTTCAACCAACTAAATAAAAATTACACAATGTAAACAATCAAGTCACTGAGCGTCACTCTCTAAGTTTCTAAGAACCTTCACAGTCTTCTAACCTGCACTCGCGTTAATGGTCGGGATCGTGGAGTGCTCTACTGGACAATTACTGCATAGTCTTGTTCTGCGACCGTCTTCTTTTTTATAAGCCAGTGTAACTGGGGAGGCGAAAGGTGAATCTGATTCTTCTACTAGGTCTGCTTCCAGCAACATCTTAATCTGTTTTTTTATTTCAAGTTCATCAGACCTAGAACATTTATAAGCCCGCATAGTAACGTACTCATCTGTCTTCAATTTTATTTCAGCTTCTCTGGATTGTACTTTACCTACATCAAATTTATGTTTTGCAAAAATATCGTCAAACCTCTTCATTATATTAAAAATTTGTAATTTGCTAGATTCATCTTTAAGGTGGTCTAATTTTTCAAGATATTTGCTTATTTCAGTAGATTCATTGAACCTCACCTCTACAGGACTTTGTAATGTCTCTTCTATATCCCTAATGGCATGGACTTTTCTTTGTTTATCAATATTTCTATCTAATTTTTCTGCTTTTTTAATAGTTCCATCTAATTCGTCTTTTTTATAAATATTTCTATCTAATTTTTCTTCTTTTTTATTATTATTTTTGTTTTTTTCAATCTCCTCGCAATTGGTTGTAGTTATATTCAATTCCTCTAAATCAATTAATTTGCCTGTGTTATCTCTTTGTAATATTTTTAACTTATCATTTTGCCAAAGTTTAAATTTTTTTATGGCATCAAGACCTAAGAGAAGGTCATAAGAAAAATGGTTGTTCTTGACTACATAAGTATGAAGCGTATTCGTTAAATTTCCTATTCTTAATGTAATATTTGCCCGGGTTGTACAGAAATTTAATCCATTAATGGTTCGGAATGCGTTCTTATGTCGTAGCAAGTTTAATTTCAAAGCATCTACCAGTCTCTGATTAATCAAACTTATGTTCGATCCACTATCATAGACGGCTTTTATTTTCCTCTTTTTACCTACTACTACGTTTAATTTAATTAGTGGATTAAAATTCCCCGGGCTCTTTAGTTTAAATCTTTGTCATCAATTTCTGGCTCTTCACGTGCTTCACTTAAATTAACTTGTTGTTTCGTGGCATGCAAATTTTTATTTCGACATTCTGTTATCGGGTGGTACCGATTTGGCCACCCTAAAGAATCACAGAGGGGACACGGTTTTTTTTGTAATTCGTTAGGTTTTTTTTTCATATCAATTTTAAAATTTTGCTTTCCATTGGTTTTGTGGCTACTTGGGTGCTGTATAACCTCTTTCTGTATTCTCATTACTGAGTCTTCCAACTTTTTTAATTCCCTCAAAAGTTCTTCAATGGATTCGATTGCCTGGCGATCTAATGAATTTTGTATTTCTATTGGTAATCCTACCACAATCATATTGATTCGAGATAAAACTGTGCCATTACTCTCAATATCTAAGCATAACCTTTCTTTAACTAAGGCATAATCCACCAACGACCCTCCTAAGTATTTATAGCTATATGCCTTTCGAATCTTTGACCAACCTTTATCTTCGAATACAATTAAAAAGGAATCTCTCCATTTTTGCCAATCTAACAAACCAATTTTCTTTAAATTAGCCTCATACCAGTCCTTGGCAGAACCACTTAAAAAAAACCGTAAAATTTCTATTCTGTTTAAGGCATTCATAACGTTATGTCTATCACATTCTTTTTCAAATTGATTTAACCACTCTGTAGAATTTTGTTTTCTATCAAATTTATCCAGTATAAATTTATTTTCTACTTCATGTAACTTCATCTCACTACTGTTTAGTTTCAATTCCAATTCTTTAATTCGACTAACTAAATTTTGTTCTTCAGAATGGTCAAATCTCCCATTTGTATCTACATTTGGGTCGATTTCTTCTAATGGAATGTTCGTATAGCATAAATTACTATCTTCATCAAAATATATTTTCTTTAACTCTTCATCTAGTTTAACTCCCAATTTTCGGTACCCATTAATTGGTTTTATTGCTACAATCGCCCTTTTCACTGATGATTTAGTAGATAATATTTTGTGTACCTTCAAATCCTGATATTCCACGGGTAAAGAGTACCATAACCTCTTATCTTCAGATAAACCAGCCAATTCAAATTCATTTTCACCTTTTTTAATAATATGCACAAATATCTTTGGTTCATGATCCATCCTTCTTGGTATTCAATCCTTGTAATTTAATTTGTAAAGTCGGTACACACAGATTTATTTATTCTGTAAAGAATTATACAAATTATTATAATAATGTTACAAATAAATCCTACAAAAGATAATATAAATAAAACAAACCTGTAAAGAATAATTAAATTACAAGTTGTTTCAACCAACTAAATAAAAATTACACAATGTAAACAATCAAGTCACTAAGCGTCACTCTCTAAGTTTCTAAGAACCTTCACAGTCTTCTAACCTGCACTCGCGTTAATGGTCGGGATCGTGGAGTGCTCTACTGGACAATTACATAGATAATTTCAAATAGTAGCTAAGGTTACGTTCGAAATGGCATAAGACTTTCACTGAGTGTAATTATTTGGTCAAACTAATAAATTTTTATAGAATAAAAAAAATTAATCAATATTTAAAAATATGTTTTAAAAATCTAAGGGCTAGCAGCTAGAAATGGAAACCGGAATTTCCGGAAAGGTAACCACGACAATAACCACTAAGCTAATCTCTTCCCTTCCCTATAATAGCTATAGTTAACGGTTCATAAGAGAACTGTTCAGAAAATAACAGAATTTTTTTAATTTTGCGCCAACAGGGATATTTAGTGTTATGCGGTTTGGCAGCATTGCTTTGCACCACATCTTTAATTACATGTTCTCGGATTGTTGATATTACGTTTAGTCTTCGAGATATTTGAGTGGAAGGTTTTTTTTGAAATTTTAATGGCGATTGGCGATTGGCAAAGGATATCTACGCCTCAAGAAAGATCGTCAGTCTCGATCCAGTTTCACAGTGTGATGCTTTTCGACATTAATAGAATTGTGCATTTAAAATTCTTGCCTCAAGATGTGTTTAAAATTGTAAACTTGTGTTTTTTACTATCAAGGCGTTTTACAATGGTTTACCTGAAAAGAATTCTGCAAAAACAGACCAGAATCTTGGTAAGATAACTCAAGATGGTTCTTGCACTTTGAGCCCGCACAGTTAGCTTGATCTATTCAGTCTATTAAATAACGAGACTATTGCTGTAAAACTATTAAATTTATACATATTCAGTTATTATCACCTTCAATATATACCCCTCCCCTATCACTACAACGCTCCATGCGAATTTACCATTGTTCGAAACAGTGCTGGAAGTGTTTTTCTTCTGTGAGCTTGTGCATTACGCGTGCAGCTTTTTCTTTCACAGCTTCAACGGAGACTGAAATCGTGTTCCTTTTATTGCAGATTTGACTTTGGGGAACCAGATAAAAAAACACATGGGGTCAGGTCAGGCGAATAAGGCTGAAAAACTGGGATGTTGTACTTGGCTAGAAACGTCTTGACAGACAATGCAGTGTGAGCCGGCGCGTTGTCTTAATGGAGAACCCAGTGACTTGTTCTTCCACAAATAGGGTCGTTTTTTCCTTAATCTTTCACGGAGTTGAGCAAGCACCTCACGCGGTAGTAATGTTGATCAATTATAATCGATATTTTCATCCGTTTTGGACGTGGAAGGGCGACCCGGGCGGTCATCATCTCCGACGTCTTCTCGGCCATCTTGGAAACGCTTGAACCACTCAAAAACTCGCGCACGTGATTAACATTCATAGCCATAAACTTCTTTTAATAAAAGATAAGTTTCAGTAGCGGTTTCACCAAGTTACATGTGAAATTTCACGACAATTCGTTGCTCTACTACATGTGTAGTATCATATTTTCGGGCAAAACGAAACTAACACCTCTTAGACAAACGACGGTCAGACAGATTTCTCTACAAAAACACGTGAGACGCTGCAATCGAAAGAGAAGGCTTTACGTTGCACAGCTGTCGGTCGTTAGGATTTGGCGCATGCATAGTTCTTCTGTAGCAGCATCAGTCTCGTTATTTAATAGCCCCACCTCGTATAAGACGTGCCAAATAACGCTATACAGGACTGTGTAACTACAGGAGCGGACTATTTTTTGAGAAGACAACGATAATAGATTATTTTCTGAACAGATTCGTATCAAACCATCAAAACATGGTATCTAAACAGTGTACTGTAATTCTCAACCCTTACACCAACCTTTCATTGAGTAGAAGACAATTTTAATTGTGGTACAATACTTTTTGAAAATTGTGATGGTATTAAGAGCGTTTAACATTGTGTACAAGTCTGTTAAAGAGTATTCATTCTGGCTACATGATGCTCACTCACATCGTGCTTGTAGCCGAGTGGGGTTGAAATGTAAAGGAGGATAAGGTGAAGCCGATTAACGTTTAATGTTATATCGAGTACGACATTTAGTGTGCGAAGTGTTTTAAATGCCAACCAGACCTTTAGCCTCTTCACCACTTAGCCACTACCTCCTCACTTTACAAAACACCGTCATGAACAAGCGTACAACAGAAACAATCAACAAGAACTTGGTGTACATTTATCTCCAGGATTCCATAAATTTTTATATACATTTTCTCCTTATTTCTTTGATTATATTTATTTTTACGAACTATTCTGATTTTGGAAACACCAGAAGTTTTGAAATAAAAATATTTTCTCGCAAGTAAATGCTGTGTTTACCCAATATTTGTGCGATTTGCTAAATGTTAAGTACTCTAAATTCCCACGCGGAGATCCCAGGTTCGAATCCCAGCTTCTGGCCCTCAGATTTTCTTTTCCAAGGAGCTTCTTACAGATCACTGTGTGGTGATGGAAAGTATTATCTACAAGGAGAGAACACTGTACTCGGCAGTGCACTGTGAAAAAAGCTTTGGGAGCAAATGAGCTCAGATGCTGAGGCGTCTTAAATTAACACACACAAAAAAATAGCTTGCATGAGCGGACATTCTGTTTTATACGGACGATGGCAAATGTTCTTTGTTACTTTAAAAAGTGAAATTAAAAACTCTTCTCCTTTCATTTATTGATATTATCACTTATTAACAGGGCAAACTTGGGAGCAACCAACCGTTGAAATGTGAAAAAGTAACCGGCTACTTTAGGTTTTAGTTTCAGAATAATGCTAACAGTAAGCTAGTAAATCGTCCTGGCTATCTGGAAGTCAAAATCGTCCTGTTCAAATAAAGGATGAACTACATTTTTGGCTTTTAATGGAGGCTACAGCTGGAAGGATTATTGTACCACAGGAGTTTCCATTTACAGTCTCAAAATTATGGCAGTAAAGGTCAGTTTTATAGCTTAAAATAGTTAAAAATTATTGCTTAAATTTGTTTTCCTTGACATCGCTCAGGCATTCGGCAGGGTGTGGCACGAGGAACTACTGTTTAAGCTGAGGGAGATCTTCCTCATACTTACTACCTCTTATCCTCAAATCTTACCTAAAAGATCGATATTTCAGAGTCAACTGTGGAGCAGCAGACTCTGATATCCGTCTAGTCTAGCCAGAGCTCTATCTCAACATCCAAATACTGTCCTCTCCAACTTTGCTGACGATACTGCAATCTTATCTCCTCATTCCGATCCTCTTATCGCTAAACGGGCTCTACAAACACACTTCAACCACTTACAGGACTGGCTTATCAAATGGCGAATCAAAACCAACGTAACGAAGTCAAAGTTTATAGTATTTACTCTCAGACGGAAAATCCTACCTCCTATCATCTTGAACCAAACTCCTGTACAAACTGTGGACAAAGTACGCTACCTTGGACTGTACCTAGAACTAGGCTAGACTGAAAAGACAAGAAACTAACTAACGCTACAAAACTTCTCGCCAGACTACTTGACAAACGTTCCAAAATTAACCTATATAACAAAAGACTCTTATATCTATTGTTACTGCGACCTATTTAGTCATACAGCATCGAAGAGTGCGGATCGGACTAAGCGTTCCAACTCACTACGCCTTCAGACATTACAGTCAAAAATACTTCGAAAACTTCTATGTTTCTAACCTCATTAACCATAATGACCTCAAAATCCCTTTCATTAGAGATCTTGCTAACACTCTTTTCTTCAAATTCATCATTCCTCTAAAGCAGCTCATCCTAACCCTCTCATAGAACACCTATCTTCCTACACATTACCAGGTAATCCTCTAAGGAGATTGAAGAGAAGATGGCCTCGTGATCTACTCTTATCGTGAGAGCAGTATAGCTAGAGCCTGTTACTGGAGTGACACCACTGGGTGCCTTCTCCACTCGTGATTTTCACGTATTTTTTTATCAGGTACCATATTTACTTGTTGCAACAACCGTTGCAGTTGTAAATTCCAATAAAAGATTTTTAAAAAAAATTGTCGTAGCCCACATGTTGTTTGCGTAAAATCAGTTTTGTATAGAGTCTAGAGGGTAGTTTTTCATAGAGTCAGCAAGTTGTTATGTGAGACGGAAACATCATAGAAGACCGAATTCTCTACAGCAAACTGATTAAACTGTGCACGTTTAATGATGAAAAAAAAAAGTCTGAAACCGGTCAGGGATATACAAAAACTATCTAAAACCAAATTTTCGAAGTAAACGATTATTTTCTTGCTCCTGTGGGGCCGGAGGAGATCCTCTGAAGGTATTCTTTTGGATTCCATATCGATTCATCATTCAACTGTTACTACAAAAAACAAGATTTACAGAACAGGTTAAAGGTCAATTTTTGGGGATTTTGCGGAGGCGACATTGAGGCCATTTGCGGTGATGTAAAGTTATTTTACAGTAATTTATCGATTGATTGAGGTGAGAATAAATAATGTTAAAATACCGATGTTCATTTTTAGTTGCAGTATTTGTGTTAGTATATTAAATAAAGTTAATTACAGTTTTTGGTTAGTTATTTATTTAAATGCGCATGAAATAAATATAATTCATTTATTTAATGTGGGATGAATTAAACTGATCCTCAATTCGAAGGTTTCAGTTCGTTTTAGTCGAGTTTAAGGTAATAATGATCCCCTCAGAAATATCGAGTACAAAGTTGAAAGTAGTTCAAGCCGATCAATTGCTAGTCAGAGTGGAACAGGGTAGAATGAACCGTGGTTCTTAACGGCTTTTAGCTAGAGTAATATTCCCTTAAGGGAGGTTTACACCAGAATATAACAATTATCTTCCATGAATTAGCAATTTATAAATTTAAGCTGCACCCTTAAGAGACAGAATGAGGAGTAGACCTTAGGGTCTGTCTAAAGTAGGTAATTCTAAATAAATCAACATTTTTGCTAAATTTAGTAAAGATTTTGAGGAACAAGACAACAATTTAGTCTCTTTACCGAAATCCCACGGGTTATTTAATGACCACAAAACAATTGTGATGTTAGCTATTATAATGTAATTTATTTATGTTTTTAATTAATTTATTTCAGAAATAACAGTACCCACCTCTATGCTGATGATTCTCATATTTACCTATTCTTTTTCTCCGTCGGATCTGTTTTAAGCTGTGTTTAAACTACAAGAAGACCTCATGGGATACGGAAAATAAACTTACTCTGAATGCAGAGAAGACCAAAGTAATTGTTACTGGCTCCAACTCACACCTTAAATCATTTGGCTCCTCTTCCTAATCTTTTCCTCTATAATATCCCAATAAAATATTCTTCCTCTGTGAAGAACCTCGGTATCACTTTTCATCAAAACCTATCCTAGAAAAACTATGTTTCCCAAATCTCTCGTCGCTCCATCCACATCCTAAAGCAGTTTAATAGTTCCTGTTACCAATTAAGACCTGGCAACTCCTAGTTTCCTCTTTTATTTTCCCCCCCCATTTCCACTATGGTTGCTTAGTATATGGCCGGTCTTACTGGTGATCTCGAAGCTAAGCTCAAGCGCCTCCATGAACTGCTTCAAACGATTTATTTTCAGCATTCCCAGAGACTCTCGCATTTCGCGGTTACTACGATGAGTTGAAGTGGCTTTTACCCTGTCTACCGCCGCCAGTATTTTTTGGCTTCATTCTTTTTTTCCAAGTTATCCAATCTCAAAGTCTATCTTATATTTTCTAATTCCTCAAGTTCAAATCCTCGATCCATTCTCGTAATACTAGATCTCGTTCCTCTGATCTCTATATTCCCTCACACCGTACCTCATCCTTTGATAAATCCTTCCTAATACGTGCTACCTCTCTCTGGAACTCCTTACCATCTTCTGTACGCCATGCTTCTTCCTTTTGCATCTTTAAATCCCTTTCTACTCAGCTTTCTCCGGAATGAATTCATTTATTTCCTTAATTTTAATTCTTATTTTTGTAAATACTTAATGATTTTTTATATATAAATACGAGGGTCGTTTGAAAAGTCCGTGCAAAAATAAAAACTACTTAATTTTTTGGGGTAAACCTTTCTTATTCTTCAACATAGTCTCCTTTTAGGCTTATACACTTCGTCCAACGCTGCTCTAGTTTGTTGATCCCTTCCGAATAATAGGATTTGTCCAAGTCTGAAAAATAGCTATTCGTTTCTGCAATCACCTCCTCGTTTGAATAAAATCTTTTTCCCGCCAGCCATTTCTTCATATTGGGGAACAAATAGTAGTCCGAGGGAGCCAAGTCTGGAGAATAGGGGGGATGTGAAACGAGTTGGAACCCTATTTCTATTAATTTTGCGACCACAACTGCTGAGGTGTGAGCTGGTGCGTTGTCGTGATGGAAAAGGACTTTTTTGTGGGCCAATCGTGGGCGTTTTTCTTGCAGCTCGGTTTTCAAACGGTCCAATAACGATGAATAATATGCACCTGTAATAGTTTTACCCTTTTCCAGATAGTCGATGAGGATTATTCCTTGCGAATCCCAAAAGACAGTCGCCATAATCTTTCCGGCCGAAGGGACGGTCTTCGCCTTTTTTGGCGCAGATTCCCCCTTGGTAACCCATTGTTTAGATTGTTCTTTGGTCTCAGGAGTGTAGTGATGTATCCATGTTTCATCCACAGTGACGAAACGACGCTTAAAGTCCTGCGGATTCTTCTGGAACAGCTGCAAACCGTCCTTGCAACACTTCACACGATTTCGTTTTTGGTCAAGCGTGAGCAATCGCGGCACCCATCTTGCGGATAGCTTTGTCATGTCCAAATGTTGATGCAAAATATTATGTACCCGTTCATTCGAGATGCCCACAGCACTAGCAATCTCACGCACCTTCATTCTTCTGTCATCCATCACCATGTCATGGATTTTATCAATGATTTCTGGAGTAGTAACCTCAACAGGGCGTACAGAACGTTCAGCGTCACTTGTGCCCATATGGCCACTCCGAAAATTTTGAAACCACTTATAAACTGTTCTAATCGAAGGTGCAGAGTCACCATAATGTTTATCAAGCTTCTCTTTAGTCTCCTGAGGCGTTTTGCCTTTCATAAAGTAGTGTTTAATCAACACACGAAATTCTTTTTCGTCCATTTTTTGAAAATCACTCGACTTCCTCGATTCAAACGAATGCCAAACACAAAGAAATAGACCGATCTGGCTGAAACTTGGTGTGTGTTCTTCCAAGAGATGCTACTAACTAAACATAACCTCGATACGCGCCAGTGGTGCTATCTCTCTGACTTTGCACGGACTTTTCAAACGACCCTCGTACAGGCCAAACTATTAGGGCCTCCAATTGTACATGTTTTTATTCTAAGGGGACAATAGTCCCAGTATAATAAATTTATTTTGGTCAGCTAACTTTGTTCAAATTTGGAATTTTACTTAAATATTTAATAGATTGGTGAAGGCCTGATTCTGACTTGAGGCCCTAAGAGGATATCAGCAATTTTGTCTTTCTTCCGCCCGCCATTACCAGTTACATTGCAGTCCTGTCAACAACTAAATTGTCCATAAAAATGGTTTTAAATAAAAGTGAAAAATTTATGAATAAGTACGGAAGTAGAAGAATAAGTGGCACATCCGCTAACAGATTATCCACGAGCTTGGAATTTTAGCAAGGCATGTAATAGTTCTTAAAGTAAATGAGATGGTAGAACCGTACATAATACGATAATAACAGCGTGGAGAAAAGCAAAACGACAAAGTCCTTCAGAAAATAATACGTTAAAATCAATTTTTCCCACACAATCTAACAGATAACTGTATAATCCAAATAGGTATATCTGTATTTAACGATATTTTCTGTATTTTTTAAAAATAATATCGCTAAAATAGGAGAAGAATTAGAAAACCATGCACGTATAGCTGGGAATCAATTAACTTGCGAGATTTTGGGTATTTTGTAACTTTTTTTCCCCTTCCCCTTCGTTGTGGCGATCGTGAAACATTTTTGAAATAGTTTTGTGTGGGAAAAATTTCAATAGATGTGTACTGTATCACCTTCAATATACACCCCTCCCCTATCCCTACAACGCTCCATGCGAATTTACCATTGTTCGAAACAGTGCTGGAAGTGTTTTTCTGTGCGGTCCTGCAATACGCGTGCCGCTTTTTCTTTAACAGCTACAACTGACTGAAATCGTGTTCCTTTTAATGCAGATTTGACTTTGGGGGAACAGATAAAAGTCACATGGGGTCAGGTCAGGCGAATAAGGCGGATGGCCTAAAACTGGGATGTTGTACTTGGCTAGAAACATCTTGACAAAGACAATGCAGTGTGAGCCGGCGCGTTGTCTTGATGGAGAACTCTTTCACGGTAGTAATGTTGATTAATTGTAATCGATATTTTCATCCATTTTGGACGTGGAAGGGCGACCCGGGCGGTCATCATCTCCGACGTCTTCTCAGCCATCTTGGAAACGCTTGAACCACTCAAAAACTCGCGCACGTGATTAACATTCTTTGCCATAAACTTCTTTTAATAAAAGATAAGTTTCAGTAGCGGTTTTACCAACTACAAAATATGTAGTATCATATTTTCGGCAAAACGAAACTAACACCTCTTACACAAGCGACGGTTCTGGTCAGACAGATTTCTCTACTAGCACGTGAGACGCTGTAATCGAAAGAGAAGGCTTTACGCTGCACAGCTGTCGGTTGTTAAGATTTGGCGCATGTATAGTTCTTCTGTAGCAGAATCAGTCTCGTTATTTAATAGCCACACCTCGTATATGAGTGCATAACAAGTTACCGAAGTAAAACTTTGCGGTCGTTATTCTTTTATCGAAATCCTCCGTGAATTCTTTAACACTTACGAAAGAGAAGAGTCTATTTCAAGCGGATCCGCTACTACCTCCAGATATTTCACAACTTACATAAGGGACTTAGTAAGGGAAAATTATGTAAAACTACATAAATAAATAAATAAATAAAATATCCCCTTAAGAAAATTAATCTAGAAGGAAATCCAATAACCCAAAACTTGTGAGTAAATTTAACCAAAACTTTAGCACAAGTGTAGAAGAAATAAAAGTATGGTAATTTATGCAAAACTCTAGGGCGTCTATGTATGTAATACAAGATCAGGTAGGCAGTTAATGTTACTAAAGTCACCGCCGTGGCATGCTATTTTCATTTCCCATGTTGACTACCATTTCAAAATAAATATGGGCATAATCACTCTGCCCCACCATTCCAAACAACACACACATTTACGTATTACATTCTGCTATTCTTGAATGGTAAAGGATGAATGATATATTTGCTTAAGATAGTAACATTTATTACTTAAATCTTTTTTTTAAAAAAAATCTCAAATTAGCCTCTGGAGCTCAAAAAATAGGGTGAGTAAATTTAATAGAAAATTTTTTGTTAAGGGTAAACACGCTTTTATTGGAATTTACAACTGCAAAGATTGTTGCTACAAGCAACTGTGGTACCTGATAAAAGAAATACGTGAAAATCATGAGTAGAGAAGGCACCCAGCGGTGTCACTCCAGTAACGGGCTCTTGCTATTCCTGCTTTCACGATAAGAGTAGATCACGAGGACCATCTTCTCTTCTATCTCCTTAGAGGATTACCTGGTAATGTGGAGGAAGATAGGTGTTCTATGAGAGGGTTAGGATGAGCTGCTGTAGAGAGGAATGGAATTGGAAGAAACGAGTGTTAAGCAAGATCTGTAATGAAAAAGGGATTTTGAAGTCATGGATGGTGAGGTTATATACATAGAACGGAGCGTTAAGTTTTCGTAGTATTTTTGGACTGTAATGTCTGGAGGCGTAGTGAGTTGGAACGCTTAGTCGATCCCCCCATACTTCTGTGCCGTATGACCCCAAATAGGTTGCAGTAACAGTAGGTATAAGAGTCTTTTGTTGTGTAGGTAAAGTTTCGAACGTTTGTCAAGTAGTCTGGCGAGAAGTTTTGTAACGTTGATTAGTTTCTTGTCTTTTTAGTCTAGTCCAGGGGTCGGCAACCCGCGGTTCGCGAGCCGTATGCGGCTCTTTTATCCAAATTTTGTGGCTCTTCAGCCTGTCCAAAATAAATTGTATATTTTAATTTTATTGAAATTAATGAAAATTTCATTTATTAAAGTAAAGATATTTTTTCAAAAAGAATTTTAAATGTGATAGGTTTGAAATTGAATAGAATTATATTAAAATACAGTACGTAATTATAAAAGACTGCCACCATTTTCATTCAAATACAGGTTTAGTTATTATTTATTTGTTTATTTACCTTGCAATATGTGAAAATAAATATATAAAACATTTAAATGTTATTGAATATCATAAAATAATAATTTGTGAATACAAATTATCTACAGAGTTCTTTACACAATCATCCTTGCGGCTCTTGATAAGATTAACTAAAATTATTTAAGGAAAATGGCTCTTTACTTACGAGGGTCGTTTGAAAAGTCCGTGCAAAAATAAAAACTACTTAATTTTTTGGGGTAAACCTTTTTTACTTTTCAACATAGTCTCCTTTTAGGCTTATACACTTCGTCCAACGCTGCTCTAGTTTGTTGGTCCCTTCCGAATAATAGGATTTGTCCAAGTCTGAAAAATAGCCATTCGTTTCTGCAATCACCTCCTCGTTTGAATAAAAATTTTTTCCCGCCAGCCATTTCTTCATATTGGGGAACAAATAGTAGTCCGAGGGAGCCAAGTCTGGAGAATAGGGGGGATGTGAAACGAGTTGGAACCCTATTTCCATTAATTTTACGACCACAACTGCTGAGGTGTGAGCTGGTGCGTTGTCGTGATGGAAAAGGACTTTTTTGTGCGCCAATCGTGGGCGTTTTTCTTGCAGCTCGGTTTTCAAACGGTCCAATAACGATGAATAATATGCACCTGTAATAGTTTTACCCTTTTCCAGATAGTCGATGAGGATTATTCCTTGCGAATCCCAAAAGACAGTCGCCATAATCTTTCCGGCCGAAGGAACGGTCTTCGCCTTTTTTTGGCGCAGATTCCTCCTTGGTAACCCATTGTTTAGATTGTTCTTTGGTCTCAGGAGTGTAGTGATGTATCCATGTTTCATCCACAGTGACAAAACGATGCTTAAAGTCCTGCGGATTCTTCTGGAACAGCTTCAAACCGTCCTTGCAACACTTCACACGATTTCGTTTTTGGTCAAGCGTGAGCAATCGCGGCACCCATCTTGCGGATAGCTTTGTCATGTCCAAATGTTCATGCAAAATATTATGTACCCGTTCATTCGAGATGCCCACAGCACTAGCAATCTCACGCACCTTCACTCTTCTGTCATCCATCACCATATCATGGATTTTATCAATGATTTCTGGAGTAGTAACCTCAACAGGGCGTCCAGAACGTTCAGCGTCACTTGTGCCCATATGGCCACTCCGAAAATTTTGAAACCACTTATAAACTGTTCTAATCGAAGGTGCAGAGTCACCATAATGTTTATCAAGCTTCTCTTTAGTCTCCTGAGGCGTTTTGCCTTTCATAAAGTAGTGTTTAATCAACACACGAAATTCTTTTTCGTCCATTTTTTGAAAAACACTCGACTTCCTCGATTCAAACGAATGCCAAACACAAAGAAATAGACCGATCTGGCTGAAACTTGGTGTGTGTTCTTCCAAGAGATGCTACTAACTAAACATAACCTCGATACGCGCCAGTACTGCTATCTCTCTGACTTTGCACGGACTTTTCAAACGACCCTCGTAAAATAGGTTGCCGACCCCTGGTCTAGTATGGGGGATTCCATGTCAACCGTTTGTCCTAGGTGCAGTCCAAGGTAGCGTACTTTGTCCACAGTTGGTACAGGAGTTTGGTTCAAGATGACGTTTTTTTAAAAACATAATTCACCAGCTAATGAATTCCCAAAATTTAGTTGAGAAAGCCAATCAAATAAAATTAATCTTAAATTTGCTCAATATATCGAGGAGACAATAATATTGTTCTACAAGATGTAAGTACCACAAATCTTAGTACAAAACTTTTAACTTTTGAAAAAGCCACCCATAGGAGCATAGAAATAAATAAGTCTAAAAGTTAATCTTTGTATTTTTTATCTTATACGATAATTTGTTTCAAGATTGTTTACAACCCTTGTTAAAGAGTTATGGTAAGTACCTTGGTGCAACATTTTAAAGCTTCTTATAAGATGGCATACTCGTATTTAGATGGCATATTACAGCCGCCTCTTGTAGTTGTGCTTCTTATTAAACGTTCCAGGATAGAATTATTTTTTTATCCAAATTGTTTTAAGTGTTAATGTTATGGATATGATGGATTTATAGAAATGAGGTAAATACAAAATTATAGGTTTAAAAGAAACGTGTAAAATAACTGAATGGTAATACGTTAGGTTAATATTTTAGGCTTCGTTACTAGCAAGTGGAACTTGTGACTAAGATTGTTCTTGAAAACCATTAGAATCAATTCTGGAAAATAAGAAAAACCAACGGGAAATTCTGAATAATTAAGTGATTAAAGACTAATTTCGGGCCAGAATTTAGAATTGAAACCAATATAAATACTAAAACGATAACACCACTTGTCAGTTATCTGCGACTTCTTATTTTTTAATATTCGAATTCGAAGATATCAGATGTTCACTAATACTATGTATGTGTGGATAAGGTGAATCCTTACAGTATTCGTTAATAAATAAATATATATATTATATCAATGTACATACCAATTATAGCTTCTAACATCCTGAGAGAACTAACCTGTAACAGAAATACAAAATTTGAAGTTAGATTGAATAGGCACAGTACAGATGGTTAGGATGTATGGATGGTCACTTCGGAGCGAAACGGCTTTATGAAGAGCAACCTGGATGAAAAAAGGACCATGGGGAAGGCATCGCTTAAAATGGGAATAGCAAGGAAGCGTGAATGTTAAAGACCAAGGTATTACAGGTGAGAAACGTAGTAGAGGCCACAGGAAGAAGAGAAAAGATTCCGCAGATATACAAAAGATTAATGAGAATCGATGGAACCATTTCTTCAAAGAAATCTCAAAAAATTTGGGACTCAAATTAAACTCAGAAATTTAGCTCTCACATTTACATTTCTTTTTTTTAACACACAAGACACGGTACCGTATATTATTCTAAAATTGTATTTTAGACTGAAGACCAACACGAGTCTTCTAGAAGTGTCCTTCTTCAAATTTACCTATTAAAGTTTTCAAATAACTGCTACGAGTATTGTGTATAAATAAAGTTTGAAGAAAAACTTTAAAAAATGGTAACTATTCTTGAAAAATGGTGAACACTCGAAAGCTTGGCCGAAGATCACGAAGTGTTATAATTCATAATTTCATAATTTATTAAAGCATTGACATATTTATACATATAACGAATAAAATTGTTCAAAATTACCTACGGGTCAATCCCCATATTTTTTACAATGAGTGCAGTTCTATTATAAAGAGTAGAATAAAAAATAAATTAAAAGTTCAGCTTAAAATGAAAAAGTAAAAGATAAATCTTATTTTTAAGGGAAAATAATAGTTTAACCTTTGGTTTTTATAAATATTAACTTTTTTTTTAGAATAATTAAATTGCATAATAAATTTGTTTAAATTTTGCCTCACACTCCTAGACCAGGGGTCGGCAACCTATTTTAAGTAGAGAGCCATTTCTCCTTAAATAATTTTAATAAAACTTACCAAGAGCCACAAGGATGTTAGTGTAAACAGACTCTGTAGATCATTTGTATTCATAAATTATTATTTTATGATATTCAATAACATTTAAATGTTTCATAAATTTATTTTCAGATATTACAAAGTAAATAAACAAATATATAATAACTAAACCTGTGTTTGAATGAAAATGGCGGCAGCTCCTATATATTACGTACTGTATTTTAATATAATTCTATTCAATTTCAAACCAAATCTCAATTTAAAATTCTTTTTGAAAAAATATCTTTACTTTAATAAATGAAATTTTCATTTATTTCAATAAAATTGAAATATACAATTTATTTTGGACAGGCTGAAGAGCCACAAAATTTGGATAAAAGAGCCGCATGCGGCTCGCGAGCCGCGGGTTGCCGACCCCTGTCCTAGACGAACCTAGATAAATTTAAAGCTGAGAAGAGAAACATTTAAAGAACAGTTTATTACTATTTTCCAAGTTTAACACTTAACCGTTTTTTAAATTTGGTTTAAATTTTCTAATTACAGCGTCATCATACCGCCATTAAACTTCACGACTTTACCTAAAATATGTATACAATTGTTTTTTTAATATTCACTTCTTTTCCTAATATTTGATTTTTGAGAAAAGTATGTAGTTCGTCTTAATTACCGCGATCGGTCATTTGACCGGCTGAATATTTTCATTTTATTTACTTATTTTAATATTTTATTTAATTTATTTATTTATTTTTGTAACAGAATTCTCTCGAAATCTCAATTTGATAATGCATTTATCGGATTATTGTTTGCTTGTGGTGCATATGAGGCCAAAAATGTACGATATTGCCCTTTTCTATGGAACAAAAATAGGGACGAGCATTCTTCTCAAACACTGAGCAGAAATGTTTAGATGGAAATTTTCAGGTTTATTCGAGTGGATCAAAGAAATCATCGCTCAAAAACCCGATAAATTGGCTTTGATTTCTAAATTTTGGAACAAATTCGTAGAGAACAGTCAAAACTGTTCTAACCAAGGGCATATATCTCTTCCAAGGACAATATTGTTCCCAACAAAGTCGAGATGCAGATTTACTCAGTACATGCCAAATAAACCGGACAAATTTGGGTATCAAATCTTGGCTAGCGTTCGATGCAATAAAAGGCTTTCCATATTTGGGGAAAACGTGAAAGCAGAGAACCTTCAGTTCCGCTTGGGGAGTTTGTCGCTCTGAAATTAGCAGAAATGTATACAGCTCGTGGTAGAAATATAACCGTAGAAAATCTCGGAGATCGCCTCAACAAATAGTTTTCAATATCCTAGACTTAGCCCCGGGATAAATGCATGGATTTTGTATCAAAAACTACCGAAAGTGAAATTTCAAGGCAAAATTTGTGTTACCATTACAAAAGCATGACAAATATTAGTACTCGAACAAGTGGTCGGAAAATGGCCAAATAAGATACTGCACAGGCAATTAGACTAAAAAATGCAGCCTAAACTGTAAAAAATACGTATGCGGGAAATTCGCAATTGAGAAGCCTATAATTATAAAAAATGATGCACAAAAGAGTAAAATCTACGAGATTTATTTTTAAACAAAAGAAACTATGCTTTTTCATTGTTAAATAATTATTATCCTCAGTCTATAATAAGAAACTTAAGTAATTTTAAAGTCCGATCATTTGACCGCTTACGGTAGGAATAGTTATGCATAAATGTCGGTAGGTTTAGTGTTAATTTTATTATTTTGAACATAAATATTCATTATTATTATTAAATGATTTAAGGCGCGTCAACATCTAAGGTTATTGGCGCCCGGAGCATTTTTCAGTGCACTGCCAGCCTCCGGACAGTGTTCTCTCGTTACAGACAACACTGTCCATCACCGGACAGTGAACTGTAAGAAGCTCCTAGGAAGAAAAAAAAGCTAAGGGTCAGCAGCTGGATTCGAACCCGGGACTTCCGCGTGGGAGTTAGCTACGCTAACCGCATAGCTAATCCCTTTCCCTAATATTTATTATTATTATTATTTTCATTCTCATATTAAAGAAATTATGTTGATCTATAAAGAGTTAAGGCTCTTAATTTGAATTTAAGTACTTTACTCACATATGTACCAATTAATTTTAGAACAGACACAGTTTTTAGGATTAAGCAACTTGTCCGTCCAGTTCTACTCGTTGTTAAAGTTATAAAATTCTCTCATTGGTTGATACATGAAGTGTGTCACAAAATTATGATGCGTCTTCGATTACATTTAACTGGCAAAGTTTGCATTGCATCTGGAGATTAATGTTATAAACAGTATCCTTGTCAGTGATTTTAATAAAATACTTGCTAGAAGTGCGGAGTTGTGCTATTAATCTGGTGTATGAGGCAGGGGTTGGTTGAGTGCTAAATATTAAATGGTAATATGGGCTAAAAGTGGAATTGAATGAATAATTTTGGTCTATTGCAGTTAAGTAGTTCTGGTATCTGTCTAAAATTTGGGGGTATGATAGTTTTTAAATGAACCCAATCCTCAACAAAAAATTATCTGAGCAAAATCAATTTTATTTAAAAATTCTTTTAATTGAAGAGCCCAATTATATTTTGAGTTTGAGCAACTAACTATTGAAGATTTTAATTTTTTGTAAACTGATTTTGGGGTATCTATAATTTTCCATTTGTAAGACATTTGAAGAGCCAGCTCAAACTAATTACAAAGTTTTCTTATCAATATTTTCAATTATATCCATTTATTGAGCAGTTAGCTTTCGTAGACCAAAGGTAATTGTAGAGCAGCATCGGAAGTTAACGGCGTTCTAATGAACTCTCCGCAAAACATCCTGCTAAAGTACTTTAACACATTACGAGCCTTTTCCCATAGGAAGTGGGGGGCGGACCCGGAGGTGTCCCTAATGTTCTACAGGGCCACAATAAGAGCGGTACTGGATTACGGGTGTTTTCTGTATGGTCAGGCCTGCAAGTATGTTATGCGACCCCTTCACGTACTACAAAATAAATGTATCAGATTGTGTCTCGGATTCTTGAACAGCACACCTGTGGACGTAATGTACGCAGAGGCTGGCGAATTACCGCTCGCTTATAGAATAGAAGTACTGTCCGATCGATATGTCTTAAAAAATTTAGCCACGAACCGGATAATTTATAATAAAATAAGCCAATTAAATACCGAAGTCCTCACTCACAAATATTGGACAAAAAAGAAAGGCCCCATTTACACAGAAAGTTTTATTAGAATCTCTACCTTTAGAGATAAGGTATATTCGAATAATAAGTTAGATGTGTACAACTTAAAATACGAACATTTATTGAGCGAATTAAATGTTAACACTTCCTTCGACTTGATAAAGGTACCGGAAAAGATGAGAACCGCGGCCTTCGAAGATTACATTTCTTCCCATTATCCGGGCTCATATCGTTTATTTACAGATGGGTCCAAAATCAATAATAAAGTCGGAAGTGCTGTGTATGATCCGGTTCGGAACTATTTTACGATAATTAAATTAGAAGATGAGGCGTCCATTTATACAGCGGAGCTAATTGCTATTTTAACGGCTTTAAAATATATTTATTCGTTGTCGGAGAAAAAATACACCATTATTAGTGACAGCCAGAGTGCGTTGTGTAAATTATCACATATACACAACCAGTCTGCAGGAATGAATCACATTATCGCAGAGATTGTAGAAACTATTGCCATTTTTAAAGAGAAGGGAGTCTGCATTAATTTTTTGTGGGTAAGAGGTCATTGTGGTATAAAAGAGAATGAAATTGTTGATACACTTGCAAAGGAAGCCACCAATAGTGGGGAAATGGCTAATTATAAATTACCACACACCGAAATCAAGGGTATAATTGCAAAAGCAGCACTACAAAAATGGCAGACAGATTACAATAATAGTGATAAAGGTAGATTCTATAAAACTATGGCAGATCAGTTACCTAGACAACCATGGTTTAAGGGAACTGTCACTAATAAATGGGTTGTTACGACAATAAGCAGGCTGAGAGCGAACCACGCGGTGTGCGGATCGTATCTACACAGGATCAACAAAAGGTCCTCTCCTCTTTGCGTAGATTGCAATGAGGAGGAGGATTTCAAACATGTAATAATGATATGTCCACGTTATGTGGTAGAAAGGAAACGCATGTTTGACGATATATACAGGTATTTAGATGCACCATTTCGCTACGAAGACATTATATTCTCCACCAACATTTATGTACTTAAGTCGATAGCAGAGCTAGCAATGAAATATGAATGTATTTAAAAGCTATAGCCGAATTAGTATGAATGGAAGAAAATGCTTAGAGAAGGATTACGTGATTTTAATTTTGGTTAAGCTCGTAGAAGGATGGCAGGAGCACAGAGTGCTGCTCCATCCATTAGCAGTAGGTTATGTAAATAGCGGTATATAGTAGAATGATGAATGTGTGAAGCGAATGTATTTGTAGGTAAGAATGGAGAGTGAGTGATATTCTAGTGATAAGCACCTAGACGATGCTGGCTGTATGGCGGAAGCCAATGCCAAAAAATAAAAATAAAAAAAAAAAAAAAATCCTGCTAATTAGTAATTTCTCAGATGAATGTAAATGACCTTTACTTTATAAAATCCCACACAAATATTTGAAGTATTAAGTATAATTTCTGCTTGAACTGCGTCAATGTACGAAAAGGAAATAATAGAAAATGGGGAAAACAATCTGACATAAAACGCTTTGATGATGCAAATTACAATAATAATCCGCACATAAAATGCTACCATTTGCAGGTTCACAAACTAGCTCCAGCTGGAATTCAATTTCATTTCTAAATATAAAATCTCTATGGAGCCTTACAAAGGAACAGTTTCTCTGGATATTATGCGAAAGTAATTCTCAGAGAGACAGAGAAAGAGATATTCTACAACTTCTAACCAGAGAAATGGTTTCACTATATCCAGAGAAACTAATAATGAACTTCCTTTGCGTCCAAAACTCAATTAATATAAATTGGGCATTAGAATTTACCCTAACTCTGTTTCTAAGTTACCTGTATAAGATGAATGACTAAATAGTGGACCCGCAGAGAATGGGGGTTTCAAGCAATAAAGGAGACCCACTAAGCATTGGGAGACGGTCTAACATTTAATTGTACATAATAGATATATTTACTGCTTTCTTTAATGTTTATAGGCTCTGCTTCTAACACGCGATCTGCCTATCGCTTTTACGGTGTTATTGACGATAAATGTAGATAGTTATTGATGATACGAGGTGTGGCTTTTAAATAACGAGACTATTGCTGTAAAACAGCGAATTTACCATTGTTCGAAACAGTGCTGGAAGTCTTTTTCTGTGAGCTCCTGCATGACGCTTGTCGCTTTTTCTTTCACAGCTTCAACTGACTGAAATCGTGTTCCTTTTAATGCAGATTTGACTTTGGGGAACAGATAAAAGTCAAATGGGGCCAGGTTTTGGCAAATAAGGCCTAAAAATGGGATGTTGTACTTGGCTAGAAACGTCTTGACAGACAATGCAGTGTGAACCAGCGCGTTGTCTTGATGGAGAACTCCATGACTGGTTCTTCCACAAATCGGGTCGTTTTTTCCTTACTCTTTCACGGAGTTGAGCAAGCACCTCACCGATAGTAATGTTGATTAATTATAATAGATATTTTCATCCGCTTTGGACGTGAAAGGGCGACTCGGGTGGTCATCATTTCCGACATCTTCTCGGCCATATCTTGGAAACGCTTGAACCTCTCAAAAACTCGCGCACGTAATTAATATTCATCGCCATAAACTTCTTTTAATAAAAGATAAGTTTCAGTAGCGGTTTTACCCAGTTTTGATGTGAAATTTCACGACAATTCGTTGCTCTACTACATGTGTAGTATCATGTTTTCGGCAAAACGAAACTGACACCTCTTACACAAACGACGGTGCCGGTCAGTTAGATTTGATTTCTGCTTTCTAGAAGCCTCTACAGTTCCCAGTCCGAAAGTGGGTAAAGAAGTAACACTGTCCAGAAAAGAATGGCAATGTAAATTGACTCTAGGCTTTAAATTACAAAAAAATAAATAAATAAAACGGGAAGATGTGGAAATATGCGCTATTTTTAAAAAAATTAAAGAAAGATTAATCAATCACTTTTTGCAATGAAATGAATTTTAATTACGTAGATTTTCATTTGTTTTATTTTTAATTAATTCTGGAGCATTAATTGAAAATAAAAACCAAAATGGGTTCCCATTTATTCATTATTTGTGAAAGCTTTTAATAATCCAACAAGAAACTTTTTAATTACTAAAAAAAAATTGACTTAGTAGGTAGTTATTAAGAGGAAAGAAGTAATTATAAATATCAAAAATGAAAATATATTTATAGCTATTTAATATCAAAATAAATTTAATTAAGGGGTATTTACTGATTATATTATGCAGGTGATACAACTGGACATAAAAATTGAAATGGCATTTCAGAAGGTTGTATAATATAATGCACGCCTACACTGAGCACATTCTAAAAACCATCTATTCAGATATACGAGGGTCATTTGAAAAGTCCGTGCAAAAATAAAAACTACTTAATTTTTTGGGGTAAACCTTTTTTATTTTTCAACATAGTCTCCTTTTAAGCTTATACACTTCGTCCAACGCTGCTCTAGTTTGTTGATCCCTTCCGAACAATAGGATTTGTCCAAGTCTGAAAAATAGCCATTCGTTTCTGCAATCACCTCCTCGTTTGAATAAAATCTTTTTCCCGCCAGCCATTTCTTCATATTGGGGAATAAATAGTAGTCCGAAGGAGCCAAGACTGGACAATAGGGGGGATGTGAAACGAGTTGGAACCCTATTTCCATTAATTTTGCGACCACAACTGCTGAGGTGTGAGCTGGTGATGGAAAAGGACTTTTTTGTGGGCCAATCGTGGGCGTTTTTCTTGCAGCTCGGTTTTCAAACGGTCCAATAACGATGAATAATATGCACCTGTAATAGTTTTACCCTTTTCCAGATAGTCGATGAGGATTATTCCTTGCGAATCCCAAAAGACAGTCGCCATAATCTTTCCGGCCGAAGGAACGGTCTTCGCCTTTTTTAGCGCAGATTCCCCCTTGGTAACCCATTGTTTAGATTGTTCTTTGGTCTCAGGAGTGTAGTGATGTATCCATGTTTCATCCACAGTGACGAAACGACGCTTAAAGTCCTGCGGATTCTTCTGGAACAGCTGCAAACCGTTCTTGCAACACTTCACACGATTTCGTTTTTGGTCAAGCGTGAGCAATCGCGGCACCCATCTTGCGGATAGCTTTGTCATGTCCAAATGTTGATGCAAAATATTATGTACCCGTTCATTCGAGATGCCCACAGCACTAGCAATCTCACGCATCTTCACTCTTCTGTCATCCATCACCATATCATAGATTTTGTCAATGATTTCTGGAGTAGTAACCTCAACAGGGCGTCCAGAACGTTCAGCGTCACTTGTGCCCATATGGCCACTCCGAAAATTTTGAAACCACTTATAAACTGTTCTAATCGAAGGTGCAGAGTCACCATAATGTTTATCAAGCTTCTCTTTAGTCTCCTGAGGCGTTTTGCCTTTCATAAAGTAGTGTTTAATCAACACACGAAATTCTTTTTCGTCCATTTTTTGAAAATCACTCGACTTCCTCGATTCAAACGAATGCCAAACACAAAGAAATAGACCGAGCTGACTGAAACTTGGTGTGTGTTCTTCCAAGAGATGCTACTAACTAAACATAACCTCGATACGCGCTAGTGGTGCTATCTCTCTGACTTTGCACGGACTTTTCAAACGACCCTCGTACAGTGACTTACGTAACAGTTTATCTGCAACTCAATCTCGACAATCAGCCACTTCCGCAGAACTCAATCTTAACGGAAGTTACAGAAAGTAAAATAGAACCCTTTTTTTTTTTTTTTGTGAAGAACTTCCAGCTAATGTTAGAGAACAAAAATTTTGAAAAATAAAATGCACTAGTTAAAGTTTTTGTTATGATTTCAAGTGGTTAATTTATATAATAATTTTGGTTCGCCAAGAGAATGGCTGTTTTTCACAAAGAGGAAATGAAATCCTTTCACTTTCCTGCAGGATTTGTGCACCTTTCACCAACAATAAAAGTTATCGAAGAAATAATAAAAGGAAAAAAAAAATTAGTTTTCAAGTTGTAACAAATGAAAAGCGAACTTAAAGTTGTACTTTACTCCCAATTAAAACTTTCATATTGAGTAATTTGTTGTGTATAGTTCAACAACAACAAACTATCTAACACGCGCTGATAAAACAAAGTGAACATTAAGTTAAATTAAAAAATTACCAGGGTGAGGATTAGCTGAGTGGTTAGCGAATACTGGTTTCCATTGCGTAGATCATGGGTTCGATTCCAGCTTGTTGGCCCTTAGATTTTTCTCTTCCAAAAAAACTTCTTACAGCAACCTGTCCGGGTGATGGGACAGGTTGCCAGTTCCGAGAAAACACTGTCAGGAGGTAGGCACTACACGGGAATTAGCTCCGGGAGCAAATAACCTTAGATGTTGTCACACCTTATATTAAAAAAATAATATTACCATTAATTAGGTAAAAAGAAAATGTTTGTCCTCACATTTAATTTTAAATATGGCTGCCGCAGGGTGTGTAAAGGGGCGAGAATATGGGCGCCTTGATTTTGGGGGAGCCCCCCTCGAATAAAGTAAAAAAATAAATAAAAAAAATGGTGCGTAAGTGAACAGAAATTAAATCAGCAATTCATTTCCGCTCATCTCCATACTCAATCCAGATCTTTTTATGTAAATGTAAATTTATGTAAATTTTATGTACATCCTTTTGAGATCAAATTTATTACTCTAAATTTGCTCAGGAGTAAACCCCCAGGACATAATCTCTTTAATCACTACTATCCTCCGTCAAGTTACACGGAAGGCCATTATTTTTTGTCACTTATCTTTGGTACAATCCTACGCACAACCCACCTTTCTATTATGAGGACATATTCCTTAATTAAACTGATTCCCAAGCACAAAGAAAAAAATCCTTAGAAGACATGTCTTCTTTTTACATAATCCAAGATATTTTGAAAAATACTATATAAAAGACTATTCAGAAGACTCGTTGGATCCTAAATCCACCCTGAGGATACACCACAAACTCTTACTTTACAAAATATTACTTCCGTCAATGTGGATTCACGGCTTAGAACTGTAGACCTCCGGCACATCTTCCACCAACATTCAACCTTTACAATCCTTCCAGCACAAAAGTCTTTCGCACAACTGTAAACACATTTTACCATGTCTCTCTAATCGTACTCTATATCAGGACCATTGATGTCCACCTAGATTCAACTAGGGCGGCCTCAAGGTCTACGACAATGCGACCACTTTGGATCTATTGTGGCTCCTCCCTACTCTAAAGCTCGCCCTCCAGAACCGTCCTTTAGATCAGACTCCTGATTCTGGAGAGCGACTCTTGGGTAAAGCTCAACAGGCCTTGGTTTTTTTCTCCCCCGAGAAGTAACATCCTTAGCTACACGAGCCCATCACACTGACACAACACGCCCAGTGCCGTTTCCTCCACTTCCTGACAGAAGCTACAAAAGGCTATCATCCGCCAGGCCCCGTGCGATGCATGTGTTTCCTGAGCCTGTAGTGGCCAGTTAATAGGCCTACAATCATCCTTATAGCCCCACGGCCTTGACGGATTAATTCTACAGCTAGCCTCGACGAATAGTAGCCTCTAATGAACTCCTTCGCCTGTGTCTGTGCTTTGTCACCACTCTTGAGACCTACTCTGCACCTGTAGGTTAATGGCCGCAGACTTAACACACTTGGAAACCCTAAAACAGCGCTCCGAGCCAACGAAGTGCCCGATGTCCACCTATATCAATGAACTAATTCCATATCCGATTCCTAAATTTCCACCACAATCTAGCAGTTCACCTGAATCCTCTCATCTAATCTTAGCGCGCGCACACCCGTCCTGATAATCCTCCACGTCGTTTTTTGTTCAACGCAGATTACAGGGAAGTAATATACTCGTAAGATAAAACTGTACCCTGTCTCTGACAGATTTAAGAAGATACTGTATTGAGACTGGTAGTATCAAGATAAACCACTCTTAGGACTGAATGCAAGAGTTAGCGTCTTCTACTGGGAAGGTTATGGAGCCTACTCGTGGCCAAGGTGCTTGGGGCACCCATCTAGAATAATAATAATCATCACCATAAGAGATAGGCCTATAAAGGTTTTAATTCCCTTAGTTTTTTAATAAACTTAAAATGATAAAACTTTTAAGCTGTGAAGAACTCGTTTGTTCACATTTCATGTTAAAGCTCCATAACATATTAACAAAAATCGCTTGTCACAAATGTTTACACGCATATCCACTGATCTTACAGTACAAAACTTCAATTACATTCATGTAATACGCGCTAATTGACATGGTGAATATGGTGGCCAAAATAATAGATATTATATGGACAATATCTAAACGACAAATCTAGAATAGCGTGCCATGTAAAGTATTCACCGCCACCTTAACACTACTTCATGCATAACAAAAAATATATTATCTATAAAATGATCAAAATTATTATTAAACAAACTATGTTTTGTGAATAGCTTTTAGTACAGGAAATAGTTAGAATATTTTCTGTTTTTCGATTAATCATTCATGATTGGAGATCTATTTCTAATATTTCTACACATCTGTACGTAACTACATAGATTATAAAAGTGTTGGTAAATATTCTTTTTCCCAAAATCCGTGAAACAGGTGCGCAAAACTGTATCATTTAATCAAAAAAAAACAAGAAGTCCAAACTATTGGTAAGGTAACTACACTGTTATCGCCAATTTCAGTCATGACTTTTGAGCTTATTTTTGCCAAGATTTCGTCCTAGGGTCTAGGCCATCTTCAGGGCTTATGCTTATTTATTTATTTGTTTTCATTAAAAAAAAAAAAAAAAAAAATTGTATTTACGTCAGCTAATATACAGGGTGTTCATTTTAAGACGGCTCAAATGCATTACATGCTTAAACGGTTGATCTGAGCAAAAAATGGTAGAGGTAAAATTTGTTGCCTGTCACCTCTAGTTTCAGAATGTGTGACTTGATTTTAGATTCCTGCACGCATACGAGGCTGACGCGCGACCAAAAGTAAAGGGTTCCCAGTTGACCCCCATTTTCATATACACAGTTTTAAGGAGTATAAAAAGTTATGAAAGAAACCGGAAACCGTAATTCGATATCTTTAAAATTAAAGGTGCTAGGCCATTTCAAAATCTGGTTCTTATTAATCATATTTCAATTTTTTAACTTGCTATCAAAGAGAAAGAAGAGCACGCGATAGGTCATTTTTATGTATTTTTTCATCCCCTTTCTACTAAAAATATTGCCAAGGCAGTAAAGCTAGTATTTTTCTTAATATCGGGGAAATAAGTCGGTTTCCGAGTGATTTTTTTTAAGAAAAATCAAATGTTAAGAGCTTTAGATGTTCTTAAGCATACACAAAATGGCTAAAAATTAATTTTACATCTGTTACAAACAAGAAGGTTTAATAATTATTTGGTAATTTTGGGTGAGTTCCGTTTAATTACCAAAAAAAATTGGAAATCTCATGCCACATATTTAAGTGATCAATATCTTTCATGTAAAGGATCAAACTTATTCTTTCATTTATCAAATAATGCACTTTACTCAACTTGTGCAGCATGTACTGTGCCTTCAAAGGTGCCTCCACTGGCTCGCAAGCCAGGTTAGCCTGGAGGTTATCAACTGTTCTCTGTATCTGAGGAGGCACGTTTGAAGACACTGTACATGCTTCACAAGTTGAGTAAAGTGCATTATTTGATAAATTAAGGAATAAGTTTGATCCTTTAATCCTTTTTTAAATATTTAAAATACTGTAAGTGAAAATTTTTGTGGCCCCCTACAGAAGTTTCCGTGGCCCCCCTAATTTTACTTTTTTTTCTGTGGCCCCCTTAAAATTCGCTGTGGCCCACTGGGGGGCCATATGGCCCCCGTTGAAAAATAAGGAACAACTGGCGGATGTGAACGACTAGGCGATTACAGCAAACGTACTTTACATTTCTTTCAGTAACCATTAGATAAATCAAAGGCCAAGACTGGGTTCGAACCCACTATACCAACAATACATTTTAGCTTCTAACCGCTCGGTTACTGGGGCGCCTATACGGTTCCTGATCCTCAGGAGTCCAAAAATGTTTAATGTAGAAATATGTTAATTTAAAAAACTACATTATTCTCTGATAATAGTGTGGATAATAGAGATATGTTAGTAATATGGACCAGATAGGCAGAAATGTAAGGCGATGTTAAAAAAAATTAAAAGAAAATAGACCAATAAAAGTGGCCATTATACCCTCTTTAAAGGGAAATAATAAAATTAAATACGTCTCCGCCATTTTATTACTCATTTTAATTTCAGATATATGTCAACTTTAAATAAAAATACACAACCTGGACTTTATTAACCATCTAGGGCCGCCAAAACCATTACATAAAGAAAAGGTAATAATAAAGGAAAAATGAAAACCAAATAAAGGAAAATGTAATAAGCCATTTGAAGATAAGATTTTTCCTCCCTAGTTACTCGCTTATCACAAAATAAAAATAGACCCTCAAATGACAAAAATGAAAATTGAAATCCATAATTCTGTAAGGAGCTGCAGCGTTAAGTTCTATTTAATAAGAATACTGGCCTGATCTTAGTATTCGACGGAATATTATTAACAAAATATTCTGAATAACAGTTTTAAAAATGTAGCGATGCCTCACTCGACTTTTTCTCTAGCTGTTACGTCAGAGAAGCTTTCCTAACTCATACGTATTCTCTCTAATCTCAGGAATAACTGATCCTCCAAAAAAAGATGGAGACTGTGTCGTCTGGAAAGCCGTATGTAGCCCACACAAGTCATTTGGTGCAAAACTGGTTGTAGGACAACGTCGACATGTGTTAGTTCGAAAGAATACTAGCTTCCTAACAGCCCAGATTTGAATCCTAGTAGTTGAAAGGGTCACTAACAAGACCAGACATCCAAACGTCGCATCATTGAGAGCCGCTATTGAAGCGGTATTCACCCCGATAAGGACCGTGACACATTGAAGCGCGCCTGCACACGCTTCAGACCGAGAATGGAAGCGGTCATTCAAGGTAGCGGGGGATCTATTGAGTATATGGGTTCTTTATGACCTTACAAACAATGTGGATAACAAAATTTTGACGTGAATACGTCTTTAAATTTGCTATCATATGGAGGCAATCCAAAAAACCTAATGATAACAAAATCGGGGAATACAGTTTGGCATTATAGTTTCGAATCTATCGTCTACATCCAAAATTAAATTAGACCACTGGATAGCTAAAGGATCAAAGAATTCATTACGATAAGCGAGGACTGTGACACATCGCGCGCGGTGTAGGGGGAAGCGCCGCCATTTTGAGATAATTTTGCTGCGTATCGAGATTTGCAATTAGTATAACTTTTGACTCGGAGAAGCTACGATCTTCGTTTAAGTTTTAATCGTCAGCTGTCGTCACAATCTATCGATTGTATATAAAACATTAGTGTAAAATAGTGACAGTGAATATAATAAGGTGTTAGAATAAAAAAATATCAAAAATATATAATGTCGGCCTATACGCGTCGAAAAGCCAAAACCAAATACAGAGATCGTATACGGTTGGAAATGGCTTCTCAAGAACAATCGAATGGTAATAATAAAACACCATATGACCGAGTCAAGCTGTGCCGGGAACATAGAAGAATGAATGCGGCCGAGCGGATCATAGCTTCACTGTTTGTAATAGAGTTAATATTGACATTTCGGAAATTTATTTGTAAATGAAAGACGCAAAAGCTGGTGATTTCTGTCTAGTAAACAAAAAAGGCCAATGGCATCTTCAAATTCGTACTCGGGTGTGTGTATATCCATCCGGGCACAGCGTTAGCAGAAATTAAACTCTTTATGTTACGATCGTTGTTGAAATATTCCAAAAATATCGCTAAAATTATACCCGATTACGAGCCTGATCTTACTACACCAATTATGATAGTTGGAGACTTTATTGTTGATGTCTCACAAAACCGCTCATTGCCCAACTTCTTGCTCAGCGAGTTCAATTTGTCTTATATTGAAACTTCTCCAACAACGTTAGGTAATACCTACGAGTATATTGATTTAACGTTTACTATAAATCTCGATGTATCTTGTGTGCCATTTGTGACGTACTTTTTGTATCACAGACCTATAATTAATAGTTATATTGTAACACAGTAATTATTTGTTTCCTGGATTTCATCCTAAATACATAAATAAAAATATTTTATATAAAAAATATAACCCGTTACGTAAACGTATTCACGAACAACACACGGCCGTGTCCATGACGCAGCCATATTTTTTGTAAACCTTTTCGTTTTTGCAATCAAAAATATGTTTGGAAAAAATGTATATTTTGTCCGGATTTTGGCGCCGTACCCTCTATTTACTTTTAAATATTGATTTAATACTTATGCCCAGAAATAATACAAACTATACGTGAACATTATGCACCAAAGCAAATCGAGAACACTTCGTAATGTTAAACCGCCCACTCAATTACATCAATATTATTGTTGATGTTATTGTAAAGCACAATAACAACAGAAGCTAATCATTAAACATTGTTTAATTAATAATAAACTTTGTTTTGTTTATATTTAGTTATTTGAACTATATTAAAGCTTAGGCGGCCATAGTTGGCGAAATCCTTATCACTAACTAATACTGCATAATACCACGATTGAATGTTAAAACACAATAATAATAGTAAACTTGATTGCACTCTTGGGCATAACTTATAGTTCTGGCACAAGACCATGGGCTATAACTCTCAAGAGATTTTCCTAACTTAACTAACTTTGGAACTAAGTTAGGGCGAAAGTTCCATTATTTCCTGATATTTGTGGCTGGATATGCAATACTAACTAAACATTTTACATGCATTTATGTGTACTTCTTGACTTTAATGTTACGAGGTATCTTATCCTTCTATTTAAATATCTCATACTGGTTTCTAATGCGGGAGATCCAGGATTTGAATCCGGCTGATGGTCCCTTAGAGTTTTCTCTTTCCTCGGAGCTTCTCACAGCTCACCTGTTCGGTGAAGCCAAGCTCCGAGCGCTTAATTCTGAAAGCTCTGTCTCAGATGTTGACACGCCTTAAAGTTATTTATTTAAATTTTTATTTTGTATTCACCATGGTAAAAATGTTTTGCGAATTATTGATGTCTGCTGTGCTTTCAAAGTTAGCACTGTAAAGTTATTTACGAGGGTCGTTTGAAAAGTCCGTGCAAAAATAAAAACTACTTAATTTTTTGGGGTAAACCTTTTTTATTTTTCAACATAGTCTCCTTTTAGGCTTATACACTTCGTCCAACGCTGCTCTAGTTTGTTGATCCCTTCCGAATAATAGGATTTTCTGAAATACATATTTCAGAGAGCTCAGAAGTAAATTTTTAAAGTGCAATTTGTAATCTTATTTCTTATTTTAAGACAATCTACTTTAAAAATTCACTGCTGGTCCATCTAAAAGAGTTTTCAATGAATTAAACAACTTGATGAACTAACACTGTTGAGTGCTCGTGAACACGTTTTCTTGTAAAACAAACGTAATTTCTCATACGAAGATAAAAGGAATCCTGGAAAATGATATACCGTTAGAAAGCCCATTAGACAAGGAAACTTTTATAAAAAGTGCTAGCACCTAGATCTGATAATGATCACATAAGGACCTAATGAGTTTTCTTAAAAATTTCGATTACTTTTATTTTTCCAGTATCCAGGAGGAAGATTGAGGATGTTTGGAGAATAACTTATGCTTCAAAATGGTGTCAATTTTTAGAAAATTTATCTGCCTTTCTAACCGTATCATCAGAATAGAATTCGGACTAAAACTTTCTGAGTAATAACATTTTTATTGCAAAAAAGTAATGTTTTTTGAGAAAAAAATTAAGTGACGTCACTCAAGAACAGTGGAAAATATGAAGTTGGCCAATACGTCATTGAACTCCACTTTAGATGTACTACACACAGTAAGCCTATGGACATTACTTACTGGTTCACCCTGCGCATACATCACTAATTACACCTGTTATTAACAATTTTATCTTAATTTTCAAGCATTTTTCTTATTATTTTTTTTTTTTTCAATGATTTAAGGCGCGTCAACATCCAAGGTTATTGGCGCCCGGAGCTTTTTCCAGTGCACTGCCGGCCTCCGGACAGTGTTCTCTCGTAACAGACAACACTGTCCATCACCAGACAGTGAGCTGTAAGAAGCTCCTAGGAAGAGAAAATCTAAGGGTCAGCCGCTGGATTCGAACCCGGGACCTCCGCGTGGGAGTCCAGCTTGCTAACCTCATAGCTAATCCCTTCCCTTATTTTTCTTATTATTTTCTAGTCTAGTTTTCAATTCAAGACGACGAACAAGCTGGCATATTTAAAGAAACTACGATAGGCAGACCCAATCAAGATGAATGCTTCTTTCTTCGCATGCTGTGTTGGTAAATGTGCCCGGCCCAACATCTTCCAGCAGTTGAGAATTGTCAACGCCGTTTACACATGCCACTTTTCGCAATTCAAGTCAAGCTATGAATTTATTTGAAGAGCGAGACTGACACTCGGATGTATGCATTTAATGACGCGTGCAACACGTAACATCCAAATCAAATTCGTGCATTATTTTGCACTCATATTGACCGCCTACTCGCCTTTCATCTCCAACAAAATTATGGGAGCAATATAAATCGCACATTACTGAAGATATTTTCCTCAACTCAAATATGAATATGGATTTTCACGAAAGAAAACTAGAACAAAGTGTTGATTGATGATTGAAGATTTGTGCTTAGAAATCACGGACAAAGTTCTCAATCAATCGGGGATGCCATCGCCGAATCAATCTGTTGCTGCTTCGCCACGGACTGAGACACAGCCACGCGTGGGTGGGTACAGCTAGTAAATTAAATAAAAATATATACATGTATTAGGGAAAACAAATTTTTGTAAAGATAAAAAATGGTTGGATCCCTCATTGCGTAGTTGAAAAGAGACAAAATTACGTTGCAAAGACTCTAGAACCGTACAGCAACGGGTGAAATATCCATTATAGCAATTTGAATTTAGTTTTACGGCATGGATTTTCTAAATAAACCATACTGGAAGCGAGCATTAAGACAATGCCTTTCTATTAATCCATTGTGGGAGGAATTCAAAATACATTTATATCGAGTATATGTGAAAAGGCATACACACATACTTACAAATGACCACAAAGCATGTATAGCTTCTTATGTCCACTCTGTAGCCACTTTGATATTCATTGCCAAAGACTAGTCCGAACCGGACTACATTAGCACTTTCGACCTTTCTCATTCCATCAGCTTGTGACCCAGGTCTACTGGTAAAGGGGAGAGGCCTGTGTTCCTTCCTCAGAACAAGAAGGGTTAGAGAAGCTGTAAGGGTGGGTAGTTACATAGTGGGAATACATACCCTCCGCTGCCTACCGAGCCCAATGTGCCTTTTCTACCCTACAATGAACCCTAGCATTACTAATACTAAGTTCTCTTTCCCCCAAGTGCCTCTTACTAACTACTATATAGCTTGTAACAAAGTAGTCTATTTATCAGTAATAACGAGCACAAAATAGCGCTCTCTAGTTACGGCTAAAAGGTGGTATATTCTCAAAATTCCATTAGGAGCAATGAAACAATAGCCTTCTTGATAAGAAAATTGGCTATATGAGAAGATGTAAATATTGCCAACAGAGAATTTGTTTGTTAAAAACCTCCATCATTATACTCGAAACATGAAGAATTTACTCATGTTACATAATTACACATAAATAAGATTTTCATTGTTCTCATTCTTCTGAAGAACTATAAATACATGCAAAAGATAATTAATTTCTCCGTCCATCTCAGAGTGTATGCTCATACCTTCGAGTGAAGAGTGGGGTAGGGAAAAACGGGCAGGTTAGGTTATAAAAACATAGTGAAGTAGTTGTTGTTCATTATTTTTGGTGAGTGAATAGGATGAAAAAAATAACTGCCAGTTTCAGCCATGATAAACTTTTATTATGCCGAGTTTTCGACCTAGGGATTAGGTCAGGGGTCGCCAAACTTTTTTTGATCATGGACTCCTATATAATTTTTCGAAATCTCAATCGACTCCCGTAAAAGTAATTTTCAGTTAATTAAAATAAAACATCTATCTTTAAAACTATTAGGTGCTGTGTTTGTACATTTATTTTATGATTTTAAACATTTATTAAGGTAATTTTATTTTGTGTAACAATAGTTTTATAAAAAATATCTTAATGTTGAAATTTAAATACCTTAATCTTTATTAACTAAGTAAAGTAACTACAGTATTGCTTCTTAATTAATGAGATGGGTGTGCCTGGTATTCCTTTGCAAGGTTCGCCTTATTGGGTTCGAAATTGTTTTTCCTTCGATTCCCTGGCTAAGATCCACCCCCTAATTTTAATTTTTAAAATTAATGTTTATTAATTTTACTAATCTCAAAATAAAACTCTTTTTCAGAGAAACGCAACCTAGTTGTTATTTCCAAAGTGTGATCAAAATCAAACTCATTAAATACATGGAAATCTAATCAGAGAAAGTAATTCTAGTCAGTTAATATTGTTCTGAAGTTGAAAATGAAGATGGTATCGAATAACTGTCATCCGCAAGATAACTTTAGGAGCTGAAAGATGCTATCAACCTCAAGAAACACCAATTTTAAATCTCACAATCTTAAGCTAACTAAATTTTGGATAGCCTTCCAGAGTTACAGAAATTTCCGAGATTTAGAAGTGAAACTAAATTCAGTAACCAGGTGTTAAACAAGTTTTTACTATATTTGAAAATTCTTACTTTGTTAAATCAAGAACAGAAATTTTCTAATGATGTGGTACTTTAAGACTGTTCAAATGACTAGATTGTGTTGGTGGAAATGGTGAATATTTGCAGAGAAAGTGGACTCTCTTGCAAGAAATTTTGGACAATCTCATATGGATTCTCAGATGGAGCCTTCTGGATATCTGCAAGGCTGCCAAACTTGGTCAACTGCTATAGCTCAGAGTATGGCCATCAATTGGCTGTAGAATGCCTGGCACTGCAGACTGCCTGAATCTGCGGTCGGCTAGAATGGGTCTAGTTAGGCCGGGGAATCGAAGTGGAGCCAGATTGCTACGCCGGTGGTACACGACATGAAAAAAAGAGACGGCCGACAGAAATTAGGAAGATAGATGGAATGATCTGGTGGTTTTAAAAGAATCAGGGCAGATCTTATTGGCGTAAGAAGTGCGCAGTACAGGAGGATAAGACAGCAAAAGGTCTTCTGCTACGAACTTTTGGATCCAGAATGAAACCAAAATTCTTTGAAAGGAAGGGCTACGTATTTCGATTTGGGGGTAATGTTTTTGATTTTATTATTGAAGAGACATTTTTGGGTGTACCTAATTAGCGTATTTTGCTGCATGAAATTACGTAAAATACGTACAATAAAAAGAGATTTATTATTATTGTATTAATAGAGAAGTTAAACCAAGTTATACGCAGGAGTAATTCGAGCAATTATCACGATGGTTAGAGGTGGTTTTCATCGATTGCCTTTCACCTGCCATTTCCTCACATATTCTGCATGCATGAAAAAAAATCCTCGAACGCAATGAATTTTTTGTACACGTTCTAAAGGTCATGCTGATACAGAAGTCATTCTAACAGAAAATATAATTAAATAAGCAAAAAAACAATCTGGGCCACATAAAACTTCAGAATAAAATGATAATAAAAAAAAAAAAAAAAATAGGCTTCCAATGCGACAAATAAAAATAAATAGCAAAATTGTAATAAAAAATTAATTAAATCATAGCGAAGCAATAAAATAAAAATGTCAATTTGAAAACACCAAAGAGCTTTTAACTTTCAGCTTCATGTTTCTGACAAATTCCAAAATATTTTAAAAATTTAAAAATAACTTTAACAGAATACTGTTTTGGCGATGGATTAATTAATAAATCAGTTACCAAAAATACGATGAATAATATTCTATTTATTTGAAATATGAATACGAGGTGTGGCTATTAAATAACGAGACTGACGCTGCTACAGAAGGACTATGCATGCGCCAAATCCTAACGACGACAGCTGTGCAGCGTAAAACCTTCTCTTTCGATTGCAGCGTCTCACGTGGTTGTAGAGAAATCTGTCTGGCCGGAATCGTCGTTTGTGTAAGAGGTGTTAGTTTCGTTTTGCCCGAAAATATGATACTACACATGTAGTAGAGCAACGAATTGTCGTGAAATTTCACATGAAACTTGGTAAAACCTCTACTGAAATTTATCTTTTATTAAAAGAAGTTTATGGTGATGAATGTTAATCACGTGCGCGAGTTTTTGAGTGGTTCAAGCGTTTCCAAGATGGCCGAGAAGAGATCGGAGATGATGACCGCCCGGGTCACCTTTCCACGTCCAAAACGGATGAAAATATCGATTATAATTAATCAACATTACTACCGGTGAGGTGCTTGCTCAACCCGTAAAAGAGTAAGGAAAAAAACGACCCGATTGATGGAAGAACAAGTCACGGGTTCTCCATCAAGACAACGCGCTGGCTCACACTGCATTGTCTGCCAAGTACAACATCCCAGTTTTAAGCCATTCGCCTTATTCGCCTGACCTGGCCCCATGTGACTTTTATCTGTCCCCCAAAGTCAAATCTGCATTAATAGGGACACGATTTCAGTACGTTGAAGCTGTGAAAGAAAAAGCGGCACGTGTCATGCAGGAGCACACAGAAAAAGACTTCCAGCACTGTTTCGAACAATGGTAAATTCCCATGGAGCGTTGTAGGGATAGGGGAGGGGTGTATATTGAAGGTGATAATAACTAAATATGTATAAATTTAAAATAAAATGTTTTACAGCAATAGTCTCGTTATTTAACACCCACACCTCGTACAATAAATTCAAGTACATTTTCATTTTAAAGCAACAGTTTTCATGTATTTAATGAAATGAAGGTAAGAAGTAAATTATGTATTTTATACAGATATATATATTGGTACAATAATGGAGCAGAACTGGAACAAGGAGGCAGCGCCAGCAGGATATTCTCTCCAAACTTTACTTCCACTAATGAGGACAAACTATCAAGAAGGTCGTGTAGACTACTAATATAAATGATTACTTTAACTTTTCTTTACACGTCAAAAGTCAAAAGATACTTTTAGCAGCTTCACTTTCTCACCAATTAATAATATTCTAAAACTTAATTTTTAGTACCCAAGTTCAATATAATTTAAACAATCATCAACTTCTACATCTTTTAGCGATATAAATCAATTTTACGAGAGATCCATTTAATAGCACATAGAAACCTTCAGTGCCACCTCGCCTCTACAGAAAAATGGTTCAAAAAATGGGCTATCAAACTGAACGAAACAAAATCTCAGTACATTACCTTCATTCTTGGACGCATCACTCTTCCTCCTGTCTTTTACAATCTTATTCCTTTACTAGCAGTTAACGTAGTCCGCTACCTTGGGGTATTCCTCAACAGAAGACTTACTTGGAATCCCCAAACACGACTTAAGGTTGGAAACATAGTGAAGCGACGAGCAAAGCGGCGAAAACAAACACAAGTTATCATATGGGACCGCGCATAGTGGAGAGCAAAGCGAAGATAGAGCAACGCTACCAAGAGAGAGAGTAGAGCAACGCGTTGTGACATGTTTGATTTCTTCGCTCTTATCGCGCTCAATTTTCAAAGTTTAAAATGGATATTGCTGCAATTATTGGTGTAGTTTTTTTTTAAAGGAACCTCTGTGGGACTAAAAGGATCTTCTACATCTCAAACGATTTGTGTTGGATAAGGAATGGAACAGGATTAATGGGGTTAACGTTGAAATTTGTCCTTTTTCTTGATTAACGTGCCTTCAACTCTGGTTAGTGTGTACTTAAATGTCGAAATAGACATTCGAAAATACGCATGAAACTTGCTAGGATGCTCCCGAAGTTGTTGGTACAAGTGATGGAATTCACCATGTTCATGTCTAGTCAAGTTTATATCATGAACACTGCAGCCTCCTGCTTATAAGCTGCTGTAAATACCAAATGTTCAAGGAAGAACTTTCTTACAGAAATAATTCCTCCATTATGTCTCGTCGAATGGAGAAACGCGACTAAATTCGTCACTATGTGCACAGCGACTCTTTTTTTCTCGCATTACTCTAGAACCAGGCTCTATCTCTTTCTCTAAATCGCACGCATGCCCACATTTTGGCGACTTCTTGGATATATTATTATTTTATTTTTTTAATTCCATTTGATTTTGAAAATGGCGTGAATGTATTTATTGGCATGAAAGTATTTATTATTAGCGTGAATGTATTTAAGGGCGTGAATGTATTTAAGGGCGTGAATGTATTTATTGGCATGAAAGTATTTATTATTAGCGTGAATGTATTTATGGGCGTGAATGTATTTATTGGCATGAATGTATTTATTGGCATGAAAGTATTTATTATTAGCGTGAATGTATTTAAGGGCGTGAATGTATTTATTGGCATGAAAGTATTTATTATTAGCGTGAATGTATTTATGGGCGTGAATGTATTTATTGGCATGAATGTATTTATTGGCGTGAATGTATTTATTGGCGTGAATGAATTTATTGGCATGAAAGTATTTATTATTAGCGTGAATGTATTTATGGGCGTGAATGTATTTATTGGCATGAATGTATTTATTGGCATGAAAGTATTTATTATTAACATGAATGTATTTATGGGCGTGAATGTATTTATTGGCATGAAAGTATTTATTATTAGCGTGAATGTATTTATGGGCGTGAATGTATTTATTGGCATGAATGTATTTATTGGCATGAAAGTATTTATTATTAACATGAATGTATTTATGGGCGTGAATGTATTTATTGGCATGAATGTATTTATTGGCGTAAATGTATTTATTGGCGTGAATGAATTTATTGGCATGAAAGTATTTATTATTAGCGTGAATGTATTTATGGGCGTGAATGTATTTATTGGCGTGAATGTATTTATTGGCAAGAATGTATTTATTGGCGTGAATGTATTTATCGGTATAAATGATTTTATCTGTATAAGTGTATTTATTGCGAGAATGTTCGTACGAATGTTAGATTTAGGCTTTTAATCCGGGGTTAAAAGAAATTTATAAAAGTATTTCAACCCCCCCTCCCTTAGGTTTAAATTCATTTAGGATTAGGTCACATTTTTAGAGTGTGCAGGAACATTTGTTAAAAGTACTGCACACATGAGTTAAATTCTACGGAAATAGCCTCCTTACGATAGACTATATACTTGAAGCGGATAAGTCATCGTGATTATACGTATATATATGTTTAGTTGAAGCTAAACCCAAATACAATACTTTAATTGATTGATTCTTGACAAAATGTGAGTTTATGAATTAAGGGATGGTACAATCGGCGAAACCGCATTCCCCCTCGTCGACCAGATCGTTGATGTAAGAGGGGAGTGCGTTCTGCATCCGATAGCCTAGGCTCCACCTTGCCTTGCTGAGCATGATATGTGTGTGGCAGCCCGATAGGCCAATAGGTACCATATCCCAGCTCTAGTGGTTGGGGAAAAAAAGAAAATAGATCAATGTGGACTTGTACGGTACCGCCAAACCTTGCTGTCAAAAGTCCATCCTCCATTATGACCTAGAAGTAATCCATACCGAATTCCTAGATTTCCACTTCAAACTAGCAGTTCATCCGAAATCATCTCACCAAATCTACATCTTCACACACTTCTGTCATGTTAATCATCCACGTCGATTAAAACAACGTTAGCCCCTCGATCTCCTAGCTTACCAGCACTGGCTGGTTTCCCACATCACATTCTTCCGGCTATAGCGCTAAGCTAGCTCGTGATGTCATATAAAGTACAGTAGCAAATATATAAAAAGAAAACAAAAAAAATTATATTCCAACAAATAAGTGGAACTGCCTTAAACTGATTTGACAAAAAACTTAATTTGATAACATTATTGTGTACGAGACATCAATTTGGCACTTTCCGCAGTCACTGATTGATTTCAGAGCGGAAGTGAGTTCACGACGCAAAGAAAAATTTCCGTTACTCGTGAACACTTGGTAAATTCTAATTTTCCGCCCGCCTGTAACAAAGAATACTTACCCGTATTACGGGATATAAAATGGAGAGAAATAAATAAGATTTACAAAGCTATTCAAAATCTAATAAAGGGACATTAAAATTAAAAAAATAAAAAACTGTGGCTGTGTCATGGACACGGCCGTGTGTTGTACGTGAATACGTTTACGTAACGGGTTATATTTTTTACACGTACCGCACAATTTATACACCTCTACTGGCTCTTCAGGGAAAGTATTATTAAGCTGCGGTAAGTGTTTTTCTTTTGTTAGCTTCAATGAGAGCAGAAACCATAGACGATCACACACATCACAACTTATATCCGAATGGATTGTTGACAAACGTCGTAGTGAAATGTGCACTAGCTGCTGCCCAATATGTCTTCATAATCGACGATCGAACACCAATTTATGCCTGTACAGTCCGTTGTCGATGTAGAAGCGATTTCATCATCCACTACCATAATTTCAACCGCCCCAGCTGCAGATGTACTGACACCGTCGTTGATCCGCTCGGCCGTATTCATTCTTTTACGTTCCCAGCACAGCTTGACTCGGTCATATGGTGTTTTATTATTACCATTCGATTGTTCTTGAGAAGCCCTTTCCAACCGTATACGATCTCTGTATTTGGTTTTGGCTTTTCGACGCGTATAGGCCGACATTATATATTTTTGATAATATTTTTTTGATTCTAACACCTTATTATATTCACTGTCACTATTTTACACTAATGTTTTATATACAATCGATAGATTGTGACGACAGCTGACGATTAAAATTTAAACCAACATCGTAGCTTCTCCGAGTCAAAAGTTATACTAATTGCAAATCTCGATTCGCAGCAAAATGCGTCACAGTCCTCGCTTATCGTAATGAATTCTTTGATCCATTAGCTATCCAGTGGCCTAATTTAATTTTGGATGTAGACGATAGATTGGAAACTATAATGCCAAACTGTATTCCCCGATTTTGTTATCATTAGGTTTTTTTAGATTGCCTCCATATGATAGCAAATTTAAAGACGTATTCACGTCAAAATGAATCAATGCAGGGTCTTGAAAGTAAAAAAAAAAAAAGCAGCAAATTTTTGTTACTTTCACGCACAAGTAAAACTGTCCCAAATACTTGGATCAATGAACATCAAAGGATTTGGGACAATCCACTCTTGGAAATGCTTCCCCACATACTGCCAGACAATCAATCAATCTGCTAGGGTTTTTTTTAGGGGAGGGGAGAGCTGTTTGGGCCAATTTGTCTAAAAGTGTATTTACTTTTAAAAAAGCTCTAAACATATTTGCGAAGACTGATTGCTTTAGGTCTTTATCTTGAAAGGAAAAAAGTACTCCTATAAATATTCTTTGAGGTGGAAGAAGAGCGCATTGAGCAGTAATACCCAAAATTTTCTTATCAAGTAACCACTGAAAATTTTTTTAAGCACCCCTCGAATAAGAAATCAAACCATTTCAGCAAAAAAAATGTATGTTTATTTACGTTTAAATGAGGGTTCTGCTAAACTTCATCCCCTCGGCGTCCTTTCATCCATCTTTAAACTTCATCGTCCTAATATTAAAGGACATTTCTTTTCAATAATCAAAGAGAATTTCCATTTAAATAACTGTGCACACAAGCACAGTAAAGAAACTAAAGCTGTTCCTAGCCATCCAACTTTGTCCACTGTGAATTGCTTACTTAGTGGGGCGTGAGTAAAAACGATGGCTTGTTTCTTCTCTTTGTGTTCGAATTCGGTAGCAACCCTTTACTGTACATTATTCATCATATCCAAACAAGTATGTTCAAGAACAAGGCCTATTAAATCTTATCAAAAATGCTTTTTCTTTTTTTTAATCAATATTAGTAGTTTCACCGTGCCGATTTTAGATTTTGAGAAAGAAACGTTTGAAAAAAAAGAAAAAGAAATGAAAACTCCATTCAGTACATTGGTACAAAGCGGTTAAGCTCAAAAATTTTAGCAGTACATTCCACCTGTGGGGTCCATACCGTATATTATACACAAATGGTCCTGTAGAACCATTAGTTTTTCCCATAAACAGAAGAAAATGTTACATTAAAGATGTATTTTGGTTCAAGGGTTCAGATCGCTATGTTGCAGACCCTCATTAGGGTTCAATTTAAATATTTACAGCATCCTGCAATGCTTCAATTTCAGGTACTTTGTTCACCACAAACTATTTCTTCTCGAGGCCTAAAAAACAGATATTTTAGATGGAAACAAAATAAAAAATTTGACATAATTCCAAAGCTTTCTTACATAATATAAGATGTTCAAAATCTTAAATCTTAGAAAGTTCTTCACTGATTTAAAATTTGGACACAACGTTGCATTCGAATACGGGAGTGTTTTTTTTCACTCCTGTGACATGTAAAAACATGTTTTTTAAAAAAGCATCGCCATCTGTTGGACGTAAAAAACAACACACGCTATACTAAATATTTTACGATTCCATTTCAATGATTTCCCATTGCTTTGTTAAACTGAATGTTCATAGATTTCAAAGGGCAACAAATAGCTCTGAATTCACCGGCTACAACATTAACTTCATTCTTCACGTTAAAAATGCCGCGTTTACGAAAACACTGATGTATTCCGGAAGTGTCTACGTATTACATTTAGAACGCGAGTAGAAAATCAAATATTCCTAAGCTAACGGTTGAGTAAAAAGGCATCTACGATCAAATAATGCGAACTGTTAATATCGGGTTTGGAGAAATCTTCTTTTTAGATGCACCAGAAGAACTGGTAAATCGTGCCTAATTAGATTGATTCTGGGCAGCAATTCGATCCTAAAATGGCATAGCCTTAGCTCTTGCTTCGTCCCAGTACAGTTCTTCTTAGATGCGCCAGGAGGAACTGATAAAACGTTCCTAATTGTATTGATTCTGGGCAACAATTCGATCCCAAAATGACATAGCCTTAGCTCTTGCTTCGTCCCAGAATAGTTCTTCTTAGATGCGCCAGGAGGAACTGATAAATCGTTTCTAATTAGATTGATTCTAGCAACAATTAGATCCCAAAATGGCATAGCCTTAGCTCTTGCTTCGTCCCAGTACAGTTCTTCTTAGATGCGCCAGGAGGAACTGATAAAACGTTCCTAATTGTATTGATTCTGGGCAACAATTCGATCCCAAAATGACATAGCCTTAGCTCTTGCTTCGTCCCAGAATAGTTCTTCTTAGATGCGCCAGGAGGAACTGATAAATCATACCTAATTAGATTGATTCTGGGCAGCAATTCGATCCTAAAATGGCATACCCTTAGCTCTTGCTTCGTCCCAGTACAGTTCTTCTTAGATGCGCCAGGAGGAACTGATAAAACGTTCCTAATTGTATTGATTCTGGGCAACAATTCGATCCCAAAATGACATAGCCTTAGCTCTTGCTTCGTCCCAGAATAGTTCTTCTTAGATGCGCCAGGAGGAACTGATAAATCGTTTCTAATTAGATTGATTCTACCAACAATTAGATCCCAAAATGGCATAGCCTTAGCTCTTGCTTCGTCCCAGTACAGTTCTTCTTAGATGCGCCAGGAGGAACTGATAAAACGTTCCTAATTGTATTGATTCTGGGCAACAATTCGATCCCAAAATGACATAGCCTTAGCTCTTGCTTCGTCCCAGAATAGTTCTTCTTAGATGCGCCAGGAGGAACTGATAAAACGTTCCTAATTGTATTGATTCTGGGCAGCAATTCGATCCTAAAATGGCATACCCTTAGCTCTTGCTTCGTCCCAGTACAGTTCTTCTTAGATGCGCCAGAAGGAACTGATAAAACGTTCCTAATTGTATTGATTCTGGGCAGCAATTCGATCCTAAAATGGCATACCCTTAGCTCTTGCTTCGTCCCAGAATAGTTCTTCTTAGATGCGCCAGGAGGAACTGATAAAACGTTCCTAATTGTATTGATTCTGGGCAGCAATTCGATCCTAAAATGGCATACCCTTAGCTCTTGCTTCGTCCCAGTACAGTTCTTCTTAGATGCGCCAGGAGGAACTGATAAAACGTTCCTAATTGTATTGATTCTGGGCAGCAATTCGATCCTAAAATGGCATACCCTTAGCTCTTGCTTCGTCCCAGAATAGTTCTTCTTAGATGCGCCAGGAGGAACTGATAAAACGTTCCTAATTGTATTGATTCTGGGCAGCAATTCGATCCTAAAATGGCATACCCTTAGCTCTTGCTTCGTCCCAGAATAGTTCTTCTTAGATGCGCCAGGAGGAACTGATAAAACGTTCCTAATTGTATTGATTCTGGGCAGCAATTCGATCCTAAAATGGCATACCCTTAGCTCTTGCTTCGTCCCAGAATAGTTCTTCTTAGATGCGCCAGGAGGAACTGATAAAACGTTCCTAATTGTATTGATTCTGGGCAGCAATTCGATCCTAAAATGGCATACCCTTAGCTCTTGCTTCGTCCCAGTACAGTTCTTCTTAGATGCGCCAGGAGGAACTGATAAAACGTTCCTAATTGTATTGATTCTGGGCAGCAATTCGATCCTAAAATGGCATACCCTTAGCTCTTGCTTCGTCCCAGAATAGTTCTTCTTAGATGCGCCAGGAGGAACTGATAAAACGTTCCTAATTGTATTGATTCTGGGCAGCAATTCGATCCTAAAATGGCATACCCTTAGCTCTTGCTTCGTCCCAGTACAGTTCTTCTTAGATGCGCCAGGAGGAACTGATAAAACGTTCCTAATTGTATTGATTCTGGGCAGCAATTCGATCCTAAAATGGCATACCCTTAGCTCTTGCTTCGTCCCAGTACAGTTCTTCTTAGATGCGCCAGGAGGAACTGATAAAACGTTCCTAATTGTATTGATTCTGGGCAGCAATTCGATCCTAAAATGGCATACCCTTAGCTCTTGCTTCGTCCCAGAATAGTTCTTCTTAGATGCGCCAGGAGGAACTGATAAAACGTTCCTAATTGTATTGATTCTGGGCAGCAATTCGATCCTAAAATGGCATACCCTTAGCTCTTGCTTCGTCCCAGTACAGTTCTTCTTAGATGCGCCAGGAGGAACTGATAAAACGTTCCTAATTGTATTGATTCTGGGCAGCAATTCGATCCTAAAATGGCATAGCCTTAGCTCTTGCTTCGTCCCAGTACAGTTCTTCTTAGATGCGCCAGGAGGAACTGATAAAACGTTCCTAATTGTATTGATTCTGGGCAACAATTCGATCCCAAAATGACATAGCCTTAGCTCTTGCTTCGTCCCAGAATAGTTCTTCTTAGATGCGCCAGGAGGAACTGATAAAACGTTCCTAATTGTATTGATTCTGGGCAGCAATTCGATCCTAAAATGGCATACCCTTAGCTCTTGCTTCGTCCCAGAATAGTTCTTCTTAGATGCGCCAGAAGGAACTGATAAATCATACCTAATTAGATTGATTCTGGGCAGCAATTCGATCCTAAAATGGCATACCCTTAGCTCTTGCTTCGTCCCAGTACAGTTCTTCTTAGATGCGCCAGGAGGAACTGATAAAACGTTCCTAATTGTATTGATTCTGGGCAACAATTCGATCCCAAAATGACATAGCCTTAGCTCTTGCTTCGTCCCAGAATAGTTCTTCTTAGATGCGCCAGAAGGAACTGATAAATCATACCTAATTAGATTGATTCTGGGCAGCAATTCGATCCTAAAATGGCATACCCTTAGCTCTTGCTTCGTCCCAGTACAGTTCTTCTTAGATGCGCCAGGAGGAACTGATAAAACGTTCCTAATTGTATTGATTCTGGGCAACAATTCGATCCCAAAATGACATAGCCTTAGCTCTTGCTTCGTCCCAGAATAGTTCTTCTTAGATGCGCCAGGAGGAACTGATAAATCGTTTCTAATTAGATTGATTCTACCAACAATTAGATCCCAAAATGGCATAGCCTTAGCTCTTGCTTCGTCCCAGAATATTTCTAATTAACCATGTTAAGCTACGGAAACGAGTGTCCGAGTACAGCTATTAAAATACAGAAAAAATTTATGTTCGAAGCTTTAGTATGTTTGGAAACCTCATTTACTGTATGCAATTTGTGCAATCAATGGTTCTGATTAAGGACAATTAATTGTTCTTTGCAAAGTAATTTAAAATATCTTTTTTTGCAGTGTCACCGGTCACCATTTGTGCCCCTATTTAAATAATAATTTCAATTTAAATTAGTCTTTTATTTAAAAAAAAAAGAGGAGATAACAAAATCTTCAAAGGAATGTTACACAAAAAAGTAATTAACCTAAACTGAATTAAAAGTAAACCATTTAAAGTATTTTTAAATGGAAATGGGGGGGAAAAAAATTGAAAAAACATACAAACCTACAAAAAGTGGTAAAATAAAAACACTTACAAATAAAGCAAGTTAGAGCTACTGTTAAAGAACTAACCGGTTTGACGTCATCATGCCAGGCGGCCAAATAAATAACAGTTAAAATAGCCCATCCTCTGAAGGAAACTATAACAACACCAATGAACATAGATTGCGTTCTTAACCTTGAACTGGACCAAAGCAACAGAAATGGGGAGGGGGAAACCCAGTAAAATTGGACAACCCTGATGAACAGCAATTTCAAGTTAAAAAACACACCAAAAAGAAAAAAACAAACCCTTTTTATAAATCCTTCGTCCTGTAGAATCAATAAAACAAGCTGCTGGTACAATATCTATTAATTATCGGCTGACAATATAGTCACAGCTAAGTAAAATAGCGAGGGTTAAAACAAAAAACAGGAGAAGTAGAAGGGCAGAAAAAAGCAGGCGACATTTCAGTACAGTAATAGAATTGGCCAATGGGAAGCCTGTAGATGATTACAATAGGTTGTTTGGCCGACGGAACACCCGTTTGTGGACATTTAATCTGGAGACCCCCCCCCCCCCCGCAGAATGTGTGGACTTTTAATTAGCACACTGTATACAAGCAGTATTACAGTGGTACCAACCGCCGCGTCCCGTTCACTCACAATAAAAAACAATTGTTGATAATTTAATTCCTGAATTAAAACAAAATAAAAATGAAATACGTTTATTGGATAAAATCAACAACAAAAGATGGAATCAAATTATGGGCAACCCAGTTTATTATTTTATTTTTTAATTATTAATTCACTGAAACAAGATATTTACCACAATACTCTTGGCGATGATCAACTTTTTCTACAGCCATTTTTTAAAAAAACACGTCAATTATTCGATCAAAAGTAGAGATTAACACTAGAAAGACTGGAACTTAGTACTCGTACGAGGTGTGTTCAAAAAGTAACGGGAATTTTCGTTTTTTGAAAAAAATATTTATTTATTCATCTACATTAATATTGTCGCCTTCAAAGTAGTCCCCTTCGCATACAATACACTTGTGCCAGCGCTTTTTCCAATCCTCGAGACACTTCTGAAACTCGATCTTTGTGATAGCTTTCAGCTCTTTCAGCGATTCGCTTTTAATGTCATCTATGCTTGTAAAACGACGGCCTTTTAATGTTCTCTTTATGTTTGGAAATAGAAAAAAGTCACATGGAGCCATGTCTGGCGAATATGGAGGCTGGGGCATCGTTAAAGTTTTGTTTTCGGCCAAAAATTCACGAACAAGCAATGAAGTGTGAGCAGGTGCATTATCGTGGTGCAAAATCCATGAATTGTTTTGCCACAAATCCGGGCGTTTTTTTCGGATTGCTTCACGCAAACGGCGTTGAACTTGTAGGTAGTACTCCTTATTGATTGTTTGACCTTGTGGCAAGAATTCATGATGCACTATGCCATTAAAATCGAAGAACACAGTGAGCATAACCTTCACATTCGACCGCACTTGTCGAGCCTTTTTCGGTCTTGGCCATCCAGAATGCCTCCACTGGGACGATTGAGCCTTAGTTTCGACATCATATCCGTAAACCCATGTTTCGTCACCTGTTATAACACGTTTCAGTAGATCCGCATCGTTGTCGACTTCATTGAGTGACTCTTGAGCAACTTCCATTCTCCGCTGTTTTTGTTCGAAATTCAACAATTTTGGAACAAATTTTGCTGCCACACGTTTCATACCCAAAACATCCGAAAAAATTTCATGGCATGAGCCAATTGATATGGCAACATCATCAGCGACTTCTCTGATTGTGATTCGGCGATCGTTCATAACCATTTCTTTCACTTTTTTCACGTTTTCATCGGTTGTTGATGTGCTTGGACGTCCAGGTCGTTCGTCATCTTCAACGTTTTCGCGGCCATCTTGGAAACGCTTATACCACTCGTAAATCCTTGTTTTACTCATAGCAGACTCACCATATGCCTTTATTAACATTTCACACACTTTATTTCATTTTTTACGCAAAATTTAATACAAATTCTTTGATCCATTTTTTTTAACAAACAAAAATCGCCAAGCTCGAAAAACACGTCTAACCTTAACGGCTGCCACTTAAGAAGTAAACAATGAATATTACTGAAAATTTTATCGTACTTCAGGGGCATGTGTACCAACATAATAAAAAAAAAATTTTACAATCAGACTCTCCAAACCCGCGAAATTTAAAAATTCCCGTTACTTTTTGAACACACCTCGTATATACCTATATTGCCCAAAAGCAGTCAAAATGACTTCTTTGTGAAAGAATAACTATGGCGCAGAGAAATTTATTTATTTATTTATTTTTTTTTTAAATTTATTTTGTTATTTACAATCTGTATAATGCACTATACAATAAGTAAATAGGGAGATTGAAGTATAGAGGCGTGAAAGGCAGGAGGAAAGAAACTGCCCAGCGGCAGCACTTTCTACAGGATATAGAAATTTATTTAAAATTGATTTTAAATATTCTTTTATATTATTTACAGTTATATAACATGTTTTTAGTAAATATTAAACAATAACAAAAATTTACTTCAATTGGGAAAAAAAAAGAAGTATTTTATGCATTTTTAGTTGTGCATTTTTTGCAAATAAAAGTGGACATTTTTTCTTGCGTACATTTTACGCAAACATACTTTTTACATTTTTCACAAATATTATTTGTTTCTTTACTGTGGCAAAGTCATATTTGACAAATTCTGCGATTGTTAGGGTGGATTGCAGTTGATGATGTTGCAGCTGGCCTTTGTGGGTCCTCAGGTTCTGGTAAAAATTTTTGCCATGCATTTCTATATACAGTGGAAAGCTGTTCTGCCAATTGGAACAAGAACACTTTTCGTGGTATTTGTATTTACTTTGTAAAGGAGCCAATGTTTTGCCCCGTAAGCTCTACGAGCATAAAAAATCTCTATAAATACACGCATTTCCGGTAATGATGTGGTCCAATCATGCATCGAAATTCGGTGACCTTTTTCTTCTGTGCACATTCTTATGTGCTTCATAATATGGTTATCTACTATCTACGAGAATGCACAGATAATATATTATCTGCCATAATATTTCTTTTTGAGTAGCTTGTTGGCCCTTACACATCCTTGAAAATACAAGTAGATGGTAATCTTTCAGGAATACCTCCTTCTTCAAATTTGGACCATACAGTATCAGCAGACAACAGTATCAGATGGTAATCAGCAGCTCTTTCGATCTCCTGAAAGGTGTTTTCAGTTTCTTCATCAATGTCTGAAATAATTCGCATGCTACACCTTTTACTGGGCATATTGATGACATTTTCATTTTCATCATTAGTGGTCGATTCTTCATCGCCATCTTCAGTTTCAGATGCTTCACTTTGAATGTAAACCGTTTCATTTTCAGATGATAGTTCAGAACTTATTGCATTTAATTCTGTATCGGAGCACTCTTCTAGAGAGGCCAGAATTCACCTATGTTCGTTAGTTTTTTCGTAAATAAATCACTTTTATTCGACTTTTCTTTTATGAATTTAGGGCGCAAATGATATAACATAAACAATTGCAGATACCTAGGTAGAACAAAAATCACTGCATGGAGGTAAGAATAACTACTACTTTTGGCTTACAGAGCAACTGCACGTTGAAATCTACAATTTATCATGTACCTCTATGTTATCGTGTAACGGGTATTGAAATGAAAAATATTATTTCAATACAGGGCCTGACTGGCCATATGAGAAATTTGCTGAATTCAAAAATAAAAGTAATTTAATTAAATCAAATTTCCTAAGCAGTCAAAATGACAATAAAAGTCAAAATATATCAGAAATAAAAAGAGGGGGGAGGTAAATGCAACTTTTAATAAATGCATTTATATCATCTAAAAAAAAGTCAGAAAATTCTAAGAAATTTTATCATTTCAAATATTTTTTTTTTTAAACTGAAATTAAAAAGCAGTCAAAATGACTTCTTTGGGCAATCTAGTGTTAAAGTGTAACATACACTTTTTAACTTCCTTTGATAGATAAATGATGGCAGCCATTTTCAATTCCACTCTAGAGAATTACTGCTTATTTATTTATGATTTCTAAATGGTCTGCAATCGATTAATAGGACACATGGGCGTTGCCAGTTTCCAAGCTAACTGTCAAAAAGTACGCTTTGAGTTACGTAAGTTGTCGTACATGTTGTTTAGATTGTTCGTGTCACTTTTTAAATTCAGACCCGTCTTCGATATGTGAATCATTTCTAGCAATTTCCTTTTTTGTGTATTTTTTGTCTGATTTAAAGTATCTTTGTGGTTTGGAAAATTGAAATTGTGATGATTTTCTTATGATGATTTATATATAATCTTGTATATTTAATTTTGTGACGTACAAAGTTGGTTCAGTCTTTTATTTTAAACGCTGCGATGTTACTCCTTTAAATTTTTTTTTTTTTGGTGATTATTTGCATTCTATTTGGTAGATAAATAAGTAACCTCTAAATTGTCCAGTTTGTTGGTCGATGATATAATATCTGGCAAAACCATACATATAAACTTATTGCCCAAACAATCAACTAGTTACCTAAAAACAATTGAAGAGAGACCAGAGTCACCGATAAATGGGTTGTTACGACAATAAGCAGGCTGAGAGCGAACTACGCGGTGTGTGGATCGTATCTTCATAGGATCAACAAAAGGTCCTCTCCTCTTTGCGTAGATTGCAATGGGGAGGAGGATTTCAAATATACGATATATCAAATATATCGTATAATAATGATATGTCCACGTTATGTAGTAGAAAGGAAACGAATGTTTGACGATATATACAGGTATTTAGATGCACCATTTCGCTACGAAGACATTATATTCTCCACCAAAATCTATGTGCTTAAATCTGTAGCAGAGCTAGCAATGAAATTTGAGTGTATTTAAAAGTTATAGCCGATTAGAATGAATGGAAGAAAATGATTAGAGAAGGATTACGGTGATTTTAATTTAGGTTAAGCTATAAGGAAGGCAGGAATATAGAGTACTGATCCATCCATTAGTTGTAAGGTTTATGTAAATAGTTATATATAGCAGAGGGATGATTGTGAGAAGCGAATGTATTTATAAGTAAGAATGGAGAGTGAGTGATATTCTAGTGATAAGCACCTAGACGATGCTGGCTGTATAGCGAAAGCCAATGCCAAAAAACAAAATTGAACATTCAGTAAAATTTTTAGATCTAGAACATTTTTCAATGCGTAAATACTAAAGCAAGTCGTACGAGAGGAGTTCACCCAATTTCGTATTTCAATTACTAATATGTTGATCAGCGAATTTAGTAGAAATTCAAATTAGCTGATAACCTGCTACTATGTTATCGACATGAGTAACATGTTCGAAATACCCTAATATTCATTCATACTAACATGCATATAAGCAGGTAAGAGCATTTTCACATATTGTGCATTCATATGCAAACATATACAGTGCTTATGTAGATACATATATATATATATACACTCTGTGTATTAACGTTAAACTAAATTATATATGTATAAATGCATAAGCACATTCTCGGAATAAGTGATGCCTAATGCTGATGCTGGACGTGTTGGAACAGCAAGGAGTGGGATAACTGACCCGATCTACAGCGCTAGGATGGCAACATTAACTGTTCGTGATAATTAGTATAGGAACAGTTTCATTGGAACGGTAAGCTGGCTATTTGGAGTACAATCTTCACATCATTTTAGCTGCATAGCTATGAACTTTTGTACATGAACTGCATTTTGTGAACATCGTAGCTTTGATTTTAGGTTTCTTCCTTCTAGAGGTCTGTTTTTAATGACAGAGCCAAGTCGCTGTTGTCTCGTGGGAATACTTTTTACATTGTTATTTAAGTGCTCCTTGTTTTTGCTGATGATTTTAAGTTCGGCTTTCTGAGTAGTTCCTGATAAAACTGTTCGGTTGATCGTCAAACACTGCCCGAAAAAGCGTAACACTGAAAAACACCCAACTTTGATAACTGTTTTTTTTTGCCTCTCTTTTTCTATAAAAGATACCTTTTGTCGTTTAATCAATCCTTATTCTGAACTTATTTTTAACAATAACTTTTTGTTGAGAAGATATACGAGGTGTGGCAATTAAATAACGAGACTATTGTTGTAAAACATTTTAAATTTATACATATTTAGTTATTATCACCTTCAATATACACAACTCCCCTATACCTACAACGCTCCATGCAAATTTACCATTGTTCGAAACCGTGCAGGAAGACTTTTTCTGTGAGCTCCTGCATGACGCGTGCCGCTTTTTCTTTCACAGCTTCAACGTACTGAAATCGTGTCCCTATTAATGCAGATTTTACTTTGGGGGACAGATAAAAGTCACATGGGGCCAGGTCAGGCGAATAAGGCGGATGGCTTAAAACTGGGATGTTGTACTTGACAGACAATGCAGTGTGAGCCAGCGCGTTGTCTTGATGGAGAACCCGTGATTTGTTCTTCCATCAATCGGGTCGTTTTTCCCTTACTCTTGCACGGAGTTGAGCCAAGCACCTCACGGTAGTAATGTTGATTAATTATAATTGATATTTTCATCCGTTTTGGACGTGGAAGGGCGACTCGGGCGGTCATCATCTCCGACGTCTTCTCGGCCATCTTGGAAACGCTTGAACCACTCAAAAACTCGCGCACGTGATTAACATTCATCGCCATAAACTTCTTTTAATAAAAGATAAGTTTCAGTAGCGGTTTTACCCAGTTTCATGTGAAATTTCACGACAATTCGTTGCTCTACTACATGTGTAGGTATAATGTTTTAGGCATAACGAAGCTAACACCTCTTACACAAACGACGATTCCGGTCAGACAGATTTCTCTACAAACACGTGAGACGCTGCAATCGAAAGAGAAGGCTTTACGCTGCACAGCTGTCGGTCGTTAGGATTTGGCGCATGCATAGTTCTTCTGTAGCTGCATCAGTCTCGTTATTTAATAGCCACACCTCGTATTTAGAGTTCCTGAAAATGGGCAAGCCCGTAAGTATCTTAAGATAAGAAAATTTTAACCACTGAACTAGCAAGAATTAGTTTGCAAATGATGTGTTAGAAGGCCAAGCCAATAATCACACCAAGAATGTATAAAGTAAAGTAATTGCCTATTTTTTCAGTCGGTCTTTACGTCCAACTAACAAAATTAGGTGACGCGGCAAGAGGCACCTAGCAAACACACTTTACTGTAAAGTTCTCATATTAAACATTAAATAAAATCCAAAGCCTACGGACCGGGTAATCGAACCCACTAACCACAATACATATTAACTTTACAGGTTACGCCTCTAACCGCTCGGCTAACGTGGCGCCTCACACCAAGTATGATTTACCTACCTAAATAAATTACTATGGTAATAATAAGAAGTCGCAGTAAAAGGGGAAACCGCAACAGGAGAGACCTGCACCTTCAGAAGAACCCCTTTGACAATTAGCAAGGATATTAGGATAATAATGAAGTTACCCTAAGAGTAGGTTACAATGACAGTCCTATTAAACAGGCACTATTGTTACACTAAATAAACTTAACTTATTTACACATACATATTTTTTTTAATAATGTAATTTACGTAATTTATAAATTGAGGAGGAAAAAACAGCTTAATACTTTGCGTATTAATATTTCATTCTAAAAGTACGTTCTCTAAATTGAATTCAGTACGAATGCTTTTAGTTTCAATATCAATTTCGAAAATAAGCCAAGTCAAAGTTAAGTGACGTAACCATGAAATTTAAATGGAATCAATTTAGTGGGCAATCGACTAGCTGACAAAATAATTTTCATGCACTATCTATCTTTGATTTTAATCGTCATTGCATTCATGTATTTATTGTATTCATATCAATGCATAGATTAATCAGTTTAATGTAGAGATTTCCATTTCACATATATTTCTATGTGGCAAAACAATTGCTGAATTGAGTGAGGAAGGTTATACGAGGGTCGTTTGAAAATTCCGTGCAAAAATAAAAACTACTTAATTTTTTGTGGTAAACCTTTTTCATTTTTCAACATAGTCTCCTTTTAGGCTTATACACTTCGTCCAACGCTGCTCTAGTTTGTTGATCCCTTCCGAATAATAGGATTTGTCCAAGTCTGAAAAATAGCCATTCGTTTCTGCAATCACCTCCTCGTTTGAATAAAATCATTTTCCCGCCAGCCATTTCTTCATATTGGGGAACAAATAGTAGTCCTAGGGAGCCAAGTCTGGAGAATAGGGGGGATGTGAAACGAGTTGGAACCCTATTTCCATTAATTTTGCGACCACAACTGCTGAGGTGTGAGCTGGTGCGTTGTCGTGATGGAAAAGGACTTTTTTGTGGGCCAATCGTGGGCGTTTTTCTTGCAGCTCGGTTTTCAAACGGTCCAATAACGATGAATGATATGCACTTGTAATAGTTTTACCCTTTTCCAGATAGTCGATGAGGATTATTCCTTGCGACTCCCAAAAGACAGTCGCCATAATCTTTCCGGCCGAAGGAACGGTCTTCGCCTTTTTTCGCGCAGATTCCCCCTTGGTAACCCATTGTTTAGATTGTTCTTTGGTCTCAGGAGTGTAGTGATGTATCCATGTTTCATCCACAGTGAGGAAACGACGCTTAAAGTCCTGCGGATTCTTCTGGAACAGCTGCAAACCGTTCTTGCAACACTTCACACGATTTCGTTTTTGGTCAAGCGTGAGCAATCGCGGCACCCATCTTGCTGATAGCTTTGTCATGTCCAAATGTTGATGCAAAATATTATGTACCCGTTCATTCGAGATGCCCACAGCACTAGCAATCTCACGCATCTTCACTCTTCTGTCATCCATCACCATATCATAGATTTTGTCAATGATTTCTGGAGTAGTAACCTCAACAGGGCGTCCAGAACGTTCAGCGTCACTTGTGCCCATATGGCCACTCCGAAAATTTTGAAACCACTTATAAACTGTTCTAATCGAAGGTGCGGAGTCACCATAATGTTTATCAAGCTTCTCTTTAGTCTCCTGAGGCGTTTTGCCTTTCATGATGTAGTGTTTAATCAACACACGAAATTCTTTTTCGTCCATTTTTTGAAAATCACTAGACTTCCTCGATTCAAACGAATGCCAAACACAAAGAAATAGACCGATCTGGCTGAAACTTGGTGTGTGTTCTTCCAAGAGATGCTACTAACTAAACATAACCTCGATACTCGCCAGTAGTGCTATCTCTCTGACTTTGCACGGACTTTTCAAACGACCCTCGTATGTTTGTTATATTCAAAGTGTTAACGAATCATAAAACATTTTGTAGAAATAATAATGAAAAAGTAATGAAACTTGTTTTAAAGGTTCTGCACGTTTAGTGCATGTTTACTGTTTTAGAATTTTAAATTTAAGCAGAAAACACGGAATTACACTTATTTCATTTGTACTAAATAAAAATAAAATTATTTTTAATTAAAATATTGATGAATATGTGATTCTAAATCAATATTAACAAATAATACTTAAATTAGTAAAAAAGACTAACCTAAGACTTGAAAAAACAAACCAAACTAATTTAATTAAAGATATTATCCAGTACTGCCAACTTAACTACATTTTAAACTGCATCTAGCTTGTGGAAGACTATGAATGACTGGACAATTATGAGACTAGAGAATTTATTTTCATCGTTTAGAAAAAAACGGGGAAAACCCCCGATTAGAACACTCCTATGACTTAATTTTATTGAATTTCCTAAAGTATAATCTAGTTTCCGTTGTGTTTGTTTCATTAAATGCATAAAGATCGATCATGTTCTAAAGAAGAAAAGGACTTTAAAATGAAGTGAGCTTCTTACAGCTCCATTGTCCAGTCATAGAAAGAAATATAACGTAGACTGTTTTGGTAACCGAGCGGTTATTGGTATGGTTCGCAAAGCTAAGATTATGGTTACTGAGTTCGATTCCCGGTCTAAGGCCTTGGATTTTTATTTAATAGTTAATAAAAGAAATTTTGTAGCAAAGTATGTTGGTTAGTCACCTTTCTCATCCCACACTAGACTTAAAAAGAACAGAACTAAACAGACTACTTAAAAGACTCTTAGACTATAGATCAAAACTCTCTCTGGACAACAAAAGATTGATTTATACTTCTATTTTGAAACCTATCTGAGCGTATGGAATAGAGCTGTGGGGTTCAACCAAACGCTCCAAACTCCAAAGGATTCAATCTCTTCAAACTAAAATACTTCGAACTATTGTACACGCTCCATTTTATGTCTCTAACCTGACTATACACACTGACTTTAACGCACAAGTCGCTAAAACACGATACAGAAAACTCCACTTCAGCCTGCAATCTCATATAAATCTCTCTAGCTCAAAAATCTTTCTTCTAGAACTCTTCCTGATAACCCGGACAAGAGTCTTAAGAGACAGTATGGCCTCGTGATCTCCTCTCAAGTGAAGAGTGTGACTAACAGTCTAATGTTTTGGATTGTTACCACTGGGGTAACTTCTCAACTCGTTTACTTCTACCTGCAATCATAGGCAGCAAATCCTCTAGCTCAAAATCTTTCTTCCAGAACTCTTCCTGATAACCCGGACAAGAGTCTTAAGAGACAGTATGGCCTCGTGATCTCCTCTCAAGTGAAGAGTGTGACTAACAGTCTAATGTTTTGGATTGTTACCACTGGGAGTAACTTCTCCACTCGTTTGCTTCATTCTCGGTTATCATTGTTACTTATAGCGCCAACGCACTGATTGTAGCACAAATAAACGCAAAAAACAACGTCACCTTTCTCCTCGACACCAAATTTAATAGGTTGAACGTAAAGCCCGCCTGAAAAAATTGAATTATAAAAAAAAATAGACTTGCAAAGAGAGAATACCGTCCGGAGGCCGCGACAGGAAACTAGAAAAAGCTCTGGGCGCCAATGATCTCAGATGTTGGAGCGCCTTAAATTAAAAAAACGTGTGGCTGTGTCCTGGACACGGCCGTGTGTTGTACGTGAATACGTTTACGTAACAGGTTATATTTTTTATATAAAATATTTTTATTTACGTATTTAGGATGAAATCAAGGAAAGAAATCGACGATCGAACACGATCTCGGCCTATACAGTCAGTTGTCGATGTATAATTTCAACCGCCCCAGCAACAGATGTACTGGACACCGTCGTTGATCCGCTCGGCCGCATTCATTCTTTTACGTTCCCAGTACAGCTTGACTCGGTCATATGGTGTTTTATGATTACCATTCGATTGTTCTTGAGAAGCCCTTTCCAACCGTATACGATCTCTGTTTTGGCTTTTCGACGCGTATAGGCCGCACATTATATATTTTTGATAATATTTTTTTTATTCTAACACCTTATTATATTCACTGTCACTATTTTACACTAATGTTTTATATACAATCGATAGATTGTGACAACAGCTGACGATTAAAACTTAAACGAATATCGTAGCTTCTCCGAGTCAAAAGTTATACTATTTGCAAATCTCGATACGCAGCAAAATGGCGGCGCTTCCCCCTTCACCGCGCGCGATGCGTCAAAGTCCTCGCTTATCGTAATGAATTCTTTGATCCTTTAGCTATCCAGTGGTCTAATTTAGTTTTGGATGTAGACGATAGATTCGAAACTATAATGCCAAACTTTATCCCTCGATTTTGTTATCATTGGATTGCCTCCATATGATAGCAAATTTAAAGACGTATTCACGTCAAAAAAAAAAAATTATTAAACATTTTAAAAATTCTTTATTATAATACGTGCATGAATAATGTGTTAAAAATGTTAGGGACACCCTATAGAAGCTGTAATTGAGTCCCCAGAGATGATAACTAACTCATTCAAATATCATAATGAGCTCCCAAGTGGGCTTTAAAAGTTTGGATAAAATATAATGCAGGGGAAAAAAAATAAATAAATGGACGCCATTAAAGCATCACTTCATTATAAATTCTTTGTTACCAAAATTTTGTGTACCCCGCTTATAAATAAAAAATTGAATTTATAACTAAGCTGGCTCTTTAATCAGAATAACCATCATTCTCACTCATTTTTTGGAAAAAACATTTTTTATTCTGTACTCTTTCACGGGTAATTGGTTAACAAATTTGTTTTGCATAATTTATACACTTGTGATTTTTTATTAAATTTATTGCAGTAAAACTGCAGGGTTTTAGTTTATAATTCAAAGCCATCACACCTACCGCGAGAGTTCACAAGAAAAAAAAGAAAAAGATTTTTTCAAGAGATGAGAAAAAAATTTTCACGTCCAAGCCTTTATAAACCAAAAATCTCGTGAAATTATCGCTAAACTTTATCTTAATTGATTCCAATTCAAATCAACAAATGAAAATTTAAAATAGGAATTGGATTTTTTTTTTGCTTAAAATAAAATCCAGTTAGAAATGCAGGAAATGTGGTTAGGTTGGCAGTTCTGGATAATATCTTTGATTTTATCCGTCCGTAGCTTGATTATTTGTATCCCTGATTGGTTTCGGACCTTCATCCACCATTAAGAGGTAGAATAGATCAGTTTGTTGCAGAGATTTTGACTTCCTTCTCGCCTGACACTATAGCTGAAACAGCAAGAGTCGAAATCTTTACAACAAAATGATTTAATTTACCTCTGATGAAAATGCCTAAGGCTGGAAACATGGTGGAGCGGCGAGCAAAGCGGCGATGATAGCGAAGAGCAAAGCGGCGAAAACAAACACAAGTTAACATATAGGGACCGCACATAGAGGGGGGCAAAGCGAAGATAGAGCAACGCTATCTATAGAGAGTAGAGCAACGCGTTGTGACATGTTTGATTTCTTCGCTCTCATCGCGCTCAATTTTCAAAAGTTAAAATGGATATAGCTGCATTTATTGGTGTAGTTTTGTTAAAGAAACCTCTGTAGGACCAAAAGGATCTTCTACATCACAACCGATTTGTGTTGGATAAGGAATGGGGCAGGATTAATGGGGTTAACTTTGAAATTCGTCCTATTCTTGATTAACATGCCTTCAACACTGGCTAGTGTGTCAGTACAGAAATAGGCATGAAACTTGCCAGGATGCTCCCGAAGTTGTTGGTACAAGTGATGGAATTCACCAAGTTCATGTCTAGTCCTGTTTATATCATGAACACTGCAGCTCCTGCTTCTAGGCTGCTGTAAATACCAAATTTTCAAGAAAGAATTTTCGCATAGAAATAATTCCTCCATCATGTCTCGTCGAATGGAGAAACGCGACTTAAACTCGTCACTATGTGCATGAGACTCTTTGCTCGCTGCTCGTCGGTCTCTTTGATCTGAAGCAACTATCAACGCAGCTCTACTCACCGCTTCACTGTTTCCAGCCTTAGAGGATTAGGAATAAAAATATGCATCCGTGATACAACAGGTAAAATCTAAATAAACATAATCTGGTTTAACACTGACAAGACTTTGGTTTACTTCAATATCCGAAGATCTTAATGAAAATTTGAAGGTGCCGATTTTGAGATAATTTCCAAATAGAGAAAAAAAAAAAAATTCCAAGTGTTACTTCTAATGTGCTGATTATTTTCAAATTTGGAAATTCATTTCCAATTTTCATTCTAATTATTATTATACAGATGGAAAACAGTATTGTGTACCAAAATGACATTTTAGACGAAGCTTAACTATCCCTCCTAGAAAAAACCCTTAACCGAATTTACCAAATAACAGTTATCGATACAGACACTAATTAACTAACGTTTACAGGAAGTCGTTGGAGCCGTTTTACTAGATAAACTCGAATAACTGCAAAAATGACGCAATAAAGGAAACTTCCGGCTCGCCATTTTTACGAAAACCTTATTATGACATTTTATTGTAGCACGTAAGCAAAATATCCATTGGGGGGGTAACGTTAGATTTACAAAGTATTCAAAAAGACAATTTGTCAAAAATTACTTTTTCTACTCAAAAGGCCAAAAAATGGATATTTCTGTTATATTTAAGTAAGTATTTACAAAAATAAGCATTAAAATTATGGAAATAAATGCATTCATTCCGGAGGAAGCTGAGTAGAAAGGAGATAATTGAACGGAAGGGATTTAAAGATGGAAAGGGCAGGAGCATGGCGGATAGATGATGGTAAGGAGTTCCAGAGAGAGGTAGCACGCATCAGGAAGGATTTATCAAAGGATGAAGTACGGTGTGAAGGAATATAGAGATCGGAGGAACGAGATCTAGTATTACGGGAACGGATCGAGGGATTTGAACTTGAAGAGTTGGAAAATATAAGATGGTCCCTTTGAGATCGGATAACTTGGAAAAGGAATGAAGCCCAAAAAATACTGGCAGCGATAGACAGCAGGAAAAAGCCACTTCAACTAATCGTAGTAGTGGGCGAAATGCGAGAGTCTCTGGGAATGCTGAAAATAAATCTTATGAAGCAGTTCATGAAAGACCAGAAAGACACCATAGTAGAAAATGGGGGACCTTAAGAGAGGAAACTAGGAGTTGCCGGGTCTTAATTGGTGACGGGAAACTATTAAACTGCTTCAGGATGTGGATGGAGCGGCGAGAGATTTGGGAAACATGGTTTTTCCTGGAGAGGTTTTGGCTAAAAGTGATACCAAGGTTCTTAACAGAGGAACAATATTTTATTGGGATATAGTAAAAGATTAGGATGAGGAGCCAATGATTTATATACCTTTTATAATCTTTGCAAAAAGTACAAAAAATTACAAAAACATACCGCATGGAAGAAATGTTGAAATCATTATTCTAACCTGAAACAATAAATAATTAAATAAATAATAATAATTAATTTCAATTACAAATAGGTACATGAAATAAGATAATAAATACAATAAATAATTAAATAAATAATAATAATTAATTTCAATTACAAATAGGTACATGAAATAAGATAATAAATACAATAAATAATTAAATAAATAATAATAATTAATTTCAATTACAAATAGGTACATGAAATAAGATAATAAATACAATAAATAATTAAATAAATAATAATAAAAAAATTGCCAGAAATATTATTAAAATATCAGCTGCCTGAAGAAGAAATTTCAAAAAAAACTGATAATCAATAAAGCGAAATTGAAAAACAGACTTGATCAAACAAGTTCATAGCTCGGAAGAAGTTAATATGACGTAAAAAATAGACTTGCAAAGAGAGAATACTGTCCGGAGGCCGCGACAGGAAACTAGAAAAAGCTCTGGGCGCCAATGATCTCAGATGTTGGAGCGCCTTAAATTAAAAAAACGTGTGGCTGTGTCCTGGACACGGCCGTGTGTTGTCCGTCAATACGTTTACGTAACAGGTTATATTTTTTATATAAAATATTTTTATTTACGTATTTAGGATGAAATCAAGGAAAGAAATCGACGATCGAACACGATCTCGGCCTATACCGTCCGTTGTCGATGTATAATTTCAACCGCCCCAGCTACAGATGTACTGGACACCGTCGTTGATCCGCTTGGCCGCATTCATTCTTTTACGTTCCCAGTACAGCTTGGATAAAGTTGGCTTTAAAAAATAACGGCTTTTGTTAAAACAACAGAAGCTTAAAAGAGAGTATCCAGCTAAATTGCGTCACTGGAATTTCGGTGATGAACTCTTTTCAAAAATGGATGGGATTTAATTTGTTTCCTTTTCCTTTTCCGCCAGAATACTTATATTTTTAGACATCGGTCTAGAAGGTACGCTATCCAAAGCTCCTTGTTCGCTTAACTTTGTACAAAGGTGAGCCTCTCCGCAGGATATAGACCAAGTTTTGTTCGAAAAAGTGACCTTATCCGAAGAACAGTCAACAGTTAGACGAAGTTTCCGAGAACAAACTTTATTTACTGAATGCTGTAATCTCAAAGATATATTTGTGTCCCTTTTATTGGTTCAAGGTCCTACTACAACATCTCCATCCAGCCCTATCTCTTAAAAAAAGGGAAAAAACAGAAGAACCTCGTTAAATTCGCTCGCTATAAAGGATTAGGGAAATCACTGAAACTAGTCTCTTTTATTACAGCGCATAATGGTTCTCCTTAATGCCCATAATTATAATAAAATTAAAACAATCTCAGTTTAGAAAATATACAAAGAAAATACCCTAAGCAATCAGAGCACACAAGAAAAGATCCCTCTATTACCTACAACAGGTAAATGGCACCAATGTTCCTGCAAGAATGGTTTTTTGTTACCATTGTGTTGGGCAAACCCTTCTGGTCTGCTACCAACTAAAACTAGCGGACCTCTAGGAGAGTTAATATTACAAAAGAAAATAGGAAATCTGCATTAACAGCAATTCCTTTTATGAGCATTTTATGCTAAATGAGTTTGAATTAAGAGATAAATGCCAGTTTTTGTAAGCAAAATTGTTTATTATAAAAATAATCTCATTAATTTTAAAGGAAAAAAAGGCAAGAAAAAGGTTTTTGTTTTAGTTTTAAGTGTTTTACAAAACGATTTCGAGCTTATTCTAAATAACTGCTTAAATTGATCATTATTTTTGGTAAAACCACAAAACTACACTTAACTATTTATTAAAACTACAAGTTAGAGAGGATATCCAAGGATATTCCAGGCATTTATCTAAGAAATCTCACAGGATTATCTGATAGATTCCTAGTGGATGGATAGGTGCTCTATTTTTATAGGATGGCACGTGAATCTAAGATAAGGAGAAATAAATATGTGAAACATTAAGCAAATTATGAGTGGCAATGACATTACAGACAATTTGTCAGAAGTCGTTGGATAGAGTGTTTGGATAGAGAGCAAATAGTGTACGAAAAGATTGGTGATGACTTAACAGACAATTTGTCAGAAGTCGTTGGATAGAGTGTTTAAACTGTGGAGAGAAGAATTTTCGAATTTGTTAAGGCTTTGAGCAAATAGTACGAAAAGAATGGCAATTACTTTACAGGCAATTTGTCAGAAGTCGTTGGATAGAGTTTTAACTATGGAGAGAAGAATTTTCGAATTTGTTAAGGCTTTGAGCAAATAGTGTACGAAAAGAATGGCAATTACTTTACAGACAATTTGTCAGAAGTCGTTGGATAGAGTTTTAACTATGGAGAGAAGAATTTTCGAATTTGTTAAGGCTTTGAGCAAATAGTGTATGCAAAGAGTGGCAATTACTTTACAGACAATTTGTCAGAAGTCGTTGGATAGAGTGTTTTAACTATGGAGAGAAAAATTTTCGAATTTGTTAAGGCTTTGAGCAAATCGTGTGCAAAAAAAGGTGGTAATGACTTAACAGACAATTTGTCAGAAGTAGTTGGATAGAGTGTTTTAACTACGGAGAGAAGAATTTTCGAATTTGTTAAGGCTTTCTGCAAATAGTTGTACGAAAAGAGTGGTAAAGACTTATTAGACAATTAGTCAGAAGTCGTCAGCGATTTATTGCTTTCCAGTTACGGTGGCTACATACGGGCAGATAGTAAAATACACCCAAACCATTTTGGGAAAAACCATTTTTATGACTCAGAGTGTAACCTAAAACAAAATATTTGTCGTGAAAACTTAAAATGAAGAATCGGTGCGATTACGTTACCTAATCTTTAATATAGTAAAATAAGAAAAGATAATTACTGGACGGTTCTAAATTCTCAAAAGCACAAACAAACTTTACTTTTTAAAGAACTAAAAGGGAAAATACAATAATTAATCACGTATAAAGCCTCACTTTAATCCCAAAAATTCTGGGAACCATTTTCAATTAAGTAATTAAAACACTTTTGAAAGAACCGCTTCTAAAAATATAATACGATATTATCGTTTTCTTTCAAGATAAAATTTTCATTTTGTGTTCACTTTGTGAAATTTTAACTTCACTTAGACATGATTACTTTCGTTAAGCTAATGGGCCACCTTTCAAGTATAAAATATAAATAACTAAATTTTCATTTTTGGCATGGGTACCATTTTTTTTAGTTCGAGGGCAACAACTTTTTCAGATATAGGAATTTTGTTTTTCTTATTTAGTTTTTGTAATCTATTGATAACTCGGTTTATTGTTAATAATAAATAAACAAATAAGATGATTATTTATCACAGTTAAGGTTACAGTTCTGCAGTTCCAAATTAGTATTTTTTTTTTTTTACAAGCATGCTTTGACTATAAGAAGGGAAGCGGTTTGAAACTGCTAAAAAGCGTGAATATGAAATTGAACCTGCACGATGATAAGCTTACTAATTAAAGAAATCAAATAGCAAAATTGTAACTTTGAAAAATAACCCGAAAAAGCTAACTGAATAAGGTACTTCTATCGGAATCGGGATGCATAAATACCCGAAAATTATGAACCCCATTAAGAGCTTTAGCTGGAGTTGGACGAGCTAGAAAAGATTTTGGGCCTTTCTGCCGTAAATGCTGCAGTAAGCATGAAATACGCTACCCATGTGTTACGACAGACTACAATTTTTTGTTATTCATTTATGCAGAACACTCAAGGGGGCGAAAAGTAATACTTTCACAGATGAGAAGGTGGTAGTATGAGACAGTCTTGTTTTACCTTGCTTATTTTGAACATTACTGAATTTAAAATCTACTCTGAAGTAAAATCATAGACATAACATTATTTGTCTTCGTAAATTTGGAGTCCTGAATGGATTAGAGCAAGGAGTCTGGGAGTTACACTGAAAAAAAGTCTGTCCGTGGTGCCATATTGGGTTTTCAGAAAGTGTGGTCCGTAATATGGGACACAAATAATAATTATAGTTAATGTTCTCGTTTCTCCATGAATTGTAAAAATAAGCCTTAAATATGCATAAAACTATATTTTATACAATTATCGTACATTAAGGGATAAAAATTAGGGTGTAATCAGTTTTCTTATAGAGAAATGTCAAGAAATCTTTGAAATAATCTTTTTAGGCCCTTTATAGTACCCTGTAGAAAAAGAAAACATTTATAAGACCCTAGTTTCGTCCTCAGTGCCACTTTTCACACTTGTTTGGCAGACGATTAACGAGATAGTGATATGGGACAACGCTGTCCCATAATACCACCGTACACCGCATACAATGTAACCTCATTTTTTTCCCCAATATACATTCATATTTGAAATCCATAATACTGGCAATTAAAACTCTCTACTTTCTACATTTTTAATGTCTAAGGGAGATTATTCTAACTTTCCTCGGTATTAACCAAAAGCAGAAGAAAATCAACCTTAAGAAAACTTTTTTAGCACTGACAAAATCCAACACGGTCCTCTCTTGGACAAAGCTGCCTACTCGATTGACGTGCTGCCTTCTGCAGCAGACAGAGCCTACCCAAATGAGTAGTAAGGCACCAAAAAGTAACAGATAGCCACTACTGGTTTCACAAAAACAGGGGTGTCTTAAATTCCAACCTCGTCTCATATTACCACCTTCTCCTCTATACATATTATTATTACAAATACTTATTTAAAACCAATTAATTGGACCCACAATCGTGACAATTTAACAATTTGCTTTCCTGCAGAAATTTTAGCCTAACATAGATACCTCAAAAGATTTTTGTGGAGACAGGTTGAAGATCTTATTAAATATTTGGTATTTTACCACTATTTCTTTTTACATTAAGTTCAACAGAGAAATTTTGAAATGGTGAACTTTATAGAATAATAGTTATTTATTTAACAAGTGTGGAAAGTAGTACTTTTCCTCACGCGAGGCAGGGTTTGCACGCACGAGCGAGCGAAGCGAGGCGAGTGCAAGTGCAAATTGCCGAGTGTGAGGAAAATACTTTACACTAGTTAAATATTATATTTTTTCTGCAACCATTTATTAACTAATAAAATTAAAAATTTCATTTTTACAGTCTACAAAAAGTAATTTATTTATTATAAACATTTATTGTTATATTACAATTATTTACATTACTTAAGTAATTACATTACTTATTACATTTTCTGCTGTTTCTTTTATTGATGGAGGAGTGTTTTCTAAACAGGCATCACTAGAATCCATTTTAAATTTCTATAAGGTAACACTATAACCTTTTTAACTGTTATAATTAAAAATATCTAATTATTTATTAAAGTATTATTTTTATTTCTATATTCCTTTCAATTTTTATTTTATTTTTTTAATATTCGTTTTTTAATTATTTAGTTACGTTAAATAAGCTTATTAGAGTTTTACAGAAAATATTTATGTTAATAACAAAACTTCTTATACCAAGGAAGCACAATAAAGTTTTTCCACTCACTTGTGCGGAAAGTGACACTAATGGGAATTTCCCCCCACTAGTGTGGGAAGTTGGGCATTACACAGCTGATTTTAATTGAGTAATGAGAACTTCCCTACATGGTTGCAGAAAAATATAATTTTTGTTGGCCAAACAATTGAAATAATCTTTTTTGAATAAATTCATGTTAAAAAAAGCACACACCACTATTGAATATATTTAAATCCTGAGACCCACATATTATAAAATGGTACCGGCAAACCCACACAAGAATGGAAATCTAGTAAAGACCATGGTAGAATAATTCCAGGAGTAACCATGTAAACCGACCACATGTTGTTCTGAGGACCCTATTCCTCAGAATACATAACAATATTTGTCTATACAACTTGTACAAACTTAATGGTATTGTTGTAAAGTACTCCCTCTCCACAACTTGTACCAGTTTGCACTTTATGATTACGTTGGTTAACTTTTATCAAATACTACGAATAATAATATTTTAAGGTTCTCTACTGCAATATTCCTCTATTTCTATTTTTTTTTTTTTACTAAAAGTTTACTATTGTTCGGTCGTGACCGAGACCATTCGGCCAGTTTGGCTAGCGTCCGTCTCTCGCGAGTCAGCCTCGCGCCCGCGCGCGTACTAATGTACGCATCCGCCTTAATTTCCTTTTTTCTACATATTTCTTATCGCTTATTATTATGGTATTATTTTACACCTTTTGTATCCTCTCAAACTTTCTATATTAACTTGTTGTTTCCGCTTCTATTTCCTTTATTTGTTTTTCTATATTCTAAACCCTTTGCGCCACTACTTCCTTTGAACCATGTGGTCACCTTTCTAGTCTGGGCAGTTCCCTGCTAGTCCTTGCTCAAGACGCCTCTCGGCTCACGCTTTAGCAACTCTTAACGCATCTCAGCCCGCTTCACTTCCGCTGACACCTAACAGTACGCATCATCCGCATCTAAACGCCTCTCCAGAATATCGCGTCACGCATATTCCACCGCTTATAGTGCACTTATTGCACTATTCCCCCTTTACTCTTCCGCTTACCTCATTTCCACTTCCGCTACGCCTCTCTGAGCCTGAGCCCAAATATTGCCTCCCTTTCTCAGAGCTCAACACACACACACACACACACACTTACATAAACATATACACCCGCTTCCGCTCCACAGCTTCCTTTCCTCTCATCGCTTCTCAGGCAGCTTATCAACATACCTCACGCACATCGCTCCTTGCAAAGGGTAAGTACCTTCCCCTTTTTCTTTTATTTCTCTTTATTTTTTCTATTCTTCTTTGTCTACTATTATTTCGTACAGCGCCCACTTGGGCACCTTAGCATTTGGGTGTAGGCGGCCACGCGCGCCTACAACTATAAATGCAAACTTTCTGATTATTTTAGGTTAGAAGCAATGTTCTGCAGGTTTAGACATGTTTAGACATGAAAAATTTCAAGATATTTCAAAAAAATGGAGTTAATCGATTTGTGCAGTGAATATATTTAAACAAATTGGAAACAAAATATTAAAAGTAAAAATAAAATTAACATATGCGTCTAAACAAAACAAGAGACCAAAATTATTAGCTGGTTCAAATTCATAAGGAGACCACAATAATGTTGTGGAAGGCCCAATAATGGAGTTTTACAACTATGCACAAGATGGGTAGGAAATGTGCTGTAGACATTCTCTTGGGGTTCCATACATGCAATAAGTTTTGAGGGAATAGACAACTGAGGAATAGGCGTTTCATTTTGATAATTCCACTAGAATATCAACTGCGTATAGAACGGTAGCCGAGCGGTTAGAGGCGGAGACCTGTAAAGGTAATATGTATTGTGGTACTGGATTCGATTTCCCGGTCTTAGGCCTTGGATTTTATTTAATGGTTAATAAAAGAAATTTAACAGTAAAGTATGTTTGCTAGTCGCCTCCGTCCACGACACCTAATTTGGCCGTTGGACGTAAAGCCTGCCTGCAAAAATAGGCAATTACTTTACTTTACACATATATAAATTTTTAAAAAATCCAAAACTGGCTCAAAACAAGGTACTTAAAAGTTAAAGTTTGCTTAGAAGTTCAGACAAAATTTAGGCCTTGGGCACACAGAAAGCGGTCTGTCGCGGCCGTCTGCAATGTAGGGACCTCACACAGGACGCGATATCTTTGTTTGAACGATACAGTTTGGTAGCTTTCTTCTTGAGAAGTAGTAGTGCATTTTCTTGTTCTTTGTTTTAATTTTTATACATTGTGTTTGAGCTCGGACGAAGAGCAACACCTTCTGCTATTAGCTTTGCAAAGCAAAAAGAAGAAAAGACGAAGTTGGGTGCATGAAATCAATAAGAAGAGAGAACAATTAGGGGAATACCAGCGCTTATGTATCGAACTGGAGTCACCTGAAGATAGAGTTCTTCTAGTATCTTTGTATGTCGCGAGAATGAAATAATAAATGAGTAATAAAGTTTCTTAACAATGGAATCTTTATTTCGTACTTACTAGGTGGTAAGGCGGTCACGTTGAAATCTGTAATTTTGTACTACCAGATCGCTTGTCGTCGCGACAAAGACTAGGCCGCGGCGGTAGACCGCGTTCTGTTTGACAGAGATGATGCAAAATTGTGTATTACAATTAGACCGCCTCGGTCGGAGATCGTTGCCCGCCTCGACAGACCGCTTTCTGTGTGCCCAAGCCTAAAAATAGACTGGCTGAATTTAGATAACTGATTTACTATACAAACATAAATTCAATCTAATACCAAAATATGTGCTGAGTAGAGTAATCTTGCGATTAGTCTTGATTCTGTGAAAATCCATGAGTTTAAAACGTTTTATGTAGATGGAAAATTTGACTATCTGTGCAATGTTATGGAGGAATCTAATGTGTAGGTTATAGAGATGTAGATATTTTAATTCAAAGATATGAGTCACACCTATTTCGCATATTGTAGGCAAATTTTAAACAAAAGTCGAGATTTTTGGAAAGAGTAAATATTTTCAATAGTAATTTAACTTAATGGCGAAAACAATTGAGCGCTTAAAACTCAAAATGCTAACCACAATGGCGAGAGAGACAGAAAAACAAAATTAATAAGCTTCACAACAAAAGAAAATGGACACTTTTTTAAAATTTAGGCCAGAGAACTTTATTAGAAGTCAAACATGGCAGAGTCACATCCGCTTAATGTACCGCTGAAAAAGCAGAAGCAGGTTGTCAACAGCTTGGTTGGCTATTTAACTATATGATAAATGATGTTATAGAGTTTGTCCCAAGTTTTGGATGCTGGCCTTTACGCAGATGATCTGTTCATATCCGCTATAAACAACAGTAATGTACCATGTATAAATCAAAACTTACTGCCCTAGACAAACCTCTGACAGTCGGTGCTCTAGTAACTCTATGACAATGTCAATGAACTCGCTGTTTGAGTTTTCGTTAATCAAGAAAAATCTCCAATATAATTAAATAGCCAATTATGAGAGAGGAAAAATTTAACTTTAAATTTCCCTCAATCCTAGGTATAAAAAATACGTAATAATTAATCTGGCATAGTATTCTTCAATTACATCCTCAATATAGGAGCTCCTCGCACAATGTTAAAGGAATACAAATAGATAAGATATGCATATTTTTAGGACACCTGTTTATTCAAATATTTTACTACAAGTAATAGGTTATCAGATAAAAAAGGTTAAATTTTGGTGGTTATAAATTCGTCATCGTATTGTACTGAACTTGCCAAATCGGTTAAATTTCAAACCTCAATATCCCTCTTCGTACTGTTCAAATTTGAATGATTTCTTTACCGAATTCTAGAGAAAAGTCTTCTCTGAAACTGGTATAAATAGCATTGTTCTAGTGATTTTAGTTATCGAGATATAGAAGGTTAATTTTTGGATGTTTTGCAAACCGTTCAAATTTCAAACCTCAATATCTCTTTTCGTATTGTTTCTATTTTAATGATTTCTTGACCGAATTCTAGAGAAAAGTCTTCTCTGAAACTGGTATAAATAGCATTGTTCTAGTGATTTTAGTTATCGAGATATAGAAGGTTAATTTTTGGATGTTTTGCAAACCGTTCAAATTTCAAACCTCAATATCTCTTTTCGTATTGTTCCTATTTTAATGATTTCTTGACCGAATTCTAGAGAATAGTCTTCTCTGAAACTGGTATAAATAGCATTGTTCTAGTGATTTTAGTTATCGAGATATAGAAGGTTAATTTTTGGATGTTTTGCAAACCGTTCAAATTTCAAACCTCAATATCTCTTTTCGTATTGTTCCTATTTTAATGATTTCTTGACCGAATTCTAGAGAATAGTCTTCTCTGAAACTGGTATAAATAGCATTGTTCTAGTGATTTTAGTTATCGAGATATAGAAGGTTAATTTTTGGATGTTTTGCAAACCGTTCAAATTTCAAACCTCAATATCTCTTTTCGTATTGTTCCTATTTTAATGATTTCTTGACCGAATTCTAGAGAAAAGTCTTCTCTGAAACTGGTATAAATAGCATTGTTCTAGTGATTTTAGTTATCGAGATATAGAAGGTTAATTTTTGGATGTTTTGCAAACCGTTCAAATTTCAAACCTCAATATCTCTTTTCGTATTGTTCCTATTTTAATGATTTCTTGACCGAATTCTAGAGAATAGTCTTCTCTGAAACTGGTATAAATAGCATTGTTCTAGTGATTTTAGTTATCGAGATATAGAAGGTTAATTTTTGGATGTTTTGCAAACCGTTCAAATTTCAAACCTCAATATCTCTTTTCGTATTGTTCCTATTTTAATGATTTCTTGACCGAATTCTAGAGAATAGTCTTCTCTGAAACTGGTATAAATAGCATTGTTCTAGTGATTTTAGTTATCGAGATATAGAAGGTTAATTTTTGGATGTTTTGCAAACCGTTCAAATTTCAAACCTCAATATCTCTTTTCGTATTGTTCCTATTTTAATGATTTCTTGACCGAATTCTAGAGAAAAGTCTTCTCTGAAACTGGTATAAATAGCATTGTTCTAGTGATTTTAGTTATCGAGATATAGAAGGTTAATTTTTGGATGTTTTGCAAACCGTTCAAATTTCAAACCTCAATATCTCTTTTCGTATTGTTCCTATTTTAATGATTTCTTGACCGAATTCTAGAGAATAGTCTTCTCTGAAACTGGTATAAATAGCGTTGTTCTAGTGATTTTAGTTATCGAGATATAGAAGGTTAATTTTTGGATGTTTTGCAAACCGTTCAAATTTCAAACCTCAATATCTCTTTTCGTATTGTTCCTATTTTAATGATTTCTTGACCGAATTCTAGAGAATAGTCTTCTCTGAAACTGGTATAAATAGCGTTGTTCTAGTGATTTTAGTTATCGAGATATAGAAGGTTAATTTTTGGATGTTTTGCAAACCGTTCAAATTTCAAACCTCAATATCTCTTTTCGTATTGTTCCTATTTTAATGATTTCTTGACCGAATTCTAGAGAAAAGTCTTCTCTGAAACTGGTATAAATAGCGTTGTTCTAGTGATTTTAGTTATCGAGATATAGAAGGTTAATTTTTGGATGTTTTGCAAACCGTTCAAATTTCAAACCTCAATATCTCTTTTCGTATTGTTCCTATTTTAATGATTTCTTTACCGAATTCTAGAGAAAAGTCTTCTCTGAAACTGGTATAAATAGCATTGTTCTAGTGATTTTAGTTATCGAGATATAGAAGGTTAATTTTTGGATGTTTTGCAAACCGTTCAAATTTCAAACCTCAATATCTCTTTTCGTATTGTTCCTATTTTAATGATTTCTTGACCGAATTCTAGAGAAAAGTCTTCTCTGAAACTGGTATAAATAGCATTGTTCTAGTGATTTTAGTTATCGAGATATAGAAGGTTAATTTTTGGATGTTTTGCAAACCGTTCAAATTTCAAACCTCAATATCTCTTTTCGTATTGTTCCTATTTTAATGATTTCTTTACCGAATTCTAGAGAATAGTCTTCTCTGAAACTGGTATAAATAGCGTTGTTCTAGTGATTTTAGTTATCGAGATATAGAAGGTTAATTTTTGGATGTTTTGCAAACCGTTCAAATTTCAAACCTCAATATCTCTTTTCGTATTGTTCCTATTTTAATGATTTCTTGACCGAATTCTAGAGAATAGTCTTCTCTGAAACTGGTATAAATAGCATTGTTCTAGTGATTTTAGTTATCGAGATATAGAAGGTTAATTTTTGGATGTTTTGCAAACCGTTCAAATTTCAAACCTCAATATCTCTTTTCGTATTGTTCCTATTTTAATGATTTCTTGACCGAATTCTAGAGAAAAGTCTTCTCTGAAACTGGTATAAATAGCATTGTTCTAGTGATTTTAGTTATCGAGATATAGAAGGTTAATTTTTGGATGTTTTGCAAACCGTTCAAATTTCAAACCTCAATATCTCTTTTCGTATTGTTCCTATTTTAATGATTTCTTTACCGAATTCTAGAGAATAGTCTTCTCTGAAACTGGTATAAATAGCGTTGTTCTAGTGATTTTAGTTATCGAGATATAGAAGGTTAATTTTTGGATGTTTTGCAAACCGTTCAAATTTCAAACCTCAATATCTCTTTTCGTATTGTTCCTATTTTAATGATTTCTTGACCGAATTCTAGAGAATAGTCTTCTCTGAAACTGGTATAAATAGCATTGTTCTAGTGATTTTAGTTATCGAGATATAGAAGGTTAATTTTTGGATGTTTTGCAAACCGTTCAAATTTCAAACCTCAATATCTCTTTTCGTATTGTTCCTATTTTAATGATTTCTTGACCGAATTCTAGAGAAAAGTCTTCTCTGAAACTGGTATAAATAGCATTGTTCTAGTGATTTTAGTTATCGAGATATAGAAGGTTAATTTTTGGATGTTTTGCAAACCGTTCAAATTTCAAACCTCAATATCTCTTTTCGTATTGTTCCTATTTTAATGATTTCTTGACCGAATTCTAGAGAAAAGTCTTCTCTGAAACTGGTATAAATAGCGTTGTTCTAGTGATTTTAGTTATCGAGATATAGAAGGTTAAATTTTGGATGTTTTGCAAACCGTTCAAATTTCAAACCTCAATATCTCTTTTCGTATTGTTCCTATTTTAATGATTTCTTGACCGAATTCTAGAGAAAAGTCTTCTCTGAAACTGGTATAAATAGCGTTGTTCTAGTGATTTTAGTTATCGAGATATAGAAGGTTAATTTTTGGATGTTTTGCAAACCGTTCAAATTTCAAACCTCAATATCTCTTTTCGTATTGTTCCTATTTTAATGATTTCTTGACCGAATTCTAGAGAAAAGTCTTCTCTGAAACTGGTATAAATAGCGTTGTTCTAGTGATTTTAGTTATCGAGATATAGAAGGTTAATTTTTGGATGTTTTGCAAACCGTTCAAATTTCAAACCTCAATATCTCTTTTCGTATTGTTCCTATTTTAATGATTTCTTGACCGAATTCTAGAGAAAAGTCTTCTCTGAAACTGGTATAAATAGCGTTGTTCTAGTGATTTTAGTTATCGAGATATAGAAGGTTAATTTTTGGATGTTTTGCAAACCGTTCAAATTTCAAACCTCAATATCTCTTTTCGTATTGTTCCTATTTTAATGATTTCTTTACCGAATTCTAGAGAAAAGTCTTCTCTGAAACTGGTATAAATAGCATTGTTCTAGTGATTTTAGTTATCGAGATATAGAAGGTTAATTTTTGGATGTTTTGCAAACCGTTCAAATTTCAAACCTCAATATCTCTTTTCGTATTGTTCCTATTTTAATGATTTCTTGACCGAATTCTAGAGAATAGTCTTCTCTGAAACTGGTATAAATAGCATTGTTCTAGTGACAATAGTTAATGAGCAATAGAAGGTTAAACTTTATAACTATCAAAACAGGATATTGATTTGCACTGACTACCAAAGGAACTAATCTTCAAGCATGAATGGTGTAAAAGTACACGTTCTATTACAGATGAAAATATAAGAATAAATTGTAATAAACAATATGTTTTACAATATCACTTGATTAGCTTACGATTTGCACTTATACTTGACAAAAAATCTTGCTAGATTGATGTAGTGGTGGGTATCAGGTTATGCACAGCTATGTTGACACCGAGAAACCCATAATTTCACCAGTTCTACCTCTTAATTTCCACCTCTAGGTAAAAGTTGGATAAACATGATTGCCGAAGGAAAGAAATATACAGGGTGTTCAGCATAAGACTACGGTAACTTCGGGAGGCGATTCTGGGCATCATTTGCAACAAAAAATTCCATATAAACTATGGCTCGATTCGGCTCCGTTTTATAGATATTTTTAATTTTATGTTTTTTCAAGGTGTTACTACTTTTTAGCAAAAAGATGTCTATATTTCTCAAACTATAAAAGCTACAGCTATTTTAATGAGCTCATTAGAAAGAAGGTTAAATTTCCTTTTAAATAAGCTAATTTGTATTCCAAAATAATAATTATAAGTATTTTACTTTGTGGCCCAAACATGAGAAATAGCAAGTTTCTAATTTTTTCCAAAAACTTTGACTTCATTTTTCTCAAAAACATTTCATATGAAAAAACCGTGCACTATTCAGGAAAAACATCTACATACGATCACCTTTCGAACGGTATACAATGCATTGGGGTTATGTTAAAAATTGACGCAGAAATCTGTTATTAATTGCAAAAAAGTAGGCCTCAAAACAGCGATGGCATTATGAAAGTAATTCACCTACCATAAGAATATAACTGATCAGAATCATCAAATCCAGTACGATTTTTTGCAAACGTGTAATTTAATAATTAATTAATTTAAGAACTATATTCAAAAATATAATATTTACATTATAAACAATTCTTTTTTTCTTGAACTACTCAATAAACTTTTGCAATTAACAGGTTGTGAAGAGCTAATGAATAAGCCGAGAACTTACTTATCGCTCTAATCTCCAAGTTAAAAACTGACATGTTTTATCCTAATACGGCTTACAAAAACAAATAAATACAACAAGAAGAAATGATAGTTTAAAGTCTACATTTTCATTAGATATTTAGTTGTCATTTTGCTATCATTATGCCAACGTATTCGAATATTGAATATCGCGATATGTTATACATCTACGGTTTCGTAGATAGGAATAGTGGAGAAGCTAGGCGGGAGTATTCTAGATGTTTTCCTGATAGGGTGTTCCGAACGCTTAGATATTTAGTTGTCATTTTGCTATCATTATGCCAACGTATTCGAATATTGAATATCGCGATATGTTATACATCTACGGTTTCGTAGATAGGAATAGTGGAGAAGCTAGGCGGGAGTATTCTAGATGTTTTCCTGATAGGGTGTTCCGAACGCTTAGATTATCGTGGAGGTGTACTGGCGGTCCCGTAAAGTATTCCATCCACTATTATTTAATTTGGGGATCAGAGCGAGTAATATGTTTTTGGCTTATTCATTAGCTCTCCACAATCTCCTGTTTTCGGCTTATTCATTAGCTCTTCACAACGTATTAATTCCAAAAGTTTATTGAGTAGTTCAAAATGATGATTTATTCACATTATTTGGCCTATTTCTTTAATTAACTAAAGAATAACACAGATCTAAACTCGTTAAACGAAAATCCTTTCTTTTGGAATTGGTACCTAACACTCATATACCATTTTCTTCTTTCTATTTTATTTTATTATTTATAATGTAAATTTTATATTTTTGAATGTAGTTCTTAAATTAATTAATTATTAAATTACACGTTTGCAAAAAATCGTACTGGATTTGATGTTTCTGATCAGTTACATTCTTATGGTAGGTGAATTCCTTTCATGCCGACGCTGTTTTGAGGCCTACTTTTTTGCTATTGATCACAGATTTCTGCATCAATTTTTAACATAACCCCAATTATTGTATACCGTTCGAAAGGTGATCGTATGTAGATGTTTTTCCTGAATAGTGCACGGTTTTTTCATATGAAATGTTTTTGAGAAAAATGAAGTCAAAGTTTTTGGAAAAAATTAGAAACTTGCTATTTCTCATGTTTGGGCCACAAAGTAAAATACTTATAATTATTATTTTGGAATACAAATTAGCTTATTTAAAAGGAAATTTAATCTTCTTTCTAATGAGCTTATTAAAATAGCTGTAGCTTTTATAGTTTGAGAAATATAGACATCTTTTTGCTAAAAAGTAGTAACACCTTGAAAAAACATAAAATTAAAAATATCTATAAAACGGAGCCGAATCGAGCCATAGTTTATATGGAATTTTTTGTTGCAAATGATGCCCAGAATCGCCTCCCGAAGTTACCGTAGTCTTATGCTGAACACCCTGTATAAGAGAACTTTGTGAACCATGTTTTTTTGGGGGGAAAAGAATAATAACAGCAGGAACAGAAAATTCAAGGACGACTCTTGGAAAATAGAGAAAACCCGTTTTTCTGTTCGTAAATCCCATGAAGCTTTCCTTGACGATTTGTACGCAGCAATAAAAATCGTTATTTAGATTCATCTAGTTGTAGCACCACTCTGTTCTTGTCTGTTTCTATTTAGACTTTGATGATGTACTCCTGGCAAAAGGTTGAAAGCACGAGTAGTATTCTGCACACAGTCTACCGATGAATGAGTAGCCTATTCAAGGACCTATGATAGGCTTAAGCATTATAAAAGACCATAATCTCAGACGAGTGGTTAATTATGAACTTCTGAACTTTGTTTATTCACCATTCATGCAATTATTGGTGCAATTGAATTGAATTCGAATTGAAAATCTATTGTAACCAACCGACGGATTAACGAACAGGGGTTTACTGAACAAGTGGTAGTTTCCCGCAATACTTTTTTTTTTAATTAATAAACCACAATAAGCGCAATAAAATTTTAATTATTCATGATTTGTGGAATCGCAAATATATTTGAAGTAAATCTAGTTAAAACATTTCGTTAGAGAATATCAACGATAATGGACGGCAAATTGACAGCAACGTCGCTAGTAGATTTTGACTGACCCTGTTAAGCTTATAACAACAGATAATCCTAGTTCCAAAACCATTCCAACCCGTTTAGGGTAAAGTTTATTCAGTAATTAATTAAAATGATATTGTATTAAACCCAATGAAGAAGCTATTGCTAAGTTCGAATTTAGTACAAAGTTAAGCTTCTGTGTTAAATTTTATTAGAAGAGATTTATTAAACCCATTGGTTTAAATTAGAACATACTTTAATTTGCAATGATTTTTTTAATAAAATACGAGTATGAAGGCTATCACAAATGCAGAGCTCATGTTAATATGGAATTAATACGAGGTGTAGCTATTAAATAACGAGACTGATGCTGCTACAGAAGAACTAGGTAAGCGCCAAATCCTAACGACCGACATCCGTACAGCGTAAAGCCTTCTCTTTCGATTGCAGCGTCTCACGTGTTTGTAGAGAAATCTGACGTGACCGGAACCATCGTTTGTGAAAGAGGTGTTAGTTTCGTTTTGCCGCAAAACATGATACTACACATGTAGTAGAGCAATGAACTGTCGTGAAATTTCACATGAAACTGGATAAAACCGCTACTAAAACTTATCTTTTATTAAAAGAAGTTTATGGCGATGAATGTTAATCACGTGCGCGAGTTTTTGAGTGGTTCAAGCGTTTCCAAGATGGCCGAGAAGACGTCGGAGATGATGACCGCCCGGGTCGCCCTTCCACGTCTAAAAACGGATGAAAATATCGATTATAATTAATCAACATTACTACCGGTGAGGTGTTTGCTGAACTCCGTGAAAGAGTAAGGTAAAAAACGACCCGATTTGTGGAAGAACAAGTCACGGGGTTCTCCAACAAGACAACGCGCCGACTCACACTGCATTGTCTGTCAATACGTTTCTAGCCCAAGTACAACATCCCAGTTTTAGGCCATCCCCCTTATTCGCCTGACCTGACTTTTATCTGTTCCCTAAAGTCAAATTTGCAGTAAAAGGAACACGATTTCAGTCCGTTAAAGCTGTGAAAGAAAAAGCGGCACACAGAAAAAGATTTCCAGCACGGTTTCGAACAATGGTAAATTCGCAAGGAGCGTTGTTGGGATAGGGGAGGGGTGTATATTGAAGGATCACATCACCCAGTTCTTCTCGTGCTCCCTCCAGATCCAATCTCTGAGAGCCACACGAACTGCACCCTTGGGTGATCCCCAGAACTGGTTCCTGGCCAATGAAAGGAGTACTAGCCCCATTCCTGACAAATTGATCCCCTAATTCATTCCCCTTAATCCCCACATGGCCCGGGCATCCATTCTAGTCAAACTTTATTGTGCCGGGTCAATATTACCCTTACTAAGATTATAAATTTGTAAAACCGGAATTATCGCATTAAAATTTCTGAGATGCAATGTCGTTTTTGCTTGCCTCTCTCAAATTTCCTCCCAATACTTTTGATCACCAATCCAAGGGAATTAAATCTCATGAGGTACCCCCCAAAAAAGCTTGGACTTCTCCCAGTGAAAATTGCAATATCTTTCTTGCAACATAGAGCAGAAAAAAAGAGTCGATGAATTTAGATTTAGATGGGGACACTGCCACCTTGGCTTAAATCAAATATTATACAAATCCTAAAAACAAGAAACTGTATTCCCAACGCGGTGATGCCGAGTTTTAAATCCACTTCTAGAAGCTCTTAGATTTTCTCTCCCTAGAAACTGCTAACAGCTCACTGGCCGGAAGCCGACAGAAGAACTGAAAAAGGATCCAAGCACCAATGACTTCCGGTAGTCGCGCCTTAAATAATAATTAATACAAAAAAAAAAATGAAATGAACTATTAATCTAGAAATAAGTTAGTTAAAATAAGAATGTGAAGTAAGTTCTATTAGGCGAGTACCTCATACAATCACTGTCTATTTCGCTAGAGACGAACCACGGTATCCACTTTCTGTCAAGCAATATTATTTGTCACTCCACATACTTTGCTAAACTTACTTCGCTTCCACACAGCCCAGACTCCGACGCTCTGAAGCGTCTACACCCAAACGGAAAGCAAGAGCGAATAGAAGAAATATTCCCTCAAAAATATATAACCACAATAAATAATAAATTACACTAGTGGAGCGGAAATAATAAATCAAAAATTAAGATAAAGGAAGAACAAGATGAAATCTAGGAGATTCGATTTAATTTATCGACCATATCGACCATATACACTCTCGCATTTACTTTCAACAGAAAAAAATTATAAATCTACGACAATATATTTTGATAAATTTGATATATTTAATTGAACATAAATTTGATAAATTTTGATGAAATGAAAATATAGTTTTCTTCCTCGTATTGATAATAGTAAAATAATTAAGGTCCCCCAACTAGCTGCAGGGTCTTTCGACAAAACTGTACATTTTGTGGCCATTTTTACTGCACAGATATTCTTTATTAAAATAAAATATATTATTATAATTATGTATATCGAAGATTCTTTATATACTTTATTTACACTATTATTATTATTTTAATGATTTAAGGCGCGTCAACATCTAAGGTTATTGGCGCCCGGAGCTTTTTACAGACAACACTGTCCATTACAGTGAGCTGTAAGAAGCTCCTAGGAAGAGGATTGTATTTACAGGGATTCTGCTCACGATGAAGCGAATCATACCTTCTTCGAATGTAGAAAGATGAGCGGAGGAAAGAGCAAGACTGCAGGAAAGAACTGGTCCGCTTTCACCGCACAACATAGTGGATACTCTGCTGGTTAGCCTAGGACCTATGGGAGGAAGTTTCCTGCTTTGTTAGGGTCTGTGCTAGAACTAAGATGAAGGAGCTAGACCGTCGATAAGATCTACGGCCCAGACAATTTGCAAGTTCACAGATAGTTGCATTCAATACGAGGCACCACCCTGAAGTAATGCTTATGGCGGTTCCGGGGTGGACGTTATGCCTGAAGAGGAGAGGGTTTCTTAGTGAGTGGAGCACCAAACATCCAGTCTTAATCTGGAAGGTGCCTGTGGCATTTTTCCTCCTCGGGAAAAAAAACTATTATTATTATTATTATTAATAGAAAATTCCTCCGGAACGTCATAGTTCTTGTAGAAAGGATGAGAAATAAATCAAAATTCTAAAATAAGAGATGAAATGTTAGCGAACAATAAAATCGAGCCCTATAAGATAAAGGAAATGAATATATTAGCAGCCCATTGTCTAAAGAAATATGGCAAACAGGCAGACGATTATTCCATTAAGATACCAGTCAACGCAAAAGATCTTGACAATAATCGCAGCATGCTATATCAACGTCTGTCTACAAGAGATTTGTAAGATGAAGGATTGCACACGATAGATGAAGTAGAAGGAGAATTTTGGTTGAAAACACACCTGACAACGTTCCCAAGTTTAGATCGTGCAAAGAGTGATGGGTTTCCCGTAGAAATGGAAAACATTAGGTTTTCTAAGCTTACTAAATAATTTTCTCATGCAATGTACCCTTAGAATCTATTCAATCTATTGTAAACAAGTCCATTAAGTAATGATTAATAATTTACTAGTTTTATTGGGCATTGTTTCAACACTTCATCGAATTTTAGTAGTTTCATCTTATTAAGTAGCTTTACCTAATTAGTTATCCAGGAGATTAAAATGTAGAGAAATTTCTAGGGACTACAGATTGAATACTTGAAGACCTCAATTTAGATTGGTTTAAACCACCGCGAGGGTTTAGAACCACTTCACGGAAGTACTCAATTAATAACAAATTTAGACTGAGGCTTAATTCGGATAAATTTAGGCTAAAAAGTTTCCTTCTCACTTAAATTGTAGAGAATATTAATCTTTTTTATATTCTGAGTATTTACCGGGCATATCCGTCCCTAGTAACGAGAGAACACCGTCTGGAGGCCGGCAGTGGAAGCTCTAGGCGCCAATAACCTCAAACGTTGACGCGCTTTAAATTCAAAAAACAACAAAAAAATACCCTATATACATTTAAGCAAAACGTTACAATGAGATACATATAAACAAAAGAAAAGAAATCCAATTCTAGAAGTTTTGAATAAACATCTGATAATGGAAGAAAATTGGAACCAGTCAGAAATATAAATATACGTTAAATAAAATGTGATACGGGCACCACGGTAGCCGAGCGGTTAGAGGCGAGACCTGCGAAGCTAATATGTATTGTGGTACTGGGTTCGATTCCCGGTCTAGAGGCCTTGGATTTTATTTAATGGTTAATAAAAAGAAATTTACAGTAAAGTATGTTTGCTAGTCTCCTCCGTCCACGACACCTAATTGAGGTAGTTGGACGTTAAGCCCCCCCTGAAAAAATAGGCGATTACTTACTACTTTACTTTACTATAAAATATGATACAATAGCAACGATAATAAAATCAAACACCCAGTGATGAGGTCATTTATTGCCTGAATCCATACCATTCCATAAAATCCATACCATAAAGTGGTATTTCTGGTTCAGAGATTCTTCTTAACTGGCGCTACAACTCGCTTGCGCGAATCTTGGCCTCCTCTATCAAAGTTTGCCAGTTGTCCCGGTCCAATGCTGCCACCATCCAGTTTCGGACACCAAGGAGAGTTCTTGCATCACTTTCGAAACACCATCGGTCCATCGCGACCTCCGTCTGCCCACTCGTCGCGGGCCGAGGTATTTCCTCGGGATTCATTCTGGCTACGTGTCCTGCCCAACGAAGGCGTCAAAGCTTCACCACACCCACCACGTCGACGTCCCTGTACAAATTCCTTAGTTCTGCATTACTTCTCCGACTCCATGTTTCGCCATCCAAAATGGCTCCATAGATCCTTCGAAGAACTTTTCTTTCGTACCTAAGGAGAACAAGCTCGTCATTGCTGGTGGTGACCCAGCACTCTAAGGCGTACGTTAAGACGGGTCGGTTAAGGGTCTTATAAAGCCTAATATCTTAGTCGACCTGGAGAGTAACTGACTTTTAAAATGATTTTGCAAACCAAAGTATGTCCTGTTAGGCTGGAAACATAGTGGAGCGGCGATGATAGTGAAGAGCAAAGCGGCGAAATCAAACACAAGTTAACATATGGGACCGCGTATAGTGGGGGAGCAAAGCGAAGATAGAGCAACGCTACCAAGAGAGAGAGTAGAGCAAAGCGTTGTGACATGTTTGATTTCTTCGCTCTTATCGCGCTCAATTTGTAAAGGTTATTTTTCAAAGGTTACATTTATTGGTTTAGTTTGTTTAAAGAAACCTCTGAACCTCACCAAGTTCATTTCTAGACTTATTTATGTCATGTACACTGCAGCTCCTACTACTAAGCTGCTGCAAATACCAAAGTTTCAACGAAGAATTTTCATATAAAAATAGTTCCTCCATCTTGTTTTGTCAAAAGAAGAACGCTTCTAAACTCTTCACTATGTGCATGCGACTCTTTCCTCGCTGCTCGACGCTCTCTTTGATCTGAAGCAGCTATCATCGCCGCTTTGCTCGCCGCTCCACTATGTTTCCAGCCTTAGCCAGCAGTATTCTTCTATTAATCTCACTGTGCACGTTGCCGACGGAATTCACCTGCGTACCTAGATAAATAAAATTATCCACCCACTCGAAGGTGTAATTTCCGAATTGCACAGTATCCTGTTTCTGCTCCGCTTCAGAAGTGTACATTTAGGTTCCGAGATTTTGTAAACGAATACTTACACGGACAATTTTTCAAAAATCCTTTTTTTTAAACTCGAAGTTGATTAATTTCGCTATAGAGTCAAGCATTAATTTAATAATCATTCCAGTAACAAAAAGCATTCAATCAGTATTGATGCATGATTAAAAAAATCCCAATAAGTTTTAAGAGAATTTAAAAATTACAGCTGACGGTACCTCATTAATTTTAGAGCAAAAATAAATAAAAAAAGAAGTAAATATTAATGATGAAGATATATATCTCAAACTTGTTTTTGTCCATGATAAAAATAAATATTAAACAAATATTTCCTTACAAAAGTGTAGAGCTGTGAATCTGCTATTGATTTATTTCAAAGCTGGAAGATTTATTACCTAGAGTTAACTCTCTTATAACCTTCTTACTACTCGAAGCACTTACCTTGAAAAACTAAGTGGTACCAAACAAAAGCATCTACCCAGTTATATATTTTGTGATTACTCCCAACTTTTTCATGCCTAAAAACTTTTAAATAAGCCCAATTTTTTTCTTTTTAAACTATTGATCTATAACCAAAACATAATCTAAATTGATAATTCAGAACCTAGAAACTTGATCAATTCGCTTAAATACGAGGGTCATTTGAAAAGTCCGTGCAAAAATAAAAACTACTTAATTTTTTGGGGTAAACCTTTTTTATTTTTCAACATAGTCTCCTTTTAGGCTTATACACTTCGTCCAACGCTGCTCTAGTTTGTTGATCCCTTCCGAATAATAGGATTTGTCCAAGTCTGAAAAATAGCCATTCGTTTCTGCAATCACCTCCTCGTTTGAATAAAATCTTTTTCCCGCCAGCCATTTCTTCATATTGGGGAACAAATAGTAGTCCGAGGGAGCCAAGTCTGGAGAATAGGGGGGATGTGAAACGAGTTGGAACCCTATTTCCATTAATTTTGCGACCACAACTGCTGAGGTGTGAGCTGGTGCGTTGTCGCGATGGAAAAGGACTTTTTTGTGGGCCAATCGTGGGCGTTTTTCTTGCAGCTCGGTTTTCAAACGGTCCAATAACGATGAATAATATGCACCTATAATAGTTTTACCCTTTTCCAGATAGTCATCCTCATCGAATCCCTTGCGAATCCCAAAAGACAGTCGCCATAATCTTTCCGGCCGAAGGAACGGTCTTCGCCTTTTTTGGCGCAGATTCCCCCTTGGTAACCCATTGTTTAGATTGTTTTTTGGTCTCAGGAGTGTAGTGATGTATCCATGTTTCATCCACAGTGACGAAACGACGCTTAAAGTCCTGCGGATTCTTCTGGAACAGCTGCAAACCGTCCTTGCAACACTTCACACGATTTCGTTTTTGGTCAAGCGTGAGCAATCGCGGCACCCATCTTGCGGATAGCTTTGTCATGTCCAAATGTTCATGCAAAATATTATGTACCCGTTCATTCGAGATGCCCACAGCACTAGCAATCTCACGCACCTTCACTCTTCTGTCATCCATCACCATATCATGGATTTTATCAATAATTTCTGGAGTAGTAACCTCAACAGGGCGTCCAGAACGTTCAGCGTCACTTGTGCCCATATGGCCACTCCGAAAATTTTGAAACCACTTATAAACTGTTCTAATCGAAGGTGCAGAGTCACCATAATGTTTATCAAGCTTCTCTTTAGTCTCCTGAGGCGTTTTGCCTTTCATAAAGTAGTGTTTAATCTACACACGAAATTCTTTTTCGTCCATTTTTTGAAAATCACTCGACTTCCTCGATTCAAACGAATGCCAAACACAAAGAAATAGACCGATCTGGCTGAAATTTGGTGTGTGTTCTTCCAAGAGATGCTACTAACTAAACATAACCTCGATTCGCGCCAGTGGTGCTATCTCTCTGACTTTGCACGGACTTTTCAAACGACCCTCGTACAGGGTGATCCAGTAAGTAATGTCCATAGGGCAACTGTGTGTAGTACATCCAAAGTGGAGGTCAATGACGTATTGGCCAACTTCATATTTTCCACTGTTCTTCAGTGACTTCACTTAACTTTTTTGTAATAAAAATGTTATTACTCAGAAAGTTTTAGTCCGAATCAGATTCTGGATGACACGGTTAGAAAGACAGATAAATTTTCTAAAAATTGACACCATTTTGAAGCATAAGTTATTCTCCAAACAGCCTCAGTCTTCCTCCTGGATACTGGAAAAATAAAAGTACTCGAAATTTGTGAAGAAAACTCATTAGGCCCTTACGTGATCATTATCAGACCTAGGTGCTGGCCACTTTTTAATAAATGCTTCCTTGTCTAATAGGCTTTCTAACGCGGTATATCATTTTCCAGGACTCCTTTTATCTTCGTATGAGAAATTACGTTTGTTTTACAAGAAAACGTGTTCACGAGCACTCACAACAGTGTTAGTTTATCAAGTTGTTTAATTCATTGAAAACTCCATTAGATGGCCCCAGTAGTCAATTTTTAAAGTAGATTGTCTTAAAATAAGGAAGTCAAAGGTTACAAATTGCCTTTTAAACATTTACTTCTGATTTCACTGAAATATTTGAGAAAATGTTAGGAAATATTTTAAACTAAGACCTATGGTCATTAGTTACTGGTTCACCCTGTATATTTCGTAGAACTTAAATATAGTAGACTGGGTTAGTGGTTTCCAAAGTTACTGTTTGGTAACCTCCTTTATTATACATTGTAAACTATAGCGTCTCCCCCCCCCGCATTATTGAACAGTTAAATTTTATTAATATTATTCTAATTATTGTTTAAACAATGGATCGCGAAATTCTATATTAAAAAAAGTTCATTTATTTATTTTTGCTTTAAACTCTATTCAATAAGCAAATGGCTCCTGGCAAGAAGTAAATATGATTGCGTATAGTACATAAAATAAATTGAAAGAATTGAATGATGGGCCATCCAACGATAACTTTATAGTGAATTCGAAGAATACCTATTCTATCAAGCGATCTGATGATCGCAAAGCAATTCGAGGGTAGAATAATTTGGGACAAACCGGGTTGAAGTTTTGGGACAGTTTGGTATGAAATTTGGTTTAAGCGGATTTGGAAACCACTGGTGGAAGGTACTGTTTAACATTTTCAATCCTTTATCATAACCGACAAAATAAAATAAATGAACTTAATTTCGAGCACTAAAAAACTTGACAAACAAATAGACAAAGTTACTTTTATGTAAATAAAATCAAAAATATACTTTTTCCTACAATAAAATTTAAATATAAGCGGTTTAGCAAAAGAGAGAATTTTTAAACAAAAGTCACTATGAATAATTAATTATCAGGTTGTATTACAGCAAAATCTAAAATTAGAATATCTTTTTAAATTAAAACTGTAATCAGGTTTATTTAAAACATTTAAAAAAAATAATCACATTCAATTAAACAAAAAACATCTAAACGGCCTAAATAAATTCCTTGGCAAGTAGATTCCAGAGGTTTTTAGATAACGCTCAGGATTAGCCTCAAGGATTTAAAGCTATGCATGGAATTTTAACTAGTTGTGGTTTAACTTTAGAAAATTTAAATTAACAATAATAAATTTAGACTGTATATTAAGTTTCATACTATGTACATAATTTACTCAAGTGCTAATTATTTATGCATTCAGTTGTTACACAATTTCTACAAGTTGATTAGATATTGGCAGATTGTCCATATTAAATGATTAAGAGTATAAATTTTTAGTATAATACAGAATTAAAGTAGGAACCTTTATTTTCAAAAAAAAACTATCAGAAAAATTAATAATCTAATTAAAACAATTATATAGTCTCAGCTAGTTTAATTTTTTCCAAAAAAACTAAACGTTTAAAGTTGAAAAATATTCTACAAAATCTAGGTGTCACGATAGCCGAGCGGTTAGAGGCGAGTCCTGTAAAGCTAATATGTATTTTATGGTAATGGGTTCGATCCCCGGACTAGATGCCTTGGATTTTTTATTTAATGGTTAATAATAGAAATTTACAGTAAAGTACGTTAGCTAGTCGCCTCCCATCCACAGACACCTAATTTGGTAGATGGACGTAAAGTCGGCCTATACAAAAAATAGGCCTTCTTAAGCCTCTAGCTTAATTATACGAGTTCTGTAAATTAAGTAATGAGACTGATTTTATTAATTTTTTTTATTCAAAAAGAATTACAATTCTATATTGTCACCTACAAAATAACTTCCTTCTGAAGCAACACAGCGCTGGAGACGTTTCTTCCACTTCTCATAGCAGTGCTCGAACTCCGATACAGGAATAGCCTTCAGCTGGTCGGTTACAGCCGTTTGTTTTCGACTGCCCCAAAATGAGTTCCCTTGAGGTGATTTTTCAACTTCGGGAAGAGAAAAAAGTCACAAGGACTCAAGTCAGGCGAATAAGGAGGCTGAGGAGTCACAGGAATGTTTTTTTACTGGCCAAAAACTCTGTTTATTGAAATTGCTGTGTGACAAGGAGCATTACCCGTGATGCAACACCCACTTGTTCTTGATGTTTAATCTCACACGAATGACCCTTTTTCGAAGTTTTACAAGAACCTCTCTTGTAAAAGTGTTGATTAACCGTTTGACCTTGTGGTAGAAACTATTTGTGGACGATTCTGTGGAAATCGAAAAAACAAATCAGCATGCATTTGATCTTTGGACTTCGGCCATCCTTGCTTTTTTTGGGCCTTGGAGAGGTTGAAGTGTGCCTGCCACTCCATGCTCTGGCGCTTGGTTTCTGGGTCGTACTCGAAATACCCAAGACTCGTTACCAGTAATGACACGTTCCAGAAAATGGGATCAAACCTCAAGGGAACTCATTTTGGGACAGTCGAAAACATTCAAACGGCTGTAACCGACCAGCTAAAGGCTATTCCAGTATCGGAGTTAGAGCACTGCTATGAGGAGTGGAAGAAACGATTCCAGCGCTGTGTGACTTCAGAAGGAAGTTATTTTGAAGGTGACAATATAGAATTGTAATTCTTTTTGAATAAAAAAATCAGTCTCATTATTAATTTACAGACCTCGTATAATTTATTAATTGCGTTATAATGTTTTAAAATATTTCTCAAAAAATGTTTGAGGTTTTTCTTTTTTGTGTAACAATTTTTTTGAAAAGTAAACATTTCACTTGGATGACTTCTGAGTTCTAGATTTAAATTAAATTCTATCTTGCTTTTCCTCGAAAAATTGTTCGAAAAGTAAATTAATTTTAGTTTAGTACGAAAGAAAAACTGGGATAGATTAGAAGTTGGTTAGTTTAAAAATGGGAAAGAGGAAAAGAAAAACAAATACTCAAAAGAAGAGAAAAGCAAAGCAAATTGTTGAGGAAAAAGAAAGAAAATGAAGGAATGAAAAATGAAATCAGATATGGAAAGTGTTGAGTAGCAGTGTGGAAAACTCACTAATCCTAGTCTAATATTTACAAAAGAAGATTTCCGCCTCACTAATCCCTTCCATCAATTTTTCCCCCCCTTCATTTCAAGGTTTTTTTTCCAACCCTTAAACTTTAACGGAAATATTGAACACAATTTTTATATTTTACTATAACTTTAGCAAGTATTTACTTAACTATTTATCACCTTAATAAGTTTTTACTTAACTATTACTTTAACTAGTAATTATTTAATAACAAAAATATAGACACATAGTTAAGTATTTACTTAACTATTTATCACTTTAATAAGTTTTTACTTAACTATTACTTTAACTAGTAATTATTTAATAACAAAAATATAGACACGTAGTTAAGTATTTACTTAACTATTTATCATTTTAATAAGTTTTTACTTAACTATTACTTTAACAAGTAATTACTTAATAACAAAAATATAGGCACATAGTTAAGTATTTACTTATTTATCACTTAAATTCGTTTTTACTTAACTACTACTTTACCTAGTAATTATTTAGGTAATAACAAAAATATAGACACATAGTTAAATAATTACTTAACTATTTATCACTTTAATAAGTTTTTACTTTACTTTAACTTGTAATTATTTAATTATAAATATAGACACATATTTCTCTGAATTCTAAATATAATCCATGTTTTCGTCATTAAATGCCGATAGATAGCACTCGTTATTATATAACCAGTAGATCTAAAATTAGATAACAGCAAGTAACTAATTGCGTAACTTAGATTATCAAATACTAATATAAAAAGATATATTAATATAATAAGAATATCGATAAGAAATCTAAAAATATAAATAGTATCGATACAAGTATTAATTCTTAAGTATGCAAAGTATTAATTGTAATCGTAAACTTAAAAAGTAAAATATACGTTCGTAAGTTGTTTTGTGAACATTAAGGATGAAAGATGTGTGAACTCAGAAAAAGTAACAGCACTATAACCTCTGTGCTTAGTGTAAATAATGGAGTAATTTGACCTTGAGCCGCCAATTCATGTGGCTATTATAAGAATATATAAAGTTTAAAGAGAAACTGGAGAACCATTATCGGTTTTTCTTGTTTTCCTTAATCAGACGCCAGAAAATGGCATTTTTTTTTTCATTTTCCTCGTGGCAGCCCAAAATAATAATGAAATTACTTAGCCATTTGGCTTAAGGCTGTATCATTGAACTGCGTCAGCTTAAAAGATTCATTCTACGAGGTGTTTCAGCGAATTTTGGTTTTTAATAGATAGGACCAAGATTTTCAGCTTTGCTTTCATTTGTTTACTATTGCCTCGCTATTTATATATTTAAGCTCGGCTATAGCCTGTCGATAAGTAAGTTTGTAGCGGACTTTGCCACAATTTTTCTATACTGCATCGATGCCAGGGATTTCGCAGTGATTTAGTAACCACTGGACAACCATAATGTCCCCCAGCTCACTAATATGCTGATTTTTTTGTTTTGTTTTTGTCTTAGAGCCGAACGTCAGGAACTAGCGACCAAAAAGAAAAACTAATCAGTAAAGAAGCATTTTCGGTTTAATTAATTCAGCTTACATTTAAAATCAGAACCAAAACGGAGACGTACATTTTCGGTGACATATCGTAATTTTGAAAATTAGACAAGGTTGCGTCACTTTCTGTTTATGGTTACGAGGAGGGAAAGTAATGCACTGTCTCATTGGTTCATTAAGGCTGACGAGCAATAATTAGGGGGCAAAGTCCTATAGCGTGACTTATGTGACAAATGATGGTTAAGAATATGGTTATTTGGTAAAATATATAGACAGAGCCAGTTTTTATTGTTATTTCACTGAAATTAAGAACGTAGAGTAATTTTTTTTTTCTTTCTTTGAACAATTACATCGTCTTCAAAAACTATGATTAAAAATATTCGTTTCTATTTTTAGAGCAGGAAATGGAACAACAAGCAATCCAGCGATGCGTAGAAGTAAAAGGCAAACGTCTTTAGTGAACGTTAATATTGCTTAGAGCGTACGTTCAATCTGTCAGTCGGGGTATTATGAATTCTGCATATTACACATAGTACATCTCTTCTGTTATATAATTAAACAAGTCGCATGTAATTTTGTAAAACCGCACGATGTAATTATGTAACATTCAAGGTAATAAAATATTGAAAGCGAACGGTATTAAAGCTTACAGCAACTTGTTATATAAAACCCTAAATGACAAATTTTTCTTCTGATATGGAATTTTTAACATAACCTATAAATGAACTTTGAATAAGTTAAGGAAATTTGGTACTTAAATTTGATTTGAACCTGTTTGACAAATGAAAAGATGCATATTATCTATTTCTCTTAAAAGAACTTAGTGACGCCTATTCAAATTTAAACCAAACTCACCGCAAATGTAAGATAAGGAGTAGAATAGTCGAATTCATTCTTTCTTAGTGCCAAATATGTCTACCAGGAAGGTAAAAGGCAGAAAGCGCATCTTGAAATCCTTCATTTTGTAAAGAAGAAGCTCCAAACGCAGTGTTTGACGAAGGCCAGATTTTGTCTTCAAAAAAAGCATTGAATGGTTAAAAGGTAAAGCGCTCCTTAATTAAAAGAAAAGAAAATATAAATAAAGAAGAATAGATGGTCAACAAGAAATCGTCTAACCTGATGGAATCCTATGTCCGGATTTAGCTAACAGAGACTTAAATAGTATTTTGATAAGCGTAACAGCAAAAACGCTAGGCTTTTTTTGAATAAAAATCCAAAATAGCAAAAAATTAATAGCAGAAACTTTGGTACAGAAATTGAAGAAGTTTATTAGAGAGCGAATATAAAGGTATCGATCAGAACAAATAAGATTAAAATGGTCCTCTGTATCAGATGCTGAAAAACTAATGCAATCTGTGTCCCTAATTCTGATTTTTTTTCATTAAAGTTATTATTTAATTTAAAAATCTACATACCACTTCAAGAACATTAAACAATAAGCTGTACGTACCTGAAACAAAAACAGAAAACCATATTAAATAAGGTTTATTAAATAAAATCATCTTTGGAACAAAAAATATATAAATTAATCATTAACTTCCAGCATTGCATGTAAGAACAAGTTTATAAACAAATATTAAGACCACCGTTTGAGGCTTCTCTAGTGAATATTTCCCCAAAAAAACTGCACGAATGGTTCAGCAAAGTCACATTTCCAATCAAAGACATTATATTCGCAATTTTGGCCAAACTTTTTGATTAATGTTAGCGATAAACGATTGAGAGCTACGAGGGTCGTTTGAAAAGTCCGTGCTAAGTCAGAGAGATAGCACTACTGGCGCCTATCGAGGTTATGTTTAGTTAGTAGCATCTCTTGGAAGAACACACACCAAGTTTCAGCCAGATCGGCCTATTTCTTTGTGTTTGGCATTCGTTTGAATCGAGGAAGTCGAGTGATTTTCAAAAAATGGACGAAAAAGAATTTCGTGTGTTGATTAAACACTACTTTATGAAAGGCAAAACGCCTCAGGAGACTAAAGAGAAGCTTGATAAACATTATGGTGACTCTGCACCTTCGATTAGAACAGTTTATAAGTGGTTTCAAAATTTTCGGAGTGGCCATATGGGCACAAGTGACGCTGAACGTTCTGGTCGCCCTGTTGAGGTTACTACTCCAGAAATCATTGATAAAATCCATGATATGGTGATGGATGACAGAAGAGTGAAGGTGCGTGAGATTGCTAGTGCTGTGGGCATCTCGAATGAACGGATACATAATATTTTGCATCAACATTTGAACATGACAAAGCTATCCGCAAGATGGGTGCCGCGATTGCTCACGCTTGACCAAAAACGAAATCGTGTGAAGTGTTGCAAGGACGGTTTGCAGCTGTTCCAGAAGAATCCGCAGGACTTTAAGCGTCGTTTCGTCACTGTAGATGAAACATGGATACATCACTACACTCCTGAGACCAAAGAACAATCTAAACAATGGGTTACCAAGGGGGAATCTGTGCCAAAAAAAGGCGAAGACCGTTCCTTCGGCCGGAAAGATTATGGCGACTGCTTTTTGGGATTCGCAAGGAATAATCCTCATCGACTATCTGGAAAAGGGTAAAACTATTACAGGTGCATATTATTCATCGTTATTGGACCGTTTGAAAACCGAGCTGCAAGAAAAACGCCCACGATTGGCCCACAAAAAAGTCCTTTTCCATCACGACAACGCACCAGCTCACACCTCAGCAGTTGTGGTCGCAAAATTAATGGAAATAGGGTTCCAACTCGTTTCACATCCCCCCTATTCTCCAGACTTGCCTCCCTCGGACTACTATTTGTTCCCCAATATGAAGAAATGGCTGGCGGAAAAAAGATTTTATTCAAACGAGGAGGTGATTGCAGAAACGAATGGCTATTTTTCAGACTTGGACAAATCCTATTATTCGGAAGGGATCAACAAACTAGAGCAGCGTTGGACGAAGTGTATAAGCCTAAAAGGAGACTATGTTGAAAAATAAAAAAGGTTTGCCCCAAAAAATTAAGTAGTTTTTATTTTTGCACGGACTTTTCAAACGACCCTCGTACTAAAAATATTGTAATTGAAGTTCAGAGGTCGCCTAACATCTTCTACGATCTCCCCTCCCAAAAAATGACTTTTTCCCGATAAAAGTTTTACAAATGAAAGTGAAAACAGTTTTTTGTAACTCAACCAACCCGTACATCCACGTACTGAAGAAGGCAATATGTTTCGTCAAAACGTTGGTAAAAAAGACGAGTTGTTTTTATTTGAACCGATTCCTCACCAATTTTTGAATCCATATTTATTATTTCTGACAGTTCTAAAATGAAACTAAGCAATCACACAACCCCAATACAATATCTCTCAGTTCAAGGTGTATTTTTAGTAAGGTAAAACCTTCTTTTCCGAATTCAGAAGGCCAATACATTATCCTCTAGTGGTGAAATTTCAAAATAGAAAATCTGGTAATTGAAATTTATACACAAGAGATAAAACCAACTTGAAAACGAAAAAAAATCATTAAAATTTAGCCGAAATTGGAGAGAGAGGAAAAAAGTTAATTATAAAGAGCAACAAGAACAAAGTTGGTAAGACTGAGTTTGAATTAATTAAAATAAGAAAAATAATGGTTACCAGAAAAGATGGTAATGTAGGCAAATTTGTACAAACACGCTGCCTTGCTGAGCTAAACGTAGAGAAGCACTAATTGTGCGCTACAGTATTCAAATATATCTCCATTTTATTTTATCTAAATTTATTTTAAATGTACACTCAGCGCCGCGGCACAAAACTAAACGATACTTTAGAAGAAATGCTCAAATTTTATCTTTACTTAATTTACCTTAATTTAACAATACTATGTGCTAATCTAAAGTTAAACTAAACTTAATTTCAATTTATGCATTTAACATTTATTATTCATAGTTTTAGTGCTTTGTTGACTTGACTTGCTTCACCCTCAACTCTGGGAAAGAGCTAGTTTTCTGGTAAATATGTTTGCATAAGACGGAAAGCTTATCTTAAATGCAATAGAGATTATGTCCACCAAAAGCGTGTAATATTAAATTGATCTCTTTTTAATAATAACAATTTATTCATTAAATTAAAATTTGAGGTTGTCTCAAAATGAAGTAGATCCATAAAATAAAATTTCAATTTTATTACCTGGTTAGGTTATCTTGACTTTATCAAGTTTTATTTTATTTTTCTTCGGAGCCTCTACAGCCTTAATCTCCAGGGATGGATTGATAGTGTTTATTATAACTAGAGAACACTAACAGGAGATCGGCAGTGCATTAGAAGTTTACAGGTGCAGATAACCTTAGATCTAACGCGGATTAAATTCATAAAAAATTGTTTTGTTCACTGACATGAGTTCTCTTGACTTTGCGATGTTTTAAAATATATAGAATATTTCTCTAAACTCGTGATTGTCAAACATATTATTTCTATTTATTTCATTTATCCTTTTAATGAAATTTACACAGATTGACCCCTTAATCGAACATCTCTGGTTAACTGTTTAGGACAAACAATATAAATTTCGTCTACCACCCCCACTTTGAGAATCAATTATTTTCTAAGGCCCCCATAAAATTTTTAACTTTACCACATCTTAAAAAGTCACAATCGTAATCATTACTTCTTCTGCAACCATGTAGGGAAGTTCTCATTACTCGATTAAAATCAGCTGTGTAATGTCCAAGTTCCCACACTAGTGGGGAATAATTCCCATTAGTGTCACTTTCCGCCCTAGTGAGTGGAAAAATTTTATTGTGCTTCCTTGATATAAGAAGTTTTGTTATTAACATAAATATTTTCTGTAAAACTTTAATAAGCTTATTTAACGTAACTAAATAATTAAAAAACGAATATTAAAAAATAAAATAAAAATTGAAATGAATATAGAAATAAAAATAATACTTTAATAAATAATTAGATATTTTTAATTATAACAGTTAAAAAGGTTATAGTGTTACCTTATAGAAATTTAAAATGGATTCTAGTGATTCCTGTTTAGAAAACACTCCTCCATCAATAAAAGAAACAGCAGAAAATGTAATAAGTAATGTAAATACGTAAGTAATGTAAATAATTGTAATATAACAATAAATGTTTATAATAAATAAATTACTTTTTGTAGACTGTAAAAATGGAATTTTTAATTTTTTTAGTTAATAAATCTAATGGTTGCAGAAAAAATATAATATTTAACTCTAGTGTAAAGTATTTTCCTCACACTCGGCAATTTGCACTTGAACTCGCCTCGCTTCGCTCGCTCGTGCGTGCAAACCCTGCCTCGCGTGAGGAAAAGTACTACTTTCCACACTTGTTAAATAAATAACTATTAATTTAATTATAGCGGGCCATATGAGTCTTATCCTGTTTCTGTGTTCGAACTTACATTTTAAATGAGACTGTTCTAATGAGAGCAATAAAAGGCAACTTTATAAAATAATATTTAGGAAAACTTTTATCCAATTTTTTTTTTTTTTTGCGTTTATTGAGCTACAATCAGCGCGTTAGCGCTATAAGTAACAATGATCAATAGAGCAATAAATGAAGCAAACGAGTGGAGAAGTTATCCAGTGGTAACACTCCAAAACATTAAGCTATTAGTCACTCTCTTCACTTGAGAGGAGATCACGAGGCCACTGTCTTTTAAGACGTCTTGTCCGGGTTGTCAGGAAGAGTTCTAGATGAAAGATTTTTGAGCTAGAGGATTTATATGAGATTGCAGGTTGAAGTGGAGTTTTCTGTATCGTGTTTTCAGCAACTTCGGTGATAAAAGGAATGTTAAGGTCAGTGTGTATAGTCAGGTTGGAGGCATAAAATGGAGCGTTTACTGATAGTTCGAAGTATTTTTGATTGTAGCGATTAAATCCTTTGGAGATTAGAGCGTTTGGTTGAACCCCACAGCTCTATTCCATACACCACAGATGGGTTTCAAAATAGAAGTATAAATTAGTCTTTTGTTTTCCAGAGAGAGTTTTGATCTATCGTCTAAAGAGTCTTTTTAAGTAGTCGATAGCGACTGTTTAGTTCTGTTCTTTTAAGTCTAGTGTGGGGTTATTCCAATTAAAACAAACATTTCAATTTAAATTTTAAAACTAATCTAATGCGAAGGATGAATCTGATGATTTTTAACAAGATTTGTCAATATCAGGCTCGAATTTACTCAAAAAAAACAGCGGTAAGTCGCCTCGCGTTCGGTAACAGGTAAAACGATTTCTCTTTCTAGTTAGCAGCGTTGCCCCAACACGTACAACACAAATACGACGATGGGAATGCTATCAAAAAAATCGTTGATAACAATCCAGGGGAACAATTGCGGAAATAGCTTTTTGTAGCCCAAAATTAACGAAAAAGAACAACGAAATAATCGATATAGTAGGCAGGTTTTGATTTTTAGTTTAAAATATTAGGAAAACACGGGCGCCACGTTAGCCGAGCGGTTAGAGGCGAGACCTGCGAAGCTAATATGTATTGCGGTTAGTGGGTTCGATTCCTGGTCTTTAGGCCTTGGATTTTATTTAATGGTTAATAAAAGAAATTTACAGTAAAGTATGTTTGCTAGTCGCCTCCGTCCACCGACACCTAATTGGTAGTTGGACGTTAAGTCCCGCCTGAAAAAATAGGCGATTACTTTACTTTTACTTTATTAGTAAAACACAAATCAGCCATCGCCTCCCTGTAGACCACCGGCGCCCACTTTCAGAAAGACTGGATTAAATCAAAATATAATGTTGAAACTACTAGCCACTTTCCGTTTTTGAGATTTCTGGTTCTCACAAAACACAGGCAAATATGGATACGAACCAAAAAAACCTTTTTTGCCCCCTAATCAATCCAATTTTGCAAATTATTGTGACGACGGTGTTTTTCAGTAGATAAAGTAAATTAATTCATTTAAAAATGTTGACGTTATAATATTAAGTATAAGATGAAATAAAAAAATTAACTGCCATTATTCTAAAGATACTTTTTTATTTCCAAAGGGTCACTTCATGAAAAATACACGAGAAACTAAACAAAAAATGGATATAATTAATCAGATGTTATTGCCCTACCCACTAGAGGAGTAAATACAGAGAGGTATATGAAATATGTTGATGACATAAACAGAAGTAGTTTGTTTAAAAGCGCCACTGGTGACTTAATAAATTTATTAAATAGAGGCAGTGGACCAGGGGGAGCCAAACAGATGAAGCAGTGAAAGATATATCCCCCGAGGGACTGGGTCTGCAGAATATAAACTTTTTAGTCCTCCGACTGTAATAAATAAAATATTTCAGTCCATAAAAAAAAGAAGTCAGCTTCAACTATTTACATTTACTTTTTTGTACTTATATTTCCAATTATTCGTATTTTAATAAAAACAAATCAATCAGAGTCAATTTGTAATTAAATGAAGTTTTCAACAATATTGATGGAGAATAGTTTTATGCAAGAGTTGGTAAATTATTAACAGCTGTTAGCTTACAGTACTTAAAAGAGAACACTATTAATCACAAAAATGACAAATCATTTTATACGTACACACAACTTTTGTCATAAATAATCGTTGAGTGTTTAAATTATATTAAGGAGTCATAATTTTTTTGAAGATTCATCATTGTAGATAATTAAATACGAGGGTCGTTTGAAAAGTCCGTGCAAAGTCAGAGAGACAGCCCTACTGGCGCGTATCGAGGTTATGTTTAGTTAGTAGCATCTCTTGGAAGAACACACACCAAGTTTCAGCCAGATCGGTCTATTTCTTTGTGTTTGGCATTCGTTTGAATCGAGGAAGTCGAGTGATTTTCAAAAAATGGACGAAAAAGAATTTCGTGTGTTGATTAAACACTACTTTATGAAAGGCAAAACGCCTCAGGAGACTAAAGAGAAGCTTGATAAACATTATGGTGACTCTGCACCTTCGATTAGAACAGTTTATAAGTGGTTTCAAAATTTTCGGAGTGGCCATATGGGCACAAGTGACGCTGAACGTTCTGGACGCCCTGTTGAGGTTACTACTCAAGAAATCATTGATAAAATCCATGATATGGTGATGGATGACAGAAGAGTGAAGGTGCGTGAGATTGCTAGTGCTGTGGGCATCTCGAATGAACGGGTACATAATGACAAAGCTATCCGCAAGATGGGTGCCGCGATTGCTCACGCTTGACCAAAAAACGAAATCGTGTGAAGTGTTGCAAGGACGGTTTGCAGCTGTTCCAGAAGAATCCGCAGGAATTTAAGCGTCGTTTACGTCACTGTGGATGAAACATGGATACATCACTACACTCCTGAGACCAAAGAACAATCTAAACAATGGGTTACCAAGGGGGAATCTGCGCCAAAAAAAGGGCGAAGACCGTTCCTTCGGCCGGAAAGATTATGGCGACTGTCTTTTGGGATTCGCAAGGAATAATCCTCATCGACTATCTGGAAAAAGGTAAAACTATTACAGGTGCATATTATTCATCGTTATTGGACCGTTTGAAAACCGAGCTGCAAGAAAAACGCCCACGGTTGGCCCACAAAAAAGTCCTTTTCCATCACGACAACGCACCAGCTCACACCTCAGCAGTTGTGGTCGCAAAATTAATGGAAATAGGGTTCCAACTCGTTTCACATCCCCCCTATTCACCAGACTTGGCTCCCTAGGACTACTATTTGTTCCCCAATATGAAGAAATAGCTGGCGGGAAAAAGATTTTATTCAAACGAGGAGGTGATTGCAGAAACGAATGGCTATTTTTCAGACTTGGAAAAATCCTATTATTCGGAAGGGATCAACAAACTAGAGCAGCGTTGGACGAAGTGTATAAGCCTAAAAGGAGACTATGTTGAAAAATAAAAAAGGTTTACCCCAAAAAATTAAGTAGTTTTTATTTTTGCACGGACTTTTCAAACGACCCTCGTACAATGGGACTTAGAAATGCCAACCCTGAATAGCATAATAAATTATAAGCATGATTCTTTAATCGAAAAACATTGGCTGAAATTATCGATTTTAATTTTCCACCTGCAAAAATTCTACTGAATTTTTACGAAAAATAATCAATAATGGCGGACATACAAAATTAAAAAAAAAATTAAAGCATAAAAATATCATAGAAACGTTTTTTCCTATAATACATAAAAATTATTTTAATTAATAATATTGTACAGTAAAGTTATTAATATGTACAGAGTAATAAGGTTGGTCTGTCTCAAGATATACGAGAAAATATAACAGCACATTTAACAGGATTAAAATTGTCTTTCATGGGCGTATTTTCCAAAACCCGAAAACACAAATGATAATTGGATTCCAAAACACCCTTCTATAAAGAAAATTTTAAGAAAAGCTACATCATTATCGGTAAAAAGATAAAGAAAATTTAATAGAATTGTCATGTGACAGAACTTAAATGATAACTATGTAAAGATCTGCTTAAAGAGACTGGATTGTAATGAGTAAGCTCTATCCAAGCAACATTAAATTTAATTGGTACTTACAGGTAGTTGAATGCTTAAAAGAAATTAATTTAGAAGATTTGGGCACAAATATAATAATCCTAAAGAAGAACTTTGTAAATTAATTAATAATTTTGAAGAGAAAAATATGTAAGCAATTTTTAATTATTTAAAAACAAGTTTTAAAACTAAGATCTTACAGTTTACAAAGTTTATAAAGTGAACATGAACTTGAACTCCTTCGTAACAGATACATTGTATCTCTATACAAATAAAGATAATAATAATAAAATAACACACTCGAAATAACAAATTTCACGAAATACAATCATTTTTACGAAGTGGTAGAATTTAGCATGATGTACTACCAAGTGGTACGCGAGCCAAAAAAAGTTGGAAAACGCTGTTGTAACCTATAGTACGGATTCAACACTAACTCTAGAAAAGATATAGCAACTGAAATCAATAAAAAAATAACCGTAGCAGCCATTTTGACATAAACAATAAAACATATCCACACTCTAAGAGAAGTAAGGCACTTCTAGAATTATCAATAAATATTATACGAACAAAATAGAGTACAGATTCACTACAATCTAAATATTTCAGCTTTGCAGATAATTTATATTTTAATATAAGATTCCCGTCCGGCCGCAGTGTTCTCGTGGTATCATGAATTCAAGATGGAGATAGTGAGAATCTTCTTGGAGAGAATTAACTCACCCCTCCCATGTAGATTTTGAAAATATGAATTGAAGAAGAACTCTGTGGTAGCGGCCACAGGACAAGAATTAGACTGGAGAAAAGAGGCAATAAGAAGGCGGACAAGTTATCCCAAGGGAAATATGCTTGTGGATGCTGGGACGTCGTCATCATCTTGCCGCTAGTCTTTCTTTACTCTTCCCGCGCATCTGGCCAACTTCTGCCTTGTCATATTACAGTGGTAGCATTATTTCTTGGTCGTTGTTTGTATGTTAGAAAAATTAACTGAATATATATATATATAAAGAAATACTTTGTAATCATTTTTATTTTGGACGCCATTTTGAAAAATTTATTAATCAAAGTCTACGGACAGGGCAAGTGTTGGTGTAGCGGTTATGAAGTGTAGATTTGTAAGATGGGGATCTCCAGTTCGAATCCCAAGTGTAGCTATTTTATATGTATTAGAAAAAATTGTTAATAATAAAGGCGGTTACTTATTTTCAACTTTACTCTGAGCTACGGAAGTGCGCAAAAACAGTTTGGATCTTCTTCAATTAACTGAATGGATTGAAATTAGTTTTTTAATTATGTACTTCTAATCGTCCGCCTATTTGGCGCTAGAACTCGCTTGTATCTATCAAGGAACCCTAGTTGTCCCGGTCCAATGTCGCCACCATCCAGTTTCGGATTAGAAAAAGAGTTCTCGCATCCTTAAAAACACCATCACTCCATCGCGATCTCGGTCTACCCACTCGTTGCGTGTCATATACAGGGTGTTCATTTTAAGACGGCTCAAATGCATTTCATGCTTAAACGGTTGATCTGAGCAAAAAAATGGTAGAGGAAAAATTTGTTGCCCGTCACCTCTAGTTTCAGAATATGTGACTTGATTTTAGATTCCTGCTCGCATACGCGGCAGAAGCAAGTCCAAAGGAAGGGTTCGCAGTTGACCACAATTTTCACCTGGCTCGCAAATAAGGTTAGCCTCAACTGCTCTCTGTATCTGAGGAGGCACCTTTGAAGGCACAGTACATGCTTCACAAGTTGAGTATTGTGCATTATTTGATAAATTAAGAAATAAGTTTGATCCTTTACATGAAAGATATTGATCACTTAAATATGTGGCAGGAGGTTTCCAAGTTTTTTTGGCAATTAAATGCAACTCTCTGAAAATTATCAAATAATTATTAAACCTTCTTGTTTGTAACAGGTGTAAAATCAATTTTTAGCCATTTTGTGTATGCTTGAGAACATCTAAAGCTCTTAACATTTGATTTTTCTTAGAAAAATCACTCGGAAAACTACTTATTTACCCGATATTAAGAAAAATACTAGCTTTACTGCCTTGGCAATATTTTCAGTAGAAAGGGGATGAAAAAATGCGTACAAATGACCTATCGCGTGCACTTCTTTCTCTTTGATAACAAGTTAAAAAATTGAAATATGATTAATAATTACCAGATTTTGAAATGGGCTAGCACCTTTAATTTTGAAGATATCGAATTGCGGTTTCCGGTTTCTTTCATAACTTTTTATACTCCTTAAAACTGAGTATATGAAAATGGGGGTCAACTGCGAACCCTCACTTTTGGTCTCGCGTCAGCCGCGTATACGGGCAGGAATCTAAAATCAAGTCACATATTCTCAAACTAGAGGCGACTGGCAACAAATTTTTCCTCTACCATTTTTTGCTCCGATTAACCGTTTAATCATGAAATGCATTTAAGACGTCTTAAAATGAACACCCTGTATATTTTCTTTAATTACCTTATAAGGTATTTCGTCAGGATTCTTGTCCTGTTCAACGAAGGCGTCCAAGCTTTTTACCAAACTCACCCACGTCGACGTCTCTGTACAAACTTCTTATTTCTTCGTCTCCATGTTTTACCACCGAAAATGGGTCCATTCGAAGAATTTTTCTTACCAATCTAAGGAAAAACAAGCTGGTCATTGCTGGTGGTAACCCTCAGCACTCTGAGGCTTATGTTAAAATGGTTAGGATAAGGGTCTTGTTAAAGACTTATCTTAGTCGAACCTGAAGAGTAACTGACTTTTAAAATGTTCTTGCAAGCCGATGTTCTGTTAGCCAGCAGTATTCTTCTACTACTTACTCTGTGCACGTTATTGTACCTTCTTCTAATGCAGATAATAAAAAAATATTTAAAAAAAAAATATTATCTCAATTTTTAAAATTGAGGCACCATCTCAAATAATGTTTTTTACAGATTCTGGTCAGCAAAATTTGGTTTTTATAATAAAAAGGCCTATTACTTGGCGATTGCTAAAGAAAAGAAAAAAATACTTGATTAGAAGAATGCGAGTAGTTTAACAAGTGAAAATGCACTTGTCTAAGGTAATAGAGTATCATCCGAATGTAGCTTTTCCGAGGTGAATTTAATTTTCCACTCACGTAGTTGATCAAAATTCAAAGCAGCGATCTGTATGCTACACCAGGCTTGAATTATTTCTATACTTCGTTCTGATTTAAAATACTAGTAAAAGGGTTTCTTCAATTCATGATTTATATATCTACAGGAAATAATTTCAAAAAGGATGAAAATTATTTCAGCCCTTCTCAGTTTTCTTAACTTCCCAATATTTCAAAAATATTAATTATTTTATTCATGCTGTAATTCTAATAAGAATTTTTTTTTTACTCCAACTACCTCCTATTTCCGTTTGGAATCCGCCACCGGAAACTTCTCATTCGACATTACCCCCCCGGAGTCTGAAACAGCGAGTTTATGAGACTATGAAAGTTACATCCATCATATAAATTCAAGAACCGCTAAATCGCCAAAAAGTTAATTATTCTCAGACTGATTTAGATAGCCGCCAGAATGAGTAAGCAATAATAAGGTTTTAATCGAAATGGTCTAGTGGTCAAGAGTGTGGCTTTGTGTCTGGAAGATCACCGGTTCGAATCCCGCGTATGACAAATTTTTATTTGTTAGAAAAAAAAATTGTTTATAGAGTAAAGTATGAGGTTCCGCCCCGCCCCACTGTTCACGACACCTAATTGGTAGTTAAGCCCCGCCTGAAAAAATGGGCGTTTACTTTTCCTTTTTTTTTTAGAGGTAGATTTATTAATTTTTGTGCAATAACAATAGACTTACTGGCAGTCATGGTCAGGTATACAATAAGCATGCCAGGCTTCGACACGAACCATGATGCTCCTAAGGCTAAACACAGCACTTCACTTTGGTAAGTACGAGTACGTACTTGCACTGATTACTGAATGCAGCGCCCATTGCATTAAGGGCAAACGTACGTCAGTTATAGATGCATACAAGAGCCTAGTCTAGGGTAATGACATTTTAGAGATGTCCGCCAGTTAATTTTGAGAATTGAGCTCTCTATGAGTTTGTTAGGTTTGTCACAATTTCAGTGTGTCATGTTCTGCATATTTAAACAAAAACAAAATCTTTATTTTTGCGTTTATTTGTGCTACAATCAGCGCGTTGGCACTATAAGTAATAATGAGTAGAGGGAAAATGGCGGTTCTGGCGCACCTAAATTGTGCCAGATCCAAACACCTCCAAATCTGACCGTGTAATCATCGAGTTCAACGAAGCTGTAAGCCATACCCATCAGCACCATTCTACCCCCACCTATCATCGAATTTGACGAGGCTGAAATTCGCACCATCACAAAAAAAAGAGGAATCGTTTTAAAAGATCTAAAGATTTAAAAGATTTAAATCGGTATAGATATACTCAGATCTCAGAACTGTTAAATAATAATTTTGTTCAGAATAATGTTTGAAATAAATAGGTTTATGACAGAGAAGTTTAAAATAAACAACAGACTAAGGCTGGAAACATAGTGGCGCGGCGAGCAAAGCGGCGATGATAGCTGCTTCAAATCAAAGAGAGCGACGAGCAGCGAGCAAAGATTCGCATGCACATAGTGACGAGTTTAGACGCGTTTCTCCTTTCGACGAAACAAGATGGAGGAACTATTTTTATATGAAAATTCTTCGTTGAAACTTTGGTATTTGCAGCAGCTTAGTAGTAGGAGCTGCAGTGTACATGACATAAATAAGTGTAGAAATGAACTTGGTGAATTTCATCACTTGTACCAACAACTTCGGGAGCATCCTGGCAAGTTTCATGCGTATTTTCGAATGTCTTATCAACATTTGATTAAATACTAGCCCAGTGTAACCCCATTAATCAAAATCAAATTTTATTGTTTTTGAGTAATACAGCTCATATAACATGAGTTAGGCACAATATAGAAAAATTAACTATGTAGGTTATTTACTAAATACAAATCTGTGTAACCCCATTAATCCTAGCTGTTACTTTAAGATAAGAAAATCAAAATAAATAAAAATAAAATAGAAATATATGCAGATAAAAGGAAATTAGTCAATTAAAAAAACACAATAATTTTATTAAATCACTACTCCATGATTTGTCGTAAATTAATGTTGTACATCTGAAAAACTGGAGTAGTACGACGCTACAGAAGAAGGATTGGAGAATTCGTCCTGATCAGAAGTAGTAGGACGTGAAAATGTAATTTAATTTTGCCTAGTATTTAGATGAAAGTTAGCATTAAGGGATTGAGAACCAAATTAAATGTAGCAAAAATTACCTGAATTCTACATTAACTACTAATTGTTAATTAATTTAAACTAATAATTATTAAAAACTATTGTAGCTTCACAAATACTATGGCCGCACAGAGGTTTCTTTAAACAAACTAAACCAATAAATGTATCAATATCCATAACCTTTGAAAAATAACCTTTACCAATTGAGCGCGATGAGAGCGAAGAAATTAAACATGTCATAACGCTTCGCTCTACTCTCTAGAGATAGCGTTGCTCTATCTTCGCTTTGCTCGCCACTATGCGCGGTCCCATATGTTTACTTGTGTTTGATTTCGCCGCTTTGCTCGCCGCTATACTATGTTTCCAGCCTAAAGGGTTTTTTTAAGCGTATGCTTATTATTTTCGAAAAATGAGTTTAAAAAAGCACTCACACAAAACAAATAGGGTGAAGGGACCGGTAATTTAGAGCTTAAGAAAAAATTCGAGTTTCGTTTAGAATATCTTCCGTTATTTTGGCTCCAGGTGTTGGTTGGTACAATTGTGCCGCTCCATTAGATTGTATTATGTATTCAGTGAATTCGATTTTTATGTCAACCAAAGATTATTACTTTTTTAAAGTATTTCAATGACCCGGTGATTGACATACCGAATTTTCGGTGGTACCAGTGTTTGACATGGGGTGGGACCAGTGATTGACAAGTATATTCCTGAAACGACCTAAAAAATTCAAAATACCTAAATCACTATTCCACTTAGATTTTTAACAAAAAAAATCAGGCTTTTAAAGTGGCCTACCTAAATAATGTAATATTTGACAACATTACGCTTTTTCATGCAGTTATTGACGATTATCCCTTATACAACTATCCTACCGGAGAGTTTTAATTTGGTTCAAACATTCTAGGGCATCTGCGTCATTCAATTATCGAGAAACTTCATTATACAAAACGTTCAAACTAGTATTGGTTACTTTGGCTCAAGAAACAGTTCGCTTATCCTTCTTGCAATGATAGGATGACGGTTCCGGAATGCTTTCTACCAAGATTTACCTGGTAGGTTATTATTGAAAGGGTTCGGTATATCTACTTCTTTAATAAGCTGCCACACACTCATCAGTAGATGGCTTTTAGTGATGGGAAACCCAGCTTTGGCAACGGACGTGAACGGAGTAAAAAACAAATTGTTCGTATGAAATTTTGTGCTCTTACACACTCGGTTTTACTGAGTAGTATACTATAGTATTGTTGAGTACAGATCTATTAGTTGAGAAGATATTGAGAGTTGAAATTTTTTTGGGTCATGGTTTTGCTGTGGAATGGGGCCCTTATAACTCTCCCTGTAAACAACAGATTATTCGAATGAAATTTTGTGCTCTTACAAACTCTGTTTTACTGAGTAGTATACTATAGTTTTGTTGAGTACAGATCTATTAGTTGAGAAGATATTGAGAGTTGAAATTTTTTTGGGTCATGGTTTTGCTATGGAATGGGGCCCTTATAACTCTCACTGTAAACAACAGATTATTCGTATGAAATTTTGTGCTCTTACAAACTCTGTTTTACTGAGTAGTATACTATAGTATTGTTGAGTACAGATCTATTAGTTGAGAAGATATTGAGAGTTGAAATTTTTTAGGGTCATGGTTTTGTTGTGGAATGGGGCCCTTATAACTCTCACTGTAAACAACAGATTATTCGTATGAAATTTTGTGCTCTTACAAACTCTGTTTTACTGAGTAGTATACTATAGTATTGTTGAGTACAGATCTATTAGTTGAGAAGATATTGAAAGTTGAAATTTTTTTGGGTCATGCTTTTGCTGTGGAATGGGGCCCTTATAACTCTCACTGTAAACAACAGATTATTCGTATGAAATTTTGTGCTCTTACAAACTCTGTTTTACTGAGTAGTATACTATAGTATTGTTGAGTACAGATCTATTAGTTGAGAAGATATTGAAAGTTGAAATTTTTTAGGGTCATGGTTTTGCTGTGAAATGGGGCCCTTATATCTCCCACTCTAAACAACAGATTATTCGTATGAAATTTTGGGCTCTTACACACTCGGTTTTACTGAGTGGTATGCCATAGTTTTCTTGAGTACAGATCCATTAGTAAAGAAGATATTGAGAGTTGAAATTTTTTTGGGTCATGGTTTTGCAGTGAAATGGGGTCCTTATAGCTCTCACTGTAAACAACAGATTATTCGTATGAAATTTTGTGCTCTTACACACTCGGTTTTACTGAGTAGTATACTATAGTATTGTTGAGTACAGATCTATTAGTTGAGAAGATATTGAGAGTTGAAATTTTTTTGGGTCATGGTTTTGCTGTGGAATGGGGCCCTTATAACTCTCACTGTAAACAACAGATTATTCGTATGAAATTTTGTGCTCTTACAAACTCTGTTTTACTGAGTAGTATACTATAGTTTTGTTGAGTACAGATCTATTAGTTGAGAAGATATTGAGAGTTGGAATTTTTTTGGGTCATGGTTTTGCTGTGGAATGGGGCCCTTATAACTCTCACTGTAAACAACAGATTATTCGTATGAAATTTTGTGCTCTTACAAACTCTGTTTTACTGAGTAGTATACTATAGTATTGTTGAGTACAGATCTATTAGTTGAGAAGATATTGAGAGTTGAAATTTTTTAGGGTCATGGTTTTGTTGTGGAATGGGGCCCTTATAACTCTCACTGTAAACAACAGATTATTCGTATGAAATTTTGTGCTCTTACAAACTCTGTTTTACTGAGTAGTATACTATAGTATTGTTGAGTACAGATCTATTAGTTGAGAAGATATTGAAAGTTGAAATTTTTTTGGGTCATGCTTTTGCTGTGGAATGGGGCCCTTATAACTCTCACTGTAAACAACAGATTATTCGTATGAAATTTTGTGCTCTTACAAACTCTGTTTTACTGAGTAGTATACTATAGTATTGTTGAGTACAGATCTATTAGTTGAGAAGATATTGAAAGTTGAAATTTTTTAGGGTCATGGTTTTGCTGTGAAATGGGGCCCTTATATCTCCCACTCTAAACAACAGATTATTCGTATGAAATTTTGGGCTCTTACACACTCGGTTTTACTGAGTAGTATACTATAGTATTGTTGAGTACAGATCTATTAGTTGAGAAGATATTGAGAGTTGAAATTTTTTAGGGTCATGGTTTTGTTGTGGAATGGGGCCCTTATAACTCTCACTGTAAACAACAGATTATTCGTATGAAATTTTGTGCTCTTACAAACTCTGTTTTACTGAGTAGTATACTATAGTATTGTTGAGTACAGATCTATTAGTTGAGAAGATATTGAGAGTTGAAATTTTTTTGGGTCATGGTTTTGCTGTGGAATGGGGCCCTTATAACTCTCACTGTAAACAACAGATTATTCGTATGAAATTTTGTGCTCTTACAAACTCTGTTTTACTGAGTAGTATACTATAGTTTTGTTGAGTACAGATCTATTAGTTGAGAAGATATTGAGAGTTGAAATTTTTTTGGGTCATGGTTTTGCTGTGGAATGGGGCCCTTATAACTCTCACTGTAAACAACAGATTAATCGTATGAAATTTTGTGCTCTTACACACTCGGTTTTACTGAGTAGTATACTATAGTTTTGTTGAGTATAGATCTATTAGTTGAGAAAATATTGAGAGTTGAAATTTTTTTGGGTCATGGTTTTGCAGTGAAATGGGGCCCTTATAACTCCAACAGTAAACAACAGATTATTCGTATGAAATTTTGTGCTCTTACACACTCGGTTTTACTGAGTAGTATGCCATAGTTTTCTTGAGTACAGATCCATTAGTAGAGAAGATATTGAGAGTTGAAATTTTTTTGGGTCATGGTTTTGCAGTGAAATAGGGTCCTTATAGCTCCCACAGTAAACAACAGATTATTCGTATGAAATTTTGTGCTCTTACAAACTCTGTTTTACTGAGTAGTATACTATAGTTTTGTTGAGTACAGATCTATTAGTTGAGAAGATATTGACAGTTGAAATTTTTTTGGGTCATGGTTTTGCTGTGGAATGGGGCCCTTATAACTCCAACAGTAAACAACAGATTATTCGTATGAAATTTTGTGCTCTTACACACTCGGTTTTACTGAGTAGTATGCCATAGTTTTCTTGAGTACAGATCCATTAGTAGAGAAGATATTGAGAGTTGAAATTTTTTTGGGTCATGGTTTTGCAGTGAAATGGGGTCCTTATAGCTCCCACAGTAAACAACAGATTATTCGTATGAAATTTTGTGCTCTTACACACTCTGTTTTACTGAGTAGTATGCCATAGTTTTCTTGAGTGCAGATCTATTAGTTGAGAAGATATTGAGAGTTGAAATTTTTTTGGGTCATAGTTTTGCTGTGGAATGGGGCCCTTATAATTCCGACAGTAAACAACAGATTATTCATATGAAATTTTGTGCTCTTACACACTCGGTTTTACTGAGTAGTATGCCATAGTTTTCATGAGTACAGATCCATTAGTAGAGAAGATATTGAGAGTTGAAATTTTTTTGGGTCATGGTTTTGCAGTGAAATGGGGCCCTTATAACTCCCACAGTAAACAACAGATTATTCGTATGAAATTTTGTGCTCTTACAAACTCTGTTTTACTGAGTAGTATACTATAGTTTTGTTGAGTATAGATATTAGTTGAGAAGATATTGAGAGTTGAAATTTTTTTGGGTCATGGTTTTGCTGTGGAATGGGGCCCTTATAACTCTCACTGTAAACAACAGATTAATCGTATGAAATTTTGTGCTCTTACACACTCGGTTTTACTGAGTAGTATACTATAGTTTTGTTGAGTATAGATCTATTAGTTGAGAAGATATTGAGAGTTGAAATTTTTTTGGGTCATGGTTTTGCAGTGAAATGGGGTCCTTATATCTCCCTCTCTAAACAACAGATTATTCGTATGAAATTTTGTGCTCTTACACACTCTGTTTTACTGAGTAGTATACTATAGTTTTGTTGAGTACAGATTTATTAGTTGAGAAGATATTGAGAGTTGAAATTTTTTTGGGTCATGGTTTTGCTGTGGAATGGGGCCCTTATAACTCTCACTGTAAACAACAGATTATTCGTATGAAATTTTGTGCTCTTACAAACTCTGTTTTACTGAGTAGTATACTATAGTTTTGTTGAGTACAGATCTATTAGTTGAGAAGATATTGACAGTTGAAATTTTTTTGGGTCATGGTTTTGCTGTGGAATGGGGCCCTTATAACTCCAACAGTAAACAACAGATTATTCGTATGAAATTTTGTGCTCTTACACACTCGGTTTTACTGAGTAGTATGCCATAGTTTTCTTGAGTACAGATCCATTAGTAGAGAAGATATTGAGAGTTGAAATTTTTTTGGGTCATGGTTTTGCAGTGAAATGGGGTCCTTATAGCTCCCACAGTAAACAACAGATTATTCGTATGAAATTTTGTGCTCTTACACACTCTGTTTTACTGAGTAGTATGCCATAGTTTTCTTGAGTGCAGATCTATTAGTTGAGAAGATATTGAGAGTTGAAATTTTTTTGGGTCATAGTTTTGCTGTGGAATGGGGCCCTTATAATTCCGACAGTAAACAACAGATTATTCATATGAAATTTTGTGCTCTTACACACTCGGTTTTACTGAGTAGTATGCCATAGTTTTCATGAGTACAGATCCATTAGTAGAGAAGATATTGAGAGTTGAAATTTTTTTGGGTCATGGTTTTGCAGTGAAATGGGGCCCTTATAACTCCCACAGTAAACAACAGATTATTCGTATGAAATTTTGTGCTCTTACAAACTCTGTTTTACTGAGTAGTATACTATAGTTTTGTTGAGTATAGATATTAGTTGAGAAGATATTGAGAGTTGAAATTTTTTTGGGTCATGGTTTTGCTGTGGAATGGGGCCCTTATAACTCTCACTGTAAACAACAGATTAATCGTATGAAATTTTGTGCTCTTACACACTCGGTTTTACTGAGTAGTATACTATAGTTTTGTTGAGTATAGATCTATTAGTTGAGAAGATATTGAGAGTTGAAATTTTTTTGGGTCATGGTTTTGCAGTGAAATGGGGTCCTTATATCTCCCTCTCTAAACAACAGATTATTCGTATGAAATTTTGTGCTCTTACACACTCTGTTTTACTGAGTAGTATACTATAGTTTTGTTGAGTACAGATTTATTAGTTGAGAAGATATTGAGAGTTGAAATTTTTTTGGGTCATGGTTTTGCAGTGAAATGGGGTCCTTATATCTCCCTCTCTAAACAACAGATTATTCGTATGAAATTTGTGCTCTTACACACTCTGTTTAACTGAGTAGTATACTATAGTTTTGTTGAGTACAGATTTATTAGTTGAGAAGATATTGAGAGTTGAAATTTTTTTGGGTCATGGTTTTGCAGTGAAATGGGGCCCTTATATCTCCCACTCTAAACAACAGATTATTCGTATGAAATTTTGTGCTCTTACACACTCGGTTTTACTGAGTAGTATGCCATAGTTTTCTTGAGTACAGATCCATTAGTAGAGAAGATATTGAGAGTTGAAATTTTTTTGGGTCATGGTTTTGCAGTGAAATAGGGTCCTTATAGCTCCCACAGTAAACAACAGATTATTCGTATGAAATTTTGTGCTCTTACAAACTCTGTTTTACTGAGTAGTATACTATAGTATTGTTGAGTACAGATCTATTAGTTGAGAAGATATTGAGAGTTGAAATTTTTTTGGGTCATGGTTTTGCTGTGGAATGGGGCCCTTATAACTCTCACTGTAAACAACAGATTATTCGTATGAAATTTTGTGCTCTTACAAACTCGGTTTTACTGAGTAGTATACTATAGTATTGTTGAGTACAGATCTATTAGTTGAGAAGATATTGAGAGTTGAAATTTTTTTGGGTCATGGTTTTGCTGTGGAATGGGGCCCTTATAACTCTCACTGTAAACAACAGATTATTCGTATGAAATTTTGTGCTCTTACAAACTCTGTTTTACTGAGTAGTATACTATAGTTTTGTTGAGTACAGATCTATTAGTTGAGAAGATATTGAGAGTTGAAATTTTTTTGGGTCATGGTTTTGCTGTGGAATGGGGCCCTTATAACTCTCACTGTAAACAACAGATTATTCGTATGAAATTTTGTGCTCTTACAAACTCTGTTTTACTGAGTAGTATACTATAGTATTGTTGAGTACAGATCTATTAGTTGAGAAGATATTGAGAGTTGAAATTTTTTAGGGTCATGGTTTTGTTGTGGAATGGGGCCCTTATAACTCTCACTGTAAACAACAGATTATTCGTATGAAATTTTGTGCTCTTACAAACTCTGTTTTACTGAGTAGTATACTATAGTATTGTTGAGTACAGATCTATTAGTTGAGAAGATATTGAAAGTTGAAATTTTTTTGGGTCATGCTTTTGCTGTGGAATGGGGCCCTTATAACTCTCACTGTAAACAACAGATTATTCGTATGAAATTTTGTGCTCTTACAAACTCTGTTTTACTGAGTAGTATACTATAGTATTGTTGAGTACAGATCTATTAGTTGAGAAGATATTGAAAGTTGAAATTTTTTAGGGTCATGGTTTTGCTGTGAAATGGGGCCCTTATATCTCCCACTCTAAACAACAGATTATTCGTATGAAATTTTGTGCTCTTACACACTCGGTTTTACTGAGTAGTATGCCATAGTTTTCTTGAGTACAGATCCATTAGTAGAGAAGATATTGAGAGTTGAAATTTTTTTGGGTCATGGTTTTGCAGTGAAATGGGGCCTTTATAACTCTCACTGTAAACAACAGATTATTCGTATGAAATTTTGTGCTCTTACAAACTCTGTTTTACTGAGTAGTATACTATAGTTTTGTTGAGTACAGATCTATTAGTTGAGAAGATATTGAGAGTTGAAATTTTTTTGGGTCATGGTTTTGCTGTGGAATGGGGCCCTTATAACTCCAACAGTAAACAACAGATTATTCGTATGAAATTTTGTGCTCTTACACACTCGGTTTTACTGAGTAGTATGCCATAGTTTTCTTGAGTACAGATCCATTAGTAGAGAAGATATTGAGAGTTGAAATTTTTTTGGGTCATGGTTTTGCAGTGAAATGGGGTCCTTATAGCTCCCACAGTAAACAACAGATTATTCGTATGAAATTTTGTGCTCTTACACACTCTGTTTTACTGAGTAGTATGCCATAGTTTTCTTGAGTGCAGATCTATTAGTTGAGAAGATATTGAGAGTTGAAATTTTTTTGGGTCATAGTTTTGCTGTGGAATGGGGCCCTTATAATTCCGACAGTAAACAACAGATTATTCATATGAAATTTTGTGCTCTTACACACTCGGTTTTACTGAGTAGTATGCCATAGTTTCCATGAGTACAGATCCATTAGTAGAGAAGATATTGAGAGTTGAAATTTTTTTGGGTCATGGTTTTGCTGTGGAATGGGGCCCTTATAACTCTCACTGTAAACAACAGATTATTCGAATGAAATTTTGTGCTCTTACACACTCTGTTTTACTGAGTAGTATACTATAGTTTTGTTGAGTACAGATTTATTAGTTGAGAAGATATTGAGAGTTGAAATTTTTTTGGGTCATGGTTTTGCAGTGAAATGGGGCCCTTATATCTCCCACTCTAAACAACAGATTATTCGTATGAAATTTTGTGCTCTTACACACTCTGTTTTACTGAGAAGTATGCTATAGTTTTCTTGAGTACAGATCTATTAGTTGAGAAGATATTGAGAGTTGAATATTTTGGGTCATGGTTTTGCTGTGAAATGGGGCCCACAGTAAACAACAGATTATTCGTACGAAATTTTGTGCTCTTACACACTCTGTTTTACTGAGGAGTATACTATAGTTTTGTTGAGTACAGATCTATTAGTTGAGAAGATATTGAGAGTTGAAATTTTTTGGGTCATGGCTTTGCTGACCTAATAAATTATTATTATTATTATTACTATGAACTTCAACAAATTTTATTCAAAAATCTATGGTCGAACCAAACCAGGAAATGATGCTATCAGTCAGAATCAAGAATGAACCGGTTCCATTTTGTTTATTTAATGACGTGGTATCCTTTCAAACATGGCGGTCAAAACAGAGGTGTTTCTAATTTCATAATTATCTCTCAGCTTCATTTACATCTGACGCATGTCCGAAACAGGTAACCTGAGTTCAACTGTTAAAATGTTCATTAATCTTACAAACTATTTATTACTGTACCAGTTATTCATCATATATACAAAATTAACTGTGAAGTTATTAACATTTTTTCTTCATTCACACTTTTCATTTATATTTTTCTTTTACCAATTTATAGTTTTTTAGAAAGTTATGTTCTAAGTCTAAGAAGCTCTACTCCAAAATATTTTAACGAACACTGAAGCTTCTTTATCTGAGTAGACGTTATACAAAGACTTGAAGAGAAATTTTTCAAGATTCACACTACTAGTCAAGCGATTAACTTCAAACGTGGAATTTAAGATTATGCGTTTAATTCTAAGGGAAAAAATAATAGAAAGTTGTCAGTTTTAGGTGTGCATTCCTTTTCTGATCTTTAAGTCCAGAGGTTGCCATTACGAAGCAATGTTATCTTGAAGGAGGTTAATAATTACAGAATAAGGGAATTATAGAAGCACTGGAAGGACCTCCATTTTTCTGGCAATAATTGTTGAGAGGATGTGGTTAGGAAGGCACCAAGCTACTTCTTTCCCTACACTTTGATCTTAGCCAAAAGGCTGAGAAGCAAATTCCATATTGTAGTAAAAAATTTTGAATTAGGGTAAAGTGCTTAAATTTCGTCCCTGCGCCTAATTTAGTCCACCTATTTAAAACAATCGCCAAGTATTGCACACTAATGGCAATTTTAAGAAAGCTCCATTGAGGCAGCAGTAATTGTTTGGAATCGTCAACTCCGGGGTACGGTTCATGTCCAGCCGAGTTTTGAAGTGTTATATTTTTAGTTATAATAAGTTGTTATATTTGGTAGTGTTTCAAAACCAGTATTCCAGTCTTTTAAAGGTTCGGTAAATTATTGATGTTGCTTAGGGCATGTCAAATATTGTCTTTATTTTGAAATTCTTCAACGAAACGCCAGTTCTTTTATTTGTTGTTCTATAGTGGTAGCCATCTTTAAAAATGAAATTGTTCCTAATTCCATCCCCTAAAGTAGATTACTTTTATTTCATATTTGAAAAAGTTATAGAAAACAGTTGATTATTTGCTTTAGATTTAGATGGCAATGGATGTAAGCAATGGAATCCCTAAGGCAATGGTAGAAGCAGTGAAGGCGGTGAGAAAAAAAAAAAGAAATGGAATACAAAACGGCAGCAAAGACATTCCAAGTTCCAAGAGCAACGCTGAAGGATTATGTCCAATCCTCATTAGAACCAGAGGATATGTGGTTAATAGAAATATTGGCCGACCAATAGTTGTGCCCAATGTCATCGAGCAAATGCTTGCAGAATACTGCCTGACAATAGAAACAACTTCTACGGGTTAACTGTCGGAGACTTGCCTCGTATGGCGTTTCAGTTAGCTAAGAAGAACAACTTGACTCACCTTTTTGTCTGCAACAAATCAAAAAGCGGGTAGAAAATGAGTACGGCTATTTCTCAAACAAAAGACATGCCAATTTTTTCACAAACAAAAACAAATAGTTTGTGAAATTTGTACAGAGATTTGACTTTTCATCTTATTTGAGATTTGAGTATCAATATACTCGTATAGTATTCTAAAAAAACACAATATTCTTTATTACCCAATATATTTTTTTTTACTTGTGGCCGAGGGGTCGAAATTAAGAACACTTTTTTTAAACAGCTAAAAGTGTACTTTTATTAAATTATACTTTTTGCGTTTCTTGTATGAATTTTTTAAACAATATTATTACAAAAATCAATAACTGAATCTTCAAGGTAACAATAGAAATATTGTCGAAGTTATTGTTAATTTTTATTTTACAATAAAATTCAATATACTTAAGGGGGGACGAAATTTGGGCACTTTACCCTACGTACGAGGGTCGTTTGAAAAGTCCGTGCAAAGTCAGAGAGATAGCACTACTGGCGCGTATCGAGGTTATGTTTAGTTAGTAGCATCTCTTGGAAGAACACACACCAAGTTTCAGCCAGATCGGTCTATTTCTTTGTGTTTGGCATTCGTTTGAATCGAGGAAGTCGAGTGATTTTCAAAAAATGGACGAAAAAGAATTTCGTGTGTAGATTAAACACTACTTTATGAAAGGCAAAACGCTTCAGGTGACTAAAGAGAAGCTTGATAAACATTATGGTGACTCTGCACCTTCGATTAGAACAGTTTATAAGTGGTTTCAAAATTTTCGGAGTGGCCATATGGGCGAAGACCGTTCCTTCGGCCGGAAAGATTATGGCGACTGTCTTTTGGGATTCGCAAGGAATAATCCTCATCGACTATCTGGAAAAGGGTAAAACTATTACAGGTGCATATTATTCATCGTTATTGGACCGTTTGAAAACCGAGCTGCAAGAAAAACGCCCACGATTGGCCCACAAAAAAGTCCTTTTCCATCACGGCAACGCACCAGCTCACACCTCAGCAGTTGTGGTCGCAAAATTAATGGAAATAGGGTTCCAACTCGTTTCACATCCCCCCTATTCTCCAGACTTGGCTACCTCGGACTAATATTTGTTCCCCAATATGAAGAAATGGCTGGCGGGAAAAAGATTTTATTCAAACGAGGAGGTGATTGCAGAAACGAATGGCTATTTTTCAGACTTGGACAAATCCTATTATTCGGAAGGGATCAACAAACTAGAGCAGCGTTGGACGAAGTGTATAAGCCTAAAAGGAGACTATGTTGAAAAATAAAAAAGGTTTACTCCAAAAAATTAAGTAGTTTTTATTTTTGCACGGACTTTTCAAACGACCCTCGTATATTTGTATTTTGTGTCAACTCCTTGCTGGATAACTTTGTATTCTTAAAGTAGTAACACTTCATTCCCTAAAAGTAGGATGCAACTAGCAGAATCCAGTCATTTCCACAAAGAGGGTAGCAAGTTCTAAGTGTCAGAATTGTGAAGAATCCAAGGAATCATCCCGGGATTAGTGAACTTTGGATTCCTACGCGGAGATCCTAGATTCGAATCCAGTTGATGGCTATTAGGTATTTTATCTTTCTAGGAGCTTTTAATAGCTCAGTAGTCTGTGATAGAGAGTATTGTCTTTAACTAGAGAACATTGTCAAGAAACCGACAGTTCATTGAAAAATATTCTGGGTGACAAAGGTCTGATAATATTACATACATATCTTGAGTGATTCCATCTATGGAAGAAAAATGAGGCTACTGTTCAAAAGACCCCCAAAATTGAAACTTAAACATCCCTAGGAGGACAGCCAACCGATCTTAACACAATCTAGGAATTCTGGTGGAAGGCCATAATCGTTACATAATCCCTAATAATTATTTCTAAAAATAGAAATTTTTTAAAAAACGATTGACAAAGATTAATGTTAAAAACATTTTGGAGACATCACCATGATGCAATCACCACATTTGCTCAACACATTCTCTTCTCTAGCTTTTGAAAAAGATGTAACAAAATATATTTCCTAATACAAATGTCATCAACCTAAATGGTTGGGTTATTTAAAAAAGCTGGTCAGACTTCTTTGTTTTAGCCTTGACTTTTTCTTTCTTGTTCGCCTCACTTCATCCAACGTTAAGGCTTGCAAGCAATTTCACCGTTGTCACACATTTTCTTATTTTTTATTAGCTTCCAGGCCGATGGTAGTTTGGGGTTTTACAAAATTGCTTTTCAAGATTATGCTGGCAATTTTCTTTTCATTTTTTTTTAGAACAGAATTTAGAAATAATCAATGAGTAAATTTCAGTTACGTGTGCTCAAAATTTTCGAAATATTAGACGATAATCGAGTGTTTTACTTTTACATGAAAAAGAAACGACTAGATTGGGATCACAATCAATTAAACACTAAAATTCATAGTTTCCGATTTTAGTCATTATTGAAAAGAATATAAATAAAATGTGAACAATATGAAGAAGGTAATTAATTAAGCCAAAGAACTTGACCTAACTAAGAGTGAAATTTCATGCCATAAAAATTTATTTTTGCTTTAAATTTAACAAAAATCATGGAGGCGTACATTTAATAGACGCGAATAAAACAATGAGGGTGTTTTAAAAGCTTATTTATAAATCTGTATTTAAATGATTGATATCATTGTTGTGCAAATGAACGTGAATTTGTAATGATGATGGAATCGCTAATAGGAGAAGTTATGCAGAACTACGATTGGCTTTTAAGTGAACATGTCCAGTTCAATTTTGGTGACCTCTGAATGTCATTGAAGATTGAGTGACATATCACTTGAAAAGTGTAAGACAATTCCAGCGAGAAATCAAATTATATGGTAACAGTGAATGGCAATCCGAAATCCAACAAGTAGCGAAAATGACGAATAAGGAAGCGTTTACTATGAACAGGACTATGGTCTACTGAAGTAGTAAAGCAAAGCAAAGAGGATTATCTACCCCAAAGATGGCTAAGCAAATGGACAGCTGATGAAACAATAAGTTTAATAGTGTTAAGGAAACTTGGCGAACATGGGATACATCCTTCAAATCCGTCTGGAAAGAGAGAAAATGTCTGGATTGAGAACAGAGCTCAATAGGACTCACAGAGGTACTTTATGAGAGATGCACTTAATGCAACTTGCAATATCCTATTATCGGTGCAACACATCGTAATTTAAAGCCAATTATACCAACAAATTAAAAAATAGATTCCTAGATGGTACGATGAAGCTCTTAAAAAAAATATCCAAACAAAATGGAGCTTAGTTTTTAAAATAAATAATAATTATTTTAGACTTATACATATTTAGTTATTATCACCTTCAATATACACCCCTCCCCTATCCCTACAACGCTCCTTGCGAATTTACCATTGTTCGAAACAGTGCTGGAAGTCTTTTTCTATGAGCTCCTGCAAGTAGCGTGCCGCTTTTTCTTCCACAGCTTCAACGGACTGAAATCGTGTTCCTTTTAATGCAGATTTGACTATAGGGAACAGATAAAAGTCACATAGGGCCAGTTCAGGCGAATAAGGCGGATGGTCTAAAACTGGGATGTTGTACTTGGCTAGAAACGTCTTGACAGACAATGCAGTGTGAGCCGGCACATTGTCTTGATGGAGAACCCTGAGGACTTGTTCTTCCACAAATCGGGTCGTTTTTTTCCTTACTCTTTCACGGAGTTAAGCAAGCACCTCACGGGTAGTAATGTTGATTAATTATAATCGATATTTTCATACGTTTTGGAAGTGGAAGGGCGCCTCGGGCGGTCATCATCTCCGACTTCTTCTCGGCCATCTTGGACCTCGCTTGAACCACTCAAAAACTCGCGCACGTGATTAACCTTCATCGCCATAAACTTCTTTTAATAAAAGATAAGTTTCAGTAGCGGTTTTACCCAGTTTCATGTGAAATTTCACGACAATTCGTTGCTCTACTACATGTGTAGTATCATGTTTTCACAAACGACGGTTCTGGTCAGACAGGTTTCTCTACAAACACGTGAGACGCTGCAATCGAAAGAGAAGGCTTTACGCTGCACAGCTGTCGGTCGTTTAGATTTTAGCGCATGCATAGTTTTTCTGTAGCAGTCTACAATCAGAGAGCTACAATCATGTTAGTCTAGATTTATTTGAATTTGTATATTAATGAAATCTAAAATTTATAATTTTATAAAACAAATTGTTGATGTTTTTCCTCTTTATTTAAAAAAAAAACTAAACCAAATTAGAAAGATGAAAATGCAGACATTAACAGCACGTGTGTGGGTAGAAAGGCCATTTTAGAGCAATTAGCCGGTTTCCAGTTACATCTTATAGCCTTGTGCACTCAGAGCTCTGGAATTAAATTGCTAATCCAGATAAAAATATACTTTTTACCAAGAACGGGGTAATTTTTAACATTAATTGTTTGTAAAATAACTAAAATTATACAACTAATGAGTGCATTAAATTTGAAATAAAATTCATCATATGAGATCGCTGCATTTAAAATAAAGCTAGTACACACTGCCAGGTGTTACTGCCTGTCTTGTATTTGAAAATGAACATCCAATTAGTGTCAAACTGATTACTGAAACGCGCACAAACATTCTCGGATGGAACTTCAAAAAAAAAACAAAGAAAATGCTGACTTGACCATAGCTCTAAATTTTATTACATTTACCTTTAGGTTTATGCATAAGTTTTTACCGGTTTTTTTGGTAAAAAAAAAAAACACGTAATTTTCAAGGGAAATTAATTTTTTTAAATTCAAAATATTGGCCATCGGCTTCTACACATTTCGCCCATCTTTCAGGTAATTTATGAATACCATACCAGAAAAACTGCTCGTCTTTTGCAGCAAACCATTCGTCGAGCCCATTTTCCAACTTCCTCGAAATTGCTGAAGTGCTGCTCTGCGAGCGCGTACCCCATTGATGCGAAGAGGTGATGGCGCCAGGTGTGGGGAGTACGGCGGGTGCAGAAGGATGTCCCATCCAAGCGTTTTTCAAGGTGTCTTTCACTGGTTTTGCTGTGTGAGACGGCGCATTGTCGGTGTAACAAAATCACTTTACCATGGTCTTCTGGCCCATTCCGGTCGTCTTACGATTAATGCGTGGTTTAAATTAATCATTCGTTGTGTATTAACAATTTCGCCGGGCTTCAAGAGTTTATAATACACAATACCGCTCTGGAACCCACCTGACACAGAGCATTGTCTTCTTGACGAAGCGATTTGGCCTTGGTGTTGATGGACCGGCTTCGCCAGGTGAAAGCCACGATTTATTCCGCTTCGGGTTTTTCCAAATAAATCCATTTTTCGTCACCCGTCACAATTCGATACAAAAATGATTTCCTTTCATGGCGTTGAAGCAGCAATTCACAAGTGACTTTGCGATTTTCCAATTTGACGTCATTCAAATTGTGTGGGACCCATTTACCGAGTTTATTGATCTTTCCCATTGCTCGGTAAAATGTCTGCTGATTGTTTCTTGTGATGCATGTAATGCTTCTGCTAATTGCCGTTGAGTTTGAGTTGGGTCATCATCCAATAACTCCTGCAATTGCTCGTCTTCGCATTTTTGTAGACTACCAGAGCGCTCACTGTCTTTCACATTGAAATCACCACTTTTAAATTGTCAAAACCATGTCTCACATGTACTAATCGATGGAGCGTGTTCACCATATGTTTCTACCAGCAAACGATGACTTTCAACAGCCTTTTTATTTTGATTAAATAAGAAAAGCAATGCGTGCCCGCAAATGTTCTTTTTCAGGCACAAAACTCGACATGATCACTGAACGATAAAACAAAGACGCTAGTTATTGGCGTACTCAACTTGTGTGTGTTTGTAGTTATAAATATCAGACGAACAAAATGACGTACGTGTCAAATTAATACGCTGCGTACTTTTCGCTGGCGCCATCTCTTAGTTAAACCGGAAAAAACCTATGCATACACCTAGTATATGACCTTAGCTTAACAAATTTAAAAGAAAATTGGTGACAGTTTCGTGTAGAATTCAGAAAAGTGACAAATGAATACTATGTTCCAGATAATTTTGTATTAAATTATGAGAAAGTAAATAAGGCTCCCGTTATGGTTACCAAAATAACCTCATATATTTTCAATAATACTGGTAGATCAAAAAAGTAATTAATACCTAACAGTGAAATAGAATTATTCTGAAACGATATGAGCATGCCCAACTATAGGTTAACGTTATACCCAATATCTGAGGAAACCAATTATAAGCTGGTTGGCAACAGGAGCTTCTACTTTGCTTTACTGAATTAGTGAACAGCTAAAGTGAACGTGCTAAATATCACCATCACATCTGTAAAGCATCTAGCTAGTTTGGAAGGTGGTGTGCTGTAAATAAATATGTATTCGCTTTTAGCTATGTCAGTTTTAGGGCCAATATCGGGATGTATAAAATCATTAAATTATTCTATTTGTAAATTGTCTGCCACTTAATTGTGCAATGCTAACAAATGAAATATAGATCAAATTATTTTTGCATAATACAGACAGCATTTTGGATCTATTTTATTTAAAAAAAACATAGTAGCACCAAATTTAGGACGTACAAAGAGACTATATTGCCTCAGAAAGATGAACACCAAATTTGAGAGAAAACTGTTACACAAAATCTATGGGGGCCGTGTGTGGAAGGCACGATCTAGAGAAAGAATAAAGACAGCTGTATGCTTCTTCTAACAAAAGAGCCCCTCCAGTGGTAGCTTGGATTAAGATAAGCCGTCTGAAATGGGTAGGCCAAGTGACGAGGTTGAGTGCCGAAGAGATTTCGTCAAAAACTGCTGCGCAAGATTCCAGATAGCAAACCATTTGGAGATTCTTATCGCGTTGGCATGACGGTACATAACTAAATGGTGGATGCTAGAAAAAAAAGGACTGCTGGCGTAAACACAATGAGAAGTCCAAGATCCACAACACTGGATTATACAGGGTGAACCAGTAAATAATGTCCATAGGCTTACTGTGTGTAGTACATCTAAAGTGGAGTTCAATGACGTATTGGCCAACTTCATATTTTCCACTGTTCTTGAGTGACGTCACTTTAATTTTTTTGCAATAAAAATGTTATTACTCAGAAAGTTTTAGTCCGAATTCGATTCTGATAACACGGTTAGAAAGACAGACAAATTTTCTAAAAATTGACACCATTTTGAAGCATAAGTTACTCTCCAAACAGCCTCAATCTTCCTCTGAATAATGGAAAAATAAAAGTAATCGAAATTTTTAAGAAAACTCATTAGGCCCTTATGTGATCGTTATCAGACCTAGGTGCTGGCACTTTTTTGTAAAAGTTTCCTTGTTTAATGGGCTTTCTAACGGTATATCATTTTCCAGGGTTCCTTTTATCTTCGTATGAGAAATTACGTTTGTTTTTGCAAGAAAACGTGTTCACGAGCACACCAACAGTGTTAGTTTATCAAGTTGTTTAATTCATTGAAAACTCTTTTAGATGTAGTCAATTTTAAAAAGTAGATTGTCTCAAAATAAGGAAGTCAAAGGTTATAAATTGCACTTTAAACATTTACTTCTGATCTCTCTGGAATATTTGAGAAAATGTTAGGAAATATTTTAAACAAGTGCTACTTTTATAATCGAAGGATAATTTAGTTTGGAAAATATGAGGGTGTGGGCAAAAAATTAGAATTAGAAATCAAATTTTCTACACCAATCAGATGAATCGATCGTTTGTTGATTGACAAAAGTATGAACTTGGTCATCCGCTGAAGTGAGATAAAATTAACGAAACTTATGAACAAGTTAAATCAAAAATAGATAAAAATTAGTGCGACATCTTTAGCAACACTAAATTGACTAAGGAAATACTTAACTAATTCGCCTCAAACAAAAGTTACGGAGGAAGCGAAAGAGACAATCAATAATTAGCGATAACGTTTGGGATTTATAGCAAAACGAGGATTAGGCCAATAAATATCAATTCTCATTTGTCCAAAACTTTGTTGGCAAAGTTGAATTGATTTATTGATCCGAGTCCTAGCTACAATAAATGTACAATAGTTAATATTCATCAGCCACCACAAGAAAAAAAACACTGATTCTTTTAAGTACAATCAATCAATCAATAATATTGTACAGTATGAGTTCCGCGTATGTGTCGCTAGATAATTCCCTGATTGATTCTCTTGAGTCCAATATCGGGTAAATGCATGCGACTATTTTTTTTTTTTTTTGAGATCATGCCAATCTCATCCAGGTATTCATTTTTTTAGTGAACTGAGGCGCTGTTATGCGGGGCCCTTTATCGGTAATTAGCTATTTAAAAATATCTTTGAATAAAGTGATTGAAATCAATTAATAAAGTTGAATAAATAAATCACGGGCAATCAATCAATTATCTGCACAAAATCAATCAAATGCACAAAAACTCTTGCCTAATTTGAGTTTTTATAATTTTTAAAGTATGGGAGAGGAGGGCCCATTTGAACAGAATTTACATTTTCTGTTACAGAGTGCCCAGAATCGTATTATTGAACCTTTTTATTTTGTTTTCTTCAACTTTCAAGTCTTCTTAACAGATCTACATCAATAAACAGTTGGTACTTTACATACATATCTATATTTTTTTAAATTTAAAAATGTTGTGTCAAATGTTTATATCTGCCCCACTGGTGGGGTAGCTTTGAACACAATATAAAATAGAAAGAAATGATATTACTTTACTCTGAATCTACCTTCTATCACTTATTTCTCTCGACTACTACATTACTTTCTCTTTTAAACCACTGAAATCTAGTTCAAAAAATCAAGAATAACTTAGTACTGGATGTTGTACCCGAAGTGTGATGGGTTTAGGAAGTTTGAACAAAATATTCGGTTTGTTGCGCTTCTTAATGGTAGGTTCGGACCACTTTCCCCTTCTCTGCGATTAAACAAAAAAAAAAAGTCACAAACTTGCAGGTCGGTGGGGCGGCACATTTTAACTGGTGATGTTGAAATGTGCTCCCTCTCCTTCCATAAAAGAAAATATAATAGCCAACACTTTTTGCTAGCAAATAGACTTCTGCAAAATACTCGGATTGAAATACAATATGTTAATATGGACTAACAATACTTACACCTTGTCCACTACAATATTCACAATACACTTCCAAAGATGCAACAAAAATTTTACTTCCACCATACAAAATTTAACATTCCTCAATTCGGTCTTTACCAAACAATGAAAACGATACAACAGGTCTACCACAACCTACAGAGAAAATTACCAATCATAAATGTTTTAAATATTTGGCGAGAAATTAAAACTGTTCAAAGGCGCCCTTCTTAATTTTTAAATTCTCAGTTTTTTAATTATATTAAAAACGATCTCACTTTTTTTATTTTTAATTTTCGAACTATCTCATAATTGGACGCCATAGATGTTTCATCAAATTGGCTTTTAACGACAAAAATAAGTCTATGATGACACCTACTTAAAGGTCATATCTTGAAAAAATGCAAACGTTGCAAAATTTCTATCTATACTAAATTATTCTATACCCAAGAAAAATAATAATAAAGATATTGAGAATTGGCACGAACACACGTACAAAAAAAAAATGGCGGTAAAACCTAATAACTTTTTTGAGAATATCTGCCAAAATGGCAGACGGTGGAACCATTGACAGTTTTCTTTTACACGACTGTCAAAACAAATATCATACGTAACTTTTTTGCTGCCACATTATTAAAGTAATAAAGAGTATATGAGACATCCGACGGGCAAAAACCAATATAATATTTATGAACATAAAATAAAAATTTGTTCTGTTCGTAAATATCACGTAAATATTTTTATTTCTTTGGAATTCTGTAGTAGTTTTAAATGTTAATAATAATTTATACTAAAATTCAAAATTAATTTCAATTTTCTGTTACGAAATTTAGGATTGAAGAAATACAGTTGGCTAAATTGTTTTCAATAAAACAAAATTTCTGAGCTCTTGGTACTACGTAAACTATTCTGGCTAACTTTTTAAATCAATAATTGAATCAAATGTGGTGCGAAAAGTCATAAAAATTCCTCTTAAAATACCAGGATTATACAGACCAACATATTTAGGTGATGGCAACGTTTAATGCCAGAAATTGAAACACTTGTTTCGGTTGGATACTCTGCGAAGAGGGGTCCCCAATCAGCGGTTCGCTCGAAGAAAGAACTGTTAAAATATTTTCTCAAATGAGGGGCGGGTGTTGGTCTAGTGGTCAAGAGCTTGGCTTTGTGTGCAGGAGTTCGCCAGTTCGAATCCCGCATATGGCTACTTTTTATTTGTTAGAAAAAAAAAAAAAAATTGTTTATAGTAAAGTATGAGCATTTACGCCTCCCTGTTCAAGACACCTAATTGGTAGTTGGACGTGTTAAGCCCCGCCTGCAAAAATGGAAGATTACTTGTTATTCGCTCAAATAAACGAACAATACGTCACTAGTTACATGAACTGGGCGATTTTATAAGCAGGAGAGGAATAGATATAGAAACAGATTACAATGTACAATACAATTGATTTAATTTAAAAAATACAATATTCTAAAATATAAAATATAATTTTCGTATGGTTTTATCGTGAAGCTTTTAAAAACTGGTTATCGTTAGTATGAGCCGTCCTCGAATTCTCTTTTGAAGGACGTTAAATAAGTTTTGAATCCGTTCTATATTTGCAAGGAACGAACTCACTACTCAAGAACATATTAACATGGAGGAACTGTTTTACTATTTAGGAAACTAGCAACTCGTCAAGTTTATTATTGCAAACTTATTTACAAACATAATGCATTTACTAAACAAAATCATTAAAAAGAACTCATTACAACTTCAAGAGCATTTATAGCATTTAAGTTTTCTGCAATAGCTAAAAAAATATAAGCAAAAACGTCGTCATTACAAACAATTTCTTCAATAGAACGCTTAAACTTAGCTACGATTATTCCAAATTTTACTTTTTGGTGGTAATGGACATTGATATTAATGTTGATAAATCGCGCAGAAAGCAAATAATTATTGGATATCGACTCTCAATGGCCACTGGAGTTGTGACAATTCATTGAGTGGAGTTCTATGGGTAAATATTGATTTAGGCTTCAATTAAGGAGCATCATCGATTGTGACATCAGGGAATTACTGTTATTACAAAGTTTTTCTGCGACTAATGGGTAATTGTGAAACCTGGACAAACTTTTCTGGCTCTTTCTGTCTTTTCAAAATGTTCCTTTATTTATTATTATTAGTATTAGTAGCACGTCAACATCTGAAGCAACTGGCTTCCGTAGCTTTTTGTCAGAGCCTCCGAACTTTGTTCTCTCGTTACAGAGCATGAACACCGCTGGACAGTGAGCTGTAAGAAGCTCTTAGGAAAAGAGAATCTAATGGCCAGCAGCAGCATTCAAACTGGGATCTACGCTTGAGAATAAAGTCAACCTTTCTACACTTTTAGGAACCCTTCGAGCTCATGGTCTTTCTTGAAGGAACCTCATGTTTAAGTAGCAAATAAAATAGATTTATCAAAGCTTTTCTTCTACTCAAATTGGCAAAATTATTCTTGTATCTTTATTTAGTCTTAATACAAACATCTTAATAAGACAATTGTATAGTGTAGGTAGCGAATTAGGGGCCTTCAACCTTTTATACCGTTAGGAACCCTTCGAGCTCATGGTCTTTCTTGAAGGAACCTCATGTTTAAGTAGCAGATAAAATAGTTTATCAAAGCTTTTTTCCTACACAAATTCCCCAAATTATTCTTGTACCTTTATTTAATCTTAATACAAACATCTTAATAAGACAATTGTATAGTGAGGTAGCGAATTAGGTTTTATTTTATTTATTTTCTAGAATACATTTATGAATAATTAACTTTTAAATTTTATAATAATTAATGCGTCTTGATTGGTGATTCTGAAGCACGTGACTTTTACCGAATTCCAAGATTTCATTTTATCCATAAAATATTTATTTATATTTATTTTTTACAATCAACTGCCTTTTTATATCCAATTTATATTAATATTATTTACATCCAATTTAACTAGGTATGGCCACGTACAGAGAATGGGAGACGACGGATGGCCCGGAAGATGTTTAAGGTGGCAACCACCTTTTAACAGAACCAGAGGCCGACCGAGACGGAACTGGCAGCAGTGCATCCAGGAGGTTATGGCCGGCTGGGGTGTCTGCGGGACAATGATTGCCAGGATAGAGTGATTTGGAGGGATAAGATCCTGTGCAGGCAACCTTCGGGAGACGCCTGAGTGAGTGAAAAAAAAAAAATATTGTAATGAGGCAGTAGTACCCTACCCCGTTTCTACATGAAAAAATTCCTTAAAAAATGTATAGATGTTTCCCATTTTACGTCCGTTTTGGCTTAGCAAATAGTGATCACTTGTGGAACCCTAGGGTTTTCGAGGAACCCTGGTTGAAGACCCATAACCAGTGAGCTAATCCTTTTCCTTCCTGCGAGCGTTTAAAACCAGATTGTTTTAAGAAAAATAATTTTGGTGTCTAATAATAATGTGCAGATTGTAATTTGTAAACAAAAATGGAGTAAAATTTGACCGCCATTACTCGCTACGTGCAAACTGGCCCAATCTACTCAGAGCCAACGATGGAGACCTCTTTCTATTGTTTCCGTAAATTGAAAACTTTATTTTCTGATATCTGATCAAATTTGGGAGAGTATTTTGTTGGGTGGAGAACAACTCTGGTGCCAATAGCTGAAAGTGGCTCTAAATGGACCCACTCTCTTTTTATAAGAAGTTTTATTTTTCCTATTTTTTTAAAAACTTTAGTTCTGCATCAGAGAAGAAAAAAAAGCTTAAAAGGAATTTCTAATGTCAACTTCACCGTTGATATTACCAAAAAAAAAAAAACAGTTGACAGTTTAATATTTGCCTGTCAATGTGAGAAATAAATGACTTTAAGTGCTCTCGCAGATTCCAGAGAGCTCAAATTATCGTGTCAAAACTGTTTGAAATGATCCTTTAAAATCGAAACTGTTCGAAAAATTGCAACAAGTAACAAGTTACCGCTTGCTTAAAAAATTGGCTGATTTAAAAACTCTTGTGACATTTTCATGATTTAACAAGCTTTTAATAGTAAAGTAATGCCTGTTTTTTTTGTTTTTTTTTTTTCATCCGGATTTTACGTCTAACTACAGAGTTGGGTGCCATGAACGGAGAGGTTACTAGCAAAAATACTTTACTGTGAATTTCTCATATTAAACATTAAATAAAAACTAAGGCGTTTAGTACGGGAATCGAACCTAGTACCACACTATACGTACTAAGCTTTGTAGGTCTCGCCTTTAACCGCTCGGCTACCGTGGCGCCCTAACCCTAATCGATTTTTTTTGTTTTTAATTAAGCAATTTAGACTTCCAGTTTATTGTATTACATTATAATTAAGATTTAAAGTTTCCTATTTCAGCTAATTTATGTCTGAAAGATTTTTATTTATTACATGAAAATAAATACATATATACAATGTAGCCCAGCACGAATACTATAATCTCCAGCATAATAATTACAAAAAATTGTACAAAATATAAAACATAAAATTGAATATTGAGGCAAAAATCTCGACAAAAACCTCAGCTGATAGGAAAGTTCTACCTCAGGGAGTCCTTAACTCTCCTGTGCCTGTGCACCGTGTCCAAACTATAGTCTCCTATTTGCCTGCATAGGTGGTTGTGACTTGATTCACACTTACTGAAGAAACCAGTAGCGAGGTACTTGATGTAGGTGTTCTACATAGTCCATGTTGGTGTTAGAGTGTAAGTCTGTAATACACGTGTAGTGGGGTGAAGTTGTCACCAGTCTGAGGAATTTATTTTGTATGATATACAGCGAGGCGATATTGGATCGACACGCCAAACTCCAGGAGGGACAAGCATAAAGTAACATGGGCCTCACCACTACCTTGTACCGGAGGAGTTTATTCTCTGGGGATAGTTTAGAGTCCCTGCAGAGCAGCGGGAATAGCACTCGGATGGCTGCCTTGCTGACTCTGTCCTTTATGTGAAGGGTAAAGGTCAGCCCACGATCCAGTAATAATCCCAAGATACTTGATAGTGGCAGCCCACGGCACAATCCGTCGTCCCCCGAAATGGACATGTCGATACAAGATCGGGCCTGCACTTAGTGAAAACGATAGCCTCTGTTTTTAAGGGGGTTCCACTTCGTGAAAAATCTGTTCATACATGTCATGGCCCAAGTAAGCCTGCTGACTATCGTGCCCAATCTCCAGGACGATGCATAGACAGCGACGTCATCAACATACAAGGTCAGTCGAACATCCTTTAGTCGAGGCATTGGGTTGAAAGTAAATAAGAAAGAAGACAAGGTCCTATTATTGAGCCCTAAGGCACTCCAGCGGTTGCTTCAGGAGGAAGAGATAAGGATGAATTTAATGAGACGCGAAACTTTCTGTTATTTAAGTATGAGTGAATAATTTTAGTAATGTAAGGAGGGAAATTATATTCAATCAATCTGTCCATTATTCTAACGTGCCGGACAGTGTCAAACGCCTTGTGGATGTCCATCAGAATCATGCCAGTGTGCTTGCGTTGAGTAAAGGCCTCGGTATACGAGGGTCGTTTGAAAAGTCCGTGCAAAAATAAAAACTACTTAATTTTTTGGGGTAAACCTTTTTTATTTTTCAACATAGTCTTCTTTTAGGCTTATACACTTCGTCCAACGCTGCTCTAGTTTGTTCATCCCTTCCGAATAATAGGATTTGTCCAAGTCTGAAAAATAGCCATTCGTTTCTGCAATCACTTCCTCGTTTGAATAAAATCTTTTTCCCGCCAGCCATTTCTTCATATTGGGGAACAAATAGTAGTCCGAGGAAGCCAAGTCTGGAGAATAGGGGGGATGTGAAACGAGTTGGAACCCTATTTCCATTAATTTTGCGACCACAACTGCTGAGGTGTGAGCTGGTGCGTTGTCGTGATGGAAAAGGACTTTTTTGTGGGCCAATCGTGGGCGTTTTTCTTGCAGCTCGGTTTTCAAACGGTCCAATAACGATGAATAATATGCACCTGTAATAGTTTTACCCTTTTCCAGATAGTCGATGAGGATTATTCCTTGCGAATCCCAAAAGACAGTCGCCATAATCTTTCCGGCCGAAGGAACGGTCTTCGCCTTTTTTGGCGCAGATTCCCCCTTGGTAACCCATTGTTTAGATTCAGGAGTGTAGTGATGTATCCATGTTTCATCCACAGTGACGAAACGACACTTAAAGTCCTGCGGATTCTTCTGGAACAGCTGCAAACCGTCCTTGCAACACTTCACACGATTTCGTTTTTGGTCAAGCGTGAGCAATCGCGGCACCCATCTTGCGGATAGCTTTGTCATGTCCAAATGTTGATGCAAAATATTATGTACCCGTTCATTCGAGATGCCCACAGCACTAGCAATCTCACCCACCTTCACTCTTCTGTCATCCATCACCATATCATGGATTTTATCAATGATTTCTGGAGTAGTAACCTCAACAGGGCGTCCAGAACGTTCTAGCGTCACTTGTGCCCACTCCGAAAATTTTGAAACCACTTATAAACTGTTCTAATCGAAGGTGCAGAGTCACCATAATGTTTATCAAGCTTCTCTTTAGTCTCCTGAGTCGTTTTGCCTTTCATAAAGTAGTGTTTAATCAACACACGAAATTATTTTTCGTCCATTTTTTGAAAATCACTCGACTTCCTTGATTCAAACGAATGCCAAACACAAAGAAATAGACCGATCTGGCTGAAACTTGGTGTGTGTTCTTCCAAGAGATGCTACTAACTAAACATAACCTCGATACGCGCCAGTGGTGCTATCTCTCTGACTTTGCACGGACTTTTCAAACGACCCTCGTATTTTAGTTCTTTCAGCGAATAAAAGCTAAACAAGTCTTGAATTCGAGTGGAAGGAAATGTACATAATTATAAAAGTTTTTTGGTTTTAATTGTAAAAGAAAATCCAGCGTCTGAAAAAAAACGCTGTTATCTTCCTCGCACAATCCTTATAATTCAGTCCACATGACGGCCTTGGAAATGTTAAAAAAATCCTACTTTCTCTTCTATAGTTTGTTTAATTTAATTTTCTTAATTATCTACCATTTTTCTTCTTTTGCGACCCAAATAAACATTTAAATGAAACCTAACTAGAATAACATTAAGAATTGTACTCGCTGCTACTTCTCATTTTTCTTTCTTGCTCTTACTATGGGCAAACCCACAAGAACGCTCAAACAAAAGATAAGAAAAAATTAATTTTTAAGCAAAATTAAATCAAATAAAAGGTAGCTTTAAAAAAAATCATGATCTTCGCTGCTAGTATATTAAATTACTTTTTCTTTTATTAATTTGTTTTCCTCCCTATCCATCTATTAATTTTTATGACCACTTTTAAATTGTTCGTAACCCTTTTATCTACTACAGCAGGGCTTTAAAAATTTTATTGGCACCCAAATTTTATTAGAGAAATAGTTGCTTTTCTCAAATTTGTGTAAATTAATAAAAAAAAATATAAAATTGGAAGGTAATTCATTGATTTTCAATCGTGTGCAATTTAAGGGCAAAAGTTTGTAGATTTGCAGGAAAATGTAGAGATTACTCGTACTAAAAAGAAACGTTTTTTGACGAAAAATAAATAAATAATAGAGCTATAAGCAAAATTATGAAGTAATGCCTTGGCAAACGATTCTAGAAGAGTGTGTCTTCTACTATATTGTAACGAAGTTGACCTGGGCAGAGAAGAAAGGCCTAGATTGTCCTAGGGGTTGAGCGACCAAAGCCGGTAACAGGCCACCACTGTGTGAACAAAAGGGCGGTCTCTACCTGAGGAGAAAAGAAAGGCCTAGATTGTTCTAGGGGTTAAGCGACCAAAGCCGGTAACAGGCCACCACTGTGTAGACAAAAGGGCCGGTCTCTACCTGAACTAGAAAGGAAAGGGGCTAGATTGTTCAAGGAGTTTAGTGACCGTAGCCTGTAATGGTCCACCGCTGTGTAAAAGCCAGCTAAGAGAAAGGCCTCAGTTGGGGTGGTAGCATATGTGTTTTCCCAGCCAGTGATTGACAGGTGAGAGTGAGACAGACGGAGTTGGAGAGAGACAGAGAATTGGAGGAGGCGGCCCTAGTTGTGAATGTGGCAGTATGTGTTTTCCTCAGCCAGCGACCGGCCGGTAGGCGTGACACAGACGGAGTGGGGCAGTCGTATTTAAAAGGAGGCAGACACAGATGGAGAAGTCAGTTTTTAATCAAGTTCTTAATGAGTTGTTAATCAGTTTTAAAGAGTTATTAGAGTTTAGAGTTAACAGTCAAGTTTATGAGTTAGTTTTGAGAGAGTCAGTGTTGCGGAGTGCTTCAAAGTTAGCTAGTCAGGCGGTTAGTCAGTTAGTGAGTAGAGCTTTGTTTTTGTAACAGAGACTAGTGCAATTCGGTGCAGTGCGGACCAGTGGTCAGTCGTGGAACAGTTTTGTGGCGTTACGTAGTGAGTAAGTAACAGTAAACTGTTGTGACTGTTGTAAATGGTGACTAATGAATAGCGTTAGTTGCTAGTAAATGTTAATGTGAGTAAAGGTAATGTGCTAATAAATCAGGTTATTACTTACAAATTTAGCGAGTTTTATTATTTAATCAAACACACATAATATTAAAATAACTAGTGGCAGGCATTAGTTGTGTAAGTAAAGTTCTTTCTTAGTAAAAGGACAAGAAAAACTTTACAATATTATGAATGTATGAGTCCACCAATTCAGGAATGAATCTAGTACACAGTAATGCTAGCCAGTTATGTATGGATCAGTTTGGTTTAGCGTATTTTGTATCTTTGGATTTTTAACAGCCTTATTAACCAGTTCAGCGTGGAATTTAGTTTTTTTTAAAAAAAACCAACAGTATGCGGAATTAAAATCACGACAATGACGTGTATACACATCGAACGCAGAAGGGCAAAATAACCAAAACTTTACAACCTCGAAATAGTCACTGCAAGCGACTTTTTCTGCAATCTCTCTGTGGGCTTGAGATTACCAGAGCATTCTGTGCTCATTCCAAAATCTTGTGCACCGCTTCACGTATGCTTTGCTCTAGTTAACTAGGGACGCAAGAGCTTTTACAAGGAAGAAAAGAGCTTTGAATTCTTGAGCAAAATGAAAAATCATGCTCGTACTGAGGTCTGAATCTCTATCTAATAGGTAAAAGCGGGCATTGCGCAAGGGTTGAGAGCTTCTATTTGTGTGCGTACTTCCCCAATCTCTAATGCGGAGACCAAACATGACCAACCACTTATCATTTGGCAGACTCCGTATAAAATACTTGACAGTTCTGCTGGTAAGATAAAGGAAACATCCCACCAAATAATATTCTTATTGTATTTCATTAAAATTTCGAGTTTTTATAGTTAATGGCAATTTTATATTTTTCACAACGAGTATACACGTCGAATGCACCGTAACAGAGATAAGGTTTGACGTGTATGCACGTCAAACGAGCTTAACTGGTCAAATTTTTTGAAATGGCAAATGTATTCATTTTATTTAATATATTTTTTATTCCTTATTTTAGTTATTTATATTTTGATGAAAGGATATAAATATTTAAACTTAAAGATGGACTTATTTTTAATTATTTAAGGTTTATTTTTGTTAAATAAAATGAAAAAAGATCGAAAAAGAAGAGAATACATATTATTTTAATTTCGTATTTGTTATTATTACAGTTATGTCTTTAAAAAGTCTACCTCCGTGTGACAGATGTCTCTAAGCCATTAGATACTTAGCATCCAGCTATTTTCTGTTATTCAAATGTTTTATTATGTAATAAACTATTATTGTTAATTGGACTTAGTAGCATTCAATTTCTTCTGCAAAAAGAACTAATTCGAGTAGTATCCTAATTTTGTAACAGATGATTCTTCACATACTTGACCCATTTTGTACGCCGGAAGCTGGCCTCCATTGTAACTCTTTCACATTTCCAAAAAAAAAAATAAAATTAACTCTGAAAGAACAGGCGCCGATTCGAAACTATTGAAACCATTTAAAGAAAAAAACAAAAACAAATCTGCGCAGACCCTAAAGAATAGCTCACATAAAGCTACCCCAGGAGAAAACACCGCTGGGAAAAAATGTGCGACTTAAAGGAGAGGAGTATTTTTGGAGGGAACAATGGCCAATAATCTGTAAAATTAGTAACAAAGTTGGTGAAAAAAAAAGAAGAAAAACAGCGTGTAAAATTCGATATCGCGTTAGTTTTCATGCAAAGTTTTTCACTGTACGTCTACACATATTTGACGTAAGCCGTATAATTACCTGAAGAAAACAATGGAAAAAACAAAAATCATTGGTTGAGAACAATACTAACCTAAAAAATCCGCATTACGAAATATGGTTGAAAAGATAAGGGTGATTAACCAGAATAACTCTTAAACGAACACAATGGTTATTTATTGTGTGTCACATGGGATTAGATAAAGTATTTGTATTTACATTAATGATAACTCATCTATCACATGGCGTATCTTCTAAAAATAATCATCGTAAAAAAATATAATTTATTAATAAAAAACAAAAAGTGAAGTAAGACGCTAAAAATCGATACTGCCATATCAATATTACAATCGATATTGATCATAAGCGAATTAATTGTATTGTAAAACTTGTTTTTATTATCCACAGTTCAATGTACTACAATTATGCAGTTTGATGATTGCAATAAAAAAAAATCACGAATCTGTAAACAGAGAAATCAACAATCCGTGCAAGGGAAGGGATTATTAGCTATGCGGTTAGCGTAATGGATTGCCCCCAGCGGAGAACTCGGGATCGAATCCAGCTGCTGGCCCCTTAGATTTTCTCTTCCTAAAGTAAGCTTCTTACAGCTCACTGTAACCGGTGATGGACAGTGTTGTCTGTAACGAAAGAACCACTGTCCGGAGGCCGGCAGTGCACTGAAAAAAGCTCTGGGCGCCAATAACCTGAGATGTTTACGAGCCTTAAATAATTTAAAAAAATATATAATAATAATAATACTCAGCAAGCGGGGCTCTTCGGAATTGGCGGAGGCAGAAGGTAAGAGATCTCCCTTTCTTTGGACTATATATTAACTCATACATGGATTTGGATAGATGGATATGGTTAATACGAAGGTTCATCAAAAAAAGCTACCTGTACTTCTTATACGAGTAAATGAATATTTTTTCTGCAACCATGTAGGAATGTTCTCATTACTCAATTAAAATCAGCTGTGTAATGCCCAACTTTACCTCACTAGTGGGGAAAAATTCCCATTAGTGTCACTTTCCTCACTAGTGAGTGGGAAAACTTTATTGTGCTTCCTTGATATAAGAAGTTTTGTTATTTTCTATAAAACTTTAATAAGCTTATTTAAATTTATTTTATCTAAATAATTAAAAAACGAATATTAAAAAAATAGAATAAAAATTGAAAGGAATATAGAAATAAAAATAATATTTTAATAAATAATTAGATATTTTCAATTATAACAGTTAAAAAGGTTATAGTGTTACCTTATAGAAATTTAAAATGGATTCTAGTGATGCCTGTTTAGTTTTTTTTTTAAATTAATAACCCTAATGGTTGCAGAAAAAATATAATATTTAACTCGAGTGTAAAGTATTTTCCTCGCTTCGCTCGCACGTGCGTGCAAACCCTGCCTCGTGTGAGGAAAAGTACTACTTTCCATACTTGTTACATAAATAACTATTATTCAAATCAGTAGCACCGTTTTGAACAATACAAAACACCGTTCTTCAAACGTTCAAGATTTTAGAGCTATTAAGAAAAAATTGGGCAAGCTCTAAGCTAAATTATTATTAACAAAAATTGAAGTAAAGTAATCGCCTATTTTTTTTCAGGCGGGGCTCAGCATCCAAAACACAAAATTAGGTGCCGCTTACGAGGGGTGAAAGCTCAAACTTAACTATTAACATTTTTTCTTAAAAAAAAAGTAAAAAAATGGAATAAAAATTATCTATTAGTGGGATTCGAACTGGGGACCTACCGTTTACAGCATAACCACCCACTACGCCAAAACACCAATTTTTGTTTATTACATTAAGGCCAATCTCCAAGCCAGCTGGCTAAGATTTTCATTTTTTATTTTAATATTTTAATTTATACATTACGTACTTATTCACACCGAATATGCAAATGTATAGGTAGGTTGACCCACATTTTACTTTGTAAAACAACCCGTAACCCGCAACTTTTTATGTAACTTGGTTTACTTATTTTTATTCTTAGCTGTAAGGGTTTTATGGTTCTTCGGTATTACATACCAAAAAAATTAATAATAAAGTGTTACGGAGCCATACAACCAATTAAAGATAATTATTATTGAAGTTAATGAAAATTAGAAAAACTTATTAAAAGAATCAAATCCATTATTTTTTTCAGAGTCAGAAGTGTTTAGAAAATAAGAATTTAGTATAAAATTTTCCGCTACAGTTAGTTCAATGGCAACTAATCTACGAAAATTAGTTTCAAAAAATGAAAAAGCGCAATGTGTGTGGTTGTCACAGTTTTTTTGGCTGAATTAATGCTGAAAATTACTAGACACGAGTATCAGCTTTTATTGGGCTTCATTGGACCTTCTTTTCTTGATCAGGCAAAAATGATTTATTTATTTATTGCTATTAAGCTCACATGTGCTTTTTAGCAAGTGAATCAGCCAAAATTATAAAAATACAGAAGGAATTATAATTACATTAAAGACAAAATTAAAATAAAAGAAACAAAATAAGAGTAATAAAACATCTTGAAATTTTCTTAAAAATTTCGATGACTTTCATTTTTCCAGTATCCAGGAGGAAAATGGAGGCTGATTGGAGAATAACTTATGCTTTAAAATGGTGTCAATTTTTAGAAAATTTATCTGTCTTTCTAACCGTGTCATCAGAAACGAATTCGGACTAAAACTTTCTGAGTAATAACATTTTTATTGGGAAAAAGTAATGATTTTAGGAAAAAAAATTAAAGTGACGTCACTCAAGAACAGTGGAAAATATGAAGTTGGCTAATACGTCATTGAACCTCACTTTAGATGTACTACACACAGTAGGCCTATGGACATTCCTTACTGGTTCACCCTGTATAATCCAGTGTTGTGGATCTTGCACTTCTCATTATGTTTATGCCAGTAGTCCTTTTTTCTAGCATCTACCATTTAGATGTACCGTCATGCCAACGCGATAAGGATCTCCAAATGGTTTGCTATCTGAAATCTCGTGCAGCAGTTTTTGACGAAATCTCATCGGCACTCAGCCTATCCATTTCAGTCGGCTTATCTCAATCCAAGCTACCACTGGGGGGCTCTTTTGTTACAAAAAGCATACAGCTGTCTTTATTCTTTCTATAAGTCTCTAGATCGTGCCTTTCACACACTGGGCCCAGATTTTGCGTAGCAGTTTCCTCTCAAACTTGATGTTCATCTTTCTGAGGCAATATGGTCTCTTTGTACGTCCTAAATTTGGTGCCACTAATTTTTTTTTAAATAAAATATGAAGTTGCCCAATACGTCTTTGAACTCCACTTTAGAAGTACTACACAAAGTAGGCCTATGGATAATACTTACTTGTTCACCCTGTATATTGCATTTACTTGATTTTGGAATTTATGGTTAATAATTTGTGAAACAAAATTTCTTTTGGAGCATGAAAGCAGGTTGATCAGGCGAAAATACTTCCAATGCGCTGTATTTGGGTCATTTTTGATAACTTTTTATTTTTATTTACGGCGCGTCAACATCTGGGGGTTCTTTAGCGCCCGGAGTTTTGACGTGAATAGGTTTTTAAATTTGCTATCATAAGGAGACAATCTAAAAAACCTAATGATAACAAAATCGGGGGATACAGTTTGGCATTATAGTTTCCAATCAATCATCTTCATCTAAAATTAAATTAAACCACTGGATAGCTAAAGGATCAAAGAATTCATTACGATTAGCGAGGACTGTGACGCATCGCGCGCGTTAGAGGGGGAAGCGCCGCCATTTTGAGATCATTTTGCTGCGTATTGAGATTTTTCAATTAGTATAACTTTTGACTCGGAGAAGCTACGATGTTCGTTTAAGTTTTAATCGTCAGCTGTCGTCACAATCTATTGATTGTATATAAAACATTAGTGTAAAATAGTGACAGTGAATATAATAAGGTGTTAGAATAAAAAAATATTATCAAAAATATATAATGTCGGCCTATACGCGTCGAAAAGTCAAAACCAAATACAGAGATCGTATACGGTTGGACAGGGCTCCTCAAGAACAATCGAATGGTAACAATAAAACATCATATGACCGAGTCAAGCTGTGCCTTGGAACCTAAAAGAATGAATGCGGCCGAGCGGATCAACGACGGTGTCCAGTACATCTGCAGCTGGGGCGGTTGAAAAATTATGCAAGTGGATGATGAAATCGCTTCTACATTGACAACGGACTGTATAGGCATAGATTGTGTTCGATCGTCGATTTGTTTCCTTGATTTCATCCTAAATACATAAATAAAAATATTTTGTATAAAAAACATTTTTTTCCCAGCGCACTGCTGCATACAATAATAGAGACTTCCTTGCGGGATCAGCTTTGTAATATTAATGCCAATTTGTAAAATATGATGCATAGAGAGATCTTAGGAAATTTCAGCAATGCACTACCTTTAAGCAAAATAATTAAATAATTATGAGATTTTATAATCAAATTTAAATTTAGGAATCGGCAGGAATTGGACTAATATTGAGTGAGTCTTATTAATTCTCTAATATTAACCAAAAAAAAAAGGAAGAAGTAAAACCACCACACCAGCACGAAGTGGGGGTAGAAAGAGCCGGAATGGTTGTGGAGGTTAAAAAGAAACAGAAACCACTACCACTCAAGGCAATTGGACTCTCTAGCGGAAGGGCAGGGCATTAGCCGATAGAATATATTGAGAAATTGAGCGAGTGCGTACGTTCGTCTAGTAGAAGGATGTTGGGCCACTACTGGTCACGGAGAAATAGAAGCTACAGGGAAGTAAAATATTGGAAGAACGAATAAGGCCCGTTTTCTATATCGATATGTCCGCGTACAAAATAAGATAAGAAAACAGCGTGTTAGTGTTGGAGGAGAAGGAGATTTTCAAACCTGCCAGCGCGCTACAAACACGCCACGGCCTTACTTACTACTGATTTCCCTACAGACCGCTGTCGATTCGGTTTGGTAGAAGAGACTGGGTGCGGCTGGTAGGAACGGCCCTTTTCACAGCCACATCTCTCCCTCAACTCCTCCTGAGATAGACTACAACTTCACTAGTTTTCACTGCTTACGACATCCCCAAGTTCCAGTTTTTTCTCACCAGCTACTCGATATGACCTAGAATTTACTACCAACCTGAGGACTTCACCTACTTTGTGAACTTTCTTTATGTTACCTATCCCAGGTCTAGTTCCTACTTCCATCTAGTCTCATCACTTTGGTTTTTGTTTCTTTCAAAGTCTTTGTTTGTTCAAAGAACTGGGAAAAACCATTTCTAGTTAACTGAACAACAGAATATTTACCTAGTCAAGATTCACGTTACAATTTCATACTGCTTAGATTCATTTGTTTTACCTATCTTAAGAGGAAGAATTGCATTCGACTAAAAAGGTTTCGGAAGCCGGAAATACCTGCTTTGGGATCCCCTAAGTCGTCAAACGCGTCTTTTTTCGGGTATTTTACTTAATTTAAAACTGTTAATTGGCCACCAGTAAATGTGATTACATATAATACGAGGGTTGGCTGAAAAGTAATCCACACATGCTTGCCGAACGCGAACGAAGAGCTTCAAAAAGCGTGCGAGGTGGCATTTGGAAAGTCACATTTCCCCTTATTACGTGTGCGCAGTTTGAAATCGCTGCGTTCAGCCAGTGTATTTTTAGACGCCGAAGTATGGACACTGGTGCTATGTCACTGCGAGATAAACACCGTGCTGTTATCGGACTTTCTTTTGAATATTGTGACAGGGAACGCATCATGGGTCCATCATTACGACACTCAGAAGAGAAAAGGCAGAGCACTGAATATCGACATGCGTCTTCTCCTCGGCCGAAAAAGTTCAAACCTGCCAAAAAAAATTCTTCTGACTCTGTTTTGGGATGCTCACCAAGTTTATGTGACCGATTTTCCTGGAACTAGAAGCAACGGTAAATTCTTCTCGGTACTTACAGACTCTAAGAAACGTCCGACGTTGAGATTGTCGTGTTACAAGCAGCATGGTACCAATAATCTTGCAACATGACAACGCAAAGTTCTCACACCACCTCGCGCGGCGAAACTGCAGAGGCTCTGGAAAAACTGAAGTTTGAACCAATTCCACACTTTCCTTATTCCCCGGATACTACTCAAGAGAGACCTCAAGGGTAATCACTACTCCTCAGGCGATGAGGAGAAGGCAGCTGTCAAGTCCTGGATTCAAGAAAAGTCAAAAGAATTCTTCAGTGACGGAATGGAAAAACTTGTTTCACGTTAGGAGAAATGTACTAGCATTAATGGTGACTATATTGAAAAGCAATACAGTACTCGTAATTGTGAAGCTTAAGGATTGTACTTTAATACACTTTTTGTCCGAACTTGATAACTCTTTTCTTTCCCCCTCTCCTAGCATGAGTGCATTACTTTTCAGCCAACCCTTGTAATGTATAAACAAAATGAATTGAATGATGTTTTATTACTGTAGATGAGGTTGATATCGATTAGTGCAGCCACGAATAGGAGGATTTGAGTAGCTATAAATCTACAAGTAGCTATGCGTTTAGCGTATTGGATTCCCACGCGGAAATCTTGGGTTCGAATCCAGCAGCTGGCCCATATATTTTTTTTTCTTCCTAGGAGTTTCTTACAGCTCACTGTACGGTGATGGACAGGTTGTCTGTAACGAGAGAACACTGTCCGGAGGCCGACAGTGCACTGAAAAAAGCTACGGGCGCCAATAACCTCATAGGTTGACGTGCCTTAAATCATTAAAAAAAATAAATAAAAATAAAAATACGTAAATAAAAAGTAACACTTAGGAACGAGCGTTAACATTAAATTCGCTCTGGGCATTTTGAAGCGTAAGTTAGAACGTCGAACTATAGTCAGAAAACTCAAGTATTACAGTAAAATACAGTCTATAAATTTTATTTAAAAATAAAAATACATTTTAATATTAGATTTTTTCACATAAAAATAACCAATAATGGAGTGACCATTTCTATTTTTCTCATACACAAAAGGCGAGAATCCATTATGATATTTACTGAATTATATAAGTAAACTATAAAACCAAGATGAAAACCTATTTAGGCTGGAAAAGCTGACATTACAGAAGCGCCACGATAGCCGAGCGGTTAAAAGACTGGACCCGCAATGCTAAGATGTATTGTTGGTTTAGTAGGTTCGATTCCCCTGGTCTAGGCTTTGGATTTTATTTAATGTTTAATATGAGAAATGTATAGTGAAGTATTTTGTTAGCTGTTCGCCTCTAAAAACTGCCCCCCCCCCCCAAAAAAAAGCATTACTTTACTTTTACGACTTGGTAACACTCTTAAAAAAAAGTATAGGCACAACAAGACATTTTCTCTTATGCATTATCTCACGTTTATAAATGGCATATATAATATATAAATTGTGAATATGTATTGCATAATAAAAGATAAGCAACTGGGGCGCCAATTTTTGTTATGTATAAAGTGGACCTACTGGCTACGTCATATACAACAGCTGGTTGGTGGGTGTTCCATCTACCACTGTTTACCGAACGGACTGGTTGAATTTTTTACACAAAAACCTACCTCTCCCAAACACACTTGACAGTCACAAACCGAACAATATAACCGAAACACAAAATAACCGATTCACACAATTTTTCCAATATCTTGTCTTCAAATAATTTTTGTCACCTAAAAAATTAAATAAAAGTATCTTAAATTTAAAAAAAAATGGAAAACCACCAAAAATTTACCCTTACTAATTAAATTTAATTGAATTTTTTTTTTTGAAACTTACAATTAGCACTAAAAAGTAATTAAATTCAAATGCATGTTTGCATGTTCATTTCCGAAAAATCGCTAAGAAGTACAAAAATCAGTAAAATATTTCTTCAGGACCGTCAATTATACTTAAATTTAGATTCTTTTTTTTTTATTTGTTTGTTTATTTATTTTGCAACTGTATGCAGTACAATAAGCAAAAGAGATGAGTGATAAGGATAGCCAAATACTCATGCACATATATATGTGTACATACATACAAGCGCACATGCATGTGCGCCAAGGGCCGTGAGTGGAGTGAATGACGACCATCCAGTGATGGAAGCCGTTAGTTCGACAGATTGACAAGCTTACACAGCAACGATCCTAGGAGGTCGGCGTTATATGTTGAGATGATCGCGTGGCCACCGCCGCTTTAGTCTGCGCTGTGGATTTGAAGGAAGGAAGGAACATGCAGTGGAACAGAGGGTTGTAGTGACTGTGTAGGTTTGAGTGGAGTTTTCTGTATCGAGATTGGGCTATTTCAGAAACGAGAGGAATATTTAGATCAGAGTGTATTGTGTGATTGGAGACGTAGAAGGGAGCGTTAACTATTGTTCTTAGAATTTTAGACTGTAGGGTTTGAAGTGTTTTTGAAAGAAAAATTTTAAGACAGATTTACGGACCAGTTCAAGTTAATGGTGAATGGAGAAGGAGGCATAATCAAGAGCTCTACGATAAATTTGAAGATACTACGGCAGTGCAAGTAATCCGCATTAATAGGCTCCGGTGGGTGGGACATGTCCTGAGAATGGAAGAAGGCAGAATGCCGAAGAAAGTTTTGGATTATCGTGTCATCGGTACCAGAAAGGTTGGACGCCCGTGGGCTCGATGGATGGACCAGGTTGGAAGGGATGCAACCAGGCTGGACGCTCGGAATTGGCGGTCTAAGGCTTTGGATAGGGACGATTGGGGTCGATTTCTTTTGGAGGTCAAGGCCCGACCCGGGCTGTAGCACCAGGGAAGTAAGTAAGTAAGTAAGTAAGGGTTTGAAGTCGGTTGATGTTCGATTTTTTTGGAGCTGTATTCCGTACGACCATATTGGGGCAAGTAGGGCGGTATATAGTTTTCTTTTGTTTGTCAGGGTCAGTTTTGAACGTTTGTCGAGTAGTCTTTTCAAGGTTAGAAGATTTAGGTGTGATTGGAGTGCACGGCTTGCTATTACAGCATCTAGATGAGGAGAAAGGATTGCAGTGCCGTCGGCGAAAGTGAAAGTAATTGTAGTCGGGTGAGTTGGTAGTATAGAGAATATAAAGTAAGGAGGCTAGAATGCTTCCTTGAGGAACTCCAGCGAGTATTGGAAGGATAAGAGAAGAAGAAGAGCCTTGTTTGACTTGGAAGAAACGGTCGGAGAGATTTAAGACTTAAGATTGGGATAAAAGGTAGAAGACAGTAGGCGTATCTCAGGCATTCGACCGGGTATGGCACGCAGGACTGCTTCCTTCATAAACTCAAATTTAGAAATTTAGTTACAATTTTAATTTTTATTAATATTTAATAGATGCTGTCCACTAATTGGCCTTTAAATAGCACTTTAGAGGACTAGACCTGTGCTTTAGAGGAAAAATTAACCCCCCCTTTTACACCAAGAAGACTCCTTAATAAAATTTTCAATAGAAAAAGTCGGAAAAATCGTAAATTGGCATTTTCAGTTTTTCAGTAGTGAATCTATAAACTAAATTCCAAATTTACACAATTTTTCGTTTTTAAATTATGGTAACCACTCACTTCAGAGACAGAATGATTCATAAGCGCTAACTCGTGGGTGCAATGAGTTAAACGGTGGTGGGTTTTACTTGTCACAGTTGGAAGGAAGTTCATGTGGTTCAGCGGGATATGAAAGAGCTGATTTTTTTTGTTGGCTAAAATGGACGCAGCAGATTTGGTGGTAAGTTACGCCAAACGTTCCTGTCTTAATTCGTTGGAGGAGCGTGCTTAGCGAAGGAAGCGGATGAAACACCAAACGAAGAGCTAACGCTCTTGTTTCCCCTCCAGCGGAAGCTGTGCAGAACTAAGTTGGAGAATTCAAAAGCTATTACAACACCCCAGCTGTTGGCAGGCCATGAACAAATTTACACGTACTTAGAGCCACTCAGGAATCAGCCAGTTGCTCTTATAAAATTCATCAATAATCCAACTCAAAACTGACACATTTTAGGAGCCCCAGGTTGCCTCAGAATAACGCTCATTCTTCATCTTAATGCACCGCCTACTTCTAAGATTAAGATCAGAAAGCAGAACGGGGTCTTTGCCTCACGGCACCGCAGCAGCCAAAAGAGGCTTATTGTGCCCTCTCCTTTGGATCTAGTAAACGAAATCTGACCCTACACCTTAAGAGGTTTAGGACATTCCTTACTAGTTCTTTTAGCGCTACTATCTCCTTTGGTCTCAAATGATCCAAAGCGCAACCACTCGGATTGCAACACAATCGAACAAGTGAGAGGCCATTTCCTCCTCTTCCTGACACAATTTAGCCCAACGATTCCGAGCTAATAAGCCCCCACCTTGAACAGAACTGCTTCCTGAACCTACCACGCCCCTGTGAATAGACCTGCAATCAGAGTAATCTGATTTCTACCCAAGCATAGAGTCTCTTTGGATCTTCGTTTACACAGTAAGGGCATAATACTCTTGCTGAGTTTAACCCCCAGGAAGCGTCACCCAGTTCTCTTTTCATGTCCTCTCCAGATCTAATCTTTAAGAGCACCTACTTCTAGATAAGGAATCTTTTTTCAGCTGGGAGAAACGAATGCCGCAGTAGTATGCATTTGTTAAGAATATTAACTTTCAAATTATTGTATCGAATAATACTTAGTTCATTTTTATGATAACTTCTTTTATGTTTATATTTCAATTTGTTAAAACGAAAAGAATCATAATTTAAGATAAACGGATTAACTCAATGATTCCCATACTGGGATTCCCAAGCGATAATCCCATGCGGACTTCTTAAAATGTAGTTTGCTCCTCAACGCTGGACAATATTTTTGATTTTATCTATTATAAAAAATTGAGCAAAAATTAAAAAACAAATTAAAATCAACGATTTTATGTAATTACTTTTGCTGAAAGTCAAAATCAATCAAATATTTTAAATTAGATAATAAGCCCTGAATGTTCGTATATGATTGATTAATTTTAAAATCAAGAGGTTTTAGTGATATTTACAATTAGAACCCTAGACTTTACATAAAATTTTCCAATTATTTTTATCGAATTTATCATGATTGATTGAATTGGTCGAAACATTTGCGGAATCAACAATTACTATCCCAAAAATGTGAATAAATGAATTACCTTAAAGTTTTCAATTACATCCACGAATTGACATACCTGGAACAGAATAGGAAAAAACACTTTTTAGAGGCCATTAAATGAATTAAAGTGAACATACTTAATGCTGAAGAATTTTATCGCCTACTCTTACTGTAATAAAAAGAAGTAGGCAGATTCAATAGGAATGGCAACTTGTTCAACCTTCAATTTTGAAGTAAGCAAGTTAAAAGTAAAATCATTTATTACAACTCTCTCAGAGTGAATGTGATTGGCCCAAAAAGTAATTAATTGAAGAAAGATTGGATCTTTTTTATCCAATCCTTTTTACTGTCAATTAATTGAACAGAAGAAAGTGGCCCACGCATGTTACACAAACTATCGTACGATGTTTATTGGTAGGTTATTCAGTGGGAGGTTATAAAGATTGTTTGTTCATTTTCTCTACTTTTCAGAAGTACGAGGGTCGTTTGAAAAGTCCGTGCAAAGTCAGAGAGATAGCACCACTGGCGCGTATCGAGGTTATGTTTAGTTAGTAGCATCTCTTGGAAGAACACACACCAAGTTTCAGCCAGATCGGTCTATTTCTTTGTGTTTGGCATTCGTTTGAATCGAGGAAGTCGAGTGATTTTCAAAAAATGGACGAAAAAGAATTTCGTGTGTTGATTAAACACTACTTTATGAAAGGCAAAACGCCTCAGGAGACTAAAGAGAAGCTTGATAAACATTATGGTGACTCTGCACCTTCGATTAGAACAGTTTATAAGTGGTTTCAAAATTTTCGGAGTGGCCATATGGACCCACAAGTGACGCTGAACGTTCTGGACTCCCTGTTGAGGTTACTACTCCAGAAATCATTGATAAAATCCATGATATGGTGATGGATGCCAGAAGAGTGAAGGTGCGTGAGATTGCTAGTGCTGTGGGCATCTCGAATGAACGGGTACATAATATTTTGCATCAACATTTGGACCATGACAAAGCTATCCGCAAGATGGGTGCCGCGATTGCTCACGCTTGACCAAAAACGAAATCGTGTAAGGACGGTTTGCAGCTGTTCCAGAAGAATCCGCAGGACTTTAAGCGTCGTTTCGTCACTGTGGATGAAACATGGATACATCACTACACTCCTGAGACCAAAGAACAATCTAAATAATGGGTTACCAAGGGGGAATCTGCGCCAAAAAAGGCAAAGACCGTTCCTTCGGCCGAAAAGATAATGGCGACTGTCTTTTGGGATTCGCAAGGAATAATCCTCATCGACTATCTGGAAAAGGGTAAAACTATTACAGGTGCATATTATTCATCGTTATTGGACCGTTTGAAAACCGAGCTGCAAGAAAAACGCCCACGATTGGCCCACAAAAAAGTCCTTTTCCATCACGACAACGCACCAGCTCACACCTCAGCAGTTGTGGTCGCAAAATTAATGGAAATAGGGTTCCAACTCGTTTCACATCCCCCTATTCTCCAGACTTGGCTCCCTCGGACTACTATTTGTTCCCCAATATGAAGAAATGGCTGGCGGGAAAAAGTTTTTATTCAAACGAGGAGGTGATTGCAGAAACGAATGGCTATTTTTCAGACTTGGACAAATCCTATTATTCGAAAGGGATCAACAAACTAGAACAGCGTTGGACGAAGTGTATAAGCCTAAAAGGAGACTATGTTGAAAAATAAAAAAGGTTTACCCCAAAAAATTAAGTAGTTTTTATTTTTGCACGGACTTTACAAACGGCCCTCGTAAATGTAATATAATTTCGCAAATACTTATCCTAACATGGCAATTCTCTTGTACAACGACTTTCAAGCCTATTCAACACTCTTTAGGCTGGAAACATAGTGGAGCGGCGATGATAGCGAAAAACAAAGCGACGAAAACAAACGCCAGTTACCATATGGGACGCGCATAGTGGGGAGCAAAGCGAAGATAGAGCAACGCTACCAAGAGAGAGTAGAGCAAAGCGTTATGACATGTTTGATTTCTTCGCCCCAATAGCGCTCAATTTTCAAGGTTAAAATGGATATTGCTGCATTTATTGGTGTAGTTTTTTTAAAGAAACCTCTGTGGGACCAAAAGGGTCCTCTACATCACAACCGATTTGTGTTGGATGAGAAATGGGACTGGATTAATGGGGTTAATATTGAAATTCGTCCTTTTCTTGATTAACATGCCTTCAACTCTGGTTGTTATGTAATTAAATGTCGAAATAGACAATCGAAAATACGCACGAAACTTGCCGGGTTGCTCCCGAAGTTGTTGGTACAAAGTGATGGAATTCACCATGTTCATGTCTAGTCCTGTTTATATCATGAACACTGCAGCTCCTGCTTATAAGGCTGCTGTAAATACCAAATTTTCAAGGAAGAATTTTCGTATAATTCCTCCATCATGTCTCGTCGAAAGGACGAGAAACGCGACTAAACTCATCACTATGTGCATGCGACTCTTTGCTAGTTGCAACTATCATCGCTGCTTTGCACGCCGCTCCACTATGTTTTCAGCCTTAGACGATTAAAGCACCCGTGGCCACGTGATCATCTTCACTATGTCCAATGCAATGAAGTGATACCATCTTCAAATGCATCTCGGGTCATTTCATTTCATTCCAGGCTTACATTTACAGTTGCGAATACTTACTTAAATATATGGTGGAAATAATAATAATAATGTATATTACTATAAGTCCCCCAATACCTTTGAATCATTTTAATAATAATAATATTCATTTTTAGGGAAGGGATTAGCTATGCGGTTAGCGAACTGGACTCCCACGCGGAGGTCCCGAGTTCGAATCCAGCTGCTGACCGTTATATTTTTTCTTCCTAGGAGCTTCTTAAAGCTCACTGTCCGGTGATGGACAGTATTGTCTTGTAACGAGAGAACACTGTCCGGAGGCCGGCAGTGCACTGAAAAAAGCTCCGGGCGCCAATAACCTTAGACGCGCCTTAAATCATTAAAAAAAAAAATATCTATTTTTATAAAATGTTTACAAAATAAATTATTAATACATAAAATATATTTTATAAATAACAATGACGTCACCGTCTGTCAGAGTTCACTATGGAAACTTTCAAAAATGAAATTATTTTAAAATTGTGTTTTTCAAGAATTTGCAAAAAAACAAATAAATAATTTCAAAATATTATTAATTAATCCAAAACTAAAAATAAAAAATGTAAAATGAATTAAAACGAATTCATTAACATTTCAAATAATACAATACACACTATGTAATCTCTCACAGTCAGTCAACAAGTATAGTGCGAGACGATTACTTAAGTGAGGCCATGACATCACTGACGATGCATGAAGGTCCAAAACTGGTCAGAGATACAAGAAATAAAGAATAAAAATCAAGAGATATAACTGTAATAATTATACAAACCATTGTACAATTTATTAGACTTCATCAAGAGAAAGAGATAGCCTTAAAGCCTCATAAAATAGGCTTTCATAAGACTAAAAGCATTGCCGATCTAGGCTACACTCATCTACAGAAATAATTACATAACTACTCTAGCCCAAGTACATGGAACATGTACTAAATATGCTATGACCAAGGTTTTTTACTTATCTAAATTTGTCAGTAATAAGTAGCAATTACTTTGTCCATTATGACAGAATATTACTAATTACAGTAATTGCCATGATACGCCACTGAGTAAGCATAATAATTGTTGGCTAATTTAGATAAACGTAACAAAATAGGGAGATTACAAAAAATTGTTAGATAGAAAAACAAAAATTGTTCTTAAAATAAATAATTATAAAAACAACTCAAGTAAAAAAGTTTGTATATAATTAGGTTATCTTAAATTTAATGTTGCATAAACTTCAGAATGGATGCTGTTTAGTCAGATAAAATCTTGAAAAGAGTGGACTTAGTGCAAGAACACTTTAGAAACCTGTTACTGATTGCATCCAACTGCATATTACGTTTTGCAAGAATAAAAATTGGATAAAAAAAACACTAACTTGGTATCATTATTTAAGTTTTACTGTTTTCGAATTGCATAATACGTCTCATGGGTCGGTAGGATTTACCAGCGTTATAATTATATTTTAAGGCTGGTGCCCCTAAGGCGTGGGACCTAAGGCTACAGATCGGGCCCCCTGTCTTATCCGATAGAAAAACGTAACTCTCGACCGAATATAGCATTTAAATAACTAAAGCTGTCAATTTCATTTCAGTATCATGTGGGAACTGTTCATGAGGAACTAGTGACAAGAAATAGGATGTATGTCAGTTATCCAGGTTCGAATCCCGCGTATGCAGTGCAACTAGACCAGGATCCGCTCCTTCCTAGCAAGAGATTCTTACCGTAATCATAGGTCAAGAAGTCTTGCATACTGGGTGCTTTAAAATGATGTGATGGTTGCTTTTATTTGATGATAATACAAATTTATCCTGATTCACCCACAACCATTACTTTACACTACATTTTTTAAAATCTTCAATTTTTTTTTTTTTTTTTTTTTTGGCACATCAACAGCTGAGGTTATTAGCGCCCGGAGCTTTTTCCAGTGCACTGCCGGCCTCCGGACAGTGTTCTCTCTTTACAGACAACACTGACCATCACCGGTTACAGTGAGCTGTAAGAAGCTCCTAGGAAGAGAAAATCTAAGGGTCAGCTGCTGGATTCGAACCCGGGACCTCCGGGTCAAGAGATGCTACTAACTAAACATAACCTCGATACGCGCCAGTGGTGCTATCTCTCTGACTTTACACGGACTTTTCAAACGACCCTCGTATGAAACCCTGATCAGTTTTTTGCCCTTAACTCTGCCAAAAATGGAGATAATGCATCAGGGGTGGAAATGCTATGGGCTATGCTAACCTCATAGCTAATCCCTTCCCTAATCTTCAATTATTATTATTATTTTTGTTCTTTGCGTCACCAATAACATTTTTTTGCAGTCAGAGGACCTCCCAAAACTGGTGTATTTCTGGTGGAAAATTAATATTGAAAACCGATCACGAATAGATAAAATTGTAACTTTAATCTTAGATATCTCGACAAATATTAGGGATATCGAAACGAGGTCAACGTCATTTTTCACAATTTTTTTCGTAGTTTTCATAATCATTGTCAAAACTAGTGGTTCTTACGAGGGTCGTTTGAAAAGTCCGTGCAAAAATAAAAACTACTTAATTTTTTGGGGTAAACCTTTTTTATTTTTCAACATAGTCTCCTTTTAGGCTTATACACTTCGTCCAACGCTGCTCTAGTTTGTTGATCCCTTCCGAATAATAGGATTTGTCCAAGTCTGAAAAATAGCCATTGGTTTCTGCAATCACCTCCTCGTTTGAATAAAATCTTTTTCCCGCCAGCCATTTCTTCATATTGGGAAACAAATAGTAGTCTGAGGGAGCCAAGTCTGGAGAATAGGGGGGATGTGAAACGAGTTGGAACCCTATTTCCATTAATTTTGCGACCACAACTGCTGAGGTGTGAGCTGGTGCGTTGTCGCGATGGAAAAGGACTTTTTTGTGGGCCAATCGTGGGCGTTTTTCTTGCAGCTCGGTTTTCAAACGGTCCAATAACGATGAATAATATGCACCTGTAATAGTTTTACCCTTTTCCAGATAGTCGATGAGGATTATTCCTTGCGAATGACAAAAGACAGTCGCCATAATCTTTCCGACCGAAGGAACGGTCTTCGCCTTTTTTGGCGCAGATTCCCCCTTGGTAACCCATTATTTAGATTGTTCTTTGGTCTCAGGAGTGTAGTGATGTATCCATGTTTCATCAACAGTGAGGAAACGACGCTTAAAGTCCTGCGGATTCTTCTGGAACAGCTGCAAACCGTCCTTGCAACACTTCACACGATTTCGTTTTTGGTCAAGCGTGAGCAATCGCGGCACCCATCTTGCGGATAGCTTTGTCATGTCCAAATGTTGATGCAAAATATTATGTACCCGTTCATTCGAGATGCCCACAGCACTAGCAATCTCACGCACCTTCACTCTTCTGTCATCCATCACCATATCATGGATTTTATCAATGATTTCTGGAGTAGTAACCTCAACAGGGCGTCCAGAACGTTCAGCGTCACTTGTGCCCATATGGCCACTCCGAAAATTTTGAAACCACTTATAAACTGTTCTAATCGAGGGTGCAGAGTCACCATAATGTTTATCAAGCTTCTCTTTAGTCTCCTGAGGCGTTTTGCCTTTCATAAAGTAGTGTTTAATCAACACCCGAAATTCTTTTTCGTCCGTTTTTTGAAAATCACTCGACTTCCTCGATTCAAACGAATGCCAAACACCAAGAAATAGACCGATCTGGCTGAAACTTGGTGTGTGTTCTTCCAAGAGATGCTACTAACTAAACATAACCTCGATACGCGCCAGTGGTGCTATCTCTCTGACTTTACACGGACTTTTCAAACGACCCTCGTATGAAACCCTGATCAGTTTTTTGCACTTAACTCTGCCAAAAATGGAGATAATGCATCAGGTGTGGAAAATTTGGAAACTAGACCCAAAAAAAACATAGTTTACTTCGTGGGTTTTTTCGAAATTCCGCTTTCTTGAAAAGTTATTAGCGATTGGTGCGTTTTAAATGGATCACTCTGTATAAATTTTTGAAAAATTCAAATAGCAAAAATTTGACAACACTTCTCCATTTCACTCTAGCCTTTTTATCTAGAATTTCAGATCTATTGATGACTTCGAAACTAGAAACAATTCGATAACCAGCGAGCGTGATACCTTAGAGTAACTGCCTCCACACTACAGCCCCATAAAAGTAACATTTCAGATAATTTAATGAATTATATTTTATGATGAATTGTAAATTTCCAATAAATTAATTATTTTTAGCAAAATTTAAAGATATCCCATGACTTCCTATAAGAAAACCTGAATAAAATTGATTTATAAAGACTAAGGTAAAAGAGGTAACTTTAGGTAGAGTTGCAAATGATATATCGTAAGAGATTAGAGAAGTGCCGACAAGCTAGAATTACTCTGATGAGGAGAAGTTAGGAATATTTTGGTACGTGATCTTAGTATAAATTAGTGCAAGAGAATGATGTATTCCCAACATTATATTAACTTCATCCAACTAAAATGGTTTAAGTTTAATTTATAAATAGGTATTTTAAGTCTGGAATAATCAACTTCATACGTTTACTGAATTATTCTTGAAACGTTAAAAGACAAGTCCTGTTCGTAAACTTGATAAGACAACTCAAGAAACTAACGTAGAAAGTAATCGAGGCTAATTTATGTCTTAGTTTAAGAAATAAATAAATAAGTTTTAACCAGTTAAGCGTGGAATTTAGTTTTTTAAAAAAACCCACAGTGTGCGGAATTAAAATCAGAAAATGACGTGTATTCACGTCGATCGCAGGGCAAAAATAACCAAAAAGTTTACAACGTTGTAATAGTCACTGCAAGCGACTTTTTCTGCAATCTATAGGGGGGCTTGACATTATAGAGCATTCTGTGCTCATTCCAAAATCTTGCACCGCTTCACGTATTCATTGCTCCTAGTTAACTAGGGGCGCCGCAAGAGCTTTTACAAGGAAGAAAAGAGCTTTTGAATTCTGCGCAAAATGAAATCATGCTCTTACTGAGATCTGAATCTCTATCTATGGTAAAAACGGCATTGCACAAGGGTTGTAAGCTACTATTTGTGTGCCTAATTCCCCAATCTCTAATGCGGTGACCAAACATGTACCAACCACTTATCATTTGGCTGACTCCCACCGCAGTTCTATTGGTAAGATATAGTGCTGCACGAGAAACGAGACCGAGACGAGACTTGAGCAACCGAGACCGAGACCGAGATCGAGACATGATATATATCTCGTCGAGAAATCTCGGACTCGTCTCGGTTTTTCAAATATTAATTTTTAGCTACAAAATTATAAAATTGTCTTCTTTATTAATAAATAATAATTACGGGTATTGAATTAATTATTAAAAGATACGATTTTATTATATATGTTCAATATTACTACATCTATTTGACTTCGAATTACATAAGTAAAGTAAGCAAAGTAAAGTAATCGTCTATTTTTTCAGGCGGGGCTTTACGTCTAACTACCAATTAGGTGTCGCGGACGGAGGCGACTAGTAAACATATTTTACTATAAATTTCTCGTATTAAACATTAAATAAAATCCAAGGCCTAAGACCGGGAATCGAACCCAGCACCACAATACACATTAGCTTCGCAGGTCTCGCACCGCTCGGCTACCGTGGCGGTCCCCTTCGAATTACATAATTTTTACATAAATTCACTAAATTTCACTAATCATATCATTCATTCATTCAATTTCATAAATTTCACTATTAATAATCTAATACTTTGAACTTTGATATTATTTGAATTGTATTTTAGAATTTTGGAATTAGTGAATTTGAAAAAAAAGACTATCTATGCACCTAAAAAATATTGCCACAAATTTTCGATTTTAAGATACACTTTGCCCAAGCAATGATACATAAAAGAGCTTTTACTGAGTCAGAAGTTAGAGAAGATCTTCTATTGGTCATTATCATCGCAGCTTGCGAGAATAATCTTTCCGATGGCACTGAAGTTGCACAGATACTAAAAATATCTTTCGCCATTCTAGACAAATTTTTGAAGGAATTCTCAAGTGTTTTCCACCATTCTAAAATGTCAACGTCTACTGGTGCTTGGTCTAATTTGGTGTAATTAATTATTTCTGTCTTCCATGCTTCGGTGATATTTGCTGATTTTTGAGCAAATGGTGCAAAAATATTGATACAGTCGTCTTCGTCGTCAAAAGGTGAATCATCAGATTCTTTATCTTCACCAACAGCCATAACTAATGGAGCGGGAAGTTTGTTGGGAGGTGTATTTTTTATTTCACGAATTGACTTGTTATAGCAGGCAGATATGTTATTTGGGTCTTTCATTTGGCGCATTTTTAACATCTTTTTGAAATTATATAAAGATATATAACAGTAATAGTAACATATGATGCATTGAAGTGTAAGTAGTTGTCTTCTTTTACATACATTTTCATTACCAATATATAAATTAAAATAATTATTAGAAAATAATAACATTTTTTGAAAAGATTATTAATAGCAAACCGCTTTTAATACTTAAACAAAAATTCAAAAAACCGAGACCGAGACCGAGACCGAGACTTGAGCGACCGAGACCGAGACCGAGATCGAGACTGCATAAAGTCTCGCCTCGTCTCGGTCTCGTGCAGCACTAGTAAGATAAAGGAAACATCCCATCAAATAATACACTTATTGTATTTTATTAAAATTACGAGTTTTTATAGTTAATAGCAATTTTATATTTTTCACGAGTATACACGTCGAACGCACCGTTATAGAGATTAGGTTTGACATGTACGAGTATACACGTCAAACACGCTCAACTCGTTAACGAAAACTGAAGTCATTGCCAACTATTTGCCTGATAATTTAAAGTTTTACATATTTCTCTTGGTTTTAACATCGGTATCTTTCCTTTAGAAGTAAAAAAGCGCATTCCACAGTTTTTCGTTTTTAAATAACGCTCTGCATACACACAATAAAGACAAAATAGAAATATTCATACATTTATAAATTATAATTAAAAAGTAAAATAATTAATAAGAAATAAATAAGAATAATAGGAAATAAAATCATCATTTATTACAACAAAAAATAATTAAAAGACTCCTGTAATAATCTGTAATTGTCAATTACTAACAATTACTTAACTATTCATTAAGTAATTCTGTAATGTGTTACAAATAGCTCAATATATTTGTTGTTGTACTTAGCCTAATTACAAGCTAAAATGTTGAATGCAATACTAGTTATTAGTTTAATATGGCAAAGATAAGAAATAATTAATTTAGAATTATATTAATGGAGTCTGCAAAAGTAATTCTGTAGCCTTAAGCAAGCAAAACATGATCGAAATTATTTTTTTGGGGGGGACTCTGAGGATCTTTTCACAGGATATTTAAAAGTGATAACTCGAAATTCAAATTTTAACTAGGTGGTTGCAAATACTTCTTCGTACTTAGTCGGAGCAAGTAAATAATGGTTGCAGACTATAGACCCAAAAAGACTTACATTAACGACATAGTGGAAATATCTATTAGCCCTGCTTACAGGTTATAGTAATATGGAAAAGCGTTTCAATATTTATGATTATGGGCGCTAAGTGTACCATTATATAGCCAGTAAACTGTTGTTTACCGGGGCAATCTTCGCCATAATAACGTTCTGAAAGTTATAACTTTTTTTTAAAAACCACATACTTATGGATGTATATTAAATAAAGATGCGACGATTCCTACCAAAAAACCCTTTTATTTTTATGTCGCCCTAAGTACATAATAAACCTTGTGAAGTACTTATCAAAAGTTTCTTTATATCTATTCAATCAATTGATGGACCAAGAAATCTATGAATGTAAAAAAACAGCATATAAGGCGGATGGCCTAAAACTGGGATATTGTACTTGGCTAGAAACGTCTTGACAGACAGAGCTGGCGCGTTGTCTTGATGGAGAACCCCGTGACTTGTTCTTTCACAAATCGGGTCGTTTTTTCCCTTACTCTTTCACGGAGTTGAGCAAGCACCTCACCGGTAGTAATGTTGATTAATTATAATCGATATTTTCATCCGTTTTGGTCGTGGAAGGGCGACCCGGGCGGTCATCATCTCCGACGTCTTTTCGGCCATCTTGGAAACGCTTGAACCAATCAAAAACTTGCGCACGTAATTAACATTCATCGCCATAAACTTCTTTGTAATAAAAGATAAGTTTCAGTAGCGGTTTTACCAAGTATCATGTGAAATTTCACGACAATTCGTTGCTCTACTACATGTGTAGTATCATGTTTCCGGCAAAACGAAACTAACACCTCTTACACAAACGACGGTTCCGGTCAGACAGATTTCTCTACAAACACGTGGGACGCTGCAATCAAAAGAGAAGGCTTTACGCAGCACAGCTGTCGGTCGTTAGGATTTGGCGCATGCATAGTTCTTCTGTAGCAGCATCAGTCTCGTTATTTAATAGCCACACCTCGTATGTTTACTAATCGTCTACGTCCGAGCCACCTAATTAATAGGCTATTTCTTTACTTTACATCTTCCTTCCATTTGGTTATATTTCAACTTTAATGGACGATAATCTTCAATCTATCTAGGTAGTTAAATACCGTTACGCGAGATTGCAGATGTTTTGGAAGGTTATGTGTGCTTATTACTGAATCAATATGCGAGAAGTGGACAGCTAGATCATCTATGTAGATTAAAATATGAATATGACAATGAGTTGGAAATGAGTCGGGAGTGCAGATACAAGGAGAACAAGAAGATACTGTGGCTCACGCCGAAGGAACTGCGAAGACTGCTTTCTACATTCAAAAATTTCGACACTTCTTCGTTATTCGAAATACTTCAGAACAATTTTTTAAAAAAACTGCATTTTCTATAAAAAGAAACGAGTGTATTAATGATTAAAAAAAATTTTACAATTAAAATAAAATGAATTTAAAGCTAGTTTATAAGGTTTTTAAACAGCGTGGAGTGCCATTATCTTCCTTGTTTACATAACTGAACTATGTGGTAAAATTAGCTTGTAAATTCTGGTCTTACTCAAATACTGTGCCTAGGCTAGGGTTTGGTTAGAGGTCTGACTGTAGCCGGCAAACAACAGTCTATAGACATCCCGCCATACAAGTTCCGCTCTGCCCGCCTAAAATACGTACAACACATTCATTTCCTCTCCCGCCCAAACCCGACTCACACACGCACAGACATTGCCAAATACCTCTTTTACCATAGTATAATGCCTCATATATGCACCACAGTGAATGGTACACTATTTTATATATAACATAAAGAGCCTGTTGCAAATCTCACTGCTCTATATAATATAGTAAACAAAACGTACGCATTCATGAGTTAGGTATATCAGTTATATATATATATAAGGGAACGTAGTAATTTTCCTAGTTTTTAATTAGTGAGAGTACTGAATATTCTAGAGGCAGTGCAAAAACAAAATGGCGGCTGATTAAAGCCCCAAAATACTAACTTTCTGTTTCTGTAATTCTTAAACATTCTACCCTAAAGTACGAAGGTGAAAGTTTAGAGAAACTTTCGGTACGTTCCAAAATACGTATTTAATAATGCTAATAAGGGGGCGAGTGTTGGTCTAGTGGTCAAGAGGGTGGCTTCGTAAGTGGGAGATCACCAGTTCGAATCCTGCGTATGACTACTTTTTATTTGTTAGAAAAAATAGTTTAAAGTAAAATATGAGCTTCCGCCCCGTCCATGACACCTAATTGGTAGCTGGACGTCAAGCTCCGCCTAAAAAAAAAATAGGCCAATTACTTTACATTACTAGGTAGTGAAACAAGTCTCAAAATTCCAATTTCCATTGGTATATCACGGTTCGCCTAGAACGATTTTAATTGAAAAGTTCACCAACATGAAAAAATTTTTCTTTCTCCTTATTATTTGGGTCAAAACTAACCAAAATCCACTGAAAACCAAATCGGTTTACGTTGCGGATTTTTTTTTTTTAATTTTTCAGGTCAAAAAACGGCTTTTTTTGCATTGTTAAGCCTAATAAATGGAAAAACAATACAGTTTTTTGCAAAACCAATGCATGCATTTTGAAGCTGTACGATTTTAATATGTGTAAAAGAAATACGTAAAATTTCAAAAAGATCGGTGCAGTAGATTTTGAGATATCGTGTCCACCCACTTTGAAAACGTAGTTTTGAGAAAAACGCGTTTAAAGTTTTCAGCGGTTAAAGGTTTGCGAATAAAACCTGGATAATTTTTTTTTCCAACTTACACAGTGTCATCGATTCCAGGCCCATAAAATAAGTCCTCCATGTCTTCCAAAATGTCCAAGTTTTCCGATTTCTGCTGTCTGCGTAGGATTCTTGCCTCCCGCGTAGCAAGTTGAGCTCTGTGCTCAGCGATGGTTATTCGAACGGTCGGGGCTTGTAAACACTTTCACTCTTACAATTTTGCTCGGATCGACTTGAAATTTTAGGACAACATTCCTGAGATACTATACTTTTATATATATAAAAAAAAAAATCGATTTTTTCAAATTTCTGACTGCCTATAACCCCTTAAGAGATCTTTCAAATTAAAGTAAAGTAATCGCCTATTTTTTCAGGCGGGCTTTACATCCAAGTCCAAAATTAGGTGTCATTGACGGAGGCAACTAGCAAACATACTTAACTGTAAATTTCTTTTTATTAACCATTAAATAAAATCCAAGGCCTAAGACCGGGAATTGAACCCATTACTACAATACATATTAGCTTTGCAGGTCTCGCCTCTAACCGCTCGGCTACCGTGGCGCCTTTTGCTACATCTATGGTACAGTTTAAATGAAGCAATTCTTCATTTTTTTTGCTACCAATTTTTCTGTCAACAATAGAATAGAAGGAAATGACGATGCATTTCCATTCTTTTTCCTTTGCCTATGTTGCTCCTATATGTTAGTTTTCATTCTTTGAAATCAAAATCTCTGTTTTATTACTTTGTTTTAACAGAGATTAATTTAATTTTAAAAAAAAATAGATGTGTAATGTTACTTCAGTATTGTCTGAATTGAGGAATACATCTATCGTTTATGATTTGAAGTTTTTAAATTTATTATATTTAATTATGTTTTAGGTTATAATATACATATTTAAAATGATAACTAAACATCAAACCAACAACGTGGGAAGGAAATCATCAGGTTTATGCACGAACCTGGTGATGTTAAATAAATAATAATAATAATAATATACTTTTATTGAAATAGAAAAGAAAATGAACAAAAATTCTTGAATACAAAGTATGTACGGCTTGGGATAAATTCCGTCAGCCGGAGGTTGGGGTTACACAAAATATCAAATATATATATACTTATTAACAAATAAAACAAGATAAGAATACTTAAAATCAAAAAGTGCCAAAAAAATAAAATAAAATAATTTAACTACAATGAAGAATAAAACAAGAAAAAACAGAAATATGCAATATTCCAGCAATTCAATAATTAAATTCTTGGACAAGGAAATATCGGTACTGCCATGCACGACTAGCAAATATAATTAAATTTTTATTAAAAGAGTTTAGTAAAGTGACCATCTCAGCCTCAGAAAAGGTAGACGCACCCAGATACCTTGTTCGAAATTCTGACAGTATGGGACAAACTGCCAAAAAATGCATAATATCCTCCCTAACTTTCAAATTACATAAAGAGCAGAGTTCAATTTGCCTTTCGACCCAAGGAGTACAGTTTAAAAACAACAACTCTCCTCTCAATTTAAAAAACCAGCAAAGATCTTTTAATGGGTAAAAGTTGGCCTGGGAATCTCGCTCAAAAGAAAAAAAATTTAACGAGAAGTTTAATTTTTTATAGAACAAAAACTTTGTCGACGATCTGGCTTTTTCTACACACTCCTCCCGATGCGCCAGCCTAACAGTATCCAACAGAACAGGCAACTGACCACTCCATAGATGCATATTCTCAACTGAGGGAAAGAAACCAGTATATTTGTCAAAAAGATTGATCCAGTGTTCAAACCAGAATACTTTACGTTTAATTACTTCCAATGCAACTATTCTAGGAAGACGGTACTCAGGTAGATTCAAAACTTTTAGACAATATTTGAAATGCAGTCTCAGGGTAAACACCTCCAACAAGTCCACACCAGTCTCTAAATACAATATAAAATTTGGGGTTATTGACGGTAAGCAAAAAAGTTTTTTTCATAAAAAAACGTAATAATTTTTCTAATTCATCGTAGCATAGGTAACCCCAGACCTGTACTGCATAGCAAGCAATTGACCTAGAAACAGAATTAAAAGGCTGGAACTTTTGCGAAACAGGAACTAAGTTTTGGGAGAGCAATCCCGACCAAACAGAGTTAAGAGCCATTTTAGCAGAAGACACTTTTTCCCTGATATGAGTATTAAAACAGAGGCGAGGAGTGAGAACTACACCTAAATACTTATAGCTGTTGACAGTATCTATCCTCTGCCCTCTGTAAAACCATTTCTCACGAGAAGATAGTCTCCCTCCTTTTCTGAATACCAATATCTTGGATTTCTCTAAATTAACTGTTAAACCCCACTGCATACAGTAGGCATCTAGAATGTTTATATTTCTTTGGAGTTTAATCGGGTTGTCACTGATCAAAACGATATCGTCTGCGTACATTAATACCTTTATTACAGTATTTGAAAAACGAACACCACTTTCAAGACAAATGGGCAACTCATCCAAGAAAATCGAGAAAAGCAGTGGGCTTAGCAGGCAACCCTGCCGGACGCCACTTTCCACGCGGAAAAACTGGGAAATCCCATCTTTACATCCAACAGCAGCTAAAGTTTCCGAGTACAGTGATTGCAACACTGTGACAAATTTTGAGGAAATACCTATATTGAAAAGCTTTAAAAATAATGCTTGACGATTTACACGGTCGAAGGCGGCCGAAAAATCAACGAAGAAGCAGTATAGCTTTTGAGACCGTTTTAAAAGAGTAAGCTTTACAATGTTAGAGAGTACAAATATATTGTCCAGTGTTGAATATCCCCGCCGAAACCCCGCCTGATATTCGCTCAGCAGTTGATTATCATACATAAAGCGTTCCAAACGTCTGAGAAGTAACCCTGTAAAAATTTTGGCAACCGCATCTATACAAGAAATTCCCCTGTAATTGGACACATCATTCACCGCACCCCGTTTGAATAATGGGAAAATAATTGAAGAACTAAAGGATGAAGGTGTAACACCATTATTAAAACTGTCCGGTAGGACAGTTGTATAAGGGTTGATCGTCAAAAACTGCACGAAAAAGCGTAACGTTGAAAAACACCCAACTTTGACAATTTTTTTCTCTTTTTCTATAAAAGATAAAATTCCCAAATTTTCTTTAAAATATAGGGCAAACCCTCCTTTATCACTGTAATTTTTTTGCAACAACCCAGATCTAATAGTTTTCGAGAAAAAAGTTGCCGAAAATGAGCAAAAACGGCATTTTCAGAAATTGTTGTTGTTCTTGTTCTTGTTCTTGTTCTTGTTCTTGTTGTTGTTACCTTTTTTGTAAACTGCGTAGCGCCTAAACGCGCGAACCGATTTTCATGAATGAGGTGTCATTCGATTCGGAATTTTATGTAGATGTGCCTTTTGGGGGTCTCGATGCTGTACATTGAATGGGAGAGGAGTTAGCCCCCTTTATGTAAAGCCCCCTCCAAAATTATTATTACTAATTACTCTGTAAATCTTAGCCCGATTTTGATAAAATTTGGTAGGATGACAGGGTTAGGGCTCCCCTACGTAACATTAAAGCGACGATCTGCTCTTACACTTGTTAAGGGGAAGTATAGCAATCGTTTCAAATTATCGACAAGTGAACCGATTTTCATGAATGAAGTGTCAATCGAATCGAAATTTTGTACAGATTTGAACTTTAAAAGTCTCGACGCCGTGCCTCATAAGGAGGGGAGTTCGCCCCACCCAAATAAGGCCCATTCTAAAACTATTATTACCAATATTTCTATATCGCTTATGCCGATTTTGATAAAATTTAGCACGAAGAAGTGGTTAAAGCTCCTCTACGTGGGTGTGAAGTGCCTTCATGCTCTTACACCTACTAAGAGGAAGTATTGCAATCGATAAAATTATCACTGAGTGAACCGATTTACATCAATGAATTGTCGTTCGATTCAAAATCTTTGCTTCTCAGCCTTTTAGGGAGAAGTACTGTAATCGCAGTTTATTTTTCTTACTCCTCTTAAAAGGAAGTACTTAAATCGCAATTTAATTTTGCTATTTACGTACAAATACCTTCCTATTTTATTCAAAACGCTTTCTCAAAAAAGTTGTTATTGAGGATGGCAACTATAATCATTCTTTAAAAAGATCTCTCCAATGGTAGTTATGGTTCCGACTTAACACCTTATCAGGTTATAATGATAGAATTGCTTATTCTAAATTTTAAAAAAATCTGTGAAGCAGATAAGTAACTTTGTAAAATAGACAAAAAGGAAAATCTATCCAAAAGGTACAAAAATCTCTTTAACAAAAACTTACAGTTTAAAAAGTTAAGTATAAGGGTTGATTAAACGCCAAAAGGTACACAAATCAGCAAGTACCCAACATTTCATTAATACTTCATTGATATTATTTAAGTAATTTTACTGCATTAATTTTCATTAATATTTTTTAGAATTCATTAGATGTCACAGACCCTTATGCTGGCCAGTTCATTCATAATATTTTTTTGTTATAATTATGATAAAATGTATATTATAACTTCGTTATTAAATAGGTACTTTATTTTAACTGTATTCCAAATTATTCTTCTGATTTATCTTTAATATGCTTTATTCTGAAGTTGTCACATATTATGTACATGCATGTTAAAGTAGAAAAAGACAAAGTTAGAGTCGGCTACTGATTAAATTTGAATCTCGGAGGATTTAAAACAATATTTTAGTATTGAATTCGTCTTACCGAAATATTCGTGAGCACAAATAACACACAGTTAATAACAAGTAGATTGTGCAACAATAATTATTCATTTCTCAATTGTAATTTAATTTAGTCCCCCTAATTTTATTTATGCATATTTTATTTATTTTATATTACATATATACCTAGAAGAATACCTAGATTGAGAATGTAATTGAAGAAAACTATATTATTTGCGGATAAAGCCAGATTAATTATTACCTATTATTATAAACGTTTGACTACTACATAAAGTAACAATTACATTAATCGAAGAATGAACTTATATATTTTTGTTTAAAAATAAAAATAAATAAATAAAATAAGCAAAATCATTGATGTATGTTGGTGTAAGCATTTTTTAAAAACAGTTTTTGAATTTTTAGCCTCATATTTTTTATGATTTTTTTTTTAACCTGTGATTAATAGTTTGATTATTATAGATAAATAGATACTACAATCAATCTACAGTGCTACTTGAACATATATTTTGTAGATGAAAATGGCCAGCATAAGGGTCTGTGACATCTAATGAATTCTAAAAAATATTAATGAAAATTAATGCAGTAAAATTACTTAAATAATATCAATGAAGTATTAATGAAATGTTGGGTACTTGCTGATTTGTGTACCTTTTGGCGTTTAATCAACCCTTATACTTAACTTTTTAAACTGTAAGTTTTTGTTAAAGAGATTATAAATAAGACCGAGTTACTTATGAATTTTTTAAAAACGGTCCTGATATTTTATTTGACAATCTTTTGTCACTATTTAACCTGGTGATGTTAATGTTGAGCTATAATGGGAAATCCATATTTTTACAATGCTCAAATAAATATTGATGATATGAGGGACATATTTGATTCCAAAGGCTGTATTTCAGGCCATTTAGCGATGGCACCTACCGCTCCAATTTCTGTAGCGCAAGAAAATCATGTGGCTTCTGTCGATGATGAAGGTGGAAGCTTTTCACAAGCAGAGGAAGGAAGTAATGATTTCCATTCTTCAAAAAGTAGAAAGAGCCCAAGAGTAAAGAAAAACTAACTTCTATTCTTATTCAATGAATTTTTGTAATCCACAAAAGAAATATGTTCCACTCTTACATACCTAGAAAATGGAAAAAGCTGTAATATGAAAGATAAATAGTAAACTTTTTGACAAAGGCTGACAGTGTAAGGAGGAAGGTAATAATAATATTCAGTTTTCATCTTTAAAGTTGTGCTTAGGGGTGGGTATGACATTGCGTCACTCCACAGAGCAACTCCACAGAGGGATGGATTTCAAAGTGGATGTAGAAAAGAGTATACAGGTACTTTAAGACGAGGCTACTGTAAGTGTGTAGAGTGTTGTAAATATTTCAAAATGTGTAGAACCCACACCGGAATCGAGCGTCATGTGGTTGGTGGCTACTAAGTCTTGGGGCCTACTACACAAGGACAAACTTGTCCCCTACAATGGGGATGACAAGTAAAGGTAAATACAAAAGTAGGTTTATATCTTCGGGGGTTTCTTCAGTTGTATTTTACATCTTTATAGCCACCTAACACAGAAAGAACTCAATCACATACCACTCCAAAAGGCTACCCGTGTCAGGTTTTTTTTCTTCCCTATATTCTACTGTGTCCTCCTATTTTATATTTCCGCCTTTGGGAGAGCATATCACCGAAAAGTCAACTCCATTTTTAACTATTTCAACTCTTTTTTTGTTAAAAAATATCAACTTAGTACAAGAATCATTTTTTAAAAAACGGCTCCTAAAAACTGTTTTTTTCAAGAAAATGATTCTGTTTTCTTAAAAATTCTTTTTATAAAGTGGAAATGATTCCACTTCACGTGACTGCATCCATTATCCCCCAGGACAATCCATCATATCCAAAATCAGTCTGCTGAAACTCCTTTTCCCACTCTAGACTGTCATCCTAATCCATTCTGCCGCGACATAACCTTCTACAGATCCTTCTATTGCCCTACATACACAAAAGAATTAAACGCATACTTCTTCAACTTTCCACACTAGCTGCAGGTGTTTCCTTTCCTTTTTCCCCTGCATTCTGTATCCTTCAAATCTTATGCTTTCCGTATACCATTGTTTTGCAGGTTATAATGTATTATACATTGGCATTTCATGTCTGTATTTATTGTACATAACATATTTATAATAAAGATTTATTATCTATCTATCCATGTTCTTACTTTTTGTCGGTATAGTGAATCACAGGCCTCAAATTAGGCTGAGATTTCATTGTCAATGTCTGAAAAGAAATCTGTATTGAAGAATAAATTCTTCTTTATTTCTCTTACTTACTTACTCAAGGGCTATAAATAACGGTCCATGAAGGACCCGAGCCTCAGCCACTACAGCTCTCCACCTATCTCTATCTCTTGCCATTCTCCATCACTGCTGACCAAGGGCTTCCAAATCTTCCTGTACGTCGCTCAACCACCCTAGTCGAGGCCTACCCCTTGGCCTTTTTCCACCAGGGTGTCCATATAGTGCTTTCCTGGGACCTCTCGTCTCCTCCATTCGGTGCAAATGTCCCAGCCATCATAGCCTACCAGACTTTATAGTGGCTACTATATCAGGCTCACCGCACAGTTCAACGACTTCTCGATTCGTCCTGATTTTATAGCCATCTTGCGTCCTTATAGGTCCCAAAATCCTTCTTAATACCTTTCTCTTTCCCACCTGCACAACCTTTGTCCGTCCGCTTTGGTTAATACCCATGCTTCCAAACCGTAGGTAACGATTGGACGCAGGTATAGTCTGATATATTCTTATCTTTATAGCTCGGGACAAGCATTTCGTTTTAAAAACTGGCTGTAGCGCCCAGAGACATCTGTTACCGGCTGCGATTCCTTCAAACAGATTTTCCCTGACACTGTTCTTAGAGGTTAAAACTGCCCCCAAGTATTTATATCGTTTCACCCCTTCAAAAGAGTATTCTTCCAGCCGTAGGTTCCGGGATATTCTTCTTTTCCTCGTATTGACCATATACTTAGTTTTTTCGCTGTTAACCTCTAAAACGAATTCCTTAGCTCCAGAGAAGCTAATTTTAGCTCCTTCTGCGGCATTGCCAGTATTGCCACATCCTTTATTTCTCTACATTCTTTAAACAAAGGGAGTTTAAAAAAAAAAAAAAAAAATTCGAACCCAATGATTCCCCCAAAAGTGCACATTCGAATCCCAATTTCCAAATTTCCCCTTATGAGAAGGGGAAGGTAAAATAATGAAACATCCAAAAATAATATCTAATAACAGCGACCTAATCTCTGTTGATGTGGAAGGCTTTTTCACGCACTCGGCAAATCAGGCTAGCAGAATAATCTGGATTTACCATCGCCAAATCAATCCTGGTATTTGTGATGAGTATAAACAGCCTGATGAGGAGGCTGTATGGACCATTATCTGAATAATCTACTTGATTAGCTTAATACACAACCCTAATGATTTGCAAATTTGTAGGGTATTTACATATGTCACCTTAATTACCTTAGACAATAATATTATATATTCAAGTATGAATGCACTCTGAATATTACACGATAGTACTAAGTTTAGGCGCGTTATACTGTTACTAAGAGATGTTGCTTCCAAGGATCTTTCACTAATATCGATACCATAAGGATGAAATCGATCCTCACTTCATTACAAAACATTCTCAATTGGAACTATTGCAATAGAGAATGAAGACCTCCATGATACATAATCAAGCACAAATTATTATAAAATCAATCAAATAAGTTTGAATTGCATAGAAAACCGTTCAACAATATGTTGTAAGTTATTCGGTTTATTTACTGATTTCCATCTTGAGATATTCAGCGAAGGATAAAGAAGAGGACAAAATCCTCGAGATGACCCCTCTCTCCAACACAGAGGATTGTTCTCCACAGACAAAGGAGAATGAATATGGCGCTAGACTTCTCTTTTAACAGCATTTTTCTAGCCAGAATCCCAGGAGTCATACCGAACCCTTGCCGAAGAGTGGTCGCTATTAAAAGTGGCTTTGTCGATAACCGGTGTAACTCCAAAAGCCTTTCTTAGCTAACGTGAGCTATGAATGTCATTTGATCTCGCAGACAGTCTTCGTCAATATAGGACAGTAAAATGTATCCTATCTAGAGGATTCTCGGTGAGGATTAAGTCCGATTAAAGGTTAAAATGAAGATTTCTGTATCTGGGTTTTAGCGACTTGTGTGACAAAAGGAATGGTTAAGGTCAGCGTGTAAAGTCAGATTGGAGACATTTTACAATAGTTCGAAGTATTTTAGATTGACGAGATTGGAGCATTCGGTTTAATAAAGGTAAATATAAGAAATATTAGTAGACGTTTTGCCGATTAAAATTTTAAGAAGATGGTTCTAAAACCAAAACCAACTATATATTACAAAACCTCCAAATTTAATAGGAGCACCTCAAATTTAAAATTCTTACGAAATTCAATTTTGCAAAATTAATGAAAGTTACCTTAAAAAAATGATGAACCAGTACGATTTCAGGTGACCAGCCCTGAAACATAAAAAATTTTATTATAATATTTTATGGTATTTACGATAAAGCAAAATGTAAAATGGTAAAAAGTAGTATTATAATTTTAGTAATTCTCAAATAATTTGAGTTAAACCTTCATCTAGTTTGTTGAATGCTTTTGTCGCAGGTCAGAACTAACTCTTTTAAATACAGGATGGAATGAACATAACTTTATCTAAGCAGTTAGGCTTCCAGGTCAACCGAATGTTCGCATACTATTCGGCAATACTTTTTATTAACTGTTTGAGATACATTATTACTGATGGAGTTATCTGTAATTATACGATATATCAATATACTAGAATCTTAAGCTGATAACCCAGCCAGGATATTAAGAACTACGCATTAATAAAACTAAAAGTCGATTACTCCAGGCAAGAGGAGACCAAACTTAATTTCCGAACATCGAATAAGTAGATTTCAAGGCTACTAAAATACTCTTCTGGTGTAAGTTTTTCCAGCATCCAAAAATTTCACCTTTTTGGAATAATTCAACAAGAACAAGACCATACAAAATTTAACATCTAAAGTTGAGACCCATGGAAATGATGCCACTGATATGAAATTAAATTTTATTTAGAGTGAAAGTACGAGGGTCGTTTGAAAAGTCCGTGCAAAGTCAGAGAGATAGCACTACTGGCGCGTATCGAGGTTATGTTTAGTTAGTAGCATCTCTTGGAAGAACACACACCAAGTTTCAGCCAGATCGGTCTATTTCTTTGTGTTTGGCTTTCGTTTGAATCGAGGAAGTCGAGTGATTTTCTCAAGCTTGACCAAAAACGAAATCGTGTAAGGACGGTTTGCAGCTGTTCCAGAAGAATCCGCATGACTTTAAGTGTCGTTTCGTCACTGTGGATGAAACATGGATACATCACTACACTCCTGAGACCAAAGAACAATCTAAACAATGGGTTACCAAGGGGGAATCTGCGCCAAAAAAGGCGAAGACCGTTCCTTCGGCCGGAAAGATTATGGCGACTGTCTTTTGGGATTCGCAAGGAATAATCCTCATCGACTATCTGGAAAAGGGTAAAACTATTACAGGTGCATATTATTCATCGTTATTGGACCGTTTGAAAACCGAGCTGCAAGAAAAACGCCCACGATTCGCCCACAAAAAAGTCCTTTTCCATCACGACAACGCACCAGCTCACACCTCAGCAGTTGTGGTCGCAAAATTAATGGAAATAGGGTTCCAACTCGTTTCACATCCCCCCCTATTCTCCAGACTTGGCTCCCTCGGACTACTATTTGTTCCCCAATATGAAGAAATGGCTGGCGGGAAAAAGATTTTATTCAAACGAGGAGGTGATTGCAGAAACGAATGGCTATTTTTCAGACTTGGACAAATCCTATTATTCGGAAGGGATCAACAAACTAGAGCAGCGTTGGACGAAGTGTATAAGCTTAAAAGGAGACTATGTTGAAAAATAAAAAAGGTTTATCCCAAAAAATTAAGTAATTTTTATTTTTGCACGGACTTTTCAAACGACCCTCGTATAATATTAGAACCGACTACCTTTTTAGAACGAACTGAACCACTTAAAAGAGTGGTAAGAGACAGTAGTATGAGTGGTAAGAGACAGTAGTATGAGAGGTAAGTGTTCATTCCAGATTTCTCTTTCATTTAAGAATCTAGAAACGGACTAAGTTAACATTAGTTCACTTGGAATCCAAAGATCAGTGTCAATAATTTTTTAATTTATTTAGTTAATTACAATCTGTATAAATACGAGATACAATATGTAAATATGTAAATTGTAAGTAAGTAAAGTAATAAGCAATAAGTAAAGTGCGTGAAGAGCAGGAGGAGAGAAACTACCCAGCGGTAGGAATCTCTACAGGATATTAATGATAGTTACTGTCTTCACACTGCAAGGAAGTCGCGGGGCTATTGACGATTCAGTCGGCGAGTAGGACTGTTAGGGATGACAATGGAGGCGAGAGACTGTACAAAATGGATTAGGCTGGAAACATAGTGGAGTGAAGAGCAAAGCGGCGTAAACAAACACAAGTTAACATATGGGACCGCGCATAGCGGGGAGCAAAGCGAAGATAGAGCAACGCTACCCAAGAGGGAGAGTAGAGCAACGCGTTGTGACATGTTTGATTTCTTCGCTCTCATCGCGCTCAATTTCCAAAGGTTAAAATGGATATTGCTGCATTTATTGGTATAGTTTTTTAAAAAGAAACCTCTGTGAGACCAAAAGGATCTTCTACATCACAACCGATTTGGGTTAGATAAGGAATGGGACAGGATTAATGGGGTTAACATTGAAATTCGTCCTATTCTTGATTAACATGCCTTCAACACTGGCTAGTGTGTCAGTACAGAAATAGGCATGAAACTTGCCAGGATGCTCCCGAAGTTGTTGGTACAAGTGATGGAATTCACCAAGTTCATGTCTAGTCCTGTTTATATCATGAACACTGCAGCTCCTGCTTCTAAGCTGCTGAAAATACCAAATTTTCAAGTAAGAATTTTTGAATATAAATCTGTTGCTTGGTGCAAGAAGTGCCAATGTCAGATTTTGGTAAAAATGAGTAAAAAATCTGTTTTGATACATTAACCATCAGAATTTTTCTTGCAAGGAGTGCCGAAGTCAATTTCAAAGTAGTAACTGAGTTACTAAAACTTACTAGTGCCAATGTCAAAATTTAGCATCAATATTTCCCCCCCTCCAGGTAAACCAAAGAGGACGTACACTCGTAATCCTTTTTTTGACATAGGCACTTCTTGCACCAAGCCACAGAAATAATTCCTCCATCTCGTCGAAAGGAGAACGCGATTAAACTCGTCACTAATGTGCTGGCTGCTCGTCGGCCTCTTTGAGTTGAAGCAACTATTATCGCCGCTTTGCTCGCCGCTCCCCTATGTTTCCAGCCTTAGAGCAATATGGAACTTGCGATATTTCGCCTTGGCAAGTTTTAGCCAATAGAAATAAAATTCAAAAACCAGCTTTAGTAAGTTCTTTGGTACTCATAACTTTGTTTTCAAACAGAAATTATTCCATTCAAAAACTAAAAAAGAAATTAGCAATCCTATAGAAATATTCCAAAAATCGATTTCACTAAAACAATGCCGACAAAAGTCTGTATTAAATCTATTCAAGTGGGCAACTGAAATTGGAAAACAAAAAGATGATGGCAGAGAAAAAATTAAATAAAAGCACAGAAATTTGCTGACCTTTACTGTTTTGTTAATCGGCGAACTCGAACAATGTTTTCCTATTAGAGACAGACCAAACACTGCCGACTCACCACAGGGCATGCGGTTCAAAAAAAAAAAAAATCCATCATACTTGTTCACACTAACTGAACAGCAAACATTTATCATGTTCATTAACTAACAGAAAATATCCAGTACGAACAAGAACTTTTTCAATCGATTTAAAATTTCCAATTCTGCATTTTCTTATTGAATTTAACATTTATTGAAATTTACAACTGCAACAATTGTTGCAACAAGCAAATGTGGTACATGATTAATAAAATATCAGGATATACGAGTGGAGAAGGCATCCAGTAGTGTCGCTCCATTATCGTGTATATATGATAATCTGCTCTTATGATGGCAGAAGATCGCGAGGCCATCTTCTCTTCAATTTTCTTTGAGGATCACCTGGTATTGTGGAAGAAGATGAGTGTTCAGTTCAATTAAAGGATTAGGACGAGCTGCTGTAAAGAAATGAAATTTGAAAAAAACGAGTTTTAGTAAGGTCTTTGATGAAAGGGATTTTGAGATCATTATGATTTGTGAGGTTAGATACATAGAATGGAGCGTTAAGAAGTTTTCCAAGTATTTTTGGACTGTAATGCCTGGAGGCGTAGTGATTTGGAACGCATAGTCGATCCATATAGTTACTTCTGTGCCGTATGACCAAATAGGTCGCAGTAACAGAAGGTATAAGAGTCTTTTGTTTTGTATGTCAAGTAGTCTAGCGAGAAATTTTGTAGCGTTGGTTAGTTTCTAGTCTAGTATGAGGATTCCATGTCAATCGTTTTTTTCTAATTACAGCCCAAGGTGGCGTACTTTGTCCACAGTGTATTGCTTTATGATGAGAATATATCGCGAGGCCATCTTCTCTTCAATCTCCTTAGAAGATTACCTGGTAATGTGGAGGAAGATAGGTGTTCTATGAGAGGGTTAGGATGAGCTGCTGTAGAATGGAATGATGAATTTGAGAAAACGAGTGTTAGCTAGATCTGTAATGAAAGGGATTTTGAGATCATTATAGTGGATCACTATATATGGATAGTGAGGTTAGATACATAGAACGGAGAGTTAATAAGTTTTCGAAGTATTTTTGGACTGTAATGTCTGGAGGCGTAGCGAGTTGGAACGCTTAGTCGATCCCCATACTTCGATGCCAGATAGGTTGTAGCAACAGAAGATATAAGAGTCTTTTGTTATGTAGGTTGAGTTTCGAACGTTTGTCAAGTAGTCTGGCGAGAAGTTTTGTAGCGTTAGTTAGTTTCTTGTCTATTCAGTCTAATATGGGGGATTCCATGTCAACCGTTTGTCTAGGTACAGTCCAAGATAACGTACTTTGTCCACAGTATTAATTAAAAAATTTTTTATTCAATTTCATCTTCAAAAACGTAAAAATTATAGAGAAGTTTCGAATAAGAATTCTTTTAGCGAAAAAATCTGCCCCTGTGATAACTATGGATATCTACGGCAAAAAAAAGAGCCATCAACAGATAGAAGATGACAAGTTATGTTAAGTGGACCTTGGTTTGAAGAAATACATAACAGTAACTAGCTGATCAATCGCTCATGTACAGTCCTGAGGTTTAGCCGAAATTAAAGACTAAAATAAGCACAGAGGCTAACAAGGAAGCTAAGTCACCTCCAAGCAATAAATGATGCTAGTACAGTGACGATCTGCAACTTCTTTCACCAATCTAGATCGTAAATCTTGGATTTACTATAATACACCAATTGGTTCAAAATAACCCATTGAATACAATAAATAAATAAATAAATAAAATGGAGATGAGCCAAAGAATGGATCGTAAAGAAAACAGTTTACCCTGGGTCAGGAGAAGGTACCTGGATGAGAAGAGTAATAAAACTCAAATAGAATGGCCACAAAACAGGGTGTTTTCCTTAGTTGTAAGAAGCGCGACTTTGCTAGAAGAGTGGAAATACTTATCTTTTCAAGGTGTTGTACGGGCAAAAGTTAGCGCAGCACCTAGTAGTTCTGTGGAACTAGGGTAACACTTATCAGCCCTAGGGTGAACAGTAAAGGGTCAACAAAGAGAAAGAAGACTTTTCCTATCCGTCCTAACATGGGAGAAGCGGTGTATGTAACTTTATTCTTACAGAGTCTCTATTTCCTTAACATACTGTTTATACCCACCGCCATACCCGTTCTCTATAGCTCTACCAGAAAAAACATTAGAAACTTTTTGTGTTTCTTGAAAGAAGGTAACGGAGCAAAAACAGAAGAAAAAGAAGTAGAAGCAGGTTAAAATGGAAACCGAATGAACTGTAGTGTTTACATTTAGAACCAAAGACACAAAACTAAAGAAACAGCAAGAAGGTTACTGCCTCCAGCAAGATAAGGTTATTATAAAGACACTTGGAAACAGGAAGATAGGAAGTTCAAAGCTCCAACATAACCATAAGTTCACGAACTACAAAAAAAAAAGGCCAAATTAATTTATATACAGAGGCGGACAAAAGAAAAGTATAAAGTTTGTACCAGGGTGCATAGGGCTTAAGCCCTTATCATTTTGGTCTGATGAATCTTTGAGTTAATGAATCAGAAGAGGATGGTGTAGGCCATCAGATCGCCTAAAAACATGTTCAATCGATTGTTAAACCGGTGGCGGTTCGATTATGATTTGGGACTGTTTTTCTAGAAAAAGGTGTTGGGAAATTGGTTTAAATCGATGGGGGAATGACTGACTTTGATTATTATAACATTTTAAACAATAATTTACTACAATCAGTAGAAAAGATGAGCTTGAGATCGTTTATCTTACAGCAAGATAACGACTCTAAGCACGCTCCCAAAAAGTGGCATCCAAATTTTTTACTGAAAATATAAAAAAAACAATTAAAAAACTCGAATGGCCACCACAGTTAACAGATGGTATTAATCCTACAGAGAATCTCTGGACGACTTTAGATGAACACATCCCTTTAAATGCCCGTACTGTCAAAGAATCATTTTAGCAAGCAGTACAACAAAAATGGTATAATCTTCCATTAGATATATTACAAAACTTAGTTAACAGTGGACTAAAAAGGCTACAAGCAGTAACAAAAAGCAGAGGAGGTTCATCTAACTTTTGTCCACCTAATTTTCTTATTTGTTTAATTGTTTTAAAAGTATTAACTTCCATGTCTTTATATTCTTTTCTTATGTTATTTATTACTTTGTAAGATTCAGATATTCAAACAAATACTCATATATGTTCCAAAATACTGTTTCGTTTAATCAAAACGATGATGTTCTTTGTATACGAGGTGTGGCTATTAAATAACGAGACTGATGCTGCTACAAAAGAACTATGCATGCGCCAAATCCTAACGACCGACAGCTGTGCAGCAGCGTAAAGCCTTCTCTTTCGATTGCAGCGTCTCACGTGTTTGTAGAGAAACCTGTCTGACCAGAACCGTCGTTTGTGAAAACATGATACTACACATGTAGTAGAGCAACGAATTGTCGTGAAATTTCACATGAAACTGGGTAAAACCGCTACTGAAACTTATCTTTTATTAAAAGAAGTTTATGGCGATGAAGGTTAATCACGTGCGCGAGTTTTTTAGTGGTTCAAGCGAGGTCCAAGATGGCCGAGAAGAAGTCGGAGATGATGACCGCCCGAGGCGCCCTTCCACTTCCAAAACGGATGAAAATATCGATTATAATTAATCAACATTACTACCCGTGAGGTGCTTGTTTAACTCCGTGAAAGAGTAAGGAAAAAAACGACCCGATTTGTGGAAGAACAAGTCCTCAGAGTTCTCCATCAAGACAATGTGCCGGCTCACACTGCATTGTCTGTCAAGACGTTTCTAGCCAAGTACAACATCCCAGTTTTAGACCATCCGCCTTATTCGCCTGAACTGGCCCTATGTGACTTTTATCTGTTCCCCCAAAGTCAAATCTGCATTAAAAGGAACACGATTTCAGTCCGTTGAAGCTGTGAAAGAAAAAGCGGCAAGCGTCATGCAGGAGCTCAGAGAAAAAGACTTCCAGCACTGTTACGAACAATGGTAAATTCGCATGGAGCGTTGTAGGGATAGGGGAGGGGTGTATACTGAAGGTGTTAATAACTAAATATGTTTAAATTTGAAATAAAATGTTTTACAGCAATAGTCTCGTTATTTAATAGCCACACCTCGTAATTTACCTTTTAAACTATCTATTGTCCGCCACTGTATAACTAACAAATAACTATACGTAAATGGTAATAAAGTTTGGTAATGAAATTCCAAAATTCCCTCTCCAACTCCCGATATATCTGGATACATATACCTGTTCTCCATTCTATGGTATTCACTATGGTTCTCTGTATTTTCTGTAACTCAACCAATGCACACAACAAGAACAGAAGTTTCGAAGAAGAATTCTTTTAGCGGAAAAAAAAAACCTGCTCCTGTGACACAATTTGGAACTGAAGACCGGCAAAAAAGCTATCTTAGATCAGATAGAAGAGCGGCGTAGATGAAAATTTAAGCGGATTTTGGTCCCGTTTAAAGAAATACTTAAGCAAGCGTTCAGATACTATCCAAGGTAGCTGAAATTTTGCTGAAATAAAAGATTTAACAGTTTACATTTTTGAAAAATATTGTTCGCAGGTACCCTGAGAAAGACAAGAAATTTGTGGAAACGGCGTAAAGACGGAGTTATTGGTTTTATTTTGACCGAATACTCGCTAATTCAATCCTTAAGTTTTAAAAAAGCAAATAAATTAAATAAAAACAATTATTTGCAAAATTTGGTCGTTAAAAAAATTTGTTAAAATGAAGATAAGCTTCTACAACATATATTTAACAACAGTAGTAATTGCAGCATTATCTCACAAGTAGTAGGGGTACTAATTATTTTTTGTAACTATGTCACGACCTTGCTGACGTCATACCAAGGCGATATATTAATTTCTTATAGTGCTAAGGGCATTCAACCAGGCCCCGCCTTATTATCTGTTCAAGTGATTATACGTGTACCTCTATTTTATTAAATATTTTTTCCGTGGTATATTTATTTGGAGGATAGCGAAGTATAATGAATGACAGGTATTAATTAAATGGCATTGTTTGTCTGTATGAGGACAATAGGCCGACGTCATATTTATGCGAACTTCGGTCGGCCAACTGATTGCAATAGATCTGAACGAACAAAATAATTAAAAAATCATTGTACCTGAAATACGGCACCTGGGGATGACAGTTTTGTTATAAAATGTGGAACATTACAGACACAGACAAAAGTAATATAGAATTGTAATGATTTAAACAGGCAAAAAAAAAATTATTTTTTCTTTACTTATTTGCACAACTGCAGTATAATTCTGCAACAAGTGAAGCTGGATACAACAAGATAATAGAATAAATAGATGAATAGCATGAGGTGAAACTCCCAAAGAGGTACAGTTCTCTATTGTACATTGGCAGTCACTTCATCGAGTAAATAGCGTGACCACCTTCGCTTTAACCGCCTGGGAGTATTTCCAGGCAATGCAGTAAGTTGGGATACTAGTGGATTAGGATGTGAGGGTGATTGATGTGTGGAATTTAATGTAACAGGATCTTACAGCTTCTGAAACATTAGGGGAACAAGGAAATCTCGGTGCAAGGTAGAGTTTGATACATAGTAAGGAGCATTAGCGGATTTGACGGAGTGTTTTTGACTGGAAGGGTTGGATTTTTGTGGATATCGGAAGCTTTGGCTGAGCCCCAAAGTTCCATTCAGCATGTCCAGACAGGTTTGTGTAACATTTTGTAGATAAGGCAAAAATAAATTTCGATTTCAACTCCCAAAGGACTTTACAGTTTTTACAAATTTTGATTAAAATGCGAATCCATTAAGTCCCATTTAAAACTTCCAAACTTTAGAAGAATCCTACCCTAACCTATTGCAAGAAGAAGACGCCTTTAATCGCGAACGAAGGTGTCGAAGCAAACATACTCTAATATTAATTTCTCACATTAAATATTAAATAAAAATCGAAGGCCTTCACAGCGGGAATCGAACCCACTAACCAACAAATACACATAAGATTGGCAGGCGACGCCTTTAACCACACGGATAACGAGGGCATTTTATACAGGGTTCACACGGAGGATAGGTCAAAAACTTCAGGAGGTGATTCTGGGCATCATTTGCAACAAAAAATTCTATATAAACTATGGCTCGATTCGGCTCCGTTTTATAGATATTTTTAATTTAACGTTTTTTTCCAAGGTATCACTACTTTTTAGCAAACAGTTGTCTGTATTTCTCAAACTATTAAAGCTACAGCAATTTCAATAAGCTCATTAGAAAGATGGTTAAATTTCCTTTTCGTAATCAACTGTCTTCCCAAAAAGAAAAGTCCAGGCTATGATCTGATTACTGCTAACATCCTTTTACAACTCTCCAAGAAAGCAATAGTATTTCTAACTACTCTCTATAATGCTGTACTTCGAACCACTTACTTTCCTATTCTCTACAAATTCTCTTCTGTAACAATGATCCTTAAACCAAATAAACCTTCTCATTTCCCCAACTCTTACCGACCAATCAGCCTTCTACCCATCCTGGGGAAAGTCCTCGAAAAACTTCTACTACTCCGCCTCCAAACTGAAATAGCCCCTTTAAATATCATTCCTGATCATCAGTTCGGTTTTCGGAGTTGCCACTCGACTGTTCTCCAAGCACATCGAGTAGTTGATGTAATCGCTACTTCCCTTGAATTAAAGCAGTATTGCCCGGGTGTCTTCCTTGACATATCTCAGGCATTCGACCGGGTATGGCACGCAGGGCTGCTTTATAAACTCAAACGCCTACTGTCTTCTACCTTTTATCTCATTCTTAAGTCTTATCTCTCCGACCGTTTCTTCCAAGTCAAACAAGGCTCTTCTTCTTCTCTTATCCTTCCAATACTCGCTGGAGTTCCTCAAGGAAGCATTCTAGCCCCCTTACTTTATATTCTCTATACTGCCGACTTACCAACTCACCCGACTACAATTACTTTCACATTCGCCGACGACACTGCAATCCTTTCTCCTCATCTAGATCCTGTAATAGCATGCCGTGCTCTCCAAACTCACCTAAATCTTCTCGAGCCTTGGCTGCAAAAGTGGAGAATCAAAGTGAATGAATCAAAATCTAAATACATAGTATTCACTCTAAACAAGAAAACTCTCCCTCCTCTCTCCTTCCACAATACTTCTATACCAACGACTAACCAAGTACGATATCTCGGACTTCATCTTGACAAACGACTGACGTGGAACCCACACACGAGACTCAAACGAATTGACCTCAATCTCCGATATAAAATGTTGAGAAGGCTACTCGACAAACCATCAAAGCTGACCCTGACGAACAAACGATCTTTATATACCGCTCTACTTGCCCCAATATGGACGTACGGAATACAACTCTACGGAAGTGCCAAAAAATCGAACATCAACCGACTTCAGACCTTACAATCAAAAATTCTGAGAACAATATTTAACGCTCCTTTCTACGTCTCCAATCATACAATACACACTGATCTCAATATTCCTCTCGTTTCTGAAATAGCACAATCTCGCTACACAAAACTCCACTCAAATCTACACAGTCATTACAACCCTCTTATCCACAACATGTCTACCACAACACTTCCTTCTAATCCTCATCGCAGACTAAAGCGGCGGTGGCCACGCGACCATCTCAACACAACGCCGACCTCTTGGATGGTTGCTGTGTAAGCTTGCCAATCAGGCGAACTAACGGCTTCCATCACTGCATGGTCGTCGTTCACTCCACTCACGCCTCTTGGCGCACATGCATATGCGCGCGCGTGTATGTAAGTGCATATATGTGCGTGCCCGTGTATTTGCGCCATTTCCTTACTCTCATCCCTTTTGCTTGTTATATCTATTATAGTTGCAAAATAAATAAACAAATTAAAAATTTCCTTTTAAATAAGCTAATTTATATTTCAAAATGATAATATCAAGTATTTCACTTTGTGGCCCAAACATAAGAAATAGCAAGTTTCTAAATTTTTCCAAAAACTTTGACTTCATTTTTCTCAAAAGTATTATATAAGTTTAAAACGTGCACAACTCATGAAAAACATCTACATACAATCACCTTTCGTAAGGTATACAATGCATTGGGGTTATTTTAAAAATTGATGCAGAAATCTTTGATTAATTGCAAAAAATAGGGGTCAAAACAGCGTCGGCATTATGAAAGGAATTCACCTACCATAAGAATATAACTGATCAGAATCATCAAATCCAGTACCATTTTTTGCAAACGTGAAATTAAATAATTAATTAATTTAAGAACAATATTCAAAAATCTGTGTGTTATTCTTTAGTTTCTTTTGTTTTTTTGGCATTGGCTTTCGCCATACAGCCAGCATCGTCTAGGTGCTTATCACTAGAATATCACTCACTCTCCATTCTTACTTATAAATACATTCGCTTCACACATTCATCCCTCTACTATATACAACTATTTACGAGTACATAAACCTTACAACTAATGGATGGATCAGTACTCTATATTCCTGCCTTCCTTATAGCTTAACCCAAATTAAAATCACCGTAATCCTTCTCTAATCATTTTCTTCCATTCATTCTAATCGGCTATAACTTTTAAATACATTCATATTTTATTGCTATAGATTTAAGCACATGGTGGAGAATATTATGTCTTCGTAGCGAAATGGTGCACCTAAATACCTGTATATGTCGCCAAACATTCGTTTCCTTCCTACTACATAACGTGCACGTATCGTTATTAATATGTTTGAAATCTTCCTCCTCATTGCAATCTACGCAAAGAGGAGAGAGGACCTTTTGTTGATCCCGTGAAGATACGATCCACACACCGCGTAGTTCGCTCTCAGTCGTAAGCAACCCATTTATTAGTGGCAGTTCCCTTAAACCATGGTTGTCTAGGTAACTGATCTACACATAGTTTTATAGAACCTCCGAAATATTCTTTATTTAATTTAAAAAATCGCCAAATAATGTGAATAAAACACAGATTTTCTTGAACTGCAAAATAAACTTTTAGAATTAACAGGTTGTGAAGAGCTAATAAATAGATATGGAAATATAAAAAAAAAAATTAAAAAGAAAAAAGGAAACCTTAGAAAAACTATTTGTGAGGGGTCGGAAAATATGATTTCTTATATTTCTATAAAAAATTTCAGGATTTCCCAGATGGTTACAAATCAGATACAGAATATGGCAATCTTTAGGTATCCCCAAAAGAATCATTCAATTCCTGGAATAACAATAAAAAAAAAAATGGAGTTGCAGGAAGAAAGTCTGTTTGGCATAGGGAGAAGAAGCTCCTTCTCCTGGGTGTTTAGAAGGAAACTTGTAAGGATTATAAATCGCCATAGCCTTACTCTACATTTTTCAAGTAAGTCTCTAAGGGAATTGTGGGCAAACAGGATTCCAGACAGGCTGTTGTAGTAGTAGTAGACCAGCAAGCAAGTTCTACCCATTGCTGGCTACCAGCCCGTGAAGAATGGTTGCCGGTAGGGGGCTTTGCATTGAAGTTTTTACCCACTTACCGTTGCCTTCTTCAGCATCGTAACAATGGTTATAAAAGAATCTTTAGTACCTTACATAAAAATATTATAGTAATAATACAATTTCTTGTTTGTTTGCTGAAGATAAATAATTTATATTTTTGTTCTTTATTTTTTGGAAGCAATTTTCCTAATAATCTCTTGACTTATTTTGAAATTAAATTTTCTAAAAAGAGAGTTTATATAAATAATAAATTATCTCTTTGAATTTTTTGGTTGAATATAAAGAATGAAAGAGTATATAAATATCCTTCAATTTAAAATTTAATTATCTTCGTGCTTTTGAAAGCCATTACCTCATTTACATCTTTCTTCGTAATATTGGCAATAAAATTGGACGAGGAAAAAAAAATTTTACCAATTTTTTTCACTATCTTTGATTTGATGCGTCGCAACACGCACGATTATTGCGATCCTAACTGTTTTCGGATTTAGAAATAGAAATAGAAAAGAAATTTATTATTCTGGGACAATTGTCCCCTAAGAATAAATACAGGAACAAATAGAGGCATTAACAGTTTGGCCTGTGATTATACAGAAATTAAATAAATAAATAAGTATTTACAAAAATGAAAATATAATAAGTGAAAATGAAAGTAAAAATAAAATAATAAAACAGCAGAAATTAAGGAAATAAATTAATACAATTAGAATTTCGGAGGAAGCTGAATAGAAAGTAGATAACTGAATAGACGGGATTTAAAGATGGATAGGGAAGGAGCATGGCGGACAGATGAAGGCAAGGAGTTCCAGAGAGAGGTAGCACGTATTAGGAAGGACTTGTCAAAGGATGAGGTACGGTGAGAGGCAATATAGATCTAGTGTTACGGGAATGGATGGAGGATTTAAACTTAAGGAGTTGAAAAATATAGGAAGGCCTTTGAGACTGGATGACTTGAAAAAGGAAAGAAGCCAAAAAATATTGGCGGCGATAGACAGGAAAGAGCCACTCATCGTAGCAGTGCGAAATGCGAGAGTCTCTGGAAATGCTGAAAATAAATCTTATGAAGCAGTTCATGAGGCGCTTAAGCTTAGCTTCAATATCACCAGAAAGACCGCCATACACTAAACAACCATAGTCGAAATGGGGGAATATAAGAGAGGAAACTAGGAGTTGCCGGGTCTTAATTGGAAAAAGGTGACGGGAACTATTAAACTGCTTAAGGATATGGATGGAACGACGAGAGATTTGGGAAACATGGTTTTTCCAGGAGAGCTTTTGATCGAAAGTGATACCAAGATTTACATCCATTACCAGAGGTAGATTAAGCTGTTTGGTGTACCGGGTTTCAACTTCACCTGTGTTACCGTCTCTCGCATTATACTTGTTAAGCTGACACGATAATTGTTCGGCAAGTATAGTGCGGGACACTCGGTTCGATGGCCGCATCTATAAACTAGATATGAATTATGGATTTCCCTTTTTTTTGTTTTTGAGTTACGGTGACCTCACGCTCTGTAGATAGTTAGACAGAAATACAAAAATATATATTGCTTAAAGAGCAATTTTGAGATATAAGAGAAAAATATCAGGAATATGGATAGGAGAAGGCACCCAGTGGTGTCACTCCAGTAACGTGCTTTGCTATACTGCTCTCGCGATAAGAGTAGATCGCGAGGCCATCTTCTCTTCAATCTCCTTGGAGGATTACCTGGTAATGTGGAGGAAGATAGGTGTTCTATGTGAAGGTGTAGGATGAGCTGCTGTAGAATGGAATGAAATTAGTGAAAACGAGTGTTAGCAAGATCTGTAATGAAAGGAATTTTGTGGTCATTAGTGATACATAGAACGAAGCGTTAAGAAGTTTTCGAAGTATTTTTGGACTGTAAAGTCTGGAGGCGTAGTGAGTTGGAACGCTTAGTCGATCCCCATAATTCGATGCCGTATGACGAAATAGGTCGCAGTAACAGTAGATATGAGTCTTTTGTTATGTAGGCTAAGTTTAGATCGTTTGTCAAAGTAGTCTGGCGAGAAGTTTTGTAGCGTTGGGTTAGTTTCTTGTCTTTTCAGTCTAGTCTGAGTGATTCCATGTCAACCGTTTGTCCTAGGTACAGTCCAAGGTAGAGTACTTTGTCCACAGTTGGTATAGGAGTTTGGCTGATGAAGATGGGAGGTAGGATTTTCCGTCTAAGAGTAAATACTATATATTTAGATTTGGTAACGTTAGTTTTGATTCGCCATTTGATAAGCCAGCCCTGTAAGTGGTTGGTGTGCGTTTGATGAGTCCGAGAAGCTGTAAGAGGATCAGAATGAGGAGATAAGATTGCAGTATCGTCAGCAAAGGTAGAAAGAATGGAATTTGGATGTTGAGGTATATCTGCTGTATATAAGGAGTAAAGAAGAGGACCTAGGACGCTGCCTGTGTAACACTAAATCTGTTGGTAACCAAGATTTCTAATTCTTGGATTATAATTGATAAACTTATCATAAAGGAACTTAGTTCGCGAAACAATAAAGAAACAAGTACACAGAATCTTTGAAATGCTAACGGAAACATCTAATTAATCTTTCCTTAATTAAATCTAAAGATCATAGAAGATCAACCACATTGTATACAGTTTTAAAAATCGCAAAACAATGGTTATTATCTCCAAGTTAGTAAAATACGAACTTGGTAAGTTATTCAAGTAAACCCTAGAGCGTGAAAAATGGAACTATCAACGTCACAATACAACAACCGGCTGACAGATAGAAAGAAATATTATTATGAAGACGCGAGTTATGAAAAATAGTGAATTCCTTCGATATTACATCCGTTACTACTGGGTGACAAGAACACTGTAGCCAAAAATTTATCTTATTTTCTCATATTTTGCTTTCATTACAACGTAATGAATGTTTTTATGTTTATTTGCATTAAAAAAATTCTTCCCCATACCACGTAGTTCTCACACAGAAAGTAAAGCAACATTCACCAACTGTCGAAAATGAGTTAATCACTTATGGAAACTAATGTATCAAAAATAGCAGGGAATTTGGGAGTAAATTTTTTTGACAGCCGAAGAAAAGGAAATAGTTTGATACTTTAGTGACTGATTTTGTGGAAGGCAATAACACAATAAAATGATAAAGACTCATTAAGAAAACAAAGAATCTGTAAAAGGCTCATTGAAGAATCGAAGGATTCAGTTAATTTAAGCTCACCTGATGAACTCATTTTATTGATTAAGTCTAGACGTACTCGTATGTTTGTTCATTACAAGCAGATCGTATGTTTATGATCAGCTGACTGATTAGTGTGCTCAGTGTCTCGGTAAAGCTTATTTACATCAGCTTATTGCCAATCATTAGTTGCAAATCACTCGCAATAAACCACTAATAATTATTAGCTTTAGTTGTTTTTAGTAAAGATTTGGTATTTACCACAATACATATAAGAGGCTGCCCAAATGGATTATTTCATTCTGGGATTGGAGAGGTCGCAAATCAGTTTGATTAAAGTGCTGAAGCCCTCAATTTGAATTTCAAACCATTTATTGTTGGGCGAAATTACAATTGCTCCATGTGTGATCTTAGTGAAGCCGAAGATGTTTTCCACTTCTTGGGATGCTGTAGAACTCTTTAAAATTATAAGATTCGAGGTTCTTTGGTGCACAGTCCTTGTCGGAAGATGAAATGTTGGGGTATTTGAATGGTGTAAACTGGGCGGTGTTGGCTGACCTTTATAAGAGACGCTCCTCTAGCCTATAGTTCCTTTTTGGTCAGCCAACTCAATTATTAAGTGGAAGACGGGTAAATGTTGAAGTAAAATAAAAATATAATTTTAAAGGGAAAAATTCTGTTACTATTTTTATTATTTATATTTTGTTATTGTACAGTTTTCAGTTGAATGTAAAAGATATACGATACTTCCTTACTTGCAATTGGCACTCCTGACAGTCAGCCAATGGCTACGTAAGCTGTTACTTTTGTAAAATTCTTTCTTTGTAAATTATCCACGGTTTAAATAAAAGTTTACCTATCTATCTATCTATCTAGTAAAGATTTACAAGTAGATAATTTTTAAAACCTGAAAACGTCAGGCAAAGTGCGACCTGAACGGAAACTAGACATTAGCCAAGAATGTCTCGGATCGCACAACTAAAAAAACTGGTTCATAAAATTAAGTAGAACAAAAAAAAAATATAAGTTTTCTAAATATTCGTGGGAAGTAAAGACGTTAAGGTTATCTTTTAAAGTGCATTTCTTAGCACCCATATTAAATGCCAAAGGAAAGTTAAATAGGATATAGAGTCTTGTAATAAGTCAAGTGACGTGACAAAAAACCAGGTCAAGGCCGACTGGGGCAATGTTGTAAGTGTGCAAAAAAGTAACACTTCCACTTCAGAAATCACCATCAGTTTTACATTATACGAGGATCGTTTGAAAAGTCCGTGCAAAGTCAGAGAGATAGCACTACTGGCGCGTATCGAGGTTATGTTTAGTTAGTAGCATCTCTTGGAAGAACACACACCAAGTTTCAGCCAGATCGGTCTATTTCTTTGTGTTTGGCATTCGATTGAATCGAGGAAGTCGAGTGATTTTCAAAAAATGGACGAAAAAGAATTTCGTGTGTTGATTAAACACTACTTTATGAAAGGCAAAACGCCTCAGGAGACTAAAGAGAAGCTTGATAAACATTATGGTGACTCTGCACCTTCGATTAGAACCGTTTATAAGTGGTTTCAAAATTTTCGGAGTGGGCACAAGTGACGCTAGAACGTTCTGGACGCCCTGTTGAGGTTACTACTCCAGAAATCATTGATAAAATCCATGATATGGTGATGGATGACAGAAGAGTGAAGGTGCGTGAGATTGCTAGTGCTGTGGGCATCTCGAATGAACGGGTACATAATATTTTGCATCAACATTTGGACATGACAAAGCTATCCGCAAGATGGGTGCCGCGATTGCTCACGCTTGACCAAAAACGAAATCGTGTGAAGTGTTGCAAGGACGGTTTGCAGCTGTTCCAGAAGAATCCGCAGGACTTTAAGTGTCGTTTCGTCACTGTGGATGAAACATGGATACATCACTACACTCCTGAATCTAAACAATGGGTTACCAAGGGGGAATCTGCGCCAAAAAAGGCGAAGACCGTTCCTTCGGCCGGAAAGATTATGGCGACTGTCTTTTGGGATTCGCAAGGAATAATCCTCATCGACTATCTGGAAAAGGGTAAAACTAAGGGTAAATAGACTTGGCTCCCTCGGACTACTATTTGTTCCCCAATATGAAGAAATGGCTGGCGGGAAAAAGATTTTATTCAAACGAGAAGGTGATTGCAGAAACGAATGGCTATTTTTCAGACTTGGACAAATCCTATTATTCGGAAGGGATCAACAAACTAGAGCAGCGTTGGACGAAGTGTATAAGCCTAAAAGGAGACTATGTTGAAAAATAAAAAAGGTTTACCCCAAAAAATTAAGTGGTTTTCATTTTTGCACGGACTTTTCAAACGACCCTCGTACTTTTACTTTACTTCACTTCCCTAGAAGAAAAAGTAATTTTATCTTGCTAAATTGTGTAGAGATTGAAGTTTTGTGATTTATAGGAGGCGCCACGATAGACGAGCGGTTAAGAGGCGAGTACTGCATAGCTAAAGATGTATTGTTGGTTAGTGGGTTCGATTCCGCCGGCATTAGATTTTATGTTTAATGGTTAATATAAGAAATAAAACTGTCCAGTAGGACAGTTGTATAAGGGTTGATCGTCAAAAACTGCACGAAAAAGCGTAACGTTGAAAAACACCCAACTTTGTCAATTTTGTTTTTTTCTTTTTGTGTAAAAGATAAAATTCCCACATTTTCTTTATAATTAAGGGCATATCCTCTTTTATAACTGTAATTTTTTTGTAATAACATTAAAAAAAAAAAATTAGGTATTCAGTTATTTACAATCTGTATAAACATATACAATAAGTAAGTTAGAAGGTGGAAGAGATATGTTGGTGCGTGATGAGCAGGGAGAGAAACTACCCAGCGGTAGTACTCTCGACAGGAAACCGATTATGATGACGATCATCTTCAGTTCTCAAGGGAGTTTCGGAGCCACTGGCGATTCAGTTGGCCTGGTGGATTGTCAGGAATGATTAGGAGACGAGGGACTGTGCGAAAGGATTAGAGTAATTAGTAAGAGCAGTGTAGGACTTGGGATATTTCGTCTTGGCCAGTTGGTGTACGAAGGGGATGTTGAGGTCGTTGAGAAGAGTGAGGTTAGTCACCGTAGAAAGGAGCGTCAACTATCTGTCGGAGGAGTTTTCGAGAAAAAAAGGTGGTAAAAATGGGCAAAAACGTCATTTTCAAAAATTGTTTTTTTGTTGGTACCTTTTTGGCAAACGTGGCGCCTAAACGCTTGAACCGGATTTTCATAAATGAGATGTCATTTGATCCGGAATTTCATGTAGATGTGCCTTTTGAGACTCTCCATGGTGTATCTCCAATGAGAGAGGAGTTAGCCCCCATTTATAAGAAATTAGTAGTAAAATATGTTTGCTAGTTGCCTCCGTCCACGACACCTAATTGGTAGTTGGATGTAAAGCCCGACTGAAAAAATAAAAAATATAATCTATTTTGAAACGCAAATTCGGATCCTTACATAATTACGTTCCGCTGAAAGGTAATATTGAAAAAGGGGTTCAGGTAAAGAGAGCTGAAATATTCCACTGTTCTGTTCTTAAACAGTTAAGCGCGAAACTTAATTTTAAAAACCCCCCACAGTGTGCGGAATTAAAATCAGACAATGACGTGCATACACGTCGAACGCAGGGCAAAACAACTAAAAGTTTACAATAGTCGTAATAATCACTGCAAGCGACCTTTTCTGCAATCTCCTGGGGCTTGAGATTACAGAGCATTCTGCGCTCATTCCAAAATCTTGCACCGCTTCACGTTAAGCATTGCTCTAGTTAACTAGGGACGCAAGAGTTTTTACAAGCTTTGAATTCTTGAGCAAAATGAAAAATCATGCTCGTACTGAGGTCGGAATCTCTATCTAAAGAGGTAAAAACGGGCATTGCACAAGTGTTGAGAGCTTCTATTTGTGTGCCTAATTCCCCAATCTCTAATGCGGAGACCAAACATGGTACCAACCACTTATCATTTGGTTGACTCCCACCGCAGTGCTATTAGTAAGATAAAGGAAACATCCCACCAAATAATATTCTTATTGTATTTTATTAAAATTTCGAGTTTTTATAGTTAATGGCAATTTTATATTTTTCACAACGAGTGCATACACGTCAAACGCGCTTAACTAGTTAAACAGATTTCAATGAATTCGTTTTCAAAATAATTTGTATTAAACACCAACCAATTTCGGTAATTCATCTGGAAAAGATGCCATCCTTAAAGATTTTAAGAAAATATATTTTTTGAATGAAGACAGTTATATGTACAACTCGATTAATTCCATAAAACAAAAAATGGAGAAATTCGATGAAATAATGTAAATTGTATTTTATAATGACCGTTTATAGTATAAATTGCAAATAAATTTACCATTATCATTCAGCGACTGTTACTAACTTTAAGTTGAATTATTGCAGCGATTTATATTAGAGCAAGTGAGTTAATCAAAATGGCTTCTGAAATAAATTATTTATTATTTAAATGGCTAAAAAAGTGTTTGTCAATTAATGGTGTTAATCTTTATTATTTGGGATATTTATTTTTAATATAAAAAGCTATGACTGGAACCAAGAGCTTTGACAGCAAAGTTTAGGTTATTTCAAAAAGTGGAGTCAATCGATTTGTGCAGTGAACGGCACATGTACGCAGTGTTCCCTCTAATTTTTTGTAAATAAAGAAAATTTTGTGCGGCAATTTAAAAAAGTGCGTATAATAAAAAAAAGGCAATACAATAATAGTATTAATATTCAGCCAAATATTGTACCTACTTATACGCATTGACTCGATCTTACACAATTCGACACATTACACAATGAAAAAACTACCCTAAAATCAAGTCAAAGCATTAGTTCGTGGAGACAGAATTTAGCTGATTACTGTGGCTTCCCTTTTCCATTCAAATGAAATATAAGAAAATTTAAATGCAATGTAAAAACGTTGTCTTCTTCTAATTTTTTCAATTAAAACATTTGTCAAAACAAACAGACAAGAACAATTCACAATTACTAATTTTTGAACAATTTTAGAATTAAGGATTACATTTTTATTAATGGCATTTATTTTATAACTTCTCTCTCCTCTCTTTTGGTTTTTACCATTCTGCATAAATTTACTGAAATTTACGAAATTTTTGTGCGCGCGAATATTTTTCATGTGCGCTTTGTTTAAAATTTATGTGCGCGCGCACACGCGCACAGCTTAGAGGGAACACTGCATGTAAGTACTAAAAAGTTACATTTGAAAAGCAATATTTGGTATGAAGATTTTTGACATAGTTCTTTTATTTGAAAGAATGTGGTGAAACTAGAAATAGCACTGTCCAAGACCGCCGGACTATTGGGTACAAAATGATACGGTTGGTACAATGTAATAAATAGCTAGTTTGGCGGCTTGGAGAGTGTTTGGAAAGGTGGCTAGCATTACCCTGGTCGTCTACCTTCCAGTGTCTACCTTGGAAGAGGAATGGTCTGAGATATCTATAGCTATAAATCGCCCAGGGAGTCCAATAAAGACCATTGCTGAATGGAAGAGTTGCCACATTACTTATATGGAATCAGAGGGTGTCTAAGGCAATTAGAACTCCAGCCACTAGCTGATAACAAATTAGATGTTCCACTATCAGACTCTTAAACGGTCCAACTCTTCTGTAGCTGCCTTCACCAAATATATTCCCATTAAATCAATCATTGCATTAATTATCTCACCAGAATCGCTCCCTAACCTGTTTGTAACACGAATAAAAGTAAATTTAACGAGCACTTAACTATTAACTCCAAAAAAACGAAATTTTTTCATTTTATTTTAAATTTGAAACTAATACGTGTAACAAGCAAATACAGGGTGTTCATTTTAAGACGGCTCAAATGCATTTCATGCTTAAACGGCTGTTCTGAGCAAAAAATGGTAGAAGAAAATTTAGTTGCCCGTCACCACTAGTTTCAGAATATGTGACTTGATGTTAGATTCCTGCCCGCATACGCGGCTGACGCGCGACCAAAAGTGAGGGTTCGCAGTTGACCCCAATTTTCATATAAACAGTTCAAAACAGTACAAAAAATTAAGAAAGAAACCGGAAACCGCAATTCGGTATCTTCAAAATTAAAGGTGCTAGGCCATTTAAAAATCTGATATTCTAAGAAAAATCAAATGTTAAGAGCTTTAGATGTTTTCAAGCATACACAAAATGGGTAAAAAATAATTTTGCATCTGTTACAAACAAGAAGGTTTAATACTAATTTGGTAATTTTGGGAGAGTTGTGTTTAATTATCAAAAAAAATTGGAAACCTCCTGCCACATATTTAAGTGATCAATATCTTTCATGTAAAGGATCAAACTTATTCCTTAATTTATCAAATAATGCACTTTACTCAACTTGTGAAGCATGTACTGTGCCCTCAAAGGTGTCTCCTCAGATACAGAGAGCAGTTGATAACCTCCTGGCTAACCTGGCTTGCGAGCCAAAGTAAAATTCAATAGAATAGTTCGATTTGGAAAAGTGACTGGTATAAACAAACTTTTATAAAAAAGTCTTTTGGCCTTCGTAGTCAAAAAATTTTTATTCGGTAAAAAAAACACGGTTCAGCTGATTTTCTCCAAATTCAAAAATCCAGTCTCACATTTGAGCCGTTCACAACTCGATTAGCTCCATAAAACAAAAACTAAAAAAAAAATGAGAAACTGAATCTGAGTTGAATTATTGTCACGATTTAAATTAGAGCTCGGAGATGAATCAAAATGGCTTCTAAAAATTAATTATTTATTATTTAATGCACAAAATATTTTTTCCCGTTAATGGTGTTAATATTTATTATTTGGGGAAATTTATTATAAATATAAAAAAAGCTGTGACTGAACCAAATGTTTTGACACTTTAAGATATTTCAAAAAGTTGCAGTTAATCGATTTGTACTATCGATCGACTCATTTGTTATTTACTAACAAAGTTGGCAAGACAACAGGGATAACGTAACTACCCTAAAGTACCCTAAATAAAATTTTAAAGCGAAAACTGTTTTAGATAAAACTCATAGATCTACAAAAATGCAACTATGGGAGAGGGGGGCTCATTTGAACAGGGGGCGCCTTTGAACAGTTTCAATTTCTGGCCAAATATTTAAAACATTTATGATTGGCAATTTTCTCCATATTTTGTGGTAGACCTGTTGTATAATTGACAGAGTTTCCCTTCGTTTTCATTGTTTGGTAAAGTCAGAATTGAGAAATGTTTTATTTTGTAAGGTGGAAGTAAAATTTTTTGTTGCATCTTTGTACTGTGTATTGTGAAGATTGTAGTGGACAAGGTGTAAGTATTGTTAGTCCATATTACCATTTGGAATTCGTATTTTTAAATCTAGTATTTACAAAAAGTCTATTTGCTTGCAAAAAAGTGTTGGATATTATATTTTCTTTTATGGAAGGAGAGCGGGCACATTTCAACATCACCAGTTAAAATGCGCAACAAACCGAATATTTTGTTCAAACTTCCTAAACCCATCACTTCGGGTACAACATCCCTGAACTGAGTCATTCTTGATTTTTGAACTAGATTTCAGTGGTTTAAAAGAGAAAGTAATGTAGTAATCGAGAGAAATAACTGATACGAGGGGGTACCCAAAAATAACCGGAATTGCGTTGCCGCGCATGGAGCTTATGTAGTACGCATTTCTGCCGCTAGACGTGTATAGCGCAATTCCTTGCCAGTTCAGTCCTGCCTGTGTTGTCTGCCTGGATTGTTTTGTTCATCTGCAGTGATTGTTTTTACCAGCGCTGTTTTGTTCTTTTTTCGTTTTTTATGATGGCAAGTTTAAGTGAACAACGTGCAGCTCTGAAATTTTGTTTTCTACTCGGCAAAAATGCTGCTGAAAGTGTTTTAATGTTGAAAACAGCTTACAAAGATGACGCTATGGAAAAAACTCAAGTATACGAGTGGTTTACTCGGTTTAAAAATGGCGACATGTCGATTGATGACAAACCTCGTTCTGGACGTCCATCAACTGCCCGAATCGACGAAAATGTTGAAAAAATTCGAGAGCTGGTGTTCACAGACTGTCGACAGACAATTGATCAACTGTCAGAGAATAGTGGGTTATCTTGGAGCTCGGTTCAGCGAATTTTAACGGAAGATTTGGGGATGAAAAGGGTTGCTGCCAAGTTTGTTCCTCGAGTTCTGACTGACAATCAAAAAGAACATCGAGTTGAAACATGTCGTGCTTTGAAACAACAGCTTGAAACTGATCCAGACTTTCTGTCAAAGGTCATTACTGGTGATGAGTCATGGTGCTATGGTTATGACCCAGAAACAAAGCAACAGTCGAGCCAATGGAAGACGTCATCTTCACCCCGACCAAAAAAATGTCGTCAAGTCAAGTCAAACATCAAAACAATGCTGATTTGCTTTTTTTTGATGCCAAAGGCGTAGTCCATTCAGAGTTTGTCCCCCCAGGTCAGACCGTCAATCAAACCTTGTATTTGGAAGTTTTGAAAAGATTGCGCAATAGTGTTCGCCAAAAAAGACCCGATTTGTGGCAAACAGGAGACTGGTTCTTCCACCACGACAATGCACCTGCACACACAGCCATCTCTGTTACACAGTTTTTGGCTAAAAATGGCATGGTTCCGCTGCCCCACGCACCTTACTCGCCTGACCTGGCTCCGTGCGACTTTTTCTTATTTCCACGCATGAAAAAGGGCATGAAAGGTCACCGATTTGACAACATTGAAGAGGTCAAGAAAAAAACGAAGAAGGAGCTGTCAGCCATTTCTAAAGATGACTACAAAAAATGTTTCGAACAGTGGAAGCACCGGTGGGACAAATGTATTAGTTGTAATGGAGAGTATTTTGAAGGGGATAAGGTTGTTCTGTAAAAAATTTGTAAATAAATAGCTTTTAAAAAATAATTCCGGTTTTTTTTGGGTACGCCCTCGTAGAAGATAGATTCAGAGTAAAGTAATATCATTTCTTTCTATTTTATATTGTGTTCAAAGGTACCCCACCAGTGGGGCAGATATTAACATTTGACACAAAAATTTTAAATTAAAAAAATATAGATATGTGTGTAAAGTACCAACTATTTATTGATACAGATCTGTTAAGAAGACTTGAAAGTTGTAGAAAACAAAATAAAAAGGTTCAATAATACGATTCTGGGCACTCTGTAACAGAAAATGTAAATTCTGTTCAAATGGGCTCTCCTCTCCACTACTATAAAACCTAGAATATTAATTGAATAAAATCAGAGATTTTTTATTTTGAAACAAAATATTTCTAATGAAAAAACTTCACCCGCAAATGAGATAGGATAGAAAGATAAAATCTGGAAGAACGGTGCCCTATCTATTACGTAAGCAAGACTATCAAAAGAAAAGTCCAATTTCGACAGACAAAAAGTAAAAATAAGTAATTAACTCTAAACAATAAAATAAAAGTTAAGAAATAACCAGCAAACTGTTAAATGTGCCAAGGATTCAATTAAAACTTGACTCTAATTACTTTACAAAACAAAAACTAAAAAAAATCAAGTTAGAAAACGAAAAGTAACTATGTCAAAAGAAATGTCTTCAAATATAAAAAGGAAGACTGTGAGCCATAAGGATGTTTAACAAGGCGTGAGGCGATCCTTAAGGATAGAACTGAACCTGTTTCTTAACCCATTACACCATTCTTGTTCTATAAATTCGTTTAAAATTTGTTTGCAGCTTTCTTCATATATTATTAACTTTTTAAAAATCTAAGTTATTTTGCTGGTTTTTTCTTTCCTCGTTTAAAGAAACGTTTAACGTTTAAACTTATTTATTTTAAATGACAAAGTTTGTTTTTTCTCTATTATACAATTTTATCGCGACTGCTCAGTTATTTATTACCTAACAAAGGAAATTATTATTGTAAGGTTTTTGGTAATTGCATTCACCATTAGGAGTGTACAAATATTAAGTTGAATGCACTTTATTCAGTTCAAATGTTTTAAACGCCAAAGAGAAACCTGCACTGCACAAAACTGGTCCATCAAGTTCCATTTTAGAGAGCTGCGGTTACGCTAATGGTCCAAGCGTTCACCTCTCACATCTGTTAAGATGTAAACGATGGTAGATCCTAAATCCTGGGAAACGAATTACAGGTCACTTAACAGTACCAGACACTAATCACTTTCAATTTTAAATCACCAAGACCCTAAACTGCTGCAGCTGCTGGAGAGAAATCTGCCCTGTTTGATTTGGCAGCGAAGATAAGATTAAGATTCTAATAGGGCGTCCCTTAAGGCCTACGCCACTGCGACCCCTTTAGATCTATTGTGGCTCCCTAACTATAGAGATCGACCTCCAGACCTGCCCTTTTAATCAGACTCCTAATTCTGGAGAGCTGCTCTTTGGTAAAGCTCTCAAGGCCTTGGTTTTTCTTATTCGAGAAGTAAAATCCTTAGCCAGGACAAGCCCCTCACAGTGACACAACACGTGCAGAGTGCCGTTTCCTCCTCTTTCCTGGCAGAGCCTACCAGAGGCTATCATCTGCCAGGCCCATGCAATGCATTTGTTTTTCTGAGCCTGCCCAGTGGCCCAGTTAATAGGCCTACAATCATACTTATAGCCCCACGGCCTTGACGGATTAATTCTGCAGTCAGCCTCAGCGAATAGCCTTTACAATGAACTCCTTCGCCTGACTCTGCCCTGTGGTGGCAAGCCACCACTCCTATGACCTAGTCTGCACCCATAGTTTAATGGACACAGTCTTAAGACACTTGGAAACCCCCAAATAGGGCACCGGGCCTACGAAGTATCCCGCCGAGCCTTCCCTGGCCAATAAATCTGCCGCTACGATTCCCTTCTGTCCTGAATGACCAGGCACCCATTTGGCGGCGAAAAAAGACTATAGTAATGTTCAGCCAGCTATTGAAATGTGGATGTTAACATCATCAACCACTAAAAAATCTGGGTAAAAAAAAATTTTTAGAAAAAGTTAATTGACTAACTTACAAACTTTAAAAAAAGAACTGAAGATACCAAGAAAAAGGTTTCTGTAAGGATAGATCTAAAAATAGTCAATGACATAGGAATCTAACAGTTAATTTTAACCTCTAATCAGTTTTCCAAAAAAGTTAACTATAAAATCATTATCAAAAATAAGCAACCAAAAACTGGGCCAAAGATAAAGACACCAGGTAATATTTTAGTGGGCAGCCAACTGCAGATAATGTGCTCTCGTTAGACAAAAATCAATTTTTGCCAAAATCCAAAATCTTGGTTTAAAAAAAATTATTCAGACACGTTTATTAAAAAATAAATCTACATACCAAAGTGAAATGATTCAAAAATACATTCTGGACTGACCTGGAACAAAAAAATAAGATATAGAAATTAATTAAAAATATATTCAACACCGCGTTCCCTCTCACTAACTTCCAGACTGACTTAGCCACACAGACTGGATTCAAGCGAGCAATGAGCAGCATAAGGATGTTTCCTTTTCCGTTAGCTAAATAATAATAATAACATGGATTAGCTAGAAGAAGCATATTTGGATTCAGAACACTTAGGGTTTAGCTGGATGCTTAGGACACAGAAAGCCACTTCGGCTGGCCAAATCATAACGAGTTCTTCACCTAAAACGACGTCTTCTAGTTCGTGACAGTAGCCATGTTGCGCGAGAACACTGTTCACCATCAGGCAGTACAGTGGGAAGGTTCCAGGCGTCAATAACCACAGATGTGACGTGCAAAAAATAAATTAGTAACAATGGTGTTTTACTTTGCCTATTACAGGTACAAAATGAGAAATTGAATAGCAAAAGTATGGCTCAAAAAATATATCTGACAAAAACTAGAAACTGAAAAAGAAAATTAAAAAAAAGAAATAAAGGAACTGGGGGTAAATTACCAGCTGAATATAACCCTAAAGCAGGTTATTCAGTTAAAGTCTTGTAAAAGAGTCAAGGCGGAAAAAGAAGGTCCTGCAGGATTAGCATTATTTCCTGCCCCAAAGAAGAGGGGCAAAACTTTTGTAACAGTAGAATATTTTGCTACTTTTTTCCCTATTGTTACCAAAAACCATCCAAATATATATTATACAGTAACATTTGTTGAGAACGTGTAATTTACTAATGAAATAATTTAAGAAATAGAATGAATGGCTCGCAAGCCAGGTTAGCCAGGAGGTTATCAACTGCTCTCTGTATCTGAGCAGGCACCTTTGAAGGCACAGTACATGATGCACAAGCTGCGTATAGTGCATTATTTGATAAATTAAGGGATAAGTTTGATCCTTTACAAGAAAGATATTTGATCACTTAAATATGTGGCAGGAGGTTTCCAATTTCTTTTTGGTAATTAAACGCAACTCTACCAAAATTATCAAATAGTTATTAAACCTTCTTGTTTGTAACAGATGTAAAATTAATTTTTAGCCATTTTGTGTACGGTTGAGAACATCTAAAGCTCATAACATTTGATTTTTCTTAGAAAATCACTCGGAAAACTACTTATTTCCCAATATTAAGAAAAATACTAGCTTTACTGCCTTGGCAATATTTTTAGTAGAAAGGGGATGAAAAAAATACATAAAAATGACCTATCGCGTGCTCTTCTTTCTCTTTGATAACAAGTTAAATAATTGAAATACGAGGGTCGTTTGAAAAGTCCGTGCAAAGTCAGAGGGATAGCACTACTGGCGCGTATCGAGGTTATGTTTAGTTAGTAGCATCTCTTGGAAGAACACACACCAAGTTTCAGCCAGATCGGTCTATTTCTTTGTGTTTGGCATTCGTTTGAATCGAGGAAGTCGAGTGATTTTCTCACGCTTGACCAAAAACGAAATCGTGTAAGAACGGTTTGCAGCTGTTCCAGAAGAATCCGCATGACTTTAAGCGTCGTTTCGTCACTGTGGATGAAACATGGATACATAACTACACTCCTGAGACCAAAGAACAATCTAAACAATGGGTTACCTAGGGGGAATCTGCGCCAAAAAAGGCGAAGACCGTTCCTTCGGCCGGAAAGATTATGGCGACTGTCTTTTGGGATTCGCAAGGAATAATCCTCATCGACTATCTGGAAAAGGGTAAAACTATTACAGGTGAATATTATTCAACGTTATTGGACCGTTTGAAAACCGAGCTGCAAGAAAAACGCCCACGATTGGCCCACAAAAAAGTCCTTTTCCATCACGACAACGCACCAGCTCACACCTCAGCAGTTGTGGTCGCAAAATTAATGGAAATAGGGTTCCAACTCGTTTCACATCCCCCCTATTCTCCAGACTTGGCTCCCTCGGACTACTATTTGTTCCCCAATATGAAGAAATGGCTGGCGGGAAAAAGATTTTATTCAAACGAGGAGGTGATTGCTGAAACGAATGGCTATTTTTCAGATTTGGACAAATCCTATTATTCGGAAGGGATCAACCAACTAGAGCAGCGTTGGACGAAGTGTATAAGCCTAAAAGGAGACTATGTTGAAAAATAAAAAAGGTTTACCCCAAAAAATTAAGTAGTTTTTATTTTTGTAAATATTAGATTTTTAAATGGCCTAGCACCTTTAATTTTGAAGATACCGAATTGCGGTTTCCTGTTTCTTTCTTAATTTTTTGTACTGTTTTGAACTGTTTATATGAAAATGGGGGTCAAATGCGAACCCTTAGTTTTTAGACGCGAGTCTGCCGCGTAGGCGGGTAGGAATCTATAATGAAGTCACATATTCTGAAACTAGAGGTGACGGGCAACAAAATTTTTCCTCTACCATTTTTTGCTCAGATTAACCGTTTAAGCATGAAATGCATTTGAGCCGTCTTAAAATGAACACCCTATGTATAAACAAATGTGGGTTTTGAAGCTCTAGTCTAGACAGTGAATGTAATAGAATTAAACAATTTCAAAGTTTATTTATTTAATTATAATTTTTCTTTTTATTTCCTTGGAAAGACTTTTCATTGAATTTTGATACGAATCACAGCAAGAGATACCTACATATTTAAGGCAAACTAAGCAGGCGTTTCTATCAACGACATGACGACTAAAGTAGGAATGCCTAACTTACTCTGGGTCCAAAAACGTCGCAGCATTTAAAGAACAAAAGAAATCCCAGGAGTAGCATTGGTTTCTTGTTCTTATTGTCCTTCTTCTTTTTGTACCAGAAGCTCCTCATAGAGCAGAGCAAAAAGAAATGGCCATGCACAAAGGAACAAAGGCAAAACTCTCGCCTGAAGATCCGAAAATGGAACAAGAAATCTGTCAAGATTTCATTCAGTTCTCATTAATGCTGCACTAACCGAAATTGGTACACAAGTACATAAATTATTCTACTCCAGCATTAGATTCACTAATATAAAAATTTTAAAAAGTTGGTAAGCCCCTTTTTTAAAAAGAAATAAGTTTCTTTCTGCTCCTAGAATAAAATGGTAATATTAGTATCTAAAACTTTTTTTTTTGGTTTTTAAACTTTCCTAATTATATTCAATTATAAAGTTTTAATTAGAGCTTCTTCTACTTTTTTGAGTGTTTTTTTCTGTGCAGCAAAAAGTATTCACAAATGATAATAACGTTGAAATAATAAGTAGCTTGATTTTCACCTTTGTGCTTGAAAGTTTCGAAAACTTTTGACTTATTGCATTTAAAATTTTAAAAAAACAAAGACGCTTGGGATGAATGAGATAGAGCTTTCCGTACTCGTAAAGTTTTTTATTTTAAAAAACCCAAAATAGTACTTAAAAGCTCTGGTGTAAGAATGCGAGATGTGGCTATTAAATAACGAGACTGATGCTGCTACAGAAGAACTATGCATGCGCCAAATCCTAACGACCTGCACAGCTGTGCAGCGTAAAGCCTTCTCTCTTTCGATTGCAGCGTCTCGCGTGTTTGTAGAGAAATCTTTCATATGAAATTGTGTAAAACCGCTACTGAAACTTATCTTTCATTAAAAGAAGTTTGTGGCGATGAATGTTAATCACGTGCGTAAGTATTTGAGTGGTTCAAGCGTTTCCAAGATGGCCGAGAAGGCGACCTCGGAGATGATGATCGCCCCGGGTCGCCCTTCCACGTCCAAAACGGATGAAAATATCGATTATAATTAATCAACATTACTACCGGTGAGGTGCTTGCTCAACTCCGTGAAAGAGTAAGGAAAAAAACGACCCGATTTGTGGAAGAACAAGTCACGGGTTCTCCATACACACTGCATTGTCTGTCAAGAACAGTTTCTAGCCAAGGCTCAACATCCCAGTTTTAGGCTATCCGCCTTATTCGCCTAACCTGGCCCCATGTGACTTTTATCTGTTCCCTAAAGTCAAATCTGCATTAAAAGGAACACGATTTCCAGTCCGCTGAAGGTGTGAAAGAAAAAGCGGCACGCGTTATGTATAGAGCTCACAGAAAAAGACTTTCAGCACTGTTTCGAACAATGGTAAATCCGCATGAAGCGTTGTAGGGATTGGGGAGTGGTGTATATTGAAGGTGATAACTAAATATGTATAAATTTAAAATAAAATGTTTTACAGCAATAGTCTCGTTATTTAATAGCCACACCTCGTATTTCCCTTCTTAAGTAGCTAATGAAAACCAAGAAATTTATGTAAAACTGGTACTTGAGCTCAACCGGCTTTACCCAAATTTTTAATTTTTGTTGCTGGACCATTTCTATTAAGTACTTTGAAGGGAATGTAACGGTGAATTACTCTTAAATGACATTTCTGAAAGGGAAAAAGCCTTCAGTCGCTACAGAGGAAGGATTGGAAGTGGCCAAAGAAGATTCTCGAATATCTATGTTATCAGTAAAACATTATACCAACCTCTAATTGTAAATTATATGAAGAAATCCATAATTCAGCTTAAATAAAATCTTTAATATTAAAATTTACTATCATTTTATTGTAGGCAGATCCCAAATTATTCGCTCTTCTCGAGGAGGGAAACAAGAAAAAACCCAGATTAAGTTTTTATCCTTCAAAACTGATCATTCATTAATGTTGATAGCAAAAACTACGTCAGAGCTACCCTCCATTAGAGCTACCAAGCGATTTGGTAAGATTTATACAATGCTTTTTCACTGCTATTTCTTTCTTTCACATCTCAGAGGGCCCAAACTATAGGTTGGAAATTGGCCAACCTGAATGTGATAATGTGGACATGAGTAATCAATTGATTTTAGAATCATACAAAATTATGGGTCACATAATTATGTTGGTCAAAACAAATTATCTATGTACTGACAGGTGGGCAGAAAAGCGATTGAAGAGATTTGATTGGCCGGAAATGATAAGCCTTTCTCACTTCACACGTGTCTTCTATCAGCTGGTCACGTGTTCTTTTTTTGTTAAAAAAAAAAAAAAGTCTCTTCAAATTGGAAATATTACTAAAAGTTTAAAACATTTGTCTGTTAAAATTTATTTTAAAAGATTAATGAAATTCAAGCTTCACCAGCAGTTCTGATAGCCAGATGAATTGATGTCAGAGAAATGAATGCTATAAATATTCTCCGAAATTCAAAACATCTCCGACTGCAATCATTCTTGGAGAATTAATCATAAATTACTTCTATAATTCCAGATTCCAATCAAATCGGTACGTTGTATTGTTTTCGAGTGGATTTCTGACTTACCAGTTGGTATTTCGAAAACGAGACCAGTAATTACTCACTCATCTTATATAACCACTTAGAAACAAACAAAGAAAATGGCTGACTTTTGTAATGGACTACGTTCCATTTCTAATGTACTTATTTTACAAAAAAAATATACAATATTCCTAACTAGCCTACTGTAGAAATGGAAATCAGAAAATATATTGTAAGAACAAATCTTTATTTGTTCAAAAATTTGCTCAATTTTTTTTTATTGCACAATTCGATAATTCATCAAATACCTGCAGGGAAAAAATTAGTAAGGAAAATTTAAATAGTATTTTTAATAGAAATAATTTGCAATAAAGAATTGACTAATCACAGTGGAGTATTAAATGCGTTAAATGTAGGCGTTACGTTTGACCAATAGGTAGCCCGGATTGTTCGCTTCGTGATCAAATAAGCCACGCCCCCAACCAATAAGAACAGAGCTAGCCAATAAACAAAATGGAAACTACATTTTCACTCTTCTGGTCTTATTTTTTACTTTCACTTACTGCCTAGAAATGATTTCGTAGCCACATTTGATCAAAATTCAAAACAAATTTTTTGTATATACATATAAATTGGAAAAAATCATTATTTCAATAATTTTAAAGGAAAATGGTGGAAAGTTCACTGCAATTGCTTTTCTGGTCAACGAATTTTGGTATTTTCTCATTTAAGGGGGCAAAAAAAACCTAATTGTCATGACAACTATGTTTTGAGTAACGATGAGGATGAGCACAACTATAATACACATTGATATAGATCATTTTTCGTAATAAAATTTAAAAATAACAAATCTGCATGAAACGCAATAAATCTCCGATATAAGAGAAATTAGAATTAGGCATAAAAAATCGAAAGCGAATTCGCTATCAAACTTAGAATAAACAAAAATCATTATTATTCTGCATAAATTAACTTCTATCCATATTCCAATATTTAATTATTCTGCCAGTCCAATATTTAATTATTAATAATACAGATAAAACTAGTTAAAAAGACAAGGGAGTAAAAAAGGCCTTGTTTATTGAAACAGGTAATTTTCTAATACGAAGAGTAGAGTAATATTTAGTAGGGAGTAAAAGCGACTAAACAGTGGGTAAAGCACTACTAGTTTATACGTTCAATTATTAATAGTATGAACATATAGTTTGGCTACAAGATGTACCTTGATGTACCTTGAAAAGGGGCTATTAAATGAACAAACTAACTGCATACGTCAAACAGTAAATTTCACATAGCATGTTAAGAGTTTTGGTAGGGGGAACTGGAGGATGTTGTAATGTTAAAAAGTAAAGTAAAGTAAGGAAGGGAAATATGGTTTACGTTCCAGCTACAAAATTGGTCATCTAATAAATTATTTTCTTAGATAAAATGTTAAGGTACCATCAAGTCCATTATTTGGCATAATAATTCTGGTATTTTGTTCTGTTATTCTGAAAAATCGATGTAAAGTGATTGCTTTGAAGCTTGACTAAATTGAGAAATCGTTTCCTCGATTTTTTATTCAATAAATGAATAAAACAAATTTTTTTTTCCTTTTTTTTGGCATTGGCTTTCGTCTAGGTGCTTATCACTAGAATATCACTCACTATCCATTCTTACTTATAAATACATTCGCTTCACACATTCATCCCTCTACTATATACAACTATTTACATAAACCTTACAACTAATGGATGGATCAGTACTCTATATTCCTGCCATCCTTATAGCTTAACCGAAATTAAAATCACCGTAATCCTTCTCTAATCATTTCCTTGCATTCATTCTAATCGGCTATAACTTTTAAATACATTCATATTTCTTTGCTAGCTCTGCTAAAGATTTAAGCACATAGATGTTGGTGGAGAATATTGTTGTCTTCGTAGCGAAATGGTGCATCTAAATACCTGTATAAGTCGTCAGACATTCGTTTCCTTTCTACTACATAACATGGACATACCATTATTATATGTTTGAAATCCTCCTCCTCATTGCAATCTACAGCAAAGAGGAGAGGACCTTTTGTTGATCCTGTGAAGATCAACGATCCACACACAGCGTGGTTCGCTCTCAGCCTGCTTATTGTCGTAACAACCCATTCCCTTATAAACCATGGTTGTCTAGGTCAGGGGTCGGCAACCCGCGGCTCGCGAGCCGCATGCGGCTCTTTTATACAAATTTTGTGGCTCTTCAGCCTGCCCAAAATATATTGTATATTTCAATTTTATTGAAAGAAATGAAAATTTCATTTATTAAAGTAAAGATATTTTTTCAAAAAGAATTTTAAATGTGATAGGTTTGAAATTGTATAGAATTACAATAGGCAAAAAAAGTATTTGCACACCCTGTTATTTTAAGGTTTCATATAAAAAAAAATTCGCTTTTTTACCCAAATTACGTTTATTTAACTTCTTAAATCAAACACTATGAGATGATAAATATAAATATGCAAAAGAGTCAAATTAATTAAGTATAAAGAACATAATGTTATTTTATACTGCAAAAAAAGTATTTGCACAGGTGTAATTTGGGATCTCTTGACATGTAAATAAAACAAATGCCCTAACAAAAGAGGATTAACGTCACCTTTGGTACTGTGTATACTCCCTTTACTAGATTCAGTAGTTTTTATTGTGTTTTCAACTAGTGCATTGAGATGGCTCCAAAATCTAGAAAAATTCCTGTGAGTGTGAGACAGGAAGTGCTTATATTACATCGTGCTGGAAACAGTAATAGAGAAATCGGAAACAAAGTAAATTTATCGTTTTCAACAGTGAGGTATATCATTGAAAGAGAAACAACAGAAAATAAGCAGCGAACAGGTCGACCAAGAGCCTTAAATGAACGGGAGAGGAGGAAGGTCGTCAAAGACGCGCTGAGGAAACCAACTCACAGCGCTCAAAAACTTGCGCATGACCTGGCGTCTTGTTCAGGAAAGACGGTTACACCTCAAACAATAAGAAACGTCCTTCACAATAAAGGCATACGAGGCAGGCTACCCTTAAAAAAGCCATTTATTAGAGAGATTAACTGGAAGAAACGTCTTGAGTTCTCCAAAGAATTTGTTAAAAAACCTATAGAATTTCGAGAATTTTTTTTTTTTTCTGATGGAAGCAAGATTGAGGTTTTTAAACCACAAAATATAATAACAATCTGGATAAGAAATAAAACTGCTTTGAATACAAAAAATATATTAAAAACTGTTAAGCATGGAGGAGGAAATATCTTGGTTTGGGGCAGTATGGCTTATTCTGGGGTGGGTAATTTAGAAGTTATTGAGGGCTTAATGACAGCTCGGTCTTACGTGGAGGTGTTGCGAGGCAACTTGAAGGCAAGTGCTGTAAAATTAGGTTTGGAGAACGATTTTCATTTCCAGCAGGATAACCATCCAGAACATACGGCCAACATTACAAAAGAATGGCTTCTTTATAATGCCCCAAAAAGATTACTGACCCCACTTCAATCACCAGACCTCAACCCAATTGAAAATCTGTGATATATTCTGGACAGGAAAGTCCGCCAGACCTCTATTACAAGTAAGGAGCACTTAAGACAGGTGTTAGTTGATTCCTGGAACAATTTATCAGATGAGGTGACAAGAAACTTAGTTGAATCAATGGTAAGGCGTTACAAGCCGTAATTGAAGCTAAAGGGATGCACACTAAATATTAAGGACAAAGTTATGATTGGTTATGGGTCAACCAAATTAGTTTTTGCAATGTTTAACTAGGTGTGCAAATACTTTTTTTGCAGTATAAAATAACATTATGTTCTTTATACTTAATTTATTTGACTCTTTTGCATATTTATATTTATCATCTTATAGTGTTTGATTTAAGAAGTTAAATAAACGTAATTTGGGTAAAAAAGCGAATTTTTTTTTATATGAAAACTTAAAATAACAGGGTGTGCAAATACTTTTTTTGCCTATTGTATATTAAAATACAGAACGTAATTATATAGGCCGCCATTTTCATTCAAATACAGGTTTAGTTATTATTTATTCGTTTATTTACTTTGTAATAAGTGAAAATAAGTATATAAAATTGTCAAAGTTGGGTGTTTTTCAACGTTACGCTTTTTCGTGCAGTTTTTGACGATCAACCCCTTATACAACTGGTCCTACCGGACAGTTTTAAAACATTTAAATGTTATTGAATGTCATAAAATAATAATTTGTGAATACAATTGATCTAGAGAGGTTTTTTACACTATCATCCTTCCGGCTCTTGGTAAGATTTATTAAAATTACTAAGGAGAAATGGCTCTCTACTTGAAATAGGTTGCCGACCCCTGGTCTAGGTGACTGATCTACCATAGTTTTATAGAATCTCCCTTTATTACCATTACTGAAATCTGTCTGCCATTTTTGTAGTGCAGCTTTTGCAATTATACACTTGATATCGGTGTGTGGTAATTTATAATTAGCCATTTCCCCCACTATTGGTGGCTTTCTTGGCAAGTTTATCAACAATTTCATTTTCCTTTATACCACAATGACCCCTTACCCACAAAAAATTAATGCAGACCCCTCTTCTCTTTAAAAAATGGCTATAATTTCTACCAATCTCTGCGATAATATGATACATTCCAGTAGACTGGTTGTGTATATGTGATAATTTACACAACGCACTCTGGCTGTCACTAATAATGGTATATTTTTTCTCCGACAACGAATGAATATATTTTAAAGCCGTTAAAATAGCAATTAGCTCCGCTGTATAGATGGACGCATCTTCCAATTTAATTATATCAAAATAGTTCCAAAACCGGATCATACACAGCACCTCCGACTTTATTATTGATTTTGGACCCATCTGTAAATAAACCATTTGAGCCAGGATAAAAAAACATGTTTAAAACAAAAAATCTTATTGAATCAATTATTTTTATTCGAATTATTCGAATCATCTATAAATTCAAACATTATATGAATAATAAAGCAAATTATTATTAAAAATCATTTGATTGATAATTATATTTCATTCATGATTATTTATTGGTTATATTAAATCAGTTTTCCCAACGCATTACGCACATTTTCAGGCAATTCGCTGAAATAAAACCGTCGATGAAAACTTCATGTCTAAAATTTGGCACGATCGCTCTACTTCCTCCTACACGAGGAATACGAAGAAATGAAAATATAGAAATCATTTAATCGAAATAAATTCGAGGTTATAGTATTACTATTATAAAAAAAAAAAATTGTATTAATACGTAATTTTATACTGCAGTAAACATGATTCTAATGGCCTCACTTTGTGTGAATGTTTGTGTATGTATTTACTAAAATAGAAAAACTACAACAAAGAAATTTCATAAACAATTGAAGCTTTTTAAAAAAAAAAAAACACAAAGAAAAAAGTAGAGCTTTATATAAAATTTTATTATTTCCTAAATTATCTGTTTTACCACTCAGTAAAAGCTATTATTTAAATTAAACGAAAAGTTTCGTGACAATGGTCAATTATGGAGATTGTAAAGGACGTCGTCTTCAACTATGCCGGGCTGTTTTTTATTTTCTTGTTTATTTTTACTTTGTTTTTTTTTAAGGTTCCTTCCAATCTGTACCAACTCGTACTTATTTCATTTTTTTTTTCTGTATATAAGAAAAAACAAAAATAAATGGAGTAACATTCCCTCATTGCGGTAATCTACGATGTCCCACTTATTATACTCAATGTGAACTTAATATTTAATGAACAAAATTATTATGGATTTATAGTAAAGTAAAGTAAAGGCGACTAGCAAACATACTTTACTGTAAATTTCTTTTATTAACCATTAAATAAAATCCAAGGCCCAAAGACCGGGAATCGAACCCAGTACCACCGTACGAGGGTCGTTTGAAAAGTCCGTGCAAAAATAAAAACTACTTAATTTTTTGGGGTAAACCTTTTTTATTTTTCAACATAGTCTCCTTTTAGGCTTATACACTTCGTCCAACGCTGCTCTAGTTTGTTGATCTCTTCCGAATAATAGGATTTGTCCAAGTCTGAAAAATAGCCATTCGTTTCTGCAATCACCTCCTCGTTTGAATAAAATCTTTTTCCCGCCAGCCATTTCTTCATATTGGGGAACAAATAGTAGTCCGAGGGAGCCAAGTCTGGAGAATAGGGGGGATGTGAAACGAGTTGGAACCCTATTTCCATTAATTTTGCGACCACAACTGCTGAGGTGTGAGCTGGTGCGTTGTCGTGATGGAAAAGGACTTTTTTCTGGGCCAATCGTGGGCGTTTTTCTTGCAGCTCGGTTTTCAAACGGTCCAATAACGATGAATAATATGCACCTGTAATAGTTTTACCCTTTTCTAGATAGTCAATGAGGAGAGGATTATTCCTTGCGAATCCCAAAAGATAGTTACCATAATCTTTCCGGCCGAAGGAACGGTCTTCGCCTTTTTTGGCGCAGATTCCCCCTTGGTAACCCATTGTTTAGATTGTTCTTTGGTCTCAGGAGTGTAGTGATGTATCCATGTTTCAGCCACAGTGACGAAACGACGCTTAAAGTCCTGCGGATTCTTCTGGAACAGCTGCAAACCGTCCTTGCAACACTTCACACGATTTCGTTTTTGGTCAAGCGTGAGCAATCACGGCACCCATCTTGCGGATAGCTTTGTCATGTCCAAATGTTGATGCAAAATATTATGTACCCGTTCATTCGTGATGCCCACAGCACTGGCAATCTCACGCACCTTCACTCTTCTGTCATCCATCACCATATTATGGATTTTATCAATAATTTCTGGAGTAGTAACCTCAACAGGGCGTCCAGAACGTTCAGCGTCACTTGTGCCCATATGGCCACTCCGAAAATTTTGAAACAACTTATAAACTGTTCTAATTGAAGGTGCAGAGTCACCATAATGTTTATCAAGCTTCTCTTTAGTCTCCTGAGGCGTTTTGCCTTTCATAAAGTAGTGTTTAATCAACACACGAAATTCTTTTTCGTCCATTTTTTGAAAATCACTCGACTTCCTCGATTCAAACGAATGCCAAACACAAAGAAATAGACGGATCTGGCTGAAACTTGGTGTGTGTTCTTCCAAGAGATGCTACTAACTAAACATAACCTCGATACGCGCCAGTAGTGCTATCTCTCTAACTTTGCACGGACTTTTCAAACGACCCTCGTACTCGTATTAGCTTCGCAGGTCTTGCCTCTAACCGCTCGGCTACCGTGGCGCCCTGGATTTACAGTATATACAGTAATAAAGATATTTTCTGTCATTTTTTTAGAAAGTAAATCTGTAATTTAATACTGCATATTTATTTTTAGAATTAATGAAAAGAAGACTATGATTGTAACAAACGGGTTAATCGAAGATATAAAGTTGTCGGGCAAAACACTGAACTATGTAGTTAGCACTGTATATCTGGAACAGCTGATAGGATTTGAAAATAGGAATGAAAGAGAAGTAGAAAGAAGAATTACATTTGCGTGTAATGTGCCAATAAAGAAAAAAGGAAAAATATTAGATTGCTGTGTAATGCCTTGCTTAACATATGGGTGTAAAACATGGATTTTAACAAAGAAGTTAATTAATAAGTTAAAAGTGAGGCAAAGGGCAATGGAAAGAAGTATGAAAGGTGTGAAAAGAAAAGACAGAATCAGAAGCTCAATAATTAGGCAAGAAACGGTAGTTAAAGATATAGAGAAGACTGTGAAGACCCTGAAATGGAAGTGGGCTGGCCATGTTGTGCGATGTAATGATGGAAGATGGTCTAGGACATGCAACATTATGGACGCCCTTTTATGGCAGCAGGAAGAAAGGAAGGCAGAAGATGAGATGGCTGGATGACATTGCAATGGTAGCCCGGACACGAGTGGTACAAAAGAGTTTACCTTTGAGACGAATGGACCGAGATGGGAGAGGCCTACGCTCAATGATTGGGCCTGGTTTCAAATTAAATGGAAATAATTATGTTTTATTTTATTTTATGTAAAAAAGTATTTTTTGTTTTATTTTATTAAATATTTAGTTTCAATACTTAATTGAATAAAAAAAAAGATAAATTATGTTAAATTGTATTAAGCAGTTAATATGAAGGAAACCAATAAAGGCTTATTTTTTTTATTTTTTGGCGCATCAACAGCTGAGGTCATTAGCGCCCGGAGCTTTTTCCAGTGCACTGCCGGCCTCCGGACAGTGTTCTCTCGTTACAGACAACACTGTCCATCACCGGACAGTGAGCTGTAAGAAGCTCCTAGGAAGAGAAAATCTAAGGGTCAGCTGCTGGATTCGAACCCGGGACCTCCGCGTGGGAGTCCAGTATGCTAACCTCATAGCTAATCCCTTCCCTAATAAAGGCTTATTATTATTATTATTATTTATTTTTAGACAAAAGATTGGCTCTAAGCAGTACTAAACATTTCATTTTTTGAAAATGACACCTCATTCATGAAAAATCAGTTCGAGTATTTAGGCGCTACGTTGTTAACAAAGAAAAAAAAAAGTTACCAACAATTCTAAAAATGCCTTCTTTTACAATTTTTTTTGGCAACGTTTTTCTCAAAATCTAAAAAATCTGAGTTCTTGGGAGGAAAAACAAATTACAGTTATAAAGGAGGATTAGCCGTATATTTCAAAGTAAATTTGGAAATTTTAACCTTTTTTATAGAAAAAGAGCAAAAAAAATTGTAAAAGTTTGGTGTTTTCCAAAATTACGCTTTTTCCTGCCCTTTTTCATGCTCAATCTTCCTACTGGACAATTTTAATATTAAATTGAGAGAAAACAAGCCTCATCATTCAACCATAATTGAAGCCAGTCTATAAAAATAACCAAAAATCATCTTGGTCAAAAAAATAAAAAAGACTGAACCACATGATTTGTAAACTAAATATTTTTTTTTTTTAAATTAAAATTGGTTTCATGTAATCTGTTGCAGAATCCGGAAATGATCGATTAATATCGAAACAATATTATTCGAAGAAAACGGCATCGAAGTATAGGGATCGACTAAGCGTTCCAACTCACTACGCCTCCAGACATTACAGTCAAAAATGCTTCGGAAACTACTTAACACTCCGTTCTATGTATCTAACCTCACTAACCATAATGACCTCAAAATCCCTTTCGTCAAAGAGCTTGCTAAAACCCATTTTCTCAAATTCATCATTCCTCTACAGCAGCTCATCCTAACCCTCTCATAGAGCACCTATCTTCCTCCACATTACCAGGTAATCCTCTAAGGAGATTGAAGAGAAGATGGCCTCGTGATCTACTCTCCTCATAAGAGCAGTATGGTACTGTATTCACGATTATGGAGTGACACTACTGGGTGCCTTCTCCTATCTTCATTCACGACATTGTACGAGTATTACATCACATTTGCTTGTTGCAACAATCGTGGCTGTTGTCAATTTCAATAAAAGATTAAAAAACAAAGACTATAAAAAGTTCATTAAAAAACCCCTAAGGAATTATATTTAAATACAATAAAAATTATTAACCCAATTTCAAGTTCTATATTAATTAATGCTAATTATAATTTATTCGAATCATACTTCATTATCAGGTATGCGGTACCATTCACCTAGTATATGATTACATTAAGACGTAGAATCAAATATAAACGTTAAAGACGATATCATAATGAGCATCATTTACCCACAAGCTAGGTATGTTTATGCAAAATAATGTGCGTTATAATTAATTAGGAAAGTGAAAAGATTTATAATAATGAGCTGAGAAATGGATGGCATGGTAAGAACAACCTAATTTCAACATGGCGGCAAGCCCCCCCCCCCGGTATCATTATGTACAAAACACTCATCTCTCGAATATTCTAACTCCTTGGCTACAGCTAGTTGTTACCATGACAACACAAAGCTTTAACGGCTAATTAAAGTTGTACTAATAATATTATGAATATACAGTTTTCGTGACCGCAAATTGTTAAACTTAAGATGGAAGATTTGCGAGGAATCGGTCAAATAAAACAACTCGTCTTTTTGCCAACGTTTCGACAAATATATTGTCCTCTTCAGGGCCTGGATATTACAAATACAAAACAATTTACAGAGTCAGTAACATAGAAAAAACAGTAAAAATCCGAAATAAGTATAAGTATAAGCGAAATTTTCTTGAAATGTGCCACATAGTAAAACAGAACAACACAGTTAACTTTAGGACAGACACGTCGAATTTGGCCAACTGCTACAATTTTGTCATTAAAAAATAAATAGGTATCCAAATTTTGTAAATAATTATTGCTGGGTTCTTTTAAATTTACTTCAAATCTTTTGGTATACACTTTCTATATAAAAGAACCTCCGTCTAAAGGTCACTCTACATAGCGACCGCGGACATTGATTTTTTGGGGAACGGATTAAATGTTTCACCTCCCACCAACGACCACCTTATTATTAAAAATTCGTTTGACGCGGTGATCAAAATAATTATCCCCTCTCAAGTTTTTCTTTTTTTTTCTGTTTTTTCCTAAAGTTTCCTATATAAGCTCACATACATCTTGTACCATTTTAATCATTTTTCAATATTACTTTGGACGAACAATATTATTTTTGCCGATATGTCTCCCAAACGAAAGTGGTTAACTCTAGAAGAGAGAATAAATGTGTTGGAAGATTTTGCAAAAACCAAATCGAGCCATCGTCAACTCTTGCCGAAAGGTTTGTTCTATTTTTCTAATAATAGATGATAGTATGATGATAATTTTACCATAAATTATTATTGTTACGAATAAATGTGATGATTATTATAGAAATTATTAATTAAGTCAATAATATGTAGTTTTTTTGATAATTTTTTGGATAATTAAGAAAACTTTGATGCATATCATATAGCTGCAATAATTATGCAATTATGAACTTTGCTTTCCCCCGCCAGTGACCGTTATTGAGAGGTTCGACTATAAATAAGTAAAGTAATCTCCCATTTTTTGTAGGCGGAGAAGACCCTACTTCCAAATTACTATTATCAATATATATATTTACTAACTGTCTTTACTTTAAGAATAAATTATTCGCAAACATTGAGAAGAATATGGTTGAACAAATAGAGGAAATACTAATATAGAAACGAACAGAAATGAGAAGAAAAATCAACTTCACTACGTTCAGGGAAATGATGGAAAAAAGTGAAAGAAAATATAAAATATAGTAGCTTCGAATAAATATTTGCTTTATATAAAATAATAACAATATATATAATGACAGAGGGTTGAGACTGTAGAAAAGGATAGAATGCTGTTAGCGCTGTCAGAATAAAAACACAATGGCAGCTATCGAGACTGAAATGTAAATTCTAATATTTTATTACAATTAGAGAATGAAGAACAAAAAATTGTAATTTAAAAATGTATTTCCTCAGACTCTACGCATGTTCGGAAATACCTAAGCAGAAATAGAATATACAAATTTCGGAACATTCTCAAAAAGCTAGCTTTTAGTATTGTAGGGCAAAGATGCTGTAGAAATACAAGACCGTTACTTCCGGAAATGAGACGGACGACAGTTGTATAAGTAAAAAAATTGCTTAGGTTGGCAATGCTGGTTAATATTGTAAAACATTTTATTTTAAATTTATACATATTTAGTTATCACCTTCAATATACACCCCTCCCCTATCCCTATAACGCTCCATGCGGATTTACCATTGTTCGAAACAGTGCTGGAAGTCTTTTTTCTGTCAGCTCCTGCATGACGCGTGCCGCTTTTTCTTTTACAGCTTCAACGGACTGAAATCGTGTTCCTTTTAATGCAAATTTGTCTTTTGGGGAACAGATAAAAGTCACATGGGGCCAGGTCAGGCGAATAAGGCGGTTGACCTAAAACTGGGATGTTGTACTTGGCTAGAAACGTCTTGACAGACAATGCAGTGCGCTTTGTCTTGATGGAGAACCCTGTGACTTGTTCTACCACAAATCGGGTCGTTTTTTCCTTACTCTTTCTCGGAGTTGAGCAAGCACCTCACCGGTAGTGTTGTTGATTAATTATAATCGACATTTTCATCCGATTTGGACGTGGGAGGGCGACCCGGGTGGTCATCATCTATGACGTCTTCTCGGCCATCTTGGAAACGCTTGAACCACTCAAAAACTAGGCGCACGTGATTAACATTCATCGCCATAAACTTCTTTTAATAAAAGATAAGTTTCAGTAGCGGTTTCACTAAGTTTCATGTGAAATTTCACGAAAATTCGTTACTCTTACACAAACGACGGTTCCGGTCAGACAGATTTCTCTACAAACACGTGAGACGCTGTTAAATCGAAAGAGAAGGCTTTACGCTGCACAGCTGGGCAGGTCGTTAGGATTTGGCGCATGCATAGTTTTTTTGTAGCAGCATCAGTCTCGTTATTTAATAGCCACACCTCGTGTATTCAACGTAAAGTTGGTATGAAGACAGAAATTTGTTTTTTCAATCTATTGGCCGCACCTCAATATTGCTCCAAAATCTTTAAAATCTATCCTTAATCTATCTAACGCTTTACAGTCAATTCCTTGCAGTTTCTCGGCTAGATTAAAAGAAAGTACTTAACAAAAGCGATCAAACCTTTGGAAAACTTTCCATTTTCCTGAGAACTTAACCACATTTTCAAGAATTTAACTGCCAAAGATATGTTAATCAAATCTTTAATAACAATAAATGTAATTTAAAGAGCGAGGACACACACAACAAATGAACTAGATAAGGATCTTGGTGTCCAAGAATTAGCGAATTAAACAATGAATCCTGGTACTAAATCAGTGAATACAATTTTCTATCGGTTCTACAAATAAGAAAAACCTAGAGAAAAATATATAGTGCTCTTCTTAAGATTTATCTATTTTCCGGACTGGTCACGTGACAACCTCACGTACCACTTCCGCTATTGCTGAAATAGGCTCTCCATTCTATACCACAAGGAAAACTACCAGCGCTTATATATATATATACTCACAAATAAGGCCACACATATACTAAAAAGAAAACAAGACCTGTCTAACGCACTTGTGTTGGTATAACTGCAGGAAATATCATGGCCGACACATTTCAACTCTTTGTCACAAAAATACATAGTGGTTTGTGAAATGAATTATTATCCAAACGTATACTATAGAAACTTAAGCTCATAAAACACTAACACATGCTAAAAGAATACAAGTTTTGCGTATACATGTGTGTGTGGTCAAACGAGAAGAAAATGTTTTTTCTATAAAGTTTGTTAACGAGAGTGGATCTTAAATATAAAATGCAAGTTCATTTAACCATATTTCTTTAAAAGGAAAATAAGTTACCAAAAGAAAAATAATAATAATGGTAAAAATAAATAAAAAATAAAGAGAAGACAATTTAATAAATCAACTTTCAAAGCCATTTCATTTTGGGGTTGATTCAATTCCATGGAATATTTCATGCTTTTATTTCTTTCAAGCTTATTGTGTTACGCCATTTTCTTATTCATACGATGATGACGTAACAGGAGATCTGTTCGTAATAGACTGACCAACTTATCTCAATTTTTTTTCTCCTTATTTTTACTTCTTCGTTGAATTGTACCTTTACTTTTTTATAAGAAATTCCAAGAGACTGAAGTCACAAAATATCCTTCATCTTGTCAAAGGACATCCTTTTTTACTGTGACGATTTGGTTGGTTTGTTGAAAATTGAATTTTGCAGTAAAGAATATCATTCGAAAGAGAAATTGAATCCATTATAACAGGAATTTGGTAGAGTTTTTGAGGCAAACGATACGTTTAAAACTGACATTGTCTAAGCTATCAAACTAAATAAATACGAATTGCTCTCTTTTTTCTTTTTTAAATAAAGGATAGTCAAGGATGCCGGCCTCTGGACAGTGGTTCTCTCGTTACAGACAACATTTACCATCACCAGACAGTGGGAGTGCGGTGGCTAGCATAAAATTACTAGGTAGATAGATTCATAGCAGGGTGGCCCTTAAAGGCATACACCACTGCAACCCCTTTGGATGTATTGTGGCTCCCATTATTCTAGAGCTCACTCTCCAGTCCCCTTCCCGTTTAATTAGACTCCTTAATTCTGGAGAGTGGCTCCCCTGGGTATAGCTCGCAAGCCTTGGTTTTTCCTCCCCGAGGAGTGACATCCTTATAACGGGATAAACAATTAAATGCCCTCCACACCCTGATACTTCTGAACAAATTTATTAATAAAATAAAATAAAAATACTATTTACAACTAAAGAGCCAGCTAAAAAATGTCGAGCTGCTAAAAATTTGTCGTTGATTAAAATAAGTCTAAAAATCAGTTTGAAGTATTGAAACACAGCTGATATATAGAAGCAAGTCATCAAGGATCAGACAAATATACGCGAAAAATAATCAATTATGGCGGACATTAAAGATAAAAGAAAATTAAATCATAGAAACGTTTTTTCCCTATATTACGAGGGTCGTTTGAAAAGTCCGTGCAAAAATAAAAACTACTTAATTTTTGGGGGTAAACCTTTTTTATTTTTCAACATAGTCTCCTTTTAGGCTTATACACTTCGTCCAACGCTGCTCTAGTTTGTTGATCCCTTCCGAATAATAGGATTTGTCCAAGTCTGAAAAATAGCCATTCGTTTCTGCAATCACCTCCTCGTTTGAATAAAATCTTTTACCCGCCAGCCATTTCTTCATATTGGGAACAAATAGTAGTCCGAGGGAGCTAAGTCTGGAGAATAGGGGGGATGTGAAACGAGTAGGAACCCTATTTCCATTAATTTTGCGACCACAACTGCTGAGGTGTGAGCTGGTGCGTTGTCGTGATGGAAAAGGACTTTTTTGTGGGTCAATCGTGGGCGTTTTTCTTGCAGCTCGGTTTTCAAACGGTCCAATAACGATGAATAATATGCACCTCTAATAGTTTTACCCTTTTCCATATAGTCGATGAGGATTATTCCTTGCGAATTCCAAAAGACAGTCGCCATAATCTTTCCGGCCGGAGGAACGATCTTCGCCTTTTTTGGCGCAGATTGCCCCTTGGTCTCAGGAGTGTAGTGATGTATCCATGTTTCTTCCACAGTGACGAAACGACGCTTAAAGTCCTGTGGATTCTTCTGGAACAGCTGCAAACCGTCCTTGCAACACTTCACACGATTTCGTTTTTGGTCAAGCGTGAGCAATCGCGGCACCCATCTTGCGGATAGCTTTGTCATGTCCAAATGTTGATGCAAAATATTATGTACCCGTTCATTCGAGATGTCCACAGCACTAGCAATCTCACGCACCTTCACTCTTCTGTCATCCATCACCATATCATGGATTTTATCAATGATTTCTGGAGTAGTAACCTCAACAGGGCGTCCAGAACGTTCAGCGTCGCTTGTGCCCATATGGCCACTCCGAAAATTTTGAAACCACTTATAAACTGTTCTAATCGAAGCTGCAGAGTCACCATAATGTTTATCAAGCTTCTCTTTAGTCTCCTGAGGCGTTTTGCCTTTCATAAAGTAGTGTTTAATCAACACACGAAATTCTTTTTCGTCCATTTTTTGAAAATCACTCGACTTCCTCGATTCAAACGAATGCCAAACACAAAGAAATAGACCGATCTGGCTGAAACTTGGTGTGTGTTCTTCCAAGAGATGCTACTAACTAAACATAACCTCGATACGCGCCAGTGGTGCAATCTCTCTGACTTTGCACGGACTTTTCAAACGACCCTCGTACATACAAATTATTTTAATTAATAATACTATACAGTAAAGTTGTTAATATGTACAGTAATAAGCCTCAAGATATACGAGAAAATATAGTAGTCTGAGGGAGCTAAGTCCGAGGACAATATGTTGGTCTGTCTCAAGATATACGAGAAAATATACAATAGCACATTTAGCAGGATTAAAACTGTCTTTCTTGGAGTATTTTCCAAAACCCGAAAACACAAATGATAATTGGATTTCAAACCCCTTCTATAAAGAAAATTTAGGAAAACCCACATCATTATCGATAAAAGATACAGAAAATTTAATACAATTATCATGTGACAGAACTTAAATGATAACTATGTAAAGATCTGCTTAAAGAGACTGGATTGTATTGAGTAAGCTCTATCCAAGCAACATTAAATTTAATTGGTACTTACAGGTAGTTGAATGCTTAAAAGAAATTAATTTTAGAAGATTTGGGCACAAATATAATAATCCTAAAGAAGAACTTTGTAAATTAATTAATAATTTTGAAGAGAAAAATATGTACGAAATTTTTAATTATTTAAAAAAGTTTTAAAACTAAGATCTTACACTTTACAAAGTTTATAAAGTGAAAATGAACTTGAACTCCTTTGTAGCAGATACATTGTATCTCTATACAAATAAAGATAATATGTAATAATAAAGTAACAAATATCACGAAATACACTAAGCAATAATAACTTTTACGAAGTGGTACAATTTAGCATTATGTTCTACCAAGCGGTACGCGAGTCAAAAACGCTGCTCTAGTCGACTAACATTTCAAACACAATACAATCTACTTTCCATTTTAATCGACTTTATGTAGATATACTTATGTAGAATAGGAATCTAGGGACACCAAATCATATCGAAAATAGCAAGAAATATCGCAAAATTTCTGTGACAGAATACATTATTTTGTACGAATTTCACAGAGCATGGTTTAAATATTTGTGGTATGAGCACGAATAAGCGTGAAGAATTTATGACAAACTGTCATCGAATAGTGGAACATGATTGGGCGCATCAAAAAACTATGCCACTATGTTAGAGCAAGTCTTGTCACGTAGAGATATGTGAACAGGGGAGAGTGCCCAAGAACTCTATCTACATTTTTAGGGTATTTTCTATTTTTTCATAAAAGACCAACTTTTTGTAGGTAAGCGAGCAGGTTTACAAAATATGGCTTCAGGTTTATTACAGTGACACCTAAAACCTAAAATTTGGAGGGATATAATAATACATGGGCATTTTACAATGACTCTTAAAATGATGACGAATTCATGACATGTAGTACAGATTTTTTTTTTTAAATTTATTTTTAAAGTTACACCAGCGCTAGATACGCTATAAGTAACAATGACAATAACTGACATCAAACTAACTAATTGAGGGGAGAAGTTACCCAGTGATAACACTCCCCAAGTCGTCTCCGGGGTTAGCTACTCTCCTCAGAAGAGAGAAAATCGCGACTCCACTGGCTGATTTTAATCGTCTGGGAGGATGATCTGGATGCTGATGAGATTATAAATGGCGGACAAGAGGATTAGAATGAGAGTGCAAGTTCTGATGAAAACTTTTGCAGCGAGTTCGTGCAACCTGAACCTACAAACGGAATTTCCAGGTCTGTGTGGATGGTTAGATTTGAAACGTAAAATGGAGCTTCAACGATAGTGCGGAGAATTTTAGACTGAAGAGATTGAATTCGTTGAAGATTGGAGCGTTTCGTTGAACCCCACAGTTCAATTACCGTAAGTCCAGGCGGGTTTTAGTATAGAATTGAAAATCAATCGTTTGTTATTAAGTGAAAGTTTTGAACGTTGGTCTAGTAGTCTTTTAAGTAGTCGATAGCGCCTGTTAACTTCAGTTCGTTTAAGTCGTGTGTACGTTTTCCAAGTCAGTCTTTTTGTCTAAATAGAGCCCAAGATAACGGACACAACATTGGCAGGAGGAATTGGAATTGAGTAGAAGATCGGAGGAAGAGTGATACGGCAGAGAGTAAAAGTAATATTTTGAGATTTCGTTTTCATTTAACTTGATTTTCCATTTTTTAAACCATTCCTCAAGAGAAAAGAGATGAGTTTGAAGGTTACTGTGCGAAGTTACCGGATCAATGTGAGGAGAAAGTATAGCGGTATCATCTGCATAAGTTAGGACAGTTTCAGGATGGATTGGTATGTCTGCTGTGTATATAACATATAGGATATGTCCTAAGATGCTTCCTTGAGGAACACCAGCTTCAATAAGATGTTTAGCTGAATACAATGTCCCGATTTGAATTTGAAAATAACGATCTGACAAATAGGACTTCAAGATGAGGAAGTGAGTGAACGGAAGAATGCCCTTGAGTTTCCAGAGCAAGCCCGGGTGCCACAACCAAGATCGAAGGCTTGCTTCACATCGAGAAAGATACCCGAGCAAAAAAATATATGTTCCAAAAAGGTTACCAGTTAAGTTTTCGCGTTTTAAAGGGTGCAATTTAAAATTAGACGCTCAACTTCTACTCGTTCTGTACAATCCTTATCGTAAGCACATATTTACTAAACAATTGGTAAGGCGTTATCTTGTAGTCAAACCAGAACCACTTCTGTTTCGGTGTAACCGTTTTGCCGGTTACTTTAAGACAACATCTTTCAGCACTTATGGTTTAGTTTTTTTTAATGTTGGATAGACAATATCTGCAACTGACTACCATGTTTTTCTATTTCGATCATCGAAAAGAATCGATAAGCCTAGCCCAGATATTTTTTTCCTATTCTCTTACAAATAAAATTAATGAATTGGTTTCTTTACAAAAAATGGATCGTTTCTGCCGCAAAAATACGGAAGAAGAAAAAAAGTGATAATAATTTTTTGTTAATCCTTAAACAAATTATGAAGGCACCCAATTTTTCGCGTTTTAAATATTTCTAATGCGCAAAAAAACCATCCCAAAAAAGTGGTGTAGCTAATTTGCTGTTGCCATGGTTACGGTTTGAGATGGTCCTCAAAAAAATGTTATTTCAACCCTTAAAGATAATTGGAATATTCTAACTAATTAGACATTTACATCATTAATAACTGACAGAAATCTTTTTTTTTATTATTTATTGTTAAAATTACCAAATTATAATTTAAGTAGAAGTTTTAAATGTATCATATAATAGCAATTAGGCAATAAATTTGGATATGTTGAGGGTTAGATTTAGATTTAGATTAAATTAGGGCGGCCTCAAGGCCTACGCCACCGCGACCCCTATGGATCTATCCAGACCCGTCCGTTTAATCAGACTCTTAATTCTGGAGAGCGACTCTTGGGTAAAGCTCACCAGGCCTTGGATTTTTTCCTCCCCGAGAAGTAACATCCTTAGCCCAGACAAGCCCCCTCACACTGACACAACACGTGCAGTGCTACAAAGGCTATCATCAGCCAGGCCCATGCGATGCAAGTGTTTTCTGAGCCTGCAGTGGCCAGTTAATAGGCCAACAATTATCCTTATAGCCCCACGCGGCCTTGACGGATTAATTCTGCAGTCAGCCTCGGCGAGTAGCCTCTGATGAACTCCTTCGCCTGTCTCTCTGTCCAGTGGTGGCGAGCCACCACTCCTGAGACCTACTCTGCACCCATAGTTTAATGGCCGCAGTCTTAAGACACTTGGAGACCCCCAAAACAGGGCTCCGGGCCAACCGTAGTGTCCCGCAGAGCCTTCCCAGGCCAATAAATCTGCCACTTCGTTTCCCTTATATCCAGAATGACCAGGTACCCAAACCAGAAAAACCTTATTTTGATCACTAATTTCCTTCAGGGCACCCAGACAGTCCCAAACCAGCCTTGAGTTGACCTGGTAGGAACTAATTGCCCGTAGAGCAGCCTGACTATCCGAGATGTTGAGGGTTAACTCGAAACAAAATCCAATTATTCTTTTGCATATTTTCCTCGGTTATTTTACACGGATGCAAATGTGCATAACTCAATTTTTAACGCGACTTAAACAAAAGAAGCTGTTACAACGTCAATAGAGGTTGTCCCCTCGCTGTATTATGACACAGTCCAAAATGAATTTGATAATTTAAAAAATTAACAAAACAGATAGAAGAAATAGTTATTTATTTAACAAGTGTGGAAAGTAGTACTTTTCCCCTCACGCGAGGCAGGGTTTGCACGCACGAGCGAGCGAAGCGATGCGAGTGCAAGTGCAAATTGCCGAGTGTGAGGAAAATACTTTACACTAGAGTTAAATATTATATTTTTTCTGCAACCATTTATTAACTAATAAAATTAAAAATTTCATTTTTACAGTCTACAAAAAGTAATTTATTTATTATAAACATTTATTGTTATATTACAATTATTTACATTACTTACGTATTTACATTACTTATTACATTTTCTGCTGTTTCTTTTATTGATGGAGGAGTGTTTTCTAAACAGGCATCACTAGAATCCATTTTAAATTTCTGTAAGGTAACACTATCACCTTTTTAACTGTTATAATTAAAAATATCTAATTATTTATTAAAGTATTATTTTTATTTCTATATTCCTTTCAATTTTTATATAATTTTTTAATATTCGTTTTTTAATTATTTAGATAAAATAAATTTAAATAAGCTTATTAGAGTTTTACAGAAAATATTTTTATGTTAATAACAAAACTTCTTATATCAAGGAAGCACAATAAAGTTTTTCCACACACTAGTGCGGAAAGTGACACTAATGGGAATTTCCCCCCACTAGTGTGGGAAGTTGGGCATTACACAGCTGATTTTAATTGAGTAATGAGAACTTCCCTACATGGTTGCAGAAAAAATACTTTTTTACACTACGTATTCTTATCAAAACCAAACACAGGAAAGGGCATATAAATTTATCTTCAGACACGAAGGGAAAAAAACCATTTAAATGATAAAATATTAATTAAACAAAAAAATGTTTGTTACAATTAGTTATCTCTCTCTTCTTTTTGTCGTAACAAGCGATTAGCAGCCCCATTGTACTAAAAAAGCGTACAATCTTATCCAACAATTATGTATAACAAATGAAGTTTATTTCTTACATAAAAGATACGTTATTGTTCCTTTATATGGATTAATCCTAACGGAATTAAACTAGCCAATAAAAATTTATAATAAAGCACAAGGACTATTAACCTAAGCTTTTCTTTGTCTTTGAAAAAGTGGGACGGGGCAGAAAATGTGAATTATAGGTGAGAAAATTTAAATTTTATCTTCCTTCAAATTGTAAGTATTAAAATTCTTATATGAATGCTTCATTTGCCAAATCGATTAACTCCATAAAACAAAAAAGTTGAGAAAAATGAGAAACTAGTGTACGAGGTGTGGCTATTAAATAACGAGACTATTGCTGCAAAACATTTTATTTTAAATTTATACATATTTAGTTATTATCACCTTCAATATACACCCCTTCTCTATCCCTAAAACGCTCCACACGAATTCACCATTGTTCGAAACAGTACTGGAAGTCTTTTTCTGTGAGCTCCTGCATGACGCGCGCCGCTTTTTCTTTCACAGCTTCAACGGACTGAAATCGTGTCCCTTTTAATGCAGATTTGACTTTGGGGAAGTAGATAAAAGTCAAATGGGGCTAGGTCAGGCGAATAAGGCGGTTGGCCTAAAACTGGGATGTTGTACTTGGCTAGAAACTGTTCTTGACAGACAATGCAGTGTGAGCCGGCGCTTTGTGTTGATGGTGAACCCCGTGACTTTTGTTCTTGCACAAATCGGGTCGTTTTTTCCCTTACTCTTTCACGGAGTTGAGCAAGCACCTCACGGTGGTAATGTTGATTAATTATAATCGATATTTTCATCCGTTTTGGACATGGAAGGGCGACCCGGGCGGTCATCATCTCCGACGTCTTCTCGGCCATCTTGGAAACGCTTGAACCTCTCAAAAACTCGCGCACGTGATAAACATTCATCACCATAAACTTCTTTTAATAAAAGATAAGTTTCAGTAGCGGTTTTACCCAGTTTACTACATGTGTAGTATCATGTTTTCGGGCAAAACGAAACTAACCCCTCTTACACAAAACGACGGTTTCGGTCAGACAGATTTCTCTACATACACTTGAGAAGGCTGCAATCGAAAGAGAAGGCTTCACGCTGCACAGCTGTGCAGGTCGTTAGGATTTGGCGCATGCATAGTTCTTCTGTAGCAGCATCAGTCTCGTTATTTAATAGCCACACCTCGTAAACAGAGTTCCGGAAAGTCACAAGAGTGCGTTTTGCATCAGAATTATTGATATCGTTTGGCTACTCCCTAGATTTCACAGCCATTCGAGCTAACTCTAAGCCGCTTTGAATGTATAGTTTAATCAGGTAACATATTTTTATGTCAGTGCTACTGGAAGAAACCAAATATGGTAATAGCTGAAACTAAAAACCAGCACTTCAAAAACTATTATTTTATTTTTTATAGGAAGTTACACTTTACTAAAAATACCACCGAATTATTTGGTCAACATATACCAAGAAAAAACAAAACAAACTATAGTAACTGCAATCCAATGATAAAACTCAAAATAAACAGCGCTATTTATAGCTGAGCTGATAAAGCACAAAACAAGTAACCACATAATTTTGCCTACTTTCTAAACCTTAGGAGATTACAAATATATTATACATCTCCTAAGGGTTGATAACAGAGTTGTTTGCTTTTATTGTCTCATAAAGGAACACTTTATTATGTAAGTATATCGATTACCCAATTTATGTCGGCATTTATTGTTTGTACAATATGAGAATTGTACTAAAATAACACATGTAATATCTAATCCAATTTTTTTTTGCTTTAAAAACAACACAATAATTGTGGAACTATAAATTTAATATTGGAATGTAAATTTATTTAATGTAGTTATCATAATTAGTGATAGTATTTCCTAAACATTCGGAACTAACCTTTAAGAACAAGCTAAATGTCAAACATAAAACATTTGTTCATAATTATAAGCCCTGAAGATGACCTAGCCCCTTCGTTTGAAAGCTCGGCATTAGAAATTGGTAATAATCTTTTTCCCCTTAGATAATGAATCTTTCATCCACCAAAAAAAGGGGGGAACAATTCTCTAAAATCATCGAAATATTTTGGAAATTTAAAAGGCAAAAAAAGGGGCTTCAATTTACTGTGGCGATTTTTGAATGCAATAGTCCCAATTGGTAGAAAGAGCATTCTTGTTTAATCTTAGGATTTGGTTTACGGGTTTTTGTTTAGTTTATTTGTGCTACAATCAGCGCATTGGCGTTATAAGTAACATTGTTGACGGTGAACAGTAGAGGTAGACGAGGGCAGAAGTTACCCAGTGGTAACAATCCATAACACTGGACTATTAGTCCATTCCGTTCACTAGAGAGGAGATCACAAGGCCACTGTCTTTTAAGACGTCTTGTTGGGTTGCCAAAAAGAGTTCTCGAAGAAAGATTTTTGAGCAAGAGGATTTGCTGCGTTTGATTGCAGGTAAAAGTAAACGAGTGGAGAAGTTACTCAGTGATGATAACACTCCAAAACATTAGACTGTTAGTCTCTCTCTCTTCACTAGAGAGGAGATCACGAGGCCACTGTCTCTTAAGGCGTCTTGTCGGGTTGTAAGGAAGAGTTCTCGAAGAAAGATTTTTGAGCTAGAGGATTTGCTGCGTTTGATTGCAGGTAAAAGTAAACGAGTGGAGAAGTTACCGCAGTGGTAACACTTCAAAACATTAGACTGTTAGTCTCTCTCTTCACTTGAGAGGAGATCATGAGGCCACTGTCTCTTAAGGCGTCTTGTCGGGTTGTAAGGAAGAGTTCTTGAAGAAAGATTTTGAGCTAGAGGATTTGCTGCGTATGATTGCAGGTAAAAGTAAACGAGTGGAGAAGTTACCGCAGTGGTAACACTTCAAAACATTAGACTGTTAGTCACTCTCTTCACTTGAGAGGAAATCATGAGGCCACTGTCTCTTAAGGCGTCTTGTCGGGTTGTAAGGAAGAGTTCTTGAAAAAGGATTTTGAACTAGAGGATTTGCTGCGTATGATTGCAGGTAAAAGTAAACGAGTGGAGAAGTTACCGCAGTGGTAACACTCCAAAACATTAGGCTGTTAGTCAATCTCTTCTGTAGAGAGGAGATCATGAGGCCACTGTCTCTTAAGGCGTCTTGTCGGGTTGTAAGGAAGAGTTCTTGAAGAAGGATTTTGAGCTAGAGGATTTGCTGCGTATGATTGCAGGTAAAAGTAAACGAGTGGAGAAGTTACTGCAGTGGTAACACTCTAAAACATTAGGCTGTTAGTCAATCTCTTCACTAGAGAGGAGATCACGAGGCCACTGTCTCTTAAGGCGTCTTGTCGGGTTTCAGGAAGAGTTCTCGAAGAAACATTTCGAGCCAGAGGATTTGCTGCGTATGATTGCAGGTAGAAGCAAACGAGTGGAGAAGTTACCCAATGGTAACACTCCGAAACATTAGACTGTTAGTCACTAAAGAGATTCACGAGGCCCACTGTCTTTTAAGAAGTTTTGCCAGGTTGCATGGAAGAGTTCTAGAAGAACTTTAAGCTAGAGGATTTGCATGTGATTGCAGGATGAAGTGTGGAGTTTCCTGTATCGTGTTTTTGGCGACTTAGAATGTTAAGACCTGTATTATAGTCCGGTACGAGACGTTACAAGAAGCGTTTACTACGGATCGCAGTATTTTTAGATTATATAGATTGAATTTTATGGAGACTGGTGCGTTTTGGTTGTAGGATTACAGTTTAAGTTGAAATCCAAGGCCCAAGAAATTGTCAATAAGTTTGTACCACTTTCTTCCATGATATTAACTTGAATAGGAGACATTTATATTTATATTATAAAACTAATATCTATTTTGGTGCCCACAGGAAAGCATTATCTATAATATCCTCCCACACAGAAAAGATTGGTGATAATGATAATGTGACAATGTTATCAACGTTTCAATGTTTTGTATGTTTCCCAAAAAAATCAAAAATTCTTGTTACTTTGTATGAAGCAATATATTCCTATTTACAAAAAACTTAACGGCCTGAAATTTCTAAATGAATCACATTAATTATTGGATTGAATTTAAATGATAACCAACTTGTAAAGGAAATTTAAATACATATATATCTGTACACTTTACTTAAAGGAAATGAGATCTGACAAAGACAAGCTTTGAAATGTTATTTAAACTTTTACGCCAATGAAGGCTATTTAACTTGAGCCAAACTTAATTAATATCCTAAACTCAGGTCCCTTAAACGTATAGACATATATATTCTCAAAATATTGTTTAGCAAGTTTATATTCGTAATTTTCTCACTAGAATGAATATTAACTACTAACAAGTATATGATAGACAGAATCAGATATCTACTTAATTAAAAAAGTATTATATAGGTTATATTATGCACTTTATTAAACAGAGTTCAGAGAGGAATATATACATTTTCAAGTAATGTTTTACGTAGATATAACGTTATATGGTTTATGAATGAAGGGTAAAACTTTGGTTGGAGTCCTTTTAAAGGACTTGGCATCAAAAGACTGACATCCTTCTTTTGGGACAACCTTAGAATTGTAAGGAAAGTTACCGGGAGATTTCTCTTGAGATGATATTTTGGGTAGATGTTAAATTATAGAAGCAAGGAAGTGTTGAGGCTTACAGTAGAGGTAGGATAATTAGAGCGTACGCTTTTCATACACCAAACATTGTAAAAAAAACAAAAGTGATAGGCCTATTATATGGGAAATGAGGATACTGTAGTGGTACAACCAACTGTCCGTAGTTTAGGATTGGGGAGTATTGGCTAGGGACGCTGCTTACCTTCATCTCGCCTCCCTTTAGAAAGAGATTTGGAAGACCACTCAGAAACACTATCTATCCAACAAAACTCTACCAATCGTTCTACGCGCAAGCTAACCACTGCTTACTATAGACATCATTATTACTGAGCCATTCACTGCACAACTCGATTAACTCTATAAAACCAAAAAGTGGAGAAATGCGACGAAATAAGGTATTTTTTTTAAAACAATTCCTGTATATAATATAAATTCAACTAAATTTACCGTTATCATTCAACGGCTGCTACTGAATTCGAGTTGAATTATTGCAACGATTTACATTAGAGTACCGAGTTAATCAAAATCAGATCGGCTTCTGAAATAAATTATTTATCATTTAATGGTGTTAATATTTATTATTTGGGAAATTTATTATAAATATAAAAAAGCTGTGACTGAGACCAAGTGCTTTGACAACTTTTATTATTTATTTTTTTAATTTGTTTATTTACTTTGCAACTGTATCCTGGTACAATAGGCAAAAGTGATGAGAGATAAGGGATGGCAAATACACATGCACATGCATGTGCGCCAAGAGGCGTGAGTGGAGTGAACGACGACCATCCAGTGATGGAAACCATTTAGTTCGCCAGATTGGCAAGCTTACACTGCAACCATCCTGAGAGATCGACGTTATATGTTGAGATAGTCGCGTGGCCACTGCCGCTTCAGTCTGCGCTGTGGATTTGAAGGAAGTGTTGTAGTAGACATGTTGTGGATCAGAGGGTTGTAATGATTTTGTAGATTTGAGTGCAGTTTTGTGTAGCGAGATTAGGGCTATTTCAGAGACGAGAGGAATATTTAGATCAGAGAGTATTGTGTGATTGGAGACGTAGAAGGGAGCGTTAACTATTGTTCTTAGGATTTTTGATTGTAAGGTTTGAAGTCGGTTGATGTTCGAATTTTTGGCACTTCCGTAGAGCTGTATTCTGTGCGTCCATATTGGGGCAAGTAGAGCGGTATATAGTGTTCGTTTGTTCGTCAGGGTTAGTTTTGATCGTTTGTCGAGTAGTCTTTTCAACATTTTATACCTCAGATTGAGGTCAGTTCGTTTGAGTCTCGTGTGAGGGTTCCATGTTAGTCGTTTGTCAAGATGTAGTCCGAGATATCGTACTTGGTTAGTATTTAGATTTCAATTCGGTTACTTTGATTCTCCACTTTTGCAGCCAAGGCTTGAGAAGATTTAGGGTGTGATTGGAGTGCACGGCATGCTGTTACAGGATCCAGATAAGGTGTTAGAATTGCAGCTTTGACAACTTAAATTTAAGATATTTCAAAAAAAAAGTGGAGTTAATCGATTTGTGCTGTGAACGGCTCAATTATAAGTCTTTAACTTAATTAAACGAACCCGAAGAGTTAATCTCCTTAAAGACAAGAGATTGGGTTTTAGCATAAAGCGCAACAATCCTCAACAAAATGGCGCCCAGCTTCAAGAGACTCAACGCGAGCTTTGGTGACGTAAATAAGGACTCAGTTGAATAGATGATGAGCATAAGTAGCTTGTCCACACAACGATCTGGACTAACTGTAAGACCTAAGATCAGATAGAATTTGAAGTAGAACCATCCTAATCGAGAAGATCTCCACTTCTTCCGATATTCTTTTACAAACTACCTTCGTTCAGCAATACCGTTAGGATTCAGGAATAACCGGTTGAGGAGTAATTGTAAACAAAGAAGCCCCTTTACCCTTAAAAGTATCATCAATTCCCAAGGATTCCAGAGTGTCTAGGGGACCAGAAAATTGCGTGGGAGACCTTAAGGTCCTTAATGGTTGCCTGACCAACCGAGAAAAATAAAATACCAGCCTGAGCGATACCCAATCCAACGGATTGAACTAGCAGCTGCCATTTTTAATAATAAGTCATCTTCGCTTGGAAGATAAATGTATAATCTGGCCAAGGTCACATCTGGCACGTTCCCATATGCGACATAATGAATAGAACTATGTAATCACTCGTATCTTGTGGCTAAAGTCCGTGACGGACCAAAGAACTAACGGCGCTACCGTCGCAAAACTTTTATCTCAAATTACTACCCTCTTCTTCCCCCAAAAGTGTTCTTAATCGAATTTCCCGGGAAAACTTTTCAAATCTTCATGTTTGTACTGAATATATCTAGTTAGTTGCAACTTCCGCCTTTAAACAGAAGAGTATAGCATTTCTGAAAATTCTCTTACTTCTGCAACAAGAAGTATCATCTCTATTTCTGAACAACCAGAGTATCTGAGAGTCGATATTGCCAACATCATAAAAATATCATTTTCTTGCTCAGTCTTTAGGCAATTATTAAAAAAATTAGACAATTTAATAAAAAATGCAATGTGCTTCAATCAATTGCAATGTGCTTCCATAAATTGCAATGTGCATCCGTGAGAAGGTTTCTCAAAAGTGAAAGATAGAATTTACATATTTTATCTACTATCATAAGCATGTGCTGAAGTCTAAAAGAAATATTTAAATCTAAAACTGATGCAATTTTGCTTCATAAAAGTATAAAAAGTACCAATTATAAAACAATAAACTAGGCGTCACGGTAGCCGAGTGGTTAAGATACTAGACCCGCAAAGCTAAGATGTACTGTTAGTTAGTAGGTTCGATTCCCGGTCTAGACCGTTAGATTTTATTCAATGTTTAATATAAGAACTTTGTAGTAAAGCATGTTTGCTCTCTTAATCTTGACACTTAATCGATAAAGCCCCCCTGAAAAAGTAGGCTATACTTTAAAAAAAAAAACTAACTTGGAAAAATTTGTCATGAGCCTAATAATTACTAGAAACAAAACAATAATTATTTATAAGTTGGAATGGTATTTCCAAAAAAATATTGAACCTAAGAGTTGGATGTGGATATGCTAAAATAATTTAAGTGGAAATTACGGAAGAAGAAAGAGAGGGGGCTAGGGCCCATGTTGGAAATCTTGTTGTAGGTTATGAGTAAGGTTAGTGAGAGGGAACTTTGTGGTTATATATATTGTAGATCAGGCCGTATAGTGGAGAGACCCAAGTCTGGCGGTACACAAGCTGGCTTGTGGGGATGCTGTGCACACACCACTGATCACACGACCACCTGATCTGGATATCCTTGTATAATGCCGTCAGATAAACTACACGCTTCAATAAACTATATCATATTCATTACTATTTATATCTTAAAATTTGTTACGACTAACCAATTTTCTAAAAATAATTTAGCCATTCCCTAAAAATAGTAGACCAAAAATTTAAACCAAAAACATAAAAACGTTACAAAAACTTATTTTTAAGTGTCACTCACATGACTTTTTCTAACTAAAATGTCGGAGTGCTAACTCATTACACACTTTTGGAAAAATAAGCGTTAAAGGTATTTTAAAAAATATGTTTAAAAAGTGAAAAAAGCCCGGTAAATTTGGGCTAAATGTTTGAAAATTTGCTACAAATAGAAATTATAATAACATTTTTAATCTTCGTTAAAACATATAACCGCACATTGTACGGAAGTAGTACTTTATAGCTGTGATTATTAAAACAAATTCGCCTCGCGTATTCCGTTATAAAAAAAAACTATTATGAAAAAATTATTATTATTATTACTATTTTTTTTTTTAATGATTAAAGGCGCGGCAACATCTAAGGTTATTGGCGCCCGGAGCTTTTTTCAGTGCACTGCCGGCCCCCGGACACTGTTCTCTCGTTACATACTCCGGGAGTAGAGGAACATCCATACAAACTTAGTACAGGAGGTATTTGTTCTGCCCAGTCCATCTTCGAATGTCTTGCAAGTCTTACATCTTGACATGGATTTAGTCAAAGAGATCAATACATTGATGTACATATGTTTAAAACGAACAAAATGGCTTTCCCCAATACAATATAAGTTAAAGAAAATGTAGCCAAACAGATCATGGAGTTAGGTGTTAAATAATAATCATTATAAAGCAACAGTATAATTATCACAGTTAAAGAGAAGCTTTTGGTTCTGTTAAGGACGTCTATAGAGCTTTTGATTTGATGTTGTCAGGTAACCATTCAACATGATCAAGCTCCTACTAATCCCTGATAACTCCACCTTCTCTGATTTGTCGATTCATTTAATCTTAATTGATTCTGATAAGTCAAAATGCCTAGCTCAATTAACGGCCAAAATCTTTTCTAAGGACATCTCATTTTGAAAATTAACAACGCAAATCTATAGTAGCTCAGTGGCCTCCGCTCCGCATTACGAAAAAACTTGTCTTACCAACGATTTGTACAACCTGTTGCTCATCATTTACACACACAAATATCGAAACATATTTCGTATAAACACAGAGCGTATGTCGCGTTAAACTTCTTTAACACACTACTTGTACGACGCTCCAGATTACCCATAGAACTAAAACGTTTAATATACAACACTATTCTCAAACCTATGTGAACTTTTACGGACTAGAGCTGTGGGGTTCAGCCAAACCTACAAACATACGGACAGTACAAGACATTTCAGTCAAACTACTGCCGACAGATAGTTGAAGCTCCTTTCTACGGTGACTAACCTCACCCTTTACAACGACCTCAACATTCCCTTCATAGACCAACTCGCCAAGACTAAATACCAAAAGGTCCATACTACTCTCTCGACTAGCTCTAATCCTCTTGTACTGTCTCTCGCTTCCTCTGACTTCCCTAATACTCCTCGCCGACTGAATTGCCAGTTGCCCTGCGACTTCCTCGCAGTCTGAAGACCTAAACGTCATTATTCCCTTAAAGAGAGTGCTACCGCTGGGTAGCTTCTCTCCTCCCGCACCAGTTCATCTCATTCACCTCCTATTTACTTATTGTATATATATATACAGATTGTAAATTACTAAATAGATAAACCATATGTAGCATGTAGTTTTTTTGTACGATTTGTTTTGAACGGTTTTCTAAGGAACGTACCTACCGTGCAAAAAAAGAGTTGGGTGTACTAGTAAAAAATTGACTCTAACATTTGATGAAATTAATAGTTTACTGCGAGCCACAAGAGAAAGTAAGGTTATCCAGGTTTATCACCAATAAAATATTAATTTGAACTGTGATGGTTAATAAAAGACTTAGGTAATTACGTTTATTCAATCTAAAGCACAGCAAAGGTTCCTTTAGAAATAGAAAAAACGAAAATAAAAAAAATCTTAGATAAAGGAGAGAAGTGGCCCTTTCCCTTCAATTTTCATCCGTTGTGTACTACAAGTAATAAACTAGTAATTGAAGCAGCGATTCACCTCAACAGCAGAAAAGGGCTGAATGTAAGCCGCCTCTAGCTGAAAACCCCGTTGTTATTGGAACGTATATAAAAAGAAAGGAAACCTACTTCCCGAAAAAGGGTTCTCTATGTCCGGACTGAATCGAATTTCCCTTCCACCGACAAGTGTATATAGACGCCCTTTTTTTCACTGTAGAAGAAAAAAAAAAAAAAAACAACCCTATCAACAACCTTGGCCCACACACCGCTCCAAAGGGAGCTAAAGCTATGAAGAAGTGGTATATTTGGTGAAGAAGAAGGAAGAAGTAGAACTCCCATCTACCAATGCTCCTTCAGGACTCAGGAGTCCGCCAGTGTGAGTAAAAGTGCAGGATCTAGCCCTTACTTCCGGCTTATAACCGGCGGTGTAGAGGGGGAAGTTAATTCCTTTCATATCCAGACTTCCCGTGTATAGGACGGAGATCACGGCTTACATTCCAACCTACTCTTCTTCACCCTCAGTTTGTAATCATCAACGCTCTTACTACGTGATTTCCTAACACTAACTGACAAACATATACGTACACAATGTTTCCATCAACGAGAGACTATCCCAAAGAGCAACTTATAATCACTGATCAGTAAATTCTCTGATTCAGCTACAGCCAGTGGCTGCTGCCTCATCAAAGTCATTTCCAAACACAATTAATGTAACAATTTATCGCAAGGAGATCTATTTTATTTTTATTTGTAATTCTTTTGCTATTTTTGCTGTCTCTGATTTTTGGCCAGCAATATAATTCTAAACTAAACGAGCGAACACACATTCTAACCCTCTCCCTGCAAACTAAAAGTCGAAATTCTCAATTATCCCCTTAAATCCGTGACCTGTTACACTCACGACGATGTATTGAAGTGATCATTTCCAATCGCCGAAGCGATTGTAATGAAGGAATGTATGAAGATAGTATTCATTTAAAAACTATCATACCCCCAAATTTTAGACAGATACCAGAACTACTTAACTGCACTAGACCAAAATTATTTATTCAATTCCACTTTTAGCCCATACGAGGTGTGGCTATTAAATAACGAGAATGATGCTGCTACAGAAGAACTATGCATCCGCCAAATCCTAACGACCTGCACAGCTGTGCAGCGTGAAGCCTTCTCTTTCGATTGCAGCCTTCTCACGTGTTTGTAGAGAAATCTGTCTGACCGGAACCGTCGTTTGTGTAAGAGGTGTTAGTTTCGTTTTGCCGCAAACATGATACTACACATGTAGTAGAGCAACGAATTGTCGTGAAATTTCACATCAAAACTTGATAAAACCGCTACTGAAACTTATCTTTTATTACAAAGAAGTTTATGGCGATGAATGTTAATTACGTGCGCAAGTTTTTGATTGGTTCAAGCGTTTCCAAGATGGCCGAAAAGACGTCGGAGATGATGACCGCCCAGGTCGCCCTTCCACGACCAAAACGGATGAAAATATCGATTATAATTAATCAACATTACTACCGGTGAGGTGCTTGCTCAACTCCGTGAAAGAGTAAGGGAAAAAACGACCCGATTTGTGGAAGAACAAGTCACGGGTTCTCTATCAAGACAACGCGCCGGCTCACACTGCATTGTCTGCCAAGAACAGTTTCTAGCCAAGTACAACATCCCCAGTTTTAGGCCATCCGCCTTATTCGCCTTAACTTCATTTTTGTCCACCTTTTGAATTAAAGCGCAACCACTACTGAGGTAACTAGTTTGGCTCACCTTAAGAACTGTTCTCTCGTCAAAGAACAAAAAACACTACCTTAGTTCACACCACTTGCAATTGATCTTAAACATATCAACATTATGATGATTTAATTAACGAATTAAAACGGATTAAAATCAAATAGGCATTTAAAAAAATCTATAAATGTCTAAGAAATTACTTTTAACACATTCTTACTTTTAAGAATAAAAATTTTTAAAAAAAATCCAAATACCATATTGAGATGTCTTTGGAAATATTGGGTACACACCTGAAACAAAAACAAAAAAAAAGAAAATTAATTGCAATTCAGGAAAACTGAAAGAAAATATAAAACTCTCAAATTGCAATAATCATCAAATTTGAGCTGCAGCATGAGTTATTACTCTACCTCCTATTTGATTTATTCAACTTATCGTCGGGATACTAAGGTGTAATGATTTTCAAAAAATGTTTTATTTAAAATTTAATTTTCTAAACAACAGTCAAGTAATCGCCTCTTATTTTTCAGGCGGGGCTTAACGCCTAACTACCAATTAGGTGTCGTGAACAGGGTGGCGTAAGCTCATAATTTACTATAAACAATTTTTTTCTAACAAATAAAAAGTTATCATACGCGGGATTCGATCCGGGGACCTTCATCACACAAATCCACGTTCATGACCACTAGACCAACACCCTCCCCAATTCTGAATAATAATAATAACTGGCTATCTTAATCTCTTTTTTTTTTTTAAATATCTTTATCTCTTTATTAAAGTGAGTTCTGTCTGAAAGAGGAGGGTAGAAATACGATCCGATGATAACAAAGGGAACTTATCTCAGTGAAATATTCAAATTAATACGCTATATTAATCCTCTCAGCCCCACTTTTCTTTTTTGTTTATTACTGGTGGATGGATTTCACTAAAAACCATTAACTTCTTATTATTAAAAAGTTTCAGCAGAAGAAAAGAAGTCTCTCTTAAAGATTTAGTCTCCCTTTTTTTAAGTCTTAATTGTAATTTCCGCTAAATGAAAATGGGATAATTTATTTCTTAAACTCAAGATCTTCAACCAATGCTTTGACTCTTAATAATCCCCAATGATATAATTTTTGACGTGAATACGTCTTTAAATTTGCGATCATATGGAGGCAATCCAAAAAACCTAATGATAACAAAATCGGGAGATACAGTTTGGTATTATAGTTTCAAATCTATTGTCTACATCTAAAATTAAATTAGACCACTGGATAGCTAAAGAATCAAAGAATTCATTACGATAAGCAAGGACTTGACGCATCGCGCGCGGTGGAGGGGGAAGCGCCGCAATTTTGAGATCATTTTGCTGCGTATCGAGAAGCTACGATGTTCGTTTAAGTTTTAATCGTCAGCTGTTGTCACAATCTATCGATTTTATATAAAACATTAGTGTAAAATAGTGACAGTGAATATAATAAGGTGTTAGAATAGAAAAAATATTATCAAAAATATATAATGTAGACCTATATGGGTCGAAAAGCCAAAACCAAATACAGAGATCGTATACGGTTGGAAAGGGCTTCTCAAGAACAATCGAATGGTAATAATAAAACACCATATGACCGAGTCAAGCTGTGCTGGGAACGTAAAAGAATGAATACGGCCGAGCGGATCAACGACGGTGTCAGTATATCTGCAGCTGGGGCGGTTGAAAAATAATGCAAGTGGATGATGAAATCGCTTCTACATCGACAACGGACTGTATAGGCATAGATTGTGTTGGATCGTCGATTATGAAGACACATTGGGCAGCAGCTAATGCACGTTTCACTACGACGTTTGTCAACAATCCAAGGCAGTGTCCATGACACAGCAACAGTTTTTTTTTCTCTCTAACTCTTAAGAAGATGGCTCAATGTTGGGTTTTCTGCGAGTTAAACTACTAGAACTACGGGACCAAGGACAACAAAATATTTTAGTTGTACAATAAGCTAAATTTTAACTAGCAGATCTTTTTCCTCCATTATTAAATTAATGTAACTTGATTTTAATTTCAATAAAAGGGACTTTGTCCATGCAGCATTAAGTGGGTAGAGTAAGTTGGCTGTATTAAGCTAAGTTTTATTCATCAATAAACTTAGAAATGGGAAGCAAAGAAAGCAAACTCCTGCACTCAAGAAGTTGGGAGCTTATTTGGTAAAAGCTATAAGGAAACTCTGTAGAAGAAACAAGTATTCTGTAGGGAGGCAAAGGAAAAACTTTTTTTACCTTTAAAGAGGGTGGAAGAAATAGTATAAGAAGAAGAATTGAAACTAGAGGACTTAGAAGAAGAAAAGGTGAACATAAATCAAGATCATGCAAATCAAATTACGAAGTATCACTTTCAGAATGGATACAGTAACTTATCATTAAAACAGAGCAAGGACATTCTCTACCACTCTAGGCCACCCATTTTGACCTCAAGAAATCTTTCTATAGTTCGTCAATAAAAGTACTGAATAAGCAATGTAGAAGTTCTTAACAGCCGTTCAGTTTGCCAATATAATATATGCCCACCAACTTTCAGTTGGTGCAAAAGAACTAAACTTAAATATGCCTCTGCCCCATCAGTATCATACAATATACATTGTCTGGGCAAAAGTTCTTCTTATTTTTTTGGGGGGAGAGGTTAAATCACGTACCATTACCATACACAAGAACAAACACACTTTAAATATGTAGGATCGACATAAAAAAAACATTTGTCCCAGTTAAACATATGTTTGATCCAAAAACTCTAAATGGAAAAGTAAGTTCGGACTTAGTTTGTGTACATTTTTTGTTTATTTTATTCCACGTTAAAACAATAAAATGGAACCCAAAAAAAATAATTTAAAAAAACAAGAGATTTACGATAACCTACTTCTTCCAAAAAGGAATGGTCCAGATAACATCTACATGGGATTGATTTTTAGATACACTTATCTGAATAAATTATTGCTTCACATTTATTTACTTTTATAAAGCTGTTGAAACGTAATTTGTTTCAAAATTATTCACACCTTAAATTGTAAGAAAGAAGGAAGACGTTCAGGGCCTATGGCCAGAAAAAAGTCTGTTTACAAAAACTTGTAGAGGAGAAGGTGGTAATATGGGACAGTCTTTTTTTACCTTGCACATTTTGAACACTACAGAATTTAAAATCTACTCTGAAGTAAAATCATAGACATAACATTATTTGTCTTCGTAAATTTGGAGCCCCTGAGTGGATTACAGCAAGGAGTCTGTGGTGGTGCCATATTGGGTTTTCAGAAAGTGTGGTCCGTAATATGGGACACACATAATAATTATAGTTAATGTTCTCCGTTTCTCCATGAATTGTAAAAATAAGCCTTAAATGTGCCAAAAAACTATATTTTACGCAATTATCGTACATTAAGGGATAAAAAATTAGGGTGTAATCAGTTTTCTTAGAGAAATGTCAAGTCATGATAGGTGTGGACTGGACACAAAAAATCACAAACAAATGGCTCCTTTTCACACGCAGTGCATTCCATATGAGCCCAACGACAACCAATGCACTCAATCCACATTTCTCCGGGCTTTTTGAGTTCTTGAACTTTTCTCCGCAAAAAAATGCAATCCGTATCTTCATTATCTGGTGTCGAATTTTGGGGTGGAGTGGACAAATCCGAATCGTCTTCAGAATCTGTTTGTTTTGATAATAGGCTGCGCATTGTTGACTTTGGGAGCCTGAAGTGAAGTGCAGCTTCTCGAATACCAACTTTTTTCTCCCTTACAGTTTTAATAGCACCTTTTCATCCCTATTTTTACGTTTAGTCCTACTTTTGGCGATGGTCCTAATTTTGTTCTAGGCATATCTTTTTAGGCCCTTTATAGTACCCTGTAGAAAAAGAAATATTTACAAGACACTAGTTTCGCCCTCAGTGCCACTTTTCACACTGGTATGGCAGACGATCCCATAATACCACCATACATCGCGTCCAATATAACCTCATTTTTTCCCCCCAATATACATTCATATTTGAAATCCATAATACTGGCAATTAAAACTCTCTACTTTCTACATTTTTAATGTCTAAGGGAGATTATTCTAACTTTCCTCGGTATTAACCAAAAGCAGAGGAAAATCAACCTTAAGAAAACTTTTTTAGCACTGACAAAATCAACACAGTCCTCTCTTGGACAAAGCTGCCACTCGATTGACGGCGCTGCCTTCTGCAGCAGACAAAGCCTACCCCAAAAGAGTAGTAAGGCACCAAAAACTAACAGATAGCACTATGGTTTCACAAAAACAGGGGTGACCAAAATTCCAACCCCGTCCCAAATTACCTAACTTCTCCTCTTATTGGTGATCTAAGTTTCGGTTAACATTAGAAACGAAAATGCGGATATACGAGGGTCGTTTGAAAAGTCCGTGTAAAAATAAAAACTACTTAATTTTTTGGGGTAAACCTTTTTTATTTTTCAACATAGTCTCCTTTTAGACTATGTTCACATACACTTCGTCCAACGCTGCTCTAGTTTGTTGATCCCTTCCGAATAATAGGATTTGTCCAAGTCTGAAAAATAGCCATTCGTTTCTGCAATCACCTCCTCGTTTGAATAAAATCTTTTTCCCGCCAGCCATTTCTTCATATTGGGGAACAAATAGTAGTCCGAGGGAGCCAAGTCTGGAGAATAGGGGGGATGTGAAACGAGTTGGAACCCTATTTCCATTAATTTTGCGACCACAACTGCTCAGGTGTGAACTGGTGCGTTGTCGTGATGGAAAAGGACTTTTTTGTGGGCCAATCGTGGGCGTTTTTCTTGCAGCTCGGTTTTCAAACGGTCCAATAACGATGAATAATATGCACCTGTAATAGTTTTACCCTTTTCCAGATAGTCGATGAGGATTATTCCTTGCGAATCCCAAAAGACAGTCGCCATAATCTTTCCGGCCGAAGGAACGGTCTTCGCCTTTTTTGGCGCAGATTCCCCCTTGGTAACCCATTATTTAGATTGTTCTTTGGTCTCAGGAGTGTAGTGATGTATCCATGTTTCATCCACAGTGAGGAAACGACGCTTAAAGTCCTGCGGATTCTTCTGGAACAGCTGCAAACCGTCCTTGCAACACTTCACACGATTTCGTTTTTGGTCAAGCGTGAGCAATCGCGGCACCCATCTTGCGGATAGCTTTGTCATGTCCAAATGTTGATGCAAAATATTATGTACCCTTCATTCGAGATGCCCACAGCACTAGCAATCTCACGCACCTTCACTCTTCTGTCATCCATCACCATATCATGGATTTTATCAATGATTTCTGGAGTAGTAACCTCAACAGGGCGTCCAGAACGTTCAGCGTTACTTGTGCCCATATGGCCACTCCGAAAATTTTGAAACCACTTATAAACTGTTCTAATCGAAGGTGCAGAGTCACCATAATGTTTATCAAGCTTCTCTTTAGTCTCCTGAGGCGTTTTGCCTTTCATAAAGTAGTGTTTAATCAACACACGAAATTCTTTTTCGTCCATTTATTGAAAATCACTCGACTTCCTCCATTCAAACGAATGCCAAACACAAAGAAATGGACCGATCTGGCTGAAACTTGGTGTGTGTTCTTCCAAGAGATGCTACTAACTAAACATAACCTCGATACGCGCCAGTGGTGCTATCTCTCTGACTTTGCACGGACTTTTCAAACGACCCTCGTAGTCTCAATTTAATGAATAAATCATTAAAAGTATTTTATTTTTAGAGCCAACAGAGATGTGACCCTTCTTTATATTTTGACTGTTGTTTTATTAGACTATTTTTTTTAAACATTTTTTTGGCTAAAGAAATGGAGAATTAAAAAAAAATGAAAACAATTGTATCTGAAGCTACAAGAACACGTTATAAACCCTGTAGTTTCCCAACTTACTACATGGCCAGGAAATCTTCTTAAGACTGTGGCAGTAATAGTACCCCAATGCATATTAGTGCAATGTTCTCCTTTGAGAGTTTCACAAATGGGGTGAGTTCTCCCTTCACATAATTCATGTATTTAAATAACTCATGTTGTATCAGCTTCACTTGTTACATAAAAATGTACTGCAGTTGAGAAAATAAATAATGTTAAATAAAAAAAAGAATCTATTCACAATCGATTTGAGAATTGTTTAAATATCATTATAATTTTAAATTACGAATACTTTTTGCTGACCAAACTACCGAGGTTTGCAGTTTGTTTCTTCGTTCAAATGGAAACGTAAAATTACTGTTTAGATTTGACTTTTTCTTCTATTATTCAGCATTTATTTAACATTAATGGGAAAAGTTTAGTCCAGTACAATGCTTGAATTGTTAATATTGAAGTAAAATCTTCTATAACAAACTGATTATTCAATCTTTGACGACAGATGAAATTCGAAACCGGTTAGGAATATAAAACATTTACTTCCGACGGATAAAATCAGCAATATTATCTAGCCTCTGCAGTCCTAACTATACGAGGTGTGGCTATTAAATAACGAGACTAGTGCTGTAAAACATTTTATTTTAAATTTATACATATTTAGTTATTATCCCCTTCAATATACACCCCTCCTCTATCCCTACAACGCTCCATGCGAATTTACCATTGTTCGAAACAGTGCTGGAAGTCTTTTACTGTGAACTCCTGCATGACGCGTGCCGCTTTTTCTTTCACAGCTTCAACGGACTGAAATCGTGTTCCTTTTAATGCAGATTTGACTTTGGGGGAACAGATAAAAGTCACATGGGGCCAGGTCAGGCGAATTAAGGCGGATAGCCTAAAACTGGGATGTTGTACTTGGCTAGAAACGTCTTGACAGACAATGCAGTGCGCTTTGTCTTGATGGAGAACCCTGTGACTTGTTCTACCACAAATCGGGTCGTTTTTTCCTTACTCTTTCTCGGAGTTGAGCAAGCACCTCACCGGTAGTGTTGTTGATTAATTATAATTAATTATATAAGATATAAGATTAATTAATTATATAAGATATAAGAACTATAAGGTTAGCGAAAACCTAAGGTAAACAACACTAAAATAGAACTTTCAACACCATTTAGAAAGGTAATCTTAAGGTAGGATTAGTGCACTTAGAGGGCAGTAAGAACTATACACCGTCTACAGAAGGGCTTCCTCCCAAGATGGTGGATTGGGTTCCCACTTTACTGGGATACTCTTACCGCTGGGACCAGTTCAACAGCCCTTTAATGTAAATAACTTTCTCTGAAACCCTCTTTTTAATTCTTATATAATTAATTACTTTTTTTAAAGGCAAAGGTTTTTTTTAATTTTTTTTTTAATTAAATACAAGCACCCAAATCCTTTCTTTAATCTAATTTAGAGGATTTTTATCTTTTTTATTTAGTGCAAAAAGAAACGTCGTCAAGAGTGGAACAAGTTCTCTCATCCAAATTTTGGTGGTTTGAATCATTTATTGGAATTTACAACTCCAACAATTGCAGTGAATTTGGTACAGGATAACACAATGTCTGGGATATTCTGAGTGTAGAAGGCACCCACCCAATGGTGTCATTCGATTATCGTGAACGTATACTATACTGCTCTCACGATATAAGAGAAGTAACAATGATAACAAGAGTAACAAATGAAACAATCGAGTGAAGAAGTTACCCAGTGGTAACATTCCAAAACATTAGACTTGAGAGGAGATCACGAGGCTACTGTCTTTTAAGACATCTTGTCCGGGTTGTCAGGAAGAGTTCTAGAAGAAAGATTTTTGAGCTACAGAATTTATATGAGATTTCAGGCTGAAGTGAAGTTTTCTGTATGGTGTTTTAGCAACTTCGGTGTAAAAGGAATGTTAAGGTCAGTGTATATAATCAGGTTGGAGACATAAAATGGAACGTTTACAGTAGTTCGAAGCATTTTAGATTGAATCCTTTGGAGATTGGAGCGTTTGGTTGAACCCCAGATGGGTTTTAAAATAGAAGTATAAATCAGTCTTTTGTTATCCAGAGAGAGTTTTGATTTATCGTCTTTTAATCTCCTTGGAGGATTTGCCTGGTCAAGTGGAAGAAGATAGGTGCGTTCGTTTAAAAAAATTAGGATGAGCTGCTGGTAGAAGAATGAAAATTTGAGAAAACTAGTATTACAGATCATTGACGAAAGAAATTTTGACATCATTATGGCTTGTGCGGTTAGAAGTATAAAAAGAAGTATTAAGGGATTTTGAGATCATTATGATTTGTGCGGTTGGGAACATAAAACTAAGCATTAAGGGATTTTGAGATCATTATGGCTTGTGCGGTTAGTAACGTAAAACGAAGCATTAAGGGATATTTTGAGATCATTATGGCTTGTGCGGTTAGAAACATTAAACGAAGCATTAAGGGATTTTGAGATCATTATGATTTGTGCGGTTGGGAACATAAAACTAAGCATTAAGGGATTTTGAGATCATTATGGCTTGTGCGGTTAGTAACGTAAAACGAAGCATTAAGGGATATTTTGAGATCATTATGGCTTGTGCGGTTAGAAACATTAAACGAAGCATTAAGGTATTTTGAGATCATTATGGCTTGTGCGGTTAGTAACATAAAACTAAGCATTAAGGGATATTTTGAGATCATTATGGCTTGAGCGGTTAGTAACGTAAAACGAAGCATTAAGGGATATTTTGAGATCATTATGGCTTGTGCGGTTAGAAACATTAAACGAAGCATTAAGGTATTTTGAGATCATTATGGCTTGTGCGGTTAGTAACGTAAAACGAAGCATTAAGGGATATTTTGAGATCATTATGGCTTGTGCGGTTAGAAACATTAAACGAAGCATTAAGGGATATTTTGAGATCATTATGGCTTGTGCGGTTAGAAACATTAAACGAAGCATTAAGGGATATTTTGAGATCATTATGGCTTGTGCAGTTAAAAACATAAAGCGAAGCATTAAGGGATTTTTCGTAGTATTAATAGTAGGTACAAAAGTTTGGTAGTTACCACTACCAAAATATGCTTTAAAAACCTTAATAAATTAATGATACAAAAAACCTCTTCTTCAATGAAACCGCCAACTAATTCATAAATACCAATTTCTTTCATACAATTACCTCATCCACAGCGTTATTCATGTATCACAGATGATAATATTAATATTTAAAGCGAGTAGGCCATTGAAGGTAAAATTTGTTACCTTTAGAATCAATATTAACAGAATTAAAATCAATATTTCATGTGGTCTCTGTACACTGTAGCCAACATTTCCCAGTTGTGCCAGTTCCGCATTGGAGCTGTGGTCTGATATATCGCTTGGAAATTTTCAATATAAAATATTGGCCCGTTAGAATGCATTTTTCTTCACTCACTTTCTACACTGCATGTTTCATCCTGCATAAACATGTTCTTCCAACTACATTTTTTTAGAAAATAAAAATCCGCTCAAATTTTCAATACCAGTGCACCAGTTGGCTTCATTGGGAGGGTCATTTGTATGCAATTGTGTTTTTTACTTCATTATATAAACCTGAAGTTGGTCTAATGTTCTAAATTGATTAGTAGTTTTCGTCAATTACTATTTTTCCCACAATGATGTTGTATGTAATAAACAATATATATTTTTATTTATTTATTTTCTGTTACAACCTCAAAGGTATACAGAGAGTGAGTTGACCTGAACTCCATACAGATAATACAAAATAAAGAGATTGCTTGATCACTTAAAACAAATAAAAATAATAAAAAAAAAACAGTAAAAACGAAGAAAAAAATTACAAACATATATATAAATGAAATAACTGTACAAAATGACAATAAATTAAAGTTCGGCTCTTTCAAAATAATAAGATTTAAAAAAAATTAACTTAAAATATTTCTTACTTTAAATATATTTACACAAAAAATGAAGATTTCATTTAGTTTACTGATATGGCTTGTCTCCGTGAACTTCAGTAAATTAGTTAATATCTCATCACTATTACCTGGGGGTAAGTTGTGTTTATTGAAGAATTTTGTTCTGTAGGAAGAAAAGGCAGGACAGTTAATAATACAGTGAGCGATACTATCAGGTTCATTTACAGAGCAAAGCTTGCACATTCGGTCAACATTAAATTCATACTTCCTCTTATCTATAAAAATGGTACATTTCTTTTTATAAGACAACCTTAATTGGGCTATAAGTCTTAGTTTAGAGATATGAACATTGCAAGACAGGTAAAATTCTTTTTCCATTGAAAGACTACTCATATGTCTATACAACAAGTTATAACGGCTATCCAAAATGAGCTCTATATCTCTTGAAAATAAATTATTTTTAAATGAATCCAGCAAGCCTTGGGAATTCTCTTTTACTACCTGAGTATTCTGTGACAACCAAACTTCCTCCGCACCAATAGAGACCAAATACCCCTTAAGCGCAAGTATCCAGTTATAAGGCATGTCGTAAGAGTCACTTAATTCCATCCATCTCAGATAACACGCTTTTGGAATACGGTCCTCTGGCATCTCAAGTAAGACAGACCACCAATTCAGCATTCTTTTAAATATTTGGAATTCTGTATGTATCCTACCGCATTCAACCCTAACGTATGAATCGGGCGTGTTTCTCGGGAGGTGCAACAATAATTTTAAAAACTTTAATTGGCCTCTCTCAATTACCTTAGTGTATTTAGGACCCCAAATTTCCGCCAAATACAATAAAACACTTCCCGAAATTGAATCATACAGAGTTACGTTGGAATCGAAATTGTCACTCTTACAAGATCTTAAAAGGGTCAGAACAGAGGCAGTGGCTGATGCATTCTTGGCCAGAAAATATTTAGAAGTTAAGGAGAACTTTGCTGAAGGTGAAAAGGGGACTCCAAGATATACAAAATTATTTGAGTATTCGATATAATGACCATTATACATTAGACGCTTTACTGTAGGAGGATTTCCACCCTTGGAAAACACCATAGCAAAAGTTTTATTAGTGTTCACTGTAAGCAAGTTTTCTTCGCAGTATTCTTTTAAAATGTTTAAATTTTGTTGGGAAGCCATCCATGTAGGAGACAACAACACCATATCATCCGCGTAAAGAATCATCTGTAAATCTTTATTTTTATTTAATGGAAGGCCGGTGAAGTTGTGACTAATAAAATACTCAACAATATTTGAGGTATACAGAGAAAAGAGCAGAGGGCTCAATATTTCACCCTGTAAAACCCCTTCAGATACAGGGATTTCTTGGGATGCACCATCATCAGCATAAATCACCATTGAAGCATTGTCATACAAATTTTTAATTATTTGTAAAATTTTTCGGCTTACGCCTAAACTATATAATTTATGCCACAGTTTTTGATGATTGATCGAATCGAAGGCTCTTTTAAAATCAACGAAAACCGCATGAACTTTGCTTCTTTTTTTCCTAAGATTAATGTTAACGATTCCTGCCAAAGTGAACACACAGTCACGGCAACCTCTATTCTTTCGGAATCCCATCTGCTCCTCAGGGATCAGATGGAATTGTTCAACCCAATTATAAAGTCTGTTATAAACTATTTTAGTAAATATTTTAGTTATGCAATTGAAGATCGCTATACCCCTATAATTATAGGGGTCAAGGGGATCTCCCTTTTTAAAAATCATTTTCATTTTAATTGAAGACCAAGCTTTCGGGGGATACTCAGAGTGAAGGACCTGATTAAATAAGCCCAGCAGAAATTCTACCCAGGACGAGTTGAGAGCTTTAAAACACTCGTTCGGAATCAAGTCCAAACCAGCTGCTTTATTAGGTTTACATTCATTAATACTTAATTGGATCTCATCAAGCGTTATATCTGAATCCAAAAAGGGATCAAAAACACCAAAAAAACTAAGCTCGTCCACAATTTTTGGAGGTAAGATAGAAAAGTAAAATTTTGCCCAATCCCGACAAGGGACGAGATTCTGACCTGAGAAATTTCCTCTAAATTTATTTACCGCGGTCCAGAATTCTGCGGGGTTTTTTACATTTCGTAATGTGACTTTTATATTTTCACTATATGCCTTCTTACTGGATGCAATAATTTCTTTAAAACTTTTTTTAGAATTACAATACTCTTTCACCATATCCTCATTATAGAAGTTTCTTTTACAAAGCTTGAGTTGGTTTTTCACCTTTCTTTTCGCTAAACGGCAGTCCTGGTTGAACCAAGGCTTATAGTCAATACCTTTAGTATAATCAAACCTGTTAACACTTTTATTCAGCAACATTCCGGAGCTTAACATTAAATCATTCATGTGAATTTTAAATAATAAATATTTTTCATCTAAATTTTCAAGAGAATTTCCATGGATACCGAACTCATCCAACAAACATTTTAACTTTTTAATAGTTTCATTATTTCTTATTAACAAATTTATAGTATAATTAGGTTTAACATTTTTATAGAAATTAAGTTTTGTGAAAGGAGTTATTATTGAAAGAATACAAATATTATGGTCCGTAAGATATGAGTTATTCTTAATTTCAAACTTATAAATACAACTAGCACAGTGCATATTGGCCCAAACAAGATCAATTACGCTACAGCCTTGATTATTGATATAAGTAAACTTCCCTATTCCATCTCCTTCTGTACGACCGTTACAAACGAAAAGTCCGTATTTTTCCATAAGATCGACTAAGAGAGAGCCCCTTTTATTACAAAGAGAATCTTGAGAGTTTCTATGCCCTTTAACACAGGAATTTTCAAATATTACATCTTCCATGGTATTTAACAAGCCAATACGTGAGTTATAATCTCCACCAATTATTATATTAGAATCAGAATAATTTAGCATTACAGAATAGAGGTCTTCAGAAAAAAAATCAATGATATTAGCGTCTAATAATGTAGGTTTCCAATATACTAAACCAATTACAAAATTATTGTTACCGAAAGTAGTACTCAAACATAAAAAATAATCTTTATTACTTATAATACTCACATTAGTGAACAGGTTTTTTCTCAAAAAGAAAATTAATCCACCAGAGGCTCTACCTTTTTTATGAGATTTAATAGCCCTAGAGGAAAAAAATATATAATCTTCTAAGAATTTAGGGGGTAAAATATCTTCTTGATAAAGCCAGGTCTCACAGAAACACAGTATATCAATATTTAACAGCACTTTAATCTCACTATCAAGCAGATTATATAAAGAATTAAAACCCCTAATATTCCAGAAACCCACTTTAATATCAGGCCCAACAGCACTTTGCACAAAAACATTTTCAGATTTAGCTTTCTTTTTAATCACTTTCCCTTCTTGAGTAAAAAATCGGTGATCGAGGCAGACCTTGATGGTTTTGGTTTTCTCTTCCTTTTCGAAGCGACGGATATTGCAGAGGCATCAGAGTCAATAGGTTCTTCTTCTTCGGAAGTATTTCCAGAAAACAATAGGTGCTCACTTGGCCTGAAGATCAACAAGTCTTCTTTAGATCTGATCACTATAGGTTTGTCATGTATAGTTTTTTTAACTAAAATTCGTCCATTTCTATGCCAGACAAACTCCACCAAACCTTGCCTTCTTAACTCTCTTGTTTGTTGAAATAGTTTATAAGTAAATGAGGAGAGAAGTTCATTAACATAAATGTTTTTCCCATTGTATTCGGCGCTCACCTTTACTTTGTTTTTCTTAGCGTTTATAATAAATCTATTCTTCATAGAAACATGAACAAATTTCACAATAATTGAAGATGAGGATTCTCTACCAAATTTACGACGATAGATGAAATCAATCATCTCTTCCTTTAATTCGATTTCTATAACATTTGCTAAACACTTGACTGTGTTGAACAGATTTTCATTTTCAGCCTCAGTGATATTATCAATCTTGACAAAGTTTTGAACTGAGACTTGAGAGCAATAAAGTACTTCTTTATTTATCTCTAAGATTTGCTTTCTTAAGGATTTATTTTGTATTTCCAGATTTGTAATTTTTTTCCTACATAATTTCAATTCTTTTTCCAAATTAGCAGATAACTTGTTAAATTCCAATTTGAGGCTTTTCATCTCCGTTGACAATGTAGCCTGTTCTTTTCTACCGGCGGTGACATCATTAGATAATGCATCTAATTTTGAGATAATAAGACTGTTAATATTAGAATCACCACTAGTATCAACACATTCCTTAACATTGGCCATACTAAGAAAGAAGCCAACAGAAATTTTCAATTATCAAAGAAATTAATCAGCTCGTTATCAATAACTTTTTATTTAATAAAATAGAGGTAATGCTTACTATACAGACGCACACCAGTAGTGATACGATAAATAGATTAACTTCTAAGGTGACCTTGAACACTCCCCCACTACAGTATTCCATATAGCCAAGAATAACAAACTTTTATGTAGGTAGTTGATATACTTATTGTTATCTCTTGTGACGTATTCTCCCCACTAATAAATATGGTTGTTCTTATAGCAATTAATTTTTATCAATTAAACAGAAACGGTTCGTTAAAAAATCTTGAAATTTCACACTGAGGCAGTTAACACTTAAACTTCAATACTCACAAATTTTCAGCCCTAAATTCGGTTTAGAACCAAGTAAAATCAAGAATTTAATCAGACGCGAAGTGCACGCTATGACAGTCTAGAGTCAACTCCTAAACAATATATATAAAAGATATGCATATTTTTAGGAAAGGCAAATATTAATTATTAAAGTACTCAATTGATTAAAACACTTCTTTACAAGTACTCAATTAAAGGGACTGCATTTAATTATAATTAAAAATGAATTATTATTACAAGAAGTTATTTATTTGTTATTTAACTGTGTGTAATTTGCGCTTTCATATTTGGCTAATACTTTTGTTTGCCAAAAATAGTAGAAAGTAGAAAAATTAAAAATAAAGATCTTCCATTACATTAGGTGGCCAAAGAGGGCGTGGTGTGACAAACATGGGTGGGTAGGCGTGGTTTAATAAACAGTTCTCGCTTCTGATTGGCTCTGCAACGAACTTACTTCTCACACTTCCATTCTTCGCTGTGATTGGCCAATTCTTTATTTTGAATTATTTCTATGAAAAATAAAAGTTAATTATTTTTACTAATTTTTCCTCCGCAGGTATTTAATGAAGTATCAAATTATGCAATAAAAAAAATTTCTCAATAAAAAATAAAAGATTTTTCTCGCTTAATGTCTTGTTTAATAAACTAATAATAGTAAACAGGTCATTTTCTTGGGAAGTAGGTAAAAGAAAAATTGTGTACCATCATCTATTATATCCCCCATTTTGTATGTTTATAAAGCATAGGTCTGTTATTTAAATATTTTTAAAGATTTAATGATGAACAGCTTAATATCTCCTATTACAGACAATGTCAGTTAAAATGGTGGACAACTACTATTTACTGAACAAATATTTTGTACGTGAAAATGTCCAGCAAAAGGGTCTTGTGAGATAAGTAAGTTTTGGTAGCTATTTTTTTGTTTTTCATACAATTAACGCACACTATAATCTGTTACTTTCAAATATGTTTCACAGCCTTGCAGATAACCTGGTCTTTAAGTCGAAAGTTCGGCTAAAAATTGGCATATTATGGCATAATTATATTGCATAAAAAGAAAAAGTATAAAATAAATGTTTTTAGGATGAATTCCCTAAGACATAATACAAGGCGATGTTACCAGCATATAACTGAACAATGTTGTAAAAGGGATGTAGTGCTCCCCATCATAGGATGAAGATTTATAGTATACAGCACGGAAGTGTGCCGGCAAGAAGATAAGATAGAAAAGGAAATTGAGATTGTGTAATATATATTTTACGAACGGCAGGAGACGGGTACTAAGATGAAGGAGAAAGATGGAATTATATTCTAAAAGAAGCAAGGATTAGACGTTTTGGATATAATATAATAAACAACCTGTTTAGATAACTTGAATAATACAGCTTATCCAATGGGAATCGCGCAATTAAGGATAACAAATTGTAGGCTTAAATTTTACATTATTCGCTTTCGTTTTAATAAATCCACTAAGTAGAACTGTAATCATTTCTACATCTTGCTAGGCTTCAGATTTCGCAATACTATGAAAGGAGTGGATAATGTTCACTGGATCCACAAAACTGACATCCAACACTTCCAATATGGCGGACCAATCAGTTTTGAAGTGATTTCATTCTCAAAATTTGCTTGCCAAGTCTAAAAAAAATTTCGTACTGTCTGTTAAGTACTGGTCTTTTTTAAATTTGTATGTGTGGTTTCCAAAAGTATCTTTTGTCGTAGGAAATAAAGATGATGGGGAAGATGGTTATATACAGGGTGATCCATTTAAAATGCATCAATCGCTAATAACTTTTTAGGAAAGCGGAATTTCGAAAAAACCCACGAAGTAAACTACATGTTTTTTTTGGGTCTAGTTTTCAAATTTTCCACCCCCGATGCAGTATCTTCATTTTTGGCGGAGTTAAGGCCCAAAAAAACTGATCGGGGTTTCATAAGGACCACTGGTTTTTTGACAATGATTATGAAAACTACATGAAAAATGACGTTAACCCCGTTTCAATATCCCTAAATTTTGTCAATATATTTTAGGAAAAAAATTACAATTTTATCTTATTCGTGATTGGTTGTCAATATTAATTTTCCACCAAGATATCGAAACGGCGTCAACGTCAACAGCATCGGGGGTGGAAAATTTGAAAACTAGACCCAAAAAAACATATAGTTCATTTAATGGGTTTTTCCGGAATTCCGCTTTCCTAAAACGTTTTAGTGATTGGGGCGTATTAAATGGATCACCCTGTACATAAATAATGTTTTTAAGCCGCATTGACATCTGAGAAAATTGGCACCCGGAGCTTTCAGTAATCTCTACCTAAGGACAATAATGTCTTTAACCAGAACTAAGTTGTAAGAACCTCCTAGAAAGAGAAAACCTAAGGGACCAGCAGCTGGATTCGAACCCGGGACCTCCGCATGAAAGTCCAATACGCTAACTGCATAGCTAATCCGTTCCCTAGTGCGAGATGAAAAAGAAAGAGGAATAATAAAGCAGTCTCTATTGATGTAAAGGATTTAAATATTAAATAGAAAATAAAGGATTATAAAAACAGAAAAAGGTTTTAGGAAGTCCTTCAATTAGATTTTCAAGTTTATATTAATAGTAATGCTTAGTTTGTAGAGTAAAATCGGGCATAAGAAATAAACTGAATAAAATATAATGAGTAAAAAAGGACCGAAATGTGAAATAGGCCAAGTTGTGGGTGGATGACTCCTCCAGGGAGCGCAAGAATATGAATAAGCAATGGAGGAGGATGTTAGCTGTTCAGTCTGAGCTACGTATACATGTGTCGGCTTGCTAGACATGACAAGCTGTAATATTATATCTTTCATCAAATAAACAAATTTCTTTGATGTAATGCTTCTACCACTTACATAATATAAATCATCTACAAGTTTCATTAAGTTGGTGGATTTAACTATAGCTCTCATTAAACTGACGAAGAGCTTTCAGTACCAAGTGTATGTAGCTTCAGAGTTCTTTTTTCTCGCAGTTTTTTAATTAACTCGATCTCAATTAATGAAAGGCAAAAGAAACTAAAGCTATACTAGAGAGATCTTGCTGTTGTTGCAGCTTTACTCGTACTAGATAAGGACAAATTTTGGACAAATCAACGGAGATATTCAATTTTTGGTACACTCTAATTATGTAGACATCTAATTTATTTATTTTTGACCTACTCCACTATATTTCGAATTATTGTTGTATGAAATTCAATTCAGTCAATGTTGGTTATACCAGATAGTCCTACCACTAACAAGTTTCTGCTCAACCGCGAAAACCAATAATAAGCAAACATATTGTTGTGACTATGGTAGTCTAACATAATTAATCTTTTCAAGCAAACTTTCGAGAAGTCGCGTATCAGCCATGTTCTGGAACCCTAAAATACCACTTCAACATGCGTTCAACCACTTTACATTCTAATTAATCCTAATTTAAGCCACAAATAATGGTTTGACCGGTCAGTTCTTAACTAAGTTCTTTGTAAAATTTATCGCATGCTTACGAGGTGTGGCTATTAAATAACGAGACTGATGTTGCTACAGAAGAACTATGCATGCGCCAAATCCTAACGACCGACAGCTGTGCAGCGTAAAGCCTTCTCTTTCGAATGTAGCGTCTCACGTTTGTGTAAGAGGTGTTAGTTTCGTTTTACCGAAAACATTATACTACACATGTAGTAGAGCAACGAATTGTCGTGAAATTTCACATGAAACTTGGTAAAACCGCTACTGAAACTTATCTTTTATTAAAAGAAGTTTATGGTGATGAATGTTAATCACGTGCGCGAGTTTTTAAGTGTTTCAAGCGTTTCCAAGATAGCCGAGAAAATATCGGAGATGATGACCGCCCGGGTCGCCCTTCCACGTCCAAAACGGATGAAAATATCGAAAAACGACCCGATTTGTGGAAGAAGCAAGTCATGGGTTCTCCATCAAGACAACGCGCTGGCTCACCCACCATTGTATGTCAATTTATATACATAAAACTGGAGTAGATGATATTCTTACTCAGGGTAACCCAAAGATTTGTTTTAATTTATTTTATCTTGGAATTAACAAATTTACCACAAACTAATGTTTTAATCATGTTCCTTAATATTCAGTAGGTTTGTGGCTACAGTTATGGTTGGTTTTAGATTTACAGAGCACCGTGCTGCCTATCTACATCCATTGTACTCTCTCTACTGGTGACAATTTACCACAACAATCTCTTCAGTTGGCAGAATGGATCTAGGTACTGCCTCCAAAACATCTGGTAACTTCCTATTCAGGAGTTTCTTGAATAATGTGACACTTCAAACAGTCAAGAGATGTAGTAAAGAGTCTCAAACAGATCTGTGCAACTTTTTGTTTTAAAATCAAAAAAGCCACTTCAGGATTTTTGTTTCTAAAAGACGTAAGTAAGTCCTAGAATTTTAAAATTAAAGTTGCATTTTGGTTGTGAATTACCAGAATTCATTTTGATTGGGAAATAATTATTGTTACAATTACATACTGATGAACAAACGATTTTAAACACTTGAAAAATCAAGCTGTAAATAAGTTAAATCTTAAAAAAATGAACGCACTAAATAGTTAAGGTGAAACATAACTTGAAACATACTTTTTCTTCATCTATCTTGTTTTGGCGAGGTTTGTTTAGCCTTGTCTGTTTGTTTGTTCCAGAATAACTTTGAAAGAGTGTAGCTACAAAAGTTAATTTGGTCGTTCATAATGTTTTGGCGAATGACTTTTTGTTTTCTACATTTCCATTCTTTTGTCCCATACGTCTTCCATTACTTCCTGTATGTAACAACGCCATTTAGTTCTTGATAATGTTTGGTTGGTGACTGTGGATCTGCTATGGTGGTTTGCTTAAGTTGAGTCTTGTTTTGTTTGTAATTTCTACGTGCAATTTCAACAGTTTTTTCTATTGTGTTCTAAAAAATGAGTGAGATCAATTTCGAGCAACGGTGTGCTATCAGGTTTTGCTTCAGACTTGGGCACAGTGCAACGGAAACTCTTGCTAAACTTCAGCAGGCCTGCGGAGATAAGTGTTTTGTCAAGAGCCCAGGTTTTTCGGTGGTTTAAGGCATTTTCAGAAGGTAGTAAGTCGATTAAAGATGAACCACAAAGCGCAAGGATTTCATCTTCTTGTGCGTTCAGATCGTCGGTTGACAGTCAGAATGATCGGGGAAGAGTTAAATTTGACTCACACCACCGTTCATCAAATTTTGACCAATGAATTAGGGATGAGAAAAATCTGCGCGAAATTGGTTCCAAAAAAACCTTTCGCAAGACCCAGAAGAACATCAGGAAGGAAAGATGCCTTGACTTTTTGGATTCAATTGAAAATGACCCCCATTTTCTGGAACGTGTCCATTACTGGTGACGAGTCTTGGGTGTCTGAGTACGACCAAGAAACCAAGCGCCAGAGCATGGAGTGGCACACATCAACCTCTCCAAGGTCCAAAAAAGCAAGGATGGCGAAGTCCAAAAATCAAATGCATGCCGATTTGTTTTTTCGATATCCACGGAATCGTCCACAAAGAGTTTCTACCTCAAGAGTTTCTACTTTTACCGAGAGGTTATTGAAAAACTTCGAAAAAGGGTCATTCGTGTGTGAGACCAAACATCAAGAACAAGTGGGTGTTGCATCACGATAATGCTCCTTGTCACACAGCAATTTCAATAAACCAGAGTTTTTGGCCAGTAAAAACATTCCTGTGGCTCCTCAGCCATCCTTATTCGCCTGACTTGAGTCCTTGTGACTTTTTTCTCTTCCCGAAGTTGAAAAATCAACTCAAGGGAACTCATTTTGGGACAGTCGAAAACATTCAAACGGCTGTAACCGACCAGCTGAAGGCTATTCCAGTATCGGAGTTCGAGCACTGCTATGAGGAGTGGAAGAAACGTCTCCAGCGCTGTGTGGCTTCAGAAGGAAGTTATTTTGAAGGTGACAATATAGAATTGTAATTCTTTTTGAATAAAATTTTTTTTAAAAGATCATTCTCATTACTTAATTTACAGACCTCGTATTTCAAATTCTTTATTCTTCCAAATGTCTTGGATTATCTTAAGAGATGTTGACAAAATTTCTAAGAAACAATGGATTTCTTCATTGTCTATAAATCAAGCTTTCGAGTAAATTTCAAACTGATGCATCTCTAATGATCTTTTCGAATCAAAGCTTAGCAACATTTTAAAATAGAAGAAGAACAGTAGAAGTCATCAGGACAATGAGGTGTTACTCCTGCACAAACTTCTATCGGCTGGCTACACGAGTATACATCGGCGGGCTACTAATCATAAGCAGGTCATTCGGCCAAAGACATGTGACCCCAGGTGACCTTTTTTGTTCGTGTTAAATAAAAATTAAATATATATATATATATATATATATATATATATATATACTGAGCATACGCCTACAGTAAGGGCCTCAAGGTTTGAAGATGTAACCAGGTTACTCTCTTAAAAACCTTTCATTTCTCATCAAGATTTCCAAGCAGTTACACCCACCGCACGCCTATAAACTGCTATTCAGCTGGTTATTAGTATAACATAAATGTTACACATAAAAAAAAAAACGATCTTCTCAAAGAAAATTTATGAAGGGATATTTATTTTCCAAACTTTATAGTTATTTATTTAACAAGTGTGGAAAGTAGTACTTTTCCTCACGCGAGGCAGGGTTTGCACGCACGAGCGAGCGAAGCGATGAGAGGATAAATGGCGGACAAGAGGATTGAAATGAGAGTGCAAGTTCTGGATGAAAACTTTTATAGCGAGTTCGTGCAACTTGGACCTAGAAACGGAATTTCCAAGTCTGTGTGGATGGGTAGATTTGAAACGTAAAATGGAGCCGTTAACGATAGTGCGGAGAATTTTAGACTGAAGCGATTGAATTCGTTGAAGATTTGGAGCGTTTCGTTGAACTCCAAAGTTCAATACCGTAAGTGCAGGCGGGGTTTTAGTATGGAATTGTAAATCAGTCGTTTCTTATTAACGTTGGTCTAGTAGTCTTTTAAGTAGTCGAGAACGTCTGCTAACTTCAGTTCGTTTAAGTCGTGTGTGCGAGTTCTAAGTCAGTCTTTTGTCTAAATAAAGTCCAAGATAAAAGACACAACATTGGCAGGAGGAATTAGAATTCAGTCATAGAAGATCGGAGGAAGAGTGACCCGGCGGAGAGTAAAAGTAATATTTTGAGATTTTGGAGAGGAAACTTAAAATAATAAAAACAATCTGCACGATTGCCACAACTTCTCCTAAAGTGGGGTAAGAGAATATAGAAAGTGCTTCTCTCCAGATCATTTGACAGAAATCTATGGCAGTAACTATGGAAGTAACGACCTTATAATCTCAAGTAACACAATCTTATTCTAAAAAAAATAAAAACTTTCATCTTAAACTAGAAACAATTAAGATGTACACAGGATGAGCTCAGGTTTTAAAAAGGAAATGTTAAACAACTAGAATAATTGCGGACGTGAAACAACAGAAGTTATTCAACCAATCTAATTAATGCAACTGGGTTAACCAGTTTTTGTATTTTTGTTTGTTAATTTCCAAAATTATGAAATAAAACTTAGAATTTCCTAGCAAGCTCGGTATTCAGTACATACGAGGGTCGTTTGAAATATCCGTGCAAAGTCAGAGAGATAGCACCACTGGCGCGTATCGAGGTTATGTTTAGTTAGTAGCATCTCTTGGAAGAACACACACCAAGTTTCAGCCAGATCGGTCTATTTCTTTGTGTTTGGCATTCGTTTGAATCGAGGAAGTCGAGTGATTTTCAAAAAATGGACGAAAAAGAATTTCGTGTGTTGATTAAACACTACTTTATGAAAGGCAAAACGCCTCAGGAGACTAAAGAGAAGCTTGATAAACGTTATGGTGACTCTGCACCTTCGATTAGAACAGTTTATAAGTGGTTTCAAATTTTTCGGAGTGGCCATTTGAGCACAAGTGACGCTGAACGTTCTGTACGCCCTGTTGAGGTTACTGCTCCAGAAATCATTGATAAAATCCATGATATGGTGATGGATGACAGAAGAGTGAAGGTGCGTGAGATTGCTAGTGCTGTGGGCATCTCGAATGAACGGGTACATAATATTTTGCATCAACATTTGGACATGACAAAGCTATCCGCAAGATGGGTGCCGCGATTGCTCACGCTTGACCAAAAACGAAATTGTGTGAAGTGTTGCAAGGAGGGTTTGCAGCTGTTCCAGAAGAATCCGTAGGACTTTAAGCGTCGTTTCGTCACTGTGGATGAAACATGGATACATCACTACACTCCTGAGACCAAAGAACAATCTAAACAATGGGTTACCAAGGGGGAATCTGCGCCAAAAAAGGCGAAGACCGTTCCTTCGGCCGGAAAGATTATGGCGACTGTATTTTGGGATTCGCAAGGAATAATCCTCATCGACTATCTGGAAAAGGGTAAAACTATTACAGGTGCATATTATTCATCGTTATTGGACCGTTTGAAAACCGAGCTGCAAGAAAAACGCCCACGATTGGCCCACAAAAAAGTCCTTTGCCATCACGACAACGCACCAGCTCACACCTCAGCAGTTGTGGTCGCAAAATTAATGGAAATAGGGTTCCAACTCGTTTCACATCCCCCCTATTCTCCAGACTTGGCTCCCTCGGACTACTATTTGTTCCCCAATATGAAGAAATGGCTGGCGGGAAAAAGATTTTATTCAAACGAGGAGGTGATTGCAGAAACGAATGGCTATTTTTCAGACTTGGACAAATCCTATTATTCGGAAGGGATCAACAAACTAGAGCAGCGTTGGACGAAGTGTATAAGCCTAAAAGGAGACTATGTTGAAAAATAAAAAAGGTTTACCCCAAAAAATTAAGTAGTTTTTATTTTTGCACGGACTTTTCAATCGACCCTCGTAGATAACGCCAACGGAATGCTTCCAAGTTAAAGTCCAAAGCTTTGGGAAAAATACTCTTTATATTAGTTTAGGTTAGTATCGGATTTGGGCACTAACAGCTCGGAGTTAGGAGCTAAATAAGTAACTTCACCAGAACTCCCATTAAAATAATTGTGCTCGACATTTTAAGTATTATTGAATGTTTTTTGTTTTTTTTTAAATTCTTTTACAGGATATTCTACGTGTATAAAATTTACGTGGTACTAAAACTGTTGTATACATACAAGTAGTGCTGGGGCGAGACGCAGGCACCACAGTAGCCGAGCGGTTAGAGGCGAGACCTGCAAAGCTAATATGTACTGTTGGTACTGGGTTCGATTCCCGGTGTCTAGGCCTTAAATTTTATTTAATGGTTAATAAAAAGAAATTTACAGTAAAGTATGTTTGCTAGTCGCCTCTGTCCACTGTCACCTAATTGGTATAGTTGTGCATAATGCCCGCCTGTAAAACTAAGCAATTACAGTCAAGTCTTCCATAAAGGACACTCTCACTAGCGGCCACCTCCATTTACGGACCAGTTTTTGCATTTCCCCGTTTTACCCCTATACACTTTCTATATAAAAGAACCTCCGTCTAACGGACACTCTACATAGCGACTGCGGGCATTGATTTTGGGGAACGGATTATATGTTTCACCTCCCACCAACGACCACCTTATTATTAAAGGTTCCTTTGACGCGGTGATCAAAATAATTATCCCCTCTAAAGTTTTTGTTTTTTTTTCTGGTTTTTCCTAAAGTTTCCTATATAAGCTCCATACGTCTTGTACCATTTTAATCATTTTTCAATATAACTTTGGACGAACAATATTATTTTTTCCGATATGTCTCTCAAACGAAAGTGGTTAACACTAGAAGAGAAAATAAATGTGTTAGAAGATTTTGCAAAAACCAAATCGAGCAATCGTCAACTTGCCGAAAGGTTTGTTCTATTTTTCTAAGAAATTCAATGAGTTTGCATAATTTCAAAAAAAAAAAGAAATTAATTAAGTACAATTAGGTTTGGAGTTGGAAAAACGCAGATTACCAATATTTTGAAGGACCGAGATGGAATCTACGCGTTGAAAAATAACCAAACGGCTTGCAAAACAAAATTAGTGATTATTTTTACAATGTTGAGAAGTGATATAGAAGTGCGTCTGTCCATTAAGTTTAGCAAAAATTCCTTTTATCTTCGTATGAGAAATTACGTTTGTTTTGCAAGAAAACGTGTTCACGAGCCCACAACAGTGTTAGTTTATCAAGTTGTTTAATTCATTGAAAACTCTTTTAGATGGACCAGTAGTCAATTTTAAAAAGTAGATTGTCTTAAAATAAGAAAGTCAAAGGTTACAAATTGCACTTTAAACATTTAATTCTGATCTCACTGAAATATTTGAGAAAATGTTAGGAATGAATGAAACAACTTGATGAACTAACACTGTTGTGTTCTCGTGAACACGTTTTCTTGCAAAACAAACGTAATTTCTCATACGAAGATAAAAGGAATCCTGGGCAAATGATATACCGTTAGAAAGCCCATTAGACAAGGAAACTTTTATAAAAAATGCCAGCACCTAGATTGGATAATGATCACATAAGGGCCTAATAAGTTTTCTTTAAAAATTTCGATTACTTTTACTTTTCCAGTATCCGGAGGAAGATTGAGACTGTTTGGAGAATTACTTATGCTTCGAAATGGTACAAATTTTTAGAAAATTCATCTGTCTTTCTAACCGTGTTATCAGAATCGAATTCGGACTAGTAAAACTTTCTGAGTAATAACATTTTTATTTGCAAAAAAGTAATGATTTTATTATAGGAAAAATTTAAAGTTATGTCACTCAAGAATAGTGGAAAATATGAAGTTGTCCAATACGTCATTGAACTCCACTTTAGATGTACTACACACAGTAGGCCTATGGACAATACTTACTGGTTCACCCTTTATATAAACGAAGTACCAATTAAATGAAGTGGAGGAACAATATTGCCTTAGGCCAGCTTACGAGAGACGCGTTAAATGCAAACATTGAGAGCAGAAGTGTTGAATCAAGAATCAAGCTCATGTTTACTAGCCTTAAATTAATAATATTTATTTATAAAGAAAACTAACAGTTGGAAACGGAGAATGTTATAAATTAAAGTGAGATACCATAAATAGCTGGCAAAGACATTGGGGAATCATGGGAAATTTGGAATAATCTGGAGGATTTAGATCAAACCGCAGAATGCATTCAGCAAAGTAGCGGGTGGTTGAAGCAAAAAGCCAATCTCACTAGGACGAGCCTTTAGGCCAAAAAAGGGTAGTATACAAAGAGATATCCCAACCGGTAAGCATCGAAACCACGACTCCACTACTCCTTTTTCACATTCGAATTCAGCTCCTTTTTTTCTACTCCCCCAATTGATTTCCTTTGACAAGAAGAACCTCTACTTTCCTACTCACAGACGAGCACATAAACGGTTTTGCACGTACAAAGGGAAAACGAGCGTACTATCATTTTCCACAACCCTACAACGGGGGGCCTCTCTCTCTCAACAATACTTCTACAGCCCTTGAATTTTTCCCACTTCGCTAGGGCCCTATCATCTATATATACAGGAACTCTCAATTCTACTTGCTTTGTAGAGAACGACGTTCGTACCAGACTTGAAACAGTACTAACAGAGCAGATTATACGTGACCAACATTTCTAAAACTGTTCCAAGCTATTGCTGCACTTTGGGGAACCATTCTTAGGTAATAAGAAGCTGACATACTAACCTTTTATCATCTTAGAATAAAAGTACAATAATAGAATGCTTTCAACAGGCTTACCTAGAACAAAAACAAAAAAAATATATTAGAACACAATACGATTATAGTAGACATCAAGTACTCCCTTAAGGAGAAGTGGACTTCTTCGGGGATCTTGGCATTCATACTGGGTAACCCAGTCTAACAATACCCATACGGGCAATATTCATAGTATACAAGAGCTTAACGGACATAAGAATGTAACTCCAGCTAAGAAAGCATCTGTAAGGAAAACGGAACAACCTGCGCAGGAAATGTTGCCAGGATAAAGAGAATCCCGTTCTAGCTTCTAGAACAGCGTATCCCCAACCTGTGGTACGCGACAAATAATCAATAATGGCGGATATAAAAAATTAAATCATATTAATATAAACGTTTTTTCCTAAAATTCATAAAAATTATTTTAATTAGTAATATTATACAGTAAAGTTGTTATTATGTACAGTAATAAGGTTAGTCTGTCTCAAGATATACGAGAAAATATAATAGCACATTTAACAGGATTAAAATTGTCTTTCATGGAGTATTTTCCAAAACCCGAAAATAATTGGATTTCAAACCCCTTCTATAAAGAAAATTTAGGAAAAGCTACATCATTATCGATAAAAAAGATAAAGAAAATTTAATAGAATTATCATGTGGCAGAACTTAAATGATAACTACGTAAAAATCTGCTTAAAGAGACTGGATTGTAATGAGTAAGCTCTATCCAAGCAACATTAAATTTAATTGGTACTTACAGGTAGTTGAATACTTAAAAGAAATTAATTTAGAAGATTTGGGCACGAATATAATAATCCTAAAGAAGAACTTTGTAAAATTAATTAATAATTTTGAATAGAAAAATATGTACGCAATTTTTAATTATTTAAAAAAAGTTTTAAAACTAAGATCTTACACTTTACAAAGTTTATAAAGTGAACATGAACTTGAACTCCTTTGTAACAGACCAAATACCATCTCATACTGTCTTATAAAAATAACATTTTATTAATTTTAAGATTTTTAAATAATAGTAAGTGAACCAGAGAATTAGAAAATTAATTAAAAAGAAAGCTTAAAACAATTGAAAATGTTTTGAAAACACTAGCGCTAACGGCGGATATTAAAATAAACTTAAAGATTAGCTCCAGATTTATTATTTTCTTAATTTGGCAAAGTGTTACTAATTATGATTCTTGTAATTGCAAAAAAGTAAAAAAAAGAATATACTTATATATTAATGAACATTTATAGATCAACTTGAAATCAACAATAATCAGAAATAAAATCTTTGCAAAATTTTTAACTCATTCATAACCGTCAGCAAACCTTATTACTTTATTAAGTTATTAGACGATTAATTTGGAGTTTAAGAATTAGTCAATGAACATAAATTTAATGGGAATTTATAATTATTAAATTCTCATATAGTTAATTTAGTTCTACCTTGTTTAAAGATGTAATTATCATTTGAATTGAATCCATCTCCAGCACTGAACAAAGCACTTCACATTTTACACTATTTCACTAATAAAACACAATATTGGACGTAACATAATTGATTCTCACATAATAAGAATAATTAAAAAATAATTATTTTTACAAAAGATTCACTTTAATATGAATATAACACCTTAAAAAGATAAGAGAGAATAATTGATAAACATTAAGCAAGTAATGGCCGCCGTTAACTTGCAAAGCAACTGGTGAAGATATACGAGTATAGCAGCGTTACCAACTTAAATTAAAATACACAATGAAACACAAAATATTTCATATCAAGGCAGTATTATTGGTTGGTACTATTATTTTACTCTCACTAAGAAACAATCTTCCTAAGAAATGACCTGGTCTTCACTTTCACTTTTTCTTACTTTAAATAATTGAAGGTGTTGTTATAATCTTGTAGATTTTCTATCTTTGTTTTTTTTTTTTTTTTACTGAAATAAATATACGATTTCTTTACAAATTGATATCTCACATACTGATTTTCTCTGCATATCGTAAGGTTTGTATCAACTGTAACTTAAAAACGACAAGTTACTGATAGTTCAAATTTTATATTTCGGTTTAGCACCTAACGGTAATGGTAAATAAGTGATAGAATTTGAAATTTAGTTTTCTAGAAAGGATAAAAAAAATGTTCAAGCCATGGAAATATGGTACATAATAATAAAGTGGTAACTTTCAATTAATTGTTGTGATCTCATTAATGCAACGTCTTAAATTAGGTGTAATTAATACTATTTACTCTTAATTGGACAAAATTGTTCACTTTCACCAATACATAGGAATTAATTACTGTAGTAATTAACATAATAACAATAATGTATTCTTTAATAAGGATAGAAATAAAAATATATAAATAATCCTGTGTCCTTCAGAATTCTTTTTACTTCTTTTTATTCAAATTCCTCATTTCTCTTGTAATTATAATAAGCCATCTTCAAGGTTACTAGCCACATACATATTTGGTCTGCAGTAGCCGTATGACCTTCAATTCCAGTTTCTATCCTTTATTACGAAATTATATTTGCATTATGAAAATTAAAGAGATGTACGTGTGCAATACTGTGTAATTTCCACATGGAATTATTTTGAATATAATTAAATTTTTCTATATTTGGATATTATTTAAAAGTTTTGTTGTTTGTATAGCAATTAAAGTTCTTTTTAGAAATTCCATTTCAAAAAATTGAGTTGAGAATTATATCTCACGTAAAAGGAAATGCTACAATCATACTCGTATTTCAGATTTTGATTTTGGAGAATGAAAAGGTGGTTGTTAAAATTGATGATGGAAACCACAATAATAATAATTTCATCTCCTATACTTTAAGAAGAGATACAATCGCCTCCATATACTTCAACAAAAGTACAATCTCATACGAGGACAAAGTGCGATAACTGGGATTATACTTAGAAAACGAGCCGGGACCTATGCTCCAAGGCACCTCGGAAAATTTCTTCTTACCCAATATCTATTTTATGTACTCTTTTGTCAAATTGAACATTGTAATTAGTCTATTGTATCTGTCTGATCACTTTATAGTCATTACCAAAATTCCCGTGTAAGTCCCGCTATATCTGTTTGTTCATTTTAAGACGGCTCAAATGCATTTCATGCTTAAACGGTTAATCTGAGCAAAAAATGGTAGAGGAAAAATTTGCTGCCCGTCACCTCTAGTTTCAGAATATGTGACTTGATTTTAGATTCTTGCCCACATACACGGCTGACGCGCGACCAAAAGTGAGGGTTCGCAGTTGACCCCCATTTTCATATACATAGTTTTAAAGAGTATAAAAAGTAATAAAAGAAAACGGAAACCGCAATTCGGTATCTTCAAAATTAAAGGTGCTAGGCCATTTCAAAATCTGATATTAATCATATTTCAATTTTTTAACTTGTTATCAAAGAGAAAGAAGAGCACGCGATAGGTCATTTTTATGTATTTTTTCATCCCCTTTCTACTGAAAATATTGCCAAGGCAGCAAAGCTAGTATTTTTCTTAATATCGGGGAAATAAGTAGTTTTCCGAGTGATTTTCTAAGCAATAATCAAATGTTAAGAGCTATAGATGTTTTCAAGCATACACAAAATGGCTAAAAATTAATTTTACACCTGTTACAAACAAGAAGGTTTAATAATTATTTGGTAATTTTGGGAGAGTTGCGTTTAATTACCAAAAAAATTGAAAATATATATACCTGTTCTTCAGTTCTGGCTCTTAGTTTTCTGTAACTCAACCAACCCGCATAGCCACGTAAGTTTTCAATAATTATAAAGAATTTATTGTATTTTACTGTTTATTTTTATATTACTGCATTTTTACTGATTTTCTATGTTACTGATTCTCTAAATTGTTTGTATTCTTGTATTTGTTATATCCAGGCCATGAAGAGGACAATATAGTTGTCGAAACGTTGGCAAGAAGACGAGTTTGTTTTTTATTTGACCGATTCCTCGCCAATGTTGAATCCTAAAGGTACGTTTACAACGGAGCTGTGAGTATAGATGATAGCAGAGATGATAACTGATAGTGTAAAATATAATCGCTGATTAGTGTGCACAACAGAGCTGTGATACATGCAACATGTCCGAGTAGTGAAGAAGAGTTTTTATGTTCAGCAGCAACAAAAAGGTATATTTTAAAGAAAAAACGCTATAGAAAATATCATGTACATCTCATAAATAAAAAACGAAGTATTTTGGGCGAATTTCACCATTTATATAGGGAACTTAGAAATTATCCGGATCGTTTTTTTGAATATGTGAGGATGGGTCCATCCACATTCGACTATATTTTAGAAAAAATAAGGTCAAAATTAAGAAAACTTTGGAAAAATTGTCATGGAAATCCTATAACCATAGAAGAAAAACTAGTGATTACTCTTAGGTAAGTAATGTTTTTTTTTGAAAAAACAACAAATAAATACACATGAAAATAAATGTAAGCACGATTTAAAAAGCAAAATATTGTTTAAAAGTAAATAATAAAATAATGAGTAAAGACAGCACTAAATAATTTTTCGACGTCCATTTTGAAGCTCCGATACTGGAGTTCAGCTAGCAGAAAAATGAAAAATTCAATTCTATCATCTATGCTCGTTTATAGCAGCGAGTATGAGTCACTAGTCGAAGCTTCGTTGTGCACGCTCACATAAGAATGTACTAGGTTATTCTATAAGCGCTGATGCATCACTGCTATCATCTCCGCTATCATCTATGCTCACAGCTCCGTTGTGAACTTACCCTAAGTTGAACAATTTACGGTCACGAAACCTATATATTCATTATAGTTAACACACTGTAAATATGTTCCACAGCCCTGAAGATGACCTAGTCCCTAGGTCGAAAGCTCGACATAATAAAGTTTATCATGACTGATACTAGCATTTATTTTTTCATCCTATTATAATAATAAAGTGTAAGAGAAATTCAGAAGTAAGAGAGAGTTATAAAACAAAGAGACTAAATCTGAGATGGGTATTTCAACGTACAATTATTAAACATTCCAGTTTTTTAGGTGAGTCAATAAAATGAAAATTTTTTTGTTTTAAGAAAGATGGTAACGAAAAATTAAAGAAAGAGATACAAAAATGAGAAAAATTCTCGGATACATAAAAAAAAATGGCGTAGAGTTTTAATTACTGGAAGAAAAAATAAATTAGACGTAATTAATCATAATGATGCGAAGGAGGGAAAAATTTCCTCGCCCCCGCTGGACTATAATTCATTATAATTACAATTATAAAGGGAAAGAAAAAGTATAATAATGTAAGGAGGAATGTTGAACACTTGGGTTGGCCGGAAGTTGGTTCTACTGTACAGCTTTTCATTGCAAAAGTTTCTCTCATAGCGCTACTGGATATTCCACTTCCCTTCGTTGCTGTTCTAGAGCGGCTGAAGTAAAGTATTGCTGGGAACTAAGTGGAGAGCATCGGCCAGGAAAACGCCTCCTGACAGACGGTGTTAGATCTTCTCCTAACTTTTGGTATCGACTAGAGTTTCTTTAGACTTGGGAATGTGTTCACTAAATGATGTCACTAATAAGATGGGTTAAGGTAAGTAGAATTAGTATGATGGGATCACGTGGCGAGGATTATATAGATACAGGAAGTATATTTATCTGATTGGTAGTCGTTAAGTGAGTACGATTTGTCCCGGTGAGAATGAAAGTGGCTTTAAGTCCATTTTGAGCAGTTTTGAGATAAAACGAGTTTTGTGTTTTGCTCTGTAATAAAATGCAGATAATAAAAATAGCTTTATTACTTTTGTTTTTATTATTATTATATAGAATCAAATTTTTTGGTGCATATTAGAATGTAATGGGATTTTAAATTATTTTGGAAAATGCAAAAATGTGACTTACTTTATTGCCATTCTCAACATATCTGGCGCAAGGTTAAACAAAACGGCATTTAAAAACAATTTTAAGGGTTTTGTTTCAAAAACCAATGCTTCAAAATGCAGAAGACTCATCACAGAGACTCATTTTACTAGCAGATCTTATTTCAACATAACCGACTACACTATCCACAGAACTGATCACCCTGATGACACTGCCCATAGGGGGCACTGCAATTCTAATAAAAAACTGTCTTCAACACAAACTGATCCCAACTAATCCTACCAATTCTCTTCAATCAACAGTCATCTCTCTCACAATAAACTGAACAGACGATTCAAACTTCTCACTAGACTTCACGACAAGCGATCTAAACTCTTACTAAAGAATAAACGACTTATCTACACTATGATACTGAAACCTGCCTGGACTTAACGGAATGGAACTTTGGGGCTCAGCCAAAGCTTCCAATATCTACAAGAATCCAATCCTTGCAGTCCAAAAACACTCCGTAGAATCGCTAATGCTCCTTACTATGTCCCTAACTCTACCTTGCACCGAGATTTCCTTGTTCCTTATGTTTCTATGAAGCTGTAAGATCCTGTTATATTAAATTCCACAAATCAATCACCTCACATCCTAATCCACTAGTATCCCAACTTACTGCATTGCCTGGAAATACTCCAAGACGGCTGAAGCGCAGGTGGCCACGCTATCTTCCAAATGAAGTAAGTGCCAGTGTACAATAGTGAACTCCTCTTTGGGAGTTTTCTTTGGGAATGGGTGAATTCTCCCCTCATGCAATTCATGTACTTATCTATTATCATGTTGTATGTATCAGCTTCACTTATTGCAGAAATATATTGCAGTTGTGAAAGTAAAAAAAAATCCAAATTATAATTTAACTAATAACACCAACACTAAGGATTATATTTAATTTTTAGTTAACTAAAACCATATAACAATTCACTAATTAACATCACACGACAATAAACTTCACCAAGAAAACAGTCATAAAGAAACAAACATTCTGGTGGACTCACGCCACTGTCATTCTCAACAGTATGAGCTTTTGATTAAGTACTAAAACTTTGTGCTTCTCCTGATGGCCAATAAGTGCACTAAGAACTTACTGCATTGTCACTCTAAACAAAACAGTTGTTGTAGAATACAAAGCTGTCGTTACCTAGTTTTCAATCAAAAATGGACTTATGCCACTTTCATTTTCACCGTGACAATTGTAAATGGAATAAGTCCACGTCCAAGGCATCAAATGGCTTACAGTTACGGACCGATGACAGATTCTAGGCTTTTTTTTTTAGGTAAAGATAGTTAACGCAGTCGAAAATTGTACCTCGAGATTGAGAGATAGCTCAAAGCTCTCATATATTAGACAGTAAAGTTCTAAGTAAAGTAAAAGCAGCCATGTTGGATGGGACTGCCTAAGTGACAAGATTCTCCCAATATGAGCGGAATTACTCAACAAGAACATGGAAAGAAGCGCCGGGAAGACATAATTTTAAAGCAACAAGTTGAGACATGAACACGGGAAATTTCAATAATTCACTTGGATAATTTTTGATGTAAAACAAAAGTATTAATTCTCAAATAACACTAACAAAACATAAGCAATCAATGAGCTTGTTTTAGTTTCATGCTCTATTGAAAACAATTCTTTTTTTTTAATTCATGGTTCGTTTGGTGCTCAGCAGCTTGTAAAGTAATTTTGACCGCAAAAATTAGTCACAATCATTGAATGAGGTAATTATTTTAACCGCTATAAGTCAGTGGTAGCAAGTATAATTAGAAATTGTTACATTGTTTCGTGTTTGGATTTTCTTTCTAATAATTGCTAATCATGGGTAAAATTTTTTGAAAAACTACAGCTCTAAAATTTTTATTCTAATCTTGCATTGTAGTCACTATATTACGAGGGTCGTTTGAAAAGTCCGTGCAAAAATAAAAACTACTTAATTTTTTGGGGAAAACCTTTTTTATTTTTCAACATAGTCTCCTTTTAGGCTTATACACTTCGTCCAACGCTGCTCTAGTTTGTTGATCCCTTCCGAATAATAGGATTTGTCCAAGTCTGAAAAATAGCCATTCGTTTCTGCAATCACCTCCTCGTTTGAATAAAATCTTTTTCCCGCCAGCCATTTCTTCATATTGGGAAACAAATAGTAGTCCGAGGGAGCCAAGTCTGGAGAATAGGGGGGATGTGAAACGAGTTGGAACCCTTTGCGACCACAACTGCTGAGGTGTGAGCTGGTGCGTTGTCGTGATGGAAAAGGACTTATTTGTGGGCCAATCGTGGGCGTATTGCTTGCAGCTCGGTTTTCAAACGGTCCAATAACGATGAATAATATGCACCTGTAATAGTTTTACCTTTTTCCAGATAGTCGATGAGGATTATTCCTTGCGAATCCCAAAAGACAGTCGCCATAATCTTTCCGGCCGAAGGAACGGTCTTCGCCTTTTTTGGCGCAGATTCCCCTTTGGTAACCCATTGTTTAGATTGTTCTTTGGTCTCAGGAGAGTAGTGATGTATCCATGTTTCATCTACAGTGACGAAACGACGCTTAAAGTCCTGCGGATTCTTATGGAACAGCTGCAAACCGTCCTTGCAACACTTCACACGATTTCATTTTTGGTCAAGCGTGAGCAATCGTGGCACCCATCTTGCGGATAGCTTTGTCATGTCCAAATGTTGATGCAAAATATTATGTACCCGTTCATTCGTGATGCCCACAGCACTAGCAATCTCACGCACCTTCACTCTTCTGTCATCCATCACCATATCATGGATTTTATCAATGATTTCTGGAGTAGTAACCTCAACAGGGCGTCAAGAACGTTCAGCGTCACTTGTGCCCATATGGCCACTCCGAAAATTTTGAAACCACTTATAAACTGTTCTAATCGAAGGTGCAGAGTCACCATAATGTTTATCAAGCTTCTCTTTAGTCTCCTCAGGCGTTTTGCCTTTCATAAAGTAGTGTTTAATCAACACACGAAATTCTTTTTCGTCCATTTTTTGAAAATCACTCGACTTCCTCGATTCAAACGAATGCCAAACACAAAGAAATAGACCGATCTGGCTGAAACTTGGTGTGTGTTCTTCCAAGAGATGCTACTAACTAAACATAACCTCGATACGCGCCAGTAATGCTATCTCTCTGACTTTGCACGGACTTTTCAAACGACCCTCGGTATCTGGCCTTGAGCAAAAAACAATTTTTTTGTCCTTATCAAAGCCTAATCAATTTGAAGATTACTAGGAGTTAATGCCTCAGAAATGATTCCCCAAGTTTTGAGTCAACCAACTGTAGAACTCTTATTTACATTACAAAAATCGAGCAACTGCGCTTTAGAAGAATCAATAACACAAGATAAAACAGTTCCTAAAATGTGACGTGAATGTATTAATCATCGCCACAATGGTAAAAAAAAAATCAATTTTATAATTAATGCTACAAAACAAATATCATTATCAGGATTGTAAATACAAAAAACAAAGAGATTCAATTGATAAACAAATGAAACTAATGTGTATTTACAATCAACTATTCAACCGTGATGCATTCATAAAAAGAAAACAAAAGGTTATTCAAAAAAAAAGATGGTAAGACAAGTAGACGATAACAAAGACGATTAGTTAAATGTTAATGTTCATAGAGTGCACCACTGTAGTCTAACTATAAAGAAATCTCTGAGTAGTAGGAGCTATTATATTTCTCTGGGTCACTAACCGTCTTCAAGGTCATCTATCTCTAAGACCGCAATCTTGAGCTCCTTTAGCCATTTTTTTCTTCTTTTCTTTCTTTTTTTTGTCATCGCCTAGTTATAGAATCGCCTTAATATATCCTTCATTAATTTTATAAACGTGATTAAAGTGTTTTTATAGTTTTATAGTTTTTGTTTTTTTGTTTTTTATCAGCTATCTATCAACTTATCTACGTAATTTATATGATCTTTGAAGGGAGGGGGAATCTTTAAGTGAAATATCATTTAAAAAAAACGTTTTCTCATTACATTTACTATTTTATTGTTATGTTTCCGTGAACTTCATTTCATTTACTAGTCTTCTTTAGTAGTTAGATACTCTTCTAGAGGGGCGCCGCGTTAGCCGAGCGGTTAGAGGCGAGACCTGTATTGTGGTACTGGGTTCGATTCCCGGTCTTAGGCCTTGGATTTTATTTAATGGTTAATAAAAGAAATTTACAGATAAGTATGTTTGCTAGTCGCCTCCGTCCACGACACCTAATTGGTAGTTGGACGTTAAGCCCCGCCTGAAAAGATAGACGATTTTTACTTTTTACTCTTCTAGAGAAGAAATTAGCTCAACGGCTAGCGAATGCAAGATTCCAACGCGGAGAGATCCAGGGTTCGAATCCAGCTGGCTAGCTCTTAGATTTTTCTCTCTACTCTAGGAGCTACTTACAGCTCACTATCTGGTTATCTGAAACGAGAGAACACTGTCCGGAGGCCGGCAGTGCACTGAAAAAAAAAAGATCTGGAGCGCCAATAATCTAAGATGTTTATGTGCCGTAATAAGAAGAAAAAAAGAAGATTTTTGTGGACTTATTTCCATGTTTAATCTGTGGATACTGAAGACAATGTTTCAGACTAAAAAATAAATAAATAAATAATAATAATTAAGCTTTAGAGAATAAAGGATTGGCTTTATGGTGATAACTCACAAATAAACATTAATTTGAAATTTATTATTATTATTATTATTATTTTTAATGATTTAAGGCGCGTCAGCATATAAGGTTGTTGGCGCAAGGAGCTATTTTCAGTGCCCTGCCGTTTTCCGGACAGTGGGCTGTAAGAAGCTCCTACGAAGAGAAAATCTAAGGGTCAGCAGCTGGATTCGAACCCGGGACCTCCGCGTGGAAACCCAATACGCTAACCACATGTAGCTAATCCCTTCCCTTTGAAATTTATAATTACTTTTATTTATTTATTTATTTTATTTAATTCATAAAACACTTCTCTACTGTACTTCCACATTGGTGTCGTACGCAGCGGGGAAAGTATACACACTCCGAACATGATCATTGGCTTCCTCAAAGTCTGTACTTTGAATGAGCACCAACGAACGCAGCACCAATGAGAGAGAGGCAAGTATCCCAGTACTTCTAGCAGAGACGGAGAGCGAACAAAAAAGAGGTATTGCCTTCCTTCATTTGTACTTTTTTCCATCCTGAAGGTTGACTTATTAGTAGAAGAAGACTTCTTGTGTTGGTACGCTGTACGTCTAAGTCTACATAACATTAAACGAGAATTAGAATTACCAGTTATAGTGCTGTTACCCGCAAGGTGATCAAGAACTGTTTAAAAAAGTGTCTAGTCAACTTACTTCCCTATTGAAAATGAATTTAAACTTGCATTTCCACTCAACTTATTGCTGCATAATTTCCCCCCTCCGACTTAAGTCAGTCACTAACACTTCCTCAACACTTTATAGCTTATTTTCTCAAGGTCAATTGAAAGGTAAAAAGTAATTTATTATACCAGCTGCACGACAATTAAAAAACATAAAATCAGATAACCACTCTAAAAAAAAATGCATGATCCGTAAAACTAGAAGCAAAATGGAGGGCATAGTAATTTGAAGAAAAAAATAATACCTTAAGAATGAGGAAATGTCTGATGAGTCACATAGATTTATGATTGAGACAATAAAATTGAAATTTCTTTAATTTTAAGTTATTATTTTTGGAGGGTTAATTATCTTTTTTTTTGGCGGCGGGGGGAGAACCTTGAGCCCAAATTGGAACCTCGAACTTTAAGATGATGACTGCAGACAGTTTTCTTTAACCTTGAAGACAGCATTAACTATTATGACTCCATCCCTAACAACTACATTTCCTTAACAAGCTTCCCTAGAACTCATTACCCTTTTTTTCAATTCTTCATCAATATGAAGGTCTTCTAACAATGTCTATTTATAGGTCAAGCCTTATTAGGACTCGCTAAATGAATTATTTAGTACATAATTAGTTGTAATTAGTGTTATTATAATTTTCAAAGGACAAAGTTGAAACAAAAATTCATTAACTTTGTTATTTTTAGCTTTGTATGGTTGCAATCACATCAAATCACTGTTCTATAATAATAATATCTGTTTTTTTTTACAAAATAACCCTAATGGGGCTATACCAATCAATTCGATTGTTGACTTAAAAAATAGGCCAAAGAAAATGTTTTGAAATATTGACAAGCTAACTACTTCTAACAAAGGCTTCTTTGAAAAGTCGGTTTCTCCAAAATATGTTTTTGCTGAGGGTTAATTTCCAACAAATATTTCCTAGATAAAATTAACATTTTAAAAACCGCTCTTCAGCACATTTCGATGGGTATTGCCGTAACTTACTCTCTGATTCTATCCTTTATGGGGGTACGCAAAGGAAAAAATTTTTAAACATCATCCACATACCCAGGAAGAACTTAAGGACAGAATCAGAGAGGAAGTTACGAAGAAATACCCATCGAAATGTGCAGAAGAGCGGTTGAAAACTTCAGTATTCGCCTTCAAGAGTGAATCGCGGTTGACGGCCGCCACCTACGTGATATCATCTTTCAAACTTAATGTAAAAAACTAGATTCTGTACTGAATTAAACAATATAAACATAATTTCTGTAAGTTGAATTGTTTTTGTTTTACATCCCTTTCAAACCGGTACATACCTTTTGCTCCACCGTGTATTTGTCGAAACGTTGGCAAAGAGACGAATTGTTTTTTATTTGACCGATTCCTCGCTAACCTAGAATTCCAAGTTTAACAATTTACGGTCACGAAACCTATATATTCACGATAATTTTCAATTACTCAAAATGTAAAAAGATGATTTTAAATTTCTAATTGAAAATCACTTTTATTAATATTTGCAAATATTAGACGTAAAATGGAAGTTAATATTAAATTACAAACTTATATAACTTTGTTGATTTTATAGGAAGAGCTCCTGTGATGAATATGTTAACCAATCAGTTCCTATATTTCGTTAGGTTGATTGAAAACTTGTTATTTTTCACTAACTTTGATAAATATTGGTCAACAAAAAGAAAAGAATTGTTTTATAACATATTTAAGGTATGAAAATGCAATTTTTACGAATGTAAAACCTTACAATGGAAATAGAGTTAAATATTATTATCACGATGCTTAACTTCTACGACAAAAGACATTCAATGCAAATTTGGGAGAAAATAACACCGTTAGGACTAAATTCATCTAAAATGATAAGTTTAAGGTGTAACAGCTCAATAAAGCGGTAAGAAATATTTGTAAAATAACTATAGATATACAAAATGGCTGAATTTTGTACTTAGCTAATAAAACGTAACAATAGACCGTATCCCCCAAAAAAAATCATTGAGCCTTTTCAAGAAAAATCCTCATCCGAAAAATCTATCCAAGCAAAATTGTGCTTCCATCTTTGGGAAAATCCGATTTTTCAATTTTGCAATAATTACAAGAAAAAAACCAAAAAAAATATTAATAAAAATCTAACAGATATAAAAATGGCCATTTGTTTTGTCTTTATTGTATGAACCAAATTTTAGTGGTTCTATGCGTTCGATGAACTCTCTAAAGATGGATGAAAATTCGAAATGATCTAAATTTAAAAAAAAAAAAAAAAGTGCACGCTATAAAGGCTGAACTTACTGACATATTACATTACAAGCTCGATTAACCGAGCTGACCTCCGGCTATAACCACCCCGGTAAACTGAAATCCCGGTTAAACCGAATACACAGTATTACATAGTAATACATTACTGTTTCGTCCCAGAGATCAACTCCAGTCTTAGACGGCAATCCTTTTTTTATTTTTTTTCATTTTTTTGCCGTTCAACTTTTTGAAAAATACTTTTCAAGTGTTGTTTGCTTTTTCTTTATCAAACGACCACTCTCTGTGATGAGTGTACGCAATTTAAAAAGCAGAACTTTGTCACTAGTTGGAATGTTCTTATCGTGAAAAAATTCAATCAATTCAGCAACTGAATTCGATGCTGCATCACCCACATATTCCTGGGTGATCATTCTGTTCTTCGTTGATTTCATTTCCTTCTTCCGGTTCGTCTGCTCGGATGTCCTGGACGATTTCTTCAGGACTAAGGCAAGCAAACTGTGGAGCATCTCTATCACAATCAAACCACTCCCAAAATGTCTTCTCGATTCACGTTTTCACCTCCTTCTATCGATTGGGCGAGACGAGCGAGATTTTCAGCCGCTCCTTCAATTGGCTCCTCTCCATCCTGGACAACCGGGGGCCACTGGCTTGATGATCTTCTTCCAGCACTTTTGAAGGATGAAGTTGAAAATCAACCATTTACGATACGTAAATCCCATGGTCTTTTTTAAGACTGTGGTAAATCTCAAGAAATTCAGTAACTAATTGCACCATATTTTGGGTTTTTACATACATAATGACCCTTCAAGAAAATCAGGTAAAAAAGAGTTGCTGCCACGCCTACAATTATGTTACAATTGGAAGACAAAAAATTTTCCTGTCGCCACCGAAAATTAACTTTTGTTTTGGCGCCGATCCAGGTGTTCTAATGATGACTCAACATGATCCCGGTTAATCCGAATCCCGGTTAACCGAGGGCCGGTTAATCGAGGTTTTACTGTATTTGTATCCAATAAAAATTAGCTCCTTTAATTTTAGTTCATGATAAGAGCTGTACGTTTTTGAGAAAATTATTCGGAGAAGAAGTGCGTGAAACCAAAAACAATAAAAATATAATAATAATTCGCGAAAGAAGTATTTTTGTTGCATGAGTGTGAGAATTAGAAAGTGATTAGTGTAAAGTGAGACAGAGTAATTACAGGGAAAGGTCGTTAATGAACAAGAATAGCAAATTTAGGACATCACTGTTAAAGTACTATATTCTCTTTGCGTACACTTCACCTAGCTCTAAGTATGACTTATAATTAAAAAGGAAATAATTAATGGTATGTAAACAAAGATTAAAGTAAAAGCGCAAATGGTAGGAATGCTGCAAAGAGGCTGCCGTCTATCTTAGAAGATCTAACGAGAGAGAGTGGCTGTGGACTTTAATGTCGAAAGTAGAACAGCTGGAGTGTGTGTGAACAATGCACACTTAGTGATAGTAGATCCTCATTATGCTGTAATAAACTGATCATCTCCGTCTATATAGGTTAGCTCCTTTCTTAAACTGATTTCCCAACTATGGTGGCAAGACTGATGGCTCTCGATTGGCTGAGGGTCTCTTATGATTCCCCTTTATGACGGCAAAATCTAGCCCCTAATATTTGTAATAATTTCCAAAACTAAAGAGAGTTTTACATTTCCTTCAAATTTCGAATCGCTGTATCTTCTCTCCTATTGGTGTAATCTTAGCGGAAATATAGGCGATTGTAGTACTAATCCACCTCTTTAATTGTACACAATTCCCGGTTTATAGCTGCATTATTGAAGGAGATATATGGTGATAAAGTTTGGGAGTTTTAACTTTCCTTCAAATTTCGAATCGCTGTATCTTCTCTCCTATTGGTGTAATCACAGCGGAAATATAGGCGATTGTAGTACTAATCCACCTCTTTAATTGTACACAATTCCCGGTTTATAGCTGCATTATTGAAGGAGATATAGGGTGATAAAGTTTGGGAGTTTTAACTTTCCTTCAAATTTCGAATCGCTGTATCTTCTCTCCTATTGGTGTAATCACAGCGAAAATATAAGCAATTGTAGTACTAATCTTCCTCTTTAATTGTGCACAATTCCCGGTTTATAGCTGCATTATTGAAGGAGATATATGGTGATAAAGTTTGGGAGTTTTAACTTTCCTTCAAATTTCGAATCGCTGTATCTTCTCTCCTATTGGTGTAATCTTAGCGGAAATATAGGCGATTGTAGTACTAATCCACCTCTTTAATTGTACACAATTCCCGGTTTATAGCTGCATTATTGAAGGAGATATAGGGTGATAAAGTTTGGGAGTTTTAACTTTCCTTCAAATTTCGAATCGCTGTATCTTCTCTCCTATTGGTGTAATCACAGCGGAAATATAGGCAATTGTAGTACTAATCTACCTCTTTAATTGTGCACAATTCCAGGTTTCTAGCCGCATTATTGAAGGAGATACAGGGCGATAAAGTTTGGGAGTTTTAACTTTCCTTCAAATTTCGAATCGCTGTATCTTCTCTCCTATTGGTGTAATCACAGCGGAAATATAGGCAATTGTAGTACTAATCTTCCTCTTTAATTGTGCACAATTCCCGGTTTATAGCTGCATTATTGAAGGAGATATATGGTGATAAAGTTTGGGAGTTTTAACTTTCCTTCAAATTTCGAATCGCTGTATCTTCTCTCCTATTGGTGTAATCACAGCGGAAATATAGGCAATTGTAGTACTAATCTACCTCTTTAATTGTGCACAATTCCAGGTTTCTAGCCGCATTATTGAAGGAGATACAGGGCGATAAAGTTTGGGAGTTTTACATTTCCTTCATATTTCGAATCGCTGTATCTTCTCTCCTATTGCTGTAATCACAGCGGAAATATAAGCAATTGTAGTACTAATCTTCCTCTTTAATTGTGCACAATTCCCGGTTTCTAGCTGCATTATTGAAGGAGATATATAGCGATAAAGTTTGGGAGTTTTAACTTTCCTTCAAATTTCGAATCGCTGTATCTTCTCTCCTATTGGTGTAATCTTAGCGGAAATATAGGCGATTGTAGTACTAATCCACCTCTTTAATTGTACACAATTCCCGGTTTATAGCTGCATTATTGAAGGAGATATAGGGTGATAAAGTTTGGGAGTTTTAACTTTCCTTCAAATTTCGAATCGCTGTATCTTCTCTCCTATTGGTGTAATCACAGCGAAAATATAAGCAATTGTAGTACTAATCTTCCTCTTTAATTGTGCACAATTCCCGGTTTATAGCTGCATTATTGAAGGAGATATATGGTGATAAAGTTTGGGAGTTTTAACTTTCCTTCAAATTTCGAATCGCTGTATCTTCTCTCCTATTGGTGTAATCACAGCGAAAATATAAGCAATTGTAGTACTAATCTTCCTCTTTAATTGTGCACAATTCCCGGTTTATAGCTGCATTATTGAAGGAGATATATGGTGATAAAGTTTGGGAGTTTTAACTTTCCTTCAAATTTCGAATCGCTGTATCTTCTCTCCTATTGGTGTAATCACAGCGGAAATATAGGCAATTGTAGTACTAATCTACCTCTTTAATTGTGCACAATTCCAGGTTTCTAGCCGCATTATTGAAGGAGATACAGGGCGATAAAGTTTGGGAGTTTTACATTTCCTTCATATTTCGAATCGCTGTATCTTCTCTCCTATTGCTGTAATCACAGCGGAAATATAAGCAATTGTAGTACTAATCTTCCTCTTTAATTGTGCACAATTCCCGGTTTCTAGCTGCATTATTGAAGGAGATATATAGCGATAAAGTTTGGGAGTTTTAACTTTGCTTCAAATTTCGAATCGCTGTATCTTCTCTCCTATTGGTGTAATCTCAGCAGAAATATAAGCAATTGTAGTACTAATCTACCTCTTTAATTGTGCACAATTCCAGGTTTCTAGCCGCATTATTGAAGGAGATACAGGGTGATAAAGTTTGGGAGTTTTACATTTCCTTCATATTTCGAATCGCTGTATCTTCCCCGCTATGGGTGTAATCTCAGCAGAAATGTAGGCAATTGTAGTACTAATCTGCCTCTTTAATTGGGCACAATTCCCGGTTTCTAGCTGCATTACTGAAGGAGCTACAGGGTGATAAAGTTTGGTAGTTTTACATTTCCTTCATAATTCGAATCGCTGAGTCTTCCCCGCTATTGGTGTAATCTCAGCAGAAGTATAGGCAATTGTAGCACTAATCTATCTCTTTAATTGTGCACCATTCCAGGTTTCTACCTGCATTATTGAAGGAGATACAGGGTGATAAAGTTTGGGAGTTTTACATTTCCTTCATAATTCGAATCGCTGAATCTTCCCCGCTATTGGTGTAATCTCAGCAGAAGTATAGGCAATTGTAGCACTAATCTACCTCTTTAATTGTGCACCATTCCAGGTTTCTACCTGCATTAGTGAAGGAGATAGCTTTCTTCTTTTTAGGCCTGCCGTGGCCAGATAAATCTACTTTTTCATTGTTATTTTGTATCTCAAACTTTTTTATGAGATTTCACATCAATAAAATTTCACAATTTGTATACAATAAGAAAACAAAAAATATTATTTATATTTTGTTAAAGAACCCATACCCACCAAAAAAGATAATGCTCTAATTTACTGGTGTAAAGTCCCAAAAAAATAAAAATATCCAATTCTAGTTATAGCAAATATTGGAATCATCCCTGTTAGCAGCTAACAAACCATAACTCTGATGTATGTCAGATTTTTAAAGAGATGACGGGCAGAAATTGATTATATGTCAAGCAAGATTTATTAGGTATTCTCCGGCAAACACAGTAGCGGTGTGCTTTTTGGATGTCGCACCATACCCAATAACTTGCTCCCCTCGTTTCCACGCTTATAGAATATAATATTTATATATAAATCTTATAAATAGGTTCACAAAGTAGACTGTTATTCAAAAATTATCTCTCTTATATTATAATATATAATATTAATCAATTATACAACATGCGCCCAAAAAAAATGGAATAATTCAATTTTAAAGGAATATAATGGAACTTAAATGGATAAAAAATATATTTTGGGCCACATCAATCAATCAAGCAGGAAGCCCAATCATAAATTAGTAAAAGAAAAACTGCTTTATTCAATCAATCTACATGCAGCAGACATCCACTTTATCATGAATGGACTGGAAAATGAGTTTTCCACCATTTATACACTTTTTCCACTCTCTATTGAACTCATCATGATTTTTTTCTCTCTGTAAAATTGAATATATGCACGATTTAATAATCTTCTTTTTCGAGTAAATTGATGCCTATTTTTTACTGGCCAGCTGATACGTTAATATTAATGGAGCCAACATATTTTGTTATAATTTTCTTCTATTTGACCATTAAATAAAATGTAAGGCTTAGACCTGTCTTCGAACCCAATATCATGGTATAATTAAGCTTAGCGGCCTCCACCTCGGGTTGTGCCTTTTTAATATTAACAAAGAGGGAAAATTATTCATCTACAACCTCAGAAAACCTGATTGTAAATATTGATTTTTAAAAGAAATATTTTGTTCCCTAACAAACAGGATAAGAAGGACCAATCACAGTGCTCGCCAGCTGAAAAGGCAAAAATAATTTATCAAACAAAGTTCGCCCTAATCCTGTCAAAAGATGAACAGTGAAAATTAAGTCCTTAGTTGGAAATGCAAACTTTATAATCAGTATAAATCTTACAAAGAGAAAATTGTGTTCGATTTTTTTTGCTTTGAAGGACTAATTTTAGAAAGTTTCTAATAATAACGAAAAATCAGGAAAAAGGACTATCTAAAAGGGGAAAATTATTATAAAGTTATGAAAAACTTCTACGTATCTTAAAATGAATCACTAAGAAGATCTATTTATGGATCAAGGGCAATTTTCGATTTCAGTTACAAGTATTTACTGAAAATATACTAGGATTGAAGTAGCTGTTGCTAATTTAGAGGCTGAATCAAGAACAAGACTAAAAAACAACATTGATGAACGAATTCCTGATGTATTTAAGCTTGCAGATCTATCTGCAAGCAAGCTATTGAGGGCAAAAAATTATTCAAATAGAAGGTTATGTCAGCCTTGTTCCGTTCAAATTACTTCTTCTGGTTTTTGAAACAGTTTTAAAGCAGATACCTCCAATTGCCCTATATGCAGCATTCCCGAAAAAGAGGATTTAGAACACTTTTTATTAAAATGTTTAAGGCTGCAATCTCATGGAAGAAACGTCTCCAGCGCTGTGTGGCTTCAGAAGGAAGTTATTTTGAAGGTGACAATATAGAATTGTAATTCTTTTTGAATAAATTTTTTTTAAAAAATCAGTCTCATTACTTAATTTACAGACCTCGTATCCGATATTAACAAAATGAATGATATTTCATACCAAGTGCTTTGAAAATGAAGCATTTTGTTTTGTGTTTATAAAAGATTGCTTTTATAATTTTGTTTTGTTTCTAAATTTTGGTTATTTTTTGTTTTTTTTTTATCTCGATTAGAATGTAAATTTTTAGTTTTCAATTTAAGTTTTTATTTATGTTTAATAAGATATTATTTGACTTTATTTTACCCATTTAGGGTAAATACCTTGAAAACGAATACATTTATTTTATTCTATTCTATAGAGGGCAGAAGTAAATACCAGCAAAAAAATAGAAGTTATTAATGTAAATTGGAAACCTCAAAAAAACCCTAAAGTACCCACCTTCACGCGTAAGGCGTTTGTCCCAGAGCTTGAAGAATTCGCTAAAGAGATCAAGAAAAATAGTTAAACGATTATCACTCTTTGGACTACCAGCAACAGCAGCAGTAGCAGCCACTAATCAGTGCCACTATAGAACGTCATCAACCTCTTTAAGACATCAACTGGTTTTTTTGCAGGCCATTGAACTCCTGAGGAATTGCGCTTGTGTAGATTTTTTTGGTGCGTGTCTACTGGTTAGCGCAGTGTCCAGAGAAGGAAATGTCAAGGTCGGTAGTTTGAGATTAGGAAGGGAAAAAAAAAATACTTTTAATAAAATTCCTTAGGCAGGATAGTTCCTTACAAAAACTGAGAGGATCGTCTTCGTCGCCGTATTAACAGGATATATTGTACTTTAAAGGATGTGATTAAACAAGTTCTGAGTTTCAGTACACATACGATGAATATGAAATATATGAGTTTCTTAAATACGAACCGCTTGTAATTAAATCACTGTTCAACTTTAAATTAATTGAAATCCTGCGATTTGAGGTTTCAGAAAAGTGGCAGCAACTGATGAGCACCAGTTCTGGGAGTGCTCATTAAGCCAGCGCTGATGAGGAACTATTCGGGATGGCAGAGGAAAGACATAGGAGTCATTGTCCAAGACAATGCTAGGACCATAGAACGGCACCGCTGACACTGGAAACTATGGCCAAAAAAATTAAATGGAAGAAGAATTAAACGGACGAGCCTGAAGAGCGAGCTCTAGGAGTGGTGGGAGCCACAATAGATCCATATGGGTCGTGGTGGCGTAGGTCTTGTCAAGGTCGTCCTACTGGAATCTAATCTATAATGGCTAAAGTAGCTTTGCGGTGGGCATCAAATTTAAAACGGCAACGAAAACGTAGAGAAAATGGTTCAAAACTGACTTCTTGAATTCACTACTGAGGGGATAAATATACAAGAGAATGGAACAAGAGCGTAGAAGTTGGTTGGGATTATGTGGAAATATAAACAACAACTTCGATTGATTTAACATATCATTTTCGTCAACGTACGAGGGTCGTTTGAAAAGTCCGTGTAAAGTCAGAGAGATAGCACTACTGGCGCGTATCGAGGTTATGTTTAGTTAGTAGCATCTCTTGGAAGAACACACACCAAGTTTCAGCCAGATCGGTCTATTTCTTTGTGTTTGGCATTCGTTTGAATCGAGGAAGTCGAGTGATTTTTTCACGCTTGACCAAAAACGAAATCGTGTGAAGTGTTGCAAGCACGGTTTGCAGCTGTTCCAGAAGAATCCGCAGGACTTTAAGCGTCGTTTCGTCACTGTGGATGAAACATGGATACATCACTACACTCCTGAGACCAAAGAACAATCTAAACAATGGGTTACCAAGGGGGAATCTGCGCCAAAAAAGGCGAAGACCGTTCCTTCGGCCGGAAAGATTATGGCGACTGTCTTTTGGGATTCGCAAGGAATAATCCTCATCGACTATCTGGAAAAAGGTAAAACTATTACAGGCGCATATTATTCATCGTTATTGGACCGTTTGAAAACCGAGCTGCAAGAAAAACGCCCACGATTCGCCCACAAAAAAGTCCTTTTCCATCACGACAACGCACCAGCACACACCTCAGCAGTTGTGGTCGCAAAATTAATGGAAATAGGGTTCCAACTCGTTTCACATCCCCCCTATTCTCCAGACTTGGCTCCCTCGGACTACTATTTGTTCCCCAATATGAAGAAATGGCTGGCGGGAAAAAGATTTTATTCAAACGAGGAGGTGATTGCAGAAACGAATGGCTATTTTTCAGACTTGGACAAATCCTATTATTCGGAAGGAATCAACAAACTAGAGCAGCGTTGGACGAAGTGTATAAGCCTAAAAGGAGACTATGTTGAAAAATAAAAAAGGTTTACCCCAAAAAATTAAGTAGTTTTTATTTTTGCACGGACTTTTCAAACGACCCTCGTACATACAAAACAAGAATACTGAAAACTTGAGTCGCTTCAACATATCCTGTAACCTGATTTTCGTACAAGTTAGGTAAAAAACGAAAGCATCCTGACCTATCTTCTATAGGACAAAACAAGCCGCTTTTTCCTCTTTCACTTTATTGGCTAACTTGGATAGCTTTTAATTAAATGTTTAAATTGGGTTCTGGATTATATAAATAAAAGAGTTCTATTAAAGCAGAAGTTTCATTAAGCTGTATTAAACTTACCTTTAACTGAAGCAGGAAACTAAACGTTTTACACCTTGATACGATGAGGATGATTCATCAAGTATTGATTAAACATCTGCAACCAAAATAGAAAGACAAAAATTAACTTAACTGAAATAATAACGGAAGGAAGTCTATCAGTATCACAATAGAAAACAAGGCAAAAATTATAACTCTGAGAAAAAAAGACACGTATTACCAAACAAAAATGGATTTATTTTGCTCTTTCAAATAGAATTAGAATTAGAAATTGAAACGGAACGAGACCTACGCTCTACGGCACCGCAGCCTCTTGTGGCATACCCCTTTTTTGGATCTAGTAGGACGAAACCACCCCTATTAAGAAGGTTGAGGACTTTTCCTACTACTTCTTTTTGCGCTACTATCTCCTTTGGTCTCCAAGTTCCAAAGTTTTCATAGCACAATTACTCGATTGCCACACAATCGAACAACAAGTGAGAGGCCGTTTCCTCCTCTTCCTTGACATAATCTGCACACAACGGTTCCGAGCTGATAAGCCCCCACCTTGTGCTAAACCTACCCTGCCACCGTGAGTAGGCCTGTAATCAGAGTAATCTGATTTCTGCCCAAGCATAGAGTCTCTTCGGCGCTTTGTTTATACAGCCAAGGTATTCTGGTCTTGCTGTGTTTAACCCCAGGACACTTCATCCAGTTCTTTTCGTGATCCTTCCAGATCGAATCTCTGAGAGCCGTAAAACCGAGCCCTTAGTGATCCCAAGGAGCTCTTTCAAGTAAAAAAATGATGCTTATAATTGTAATACCGATAAAAATATATAGTCCGACTAAAATAAATATACAGGGTGATCCATTTAAAACGCACCAATCGCTAATAACTTTCTAGGAAAGCGGAATTTCGAAAAAACCCACAAAGTAAATTATATGTTTTTTTTTGGTCTAGTTTACAAATTTCTTACCCCCGATGCTCTATCTTTATTTTGGGCGGAGTTACGGCTAAAAACCCGATTGAGGTTTCATAAGGACCACTGGTTTTGACAATGATTATGAAAACTACGAGGGTCGTTTGAAAAGTCCGTGCAAAGTCATAGAGATAGCACTACTGGCGCGTATCGAGGTTATGTTTAGTTAGTAGCATCTCTTGGAAGAACACACACCAAGTTTCAGCCAGATCGGTCTATTTCTTTGTGTTTGGCATTCGTTTGAATCGAGGAAGTCGAGTGATTTTCAAAAAATGGACGAAAAAGAATTTCGTGTGTGGATTAAACACTACTTTATGAAAGGCAAAACGCCTCAGGAGACTAAAGAGAAGCATGATAAACATTATGGTGACTCTGCACCTTCGATTAGTGGTTTCAAAATTTTCGGAGTGGCCATATGGGCACATGTGACGCTGAACGTTCTGGACGCCCTGTTGAGGTTACTACTCCAGAAATCATTGATAAAATCCATGATATGGAGATGGATGACAGAAGAGTGAAGGTGCGTGAGATTGCTAGTGCTGTGGGCATCTCCAATGAATATTTTGCATCAACATTTGGACATGACAAAGCTATCCGCAAGATGGGTGCCGCGATTGCTCACGCTTGACCAAAAACGAAATCGTGTGAAGTGTTGCAAGGACGGTTTGCAACTGTTCCAGAAGAATCCGCAGGACTTTAAGCGTCGTTTCGTCACTGTGGATGAAACATGGATACATCACTACACTCCTGAGACTAAAGAACAATCTAAACAATTGGTTACCAAGGGGGAATCTGCGCCAAAAAAAGGCGAAGACCGTTCCTTCGGCCGGAAAGATTATGGCGACTGTCTTTTGGGATTCGCAAGGAATAATCCTCATCGGCTATCTGGAAAAGGGTAAAACTATTACAGGGCATATTATTCATCGTTATTGGACCGTTTGAAAACCGAGCTGCAAGAAAAACGCCCACGATTCGCCCACAAAAAAGTCCTTTTCCATCACGACAACGCACCAGCTCACACCTCAGCAGTTGTGGTCGCAAAATTAATGGAAATAGGGTTCCAACTCGTTTCACAACCCCCCTATTCACCAGATTTGGCTCCCACGGACTACTATTTGTTCCCCAATATGAAGAAATGGCTGGCGGGAAAAAGATTTTATTCCAACGAGGAGGTGATTGCAGAAACGAACGGCTATTTTTCAGACTTGTACAAATCCTATTATTCGGAAGGGATCAACAAACTACAGCAGCGTTGGACGAAGTGTATAAGCCTAAAAGGAGACTTTGTTGAAAAATAAAAAAGGTTTACGCCAAAAAATTAAGTAGTTTTTATTTTTGCACGGACTTTTCAAACGACCCTCGTACATAAAAAACTGTGAAAAATGACGTTAACCCCGTTTCGATATCCCTAATATTTGTCGAGATATTTAAGATCAAAGTTGCAATTTTATCTTATTCGTGATCGGTTTTCAATATTAATTTTCCACCAGAAATACACGTTTTGGGAGGTCCTCTGACTGCTACTGTAACTTATCTTTTATTAAAAGAAGTTTATGTCTATGAATGTTTATCACATGCGCAAGTTTTTGAGTGGTTCAAGCGTTTCCAAGATGGCCGAGAAGATGTCGGAGATGATGAAGGCCCGGGTCGCCCTTCCACGTCTAAAACGGATGAAAAATATCGATTATAATTAATCAACATTACTACCGTGAAGTCCTTGCTCAACTCCGTGAAAGAGTAAGGAAAAAACGACCCGATTAGTGGAAGAACAAGACACAGGGTTTTCCATCAAGACAACGCGCCAGCTCACACTGCATTGTCTGTCAAGACGTTTCTAGCCAAGTACAACATCCCAGTTTTAGGCCATCCGCCTTATTCGCTTTTATCTGTTCCCTAAAGTCAAATCTGTTTCGATCAATGCTAAATCCGCATGGAGCGTTGTAGAGATTGGGGAGGGGTGTATATTGAAGGTGATAATAACTAAATATGTATAAATTTAAAATAAAATGTTTTACAGCAATAGTCTCGTTATTTAATAGCCATACCTCGTATATACACATAGCTGCGTTAAAATATCAAAAACCAGTCACTAAGTTGTGAGAAAGATTTAAAATCAGGTCCAATTTTAGATTCCCAGATTCTACAAGAAATACCCGTTTTTAAGGTTTTTTGCGTTCCCCCCCCTAAAAAGTGGTTTTTAAAAATTATGGCGGGTGTAAGTGCCTATCAGTGTAATGTGCCGGTGAGTTAAACTCTAAAATTAAATTTAGTAGGAATAAGAATCATTAGTTATTTAGATTGAGTTATTGATCGTTTGGAAGATCCAGATATACAGTTGCTAAGGAGTTTCACTTAAGACAACTGCAGTAAAACAAAGGAAATAGCATCATATTATTGGCTCAGAGATTGTTTAAAGTTGTATAAGATGGCCTAAATATCTTGAAGAAAGTTTAACCAGGTAAGTGTACAAAATATTGTTGAATTTCAGCGTGTTTTAAGTTCCATGCTAGCGTTATAAATATGAGTTAACACTTCCAAAAAGCAAAGAACCATACAATTCGAAAAAAGGGGTAGTTTTGTCAGTGAAAACGGGAAAGGGTTGAGATTTAAGTTACCACCGAATTGGGCTGGCTCAGCTGATGAAGTACAACATCAGGCCGCCTGAGATGCCCCACCCAGCGCTAAACCCTCCGCGCGCGCCTACCCCTGTGCTTTGGCTTAAAGCTGCAGATTTTGCAAAATTCAAATGGGTTTGCTATTGCCCTGCTCCCATGCTAGTAAACCTGAGTTCACAATGTAAACATGCTAAGGCAGCAAGATTATCCGATGAATGGTGAGCTAGTACTTCTCTTATTTCATTCACATTTCTTCAAATATTACTTTTTATTTATTCTCCAACGAAAATCGTTATTTCGCAACGCTCTTATAAAACTTAAAACGTTTTACATTTAAAAAACAAGGTTAGAAGATACCCGAATATAAACTTAGCGAAACAATTCGCAGCGATTTCGTTATAATCTCTAAATTCTCTTTAATCGAAATTTTAAAAGAAATATATTATAATGATATTCATTTTTTTCTGCAATCACTGAATAATAAGGGCCATTATTATACTAATATTAGTATAATATTTATTTTCCGTTATAATTATAACGGAAGTTCGAATTTTCGAATTTCAATCGCTATTTCCTTCATATTTTGAATCGCTGTATCTTCTCTCCTATTGGTGTAATCACAGCGGAAAGATAGGCAATTGTAGTACTAATCTACCTCTTTAATTGTGCACAATTCCCGGTTCCTAGCTGCATTGCTGAAGGAGATATAAGGTGATAAAGTTTGGGAGTATTAACTTTCCGTCATATTTTGAATCGCTGTATCTTTTCTCCTATTGGTGCAATCACAGCGGAAATATAGGCAATTGTAGTACTAATCTACCTCTTTAATTGTGCACAATTCCCGGTTCCTAGCTGCATTGCTGAAGGAGATATAAGGTGATAAAGTTTGGGAGTATTAACTTTCCGTCATATTTTGAATCGCTGTATCTTTTCTCCTATTGGTGCAATCACAGCGGAAATATAGGCAATTGTAGTACTAATCTACCTCTTTAATTGTGCACAATTCCCGGTTCCTAGCTGCATTGCTGAAGGAGATATAAGGTGATAAAGTTTGGGAGTATTAACTTTCCGTCATATTTTGAATCGCTGTATCTTTTCTCCTATTGGTGTAATCACAGCGGAAAGATAGGCAATTGTAGCACTAATCTACCTCTTTAATTGTGCACAATTCCCGGTTCCTAGCTGCATTGCTGAAGGAGATATAAGGTGATAAAGTTTGGGAGTATTAACTTTCCGTCATATTTTGAATCGCTGTATCTTTTCTCCTATTGGTGCAATCACAGCGGAAATATAGGCAATTGTAGTACTAATCTACCTCTTTAATTGTGCACAATTCCCGGTTCCTAGCTGCATTGCTGAAGGAGATATAAGGTGATAAAGTTTGGGAGTATTAACTTTCCGTCATATTTTGAATCGCTGTATCTTTTCTCCTATTGGTGCAATCACAGCGGAAATATAGGCAATTGTAGTACTAATCTACCTCTTTAATTGTGCACAATTCCCGGTTCCTAGCTGCATTGCTGAAGGAGATATAAGGTGATAAAGTTTGGGAGTATTAACTTTCCGTCATATTTTGAATCGCTGTATCTTTTCTCCTATTGGTGTAATCACAGCGGAAAGATAGGCAATTGTAGTACTAATCTACCTCTTTAATTGTGCACAATTCCCGGTTCCTAGCTGCATTGCTGAAGGAGATATAAGGTGATAAAGTTTGGGAGTATTAACTTTCCGTCATATTTTGAATCGCTGTATCTTTTCTCCTATTGGTGCAATCACAGCGGAAATATAGGCAATTGTAGTACTAATCTACCTCTTTAATTGTGCACAATTCCCGGTTCCTAGCTGCATTGCTGAAGGAGATATAAGGTGATAAAGTTTGGGAGTATTAACTTTCCGTCATATTTTGAATCGCTGTATCTTTTCTCCTATTGGTGTAATCACAGCGGAAATATAGGCAATTGTAGTACTAATCTACCTCTTTAATTTTGCAAAATTCCCGGTTTCTACCTGCATTAATGAAGGAGATACAAGGTGATAAAGTTTGGGAGTTTTACATTTCCTTCATATTTCGAATCGGTGTATCTTCTCTCCTATTGGTGTAATCTCAGCAGAAATATAGACAATTGTAGCACTAATCTACCTCTTTAATTGTGAATAATTCCCGGATTCTAGCTGCATTATTGAAGGAGATACAAGGTGATAAAGTTTCCTCTTTAATTGTGCACAATTCCCGGTTTCTAGCTACATTATTGAAGGAGATATAAGGAGCTGAAGGTAGAGAGTTTTACATTTCCTTCAAATTTCGACTCGCTGTATCTTCCCGCTATTGGTGTAATCACAGCGGAAATATAGGCAATTGTAGTACTAATCTACCTCTGTAATTGTGAACAATTCCCGGATTCTAGCTGCATTATTGAAGGAGATACAAGGTGATAAAGTTTGGGAGTTTTACATTTCCTTCATATTTCGAATCGGTGTATCTTCTCTCCTATTGGTGTAATCTCAGCAGAAATATAGACAATTGTAGCACTAATCTACCTCTTTAATTGTGCACAATTCCCGGATTCTAGCTGCATTATTGAAGGAGATACAAGGTGATAAAGTTTCCTCTTTAATTGTGCACAATTCCCGGTTTCTAGCTACATTATTGAAGGAGATATAAGGAGCTGAAGGTAGAGAGTTTTACATTTCCTTCAAATTTCGACTCGCTGTATCTTCCCGCTATTGGTGTAATCACAGCGGAAATATAGGCAATTGTAGTACTAATCTACCTCTTTAATTTTGCAAACTTCCCGGTTCCTAGCTGCATTGCTGAAGGAGATACAAGGTGATAAAGTTTGGGAGTTTTACATTTCCTTCATATTTCGAATCGGTGTATCTTCTCTCCTATTGGTGTAATCTCAGCAGAAATATTGACAATTGTAGCACTAATCTACCTCTTTAATTGTGAATAATTCCCGGATTCTAGCTGCATTATTGAAGGAGATACAAGGTGATAAAGTTTCCTCTTTAATTGTGCACAATTCCCGGTTTCTAGCTACATTATTGAAGGAGATATAAGGAGCTGAAGGTAGAGAGTTTTACATTTCCTTCAAATTTCGACTCGCTGTATCTTCCCGCTATTGGTGTAATCTCAGCAGAAATATAGGCAATTGTAGCACTAATCTACCTCTTTAATTGTGAATAATTCCCGGATTCTAGCTGCATTATTGAAGGAGATACAAGGTGATAAAGTTTCCTCTTTAATTGTGCACAATTCCCGGTTTCTAGCTACATTATTGAAGGAGATATAAAGGAGCTGAAGGTAGAGAGTTTTACATTTCCTTCAAATTTCGACTCGCTGTATCTTCCCGCTATTGGTGTAATCACAGCGGAAATATAGGCAATTGTAGTACTAATCTACCTCTTTAATTTTGCAAACTTCCCGGTTCCTAGCTGCATTGCTGAAGGAGATACAAGGTGATAAAGTTTGGGAGTTTTACATTTCCTTCATATTTCGAATCGGTGTATCTTCTCTCCTATTGGTGTAATCTCAGCAGAAATATTGACAATTGTAGCACTAATCTACCTCTTTAATTGTGAATAATTCCCGGATTCTAGCTGCATTATTGAAGGAGATACAAGGTGATAAAGTTTCCTCTTTAATTGTGCACAATTCCCGGTTTCTAGCTACATTATTGAAGGAGATATAAGGAGCTGAAGGTAGAGTTTTACATTTCCTTCAAATTTCGACTCGCTGTATCTTCCCGCTATTGGTGTAATCACAGCGGAAATATAGGCAATTGTAGTACTAATCTACCTCTTTAATTTTGCAAAATTCCCAGTTCCTAGCTGCATTGCTGAAGGAGATACAAGGTGATAAAGTTTGGGAGTTTTACATTTCCTTCATATTTCGAATCGGTGTATCTTCTCTCCTATTGGTGTAATCTCAGCAGAAATATAGACAATTGTAGCACTAATCTACCTCTTTAATTGTGCACAATTCCCGGTTTATAGCTGCATTATTGAAGGAGATATAAGATCATAAAGTTTGGGAGTTTTACATTTCCTTCATATTTCGAATCGCTGTATCTTCTCTCCTATTGGTGTAATCACAGCGGAAAGATAGGCAATTGTAGTACTAATCTACCTCTTTAATTGTGCACAATTCCCGGTTCCTAGCTGCATTGCTGAAGGAGATATAAGGTGATAAAGTTTGGGAGTATTAACTTTCCGTCATATTTTGAATCGCTGTATCTTTTCTCCTATTGGTGTAATCACAGCAGAAATATAGGCAATTGTAGTACTAATCTACCTCTGTAATTGTGAACAATTCCCGGATTCTAGCTGCATTATTGAAGGAGATACAAGGTGATAAAGTTTGGGAGTTTTACATTTCCTTCATATTTCGAATCGCTGTATCTTCTCTCCTATTGGTGTAATCACAGAGGAAATATAGGCAATTGTAGCACTAATCTACCTCTTTAATTGTGAATAATTCCCGGATTCTAGCTGCATTATTGAAGGAGATACAAGGTGATAAAGTTTGGGAGTTTTACATTTCCTTCATATTTCGAATCGCTGTATCTTTTCTCCTATTGGTGTAATCACAGCGGAAAGATAGGCAATTGTAGTACTAATCTACCTCTTTAATTGTGCACAATTCCCGGTTCCTAGCTGCATTGCTGAAGGAGATATAAGGTGATAAAGTTTGGGAGTATTAACTTTCCGTCATATTTTGAATCGCTGTATCTTTTCTCCTATTGGTGTAATCACAGCAGAAATATAGGCAATTGTAGTACTAATCTACCTCTGTAATTGTGAACAATTCCCGGATTCTAGCTGCATTATTGAAGGAGATACAAGGTGATAAAGTTTGGGAGTTTTACATTTCCTTCATATTTCGAATCGCTGTATCTTCTCTCCTATTGGTGTAATCACAGAGGAAATATAGGCAATTGTAGCACTAATCTACCTCTTTAATTGTGAATAATTCCCGGATTCTAGCTGCATTATTGAAGGAGATACAAGGTGATAAAGTTTGGGAGTTTTACATTTCGTTCATATTTCGAATCGCTGTATCTTTTCTCCTATTGGTGTAATCACAGCAGAAATATAGGCAATTGTAGTACTAATCTACCTCTGTAATTGTGAACAATTCCCGGATTCTAGCTGCATTATTGAAGGAGATACAAGGTGATAAAGTTTGGGAGTTTTACATTTCCTTCATATTTCGAATCGCTGTATCTTCTCTCCTATTGGTGTAATCACAGAGGAAATATAGGCAATTGTAGCACTAATCTACCTCTTTAATTGTGAATAATTCCCGGATTCTAGCTGCATTATTGAAGGAGATACAAGGTGATAAAGTTTGGGAGTTTTACATTTCCTTCATATTTCGAATCGGTGTATCTTCTCTCCTATTGGTGTAATCTCAGCAGAAATATAGACAATTGTAGCACTAATCTACCTCTTTAATTGTGCACAATTCCCGGTTCCTAGCTGCATTGCTGAAGGAGATATAAGGTGATAAAGTTTGGGAGTTTTATATTTCCTTCATATTTCGAATCGCTGTATTTTCTCTCCTATTGGTGTAATCACAGCGGAAATATAGGCAATTGTAGTACTAATCTACCTCTTTAATTGTGCACAATTTGCGGTTTATAGCTGCATTATTGAAGGAGATACAAGGTGATAAAGTTTGGGAGTTTTATATTTCCTTCATATTTCGAATCGCTGTATTTTCTCTCCTATTGGTGTAATCACAGCGGAAATATAGGCAATTGTAGTACTAATCTACCTCTTTAATTGTGCACAATTTGCGGTTTATAGCTGCATTATTGAAGGAGATACAAGGTGATAAAGTTTGGGAGTTTTATATTTCCTTCATATTTCGAATCGCTGTATTTTCTCTCCTATTGGTGTAATCACAGCGGAAATATAGGCAATTGTAGTACTAATCTACCTCTTTAATTGTGCACAATTTGCGGTTTATAGCTGCATTATTGAAGGAGATACAAGGTGATAAAGTTTGGGAGTTTTACATTTCCTTCATATTTCGAATCGCTGTATCTTCTCTCCTATTGGTGTAATCACAGAGGAAATATAGGCAATTGTAGCACTAATCTACCTCTTTAATTGTGCACAATTCCCGGTTCCTAGCTGCATTGCTGAAGGAGATACAAGGTGATAAAGTTTGGGAGTTTTACATTTCCTTCATATTTCGAATCGGTGTATCTTTTCTGCTATTGGTGTAATCACAGCGGAAATATGGACAATTGTAGCACTAATCTACCTCTTTAATTGTGAATAATTCCCGGATTCTAGCTGCATTATTGAAGGAGATACAAGGTGATAAAGTTTCCTCTTTAATTGTGCACAATTCCCGGTTTCTAGCTACATTATTGAAGGAGATATAAGGAGCTGAAGGTAGAGAGTTTTACATTTCCTTCAAATTTCGACTCGCTGTATCTTCCCGCTATTGGTGTAATCACAGCGGAAATATAGGCAATTGTAGTACTAATCTACCTCTTTAATTTTGCAAAATTCCCGGTTCCTAGCTGCATTGCTGAAGGAGATACAAGGTGATAAAGTTTGGGAGTTTTACATTTCCTTCATATTTCGAATCGGTGTATCTTCTCTCCTATTGGTGTAATCTCAGCAGAAATATAGACAATTGTAGCACTAATCTACCTCTTTAATTGTGCACAATTCCCGGTTTATAGCTGCATTATTGAAGGAGATATAAGATCATAAAGTTTGGGAGTTTTACATTTCCTTCATATTTCGAATCGCTGTATCTTCTCTCCTATTGGTGTAATCACAGAGGAAATATAGGCAATTGTAGCACTAATCTACCTCTTTAATTGTGCACAATTCCCGGTTCCTAGCTGCATTATTGAAGGAGATACAAGGTGATAAAGTTTGGGAGTTTTACATTTCCTTCATATTTCGAATCGCTGTATCTTCTCTCCTATTGGTGTAATCACAGAGGAAATATAGGCAATTGTAGCACTAATCTACCTCTTTAATTGTGCACAATTCCCGGTTCCTAGCTGCATTGCTGAAGGAGATACAAGGTGATAAAGTTTGGGAGTTTTACATTTCCTTCATATTTCGAATCGGTGTATCTTTTCTCCTATTGGTGTAATCACAGCGGAAATATAGACAATTGTAGCACTAATCTACCTCTTTAATTGTGAATAATTCCCGGATTCTAGCTGCATTATTGAAGGAGATACAAGGTGATAAAGTTTCCTCTTTAATTGTGCACAATTCCCGGTTTCTAGCTACATTATTGAAGGAGATATAAGGAGCTGAAGGTAGAGAGTTTTACATTTCCTTCAAATTTCGACTCGCTGTATCTTCCCGCTATTGGTGTAATCACAGCGGAAATATAGGCAATTGTAGTACTAATCTACCTCTTTAATTTTGCAAAATTCCCGGTTCCTAGCTGCATTGCTGAAGGAGATACAAGGTGATAAAGTTTGGGAGTTTTACAATTCCTTCATATTTCGAATCGGTGTATCTTCTCTCCTATTGGTGTAATCTCAGCAGAAATATAGACAATTGTAGCACTAATCTACCTCTTTAATTGTGCACAATTCCCGGTTTATAGCTGCATTATTGAAGGAGATATAAGATCATAAAGTTTGGGAGTTTTACATTTCCTTCATATTTCGAATCGCTGTATCTTCTCTCCTATTGGTGTAATCACAGCGGAAAGATAGGCAATTGTAGTACTAATCTACCTCTTTAATTGTGCACAATTCCCGGTTCCTAGCTGCATTGCTGAAGGAGATATAAGGTGATAAAGTTTGGGAGTATTAACTTTCCGTCATATTTTGAATCGCTGTATCTTTTCTCCTATTGGTGTAATCACAGCAGAAATATAGGCAATTGTAGTACTAATCTACCTCTGTAATTGTGAACAATTCCCGGATTCTAGCTGCATTATTGAAGGAGATACAAGGTGATAAAGTTTGGGAGTTTTACATTTCCTTCATATTTCGAATCGCTGTATCTTCTCTCCTATTGGTGTAATCACAGAGGAAATATAGGCAATTGTAGCACTAATCTACCTCTTTAATTGTGAATAATTCCCGGATTCTAGCTGCATTATTGAAGGAGATACAAGGTGATAAAGTTTGGGAGTTTTACATTTCCTTCATATTTCGAATCGCTGTATTTTCTCTCCTATTGGTGTAATCACAGCGGAAATAAAGGCAATTGTAGTACTAATCTACCTCTTTAATTGTGCACAATTTGCGGTTTATAGCTGCATTATTGAAGGAGATACAAGGTGATAAAGTTTGGGAGTTTTACATTTCCTTCATATTTCGAATCGCTGTATTTTCTCTCCTATTGGTGTAATCACAGCGGAAATAGGCAATTGTAGTACTAATCTACCTCTTTAATTGTGCACAATTTGCGGTTTATAGCTGCATTATTGAAGGAGATACAAGGTGATAAAGTTTGGGAGTTTTACATTTCCTTCATATTTCGAATCGGTGTATCTTCTCTCCTATTGGTGTAATCTCAGCAGAAATATAGACAATTGTAGCACTAATCTACCTCTTTAATTGTGCACAATTCCCGGTTTATAGCTGCATTATTGAAGGAGATATAAGATCATAAAGTTTGGGAGTTTTACATTTCCTTCATATTTCGAATCGCTGTATCTTCTCTCCTATTGGTGTAATCACAGCGGAAAGATAGGCAATTGTAGTACTAATCTACCTCTTTAATTGTGCACAATTCCCGGTTCCTAGCTGCATTGCTGAAGGAGATATAAGGTGATAAAGTTTGGGAGTATTAACTTTCCGTCATATTTTGAATCGCTGTATCTTTTCTCCTATTGGTGTAATCACAGCAGAAATATAGGCAATTGTAGTACTAATCTACCTCTGTAATTGTGAACAATTCCCGGATTCTAGCTGCATTATTGAAGGAGATACAAGGAGATAAAGTTTGGGAGTTTTACATTTCCTTCATATTTCGAATCGCTGTATCTTCTCTCCTATTGGTGTAATCACAGAGGAAATATAGGCAATTGTAGCATTAATCTACCTCTTTAATTGTGAATAATTCCCGGATTCTAGCTGCATTATTGAAGGAGATACAAGGTGATAAAGTTTGGGAGTTTTATATTTCCTTCATATTTCGAATCGCTGTATTTTCTCTCCTATTGGTGTAATCACAGCGGAAATATAGGCAATTGTAGTACTAATCTACCTCTTTAATTGTGCACAATTTGCGGTTTATAGCTGCATTATTGAAGGAGATACAAGGTGATAAAGTTTGGGAGTTTTATATTTCCTTCATATTTCGAATCGCTGTATTTTCTCTCCTATTGGTGTAATCACAGCGGAAATATAGGCAATTGTAGTACTAATCTACCTCTTTAATTGTGCACAATTTGCGGTTTATAGCTGCATTATTGAAGGAGATACAAGGTGATAAAGTTTGGGAGTTTTATATTTCCTTCATATTTCGAATCGCTGTATTTTTTCTCCTATTGGTGTAATCACAGCGGAAATATAGGCAATTGTAGTACTAATCTACCTCTTTAATTGTGCACAATTTGCGGTTTATAGCTGCATTATTGAAGGAGATACAAGGTGATAAAGTTTGGGAGTTTTACATTTCCTTCATATTTCGAATCGCTGTATCTTCTCTCCTATTGGTGTAATCACAGAGGAAATATAGGCAATTGTAGCACTAATCTACCTCTTTAATTGTGCACAATTCCCGGTTCCTAGCTGCATTGCTGAAGGAGATACAAGGTGATAAAGTTTGGGAGTTTTACATTTCCTTCATATTTCGAATCGGTGTATCTTTTCTCCTATTGGTGTAATCACAGCGGAAATATAGACAATTGTAGCACTAATCTACCTCTTTAATTGTGAATAATTCCCGGATTCTAGCTGCATTATTGAAGGAGATACAAGGTGATAAAGTTTCCTCTTTAATTGTGCACAATTCCCGGTTTCTAGCTACATTATTGAAGGAGATATAAGGAGCTGAAGGTAGAGAGTTTTACATTTCCTTCAAATTTCGACTCGCTGTATCTTCCCGCTATTGGTGTAATCACAGCGGAAATATAGGCAATTGTAGTACTAATCTACCTCTTTAATTTTGCAAAATTCCCGGTTCCTAGCTGCATTGCTGAAGGAGATACAAGGTGATAAAGTTTGGGAGTTTTACATTTCCTTCATATTTCGAATCGGTGTATCTTCTCTCCTATTGGTGTAATCTCAGCAGAAATATAGACAATTGTAGCACTAATCTACCTCTTTAATTGTGCACAATTCCCGGTTTCTAGCTGCATTATTGAAGGAGATATATAGCGATAAAGTTTGGGAGTTTTAACTTTCCTTCAAATTTCGAATCGCTGTATCTTCTCTCCTATTGGTGTAATCTTAGCGGAAATATAGGCGATTGTAGTACTAATCCACCTCTTTAATTGTACACAATTCCCGGTTTATAGCTGCATTATTGAAGGAGATATAGGGTGATAAAGTTTGGGAGTTTTAACTTTCCTTCAAATTTCGAATCGCTGTATCTTTTCTCCTATTGGTGTAATCACAGCAGAAATATAGGCAATTGTAGTACTAATCTACCTCTGTAATTGTGAACAATTCCCGGATTCTAGCTGCATTATTGAAGGAGATACAAGGTGATAAAGTTTGGGAGTTTTACATTTCCTTCATATTTCGAATCGCTGTATCTTCTCTCCTATTGGTGTAATCACAGAGGAAATATAGGCAATTGTAGCACTAATCTACCTCTTTAATTGTGAATAATTCCCGGATTCTAGCTGCATTATTGAAGGAGATACAAGGTGATAAAGTTTGGGAGTTTTACATTTCCTTCATATTTCGAATCGCTGTATTTTCTCTCCTATTGGTGTAATCACAGCGGAAATAAAGGCAATTGTAGTACTAATCTACCTCTTTAATTGTGCACAATTTGCGGTTTATAGCTGCATTATTGAAGGAGATACAAGGTGATAAAGTTTGGGAGTTTTACATTTCCTTCATATTTCGAATCGCTGTATTTTCTCTCCTATTGGTGTAATCACAGCGGAAATAGGCAATTGTAGTACTAATCTACCTCTTTAATTGTGCACAATTTGCGGTTTATAGCTGCATTATTGAAGGAGATACAAGGTGATAAAGTTTGGGAGTTTTACATTTCCTTCATATTTCGAATCGGTGTATCTTCTCTCCTATTGGTGTAATCTCAGCAGAAATATAGACAATTGTAGCACTAATCTACCTCTTTAATTGTGCACAATTCCCGGTTTATAGCTGCATTATTGAAGGAGATATAAGATCATAAAGTTTGGGAGTTTTACATTTCCTTCATATTTCGAATCGCTGTATCTTCTCTCCTATTGGTGTAATCACAGCGGAAAGATAGGCAATTGTAGTACTAATCTACCTCTTTAATTGTGCACAATTCCCGGTTCCTAGCTGCATTGCTGAAGGAGATATAAGGTGATAAAGTTTGGGAGTATTAACTTTCCGTCATATTTTGAATCGCTGTATCTTTTCTCCTATTGGTGTAATCACAGCAGAAATATAGGCAATTGTAGTACTAATCTACCTCTGTAATTGTGAACAATTCCCGGATTCTAGCTGCATTATTGAAGGAGATACAAGGAGATAAAGTTTGGGAGTTTTACATTTCCTTCATATTTCGAATCGCTGTATCTTCTCTCCTATTGGTGTAATCACAGAGGAAATATAGGCAATTGTAGCACTAATCTACCTCTTTAATTGTGAATAATTCCCGGATTCTAGCTGCATTATTGAAGGAGATACAAGGTGATAAAGTTTGGGAGTTTTATATTTCCTTCATATTTCGAATCGCTGTATTTTCTCTCCTATTGGTGTAATCACAGCGGAAATATAGGCAATTGTAGTACTAATCTACCTCTTTAATTGTGCACAATTTGCGGTTTATAGCTGCATTATTGAAGGAGATACAAGGTGATAAAGTTTGGGAGTTTTATATTTCCTTCATATTTCGAATCGCTGTATTTTCTCTCCTATTGGTGTAATCACAGCGGAAATATAGGCAATTGTAGTACTAATCTACCTCTTTAATTGTGCACAATTTGCGGTTTATAGCTGCATTATTGAAGGAGATACAAGGTGATAAAGTTTGGGAGTTTTATATTTCCTTCATATTTCGAATCGCTGTATTTTTTCTCCTATTGGTGTAATCACAGCGGAAATATAGGCAATTGTAGTACTAATCTACCTCTTTAATTGTGCACAATTTGCGGTTTATAGCTGCATTATTGAAGGAGATACAAGGTGATAAAGTTTGGGAGTTTTACATTTCCTTCATATTTCGAATCGCTGTATCTTCTCTCCTATTGGTGTAATCACAGAGGAAATATAGGCAATTGTAGCACTAATCTACCTCTTTAATTGTGCACAATTCCCGGTTCCTAGCTGCATTGCTGAAGGAGATATAAGGTGATAAAGTCTGGGAGTATTAACTTTCCGTCATATTTTGAATCGCTGTATCTTTTCTCCTATTGGTGTAATCACAGCGGAAATATAGGCAATTGTAGTACTAATCTACCTCTTTAATTGTGCACAATTCCCGGATTCTAGCTGCATTATTGAAGGAGATACAAAGTGATAAGTTTTGGGAGTTTTACATTTCCTTCATATTTCGAATCGCTGTATCTTCTCTCCTATTGGTGTAATCACAGAGGAAATATAGGCAATTGTAGCACTAATCTACCTCTTTAATTGTGCACAATTCCCGGTTTCTAGCTACATTATTGAAGGAGATATAAGGAGCTGAAGGTAGAGAGTTTTACATTTCCTTCAAATTTCGACTCGCTGTATCTTCCCCGCTATGGGTGTAATCTCAGCGGAAATTAGGGCAATTGTAGCACTAATCTACCTCTTTAATTGTGCACAATTCCAGGTTTCTAGCTTCACTGTAACCAATTTTGTAACAAAGAAAAAGCTAAATCTTCAATAAGCAATGTTTAAATAAGATTATGTTCTTAACAACCTTTTTTAACAATGTTTAAGATCGACAAATGTTTATTTTTTTAAGGATATAATAACTATTGTTAATAAATATAAATAAACAATCAGAATGTCAATAACTGAAAATAACTAATGGGAATGACACAACCTAATGTCAAACAATCAATAGATTGGAGTAGCTCCCCATGGGACTGTTCTTGTCAGCTGTCCTTTGGGAATATGACTGTCCAATTGTACACCCAGTTGAAATCGCTAGCATCCTATTAACATATCAGATTCTACGCATTTCTTTCTGGATGAGATCTTTTTTTATTAAAAAAAAAATGTTTTTGTCCACAAATAATTTCATTAATGACTAATTTTAATTTTTAAACGAAATTTTAGAAAAATAATTTCGAAGTGTTCTGCTATAATTGAGTGATACTGAACCTACTTTAAATTTTTATTGCTAAAAAAGGCAAAAATGTGTTAATAAAGGATGCAGCTTTTATTGCAGAAACAATGAAAGCTTGCAAACAAAGAATCTTTTGAAGGGCGAGCCCAAGGCTACCCAGTAAAATAGTCTCTGATGATGATATCGATGATTAGATGATTAAGTAATTAGGAAGAAAAGAAAATAAGTTGCAAGTTACATGAATCTAGCAATTAATTTATTAGTATTAGCTCGACAACATAATGTACGTTTTAAATATTAAATCCAAATGAGTACAAATCGATATGTTGTAATTTACCATTAAATCGAGAGAAAACCTAGAAAGACAATATTTACAATCGATTCTCACCATATTTGTTTTGATGATATTTATTAAGAGTCCTCTGAACTGACAATAACAGTCCCTGGACAGGTGTTGTTAATAAAATAAATAAAAACCAGATTAGAGTATAATACCGGGTGGGATAAATTATTTATCGCCCACAGGAGTAAATTCTATCAATCAATGTTTAAATAAAATCCAACTAGGGTGAAGGGACCAGTAATTGACTGGGCACCAGTAATTGACATACCAGAAATAAACTGGTATTATAAGGGATATGAGCCGTTTTTAGTGGTGATTCTTTCAATTTCGTTATTGAGAAGCCTTTGGGCAGCAGTTGCAGAAAAATATTAATTATTGGAAGGTTCCTTGGTATCAGTGGAAGGTTATTTGTGTTAAAAGTTCAAAATCAAGGAAAAAACAAGCCGTTGCTAAGGAGGATTGATAAGAAAATAATTTTTCTTTTTTCTTATTTTTCGTTTATTTGTTCATATATTCGTGTGGTTATCAATGTTCTGTTATAATTAGTATTACTTGTAGATTTCATTTATGTAGTTTTTTTTTTAATTATAAGAAGCATTGAGGATTAAAATGGGGCTGTCAATCACTGGTCCTTGAAACGGCAATCTGCCCTGTAATTGACACGTATGTCAATTACTAGTCCTACAGCTTTTTTGTTTGAGACCAGTGATTGACTTCCTGGGAAAATGATAAGATAGGTTGATAGATTTTATTATAATTAAAAATTCAATACATTGTAAAATAAAATCATTGATAAAAAAATATCGGCAACATAAAATAAATAGTAAAACTTCCAACAAAATATGTTTAAATTAATGAATTAGCAAATGTACGCCTTATTTCAAGAGGGCAAGCAGAATGATTATTCTGTAGAGAACAACAATCTATGAACAACAAACTGGAATAATCGTGATCGCCGAACAGCTTCACGAGACCTACGTGATTGATAAAAACGACGCCCACTTATCGGAGTTGGAAAATCTCTCATTCTCCCTCAGTTTTGGGTCCTAGCCACATTCCAAAGAAGAAAGGGAGGAAATGGCTAAACCGTAGAATTCCATCAAAGAAAACGGCCAGAGGAAAAATGAAGCTCCCTCAAGAGAAGTACCAGGTGCGAAATCAAACATACGTGGAGAGTTGGTGACTTTGTGATGTTTGTGATGTTACCGGTAGTACAGTTGTGTAAGGGTTGATCGTCAAAAACTGCATAAAAAAGGGTAAGGTTGAAAAAATATTAGATTATTTAGGTTTGCCTATTTAAAAACTGATTGTAATTAATTATGAATAAGACCGATTTTTGTTATAAATCCAATTGAAAAAGTGATTTAGGTGATTTATTTAGATTTAAAAGTGATTTTGAATGCATACCTTATGTCGTTTCATGAATATATTTGTATGTCAATTACTGGTCCCACCCCATGTCAAACACTGGTTCCACCGAAAATTCGGTATGTCAATTACTGGGTCATTGACATACTTCCAAAAAAAATCATTTTTTGTTGACATAAAGATCGAATTTACTGCTTTTAAGATATTAATAAAATAAAATACATCCTACTGGAGCGGTACAATTTTACAACCTACACCTGGAGCCAAAATAACGGAAGTTATTCTATCTTAAACTCGAATTTTTTCTTAAGCAGTCAATTACTGGTCCCTTCACCCTATATATGTGAGTATACACGGGTGACCTCAAATAACAAATGTAACCCCATTTTTAAAATCTTATACATACAAAATTTAGATATTTAATAATTTATTTAGAGTATTTATTTCATTAAATAAATAAGTAAAGAAAAATTTTAGACTATACGCTTTTTTAAATTTATATTAGTTTAAAAAAATTGGTACTTTTAAAGATTGGGAAAAAATAATAGAACAGTTAGGATTTGAAACAAAAATTCAATTTGCTTGAAAGAATATTTAAGGTCTAGACTTTCTAAGCAGAGCCACAACAAAGTTAGATTCTTCTCGAAATCTATTAGATCCAGGATGTTGCAAATAAATTATAGTTATAAAGGAGGATTAGCCCTACATTATACAGAAAATTTGGGAATTTTATCTTTTATAGGAAAAGAGAAAAAAAGTTGTCAAAATTTGGGTGTTTTTCAACGTTACTGCTTTTTGTGGTGCAGTTTTTGACGATCAACCCTTACACTACTGTCCTACCGGACAGTTTTAATACAGTAAAGAGAGCTGGCCTAAAAATGAGAACAAATTTAAGTATTATGAAATATAGTAATGCTTCTAAGTGAGCTGCATTGCTGTATGCTGTAATATTACTGTATGCACTGATCAAGATCTAAAGTTCAGATACGATTTTATGTGTGGCTTTATACAAAAAAAGGCCTCGTATAATGGTGATAAATATTATTCACTTAAAAAGAAGAAAAGTATTTACTCTTAGACGGGAAATCCTACCTCCCATCTTCATGAACCAAACTCCTACACCAACTGTGGACAAAGTACGCTACCTAGACAAATGGTTGACATGGAGTACCTCAGACTATACTGAAAAGACAAGAAACTAACCAACGCTACAAAACTTCTCGCCAGAATACTCGTCAAACGTTCGAAACTTAACCTACATAACAAAAGACTCTTATATCTACTGTTACTGCGACCTATTTGGTCATACGGCATCGAAGTATGAGGATCGACTAAGCGTTCCAACTCACTACGCCTCCAGACATTACAGTCACAAAAATACTTCGAAAACTTCTTAACGCTCCGTTCTATGTATCTAACCACACTATCTATAAAGATCTAAAAATCCCTTTCATTACAGATCTTGCTCAAACACTCGTTTCTTCAAATTTCATTCCTCTACAGCAGCTCATCCTAACCCTCTCATAGAACGCCTATCTTCCTCCACATTACCAGGTAATCCTTTAAGGAGATTGAAGAGAAGATGGCCTCGTGATCTTCTCTTATCGTGAGAGCAAAGCACGTTACTGGAGTGACACCACTGGGTGCCTTCTCCACTCATGATTTTCTTTATCAGGTACCATATTTGCTTGTGGCAACAACCGTTGCAGTTGTAAATTCCAATAAAAGATTTTAAAAAAATAAAAACAATGTTCTTTTTATTTATATTAATGAATACTTCAATTATATGTAGATTTGTTCCTAAATACAGTTTTATTTAACTTAATTAAAATTCACAACTGCAGATACAATCGCACCTACGACAAGTGAATCCTAGTAAAAAGTAAAGTACTAAAGTAATCGCCTACTTTTTCAGGCGGGGCTTAACGTCCGATTACCAATTAAAACATATTTTACTGTAAATTTCTTTTATTAACTATTAAATAAAATCCAAGGCCTACGAGGGTCGTTAGAAAAGTCCGTGCAAAGTCAGAGAGATAGCACCACTGGCGCGTATGGAGGTTATGTTTAGTTAGTAGCATCTCTTGGAAGAACACACACCAAGTTTCAGCCAGATCGGTCTATTTCTTTGTGTTTGGCATTCGTTTGAATCGAGGAAGTCGAGTGATTTTCAAAAAATGGACGAAAAAGAATTTCGTGTGTTGATTAAACACTACTTTATGAAAGGCAAAACGCCTCAGGAGACTAAAGAGAAGCTTGATAAACATTATGGTGACTCTGCATCTCCGATTAGAACAGTTTATGAGTGGTTTCAAAATTTTCGGAGTGGCCATATGGGCACAAGTGACGCTGAACGTTCTGGACGCCCTGTTGAGGTTACTACTCCAGAAATCATTGATCAAATCCACGATATGGTGATGGATGACAGAAGAGTGAAGGTGCGTGAGATTGCTAGTGCTGTGGGCATCTCGAATGAACGGGTACATAATATTTTGCATCAACATTTGGACATGACAAAGCTATCCGCAAGATGGGTGCCGCGATTGCTCACGCTTGACCAAAAACGAAATCGTGTGAAGTGTTGCAAGGACGGTTTGCAGCTGTTCCAGAAGAATCCGCAGGACTTTAAGCGTCGTTTCGTCACTGTGGATGAAACATGGATACATCACTACACTCCTGAGACCAAAGAACAATCTTCGAGTAAACAATGGGTTACTAAGGGGGAATCTGCGCCAAAAAAGGCGAAGACCGTTCCTTCGGCCGGAAAGATTATGGCGACTGTCTTTTGCGATTCGCAAGGAATAATCCTCATCGACTATCTGGAAAAGGGTAAAACTATTACAGGTGCATATTATTCATCGTTATTGGACCGTTTGAAAACAGAGCTGCAAGAAAAACGCCCACGATTGGCACACAAAAAAGTCCTTTTCCATCACGACAACGCACCAGCTCATACCTCAGCAGTTGTGGTCGCAAAATTAATGGAAATAGGGTTCCAACTCGTTTCACATCCCCCCCTATTCTCCAGACTTGGCTCCTTCGGACTACTATTTGTTCCCCAATATGAAGAAATGGCTGGCGGGAAAAAGATTTTATTCAAACGAGGAGGTAATTGCAGAAACGAATGGCTATTTTTCAGACTTGGACAAATCCTATTATTCGGAAGGGATCAATAAACTAGAGCAGCGTTGGACGAAGTGTATAAGCCTAAAAGAAGACTATGTTGAAAAATAAAAAAGGTTTACCCCAAAAAATTAAGTAGTTTTTATTTTTGCACGGACTTTTCAAACGACCCTCGTAAAACCAGGAATCGAACCCAGTATCCCAATGCATATTAGTTTTGCAGGTATCGCCTCTAACCGCTCGGCTACTGTGGCGCCTAAGTGAATCCTAGTAACTGATACAATAACTTCACACCCATTGTTGGCTCTCCGACTTGTCAATTTTATTATTGACCTTCATTAAATCCCGGTGTCTCAGTTTTCTGATCAAAAATAATGATCAGAGGGCTACCGTGAAGGGACATAATCCCCTTAAATGATTCTACCAATATTTGAAATCCGGGAAAAAGCTCAGGGCGCCAATGTCCTCACATAACGGAGCGCCTTAAATTTAAATGATGTTAAACCTTTTAAGAAAATCACCAAAAAGAAAGAAATGTAAAGTCAGCTCTTTTAAATTACATTTCAGGTTAAACTAACTGTGATCAAAGTAACAAAATTCACTCAGACAATTATTTACAACATTATTTAACACAGCATTTAATGAAATTTAAATTTAATAAGATTTTTAGCTACCTTTTTTTGTCAATTACTTTTTTAAAAAAAAGATCGTAATTTACTGTACTTGAACTACAGTAAGTGTTCAAAGAATTCATCATTTTTGGAGCGATACTTTAGTAAGTTAAGCTTGCCCGTAAAAAATACCTTTCTTAAAAAGCACTTAACTTACTTTATATCTTCTACCCTTATCACCCGCTAGCTTTTTGTTTAAAAAGCAAACAGACTAAATAAAAAAATGTAGCGCGTAGAGTTTGTTACCTTCTTTGGGAGACCATATAACATTAATGGAGAGGTTCATAATAAACGGCGAAAAATAATAATATTGTTCATGTATTTCTTTTACGAATCCCTCTTAGTATATTTTAAATAATAGAAGCATCAGAAAAATTTGACGTAAGCTTTAACACTAAACCTACCACGACCGGTCAATTGACAGTTTTTTAAATTTGGTTTAAATTTTCTAATTACCGCGTCATCATACCGCCATTAAACTTCACGACTTTTCCTAAAATGTGTATACAATTGTTTTTTTAATATTCACTTCTTTTCCTAATATTTGATTTTTGAGAAAAATTTGTAGTCCGTCTTAACTATCGCGACCGGTCAGGTCATTTGACCGGCTGAATATTTTCATTTTATTTACTTATTTTAATATTTTATTTTATTTATTTATTTATTTTTGTAACAGAATTCTCTCGAAAACTCAATTTGATAATGCATTTAGCGGATTATTGTTTGCCTGTGGTGCATATGAGGCAAAAAATGTACGATATTGCCCTTTTCTATGAAACAAAAAATTGGGACGAGCATTCTTCTCAAACACTGTGAGCAGAAATGTGTAGACGGAAATTGTGAGGTTTATTCGAGTGGATCAAACAAATAATCGCTCAAAAACCCGATAAATTTGCTTTGATTTCTAAATTTTGGAACAAATTCGTAGAGAACAGTCAAAACTGTTTTAACCAAGAGTATATATCTCTTCGAAGGACTATTGTTCCCAACAAAGTCAAGATGTAGATTTACTCAGTACATGCCAAATAAACCGGACAAATTTGGGTATCAAATCTTGGCTAGCGTTCGATGTAATAAAAGGCTTTCTATTTTTGGGAAAAACTTAAAAGCAGAGAACCTACAGTTACGCTTGGGGAGTTTGTCGCTCTGAAATAGGCAGAAATGTATACAGCTCGTGGAAGATATACGAGGGTCCATTGAAAAGTCCGTGCAAAAATAAAAACTACTTAATTTTTTGGGGTAAACCTTTTTTATTTTTCAACATAGTCTCCTTTTACGCTTATACACTTCGTCCAACGCTGCTCTAGTTTGTTGATCCCTTCCGAATAATAGGATTTGTGCAAGTCTGAAAAATAGCCATTCGTTTCTGCAATCACCTCCTCGTTTGAATAAAATATTTTTCCCGCCAGCCATTTCTTCATATTGGGGAACAAATAGTAGTCCGAGGGAGCCAAGTCTGGAGAATATGGGGGATGTGAAACGAGTTGGAACCCTATTTCCATTAATTTTGCGACCACAACTGCTGAGGTGTGAGCTGGTGCGTTGTCGTGATTGAAAAGGACTTTTTTCTGGGCCAATCGTGGGCGTTTTTCTTGTAGCTCGGTTTTCAAACGGTCCAATAACGATGAATAATATGCACCTGTAATAGTTTTACCCTTTTCCAGATAGTCGATGAGGATTATTCCTTGCGAATCCCAAAAGACAGTCGCCATAATCTTTCCGGCCGAAGGAACGGTCTTCGCCTTTTTTTGGCGCAGATTCCCTCTTGGTAACCCATTGTTTAGATTGTTCTTTGGTCTCAGGAGTGTAGTGATGTATCCATGTTTCATTCACAGTGACGAAACGACGCTTAAAGTCCTGCGGATTCTTCTGGAACAGCTGCAAACCGTCCTTGCAACACTTCACACGATTTCGTTTATGGTCAAGGTGAGCAATCGCGGCACCCATCTTGCGGATAGCTTTGTCATGTCCAAATGTTGATGCAAAATATTATGTACCCGTTCATTCGAGATGCCCACAGCACTAGCAATCTCACGCACCTTCACTTTTCTGTCATCCATCACCATATCATGGATTTTATCAATGATTTCTGGAGTAGTAACCTCAACAGGGCGTCCAGAACGTTCAGCGTCACTTGTGCCCATATGGCCACTCCGAAAATTTTGAAACCACTTATAAACTGTTCTAATCGAAGGTGCAGAGTCACCATAATGTTTATCAAGCTTCTCTTTAGTCTCCTGAGGCGTTTTGTCTTTCATAAAGTAGTGTTTAATCAACACACGAAATTCTTTTTCGTCCATTTTTTGAAAATCACTCGACTTCCTCGATTCAAACGAATGCCAAACACAAGGAAATAGACCGATCTGGCTGAAACTTGGTGTGTGTTCTTCCAAGAGATGCTACTAACTAAACATAATCTCGATACGCGCCAGTGGTGCTATCTCTCTAACTTTGCACGGACTTTTCAAACGACCCTCGTATAATCGTGGAGAATCTCGGAGATGGCTTCAACAAATAGTTTTCAATATCCTAGACTTAGCCCAGGGATAAATGCATGGATTTTGTATTTAAAAAAAACTACCGGGAGTGAAATTTCAAGGCAAAACTTTGTGTTACCATTGCAAAAGCATGACAAATATTAGTACACGAACAAGTGGTCGGAAAATAGCCAAATAAGATACTGCACAGGCAATAAGACTAAAAAATGCTGTCTATAATGTAAAAATATTTATGGGGGAAATGTGCAATTGAGAAGCCTAGCAATTGAGAAGCCTATAATTATTATAAAAAATGACGCAATAAAGAGTCAAATCTTCGAGATTTATTTTTAAACAAAAGAAACTATGCTTTTTCATTGTTAAATAATTATTATCTTCATTCTATAATGAGAAATTTAAGTAAATTTTAAGTCCGGTCAATTGACCGGTCTCGGTAGGAATAGTTATGTACAAATGTCGGCAGGTTTAGTGTTAAACTACAACTGTTGGGAATAATTTGGAGAGAAAATAATTTGCCAATTCTCTCTCATTGCAATGTCAGATGATTAAGAAATAAATTTGTAATCGATCAAAATGGGAGAGCCTTTAAAAAAATAATAAATAAATCTCTTTCAAAAAAAAGTTATTCAAATGAAAATATTAATTCCAATAACTACAGAAATTGAAATTGAAACAAAATGAAAGGTTGTCGATATATAGAACTACAAAATTAATTTGGTATTTGGATTAAAAATACAAAAACGTCTATATTACACATTGTAAAACTGCGTACAGTATAAATGTGAACTCTTAGAATTACAAACAATCCGAGAATAATTCCTAACTCTTCGAGAAAGTCTTGATGTAACCTAATTTTGGGAATTTGTTTTAGGACAATGGATTCTCTTTTGAAAGAAGGAAAAGATTGTGTAAACAATCTAGATTACAAGATGTCAACGATAATGTAACACATGTAAGATCTCTGTAAACATAAATCCAATCAATATGGTCTTGACAGGGATTTGATTAGGATAGGCCAAGAGCACGTAGTGTATTAACTCCTCCCCTCTGCAAAGGATTCCACTGCTGTTAAGGATACAATAATCCTGGAGTATTTCTTTGAATAAATTTACAAATAATCGATATAAATCACTGCTACAATAATCAATGCATTATTTGACATGCCCCCAATTACCCAGTTAAGCGTGGAATTTAGTTTTTTTATTAAAAAAAAACCCACAGTGTGCGGAATTAAAATCAGACAATGACAGTGTATTCACGTCGATCGCAGGGCAAAAACAACCAAAAGTTTACAACGTCCGTAATAGTCACTGCAAGCACTTTTTTCTGCAATCTCTGGGGGCTTGAGATTACCAGAGCTCATTCTGTGCTCAATCAAAAAAATCTTGCACCGTCTTCACGTATGCATTGCTCTAGTTGATTAATGCATTACTTAATGGACTATTTTTTGTCGGCATATCTAAAAAATAAAGTGTACAGTAACCTTAATCCCGTGGTTTCAATAGATGATCTGAAACATCGAATAACTCTAGCCTGCCTAGATCTTGACTCTGCCACCATATGTGCTGCTGCAAGCAAAGCGGGGGAGTCCAGAGTTTTGGCTTACCTATCCGTTGATTGTGCCCAGTTTGAACTGATTCTTTAGAAAAAATAACGTAATTTTGACAATAAACTGAAATTTGTTGTTCATATTTTAAATTACCATAACTTTTGAAAAACCTAACCGATTTCAAAAATTTTTTTTGTTGTTTTTAGGAGTTCAAATACTATAAAAATATGCACACAAAAAATATAACGTTCCATTTGAAAAACAAAAGTTGGATGCTGTATCTCGAGATACAGGGGTTTAAAAAAAATGGCTCAATCGCTGAAAATAAACTAGACTAAAAATGATTAAATACGTGTTTTTTATTTTTTCGAAATTTCCCGCCGTTTCAAAAAAAAAGTGGGTGGAGCGTATAACTTTGGTCAACCTGTACAATATATAAACAGATATAGGTATATTATACCTGTTCTCCAGTTCTGGCACTTAGTTTCTGTAACTCAACCAACCCGCATAGCCACGTAAGTTTTCAATAATTATAAAGAATTTATTGTATTTTACTTTTTTAATTGTATTTTATTTTTATATTACTGCAATTTTACTGATTCCCTAAATTGTTTGTATTTGTAATATCCAGGCCCTGAAGAAGACAATATATTTGTCTAAACGTTGGCAAAAAGACGAGTTGTTTTATTTGACCGATTCCTCGCCAATTTTGAATCCTTAGATTAATCTTAACTCTTTACTCTCCCCACTTAACAAATACACCTTCCCAAATTGTCCATAAAATCCCATACTAGTTCAGGTCGGTCCCATAAACTTACTATTGACTGAACATTAGCCCAATAAATTCAAGAAATTAATAAAAATTTTAATTTTCAGCCGCAATACTTCAAAAAAAAAAAGTATCACCTACAATTTAGGGTTTTAGTTTAAATTAGTTTCACAACTAAAATTATTATTACACAAATATTGTGAAAGAAATATGTAAATAAATGATTATTCTATTTTATAGAAGATACCACAGAAAACAAAAAGAAGTTTTTAGTTACAAGAGGAAAGGAAAAGTTTTCTTTTTTGTAAACCCATTTTGGGGCGAATTGGTTATTGAGATCTAGTGAAAAGGCAAGCTAGCTCCTTTCATTAACGATCAAAGAACCCTTCAAAGAACTAAATCAGAACCTCCAGTTGATTAGCCCGTACGTCCGTCTGTCCGTCCAGTCGATCTCTATTCTGAAGAATACCAAACCCTTACCACTCTCTCTTGGTGATCATATTTTGCCAATAGTTATTCTTACTGTAATAAACTTAACAATAAAGCCAAAAACTTCCTCAGAGATACAGAAATCTGCTTTGAATAATATTAACTGTTCAGAAATTAGTTTTATGTTTTTGTTTGTCTATACAGGGTATACACGGAGGAGAGGTCGAAACTTCAGCAGGTGATTCAGCAGCTCAAATGCAACAAAAAATATTCTCTTCACTTTGGCCCGATTCTCAATAGTGTCCAAGATATTTGCATTTTTAACTTTTCCGTTGATATTCGCGTTTTTCACCATAAAAACGGCCGTAACTTTTCTATCCTTTATCCTACATCAAATCTTCTTATTCCAAACCAAAGAGCATTAAATTTCCTATAAACCTGCTTAACCCAGAGCCTCAAAACGTTTCTTATAATAATGAAATTTTTACTTGAATGTCTAAAAATTTCGTTCTCGATGATTTTTATTAAAATTTTCAGCTGCAGTTTTTCAATGATTAATGAATCAAGGAGTCAAATAATTTCAGAAAAAGTTGCGCATTTATTGAGCTTCAAGATCATATGAATTTTTTTGGTTTTTAACAAAACCCTACCCCGAACAGAGGGGTGTAAATGCAGAAAACTGGGATTTTGCGTAACCGACTTTTCATTACTAATTTACTCAAATGTCAATTTTTGGAGAAGGAACAAAAAGAAAAGTAACCATTTTAGTTTTTCACAATCATTATTTAATAAAACGGAAGTAAAAAATAAGGTAGCAATAAAACGCAGTAGTTGACTACAATTGTTGGTGCAACTTATTTGAATGACAAAATGGAGGGTTTTTTTGTTCAAAGTTAATTAATAATAATTCAAAAATAAAATGGTCATTTTCTTTTTGTTCGTTCTCCAAAAATTGATTAGTTTTGAATTATTATTGATTAACTTTGATGGAAAAAAACCTCCATTATGTCGTTAAAATATGTTGCACAAACAATTGTGGTCAAGAAACTAAAAATTTGCCACAATTCTTTCCCACTTCCTTGTTTGAATAGTTCGAACGATTTTTGTAGCAATTTTAACTAGGCAGCTGCATATTGTACTTTTTCACTTCTGTGTTTTATTGCTTCTTTATTTTTTACTTCCGTTTTATTAAATAATAATTGTTCTAAACTAAAATGGTTATTAAAATGGTAAAAATTGATATTTGAGTAAATTAGTAATGAAAACTCAGTTCGCAAAATCCCTCTTTTCTGCATTTACACCCCTCTGTTCGGGGTAGGGTTTTATTAAAAACCAAAAAAATTCATATGATCTTGAAGCTCAATAAATGCGCAACTTTTTCTGAAATTATTGTGATTCCTTGATTCATTAATCATTGAAAAACTGCAGCTGAAAATTTTAACAAAAATCATCGAGAACGAAATTTTTAGACATTTAAGTAAAAATTTCATTATTATAAGAAACGTTTTGAGGCTCTGGGTTAAGCAGGTTATAGGAAATTTAATGCTCTTTCGTTTGGAATAAGAAGATTTGATGTAGGATAAAGGATAGAAAAGTTACGGCCGTTTTTATGGTGAAAAACGCGAATATCGACGGAAAAGTTAAAATCGGGCCAAAGTGAAGAGAATATTTTTTGTTGCATTTGAGCTGCTGAATCACCTCCCGAAGTTTCGACCACTCCTCCGTATTCACCCTGTACGTATATGTAGGAAAAGAGGGGAAAGAAAAATAGAACAGGAAAAGGGAAGGAAGGAAGTTACGAGTGAGAAATCAGTTTGAGTTGGGCAGTTGTTATCAAGTTGTACCAGTTGAAGACATTCTTTAGATTTAAGTACAGTCGAACCTCTCAATAACGGACACTGGCGGAGGAAAGCAAAGTGGCCGCTGTTTGGAGGTGGCCGTTAGAAGGAGGTAGGCAAGTTTCATAATGAAAAAATATTGTTTTTTTTCCAAACATCTATTTAAAAATTGTTTATTATTAATAGATTTAAAAACGTACATAATTGCATAATTATTTAGCTATATGATATGCATCAAGTTTTTCTTAATTATCCAAAACATTGATCAAAAAACTACATATTATTGTCTTATTTAATAATTTTTATAATAATCATCACATTTATTCATAACAATAATAATTTATGGTAAAATTATCATCATACTACCATCTATTCTTAGAAAAATAGAACAAACCTTTCGGCAAGTTGACGATGGCTCGATTTGGTCTTTTGCAAAATCTTCCAACACATTTATTCTCTCTTCTAGAGTTAACCACTTTCGTTTGGGAGACATATCGGCAAAAATAATATTGTTCGTCCAAAGTTATATTGAAAAATGATTAAAATGGTACAAGATGTATGGAGCTTATATGGAAACTTTAGGAAAAACCAGAAAAAAAAACACAAAAACTTGAGAGGGGATAATTATTTTGATCACCGCGTCAAACGAACTTTTAATAATAAGGTGGTCGTTGGTGGGAGGTTGAAACATATAATCCGTTCCCCCAAAATCAATGCACGCGGTCGCTATGTAGAGTGTCCGTTAGACGCGGAGGTTCTTTTATATAGAAAGTGTTATAGGGGTAAAACGGGGAAATCCAAAAACTGGTCCGTAAATGGAGGTGGCCGCTAGTGAGAGTGTCCTTTATAGGAGGCTCGACTGTAGTTTGTTTTTGTAAGGTTTCTAGGTTACGAAAGTTTTTGACTTTACAAATGTTTTGAGATAGCACTGTTCTCAGTACGTATTAAGGCAATCCGCCCTCTCATTCCAAAGTGGTAAAACAACGTGCACATTTGCAGTGAGTGTTACAGTATGATAACCAATATCTTATCATACAAGTAGAGTAACTGAGTACGACGCATTAATACGTTAAAATTAGTGCGTAATTATTTTGAAACAGGATATTGTGTTGAGAAATTTATTTCCTAATCGAGGGTAAATTCGACCCTCGTTGCATTAACAAACTAGTAACAAAAACCTACATGATGCATTAAAATGTATTAAAAAATTATAATCCAAATAAATAACTAAAAAAACCATTAATTCATTCATAAAATAAAAAAATGAATGGATACTTCAGAACCAAGAGAAAACAGTAAGAACAAAATTAAAATGAACCTTACCCATATATAATTCAGGCTGGCGAGATAACAGATCCATTGATAAGAATAATTTTAACAATAGTTACCCTATTTTGGCCTTTATTGTTACATTAAATTACCATACAAATTATTGGCGTAGTTTTGTACAATCTAGTTTTGATTCAATGCAAATTTGGTAATGTTCATATACTGCGCCAATGCTATACTATAGTAGTGTTAGTGGAAAATCAGAAATATTTATGCAATCCTTGGGAAATATAGCATGCAATGGCAACAATGCTTTTCCCACTACTAAATCTAATATTGTTTTTTGACGTAGATATAGCATACAAGATTCAATTTTATTAAATAAATAAAAGGAGATATTTCAAGAACAATTTTTGGGAGCCTGAGTTTATCCAAATTTTCTTTTCTTGATTTTTGTTTTATATTTATTAAAAAAGGTTTCCCATATTTATGAAGTATCAACCAAAAATTAGGAGCACATGTAAACACAAATTTCGTAGTCATCCAATCATTTTTAAGTATATTTTAAGTTAACTTTATCCGTCTAGTGCAGCCAGAAATGTCAAAATTTCGATTCCGAGTTTTGATCGGCAGTATCCGTTTTACGAGGGTCGTTTGAAAAGTCCGTGCAAAGTCAGAGAGATAGCACTACTGGCGCGTATCGAGGTTATGTTTGGTTAGTAGCATCTCTTGGAAGAACACACACCAAGTTTCAGCCAGATCGGTCTATTTCTTTGTGTTTGGCATTCGTTTGAATCGAGGAAGTCGAGTGATTTTCTCACGCTTGACCAAAAACGAAATCGTGTGAAGTGTTGCAAGGACGGTTTGCAGCTGTTCCAGAAGAATCCGCAGGACTTTAAGCGTCGTTTCGTCACTGTAGATGAAACATGGATACATCACTACACTCCTGAGACCAAACTAAACAATGGGTTACCAAGGGGGAATCTGCGCCTAAAAAGGCGAAGACCGTTCCTTCGGCCGGAAAGATTATGGCGACTGTCTTTTGGGATTCGCAAGGAATAATCCTCATCGACTATCTGGAAAAGGGTAAAACTATTACAGGTGCATATTATTCATCGTTATTGGACCGTTTGAAAACCGAGCTGCAAGAAAAACGCCCACGATTGGCCCACAAAAAAGTCCTTTTCCATCACGACAACGCACCAGCTCACTCCTCAGCAGTTGTGGTAGCAAAATTAATGTAAATAGGGTTCCAACTCGTTTCACATCCCCCCTATCTCCAGACTTGGCTCCCTCGGACTACTATTTGTTCCCCAATATGAAGAAATGGCTGGCGGGAAAAAGATTTTATTCAAACGAGGAGGTGATTGCAGAAACGAATTGCTATTTTTCAGACTTGGACAAATCCTATTATTCGGAAGGGATCAACAAACTAGAGCAGCGTTGGACGATGTCTATAAGCCTAAAAGGAGACTATGTTGAAAAATAAAAAAGGTTTACCCCAAAAAATTAAGTAGTTTTTATTTTTGCACGGACTTTTCAAACGACCCTTGTATGGTTTTGTAAGTCAAAAAAAATGTAGTGATTTTTTTGGTCATGGAGTTTGTATATTTGTTGAAGAAATATATCAAAAACGATAAAACGCCCATAAATTCAAATTTTTGTATAATTCCATTTGGTTCTTAGCGATTAAAATCACAGAATGGATTTTCGAATTTATTGAGATTTTTGTGGTTTCAAAATGTTCTTTAAAGTTACTTAACACATTTGGATGAGATTTGTAACGGGACGGGACCTATACCCCACGGCAGCGCAGCCAAAACAGGCTTATTGTGCTAGCTCCCTTTTTTGGATCTAGTAGACGAAACCTTCCCTAATAAAGAGGTTGAGGACTTTCCTTATTAGTTCTTTTAGCGCTACAATCTCCTTTGGCCTCAAAGATCCAAAGGTTTCATAGCGCAACTGCTCGATTGCAACGCTATCGAACAGTAAGTGAGAGGCCGTTTCCTCCTCTTCCTGACACAATCTGCACACAACGTAAAGTAATCGCCTTTTTTTTTCAGGCGAGGCTTAACGTCCAACTTCCAATTATGTGTCTTGGACGGAGGCGACTAGCAAACATACTTTACTGTAAATTTCTTTTATTAACAATTAAATAAAATCCAAGGCCTAAGACCGGGAATCGAACCCAGTACCACAATACACATTAGCTTTGCGGGCCTCGCCTCTAACCTCTCGGCTCACACAACGGTTCCGAGCTAATAAGCCCCCAGTACAGAACTGCTTCCTGACCCTACCATGCCCTGTGAATAGGCCTGTAATCAGAGTAATCTGATTTCTTACCAAGAACAGAGTCTCTTCAGTTCTTTGTTTACACAGCCAAGGCATCATTCTCTTACTATGTTTGACCCCAGAACACCCAGTTCTTCTCGTGCTCCCTCCAGATCCAATCTCTGAGAGCCGCACGAACTACACACCCTTGGTGATCCCCAGGACAGGCTCCGGGCCAATGAAAGGAGTACTAGCTCAATTCTTGGCCAGATGATCAGTTTTCTCATTCCCTCTTAATCCTCACATGACCCTGCACCCATGCCGAACTTTATTTGTGCCGAGTCAGTAGTTCTAGGGACTTCCTGCATTCCCAGACCATGGAAGAACTAAACACATTTATAGTATTTAAAAGATATAGCCGGGCGCCATTGCATTGCTTGGCCAATCATTCTACAACTGCATTGTTTCTAAACTTTCAAAAGCAGTGCAGTTAAGTTCAAAACTGCCTTTTATTCACTTATTCTCCGAAATTTCCCCTATACTATACTAAGAGCCAAGGGAAATAATAGTGAAATTAATACAAGTATATTCAAAGGAAACTATTATTGTTGAAAACTGTGCTTAGAATATGATAACTGAAGTGGTTATCATAGTGGCAATGTGTTTACCACAGATTTAGGAGGTGTTTGAAGAGAGACTGTTGGCAAAAGCCAGAACGGAGACGGAAGTCAGTCAACCCTAGTAACATACAAATACTCAACATAGATGCATGCATGAAGCTCTGAGTTGTACTTGAACACTATTATAAGCACTAAGCATTATATTAATAAGTATAATTGTAGGTCTGGCAGTTTAGTTTATACAGTATTATCTAAAACTGGCTTAAACACTTCTCTAAGTGCTTGTACATACGGTTACTAGCTTTAGTTTAACTGATTCAATTATAGAAATTAGGTGTAAAATTCAACTCATTGTAGGTACATTAGACTGTTAGAATTCAGTTCAGTTTGCAAGGCTAGCTAATTCCATAATATGTTATCGTTTAACTCTACATCCATAATATTATGGAACTTAAGTAATGGGTGAACTTAAGTAATGCAACTGTCATTAGGTATTCATTTTCATTTGGCCTAATCAAGGCCAGCGGATTAACTTAAAGTTTAAAGCCTACAGCAAAACTCTAATTTATAACTGGCTATAATTGAATGAGTGCCACATCTTAACGACGACCACAATGAGCCGGCTAACTCAGGATACTGATGAAATGAATTCGAAGAGTGTCCTTTACTGTCATGCGGCTAGAGGTGTTTGCGAGCCCATTGACGCTTCACTCTTAAGGGAAGAGTAGTCTTGTACAGGTTATGTTGGGTCAGATTGCAATAAAATTTGGTGTAACGGGGATTTGGCTAGGTTAAAGACAAGAGGGATTTTCTTTTAAGTCAGTATGGATAGACAGATTGCTACAGAGTTTTAGATGATGTGTAGGATTTCTGATTGAAGGGATTGGATGCGGTTTAGGATTGAAGCGTTTAGCGGTACCGTATCGTTCAATAGAGACTGTTTTTTTTTGTTCATTAGAGTCAACTTGGATCGTTTGCCGAGTGGAATTTTAACCAATAGGAATCTGATACAGATAGATAGCAAAAAAGTTAATAATAATAATAATAATTATTATTATTATTATTATTAAGTAGGTGCATTATACGTATTATATTTCATCCATAATTTCTCAGTTCATTGATAAGTTTAGTGCAGAGATTTGTAGAGAATAAAATATAGCTTAAGTTGACCTCTGATGGTGATTGTATGTCCGAAACCAGTAGGGAATAAAAATTTTTAAAAATGCGAGCCACGATGAATAAAATCAGCGATATTAATAATAAATATTTTAATTTCTGTGAATAGCTGACGTAAAACAGCTAAAACTGCAATAATGCACAATAATTAGCAATAAAAAATCTCACAATGAGATTATATGACAAGTTATGCCGAGATAAGGCATATACTTAAAAAAAAATGTCATTTCATTTTAAAAAAAAGTTTTATTTGTTATTTTTTATTTGGAGTTAAAGATATTTTTATGTTCCTTAATTTAACAGCTTCTTGTTACGATCTACAAAATTTCTATTTCTAAAAAGAAAAAATGAACCCGGGATGAGTTTCGAGGATATATCGCTGAAATTAATAAGCTAGGAAGGAATTAGCTAAGTAAGTATTCCGGTTTCCCTCATGAAAGAATTCTCAGGTTCGAATTCAACCGAGAATGCTCTTCCAACAGTTTATCAGTATCCGAAGATGGACAGAGTTTTGTCTGTTTCTGGAGAACACTAATCAGAGCAATAAAGAATTTGGACATTAGGGATCTCAGATTTTGAAGGGTCTTAATTTTAAACAATTAAAAAATAAATGGGAACAAAATTTCGCTCTTCTACGAGGAATGATGCCCGAAACGTTCTCAGCGTACATTCTGTGATGATATTAAATGAAAATATCAAGTTTCAAAACTGATCAAAAGCTGAGTACCAACATAATTTACCAATTTCATCACAAACTTGAGCTGTAACATTTTCTGAAATAAGTAGCTTATCCAGGCGTATGGTTATGTTACAATAACATGTACATCTTTTTACCAAACTAGCAATGGCGATGAAAAGATGAAAAGAATGTGAATAAGCCTTAACAACTCTTTGAACCCACAAACAGATAATCGTTATATCTAAAATTAGGTATTAACCAATACAACTAGGAATCTTACAAATAAACTTCCCTTATCTGTTAGACTTGGTTTCAAAATTATCTATTGTACCCTAACTTTGAAACTAAGCAAATTAACCTTCGATTATAAAAATAGCACTTGTTTAAAATATTTCCTAACATTTTCTCAAATATTTCAGAGAGATCAGAAGTAAATGTTTAAAGTGCAATTAGTAACATTTGACTTCCTTACTTTAAGACAGCCTACTTTAAAAATTGACTACTGGTCCATCTAAAAGAGTTTTCAATGAATTAAACAACATGATAAACTAACACTCTTGAGTGATCGTGAACACGTTTTCTTGTAAAACAAACGTAATTTCTCATACGAAGATAAAAGGAATCCTGGAAAATGATATACCGTTTGAAAGCCCATTAGACAAGGAAACTTTTACAAAAAAGTGCCAGCACCTAGGTCTGATAATGATCACATAGGGGCCTAATGAGTTTTCTTAAAAATTTCGATTACTTTTATTGTTTCCAGCATTCAGGAGGAAGATTGAGGCTGTTTGGAGAATAACTTATGCTTCGAAATGGTGTCAATTTTTTAGGAAATTTATCTGTCTTTCTAACCGTGTCATCAAAATCGAATTCGGACTAAAACTTTCTGAGTAATAACATTTTTATTGCAAAAAAGTAATGATTTTATAGGAAAAATTTAAAGTTATGTCACTCAAGAACAGTGGAACATATGAAGTTGTCCAATACGTCATTGAACTCCACTTTAGATGATGTACTACACACAGTAGTACTATGGACATTACTTACTGGTTCACCCTGTATAAACACTTCGCTATGCCCTCATAAATTTTGACTCGCATCCATTGACTTTTCTTCGACTGCCGGTCTCTACTTGAACTACAATACGACTGCAAACCTTAAACAATAGATTTCGTCAACTACAACGACTAAAGAACAGGAACCTTAAATGCCAAGCTTTACAAAACGAAGTATTTATGGGTAATACGGCAGGTGAAATTTGGGAATATGCCAAAACTTCCAACCTTAACAGATTACAGAGATTTCAATGTTCAAGACACATTACTGGCACACTCTAATTCGTCCGGAGTATTCCGGACAACACTGTCAGTCGCAGAGAGCTGTTAAGAAGTTTCTAGATAGAAATAATCTAAGAGCTAGCAGCAGGATTTAAACTAGTAATTATTGCTAAAGTACAGAATTTGCTTTTTTTAAAATAATAATAAAATTTAAAAAGCTACCCATCAGCCTCAAGGATTCCTAAAGCAGTTATTGCTATCCCAACTGGCACGATCGCTAAACTTCCCTTTACGAAAACGAGAGAGGACAAATAACAATTTTCAGAAACAAAATTATTTCCTACTTACCAGCAAAATACTGTGATATTGCTGCCTCGTACACTGTTCACCAAATAAATCTGCAAAACATAAATAAAAAGTTAACAATATTATTATAGTAAATGACTGGCTAGAAAAATTAATGTAATCTCCTTATCTAATGATAAAAGAAGATGAGATAATTAACTGAGCGGATACAGGTGATGACTGTGAGAAGATCCAAGACCATATGTGAGTTTTAGGCCTGCAGAGACTGATGCTGTATTAGGTGCTAAGTTCTAATATCAACCCCACGTTTTTAGAGGGCCAAATATTACGAGCTATTTTCATTTTAATCGTTTTAAAAAGCTAGAACAGTATCTTTTTGTTTTACTAACCTTGCTTAGACTTGCAATTTTATATTCTTGTGGCTTGCTAATTAACCAGTTAAGCGTGTTTGACGTGCATACACGTCAAACCAAATCTATGTTACGGTGCGCGTTCGACGTGTATACTCGTTGTGAAAAATATAAAATTGCCATTAACTATAAAAACTCGAAATTTTAATAAAATACAATAAGAATATTATTTGGTGGGATGTTTCCTTTATCTTACCAATAGAACTGCGGTGGGAGTCAGCCAAATGATAAGCGGTTGGTACATTATTGGCCTCCGCATTAGAGATTGAGAATTAGGCACACAAATAGAAGCTCCTCAACCCTTGTGCAATGCCCGTTTTTTTACCATAGATAGAGGTACAGACCTCAGTACGAGCATGATTTCATTTTGCTCAAGAATTCAAAGCTCTTTTCTTCCTTGTAAAAGCTCATGTGTACCTAGTTAACTAGTGCAATGCATACGTGAAGCGGTGCAAGATTTTGGAATGAGCACAGAATGCTCTCTAATCTCAAGCCCCCCGAGAGATTGCAGAAAAAGTCGCTTGCAGTGACTATTATGACTATTGTAAACTTTTGGTTGTTTTGCGCTGCGTTCGACGTGTATACCACGTCATTGTCTGATTTTAATTCCGCACACTGTGAGGGGGGTTTTTTAAAACTAAATTCCACGCATTAAGAGCAATAAGTTTTTAAAATTTCTTCCAGCGCATCACATAATACAGACCCAAAAAACCGACTTACTGAATTCTGATGCGAATTCATTACTTGTTATTATAAAAAGATAAAAATCAATCCTTATTTCAGAATTTAGGCTCATATATTCAATTTGGATTTGATATTTATTGTAAATGGAATACGTTAAAAAATGGAATTTGAACTCAAGAGGTTACGCTTCTTAATAAGAATTCCATCAGTCAATAAAGTTAATTAAATAATAATGATAATATAACATAAATAATAATATAATATTAATAATAATAATAATAATGAATAAAAAAAAGCTTTTACAATAAGAAAGGAAACTACCAAAGCTAAGAACAGACCTGGAATAAATCATAAATGACAAGATGGCGGTGCTTATAAATTTTGTCTTGATAAAACAGAACCTTCTGTCAGGCACCTTAAAATTTTTCATTCTCGTTCTTGTAAAAAGGTTAAGGTTAAGGAGGTTTGTGTTAGACTATTCAGCAGTAATTTCACTTTATCGTATAGAATGTATTTGGCTAAATGGTGTCCAAAACCCAACCACCGGATAGTAGTCTGGTAAAATAGAAAAATATTCCGAATGAAAAAGAGAATTCTCTATAATCGGATCAGTCCTAATCCGAACAGCTTTTACGCCAAATGGCTGAAGTTTAGAAATATACAAATAATAAAAGCTATGAATTTTCGTTTATTTTTTAAAATGAAAATCTACATTGTTTTCAATTGTTTTGCTTGGCTTTGTACAATACCTAACTTTACTGTAACTGTGCACAAATGCATTATTTCTTTACTGCATCTTTTATTATTAAGAACTATGAAACAAATAATTTTAAATGCCATTTATTGAACCCTACCCGTTCAGTAATCAAAACGACCTCTGGTCACACTTACGTACGTTTATTGAGGTTCAACTTTACATCCACTACATTCATACGAGGGTCGTTTGAAAAGTCCGTGCAAAGTCAGAGAGATAGCACTACTGGCGCGTATCGAGGTTATGTTTAGTTAGTAGCATCTCTTGGAAGAACACACACCAAGTTTCAGCCAGATCGGTCTATTTCTTTGTGTTTGGCATTCGTTTGAATCGAGGAAGTCGAGTGATTTTCAAAAAATGGACGAAAAAGAATTTCGTGTGTTGATTAAACACTACTTTATGAAAGGCAAAACGCCTCAGGAGACTAAAGAGAAGCTTGATAAACATTATGGTGACTCTGCACCTTCGATTAGAACAGTTTATAAGTGGTTTCAAAATTTTCGGAGTGGCCATATGGGCACAAGTGACGCTGAACGTTCTGGACGCCCTGTTGAGGTTACTACTCCAGAAATCATTGATAAAATCCATGATATGGTGATGGATGATAGAAGAGTGAAGGTGCGTGAGATTGCTAGTACAGTGGGCATCTCGAATGAACGGGTACATAATATTTCACATCAACATTTGGACATGACAAAGCTATCCGCAAGATGGGTGCCGCGATTGCTCACGCTTGACCAAAAACGAAATCGTGTGAAATGTTGCAAGGACGGTTTGCAGCTGTTCCAGAAGAATCCGCAGGACTTTAAGCGTCGTTTCGTCACTGTGGATGAAACATGGATACATCACTACACTCCTGAGACCAAAGAACAATCTAAACAATGGGTTACCAAGGGGGAATCTGCGCCAAAAAAGGCGAAGACCGTTCCTTCGGCCGGAAAGATTATGGCGACTGTCTTTTGCGATTCGCAAGGAATAATCCTCATCGACTATCTGGAAAAGGGTAAAACTATTACAGGTGCATATTATTCATCGTTATTGGACCGTTTGAAAACCGAGCTGCAAGAAAAACGCCCACGATTGGCCCACAAAAAAGTCCTTTTCCATCACGACAACGCACCAGCTCACACCTCAGCAGTTGTGGTCGCAAAATTAATGGAAATAGGGTTCCAACTCGTTTCACATCCCCCCTATTCACCAGACTTGGCTCCTTCGGACTACTATTTGTTCCCCAATATGAAGAAATGGCTGGCGGGAAAAAGATTTTATTCAAACGAGGAGGTGATTGCAGAAACGAATGGCTATTTTTCAGACTTGGACAAATCCTATTATTCGGAAGGGATCAACAAACTAGAGCAGCGTTGGACGAAGTGTATAAGCCTAAAAGGAGACTATGTTGAAAAATAAAAAAGGTTTATCCCAAAAAATTAAGTGGTTTTTATTTTTGCACGGACTTTTCAAACGACCCTCGTATACAGGGTGACCCATTTAAAACGCACCAATCGCTAATAACTTTTTAGGAAAGCGGCAGAGTTACGGCCAAAAACATTTTTGGCAGAGTTACGGCCAAAAACCTGATGGTGGTTTCATAAGGACCACTGGTTTTGACAATGATTGTGAAAACTACGCAAAAAATTGTGAAAAATGATGTAAACCCCGTTTCGATATCCCTAATATTTGTTGAGATATTTAAGATCAAAGTTACAATTTTCATCTTATTCGTGAACGGTTTTCAATATTAATTTTCCACCAGAAATACACGATTTTGAGGAGGTCTTCTGACTGCAAAAAAAAAAAAAAGAAAAGTTATTTGAGACGCAAATAACAAAAATAATCATGATAAATTGTGTTTTATCATCAAATAAAAGCAATCATCACATCATTTTAATGCACGCAGTATGCAAGGCTTCTTGACCTATGATTACGGTAAGAATCAATCTTGCTACGGTGTTGGTCTAGTTGGTCAAAAGCTTAATACCAGAACAAGAACTATTTTTGAAAATTCCGTTTTTGACTATTTTACTGTAGCAAAACAAAAAAATACAGTTATAAAGGAGGATCTGCCCTATAATTTAAAGAAAATTTGGGAATTTTATCTTTTATAGAAAAAGAGAAAAAAATTGTCAAAGTTGGGTATTTTTCAACGTTACTTTTTTTCGTGCAGTTTTTGACGATAAACCCTTATACAACTGGACAGTTTCTTTATTAAAACAGCCAAAATCGGTATGACATTTTGCCCACAGCTCTCTCTTTTGGCGGTCCTTTTTATCTTTCCCGCCATCGCGTTACGCATCTTCCCACGCTTTTAACTTCTCTTCTTGATCCCGCCAAACATCTTGTAGCCTTCGCTATTCTGTTTTGCTGATTTATTTCCAGCCTACCAGACAGTCCAATCTTGTTCGTCTGTTATGGTGGAGAAGAAGTAGACAACAACCACAATCCTGTAAACTTTAAATATTCATCAAAAGTGTTTTTCTTCATCTGCATCAGGGTTTTTGTCTGTTTGGTGTTCTTCTTCCTGCCTTGACCCCACTTGTGTCCTAACCTTCTTTTGATAGGGTTTTCTTCAGCGAGAGAAGAGCTACGGGGTGCCAATGAACTTGAGATGTTGACTACATAAAAATAGATTAGAATCGCGTGATGCGTGATATTTGAAGGCAACTTTTATTATAATTTATTGATTGATACGATAATATTTTAGCATGTGAATATTTGTTTTTAAGAAAAAAGGGTATAACAATTAGGGCAGGGCTGAAAATACCTAGATAAACTAAATTCAGTATCAAGTACAGATGAAGGGTCAAGTTCAGAAATAAAAAGGGAAATGATTGCAATCTTTTACTGTGTGGAAAAATTAAGTTTAAATTAGAATTGCTTTCGACAGGGTGTGGCACCCATGACTGTTGTATAAGCAGAAGCAGTTCCTTCCCACTCCTTATTACCAAATCCTTCTATCGTATTTGACAGATCACTACTTCAAGGTTAGATGTGGCATTGAATTCTCTGATGCCGGCGTCCCGCAAGGAAGCATCCTTGGCCCAGTCCTATATCTAGTGCACACTGCTGCCATCCTCACACACCCACATACCTTAATAACAACTTATGCAGACGATACCGCAATATTATCCTCAAATCCCAATCCTTCTGAAGCCTCCACATATGTCCAAGAACACCTTGACCTCATTTCCTCTTGGTGCAAAAAATGGAAAATTAGGACTAAACGAAGACAAATGCCAACAGATAACATTCACCTTACGTAGACAAACTTGCCCCCCCACTACTCATACACGACAGAGAAATACCGACCTCCACTCAAGTATGCTACCTAGGACTGTATCTAGACAGTCGACTAACATGGAACCCGCACACTAGACTGAAAAGACAAGAACTCAATAGACGATACGGACAACTATGAAGTCTGCTAGGGCGGAGATCAGCCATGAACGTACAGAACAAACTGACTCTATACAAGACACTACTAAGACCCATCTGGACCTACGGAGCTGAGCTGTTGGGCTCTGAGAAACCTTCCAACATCCAAAGAATCCAATCCTTTCAATCTAAAGTCCTTCGGCATATCGTCAATGCTCCTTATTTTGTATCCAATTTAACCCTCCATTCAGTACCTCAATATCCCTTTTATCAATGACCTAATCCATTCTCGGCTTCCTTAATTTCCATAATAGCCGAACCATACATTCTAATCCCCACAGCACTAGCCTTATCCACAACAACCCATCCCGACAGTCCTCCACGACGCCTGAAACGACGTTGGCCCCGTGACCTTTTACCTATTTCCTAAACTTCCTTCCAACCTCTAGAGAGTTCCAGCTCCTCTCAGCATGCCTTCCCGATTGTGGCGCTGGATCCACCAGGATTCAGCCTACAATCTGTGCATAACTCAATTAAGCATACATTTACTTGATGTATATGTATATGTACAGGTTGTAAATAAATAAATAAAATTAAATTAAAAAAAAAAAAAATTAGAAGTTCAATTTACCTTTGGAGCAATATCTAAAAATATTTCCGAACTTACGAAACTACGATGAGTGCTTACGGTAACAACAAAATTCCCAAAAATATGACAAAAGCCAGTACTGGCTTCTCCATAACGTTGGCAACCAGTTCTTCAGGAATTTACCGTTTTAAAAATAAAAATCCACCGTTGGATTACCATTGCTAACTGTATTCGAGAACTTGTAGTTTTAAAAAGAAGTTTTCTCTCTTTAAAAATAAAAAAAAAGAAGGTGTTATAAGCGACAGGAACGGAGAGTAGTAAGACACTACAGGAAAGAGTAAGTCTAAGGTGCAGTTAAGTGTGCATGTCAGAGTGCAACCAGTTTACAAGAGCCATTCAACGCGACACGTCTTTAAGAGAGGATTGCAAAAAGAAGTGTCGACCTACATATTGCACTTGTACGTTGCAACTTACCTTACTTCTTTCTAAAAACTAGTGCATGTTTTTCCTTATATAAGTTCAGTCATTCTATACTATACAGGGTGTTCATTTTAAGACGGCTCAAATACATTTCATGCTTAAACGGTTGAACTGAGCAAGAAATAGTAGAAGAAAAATTTTGTTGCCCGTCACCTCTAGTTTCAGAATATGTGACTTGATTTTAGATTCCTGCCCGCATAAGCGGCTGACGCGCGACCATATGTGGGGATTTGCTGTTTACCCCCATTTTCATATTCACGGTTTTAAAGAGTATAAAAAGTTATGAAAGAAACCGGAAACCGCAATTCGATATCTTCAAAATTAAAGGTGCTAGGCCATTTCAAAATCTGGTATTTATTAATCATATTTCAAATTTTTAACTTGTTATCAAAGAGAAAGAAGAGCACGTGATAGGTCATTTTTATGTAATTTTTCATCCCCTTTCTACTGAAAATATTGCCAAGACAGTAAAGCTAGTATTTTTCTTAATATCGGGAAATAAGTTGTTTTCCGAGTGATTTTTCTAAGAAAAATCAAATGTTAAGAGCTTTAGATGTTCTCACGCATACACAAAATGGATAAAAAATAATTTTACATCTGTTACTAACAAGAAAGTTTAATAATTTCTTGGTAATTTTGGGAGAGTTGCGTTTAATTACCAAAAAAATTGGAAACCTCCTGCCACATATTTAAGTGATCAAATATCTTTCATGTAAAGGATCAAACTTATTCCTTAATTTATCAAATAATGCACTTTACTCAACTTGTGAAGCATGTACTGTGCCCTCAAAGGTGCCTCCTCAGATACAGAGAGCAGTTGATAACCTCCTGGCTAATCTGGCTTGCGATCCAGAGGATGCACCTTTGAAGGCACAGTAGCGGGCAGGAATCTAAAATCAAGTCACATATTCTGAAACTAGAGGTGACGGGCAACAAATTTTACCTCAACCATAAGGTTTTTTTTTAACCATTAGAGGCGGGTATTGATCTAGTGGTCAAGAACGTGGCTCTGTGTGTGGGATATCGCCAGTTCGAATCCCGCATATGGCTACTTTTTATTTGTTAGAAAAAAATTGTTTATACTAAAGTATGAGCTTCTGCCCCCCCCCATCCACGTCACCTAATTGGTAGTTGGACGTTAAACTCCGCCTGAAAAAAATAGGCGATCACTTTAGTTTACTTAATTAACCGCATTAAATAAAATCCAAGGCCTAGACCCGGGCGAATCGAACCCACTAAACCAGGGGTTGCTAAACGTTTTTGATCATGGACCCCTATATAATTTTTCGAAATCTCCATCGACCCCCATAAAAGTAATTTTCAGTTAATTAAAAATAAAACTATCTATTAGGTATTGTGTTTGGACATTTATTTTATGATACTAAACATTTATTAAAGTAATTTTACATTGTGTAATAATAGTTTTATGAAAAATATCTTATAATTTAAATACCTTAATATTTATTAAATAATAAGTAATTATCAATAAGTAAAGTAACTACAGTATTGCTTCTTAATTAATGAGATGGGTGTGCCTGGTGTTTCTTTGCAAGGTTCGCTATATTGGGATCGAAATTGTTTGTCCTTCGACCCCCCCCCTGGCACAGATCGACTCCTACTTTTGTTAGTTGGACCCCTGGGGGACTATATAGACCACTTTGACGATCTCTGAACTAAATCAACAATACATCTTAGTTTTACGGGTCTAGCCTCTAGCCTATAAACTGCTCGGCTATATAAAATATCAGGTTACTATATTCGCATTTGCCAATTAGCTTTAAGTCGAAATCTGCCAATGGAAAGTGCCCCAAAACTGAATCGAGTTTTCAATATTTTTTTGCGATTTTCTCAAATCTGACTACTAAAAATTAAACGAGCCATTCACTGTACAAAATCGATTAATTCCACTTTTTTTGAAATATCTCGAATTTAATTGTCAAAGCACTTGGTTCCAGTCATAGCTTTATATATTTACTCCTTAACAAAAACTTACAGTTTAAAATGTTAAGTATAAGGGTTGATTAAACGCCAAAAGGTACACAAATCAGCGAGTACCCAACATTTCATTAATACTTCATTGATATTATTTAAGTAATTTTACCGCATTAATTTTCATTAATATTTTTTAAGAATTTATTAGATGTCACATACCCTTATGCTGGCCATTTTCATCTACAAAATATTTGTTCAAGTAGCACACCATTTAACTTAGATTGACTGTAATATCTATTTATCTATAATAATCAAACTATTAATCACTGGTGAAAAAGAAAACGTTATAAAAAATAAAAAAATATGAGGCTAAAAAATTCATAAACTTTTTTAAAAATTGCTTACACCAACTTACATCAATGATTTTATTTATTTTTATTTTTAAATAAAAATCGTCGGTTTAAGTTCATTCTTCGATAAAGTAATTGTTATTTTATGAAGTAGTCAATCTGGCTTTATCGTAAATAATATAGTTTTCTTCAATTACATTCTCCATCTAGGTGTTCTTCCCACAATGTTGTGTATAAGATATGCATATTTTTAGGACAGCTAATTATTCCAGTATTTTACCATAAGTAAAATTAGGGGAACTAAATTAAATTACAATTGAGAAATGAATAATTGTTGTTGAATAATCTACTTGTTATTAACTGTGTGTTAATTGTGCTCACGAATATTTCGGTAAGACGAATTCAAGACAGTAGCCTACTCTAACTTTATCTTTACTTTAACATGCATGTACGTATATGTGATTTATCATAATTATAACAAAAAAATAATATAAATGAAGTGGCCAGCATAAGGGTCTGTGATATCTAATAAATTCTAAAAAAAAAACTTATTAATGAAAATTAATGCAGTAGAATTACTTAAATATTAATGAAGTATTAATGAAATGTTGGGTACTAGCTGATTTGTGTACCTTTTGGCGTTTAATCAACCCTTATACTTAACATTTTAAACTGTAAGTTTTTGTTAAGGAGATTTTTGTAACTTTTGGATGATTTTCCTTTTTGTCTATTTTACAAAGTTACATATCTTCTTTACAGATTTTTTTAAAATTTGGAATAAGCAATTCTATCATTATAACCTGATAAGGTGTTAACTACCACTGGAGAGATCTTTTTAAAGAATGATTGTAGTTGCGGCTCCCAAACCATCCTCAATAACAATTTTTTTGAGAAAGCGTTTTGAATAACATAGGAAGGAATTTGTACGTAAATAGCAAAATTAAACTGCGATTTCAGTACTTCCTTTTAAGAGGAGTAAGAAAAATAAACTAGGATTGCAGTACTTCTCCCTAAAAGGCAAAGAGGCAAAGATTTTTTAATCGAACAATTCATTGATTTAAATCGGTTCACTCATTGATAATTTAAACGATTGCAGTACTTCCTCTTAGTAGGAGCAAGAGAATCAGCAACGTAGAGGAGCTATAACCACTTATTCGAGCTGAATTTTATCAAAATCGGACTAAGCGTTATAGAAATATTGGTAATAATAGTTTTAGAAAGGGCCTTATTTGGGTGGGGCAAACTCCCCTCCTTATGAGGCACGGTGCCGAGACTTTTAAAGTGCAAATCTGTATAAAATTTCGATTCGAATGACACTTCATTCATAAAAATCGGTTCACGTGTCGATAATTTGAAACGATTGCTATACTTCCCCTTAACAAGTGTAAGAGCTGATCGCCGCATTAATGTTACGTAGGGGAGCCCTAACCCTATCATCCTACCAAATTTTATCAAAATCGGGCCAAGATTTACAGAGTAATTAGTAATAATAATTTTGGAGGGGGCCTTACATAAAGGGGGCTAACTCCTCACCCATTCGATGTACAGCGTCGGGACCCCCAAAAGGCACATCTACATAAAATACTGAATCGAATGACACCTCATTCATGAAAATCGGTTCACGCGTTTAGGCGCTACGTTGTTTACAAAAAAGGTAACAACAAGAACAACAACAACAACAACAACAACAACAACAACAACAACAACAACAAGAACAAGAACATTTTTTGAAAAAGCCGTTTTTGCTCATTTTCGGCAACTTTTTTCTCGAAACCTATTAGATCTGGGTGGTTGCAAAAAAATTACAGTTATAAAGGAGGGTTTGGAGTAAGATTTAAAGAAAATTTGGGAATTTTATCTTTTATAGAAAAAGAGAAAAAAATTGTCAAAGTTGGGTGTTTTTCAACGTTACGCTTTTTCGTGCAGTTTTTGATGGTCAACCCTTATACAACTGTCCTACCGGACAGTTTTAATAATAAATTTCCCCAAATAATAAAAGATGTAACACCATTAAACGACAAAAATGTTTGTTGGTCATTGAATAATAAATTATTTATTTCTGAATCCATTTTGATTCAACTCCGAGCTCTAATGTAAATCGTTGCAATAATTCAACTTAAATTCAAGTAGCAGGCGCTGAATGATAACATTAAATTTATTAAAACTGTCCGGTAGGACAGTTGTATAAGGGTTGATCGTCAAAAAGTGCACGAAAAAGCGTAACGTTGAAAAACACCCAACTTTGACAATTTTTTTCTCTTTTTCTATTAAAAAAATATTATAAATGAAGTGGCCAGCATAAGGGTCTGTGACATCTAATAAATTCTAAAAAATAACTTATTAATGAAAATTAATGCAGTAGAATTACTTAACTATTAATGAAATGTTGGGTACTCGCTGATTTGTGTACCTTTTGGCGTTTAATCAACCCTTATACTTAACATTTTAAACTGTAAGTTTTTGTTAAGTTTGAATTCATATTATAAGCAGGAATTTTTCAAAAAACAATGTACATTATTTTATCGTATTTCTCCAATCTTTGTTTTGTTCTTATGGAGTTGTGCAGCGAACGGTTCAAAAAAGACACAAATATTCAGAGTTTGAAAAAAAACCTTGAGAACCGGAAGTCATGTGAGTGGCTACATCAGTTTATTTTTTTAATTAACCTCACAATTAAAGGGGAATAAAGTAAACCTAATTAAGCATGCTAAAAAGAGGGATGCAAAGCAATAAAAAGTTACTAAACAGTAACAATTACATCTTAATTAACACTATAGGGTGTACACACCCGAAATACGTGAGATGGTAACACACTCAACGGAATGAGCTTCTTAATAAAAGGGGGCTATCCCCAACTGCCGCCTCCAGGCCGTGTAAATACCTACAACAGACAGGTGGAGGCGGTAGAAAGAGGACAAGGCTATAAGCAAGCAAACAAATAGCCAATTCACTTTAACATAATTGTAACCATAAATTAAGTTTTAACGGACTTTACAGGCTGGCCAACTTTAATTACACTGGGTCACTTCTAGGTAATTGTTACTGCTTAATACTGTTTCTAGGTTTAATGTTTTAGTAACATCAAGTAAAGATCTGGGTAACCAAGACTTTGGTAACTATTGAAGTTAATAAAACAAAAAAAAATCAAGGTGGTAACCTGGTTTCCTTTTACTCCAATTTAATTTACAAATGTTTCAATTTACATACGTTCACTTTAAAAATTTGGAAGTCTTGCTAAACGTTAGTTACCTTTCGGTTATTTATTATAAAGCAATAAAAAGTAATTGCCTATTTTTTCAGGCGGGTTTTACATCCAACTACCAAATTAAGTGCTGTAGACAAGCTAACATAATTTACTATAAATTTCTCATATTAACCATTAAATAAAATCCAAGGCCTAAGATAATATCCTAAAAGGGCGGCCCTTAAGGCTCTAATAGACCCCTTTGGATCTATTGTGGCTCCCCTCACTCTAAACCTCACCCTCCAGACCTGTCCTTTTAATCAGACTCTTAATGCTGGAGAGTCTTGGGTAAAGCTCACCAGGCCTTGGGTTTTTCCTCACCGAGAAGTAACATCCTTTGCTAGACACGGCCCTCACACTGACACAATACGTGCAGTGCCGTTTCCGTATATATGAAATATATAAATACGAGGTGTGACTATTAAATAACGAGACTAATGCTGCTACAGAAGAACTATGCATGCGCCAAATCCACAGCTGTGCAGCGTAAAGCCTTTTCTCTTTCGATTGCAGCGTCTCACGTGTGTTTGTAGAGAAATCTGTCTGACCGGAACCGTCGTTTGTGTAAGAGGTGTTAGTTTCGTTTTGCCGAAAACATGATACTACACTTGTAGTAGAGCAACGATTTGTCGTGAAATTTCACATCAGAACTTGGTAAAACCGCTACTGAAACTTACCTTTTATTAAAAGAAGTTTATGGTGATGAATGTTAATCACGTGCGCGAGTTTTTGAGTGGTTCAAGCGTTTCCAAGATGGCCGAGAAGATGTCGGAGATGATGACCTCCCGGGTCGCCCTTCCACGTCCAAAACGGATGAAATTATCGATTATAATTAATCAGCATTACTACCGTCAGGTGCTTGCTCAACACCGTGAAAGAGTAAGGAAAAAAACGACCCGATTTGTGGAAGAACAAGGTTCTCCATTAAGACAACGCGCCGGCCCACTCTGCATTGTCTGTCAAGACGTTTCTAGCCAAGTACAACATCCCAGTTTTAGGCCATCCGCTTAATTCGCCTGTCCTGGCCCCATATGACTTTTATCTGTTCCCCCGAAGTCAAATCTGCATTAAAATGGAACACGATTTCAGTCCACTGAAGCTGTGTAAGAAAAAGCGGCACGCGTCATGCAGGAGCTCACAGAAAAAGACTTCCAGCACTGACTTCGAACACAATGGTAAATTCGCATGGAGCGCTGTAGGGATAGGAGAGGGGTGTATATTGAAGGTGATAATAACTAAATATGTATAAATATACAATAAAATGTTTTACAGCAATAGTCTCGTTATTTAAATAGCCACACCTCGTACAATCAACTTGTTTTTAGGGCAATCCCAGAGGAAGCTTCTGTGGCAGTGTTTTTACGAGTAACTTAAGGAGCATCAAACATCTGAAGAAAGACAAGGAGCGCCTGGAGCTTTTATTTTTTTTTACAAATGAATTGGTGGCCTCAAGGAAAAATTTTCTTTCGATACAGACACCGGAAAAGACGCTCCTATTGTCCAGCAACTGGCTTCGAACCCAAGCGGAAGTAAAAGTGTTCAGACCGGATTTTTAAATTAATTATTCCAGGGTAACTGTAATTAACAAAGCCCTACACACGTTTTACACAAATTAAAAAGGCAACCCATTAAAGCGAACTTAATTTTAATAATGCTCGTTTTTATTACACAAATTATAATTACACTAGGTACTTCAACTAAATAAACACAGTAATATTAATTTTTAAAGGCGGAAAAAAAAAAAAATAAATGAAATATTCTCAAATAACGATATTGTATGGTACTAGAATAATAACATTGTTGCTTTAAATAATAATAAGTTCTGAATAACAGATTTACTTCCATTTTGGTAGCAAGAGTTCAGTGGAGATGTTGATTTAGGCGGTAAACTTAAGGCAAACTGTTTGCTTTATTTTTTTACCCCCCTCCACTATCTCTACCATATTCTACAGTAGATTGGGCTTGAACCTTGGTATTCATTGGGTTTATAAAATAGGCTGGCCTGAAAAGAAAAAAACCCGACAAACCAAATTGGGCTTTGGTGAAAACCAAGGCTACTTTATACTTTGTAGGTCTGTAAATTAAGTAAAGAGACTGATTTTTTTTAATTTTTTTATTAAAAAAGAATTACAATTCTATATTGTCACCTTCAAAATAACTTCCTTCTGTAGCCACACAGCGCTGGAGACGTTTCTTCCACTCCTCATAGCAGTGCTAGAACTCCGATACTGGAATAGCCTTTAGCTGGTCGGTTACAGCCGTTTGAATGTTTTCGACTGTCCCAAAATGAGTTCCCTTGAGGTGATTTTTTAACTTCGGGAAGAGAAAAAAAAGTCACAAGGACTCAAATAAGGCGAATAAGGAGGCTGAGGAGCCACAGGAATGTTTTTACTGGCCAAAAACTCTGTTTATTGAAATTGCTGTGTGACAAGGAGCATTATCGTGATGCAACACCCACTTGTTCTTGATGTTTGGTTTTTACACGAATGACCCTTTTTCGAAGTTTTTCAAGAACCACTCGGTAAAAATGTTGATTGACCGTATAAATATTGAGAGGTTCTTGAAAAACGAGCAAAAAATACGAGCAAAAAATTGCCCATTTTTGAAAGAAACATTTTTAAGGCGGATTTACGGACCAGTTCAAGTTATTGGTGAATAGAAAGAAGGAGACATAATCCAAGAGCTCTACGATAAATTTGAAGATACTACGGCGCAGTGCAAGTAATCCCACATTAATAGGCTCCCAGCGCGAGAGACATGTACTGAGGATGGAAGACAGCAGCATGCCGAAGAAAGTTTTGAATTACCGTATCATCGATACCAAAGAAAGGTTGGACGCCCGAAGGTTCGATGGATGGACCAAGTTGGAAGGGATGCAACCCAGGCTGGGCGTGCGGAATTAGCGGTCTAAGGCTTTGGATAGGGACGATTGGGGTCAAGGCCCGACCCAGGCTGTAGCCCCAGGGAAGTAAGTAGGTTATGCCAGCTAAGTTTTTTTAAAAAATGTATTTAAGGCGCGTCAATATTTTGAGTTCATTAGCGCCCGGATCTTCATTTTTAGTGCACTTACAGCCTCGTTAATGTGAGCTGTAAGAATCTAGGAAGAGAAAATCTAAGGGCCAGCAGCTGGATTCGAACCTGGTAATCCCCTCTTTGGAATCCAGTACAGTCTAACCACGGAGCTAATCCCTTCCCAATAACGTGGAGGATAATTCCTATATTTTATTTAAAATAAAAAAATTAATTCTCTTACAGAAATTTTTAACAGCGGTAGCACTCTCTATAGGAGAGAGGAGAATGTGGGAGGAGAGAGGAGAGATAGGAGAGAGTGATGAACTGGTGCGGGAGGAGAGCAGGAGGAGAGAAACTACCCAGCGGTAGCACTCTCTATTAGAGAGAGGAGAATGTGAGGAGGAGAGAGGAGAGATAGGAGAGAGTGATGAACTGGTGCGGGAGGAGAGCAGGAGGAGAGAAACTACCCAGCGGTAGCACTCTCTGTAGGAGAAGGATGACGTTTAGGTCTTCAGACTGCGAGGAAGTCGCGGGGCCACTGGCGATTCAGTCGGCGAGGAGTATTAGGGATGTCAGTGGAAGCGAGAGACAGTACAAGAGGATTAGAGCTAGTCGAGAGAGTAGTGTGGAATTTTTGGTATTTAGTCTTAGCAAGTTGGTCTATGAAGGGAATGTTGAGGTCGTTGTGAAGAGTGAGGTTAGTCACCGTAGAAAGGAGCGTTAGCTATCTGTCGGCAGAAGTTTTGACTGAAATGTCTTGTACAGTCCGTATGTTTGTAGATCTGGCTGAACCCCACAGCTTTAGTCCCGTAAGTCCACATAAGTTGGAGGTTAGTATTGTATATTAAACGTTTGAGTTCAATGGGTAATTTGGAGCGTTGTCCAAGAAGGCTGTAAAGCTCTCTTAAAGAAATCTCTAGTACGTGTCAAATCTTACAATCATCGTGTATTATAAATTGTGAAGATAGAAAAAATTCAATTGGACAGTGCAAAAATGCTTTTTAATTTGAGAGACTATACAATAAAAATTTCGATCATTTGAATAATCATTTTTGCAGATCAATGATTCATTTAGATGATGCTGGATTTAAAAAAACAAAAACAAACAAAGGATGAATTATGTGGATTATTAAATCAAATCTCATCAACATCCAACATCGAATTCAAATTTTAAGAGCTATTGTCTGGTGGAAAATGAAAATTAATGTAATTTGAATTCATTGTCCATTGTTATAACCCAGGGGGTGTAAAACTGGTGGCTCCCCGAGGTAATTTTTTTTGTGGCTCACGATGTTCTGGGATAAAATGAAAATAGAAAAACAATTACAAAAATTGTTACGAAGGAAATAGAGCTTAGAGGAGATCGAGATGATAACTGGTGCCCATAATTCCCTTAGTTAAAACCCTTTTAACTCCTGAAGACGAGTATAGACGCGGCTCAGGGCTTTTTCTGGAGGCCTAAGGGCGTGTATAAACACGCTGAATCAGTTCCGACAACGTTTAGAAGTCATATATCGGCCACTATCAGTGGAATCGAGCTCGTGTGGCTAAGGATGTTACTTCTCGGGGAGGAAAAACCCAAGGCCTGGTGAGCTTTACCCAAGACTCTCCAGCATTAAGAGTCTGATTAAAAGGACGGGTCTGGAGGGTGAGCTTTAGAGTGAGGGGAGCCACAATAGATCCAAAGGGGTCGCAGTGGCGTAGGCCTTGATGCCGCCCTAGTCTAATAGAATCTAATCAGTAGAATCCCAGAATGATTCGGTTTTAAAAGACGAAATAGGAATTCTCAAAATATATTCTTATTTAGGTGAGAAATTACACAGTTTGTAGTACAAATTTTTAATGTTATTTTGGGAGTACTTACTGGTGTTGGCAACTATTTTTGTCTATGAAATTAAATTAAACGACAAACAGATCAAGATTGACTTGGAGAAACATCTATCTGCCTTAATGAAGATTGTCTGTTCTCAGTCTTTGAATCCAGATATTGGAGAACTAGTCCGAGAAAAGCGCTGGCAAGTTTCGAGTACAAAAAAAGAATAATTGAAGAGCTTGTTGCAAAAAGGAGTTATCTACAGTTTTTTTTACAATTTTTAGTAGGGACTAAAAACTAAATGTACTTTAAGATGTATACCTTATGTTGTGTCTACTGTAAGGATTAGTTAATATATTGTGATGGGGTCATTTGGGGCTCAATTTGAACTTTCTAGGGCATTTTTTAAGCTTGCTATAAGCAAAAGTAATTTTGCAGCTAAAACTCTTTTTTGCACCAAAATCATAATTTTCAGTAAAACTTGAGTACATATTTAGTTCTTGTTTTTGAGCTTTTAAGTGGCATTTTGTGTCTTGTCGAAGCGAATGTTAGATATATTATTATGCCTGTCAAAAAGAAAAATAAATAATATCTACCTAATATAAACATTAAATAAACCTAATAACAAAAATTGATGGCGTCATCTTTTCTGTTTGGAGCAAAAGAAAGTTAACTGCAGTAGATAAACTCATTTTTGCTCCAAATCTAACCTAGGTTTAGAGAATAAGTAATAATAAACGAGTCTGCATAAAGACTCGTTTATGCACCAAAAGATGTAGAATTGAACATACAATAGGGGGCGCCACTAAACACATTTTCTGGGGAAAAAAAATGTAGATAACTTCTTTTTGCACCAAGCTCTTCAATTGTAGTTTTATTAATACTTATTTATTTTCTTTCAACCATAATATAATAGTAAATCAGATCAATTAATATGGCTACCATTGACAATGTTCGTTACTCTAAATTTTTAACCTAAATTCAGCCCAATATCAATTTGTTTGCAGCATGAGTTGGAGATTTTACTTTTATGGCTTTCTCAAATAGAAGTTAATTATTGTTTAAAAATAAAAAATAAATAAGTTTTACAACATAAAAAAATTAAAATTTAAAGCCTTTTTGATTTTCCCATTATTTAGGGAAACAATAGTCATTTATTGTTCATTGTTTTTTTGGTATTCATTCATTAATCCAGAAAGAAGAAAGAGAATAATACTAATTTCAGTCATTATATTTATTTATAGTGCAGAGCATTCTTCGACCTAGGGACTAGGTCTTCTTCAGGGCTGTGCAACATATTTTACAATGTACAGTCAACCCTCCTATAACGCGGTGAGTGCGTACCGCGTTATATGGAAACCGCTATAAGAAACTCGGATTTAACTGTACAAACCAGGCTAGTTCGTAGCGCGTTGTATGGAAACCATCTACCGCGTTGTATGGAAACCATCTACCGCGTTGTATGGAAACCGTGCTATAAGAAACTTTTGCTGTTTGTATTGACAGGGGTCACATCGCTCTCTTAAATTGTGTTGGATTTTGAAGGTTATAAGTGTTCTTTTTCATTGAAATTGTGCAAAGTGTTAGATTAAGCATTAATAAACGCTATGTGAAAATTTGGAGTCGATTGTACTTACCGTTAATGCGTAATTAATGAAAGAAAATTGCATATTTTATTAAGATTTTGAAGTGAGTTAGAATATAGTGGAGTGGTGGGGATATAATCTAAGAGTTATAGCGGCTGAACTGTTGGTTTGTTTATTTATTTGTTTAAATATATTATATAAACTACAAAACTTCACAATAGTGTATGTTCTGACCTACAAACATTGGGTAGAATATTTATTATTGGAGACTGATTTTAAATTTATACAATTGATCGTCGGTGACATTGAAATCTACAACTTATTCATGCCTAATAGTTTAAAAAATTATTTCAGTCCAAAGGAAAACACACAATCAAGTGGAAAGAAATTAAAAAGGTCTCGTAGCTCCCCAGAAAATATTGGTGAAGCTAATAGAAAACTTTTAAAGTCAGGGTCCGATTTGGAAATGGCAACACCTACTAAGTCAGAAATTGTGAATGTCTCTATGGAAAAGTTGATGGCTACTTTCAGCGCATTATTGGATTCAAAGAACTACGTTACGAGAGAAGATTTTTACGGGATGGAAGCAAAAATAAATGAGTTGCAAGATGAAAATAAAGTGCTGAAAAAGGAAATTGAGAATTTGAAAATGCGTGATAAATTACAAGAGGCTCAATTGGATAACATAGAGAATAAAGCGAAAAGAAAAAATTTAATTTTTAGAGGTGTGGAACATAAAACTGGGGATGACTATAAACTTAAAATCGAAACTTTTTGTACTGATCAATTAAATATTGCTAAAGAAGATTTATTTATAAATGATGCGTATCCCATGGGCCGCCCAGATAGCGGCGTTCAACCGATCTTGGCGAGTTTTTCAAATTTCAACTCAACAACCTGTATTCTTAGAAAAACAAATAAACTGAAAGGGACCCCATTTGTGGTACATAGAGATCTGGCCTTCAGAACTAGGATCAAAAGAAAGTGTTTAGCTGTTATTAAAAAAGAAATTAAGCGGTTAAATCCAAACTTAAGGACGGCGCGAACTGATGGCTTGTTGATTGAGGGTCATTTCTTTCAGTGGGACTTGACTGCAGGCTTGATTTATGACAGTAAAGAGGATGGCGTTTTGAGGTTGAAAGAGATTTTCCAGCTCGATTTGTCAGTTTGTACCAATAATTTGCTAAAAAAGAAAGAAGAATTTAATAAGGGCACAGCCAAGGCTCCAGAGACTTCCTGTGTTTGATATTACCCCAAAAACGAGAAGGGAGCACAGTGGAAAGGTAACGGAGAATGCTGTATTACAAGGGAAAGAAAATTTGGAACTGTTGAGTACACCTGGAACCAGTGGACTCTATTCATCATTAAATACCAAGAAAGTCAACAAATCTCCTCGCCCAGAGACGATCACTAGCACATATAATGTAAGCTATCTAAATAATAGTTCTACAAAATTTGAAGGTAATAAGCTTTCTATTTTATATTGGAACATTTCAGGCCTTAACAGTTTGTTTAACTTGCAATCCGATCAGATTATTGAACTTGTTAAAAATGATATATTATGCTTTACTGAAACATGGGTTGTAGGTGATATTTTGAAATTGCCAAATTTTGTTAAAAAGATAGGTATAATTATGAATATAGTAGCGCAATTAAGGAAAAATCAGTAGGAAGAGCCAGTGGGGGAATTGCAATATTTTATAAAAAAACTTTAACTTGTAAGTTGGAATTATTAGATAAATCAAATATCTGGTTATTTGTGTTAGTTTCATTCAGTAATGAGAGAATAGTGATTGGGGTAAATTATTGGAAACCTTCCATTGAGATAGAATACTGTACTCAATTGTTATATGAATATGTATGTACACTGTCCGAAACTACTTATAAGAATGCGGTATATGTAATAGGCGGGGATTTTAATTCAAGAATTGGGGATTTGGATAATTTGGAGGAGGAGATATTTTTGGGTAGTATGCTGGCCTGGCCAAGACAATCACTTGATAGTATTATAAATAATAAAGGTAAAATATTAATGGATACTATGAATTCTCTAGGAATGACAGTTTGTAACGGTCGAAATGGATCGGATAGACCGGGTGATTATTCCTTTATTTCTTCATCGGGCGGGAAAAGTACGGTTGATCTAATTTGGATTAATATAGAATCTTTGTCTTACATATATGATATGAATTCGTTAGATAATTATAATTTACACGACCACAAACCTTGCCAATTACATATGATTCTGTACAATAAAATAGCCAATTATAGTGGTAGTAAAAGAAATAGAAATGATAATAGTGATGAGTATTGTGCGAATAAAAGTATCATTATTAAATCAATTAAATGGAATCAGTATCAGTTGCAAGAGTTCCAAAAATATATGAGTGAAAACCGTAATATATATTATAATAGTGACAATAGTGAACTTCTCTATAATAACATTGTAAGTACCATTTATAGTTCTGTAGAGGCTTGCAATATGAGGCAAACCAAAAACTTTGTACCTCGGTCTAGAGTAAATTATAACGCTAAATGGTTTGATCAAGATTGCAAAAAACTAAAGTATGAAACCCGAATATCTTTAAAGAAATGTAGAAAATTAAATTACTCCTCTGAAGCCTTGCTTGAATATATTACAATTAGAAATAAGTACAGAGCTCAAATTACCAAAGCGAAAAAATCATTTGAAAACGAAATTACTAATGATCTGGCAAATGTTAAAAATTCTCAGCAATTTTGGTTTACAGTAAGAAAATTAAGGCCAACTAAGTGCCAAACAAATGAAATTAGCGTAGACACATGGTATAATGTTCTATCTTCCTTTTATATGGCAAATATTCCTATAAAAAACAATTTCTATAGTGTCACTGATCCATATTTAGATGGTGATTTTTCATCAGAAGAATTTCAATATGTTTTAAATAAATGTAAAATTAACAAAACCCCTGGCCCTGATGGCATCCCTTATGAAATTTATAAAAATCTACCACCGGAATGGGAACATTATTTGTTAAACATGTTCAATGTAATATACAGCACTGAAATTGTTCCGAAGGAATGGTCAGACACGTTGATGTTGTTGTTATTTAAAAAAGGTTGTAAAAATGTCCCAGAAAATTACAGGGGAATTTCCTTAATAAATACGGTGACTAAGTTATTCACTTCTTTAATTGCTACAAGACTAATGAACTGGGTGGAATCTAATAATCTACTTCCAGAAGGGCAATCGGGTTTCAGGCGGGGACGCTCTTGTATTGATAACTTATTTGTGTTAAACACTACTGTAAGCATTCATTCGCATCTAAAACATAATTACTTATATGCCATATTCATAGACTTCCGTAAAGCATTTGACTCAATTAAACATGACTATCTATGGCAGAAATTATATTCACTAGGTGTTAGCGCCAAAATAATTAGACTGTTGAGTAATCTCTACGAACATGCAAACTTAAAACTAATATTAAACAACCAAATATCTGACTGGAAAGTACAGGTCACCCAAGGCGTGCTTCAGGGCGAATCTCTGTCGCCACTATTATTTTGTCTTTTCATATCGGATTTTGAAAAATTTATAAGGTCACGTGATCTAACAGGAATAAAAATAGAAGAAAATATCGATATTCTCAGCCTCTCTTTCGCGGACGATATAGTTTTATTTGCAGATTCGCGAAGTGACGCAAATCAGAAATTGAACTGTGTTTCAGAATATTGCAGAATCAATTCGTTAGAGTTGAACGCTGATAAAACAAAAATAATAGTATTTCGACGCTCTCCTAAAATGAAAAGAATCTTGCCCGTCTATTATGAAGGAAGCGTAATTGAGTATGTAAACCAGTTCACATACCTGGGTATTCCATTCAGTTCGACCGGAAAATTCGCAATAGCTGCTAAGCAGTTAACAAACAGAGGTCTCAGTGCAACTTCTGTTATCAATAAAATACTAATATCTGGTAAATCAAATAGCTGGGATTCAAAATTAAAATTATTTAATTCTATAGTAGGTGCAACTGCATTGTATGGTTCAGAAATCTGGTCACTTAGGTACCTTCCACAAGTTGAGAAAGTATTGACCATGTACTTAAAACGACTCCTCCTACTACCGTACAATACCCCTAATTACCTCGTAATGATAGAAACTGGAAGTGTACCATTAATTGTTAACATATTTTCAAGAATTATTAACTATTTGTCTACTATCCTTAAAATGCCTGATCCTAGATACCCAAAAATTTGTCTTATGCGACTGAAACAGATGCATGAAAGTGGTTCGGAGGAATACAATTGATACTCTCAAATCTCAAATCAGTTTTCTCTTATTGGCATCGATGTTAGTACTCAGATTGAACGTGATTCAGATCTGATTAAGAATAAGCATATTATTTTAGAAACACTAAAAAATCATTGTCTCAGTTTGAGTATCGATAGGTGTATTAATTCTTCTTTTAGTTCCGTTTTCAGAAAAATTAGCACTTTAGGTTTAGGTGAAAATTACATAACTTGTAGAAACTCAATCCATAAAATTAGAACAATAGCACAGATCAGATTAGCCGGCAATAGTAATTTATATATTCTACATAAAGGAAATAAATACCACCTGGATTATCTAAATTTATGTACAATCTGCAATATGAAGAAAGAAGAGGATTTGAATCACTTCTACTTGCATTGTCCTATTTACAGCTCGCTCAGAAAACATTACATAGATAAATACATAGAGGGTACCAATTGTGGACTGTCCGAACTTCTTACCATAGATAATTTGATGAAAATTAATGATTTATATTACTACACTATCGGAGCTTTTAAGTTGCGCTCTTTTATTATTAATGAATAGCTAATATTATTAGTTAATGAACAGAATGAATAAATTTGTTGAATTTCAATTGGAATAATAATATGTATCTCATGGTTTCCTTGGCCAGTAATATTTATTTGGTTGTTTAATATCTGTTAAAGTCTTCATTTCAGTTATATTTATAGTTATATTGTAGTTATATTGTAGTTATATTCATGTTTACTTTGTTTTATTTTAGATTTTGTATCTCAGTAGCTTGGCTTTTTACTTTTGTTTTTTATAATTTTAAATGTTACAGGTACTTATTTCTGTTTTTTCTTCTTGTATAGTAAAGTGTTATTTAATTTACAAATTTTTCTGTTAAAAAAAAATGTCGAACGCAAACTCCTTGCTAAAGGGTCTTGTAACCTTTATAAGCAATAAATATATTGTATTGTATTGTATTGTATTGTATTCATTCATTAATCCAGAAAGAAGAAAGAGAATAATACTAATTTCAGTCATTATATTTATTTATAGTGCAGAGCATTCTTCGACCTAGGGACTAGGTCTTCTTCAGGGCTGTGCAACATATTTTACAATGTACAGTCAACCCTCCTATAACGCGGTGAGTGCGTACCGCGTTATATGGAAACCGCGCTATAAGAAACTCGGATTTAACTGTACAAACCAGGCTAATTCGTAGCGCGTTGTATGGAAACCATCTACCGCGTTGTATGGAAACCATCTACCGCGTTGTATGGAAACCGCGCTATAAGAAACTCAGAATTAGTACAAATCACATCATTCGTACCGCGTTATATGGAGACCATAAATACAAAAGACAAGATAAATTATTTTTATTGAATTGAAGAGTTCATAGAAGGAAATGATAAAAAAAAATGAAACAAAAATTGAAAGGAATATAGAAATAAAAATAATATTTTAATAAATAATTAGATATTTTTAATTATAACAGTTAAAAAGGTTATAGTGTTACCTTATAGAAATTTAAAATGGATTCTAGTGATGCCTGTTTAGTTTTTTTTTTAAGTTAATAACCCTAATGGTGGCAGAAAAAATATAATATTTAACTCGAGTGTAAAGTATTTTCTCTCGCTTCGCTCGCTCGTGCGTGCAAACCCTGCCTCGTGTGAGGAAAAGTACTACTACTTTCCACACTTGTTAAATAAATAACTATATTATTAATATAATATTAGAACAAATGAAGAATATTACTTGCAGTATTGTGTAATGTTGTCCAATTATAAACCACAAACAAACAGTTTCAGTGCCACAGAGCGATTTTGCGCTTCTTCGCTGTCGCTAGAACAGTGCCAGGAACAAAATTTTAGAAAGAATTGGTCACCAACGAAACGTACTGCGAAAGAGCTCTGAGACGACTGAAACCGATGTCGTAAACGGCTAAGAGATAAGCTTGAATGTTTATATAAACATATCTAGTTAAAATCATTCATTGGGTGCACGGAAAGAACTGATGGGACGTTATTGAACGGAAACCGCGCTGTAAGAGTACCGCGTTATAGGAGGGCTGTCGCAATTTCAGCTCCGCGTTATATGGAAACCGCGTTCTGAGAGTACCGCGTTATAGGAGGGTTGACTGTACTACAGTTACAATAAAGGCGCCACAGTAACCGAGCGGTTAAAAGGCGAGACCTGTAAAGCTAATATGTATTGTGGTACTGGGTTCGATTCCCGGTCTTAGGGCCTTGGATTTTATTTAATGGTTAATAAAAGAAATTTACAGACTAGCATGTTTGCTAGTCGCCTCCGTCCACGATTGGTAGTTGGACGAAAAGCCTGCCTGAAAAAAATAGGCAATTACTACTATATTTACAATAATTCTGTAAAAAAATGAATTAGTAAAAAGTAGTGCAATTATGAAAAGTTATAAAATTATTGTAATTACATTATAAATAAAATATGTTCTACAGCCCTAAAGATACCCCTACTCCCTAGGCCGAAAGCTCGGCAAAAAATAATTATTGAAATTGGAATAATCCTTTCTTACTTCCAAATAGCAATTTAAATTTTTAAAATACCTTGCGCTCTACATAGACAAGCGACTCACGAGGAACCCACAACACTAGACTTAAAAGACAAAGCAATGACAAAACGTGCGAAACTGCTTTACAGGCTACTTGTGACGACGCTCCAAATTAACCCATTGAACCCAAACGCTTAATGTACAATACTAACCTCAAACCTATGTGGGCTTACGGGGCTAGAGCTGTGGGGTTGAGCCAAACCTACAAACATACGGACTGTACTAGACATTTCAGTCAAAACTTCTGCCGACAGATAGCTAACGCTCCTTTCTACGGTGACTAACCTCACTCTTCACAACGACCTCAACATCCCGTACGTACAACTTGCCAAGACGAAATATCCCAAGATACCTACTGCTCTCTCGACTATCTCTAATCCTCTTGTACAGTCCCTCGCCTCCTCTGACATCCCTAACAATACTCCCGACTAAATTGCCAGTGGCCCTGCGACTTCCTCGCAGCATGAACACCATAAACATCATTCTTTCTCTTTTCATTCCTCTTACCTTCACGCATCCATTTATCCTTCATTCACCCTATTTACTTATTGTATATTATATTATACAGATTGTAAATAACTAAATAAATGTTTAAAAAAAATCTAAGAACTTCCATTTCGAAAACTAAGTACTGAATGCCTTCCTCCCGATCAGGTACTCCGTAAGAAGCACGGCAGAATGACTTTTGCCCAAACGATGTGCGATTTCTCGAGAAAAGATATCTGCTTTAATACACACCCTTCATCAGCTTCATACAAGTTACAGACACACTTACATAAAACAGAATCCTGGGCAAAGAAATGGATGATTAAAATGAACTTACAGAAATGCCAGCATGCCACGTTTATTCTCCGGCGGGGCTTCTGTCCACCTGTCCTCTTCAACAGCAATCCTCTTCCTTGTACAGATCTGATGCGCTACCTTGGGCTCTACATAGACAAGCGACTCACTAGGAACCCACAACACTAGACTTAAAAGACAAACCAATGACAAAATGTGCGAAACTGCTTTACAGACTACTTGGACGACGCTCCAAATTACCCATTGAACTCAAACGCTTAATATACAACACTATCCTCAAACCTATGTGGACTTACGGACTACAGCTGTGGGGTTCAGCGAAACCTACAAACATACGGACTGTACAAGACATTTCAGTCAAAACTCCTGACGACAGATAGTTGACGCTCCTTTCTACGGTGACTAACCTTACTCTTCACAACGACCTCAACAAGCTCTTCGTACACCAACTCGCCAAGACTAAATACCAAAAATTCCATACTACTCTCTCGACTAGCTCTAATCCTCTTGTACTGTCTCTCGCTTCCTCTGACATCCTTAATACTCCTCGCCGACTGAATCGCCAGTGGCCTTCCTCGCAGTCTGAAGGCCTAAACGTCTTCCTTCTCCTATAGAGAGTGCTACCTACCGCTGGGTAGTTTCTCTCCTCCTGCTCTCCTCCCGCACCAGTTCATCGCTCTCTCCATATTTTCTGATTGTATACAATTTATACAGATTGTAAATTACAAAATAAATGTTTAAAAACATTTTAAAATCACTTTGATCTAAACAATAGTTTTTTTCATTTAAAAAATTAGCTCACAGTTTATTAGTAAAATTATTTTTGGGTTTGTCTCTGAGTACACCAGTTAGCGATAAAAGTTAACGATTTGAAGATTTTAATGTAACTTTTACAGAGTGTAAAAAAATTAACAGAAATCTCTGATAAAAAGTAGAAAAAGATAAGTCACGTATTTAAGCTCTGTAAATAAAAAAGTTGCTGCATAGAATGAAATATTATAGCCTCAAATACTTTTAAAAGTTTTCTCTTAGTAATTAAAGTTTGCCCATTTTACTGATTTCGTTTATAAGTAGATATTTTGTGTAACAGTTGATAAAATAAAGTTTTGTGGTATCTGGGTAATGAAGGGAAACTCACATCCCTTAAATTGGTACCAACCTAAATGTGACCACTTCCTCTTATATCTCGTAAGGAGGAACTATGGGAGTTTCGCAGCTTTATTATGAATTTTACTATGTGAAGCCCCTACAACGATGTCAAAATGCTGCACAACTAAGAGATATGTAATAATAATAATAATAATAATAATAATAATAATAGGGAAGGAATTAGCTATGAGGTTAGCGTACTGGACTCCCACGCGGAAGTCCCGGGTTCGAATCCAGCTGCTGACCCTTAAATTTTCTCTTCCTAGGAGCTTCTTTCAGCTCACTCTGTCCGGTGATGGACTGTGTTGGCTGTAACGAGAGAACACTACCCGGAGGCCGGCAGTGCACTGAAACTTTTTAGTCTGGATGTAAATTGTTGATGAAAGACAGTTTAGCCGATCTGTATTCTGGAGAGACTTAGTTGCAGAAAGCTTTTAAAGATGTCATACCAGAGAAATCTTTTAGAAGCTTAGGTTCTGCCAAGAAGAAGGACTCGTCCCAGTAGCTTTTGGTACAAAAAGAGCGATATTAAGTTGTTTTAAAAAGAAAATATTGAGGGAAGGAATTAGCAGTGTGGTTAGAGTATTGGATTTTCACGCGGAGATTCAAAATTCTACTCCAACGGATAGATCTTTGGTTTTTTCTCTCTAGGAGTTTCTTACAGCTTACTGTCAAGTTATGAACAGTGTTGTTTATAACGAGAGAACAGTGTCCGAAGCCTGAAGTGACTAAGAAAAGCTCAGGATGTTAATGACTACAAATGTTGACGCGCCTTAAATTAAATAAATAAAATTATTTATTTAATTATTTTTAAATTTAATTTGTAATTTACAATCTGTATGCACTGTATACGATCAGGAAATATGGAGAGTGTGATGAACTGTTGCAGGAGGAGAGCAGGAGGAAAGAAACTACCCAGCAGTAGCACTCTCTAGAGGAGAGAGGAGAATGTGGGGAGGAGAAAGGAGAGATAGGAGAATATGGCGTTTACGTAGGCCTTCAGACTACAAGGAAGTCGCGGGGCCACTGGCAATACAGTCGGCGAGGAGTATAAAGGATGTCAGAGGAGGCGAGAGACAGTACAAGAGGATTAGAGCTAATCGAGAGAGTAGTATGGAACTTTTGATATTTAGTCTTAGCAAGTTGGTCTATGAAGGGAATGTTGAGGTCGGTGTGAAGAGTGAGGTTAGTCACCGTAGAAAGGAGCGTCAGCTATCTGTCGGAGGAGTTTTGATTGAAATGTTGGTACAGTCCTTATATTTGTAGGTTCAGCTGAACCCCACACTCTAGTCCGTAACTCCACATAGGTTTGAAGATAGTGTTGTATACGAGATGTATTAAGCGTATTAAGCGTTTGAGTTCAATGGGTAATTTGGGAGCATTGTCCAAGAAGTCTGTAGAGCAGTTTCGCACGTTTTGTCTTTTAAGTCTAGTTAATGTGGGTTTCACGTGAGTCTTTTGTCTATATAGAGCCCAAGGTAGCGCACCAGATCTCTGTACAAGGAAGAAGATTGCTGTTGAAGAGGACAGGTGGTCAGGAGCCCCGCCGGAGAGTAAAATTATAATTATTATTTTGACAATTGCCTATAATAAAAACCTATAAATGTGTACTACTTCCCATACTTAAATGCCTAAAATTCCCATACTTAAATGCCCATCTTTGGAATACAAAAACTACTTTAATGACATAGAACATAAGAGCAAAAAACATCATCTTGGAAATAGCATGCTAGCATTAAATGAATTAGCATTTTTATTAGACATAAACGGAAATAGATATATCCAAAAGCACCAAACTAAATTGCTTGAATTAGAAAGAACACCAAACCAAATTGCTTGAATTAGAAAGAAGCACCAGTAATTCATTTCTAGAAAAAAAAAATTAACAATTGAAACAAAGAGGTTAATTCAAGAGATTCAATTTAGTGGGTTTAACGTAACCATGTTTAGTGTTCAATTGTGGCTCACCATCATGCACCCTAATAGATCTATTGCAATGCAGTGGATAACCACATACAGCTGGCTAAGTCTGGAATACCAGAATGGATGCAATGGCTAAAGCTAGAAAAGTAATTATTGTAATCGAATTATTGTTTGGGTTAAGAAGTATTTTTTTGTTTGCACGGCTCACAAATGGATTCGATTATGAATATAAGAATCTTTAACTAATCGATATTGTTCATTGCATCACAAAGAAAGTCTAGTAATGTTAAATAATAAATAAAAGGCCTGCTCTGTTAGATAAATTTAGAAGGCAAGTAAAATGGTAAACTCGACGCCAAGAGAGAAGTGTAATAAATTATGAAAAGATATTGATCAATGATTAGTGATTCAAGTAGAACGGGTCTAGTGTATAGTACGGCCTAGGTCTATACTCTATACTAAGTTACATTGTTAAGACCAAAGCTATTCTTACTTAAGTTTTAATTACATCCGTTTGAAAAAGGTGTGACTACTGCAAAATCATCAGCCAAGCGATGGATTTTCGTTAAGGATGGATTGAATAGGGAAAGCCTATTGTGATATTGGGTTGTCCGGAAAATCATGCAAGATTTTATGTTTCCTTTAAAATAACCCTCCAAATAGTAAACTGTTTATGTTTGTTGGACTTTTGACTTTTATAAATGTAAACACTTTTACAAAAATGGTTGTTTACCTCTGTAACATTTTGCTACTTGGAAATAATTCAGTCTTTACTAAGATGTCAAAGCGTGATTTTTCGCATAATTTTGTTTTACGAGTTCAAACTCGGCTGGAACGGGGGGCCCAAACGGCCAGAAATATCAAAGATGTCTGGGGCGAAGGCAGTATAAGTGAGTGCATTGTTCAACGGTGGTTCCAGAGATTTCGAGAGGGAGACTTGAGCCTTGAAGACAAGGAAGGATGTGGAAGAAGTTCTGTCCTTGATGACGATATTCTGCGAGCTTTGGTGGAAGAAAATCCCAGAACAACTTTACTGAGAACTGGCAGGGAAACTGGAAGTCAGCAAATCAACCGTCGACGAACATCTCAAGGCGATTGGGAAGGTGAAAAAGCTTGAAAGTTGGGTTCCTCACACATTAAACGGTAGATCAGCGGTATGAAATTCGTGCTGCACTTCTTTGCCGAAACAACAGCGATCCTTTCTCTGTCCAGAATTGTGACTTGCGATGAAAAGTGGATCCTCTACGACAACAGCAGACGCTCTGGACAGTGGCTTGACAAAGGAGAAGCAGCACGACATTTTCCAAAGCCCCCAAATCACAAAAAAAAAAAGGTGATGGTTACTGTTTGGTGGGCTTCATTTGGTCTGATTGATTACAGCTTCTTGAATCCTAGCGAAACCATCAATGCCGAATCGTATTGTAACCAAATTGACGTAATGCAGCAGAAATTGACAACAATGCAGCCATCTTTAGTCAATCGTAAAGAAAAAGGACTCTCTCTTAAATGCAAGTAGAAATCCAAACTGATGAATCAACATGATGGATGGAAATATACAAAAAAATCATTCGTGCTAAGATTCAATCATATTTCCAATAATTAATAAATAATTATATGGATGAAAAAATAAATACATAAGAATTAATCATGTTCTTCATTTATGCTAACTTTATAATAATAAAGAATATTCGACTGAATTAATTAAAATCACGTTTATAAAATACAATTTTTCCATCAAACCAAAATGTTTAGTAGATTTAATTAAAGTTTTAATGGATTTCATATAAAAAAAAATAAGCAAAACTAAGATCAGGATATAACAGAGGTCCGGTTTCTTTGCACAATATGGCGTCCATCTTGAATTCCATCTTGCCTAAATCAAGTCTTCATTGTCCATATAACGTCTGCCAAACACAATCCTATTTTAACAATAAAAATGTTACGTAATTCTTCATAGTAGTCGAAAATATCTTTGCATTGTATTGCACAGTGTTTCATTATTTTGTATTTTTCAACTCAGATAACACTTTGCTTCCTCATTTCATGGATATATCTGATGACAAACTTATCTCATTTACGTAAGTAATACTTTTGTGTAAATACGAATCTGCAAAAATAGGCCAGCAATTGCTGGTTCGTTTGAAGGGCGATAACTTCTAGGAGTATGGATTTTAACAAGAAAGTCGTCAAGAGTTGCAGCTGATTTAAGATTAAGATTCTAATAGGGCGGCTCTTAAGGCCAACGCCACTGCGACCACTTTGGATCTATTGTGGCTCCTACCACTCTAGGAGCTCACTCTCCAGACCCGTCCTTTTGATCAGACTCCTAATTCTGGAGAGCGACTCTTGACGGATTAATTCCGCAGTCAGCCTTGGCGAATAGCCCTTGATGAACTCCTTCGCCTGTCTGTGGCAAGCCACCACTCCTGAGACCTAGTCTGCACCCATAGTTAATTGGCCCAGTCTTAAGATACTTGGAGACCCCAAAATAGGGTTCCGAGCCAACGAAGTGTCCCTGGCCAATAAATCTGCCGCTTCGTTTCCCTTATGTGCTGAATGACCAAGTACCCAGACTAGAAAGACCTTATTTTGGTCACAAATTTCCTTCAGAGCACCCAGACAGTACCATACCAGCCTTGAATTGACCTGACATAAACCGATAGTTCGCAGAGCCGCCTGGCTGTCCGAAAAAATCACGACCGTAAAATTAGTCATTCCTCGTCCGACAATCTCGGTAGCAAAGAACCTAATTGCAGCTAGCTCAGCCTGGAAAACCTTAGCTAGTTTTCCTAGGCTAACCGGAAAACTACGTTTCGGCTTTTCTCCGTACACTCCCGCTCCTACCCCTTCCTCTGCAGCTGATTTACTTGTACCAGACTCAGGTAGCCGATGGCCTGATCTAATCATCCAGCAAGAGTGGCTTTTATTTGCCAGCTCAGTTGAAGAGGAGTAAATTGATAATTTACTCGAATAAGTACTTCTTACCAGCAAGGCACTTTTAGACAAAAAATAAAAGCAGGATCCAACTATCAAACTGGAAGGCACTTCTATTAGTCTAGAGAGTCTAGGGACATAACTCCTGCGGATTAACTCACAATTTCGTCGCTCCATTGGTCAGTTAGATAAAGTTTTCTATAATCTTTGAAGCTTCAGAATGGTCACAGCCCAGGTACTGCTCAAGCAACCTGCCGTAGTCCTTCTGGGAATTGCCTCAAAATACCAAAAAAACGATGGACTGCCACCCTAATTTTTTGTTTCAATTTAAGACGCGTCAAAACATCCTGAGATTAGTGGCTCCCAGAGCATTTTTCCAGCGCACTACCGGCTTCTGGACAGTGTTCTCTTATTACAAGAAGCTCCTAGGAAGAACAGAAGAAAAAAGAAGAAAATCTAAGAACCTGCAATTGGCATTGGAACCAGAGATCTTGGCGTGGGAATCCAGTATGCTAACCACAAAGCTAATCCCCTCCCTCTGACTCCTCCTATTCTCCACGGCCTGTATCTATTTCAGCAAACAGTCACTTCCTTTTACGCAATAAATATAATCCTTCCTTCCATCTATAACCTTATTAACCAATCAAGAAATAAATCCAAATCTAATTACTTAACAGACTCACAATGCTTTCCAAAAGACATTTACAATATAACTAAAATCCACCCAACTCCCAAGAATAACCTTAATCCAAGATAACCTACTCTGGTGAACTTGATATCTCTTTGGCCCTACTTAATCTAATCATGGCCAATTTTCCGAACCATTTCTTTTCTTTTATTTATCTCCCAAAAACCCTTCACTTCTTTCTAGAACTACGAGGGTCGTTTGAAAAGTCCGTGCAAAGTCAGAGAGATAGCACCACTGGCGCGTATCGAGGTTATGTTTAGTTAGTAGCATCTCTTGGAAGAACACACACCAAGTTTCAGCCAGATCGGTCTATTTCTTTGTGTTTGGCATTCGTTTGAATCGAGGAAGTCGAGTGATTTTCAAAAAATGGACGAAAAAGAATTTCGTGTGTTGATTAAACACTACTTTATGAAAGGCAAAACGCCTCAGGAGACTAAAGAGAAGCTTGATAAACATTATGGTGACTCTGCACCTTCGATTAGAACAGTTTATAAGTGGTTTCAAAATTTTCGGAGTGGCCATATGGGCACAAGTGACGCTGAACGTTCTGGACGCCCTGTTGAGGTTACTACTCCAGAAATCATTGATAAAAATCCATAATATGGTGATGGATGACAGAAGAGTGAAGGTGCGTGAGATTGCTAGTACTGTGGGCATCTCGAATGAACGGGTACATAATATTTTGCATCAACATTTGGACGCGGTTGCTCACGCTTGACCAAAAACGAAATCGTGTGAAGTGTTGCAAGGACGGTTTGCAGCTGTTCCAGAAGAATCCGCAGGACTTTAAGCGTCGTTTAGTCACTGTGGATGAAACATGGATACATCACTACACTCCTGAGACCAAAGAACAATCTGAACAATGGGTTACCAAGGGGGAATCTGCGCCAAAAAAGGCGAAGACCGTTCCTTTGGCCGGAAAGATTATGGCGACTGTCTTTTGGGATTCGCAAGGAATAATCCTCATCGACTATCTAGAAAAAGGTAAAACTATTACAGGTGCATATTATTCATCGTTATTGGACCGTTTGAAAACCGAGCTGCAAGAAAAACGCCCACGATTGGCCCACAAAAAAGTCCTTTTCCATCACGACAACGCACCAGCTCACACCTCAGCAGTTGTGGTCGCAAAATTAATGGAAATAGGGTTCCAACTCGTTTCACAACCCCCCTATTCACCAGACTTGGCTCCCTCGGACTACTATTTGTTCCCCAATATGAAGAAATGGCTGGCGGGAAAAATATTTTATTCAAACGAGGAGGTGATTTCAGAAACGAATGGCTATTTTTCAGACTTGGACAAATCCTATTATTCGGAAGGGATCAACAAACTAGAGCAGCGTTGGACGAAGTGTATAAGCCTAAATGGAGACTATGTTGAAAAATAAAAAAAGGTTTATCCCAAAAAATTAAGTAGTTTTTATTTTTGCACGGACTTTTCAAACGACCCTCGTCGAATTTCTCTAATAATCCAAATCTTTTTCCCTTAAAATAAACATCTTTTCAAGCACGTAAAGAAATCATTCACTTAAGAACTACACGTAACAATTCCATCATTCTCACATTACAATGACTTCAATCACAAATAAATTTCACTGGCCTTCGGGGTCTACTAATCACTTTTAAATAATAGACAAATGTTTGTGCCAAGGCGAGCCATTAGTTTATCTTTAATTTTAACATGGTAACTCGCGGGTGTCGCTACTCCTCCAAGGGTCTGTATGCAACAGACACCCCTTGCAGGGGCGTTAGACTAATTTGTAAAGAAAAAACCTCTTTTTCGCACTCAAAGGACCTATTAAGGCGCGTGCCGCCCTTTCTTGGCGGTACCGTTTGACGGTTTTCCCTCCTTTTTCTGTTTATGTCTCTGTCTCATTTTTTCCCATTCTCGCACTACGCGTTATTTCGCGATAATCTTTTCCTTTTTTGTCGCCGCTAAATATATCATTTTTCTAGTCTTTTTTAGTTATGTTTGTGTTCCTGTAAGATTCCCTCGCTATCAAACCCTTCTCCTCCTCTACACTCTCTAGACGGACTGGTCATATCCGTTTGTCAGTCAGTCGACGTCCGGCTCTGTTATATCTCTGTACTTCATATCTAAGGGTACGTTCACAACGGAACTGTGAGTATAGATGATAACTGATGAGTGAATATAATCGCTGATTAGTGTGCACAACGGAGCTGTGATTCATGCAACATGTCGAATAGTGAAGAAGAGTTTTTATGTTCAGCAGCAACAAAAAGGTATATTTTAAAGAAAAAACGCTTTAGAAAGTATCATGTACATCCCATAGATAAAAAACGAAGTACTTTGGGTGAATTTCACCATTTATATAGGGAACTTAGAAATTATCCGGATCGTTTTTTTTGAATATGTGAGGATGGGTCCACCCACATTCGACTATATTTTAGAAAAATATAACGGCAAAATTAAGAAAACGGAAAGATTGTCATGGAAATCCCATAACCATAGAAGAAAAACTAGTGATTACTCTTAGGTAAGTAATGGTTTTATTGAGAAAAAACAAATAAATACACATGAAAATAAATGTAAGCACGATTTAAAAAACAAAATATTGTTTAAAAGTAAATAATGAAATAATAACAAATAATAATGCCGGTTTTCACCAAATGACTTGAAAAACTGAGGTATTTTGAACAGCAGTCAAATTTGAAGCTCCGATACTGGAGTTCAGCTAGCAGAAAAATGAAATATTTAATTCTATCATCTATGCTCGTTTATAGCAGCGCGTATGAGTCACTAGTCGCAGCTTCGTTGTGCACGCTCACATTCGAATGTATTATGTTTTTCTTTAAGCGCTGATGCATCACTCCTATCATCTCTGTTATCATCTATGCTCACAGCTCCGTTGTGAACGTACCCTAATACGTGAACGCTGTACGCCCGCTTCGTAACTACCGCTTCATCAAGCGTCTACTTCTGGCTCTACCAAGGAAACCTTAATGTGTGCCTCTGGCCTACAACGCTTCTAACAGTCCAACGCAGCTACCAGTTCGTGAGTCTACGCCCGGCCAGTTGTACGCTTCTTCAAGTGCATCTTCTGTACTTCTGCTCAACGCTTCATCGCTAGCCGCTTCCGGCACTACAGAGTTCATTATCCCTTTCGTTTCCCCTTATTTCTACCCTGCCTCCTATAAACGTTCTAAGGACCACTTCCTGTCTATTTCCTCCTTCTCGGCTCTTTCTTCTTACTACGCACCTTTGTGCTGGAGATAAACACATAACGCACATATCTCTACACAATTCTGTACCTAAGCTCCTTAATAATTCCTAGTCCTTTCTACCGCTTATTTAGAGATCCTTCGCTGCCTGGCGGATGCTGTGTGCGCTCACTCCCGGTACCTCAAGGTAAGTGTTTTCTAGACCATGTTTATTGCTATATATTTTCTTTGCATTATTTACCATAATCGATTGTGGTGCCCCCCTTGGGCACATATCGCGTAAGGGAATTTGCGTTTTCGTCATCTTCCTCTCTCCGCATCTGGGTGTAAGCATTACGCGCTTACAGGACCTAAAATAGAAAATCTGCATGATTTTTATGCTTTTACTTACGATAGAAGCGTAAGCGTAAGTAAAAGAAATAAAAGTAAACAAAAAGCAAAAGAGTGCAAAAGATAAATTATTTTTTTTAACTTCAAATACAACAATAAAACGAAAAATACGAGTATGTGCATCACAAAACTCAACAAAAGTAGAAGAATGGCAGAATAAAATAAATGATAGAAGCGGCAGAACATCAAAAGGTAGAAAAATAGAAGTATAAGGATGTGTACATATAGATGAAGGAGAGATAAGAGCTAAGTTTAAATTGATTTCCACGTTTCGTTAGCTGTTGTTTTTAGCATCAAAGCTTAAACTTTTCAATTGTAACAAAACATAAATCGAAATAACACAGAGGAGATTATACTAAAGGGCCTTTATTCCCCACTAGAGAAGTATGGTATTGTGATTTAAAGTGCAGAACTAGTTTGTGTAATATGAGTCTAGTAATGAAAAGTAAACTTTATTCTACCAGAAATAGACTACATTACACATTCTGCTAGCTGTAGCGGATCCTAAACCTTCATTGTACATGTGAAAAAGGTTTAATGTAGCGTGGTTTTACATTATCAGATGTAACATAAAGCAAAAGATAAAAGATATTATTGCAATTAATGTAACAAGTTTTTTCAATGCTAAAGAAAAATGAAGTAGACGGTAAAAATCTTAGTTTTAAACTATAAATAGTTCAAGAATAATAATAATATAATAATAATAATAAGTTAATTTATTGGCATTTCAAAATATACACATAAAAGTAAGTTTCACATTTTTAACATTTAAGCATAGACTTATCGTCCGTCTGCAGTTCAAGAGTATGAAGAGCCTTAAATGACAGATCGTCTTGCTCAGTATCTATAGCTCTAAATTCATGGAAACATCAAGAGAAAATACCCATGAAAAAACTGAAGGCGTTTTAACAGAGATCAAGAAGAAGAGTTCAGCGACTTTAGCTTTGGCTTTATCCGCCGGGGGATACACTGGCGATATCTTACAAACTAAAACATGAACTTGTATTGGAAGAGATACGAGGGTCGTTTGAAAAGTCCGTGCAAAAATAAAAACTACTTAATTTTTTGGGGTAAACCTTTTTTATTTTTCAACATAGTCTCCTTTTAGGCTTATACACTTCGTCCAACGCTGCTCTAGTTTGTTGATCCCTTCCGAATAATAGGATTTGTCCAAGTCTGAAAAATAGCCATTCATTTCTGCAATCACCTTCTCGTTTGAATAAAATCTTTTTCCCGCCAGCCATTTCTTCATATTGGGGAACAAATAGTAGTCCGAGGGAGCCAAGTCTGGAGAATAGGGGGGATGTGAAACGAGTTGGAACCCTATTTCCATTAATTTTGCGACCACAACTGCTGAGGTGTGAGCTGGTACGTTGTCGTGATGGAAAAGGACTTTTTTGTGGGCCAATCGTGGGCGTTTTTCTTGCAGCTCGGTTTTCAAGCGGTCCAATAACGATGAATAATATGCACCTGTAATAGTTTTACCCGTTTCCAGATAGTCGATGAGGATTATTCCTTGCGAATCCCAAAAGACAGTCGCCATAATCTTTCCGGCCGAAGGAACGGTCTTCGCCTTTTTTGGCGCAGATTCCCCCTTGGTAACCCATTGTTTAGATTGTTCTTTGGTCTCAGGAGTGTAGTGATGTATCCATGTTTCATCCACAGTGACGAAACGACCCTTAAAGTCCTGCGGATTCTTCTGGAACAGCTGCAAACCGACCTTGCAACACTTCACACGATTTCGTTTTTGGTCAAGCGTGAGCAATCGCGGCACCCATCTTGCAGATAGCTTTGTAATGTCCAAATGTTGATGCAAAATATTATGTACCCGTTCATTCGAGATGCCCACAGCACTAGCAATCTCACGCACCTTCACTCTTCTGTCATCCATCACCATATCATGGATTTTATCAATGATTTCTGGAGTAGTAACCTCAACAGGGCGTCCAGAACGTTCAGCGTCACTTGTGCCCATATGGGCACTCCGAAAATTTTGAAACCATTTATAAACTGTTCTAATCGAAGGTGCAGAGTCACCATAATGTTTATCAAGCTTCTCTTTAGTCTCCTGAGGCGTTTTGCCTTTCATAAAGTAGTGTTTAATCAACACACGAAATTCTTTTTCGTCCATTTTTTGAAAATCACTCGACTTCCTCGATTCAAACGAATGCCAAACACAAAGAAATAGACCGATTTGGCTGAAACTTGGTGTGTGTACTTCCAAGAGATGCTACTAACTAAACATAACCTCGATACGCGCCAGTGGTGCTATCTCTCTGACTTTGCACGGACTTTTCAAACGACCCTCGTACATGCTGTGAGAGGGACTAAGGGTACGTTCACAACGGAACAGTGAGCAGAAATGATAACTGATAGAGTAAAATATAATCGCTGATTAGTGTGCACAACGGAGCTGTGATACATGCAACATGTCCGAGTAGTGAAGAAGAGTTTTTATGTTCAGCTGCAACGAAATGGTATATTTTAAAGAAAAAACGCTATAGAAAATATCATGTACATCTCATAAATAAAAAACGAAGTATTTTGGGCGAATTTCACCATTTATATAGGGAACTTAGAAATTATCCGGATCGTTTTTTTGAATATGTGAGGATGGGTCCATCCACATTCGACTATATTTTAGAAAAAATAAGGTCAAAATTAAGAAAACTTTGGAAAAATTGTCATGGAAATCCTATAACCACAGAAGAAAAACTAGTGATTGCTCTAAGGTAAGTAATGGTTTTATTGAGAAAAAACAAATAAATACACATGAAAATAAATGTAAGCACGATTTAAAAAACAAAATATTGTTTAAAAGTAAATAATAACAAATAATAATGAGTAAAGACAGCATTAATTTTTTTACGTCCATTTTGAAGCTCTGATACTGGAGTTCAGCTAGCAGAAAAATGAAAAATTTAATTCTATCATCTGTGCTCGTTTATAGCAGCGAGTATTAGTCACTAGTCGCAGCTTCGTTGTGCACGCTCACATTCGTATGTATTATGTTTTTCTTTAAGCGCTGATGCATCACTCCTATCATCTCTGCTATCATCTATGCTCACAGCTCCGTTGTGAACGTACCCCCAGAAGATCAGACGATCCCAGGCAGCACTAAAAGAATAGCGTATAACTAAGGTTCAAACCCAACAAGAAATGGGAACATTTTATGATTGAATTTCCTCCCAGAACTCCAAAGATCACGTTCTGGCACCGTTCAAATTGATTCGCTAAATAGATGGAAGACTTTTTTTTCTATGCGGCAATAAATACCTCAATCGCTGATATTTAGAGTCTCTCACCAGCAACGCGCCATTAAGTGAACCGCAGTGTAATCAATATATCCTGTGGCACTAATTAAATATAAATCTCCGAGATAAAGGCTACAAGAATTCTGATTTCATTTATTCAGTTTTCTCCCTTGTTTATTTTTTGAAAATTTGCCGCATCAATTAGGGCAATTTATCAGTAAAATTTTGTAAAGTATAAATTAGACTGGAATATTACAAAATATTAAACGAATTCCGCAATTAGGGAACATGAAACCCAGGGACTAACGAGGTACCATAAATCACCACTATTAACTTTCCTTAACTTATTTGTGGGTCCTTTTCTACCCATTTAATTCCAATTATTAGAACTGACATAATTAAACCACCTGGTTTAACCTCTTTTTGGAGTTTACCCAGCCAAAACGCCTTTTCTTTTTGTTCCACTACAAATACTAGTTTCCCGAATTACCTTCATCAGTATCTATTCTGAGGAAGTGGATCTTCTGAGGAAGTCTTCTAAACGCTTTCTTGGTCTAACCTTAAAAATTTCTTCGGTGTCTATTCAGAACCTCTTTAGCCGACAAACAAACTAGCTCGGACTAATTTTATTTGCAATATAAAACCAAACTAATCCTAGCTGCTAGCCCAGAGTAGCGTATGCAATTTATTTATTTAATAATTTAACTAGAACAAGAACCGGTTGACAATACAAATACCGTTTAGACCGGTTTTTTGAAAAAAAAAAAAAACGCAATCTCAAATGTTAAGTATATTTACAAGGTCATTTAAAACTTGTTTTTTAATTAATTCTTCTCAAGTTGAAATTAAAAATTACTTTTGGACCAAAAGTAAGACGGTTTTTCTTCATCAAATAACTCACTGATTTCTCAAATTCGAGTGAGCCGTCAAGATACTATGATTTCTTTGATATCTTGGACTGGACAAGAATCTGTGAGCTTTCGCTTGACACCAACAGATATTGGAAAGGTCACTGTGTGCTGTTATTTTATCAGGGCACCAATTTAAAGTATTATTAACAATAATTAATTACTGACACAAACATTATTTAATAATAATAACAATAATAATACATATTATTATTCCAAAATTCCTTGTTCAACAACTAATTAGTGCGTTCCTGTCACGTTAGTTTAGAATGTATAATGTAATTTTAAATCAAATTAGCAACAATAATAATTATATTATACGTTTTAAACATCCATGGCAAACTTGTCCTCACACAGATATTTAAGTTACCTAACCTGCCTCTATTTGGCAAAATGCTCACTTACGTTACTTAAATTTTAACTATCAATTTTCCTTCTCAATGTGGAGATTTTATTAAATTTAGCACAAATATAGGGAACTTCTAACTCTATATACTCTGTGAGTGTACACAGTAGATGATAAATATTAAATAAAGTTAATAATTATGGTCAATGGGCCGAAAATTGACGACAAAAACCGATCGCATTCGGCTTGTTAGAGAGAAATTCAGAAAGAAAGTCGTGTGAGTGTGCCCAGTAGATGATAAATATTAAATAAAGTTAATAATTATGGTCTATTGAGCGAAAATAGCCGACAAAAGCCGATCTCATTCGGCTTTTAAAAAGAAAAGAGAAAGAAAGTCACGTGAGTGCGCACAGTTGATGAAAAATACTAAATAAAGTTAATAATCATGGTCAATTGAGCGGAAGTTGCCGACAAAACCCGATCTCATTCGGCTTTTAAAAAGAAAAGAGAAAGAAAGTCACGTGAGTGCGCACAGTTGATGAAAAATACTAAATAAAGTTAATAATCATGGTCAATTGAGCGGAAGTTGCCGACAAAACCCGATCACGTTTGGCTTGTTAAAGTGAAATGAGAGAAATCTGATGTTAAACAGCACGGCTAAGGCTGGATGGGTTAGAGATCCAGTAATTCCTAGAAATCACTTCTTTTCCCTAGTATTTTGCTGTTCTCTAACCCATCGGTCTTTAATGGCATAGGTTTGAACTAAATTTACTGCACTGTAATGAGTTTATCCACTATATCTCGGGAACAGAAAATCGCAGAAACTTCAAATTTGATATTTCGTTCAAGTGTCACCAGGGGAAGTGACTATAAATTTTTAGACCAAATAGGTCGATCAAAAGACTCACTTTACTGAATAGATTTTTCACTTTTTTATCTTTATTTAAAAGACCGCTCGTTCAATTTTCTTTAAACTTAGTATAATTATACCTCTCATATAGTTCTATAACTTTTATAGGAAACATTTTTCCCTAATTCTTCGATTAAGGGCACTTTTGGGGGAGGGTGGTGGTGGGTCAGTCCGGCAGAATGCCTGTTCACTGTAATATATGGACTTACTCCATATGGTAAGCTACTCTTTACTGAACAAATATTTTGTGTATAAAAATAGCCAGCAGCATAAGGGTTCTAATAAATATTCTAAAAAAAATTAGTTGAGTTGACATTTTTATTGAATACCGACAAAATGTTTAAGGAAATATTACTTTCACTTTAGGATTCTAGCCTTCAAGATTAAATTGTGCTTACTTTAGAAGGAAAAGAAAAATTGCAGTAAAAATGCAGTTAAAACAGAAAAGTCAAAATATGCACCACTCAGACGACTCCCTACTAAACTCAGGATACTAATTTAATATTCTTCCAGCTCCAAACGTTCAACTCATAATAAATTCTTATCTCTTAAGATGGACTCCACCCCACGCTCTTTAACAGAACTTCCCTTTATCGAATTGCCTAGAAAAGTTTTAGGCTAATGCATTTGTAATCATTATACCAATTTTTTTTTTTTTAATCCTTAAAATATGGAAAATCCTTTAAGGTCAAATAGCATTTCCAATCAACCGATTTTCAATTAAAATTTAGAAATTTAGTGTCTCAAATTGGATTTTTCATTGAAAATATTTCAAAGAAAATTACAGAGCCACAGAATGCAAAATTAGCACACTACGTTTAAAAGAAAAACGTAGCGTCCATTAACACAAAACCTTTTTTTAAAACACAAAACAAAAGGAAAAATCTATTCATTAAAAGGAGACATACGGTAGACCGATTTTTGTACCCAAACTTTATTGTGGGCAACTTCTGGTGTACATTTTAGCTAAGTATCCAATTTCAGGTAACTGAGATCTATCGTTTTTTGAGTTACGGTGTATAGATACGAGGGTCGTTTGAAAAGTACGTGCAAAAATAAAAACTACTCAATTTTTTGGGGTAAACCTTTTTTATTTTTCAACATGGTCTCCTTTTAGGCTTATACACTTCGTCCAACGCTGCTCTAGTTTGTTGATCCCTTCCGAATAATAGGATTTGTCCAAGTCTGAAAAATAGCCATTCGTTTCTGCAATCACCTTCTCGTTTGAATAAAATCTTTTTCCCGCCAGCCATTTCTTCATATTGGGGAACAAATAGTAGTCCGAGGGAGCCAAGTCTGGTGAATAGGGGGGATGTGAAACGAGTTGGAACCCTATTTCCATTAATTTTGCGACCACAACTGCTGAGGTGTGAGCTGGTGCGTTGTCGTGATGGAAAAGGACTTTTTTTGTGGGCCAATCGTGGGCGTTTTTCTTGCAGCTCGGTTTTCAAACGGTCCAATAACGATGAATAATATGCACCTGTAATAGTTTTACCCTTTTCCAGATAGTCGATGAGGATTATTCCTTGCGAATCCCAAAAGACAGTCGCCATAATCTATCCGGCCGAAGGAACGGTCTTCGCCTTTTTTTGGCGCAGATTCCCCCTTGGTAACCTATTGTTTAGATTGTTCTTTGGTCTCAGGAGTGTAGTGATGTATCCATGTTTCATCCACAGTGACGAAACGACGCTTAAAGTCCTGCGGATTCTTCTGGAACAGCTGCAAACCGTGCTTGCATCACTTCACACGATTTCGTTTTTGGTCAAGCGTGAGCAATCGCGGCACCCATCTTGCGGATAGCTTTGTCATGTCCAAATGTTGATGCAAAATATTATGTACCCGTTCATTCGTGATGCCCACAGCACTAGCAATCTCACGCACCTTCACTCTTCTGTCATCCATCACCATATCATGGATTTTATCAATGATTTCTGGAGTAGTAACCTCAACAGGGCGTCCAGAACGTTCAGCGTCACTTGTGACCACTCCGAAAATTTTGAAACCACTTATAGACTGTTCTAATCGAAGGTGCAGAGTCACCATAATGTTTATCAAGCTTCTCTTTAGTCTCCTGAGGCGTTTTGCTTTTCATAAAGTAGTGTTTAATCAACACACAAAATTCTTTTTCGTCCATTTTTTGAAAATCACTCGACTTCCTCGATTCAAACGAATGCCAAACACAAAGAAATAGACCGATCTGGCTGAAACTTGGTGTGTGTTCTTCCAAGAGATGCTACTAACTAAACATAACCTCGATACGCGCCAGTGGTGCTATCTCTCTGACTTTGCCCGTACTTTTCAAACGACTCTCGTACGTGCTGGAAATTTTTGAATGTGAAAAATAATAATAATAATAATTGAATATAAAATAACTTTTTCTATATTTCAAGCAGGTGCTTGGAAATTACAAAAAAAAATTATGTGAACTTTTCCTGCTTGATCCTGAAGGCTGTGCACCCAAGCACTGCCCCCCTAACCCCTCCAATTTCCACCCCATAAATGGCCAAATTCAAAATCTGATATAATCGTAACAATAGAATGTCAAACTCTAAAAAACAAAACCTAAGTTATTCACTTCTATTTAGAATAGAAATAAATACTACATGCTAACATATAATAGAGAATTTATTGCAATAACTCACGAAAACCCGATTTCCATATATTCAAAGCTAGACATTATTATAAAGGTTTACGATATTACTAGGGCAAGAATAAGAATTTATACTCGTATAGCAAGAATCTAAGCAATATGTCATACTATTTGATTTATACGCTTATTCATAGTAGATATTGCATTCAAATTCCGTTGTCATACATTTATAGTTTTTAATATTGTTATAGTTGATAATTCGGTTATGCTTTAATACGTACATGGAAGAACAATTAAATAGAAAACTATTTACACCAATTAGAACTTCAAAACAGGTTTAAGATTTTATTAACTCTTTATCCTGGAAGAGATCAGTTCATTAGTAGTTTTTTGTTTAAATGCAAGTGATTTCACTGAAATAGCTACAAAATCTGGAATCAACACTCATACAAAAAACTTGTCTATATTCTAAATTGAGGAATTCCCAACGGGGAGGTTCAGGAAAAAGGATCGATAGTCGAGATCAATTGATATGTGAGACGATGAACGAATTTTTCGTATTTTTATCAATAAATTGTATATTTAAACACAATTAAAAAGTAGAGCCTGCCAGCATCTGGACAGTGTTTTCTCCTTACAGACAACACTATCCATCAACCCTGGAAGAATCTCCTATGAAGAAAAATAAAAAATCTGCCAACAGCTGGATTTGAACCCGGTATCTCCTCATTGGACTCTTTCTTGGACTTCCAGGAGGAGGTCCCGGGTGAAATGGTTCGACAATGTTGAGCAGGATTTGAGAGTTTTGGGTATAAGAAGATAAAGAATAGCGGCCCAATAGAGGGATGAATGGCACAAGATTATTGAGGTGGCCAAGGTTCTTCTTGGACTTTAGTGCCAAGCAAGAAGAAGAAGAAGACCTCCTCATTGGAATGGAATACACTAATCACAATCACTGATCTAAACCCTTCCTCAAGTGATGGCATTATCACTAGATTTGCGGTAGTTTGTTTCTACTCGTAATTATAGTTTTAAACAGTATTACAGCGTCGTTGCGGTTTCGTAATATCTAGAGAGCATCCAGTTTAATTTGTAGATAAAACAAGATAAAATGTAAATGGCGACTAATTTAGCAAATACCCAAGAAGTCTTTGAAGGGACTAGGCGCCACGGTGGCCGAGCGGTTAGAGGCGAGACCTGTGGTACTGGATTCGATTCCCGGTTTTAGGCCTTAGATTTTATTTAATGGTTAATAAAAGAAATTTACATTAAATTATATTTGCTAGTCACCTCCGTCCACGGTACCTAATTGGTAGTTGGACGTAAAGCCGGCCTGAAAAAAGTAGGCAATTACTTTATTATACTTTAAAATAAATAACCGAAAGGTAAGGGAGATTCTATAAAACTGTGTTAGATCAGTTACCTAGACAACCATGGTTTATAAGGGAACTGTCACTAATAAATGGGTTGTTACGGCAATAAGCAGGCTGAGAGCGAACCACGCGGTGTGCGGATCGTATCTTCACAGGATCAACAAAATGTCCTCTCCTCTTTGCATAGATTGCAATGTGGAGGAGGATTTCAAACATATAATAATGATATGTCCACGTTATGTAGTAGAAAGGAAACGAATGTTTGACGACATATACAGGGTATTTAGATGCACCTTTTCGCTACGAAGACATAATATTCTCCACCAACATCTATGTGCTTAAATCTTTAGCAGAGATAGCAATGAAATATGAATGTATTTAAAAAGTTATAGCCGATTAGAATGAATGGAAGAAAATGATTAGAGAAGGATTACGGTGATTTTAATTTCGGTTAAGCTATAAGGATGGCAGGAATATAGAGTACTGATCTGAAAAAAAAGGCAATTAATTTACTTTTACTTAGTGACTCTAGGTTTGGGCAGGAATCAGATCACTCTGATTACAGGCCTATTCACAGGGCACGGAAGGTTCAGGAAACACCTGCACAAGGTAGGGCTTATTAGTTCGGAACCGTTGTGCAGATTGTGCCAGGAAGAGGAAGAAACGGCCTCTCACCTGCTATTCGATTGCGTTACACTCGAGAGACTGCGCTACTAAATCTTTGGTACCTTGAAACTAGAGGAGATTGTAGCGCAGAAGGAACTGGTAGAGAAAGCCCTCTACCTTCTCAGAAGGGGAGGTTTCACCTACTAGACTCAAGGGAAGGCACAATAAGCCTCTTGGTGGCTGCAGTGCCGTGGGGCGTGGGTCCCGTCCCGCCGAGTAAAATCTAAATCTACTTTTACTTAAAGGAACTGTGAAGATCCATCAAACTCTCTAACATCCTTCCAATCCGAAGTTCTGAAAGGAATCGTTCATGCTCCTTTCAACGTCGCCGACTGTACTCTATCCAGGATATGTCAACAAAATTATTACCGAACTAATCCGCTCAAATCCACTCAATTTTGGGAATTCTACACGATGAAGGACAAGAGAATTACCTACCTCAGTGAGAATTATCAAGCAAATTATGATGAGATCAAAGGACTAAAATCCTCCGACAGCCATGGAGTGTAATAGCCAGACAATGAAGCATTAAAAAAGAAACCTGAAGGATGAAATTAAATAAAAACTAGATAATCTGATAGGGTGATGCGGCCACTGTCAAGGTGCGAACAGCAAATCGAATTGTTCCTTTGCCTTTTTTTGCTCCAACAATTGTCACATTGTTCGGATATACAAAATATTCTTTGCGCTGGGTTATTTATTTATTTAAAGATATTATCTATAAAAATAATGTTTTTTAATGTATTTTGTAGAAGTGAATACATTTCAGAGTAAATGCAAACCCTGCTCTACCCAATTTTTTTTTTTACATTCTGCCACTTTTTATTCTTTTTAACGCTATCCACATATATGAGAAATAAAAATGTAAAAATACAGTCGGAATTTCGCTCTTTTACTCTAGAAATAATGTTGCATTTTTTAAATAAATAAATCTGTAAACTTTTTAGCGTACAAAATAAATTCTTTATCTCTTTTTGATTATCTCTTTATTCTCGCTAAAAAAATGTCAAATTTTCAAAATTAGATTCTCCTGTAAAGGAAAAAAAAGTGTTTTTTAGAAAATTAATATCCAATATCTACGATCATTTACGAGGGTCATTTGAAAAGTCCGTGCAAAGTCAGAGAGATAGCACCACTGGCGCGTATCGAGGTTATGTTTAGTTAGTAGCATCTCTTGGAAGAACACACACTAAGTTTCAGCCAGATCGGTCTATTTCTTTGTGTTTGGCATTCGTTTGAATCGAGGAAGTCGAGTGATTTTCAAAAAATGGACGAAAAAGAATTTCGTGTGTTGATTAAACACTACTTTATGAAAGGCAAAACGCCTCAGGAGACTAAAGAGAAGCTTGATAAACATTATGGTGACTCTGCACCTTCGATGAGAACAGTTTATAAGTGGTTTCCAAATTTTCGGAGTGGCCATATGGGCACAAGTGACGCTGAACGTTCTGGACGCCCTGCTGAGGATACTACTCCAGAAATCATTGATAAAATCCATGATATGGTGATGGATGACAGAAGAGTGAAGGTGCGTGAGATTGCTAGTGCTGTAGGCATATCGAATGAACGGGTACATAATATTTTGCATCAACATTTGGACATGACAAAGCTATCCGCAAGATGGGTGCCGCGATTGCTCACGCTTGACCAAAAATGAAATCGTGTGAAGTGTTGCAAGGACGGTTTGCAGCTGTTCCAGAAAAATCCGCAGGACTTTAAGCGTCGCTTCGTCACTGTGGATGAAACATGGATACATCACTACACTCCTGAGAACAAAGAACAATCTAAACAATGGGTTACCAAGGGGGAATCTGCGCCAAAAAAAGGCGAAGACCGTTCCTTCGGCCGGATAGATTATGGCGACTGTCTTTTGGGATTCGCAAGGAATAATCCTCATCGACTAACTGGAAAAGGGTAAAACTATTACAGGTGCATATTATTCATCGTTATTGGACCGTTTGAAAACCGAGCTGCAAAAAAAACGCCCACGATTGGCCCACAAAAAAGTCCTTTTCCATCACGACAACGCACCAGCTCACACCTCAGCAGTTGTGGTCGCAAAATTAATGGAAATAGGGTTCCAACTCGTTTCACATCCCCCCTATTCACCAGACTTGGCTCCCTCGGACTACTATTTGTTCCCCAATATGAAGAAATGGCTGGCGGGAAAAAGATTTTATTCAAACGAGGAGGTGATTGCAGAAACGAATGGCTATTTTTCAGACTTGGACAAATCCTATTATTCGGAAGGGATCAACAAACTAGAGCAGCGTTGGACGAAGTGTATAAGCCTAAAAGGAGACTATGTTGAAAAATAAAAAAGGTTTACTCCAAAAAATTAAGTAGTTTTTATTTTTGAACGGACTTTTCAAACGACCCTCGTATATCTGGTTATCTTACTATGAGAAAACAAGATGGGTATCGTTTTTTCATGAATTGTAAAATAACTCAGAAATTTAAATCAACTGTGAAATTGTAACAAACATTATCACATTTGTATTATCAATAATTTGTATTCTGTCAATAAGTCGTAGTGAGGGAAGGGATTAGCTATGAGGTTAGCATACTGGACTCCCACGCGGAGGTCCCGGGTTCGAATCCAGCAGCTGACCCTTAGATTTTCTCTTCCTAGGAGCTTCTTACAGCTCACTGTCCGGTGATGGACAGTGTTGTCTGTAACGAGAGAACACTGTCCGGAGGCCGGCAGTGCACTGAAAAAAGCTCCGGGCGCTAATAACCTCAGATGTTGATGCGCCAAAAAAAAAAAAAAAAAAAAAAAAAAAAAAAAAAAAAAAAAAAGTAGTGAGAAATGGTGACATAAATGAAGTCGTATTCTCTACACCAAACTGAATAATCTATCTCTAAACATGGTTAAAAGTCCAAAACCAGTCAGAGATACAAAAATCGCGCACGCTACGACAGATAGATTCCAAGATATTATCGAGTACTGCCAACCTAACCAGAAATTCATCAGTCAATGTTATTAAGGAGATTTTATAATTCTGTATGTCGCAGAGACACCAACTGGGGACAAAAAAGGTGCTTTTATGAAAGGATTTGTAGGGCACTAGCCTCAAATTATTTTGTCCTGAATAGCAGTATCAGCACTCGAGGCCGGGTGTGTGGGGATTCGCCCACTAAAACAGAAAACCCTCTTTTTCACAGGTGAGTTTCCTCCTCGGCACCACGATAAGGTTTTTACTTCGGGGAGACATCTTGTATATTATTCTTATAAACGGATACTTCTTATCTGTTCGATCCTCTCCAGATCCTTCCTCTTCTGTGCATTAACATCCTCTTAACATTCAAGGCACGAGGAATAGCTAATTCTAAGGTCTGAGGCGGCTCTGCAAGCTATTAGTTCCTACCAGTTCAATTCAAGGCTGGTTTGGGGCTGACTGGGTGCCCTGAAGGAAATTAGTGACCAAAATAAGGTCTTTTCAGTGTGGGTGCCTGGTCATTCAGGGCATAAGGGAAACGAAGTGGTAGATTTATTGGCCCGGTAAGGTTCTGCGGGACACTTCGTTGGCCCGGAGCCCTATTTTGGGGTCTCCAAGTGTCTTAAGACTGCTGCCATTAAACTATGGGTGCAGAATAGGTCTCAAGAGTGGTGGCTTGTCACTACAGGGCAGAGACAGGCGAAGGAGTTCATAACGGGCTATTCGCCAAGGCTGACTGCAGAAGACCGAGGTGCTATAAGGATAATTGTAGCCTATTAACCGGCCACTGCAGGCTCAGAAAACACATGCATCGCATAGGACTGGCAGATGGCTAGCCTTTGTAGGTTCTGTCAGGAAGAGGAGGTAACGGCACTGCACGTGTTGTGTCAGTGTGAGGGGCTTGTCTGGCTAAGGATGTTACTTCTCGGGGAGGAAAAACCAAGGCCTGTGAGCTTTACCCAAGAGTCGCTCTCCAGCAATAAGAGTCTAATTAAAAGGACAGGTCTGGAGGGTGAGCTTTAGAGTGAGGGGAGCCAAAATATATCCAAAGGGGTCGCACTGGCGTAGGCCTTAATGGCCGCCCTATTAGAATCTAATCTAACATTCAAGGCGATGACATACCAATATTCTTTACACCTCAGCATTACCTTCATCAACGTTTCAGGGACAATAACTCCTGCAATGTCAATAATGTTTTTCCTTTCCGAGTGCCACCTCACGCAGTCAAAGAATATATGTTCGTTTCCCCATGCGAGCTAAGTATTCCATAAAACCGTGATACCCTGTCAGGATTTGGGTCATGTAAAAGTCGACCTGACCGAACTTCCTTGTGGCCAATACTAGTAGTTCTGCTACCAATCTGGCCGTCAATCTTCCCCCCCGGCTCTCGTTGGTCCATCCGGCATTCCACTCCTGTTCTATATGGGCTTTGGCTAATTCTTTAGCAGTTCATGTATCCACTCCTTCATCTACTTCTCAGTAGGTAAGCTTTCTTCTTTGCAGAGGCCATTGGTATCTATTGGTACCAGACTTGCCAGAACTAAGGCAGCTGGCTCCGACACTGTCCGATACGCACTAATAACTCTTGGGGCGCCTTTTATGCTTCCTGAGAGCATCCGTCCAGAACACGCCCCCATACAGCATTCCCGCTTCTGTTTCTGAGATCAACATTTGATCTTTACTGCTTTTATAGCTGAGCATTACCATTAAGCCAGAAGTACCATTAAATGGCTTTGGATGGATGATCTCCACAGTAAAACAGGGAGTACCTGTTTTTTCCATTACCATTTCGGGAAATCAAGTATTTCCGGTTTCAGATCAATTTAGGTATTGACACAACTACACAGCTTCTCCTCCGAGTTGTCAGTTAAATTAAAACCAAAATTTCTGTATTTTGCAAAAAAAGAATGAAATAAGTAAACTGGCAAGATTGTATAGAGCAACCTCTTGTCAGGCGTAAAAATAATTTGGACGAAATATACATTTAAAAAATGAAAGAATCATTTCATTCGAAAGGCACAATCATCTCCCTTCTCCATTTACGTACCACCATCATAGTTAGCTTTTATAAATTCAAAGTTGTCATCTCAGCAAAAATGTGATTCTGTCAGACACCCATTTTACTGACAAATCCATTGCCCACTTTTCACAAATTGGTTGCTAGGTAACCAATTGCAACCAGGTAGCTTCGATAAAGTAGTGAAGGAAGCGACAGTAAACAATTTTATCACGCCATAATAATTGACAAGATGGTCTTTTTATTTTTCTTTTAAATAAAATTTCAAAAATTTAAAAAATTACGATAGAATTAGAATAAATTACACTATTCAGTAAAAGTAATGCCCTATTTTTCCCAGGCGGGCTTTTTCGTCCAACTACCAAATTAGGTGACGTGAGCGAGGCTATTAGCAAACAGACATTACTACAAACAGTTTTCAATATTAAATATTCAAATAAAATCCAAGGCCTTTACAACGGGAATCGGAACCTACTAACCAACAATACATATTACCTTTGCGAGTCTACTCTCTTAACCGCACGACTACCGTGGCGCCTAAATTATACTACGTACATATTTATAAAACAATTATAGATTAGTAAAAGAAGTAAGGCCTGGCAGATGATAGCCTCTGTAGGTTCTGTCAGGAAGAGGAGGAGGAAACGGCACTGCACGTGTTGTCAGTGTGAGGGGCTCGTGTGGCTAAGGATGTTACTTCTCAGGGAGGAAAAAACCAAGGCCTGGTGAGCTTTACTCAAGAGTCGCTCTCCAGAATTAAGAGTCTGATTAAAAGGACAGGTCTGGAGGGTGAGCTTTAGAGTGAGGGGAGCCACAATAGATCTAAAGGGGTCGCAGTGGCGTAGGCCTTGAGGCCGCCCTAGTCTAATCTAATCTAATCTAGTAAAGTAGTAAAGTAATCGCCTATTTTTTCAGACGGGGCTTAACGTTCAACTACCAAATTAGGTGCCGTGGGCGGATGCGACTTGCACACATACTTTACTGTAAATTTCTTTTATTAAGCATTAAATAAAAATCCAAGGCCTGCAGACGGGGGAATCGAACCCAGTACCAACAATGCATATTAGCTTCGCAGGACTCGCCTCTTAACCCGCTCGGCTACCGTGGCGCCACTACACAATTATAGGACAATTTAGCATTCTATTCTCTGACAAGATGCCAAAAAAATGACCCGTACAGTCATTTAGGTGGGTAAATAGTTCATTTACGTATATATTAATTTTGAAATCGCACTGCAAGTTGAACGCTTTACCTCAAATTTAGATTTCCAGAAGGTAATCCACATACTGGAGACGTTTTTAATGGAAAGATCGAATAAAATTGTTACTGCATTTAAAAATCAAAAAATACATCGTTCTCGGGATGAGGGATCATCAAATTTGTTGATTTAATATAATTAGGGGTCGAACTGATCTAGAGGCTCGTTATGGATCGAATACCAATGCTAAACAATCGCAAATTTATAGACAGCAACGCAGTACATACGATTTTCGTTTGGAATGTCATTTGTGAGTAAAGTTTGGTTTTACCAGATAAAATCATTGAATTATTAGTTGACCTAGAAGTAAAGATGCTTTATAATAATCATTCTAACCATGGTTTGCAGCATTTTCGGAAAACAGAGTACAATGAGTAGACTAAGATTCAACCACAACTACTCACCACACAATTTGGGCACGTATTGGCATAGAAATGGATCCCATATGCTCCTGTGAGACAGGAAATCAACAGCCGAAGCCCAATCATATAATCTTGGCCTACAGCAAGAACAAGAACGATAGGGATCAGCTGTAGAAGGTAATATTACAGACAAACGGACTACTTCCGGCTAACTTAAACCCTACACAGACTTGCCCAAACATTTACCCAGACTTACGAGGGTCGTTTGAAAAGTCCGTGCAAAGTCAGAGAGATAGCACCACTGGCGTGTATCGAGGTTATGTTTAGTTAGTAGCATCTCTTGGAAGAACACACACCAAGTTTCAGCCAGATCGGTCTATTTCTTTGTGTTTGGCATTCGTTTGAATCGAGGAAGTCGAGTGATTTTCAAAAAATGGACTAAAAAGAATTTCGTGTGTTGATTAAACACTACTTTATGAAAGGCAAAACGCCTCAGGAGACTAAAGAGAAGCTTGATAAACATTATGGTGTCTCTGAACCTTCGATTAGAACAGTCTATAAGTGGTTTCAAAATTTTCGGAGTGGTCACAAGTGACGCTGAACGTTCTGGACGCCCTGTTGAGGTTACTACTCCAGAAATCATTGATAAAATCCATGATATGGTGATGGATGACAGAAGAGTGAAGGTGCGTGAGATTGCTAGTGCTGTGGGCATCACGAATGAACGGGTACATAATATTTTGCATCAACATTTGGACGTGTGAAGTGTTGCAAGAACGGTTTGAAGCTGTTCCAGAAGAATCCGCAGAACTTTAAGCGTCGTTTCGTCACTGTGGATGAAACATGGATACATCACTACACTCCTGAGACCAAAGAACAATCTAAACAATGGGTTACCAAGGGGGAATCTGCGCCAAAAAGGCGAAGACCGTTCCTTCGGCCGGAAAGATTATGGTGACTGTCTTTTGGGATTCGCAAGGAATAATCCTCATCGACTATCTGGAAAAGGGTAAAACTATTACAGGTGCATATTATTCATCGTTATTGGACCATCTGAAAACTGAGCTGCAAGAAAAACGCCTACGATTGGCCCACAAAAAAGTCCTTTTCCATCACGACAACGCACCAGCTCACACCTCAGCAGTTGTGGTCGCAAAATTAATGTAAATAGGGTTCCAACTCGTTTCACATCCCCCCCTATTCTCCAGACTTGGCTCCCTCGTACTACTATTTGTTCCCCAATATGAAGAAATGGCTGGCGGGAAAAATATTTTATTCAAACGAGGAGGTGATTGCAGAAACGAATGGCTATTTTTCAGACTTGGACAAATCCTATTATTCGGAAGGGATCAACAAACTAGAGCAGCGTTGGACGAAGTGTATAAGCCTAAAAGGAGACTATGTTGAAAAATAAAAAAGGTTTACCCCAAAAAATTAAGTAGTTTTTATTTTTGCACGGACTTTTCAAACGACCCTCGTATATATGACTAGATTAAGACTAACAAAATTAAAATATAATTCTCACGCAACCAGACCGGGCAGCAACTTTAAAACTGTACATACAAACAGACAAACCACCTCACAACATAAAAACAAACCACTGCACGATGGCTAATTTGGAACCACCATAAGGCCAAGAAAGAAGAACAAAAAAAATATTACGCAAAAATTATCCAAAACTTTGTAATGGTGCCATTTCCCAATTTTAATTGCATTCCCCAAGCTCATAGCTCGTTGATTCCTAGCTTCCAGACATGTTAATTCTTTATTAGTAAAGCTGAGAAAAGAGTATCGAGGCTATTTAAGACTGAAACTAACCAAATTTCGAATCTTGCCAAGAGTCATGTCATCAAGCGCAACCTTCACATTGATTAAAGTAGAAATTTCCTTTTGTTAAAATAAAATAATCATTTAAAACACACAGGAGTTATTTTTAAACAATTTCTTTTTTTGTAGAAGGAGGTCAGATGCGAGTATTAGAAAATGTTTAAGTGTTCGATGATCAAAAAAAGTTTGGCCGCCCTCAATGGTGATGAAGACGATAACAAGAGTACTTTGATATTTTGTTACGTCCATACTAACAGGAATAAAAAGTATTTTTTTAAACAAAACCAAGTGTTAAATTTTGCGAAAAGCACAAAATACAAGTATCGTCATCTTGAAAAACAAGGAAAATTGTTTTCCATGCGTGCCGAAGTGGAGCAAAAAAAAATGAGTTTTAACAAGTGTAGCCTCCAGTACACTGGCACAGCCTCTTCAAGTTATCTTGCAGCTTTATTACTAGTGAAGTACTTTGAAACGGAAATAATAAATTTAATAATACCTTTTTTATTAATAGAAACAAAGAGATTCAACTTTATTTACCCATAACTTCCCTAATAAAAGGTTTTTATATTGATATCATGGAAGGCGTGAAGTTTATGGTAGTAATTTTAATAAATAACTGAAAGACAAGATGTTCTTTGGCGGTCCACTACCAAGAGAAAAATCATTTCAAGAAGTTTTCCAGCTTTTATTGAACCTTAATATTGGAATCTTAACAGAGTTTTCAAGATCAACCCCTGAAATATTATGGTGCTGCACGAGAAACGAGACAAATCTCGATCTCGGTCTCGGTACCGAGACCGAGACGAGACTTGAGCAACCGAGACCGAGATCGAAACATGATATATATCTCGTCTCGGTTTTTCAAATATTAATTTTTAGCTACAAAATTATAAAATTGTGTTCTTTATTAATAAATAATTATTACGGGTATTGAATTAATTATTAAAAGATACGATTTTATTATATATGTTCAATATTACTACATCTATTTGACTTCGAATTACATAAGTAAAGTAAACAAAGTAAAGAAATTGCCTACTTTTTTCAGGCGGGGCTTTACGTCCAACTACCAATTAGGTGTCGCGGACGGAGGCGACTAGCAAACATATTTTACTATAAATTTCTCGTATTAAACATTAAATAAAATCCAAGGCCTAAGACCTGGAATCGAACCCAGTACCATAATACACATTAGCTTCGCAGGTCTCGCACCGCTCGGCTGCCACAGCCCCCTTCCAATTACATAATTTTTACATAAATTCACTAAATTTCACTATTCATATCATTCATTCATTCAATTTCATAAATTTCACTATTAATAATCTAATACTTTGAACTTTGATATTATTTGAATTATATTTTAGAATTTTGGAATTAGTGAATTTGAAAAAAAAGACTATCTATGCACCTAAAAAATATTGCCACAAATTTTCGTTTTTAAGATACACTTTGCCCAAGCATTGATACATAAAAGAGCTTTTACTGAGTCAGAAGTTAGAGAAGATTTTCTATTGGTCATTATCATCGCAGCTTGCGAAAATAATCTTTCCGATGGCACTGAAGTTGCACAGATACTAAAAATATCTTTCGCCATTCTAGACAAATTTTTGAAGGAATTCTCAAGTGTTTTCCACCATTCTAAAATGTCAACGTCTACTGGTGCTTGGTCTAATTTGGTGTAATTAATTATTTCTGTCATCCATGCTTCGGTGATATTTGCTGATTTTTGAGCAAATGGTGCAAAAATATTGATGCAGTCGTCGTCGTCATCAAAAGGTGAATCATCAGATTCTTTATCTTCACCAACAGCCATAACTAATGGAGCGGGAAGTTTGTTGGGAGGTGTATTTTTTATTTCACGAATCGACTTGATATAGGAGGTAGATATGTTATTTGGGTCTTTCATTTGGCGCGTTTTTAACATCTTTTTGAAATTATATAAAGATATATAACAGTAATAGTAATATATGATGCATTGAAGTGTAAGTATGTAGTTGTCTTCTTTTACACACATTTTCATTACCAATATATAAATTAAAATAATTATTAGAAAATAATAACATTTTTTGAAAAGATTATTAATAGCCAACCGCTTTTAATACTTAAACAAAAATTCAAAAAACCGAGACCGAGACTTGAGCGACCGAGATCGAGATTGCATAAAGTCTCGCCTCGCCTCGGTCTCGTGCAGCACTAAGATATTACCTGAGATTTGAAAAAAAAACTGTGGCTCTGTCATGGACACGGCCGTGTGTTGTACGTGAATCCGTTCACTTAACGGGTTATATTTTTTATATAAAATATTTTTATTTATGTATTTAGGATGAAATCAAGGAAACAAATCGACGATTGAACACAATCTATGCCTATACAGTCCGTTGTCGATGTAGAAGCGATTTCCATCATCCACTTGCATAATTTCAACCGCCCCAGCTGCAGATGTACTGGACACCGTCAGTTGATCCGCTCGGCCGCATTCATTCTTTTACGTTCCCGGCACAGCTTGACTAGGTCATGTGGTGTTTTATTATTACCATTCGATTGTTCTTGAGAAGCCCTTTCCAACTCTGTATTTGGTTTTGGCTTTTCGCCGCGTGTAGGCCGACATTATATATTTTTGATAATATTTTTTTATTCTAACACCTTATTATATTCACTGTCATTTATTTTACACTAATGTTTTATATACAATCGATAGATTGTGACGACTGCTGACGATTAACACTTAAACGAACATCGTAGCTTCTCCTAGTCAAAAGTTATATTAATTGAAAAATCTCGATACGCAGCAAAATTATCTCAAAATGGCGGCGCTTCCCCCTCCACCGCGCGCGATGCGTCACAGTCCTCGCTTATCGTAATGAATTCTTTGATCCTTTAGCTATCCAGTGGTCTAATTTAATTTTGGATGTAGATGATGGATTCAAAACTATAATGCTAAACTGTATCCCCCGATTTTGTTATCATTAGGTTTTTTGGATTGCCTCCATATGATAGCAAATTTAAAGACGTCTTCACGCCAAAAATAAAAAGTGATAAGCCTACATTAAGTCCAAGTTCAAATGAATCGCAAACTGCTCAGTGTAGCCCGCTCTTTCTAGTAGACTAATATTTTTTCTAACTCCGAATTTTGGGTTTAACATTTCATTCTCATAAATATGAACAGGTGTTACAACCGTACAATATACGGGATCTTAAAAGGAGAGCTTCCATCCCCTCTTTCTCACTCTGAGTATGCCGCTTAAATAAAGTTTCATGAAAAAATGTTTCAGATGAAATTCAGAGAAAGAGAAGAAGTAAAAGTTATTTCCTTTCTCTTTTCAGGCGGCGCAAAACGTCTCATTTTATCAATTTAGGAGACTTAGAAGGAGTAAAAAGTAAATTTTACTTTAATTTCAACATTTTTTTTTAACCAATAAAGAGTTAGTTACCACACCGAGCGCACATTGTAAAACTCGCAATTCTGCAAAGTCTGCGTTAAGAACTGTAACCAAACAAGCCGCGTTACATGCATGTTTGTATTGTGAACACAACGCAGGCAAAATTAAGAATGAGTAGGGTTAAGAAACAAAAACTGAACCGATTTTTCGGGGAAAAAAGTATCCAAAAGAAGGAAAATCAAAATCCAGTTTTGACCAGTAGTCAACGTATCCTTGGGCTTTACCTCGGCAGAAGGCTAACTATGAATCTTTTTACACAACTCAAGGAGAACAGAACTCGCAGCAGGCGTTCCCCAAGGTTCCATCCTAGGTCCTATCCTGTTTTATCACCTACATAAATCCTCTCCCCAAACCTCCTCATGTCAACCTTGCCTTGAACGCTGATGAATGGCTTTATACACGGTCATCTTGGAGAATGGACACCATCACCAAAAGACTTACTCTTGCAATAGACATACTAACAAAATACTGCAATAAGTGGAGAATTAGAATAAACCATGATAAGACTAACGCTATACTCGTTCACCAAACCAGACCCTCCCTTAACAGACAAATCAGACACAATGATATTCTCATCCAGTGGTCTACCCACGTTAAATACTTAGGCCTAACTTTAGACAACAATCTGACTTTCACTACGCACTTACAGGACAAAGTAAACGCAGGCAAACTGGACTACATGACTATTATTTCCTCTTCCTTCAAGTGACTCCAAAATGACTGTGAAGTTTTCCAACAACTTCTCAGTAAAAGTGTTGATTGACCGTATAAATATTGAGAGGTTCTTGAAAAACTTCGAAAAAGAGTCATTCGTGTGAGAACAAACATCAAGAACAAGTGGGTGTTGCATCACGATAATGCTCCTTGTCACACAGCAATTTCAATAAACCAGAGTTTTTGGCCAGTAAAAACATTCCTGTGGCTCCTCAGCCTCCTTATTCGCCTGACTTCGAGTCCTTGTGACTTTTTTGCTCTTCCCGAAGTTGAAAAATCACCTCAAGGGAACTCATTTTGGGAAAGTCGAAAACATTCAAACGGCTCTAACCGACCAGCTGAAGGCTATTCCAGTATCGGAGTTCGAGTACTGCTATGAGGAGTGGAAGAAACGTCTCCAGCGCTGTGTGGCTTCAGAAGGAAGTTATTTTGAAGGTGACAATTTAGAATTGTAATTCTTTTTTAATAAAAAAATCAGTCTCATTACTTAATTTACAGACCTCGTATATCATTAAAAAAAAAAAAGGGCATTGCGTCAGTACGTAAAAATTTGGTTCTTTATCCAGTTTAGTGTGGGCAATTTCCCACTGTTGTAATCAAAATTGGTTTTAATAATTCTTTAATAAAATCTAGTTTAGACAGTTTATCGAGAAAAGGTATAACATTAATATGTTCTAACACATTCAATTATAATCATCATTGTTATAACGGTGATTTTACGGAGATAGCACATTAGAGAAAAGGCTTCCTTAATAACCTCTCAAAATCTCAATGAACTGAAAATTTTAAGAAAGTTGTACTTCCGTTTGGGGAATTTAGACCACTAAGTTATAGAACGGAACCCATGGTGATATCCAACTATGGCACAATAAAGATTGAGTAACCTGCGAGTTACCGTTTTTTGATGTATTTGGTTTTTCACGCATAAACGCAGAAAAGACTTATAAAAACCAGTTTTCTGACCTCAAATTTTCCAATATACCGTAAACTAAGCGTAGAAATAAAATGATAAGGATACTTACATTGCCACAGAAAATTTACAAAATACCTACAATAGATTTTCTGTAGCCCAAGTGACTTGTATAGAAACAAAGATGTAAGTACGCAAACCGCTTTAATATTAAATATGACTAATCATCATGACTTCAACATAACTCGAAGTATGGTGACTAAATACTAAGTCTTTGAATTCCTGATTGCCCATAAGTGTACATTTAAAATGATTACAAATACTTATTAGTTGAGGACGGAGCCGATAAAATTTTATCATTTAAGATAAAAAAATAGTGTCTTATCAGTAAATAAAGATAAAACTTGCAATAAAGATAAAATTATTTACTCTTAAATTGTAATTTAACCTTTCTCTTACTGTATTGAGGAATAGAAAGTTACTGAAAAATCGTGCAGTTTTCCTATTTTGAATGAGAATATGGAAATATATGTTTTCTGTACGAAGAGGTGTGGCTATTAAATAACGAGACTGAAGCTGTTACAGAAGAACTATGCATGCACCAAATCCTAACAATCGACAGCTGAGCAGAGTAAAGCCTTCTCTTTCGAATGCAGCATCTCACGTGTGTTTGTAGAGAAATCTGTCTGACCGGAACCGTCGTTTGTGTAAGAGGTTTTAGTTTCGTTTTGCCGAAAACATGAAACGCTACTGAAACTTATCTTTTATTAAAAGAAGTTTATGGTGATGAATGTTAATCACGTGCGCGAGTTTTTGAGTGGTTCAAGCGTTTCCAAGATGGCCGAGAAGATAGTCGGAGATGATAAATAACGAGACTGATGCTGCTACAGAAGAACTATGCATGTGGCTAAATCCTAACGACCGACAGCTGTGCAGCGTAAAGCTTTCTCTTTTGATTGCAGCGGCTCAATCAACATCGTTTGTGTAAGAGGTGTTAGTTTCGTTTTGCCGAAAACATGATACTACACATGTAGTAGAGCAACGAATTGTCGTGAAATTTCACATCATCAAAACTTGGTAAAACCGCTACTGAAACTTATCTCTAATTAAAAGAAGTTTATGGCGATGAATGTTAATCAAGTGCGCGTATTTTTGAGTGGTTCAAGCGTTTCCAAGATGACTGAGAAGACGTCGGAGATGATGACCGCCCGGGACGCCCTTCCACGTCCAAAACGGATGAAAATATCGATTATAATTAATCAACATTACTACCGGTGAGGTGCTTGCTCAAGAGTAAGGAAAAAACGGACCCGATTTGTGGAAGAACAAGTCACGGGGTTCTCCATCAAGACAACGCGTCGGCTCACAATGCATTGTCTGTCAAGGACGTTTCTAGCCAAGTACAACATCCCAGTTTTAGGCTATCTGCCTTATTCGCCTGACCAGGCCCCATATGACTTTTATCTGTTCCCCAAAAGTCAAATCTGCATTAAAATGAACATGATTTCAGTCCGTTGAAGCTGTGAAAGAAAAAGCGGCACGCGTCATGCAGGAGCTCACAGAAAAAGACTTCCAGCACTGTTTCGAACAATGGTAAATCCGCATGGAGCGTTGTAGGGATAGTGGAGGGGTGAATATTGAAGGTGATAATAACTAAATATTTATAAATTTAAAGTAAAATGTTTTATAGCAATAGTCTAGTTATTTAATAGCCACACCTCATATGTCCCGGTTCCATTGATTTTCTATAAATTTGGTGCAGAAATTTTGGGTAGGCATTACACCTGTATAATGTTTTTTTTAAAAAAAAAAAAATCAATTTTGATTAAGTTGTGCATTGAGGTATTATGATATAGGAAACATTTGGTATGGAATTTGATCCAATGGTGGCTGAACTGCACACTCATTAAGAGTGCATCCAGTTTTTCTTGAAGGATTTGTTTTTTTGAAAAGAGAGCTCGAATCCTGTCTAGGTTCGAACCCTTCCCTGTTCCGTTCAGTGCAAGCCCTTAAAATCCAGATATTGTAAGTAAGGCTAAGGTTCTAGTCGTTTCTAGTTTTAGAAGAGACAGTTTTAATCGTTTGTCAATGATAGTCTTTTGAAAATTCGGTATTTCTGGTTGGGTTCAAATCTAATAGAAAAGATTCTGGTGTAAGAATTTGATTCAGTCAATCAAACAATAGTTTGTGTCTGATAATAGATATTTTTTTGTTAATATTTAATTTTCTTCAATTTAACATAAAAATTTAGTCCAATAAAATTCATTTAATTAATCATTTACGTACCCAAGAACAATAAACACCATTTTGGACTTACCTGGAACAAAAAAATCAAACAAGTTGTTAGCAAATAGTTTATTGAAGAACAAATTCAATAAAATTGAAGGTGAATAATTTATTAAATGAAAGAAATTTAAATTGTAGCGCTATTTCTATAATTCCAGGGCAATACATGGTCAATATCTTAATTTAAAAAAATAATAAAACTTTATTCTTCATCGTAGAACTAACGCCCCTTTTTTTACGAAACCGACACGAAAATCCATGTCGACCTTCAAAAATCCCATTCATCAATGACCCTAATCCATACGCTTTATCGCAAATTCCACTTCCTTTTCTCATTTCATCAAAATCCTTTTAATCCAATCAACTTTTCTCTTCATCCACTTCAGATAATCTCCTTCATTGACGACTAAGGCCGACAGTGGCCTTGCAATCTCTTTAGTGTTAATTAAAATATCATCACCGGATCAACTGTATGTCAGATTGTTTGCTTATTTTTAAATTCATTGAGAATTTCAAAATAAATTAATTCTTAAAAAACAAAATCACCTTCGGATCAACAAAAGGTCCCTCTCCCCTCTTTGCGTAGATTGCAATGAGGAGGAGGATTTCAAACATGTGATAATGATATGTCCACGTTATGTGGTAGAAAGGAAACGAATGTTTGACGATATATACAGGTATTTAGATGCACCATTTCGCTACGAAGACAATATATTCTCCACCAACATTTATGTGCTTAAGTCGATAGCAGAGCTAGCAATGAAATATGAATGTATTTAAAAGCTATAGCCGAATTAGAATGAATGGAAGAAAATGCTTAGAGAAGGATTACGTGATTTTAATTTCGGTTAAGCTATAAGGATTGCAGGAGCACAGAGTGCTGCTCCATCCATTAGCAGTAGTTTATGTAAATAGCGGTATATAGTAGAATGATGAATGTGTGAAGCGAATGTATTTGTAGGTAGGAATGGAGAGTGAGTGATATTCTAGTGATAAGCACCTAGACGATGCTGGCTGTATGGCGGAAGCCAATGCCAAAAAAAGGAAACAAAAAATCACCTTCAGTTTTATAAAAAAATTTGTGGAACTCATTATTTTCTATCTAGCTATCGTGTCTCTTCCACTACATATAGAACATAATTGTACCACTTTACACCCTGTTATTCTAGAAGATTGTTTGCATAAGACATTTGCATGTTGACAGTTTGAAACTCACCTGGGACTTGTGCAGTAAACCTTGAAATATACTGCAAATATTATGACTCATTGTTGTGGTTAGACAAGTCAAGTCATATATAATGAACCAAGAAACATTAAATTGCAATCATTTGTTTCAAAATATGCAGTCTAAGCACAGCTATGATAGAAACAAAGATTCAGAACTTGAAAGAAGTGAACTGTGATTCGCAAAAACGAGAAAATTAAAAACATGACGGTGTATGAAATATAAAAAATAATAATGGGTTGTCAAAATGGAAATTTGGCAAACAATTTTAGAAGACAATAGAATGTAGATTTTTTTTTAAATGACAGGCTAAACTAGTGTTATTAACATTGTTAAGAATATTGTTCACAATATTATTGTTCAAAAATTTTTATTGTTTTTATAACGCCTACAGTATTCTTTTCTGGATGAACCATATCTGAATACATTCAAATAAACCTGTTCATCTTATTAATGGCCAGGGTTAGCGAATGATTTAATATTTTTGAAAAATTATCTTTTATACGCAAGTAAAAATAATTTTTTGAATAAAATAAATTAAATAGACGTCCTCGTTTATTAATTTACAATAATTTATTTGAAGTAGTTTTAATTAAGTTCCCAAAACTAAATAATACGAGGGTCGTTTGAAAAGTCCGTGCAAAAATAAAAACTACTTAATTTTTTGGGGTAAACCTTTTTTATTTTTCAACATAGTCTCCTTTTAGGCTTATACACTTCGTCCAACGCTGCTCTAGTTTGTTGATACCCTTCCGAATAATAGGATTTATCCAAGTCTGAAAAATAGCCATTCGTTTCTGCAATCACCTCCTCGTTTGAATAAAATCTTTTTCCCGCCAGCCATTTCTTCATATTGGGGAACAAATAGTAGTCCGAGGGAGCCAAGTCTGGAGAATAGGGGGGATGTGAAACGAGTTAGAACCCTATTTTCATTAATTTTGCGACCACAACTGCTGAGGTGTGAGCTGGTGCGTTGTCGTGATGGAAAAGGACTTTTTTTGTGGGCCAATCGTGGGCGTTTTTCTTGCAGCTCGGTTTTTAAACGGTCCAATAACGATGAATAATATGCACCTGTAATAGTTTTACCCTTTTCCAGATAGTCGATGAGGATTATTCCTTGCGAATCCCAAAAGACAGTCGCCATAATCTTTCCGGCCGAAGGAACGGTCTTCGCCTTTTTTTGGCACAGATTCCCCCTTGGTAACCCATTGTTTAGATTGTTCTTTGGTCTCAGAAGTGTAGTGATGTATCCATGTTTCATTCACAGTGACGTTACGACGCCGACGCTTAATGTCCTGCGGATTCTTCTGGAACAGCTGCAAACCGTCCTTACACGATTTCGTTTTTGGTCAATCGCGGCACCCATCTTGCGGATAGCTTTGTCATGTCCAAATGTTGATGCAAAATATTATGTACCCGTTCATTCGAGATGCCCACAGCACTAGCAATCTCACGCACCTTCACTCTTCTGTCTTCCATCACCATATCATGGATTTGATCAATGATTTCTGGAGTAGTAACCTCAACAGGGCGTCCAGAACGTTCAGCGTCACTTGTGCCCATATGGCCACTCCGAAAATTTTGAAACCACTTATAAACTGTTCTAATCGAAGGTGCAGAGTCACCATAATGTTTATCAAGCTTCTCTTTAGTCTCCTCAGGCGTTTTGCCTTTCATAAAGTAGTGTTTAATCAACACACGAAATTCTTTTTCGTCCATTTTTTTGAAAATCACTCGACTTCCTCGATTCAAACGAATGCCAAACACAAAGAAATAGACCGATCTGGCTGAAACTTGGTGTGTGTTCTTCCAAGAGATGCTGCTAACTAAACATAACCTCGATACGCGCCAGTAGTGCTATCTCTCTGACTTTGCACGAACTTTTCAAACGACCCTCGTACAAGTAAATATCGGATTTAAAGGTTAGGTTAAGGTGATGACGATTTCAGGCTAGAATTAAGTAAATTTTTGAAAATATGGTAGCTAATTTCTTTATAATATTTGTCCTGTAATATTATGAATGACGTCATGATAATTCAACCAAAAACTATAGATTTTAATGATTTTTTTTTGTCTTCGTAGTTAATGTGATGAGAAAAAGATAAAACCAAGTTTTAATAAAGAACTGAACATATCTTATTTTTTTAAAGACATTAAATAATTGACATTTCTTGGTAAATAGTCTTTAAATACCTAAAATTATATTGGTACAAAATGAAATAGGTTACTAGTAATTCCAACCGATTTTAAAATGCGCTACGAGTTTACAATGTGCATTTACGTGACTCTGTAGAGCTAGCGAGTGATGCAAAAATTACGTTAGCCTAGAAAAATAGGAATGTCCTGTCTATGTTCTGTATTTAATGCAATTCTCTTTTGCCCTTTCTAAAAAAAAACTTTTCCGCACGAGTAATAGTGTGCATTTTTTCCAACATATCCCCTCTACCACAGCCCCTCCTCCAAAAAAGGGGTTTTCAGGGTCACACAGTTATCTGAAACCGTATACAGTCGACTCTCGATAATTCGAATTTTTCGATAATTCGAACTCTACAGCTGCTAACTTCGGTAAATCGAAAAAATTCAGTGTATTTAGATACGCTCGATAATTCGAAATCCTTTTCTTAACAACAGGGGGGAGAGAAGGCTCTATAATTCGAACGCGGCCGCTTCCCCTCTTTATAATTCGAATTTTCCCTAGTAATGTTTACTTCTCATTTTCCGCTTATTGTTCATTTCCTGCGTAATGTTTCCCTCCTTACGTCTCCCTTACTGTGTCCCACAAAGAAAACAGTATCGTGGCCGTGGAAAGTGGTTCGAAAAAAAGAAAATATCGCCTAAACTTTCAATATTCCACCATCAACGCTTTCTACAATTCTAAGTCACTTGACTAAGTCAAGCCACATTGAAACAAAAAACTGTTCTTCATTTTTTAAATTAGGTACCTATGTATATTATTATTTATTGAAATGTTAATACATATGTAATTTTTTTGTTCTTTTTTGTCGTTTTCATTATTTTTACTTTTTTACTTGAGGCTGTACATGTCTAAAACTTAGGTAAGCTCATACTTATTTTCAATATACGTATGTACATACATATATACATAATAAAAACTCTTAATAATTCGAATTTTTTTCCCCTTCTTGATCATTCGAAGTCTCGATAATTCGATTTTTTTTCCTTCTTGATAATTCGAAGTCTCGATAATTCGATTTTTTTCCCCTTCTTGATAATTCGAAATCTCGATAATTCGATTTTTTCCTTCTTGATAATTCGAAGTCTCGATAATTCGATTATTTTTCCCTTCTTGATAATTCGAAGTCTCGATAATTCGATTTTTCCCCCTTCTTGATAATTCGAAGTCTCGATAATTCGATTTTTTCCCCCTTCTTGATAATTCGAAGTCTCGATAATTCGATTTTTTCCCCTTCTTGATAATTCGAAGTCTCGATAATTCGATTTTTTCCCCTTCTTGATAATTCGAAGTCTCGATAATTCGATTTTTCCCCCCTTCTTGATAATTCGAAATCTCGATAATTCGAATTTTTTTCCTTCTTGATAATTCGAAGTCTCGATAATTCGAATGTTTTCCCCTTCTTGATAATTCGAAGTCTCGATAATTCGAATTTTTCTTGTAGTCTCTTGGATTTCGATTTATCGAGAGTCGACTGTTATTTCTTCAGAAATTATAATATTTGAATTTTTTTTTCACCCACTTTTCCTTTGATTTTCATTAATAATTTTGTTCCAATGAAAGAGTCGCATGTAGATAGTGACGAGTTTAGTCACGAGGTCTCCTTTCGACGAGAAATGATGGAGGAATTATTTCTATTCGAAAATTCTTCCTTGAATATTTTGGTATTTACAGCAGCTTAGAGGCAGGAGCTGCAGGGTTCATGATATAAACAGGACTAGACATGAACCTGATGAATTCCACCACTTTGTACCAACAACTTCGGGAGCATCCTGGCAAGTTTCATGCGTATTTTCAAATGTCTATTTCAATATTTAATTACATATTACGTAGTACGATACTTAGGACTGTACATTGACAAGAGACTCACGTGAAACCCCACATACTCGACTGAAACGACAAGACGTGAACAGACGCTACAAGCTACTTACTAGACTACTTGACCGCAGATCCAAACTCGACTTGGAATCACAAACTGACAATTTATAAGACACTGTTAAGACCGATATGAACATACGGAGCAGAAGTGTGGGGCTCAACCAAACCTTCGTAATTCCAAATGCCTGGCAGACACTACAGTCTAAAATCTTACGCGAAAATCCTGAATGCTCCATACTACATTTCTAACCTTACCATACACACAAACCTTCACATCCCTTTTGTCACCGATCTAATAAAGTCTCGCTACCGCAACTTTCTCAGCCTCCTAGCTCTCTCCATCCTAATCCACTTGTACAACAACTCTCCTCTCCTCACCTTTCAAACAATCCTCCTCGTCGCTTGAAGCGGAAGTGGCCTAGGGACCTACTTATGTGAGTGTAATATCCACTGAGAAAGAGTTCCATCAATGGGTGGTTGCTCTTACATGACATTCATGAGAACTTAACCAGTTTCATCAAGTTTACTTGATGCAGCATTTTTTTGCAGTTGTAAATGTACTAATAAAGTGAGAAAAAAAATAATAAAAATTACATACAAACCAGTGTAGAAGGCATGTTAATCAAGAAAAGGACGAATTTCAATGTTAACCCCATTAATCCTGTCCCATTCCTTATCCAACACAAATCGGTTACGATGTAGAGGATCCTTTTGGTCCCACAGAGGTTTCTTTAAAAAAAACTACACCAACAAATGCAGCAATATCCATTTTAACCTTTAAAAATTGAGCGCGATGAGAGCGAAGAAATCAAACATGTCACAACGCGTTGCTCTATCTTCGCTTTGCTCCCCCACTATGCACGGTTCCATGCGAAGAGCAAAGCGGCGAAAACAAACGCCAGTTAACATATGGGACCTTTTCTTCAACATTGCCTTCAACACTGGTTAGTATGAAATGAAATGTTGAAACAGACATTCGAAAATAAGCATGAATCTTGCCAGGATGCTCCCGAAGTTCTTAGTACAAGTGATGGAATTCACCATGTTCATGTCTAGTCCTGTTTATATCATGAAAACTGCAGCTCCTGCTTCTAAGCTGCTGCAAATACAAAATTATCAAAGGAAGAATTTTCGTATAGAAATAATTCCTCCATCATGTCTCGTCGAAAGGAGAACGTAACTAAACTCGTCATTATGTGCATGCGACTCTTTGCTCGCTGCTCGTCGGTCTCTTTGATCTGAAGCAACTATCATCGCCACTTTGCTCGCCGCTCCACTATGTGTCCAGCCTAAAGCAATTAATCTTTATCTGGAATCTGATGCCTCCTTGCGGAGCCGTTAGCTGAAATTCAAGAGGGCCACCGAACTTTTACCCTTCAAATTTTTTAGTTATAATTAATAATTGATGGAAGTAATAGTTGTAATTAGAATAAAGACTACTGTTCATCAATAACATCAATAAACAATTTGATTGTAAAATATTCCCTAATTATTAAAAATATAATTAGGGATCCTCAGTGCTGATGTAAGTCAGAATTAATCAGCAAAGGTAGTGTAAGATGGAAACATCAGTAGAAATCGCTACAGGAAAAAAAAACAACTAATTATTCTATCTCTAATGATGCATAAAAGTCTGAAACCAGTCAGAGACACTTAACGATATTGCCAAATCATACTCTGAATACTCCGTAAAAAATTGATTTCACGTTGTTTTGATTCAGATGCTGACTAGACTACAATAGTGTATGCACTTAGAAACCAGCTTGTACCCACAATACAAAATTGTGAAAGAATTAAACAGATTTTTGGTTCAATTATGAACTTCATTTTGCGACAAATCTTCCGTGATTTTAATTAAAGATTTTTTAAATTTAAATCATGGGATTACTAAGAAGCTCATCTTCTTTTGCAGTAATTACATCCACACCTCACGCCTACAAGGCCACTCTTTCCATAAAATTCGCCAACATAAGTAGAAGCTGTAATATTAGCTTAATTATAGTAAAGGACCTCCCAAGCCGATTACCTACTGAAAGCTTTAACAGAGTAAATATTAATCAAAGGCTTAACAAATATGCAAGATGAGAGCTAACTTATAGAAAATCCAATTTATAACAACCGGATAGCGCTAAGAGCGGGAGATTGTTTAAAGCTAAGCACATTATCGTGTTTCTACAATGGGATAAATATTTAATTCAGTCGCTGCACCATAAATCAAGGAATATAGAACTTCAATATAATTATTTATTCGGTCAATACAATTAAACAAAAATTAATGATAAAGTAATAGAAGTAGATATAAAGTTTGTTTTTATAGTAAAAAAGTAAAAAATTAAGTATAAGACACTATATCTACAGAATATGGTGGGATCAAGCAATCTGTCAGGCAACTGACCGAGAAAACTGCTTGTTACTGGGAATTTGGTCAAGTAATTTGGAAAGCGAACTAAATTGCTGATTAATGTTTACGCCATCACGTGTGAGAGTGACTGATTGAACTGTTTTAACAGTTTAACATGATTGGTAAAATTAACGCTAACATCATTAGATGATAAGGTTACCAATAGCAGCAAGGGGAAGCTTCTCAGGGCTGGTCTTTATCCTTTCCAAACATTAAAACTGAACTGAAAGCTACTTTTGATGAAACAAATTTGCTCATTAATTTGAAGTTAGTTAATACATCACTAGATAGATCATTCAGTGGATGAAGTCACATTAAAGACCATAGATAAGAAGTGGACAAGAAGAGTCTTCAGAAAAGAGAGAAGATAAGGCAGCTAGAAAGATAAAAAAAGAAAGAAAGACGATACCAGCTGCTTCTAAACCGGAGTTCTCCCGCATGATTATCGACCAAAGATAAATCTGAGCAGCATACACGTCTCGGCATTCTGCAAAAGAACCGATATGACCCTTACGTCATGCTGTATGAAATCACTTGATAAGTTGCTCCAGCAATGCGTAGAAAAAGCAACGAGTATTTCTTTTTCAATAAGCTGTGCACATTAGAATAGAACAGAAAATTTCATTTTACAGCCTGTTCTGATGGTAGAAATGAGATTAGGCTTCTCTCTAGGACAGGGGGTCTTCAAACCTGGGTTCCGAGGAACCCTAGGGTTCCTTGGAACGTTGACAGGGGTTCCGGCAAGGGATCAAGGGCTCAGCCAGAAAGCAAGTAAAAATGGAAATCATCTATACAAGGAATTAGTCTTGCAGGAAAAAGTTAGTTAGTTACTGTCTTATTAAAATATTAGATTAATATAATATTTAATAAGTAAAAATTACAATATTAATATAAATTGGATATAAAAAGGCAGTTGATTGTAAAAAATAAATATAAATAAATATTTTATGGATAAAATGAAATCTTGGAATTCGGTAAAAGTCACGTGCTTCAAATACACCAATCAAAACGTACTAATTATTATAAAATTTAATAGTTAATTATTCATAAAATGTATTCTAGAAAATAAATAAAATAAAACCTGATTCGCTACCTCACTATACAATTGTTTTATTAAGATGTTTGTAATAAGATTGAATAAAGATACAGGAATAATTTGGGGAATTGGAGCTGAAAAAAGCTTTGATAAACTATTTTATCTGCTACTTAAACATTAGGTTCCTTCAAGAAAGACCATGAGCTCCTAAGGGTTCTTAAATTTGTAGAAAGATTGAAGGCCCCTAATTCGCTACCTCACTATACAATTGTCTTATTAAGATGTTTGTATTAAGATTAAATACAGATACAAGAATAATTTAGGGGAATTTGAGTAGGAAAAAAAGCTTTGATACACTATTTTATCTGCTACTTAAACATGAGGTTCCTTCAAGAAAGACCATGAGCTCCTAAGTGTTCCTAAATGTGTAGAAAGGTTGAAGGCCCCTAATTCGCTACCTCACTATACAATTGTCTTATTAAGATGTTTGTATTAAGATTGAATAAAGATACAAGAATAATTTAGGGGCATTTGAGCAGAAAAAAAGCTTTGATAAACTATTTTATCTGCTACTTAAACATGAGGTTCCTTCAAGAAAGACCATGAGCTCCTAAGTGTTCCTAAATGTGTAGAAAGGTTGAAGGCCCCTAATTCGCTACCTCACTATACAATTGTCTTATTAAGATGTTTGTATTAAGATTGAATAAAGATACAAGAATAATTTAGGGGAATTTGAGTAGGAAAAAAGCTTTGATAAACTATTTTATCTGCTACTTAAACATGAGGTTCCTTCAAGAAAGACCATGAGCTCCTAAGGGTTCCCAAAAGCGTAGAAAGGTTGAAGATGATCTCCCAGATCTAGGATATCATTCATTATATGGTCATATCATTTAAATAATAAAAATTAATTACAATTAAACGAGTTGCTAATATTCTGAGTTGGTAAGAAAATAGATACAAGGGAACTTGTATTCTTTTATTTTATTCCAGAGAAAATTCCGGAACTTGGAACAATATGTGAGTTTACGCAATGGATTGTCTTTAATAGGATTTCCTCATTCAGTAGACAACTAATTACCTTCAATTAGCAATCCCAAGTAATTCTAATTAAAAAAGCAACTTCGAAACTAAATGTTTTTCAAGCGGCAGCCTAAACTTTGGCCAAAAGACCGTAACTATATTTACGTCTCCAAGAGGAGAAAGTTCAGATGATAAATGACTTTTTAATTTTAACAGTTAAGATACCCTCCTTCTCAAATACAAACTGATATTAAATATTCTAAATTACAGCAAGTTTTTTTTCTACTTCTCCATTTTCTTTTTTAATATGAGAAAAAAATTAATCTTAAAATAAATAAATGTGATAAAATCAATGCAATAGTCAACATTTGCGATATGCATCTTAAGCGCAATGAAACCGACCCTTTCTTGAAAAGAATCATAACTGGTGATGAAAAATGGATCCTTTACAGTAACATATTGTGAAAACGATCATGGTGCAAGCAAGATGAATCAGCACCAACCACATCGAAAGCAGAATTGCACCAAAAAAAAAAAAAGATCATGCTGTCTATTTGGTGGGATTACAAAGGTGTTCATGTATTTTTAATTGCTTCCAAAGAATCAGACGATCACTTCAGAGGTTTACTGTCTACAACTTATGAAACTTGAAGAAGCAATCAAAGAAAAACGGCCCTGAATTGGCAAATCGAAAAGGAATTGTGTCCCATCATGATAATGCAAGGCCCTGCACACATCTTTGGCAACTCGCAGGAAATTATTGGAACTTGGTTGGGAGGTGATGGCACATCCTCCTGATACAGCCCTAGTCCTGGCTCCATCTGATTATCACTTATTTCGGAGTTTACAGAATTATTTGAACGCAAAAAACTTTTACAGATGAAAATGACCTTAAATCGCACTTGGAAAAGTTCGTGGAATCATGAAGCTGCAAAAAAGATGGCAAAATGTCATTGAACAAAACGGAATATATGTCATTGATTAAAAATTAGTTTTTGTAATAAAAAGAATGAGTTTTATATCAGAATTCAAAACCAAAATTACTTAGTCGCCAACCCTATACAAACGTAAAAGAGAAGCTTCACTAAAATCAATCACTGTTCAAAATAATGATCAAATAGTGACTGAGAATTTTTTAAAATATTTACCTTCAGTCACTAGTGACTGAAATTTGAACTTTCTACACTAAATTTAGAATAATAATTGTCCCAATAATTGGTTAAATTGGCGATTGTGGACAAAAACAAAACATATATTGAATTAGCCACTTCTTCAGGACTCTTGTGATACTGCGAGTATCCCTGTCCAGTGGCAAAAAAAAAAGTGGTTAGCCTCGCATCCTGTTCATTTAAACCAAATATTCAGGGAACTTGGTTGTAATCGATTAGTGTAGCGTACGTAACGGTATAAATAAGATATGTTCCACACTTTTTTAATATACGAGGGTCGTTTGAAAAGTCCGTGCAAAGTCAGAGAGATAGCACTACTGGCGCGTATCGAGGTTATGTTTAGTTAGTAGCATCTCTTGGAAGAACACACACCAAGTTTCAGCCAGATCGGTCTATTTCTTTGTGTTTGGCATTCGTTTGAATCGAGGAAGTCGAGTGATTTTCAAAAAATGGACGAAAAAGAATTTCGTGTGTTGATTAAACACTACTTTATGAAAGGCAAAACGCCTCAGGAGACTAAAGAGAAGCTTGATAAACATTATGGTGACTCTGCACCTTCGATTAGAACAGTTTATAAGTGGTTTCAAAATTTTCGGAGTGGCAATATGGGCACAAGTGACGCTGAACGTTCTGGACGCCCTGTTGAGGTTACTATTCCAGAAATCATTGATAATATCCATGATATGGTGATGGATGACAGAAGAGTGAAGGTGCGTGAGATTGCTAGTGCTGTGGGCATCTCGAATGAACGGGTACATAATATTTTGCATCAACATTTGGACATGACAAAGCTATCCGCAAGATGGGTGCCGCGATTGCTCACGCTTGACCAAAAACGAAATCGTGTGAAGTGTTGCAAGGACGGTTTGCAGCTGTTCCAGAAGAATCCGCAGGACTTTAAGCGTCATTTCGTCACTGTGGATCACCCTCGGACTACTATTTGTTCCCCAATATGAAGAAATGGCTGGCGGGAAAAAGATTTTATTCAAACGAGGAGGTGATTGTAGAAACGAATGGCTATTTTTCAGACTTGGACAAATCCTATTATTCGGAAGGGATCAACAAACTAGAGCAGCGTTGGACGAAGTGTATAAGCCTAAAAGGAGACTATGTTGAAAAATAACAAAGGTTTACCCCAAAAAATTAAGTAGTTTTTATTTTTGCACGGACTTTTCAAACGACCCTCGTACGTAAATCTCTTGTTACAGAGATGTGAAAATTATTTTAATCAATATTATCTCTTTCTTTTTCAAGGATCTATTTATTTAGGTAAAAGGCAACCACCATTACAATGGCAAGGTGAGGTCATTACAGATCATAAAGGCCTTAGGAGTGGATTATCAGTAAATTTAAAACAGTTGGGCTGCAGCTTTAGTGTTAAAATTTAGATAATCAAAATGCCTGAAAAAAATCTCACACTAAAATATGCTGATGAAAACAAGAACAATCACCCCTTCCGCATTAATTATTTAATTACAATATAAATAAACAAAAGAAGCTGTTAATTGTTAATAAAGTCTTTGTAATTAAACAATATTTCGTAAAACAAATTAGATATTTAAAAAAATGTTAGTGCCACTTCATAAAATGGTCTTTCGAATTTTCCCCATTTGGATTATTGAAAATTTAACTCCATAAAAGAGAAATAACACCAACACTTTTGGTATTTAGACACAATCGTCCTAGGAGGTATTTTCGGAAACAGATAGAAGAATGAAAATCCATTTTGTCATAGAATTTTCTTCGTAAAACTTCACAGCAACACATTTAAACCCTCTGGATGAAAATGTTATTAAATCCGGAGAGTTGGATAATATCTAAAACTGGCCGCCAGAGATACAACGGATCAAATTAGGGAAATCAAAGACATTTAAATATCCTATACAAGGTGTATGCGGAGGAGTGGTCGAAACTTGGGGAGGTGATTCTACAGCTCAAATGCAACAAAAAATAATCTCTTCACTTTGGCCCGATTCTCAATAGTGTCCAAGATATTTTGCACTTTTAATTTTTCCGTCGATATTCGCGTTTTTCGCCATAAAAACGGCCGTAACTTTTCTATCCTTTATCCTACATCAAATCTGCTAATTCCAAACGAAAGAGCATTAAATTTCCTATAAATCTGCTTGGTACAGAGCCTCAAAACGTTTTTTATAACAATGAAATTTTTACTTTAATGTCTAAAAATTTCGTTCTCGATGATTTTTGTTAAAATTTTCAACTCCATTTTTTCAATGGTTAATGAATTTCAGAAAAAGTTGCGCATTTATTGAGCTCCAAGATCATATGGATGTTTTTGGTTTTTAATAAAACCCTACCCCGGACAGAGGGGTGTAAATGCAGAAAACTGGGATTTTGCGTAACCGACTTTTCACTACTAATTTATTCAAATGTCAATTTTCGGAGAAGGAACAAAAAGAAAAGTAACCATTTTAGTTTTTAATAATTATTATTTAATAAAACGGAAGTAAAAAGTAAAGTAGCAATAAAACGCAGTAGTTGACTACAATTGTTGGTGCAACTTATTTTAATGACATAATGGAGGCTGTTTTGATCAAAGTTAATTAATAATTATTTAAAAATAAAATGGTTAATTTCTTTTTGTTCTTTCTCCAAAAATCGATTAGTTTTGAATTATTATTAATTAACTTTGATGAAAAAAACCTCCAATATGTCGTTAAAATATGTTGCACAAACAATTGTAGTCAAGAAACTAAAAATTTGCCACAATTCTTTCCCACTTCCTTGTTTGAATAGTTCGAACGATTTTTGTAGCAATTTTAACTAGGCATCTGCCTATTGTACTTTTTCACTTCTGTGTTTTATTGCTTCTTTATTTTTTACTTCCGTTTTATAAAATAATAATTGTTCTAAACTAAAATGGTAAAAATTGATAGTTGAGTAAATTAGTAGTGATAAGACGGTTACGCAAAATCCCAGTTTTTTGCATTTACACCCCTCTGTTCGGGGTAGGGTTTTATTAAAAACCAAAATAATCCATATGATCTTGAAGCTCAATAAATGCGCAACTTTTTCTGAAATTATGTGATTCCTTGATTCATTAACCATTGAAAAAATGCAGTTGAAAATTTTAACAAAAATCATCGAGAACGAAATTTTTAGACATTCAAGTAAAAATTGCATTATTATAAGAAAAGTTTTTAGGCTCTGTACCCATCAATTTTATAGGAAATTTGATGCTCTTTCGTTTGGAATAAGCAGATTTGTTGTAGGATAAAGGATAGAAAGGTTACGGCCGTTTTTATGGCGAAAAACGCGAATATCGACGGAACAGTTAAAAATGCAAATATCTTGGACACTATTGAGAATCGGGCCAAAGTGAAGAGAATATTTTTTCTTACATTTGAGCTACTGAATCACCTCCCGAAGTTTCGACCACTCCTCCGCATACACCCTGTATAATACGTACCATCAGGAGTAACCTGGAATTCGAACCATTCACACATCATACATAAAAAAAAAAGGCCCAGTTAAGATGGTTTAGACCAGGGATCCTCAAACTTTCTACACAGCGGGCCAGTTCTCTGTCTCTCAGACCGTTAGAGAGCCGGACTACAAAAAAAGACTATGAATAAATCCCAATGCGCACTAAACATATCTTATTTTAAAGTGAAAAAACAAAACGGAAACAAATGCACTATTTAAAATAAAGAACAAGCAAATTTAAATCAACAAACTGCCCAGTACTTCAATGGAAACTATGGGCCTCCTTTTGGCTAATGAGATGGTCAATGTCCGGTTTAGTTATAGTGCATTGCCTTTCTTCCTACTTCGGCTAATATTTCACACTGTTTCCGGAGCCATGACGCGTGCGTTCCGCGTCACCAGAAGTAATACTATACGTGAGTAACGCCTTGCTTTGCGGACGCATCCTTTGCTCCTCTCACTGACCACCAATGAAAGAGGTGCCGCTTCCGAAAGTGCGGCGGGGGCCAGATAAATGGTGTATGTGGCCCGCGGACCGTGCATTTGAGGACTCCTGGTTTAGACTCTCAGTCTAGGATTGACAATCGAAGGACACGCAAAAAGAAAAAGTGCGTTTGAGTCAAAATAGAAGAGAGACATCGAGCAAGGAAACGCGTGAAACGGGCAGATAATGTCGCAAATAAATTCTGGGATTTAACATTTTTATATTAACTCCATTATAGACTCCCATATTCTATGAACTTTAGGAAGTCACAATGGATTAATAGCCAGCAACTCCGTTTATAATTTACATCTCCACAAGGTCAATTTAATAATAATAATAATAATAATAATAATAATAATAATAATAACCATGGAAAACTAAATGTTGAAAATTACCCATGATCACCGTATATTTTCTTCAAAGAAAAACAAAAAGAAAATCTAAATAATCATTCGAGAAACACGTGAAATGTAAATTCTAAAGCAGTACTAAATTAATTCCCCGCCAGGCCTGCCAACCAAAAATAACATTATTATAATATTATAGTAGAACTAAATCAACATTCCACAGCCTATTGTATCATAATAATATTCTTCTTATCTTTTTTTAAAATGTAATGTTTTGCTTTTGTTAAATCAACCATGCAGTGCAAGGTAAGATCCAGGTGTAGACGGCCTTTCAGGTAGCAAAAAACGAGTACCTAAATTATCTGTAATGGATGCTACCATTTTTAAACTAAACAAGCGCGTAGTTGAAATTTTTTTAAGGAACTTAAAAAAAACAAATAAATTTTAGACGAGGTGGAAATAGAGAATGGTCTGCTATAATCTCTGGGCCTGATAAATTATCTTATCTAGAGAGTCTATTTTGAACAAATATCCCTCATACTTCATTTTCTATTTGTACGACATATTCAAAATTCAATTACAAATACAAAAATAAATAATAATAATAATGATAATAATCGCAGTTAAAATACTGTAGGCATCAGTTTATCTGGACTTTATTAATTTCTTATTGATTTCCTGTTTTGAAGAGTTGCATGACGATCTAAGTGCCCTCCTTACTGGTAAATTACTACCAGTATCCTCTGTAATCAAAGACGTCAAAGAAATTGCAGGATCTTCACGTCTTACTTAATCAATAGTCTCTGAATCTCCTTTTATATAATGGTCATAGCTTTCAGTTGGGAAGGTTTAAATTGGATTTCTCATAAAAAAAAATCTTCTAAGACCATCACACGTACTACATCCGACTTCATCTTCAGTTAATTTCTGAGTTGACATAAGTCAATGGACAGGGAACTTTGTCCATTTTGTGGAATTTATCTTAATTCCAGGGGGGGGCCAAGGGTTTGCCTCAGATCTGTGTTAGGTTATAGTACTCCAGACAGATCTTCGACTGTCTCAGATCCAGAATGAATCTCTACAAAACTTTTCCTCCTTCTTCAGGAAGTTCAGGCACCACTAGAAGAAGATTTTGGTACCCTACACGCCCAGACTTGTTCCAGCATCCACAAAATGACAACTGTGTTTTCTCTGTATTCCCTGTTTTCTGGGCTTTTCTGTAGTCAGGATGGGTTACATTTTATTCTGAAAAGTGATCTAGAATTTCTATGGAAAAGAACAGCGAAAATGATCTGATTTCTAATTTGGTGCAACTGAATAACGTTCGACTACACTAAACGTTCGATCAGAGTTTCAAAAAGATTTATTACCAAAGCATCAAATTATTATTATATTACAAAAATGAGAGTTTTTTGTTCTCTCTAATTCATCCTCACTTTGACTTGAGCTATTTATACTTATAAGCACCCAGATGCATTCTTATTGCACACGCTTCTCGGCATAAACATGGTGTCAAACATCTGAACTCAATCGCATTGCTATCTCTTTTTTTAAAAAAAATGATAAGGCGATTCAACATCTCAAATTATTGGCACCCGGAGCTTTTTTTCAGTGCACTAGCCAGCCTCCGTACAGTGTTCTCTCGTTACAGACAACCCTATCCTTTACCCGGACAGTGAGCTGTAAGTAGCGCCCTAAGAAGAGCAAAATCTAAAGAGCCAGCAGCTGGATTCGAACCCGGTTAGATTAGATTCCAACTATAGTGCAAACTCGATTAACCGGCCCTCGGTTAACCGGCATCATGTTGAGTCATCATAAGAACCCCTCAGATCGGCGCCGAAACAAAAGTTAATTTTCGGTGGCGACAGGAAAATTTTTTGTCTTCCGATGTAAACATAATTGGTAGGAGTGGCAGCAACTCATTTTATACCTGATTTTCTTGAAGGGTCATTATGGATGTATGTATGTAAAAACCCAAAATACGAGGGTCGTTTGAAAAGTCCGTGCAAAAATAAAAACTACTTAATTTTTTGGGGAAAACCTTTTTTATTTTTCAACATAGTCTCCTTTTAGGCTTATACACTTCGTCCAACGCTGCTCTAGTTTGTTGATCCCTTCCGAATAATAGGATTTGTCCAAGTCTGAAAAATAGCCATTCGTTTCTGCAATCACCTCCTCGATTGAATAAAATCTTTTTCCCGCCAGCCATTTCTTCATATTGGGGAACAAATAGTAGTCCGAGGGAGCCAAGTCTGGAGAATAGGGGGGATGTGAAACGAGTTGGAACCCTATTTCCATTAATTTTGCGACCACAACTGCTGGTGTGAGCTGGTGCGTTGTCGTGATGGAAAAGAACTTTTTTGTGGGCCAATCGTGGGCGTTTTTCATGCAGCTCGGTTTTCAAACGGTCCAATAACGATGAATAATATGCACCTGTAATAGTTTTACCCTTTTCCAGATAGTCGATGAGGATTATTCCTTGCGAATCCCAAAAGACAGTCGCCATAATCTTTCCGGCCGAAGGAACGGTCTTTGCCTTTTTTGGCGCAGATTCCCCCTTGGTAACCCATTGTTCACAGCAATCTCACGCACCTTCACTCTTCTGTCATCCATCACCATATCATGGATTTTATCAATGATTTCTGGAGTAGTAACCTCAACAGGGCGTCCAGAACGTTCAGCGTCACTTGTGCCCATATGGCCCATCCGAAAATTTTGAAACCACTTATAAACTGTTCTAATCGAAGGTGCAGAGTCACCATAATGTTTATCAAGCTTCTCTTTAGTCTCCTGAGGCGTTTTGCCTTTCATAAAGTAGTGTTTAATCAACACACGAAATTCTTTTTCGTCCATTTTTTGAAAATCACTCTACTTCCTCGATTCAAACGAATGCCAAACACAAAGAAATCGACCGATCTGGCTGAAACTTGGTGTGTGTTCTTCCAAGAGATGCTACTAACTAAACATAACCTCGATACGCGCCAGTGGTGCTATCTCTCTGACTTTGCACGGACTTTTCAAACGACCCTCGTATGGTGCAATTAGTACTGAATTTCTTGGGATTTACCACGGTCTTACAAAAGACCATGAGATTTACGTGTCGTAAATGGTTGATTTTCAACTTCACGGTTATATGTAATATTTTTATGGATAATTACCGGCATTACTTTAATCTTCCCAGAGAGCAGCCTAATCTCAAGCTAGTCTTCAGTGTTAATCAGTTCGTCCGACAGAAAACATTTTTCGAAATTTTATTTCACTTAGGCAATGAAATCCGTTAAGAAAACTGGTGCTAAACGTAAACGTAACTGGGACGAACAGTAACGTATTACTATGTAATACTGTGTATTCGGTTTAACAGGGATTTCAGTTTTTCGGAGTGGGTATAGCCGGAGGTCAGTCCCGGTTAATCCAGGTTGTACTGTATATCTTATCAACAAGAAAAGAAAATAAAGATATTAATAAATCTAAGCAATCGAGTTTGTTTTAAGGCAACATTAATACAACGAGTCTTTTTTTCATAAAAAAAACTTATACTAGGACTACAGAAAATGCGTAACTCAAAATAAAGAGATTTACTGTGAGGTGGTCTAGTAGAGGAGACTAAAAAAAAAGCCATGTTTGTGGTCAAGAAGTTAGAGCTACAAGGTTACTCTCTAGTTAGAGCTATTATGTCACTAGTGGCTACAAAAACCAACTAGCCACTGGTATTCCATCCAAGGCTACGCTAACAAACTAACAAACAAAAACTATACTCAGAGAAGAGAAGAGAAATAAAAGTATCTCCCCTAAGGCGTTCGTCGTTAGAGGGGCAGAACTTGTTCTCTCTAATGGTCGTAGACTAAGAATGTTTGGACGCTCCTATGATGTACCACGCCACAAATTTAAAATTATAGTTATTTCCTTTAAAATACATGAAACACAGATTTATTTCTTTTTGAGCTGCAGCTTCTTTTTCTGTCTCTTTCCAATTTATAAAAGATGTATGCGGAGGAGTGATCGAAACTTCGGGAGGTGATTCAGCAGCTCAAATGCAACAAAAAATTATTATTTTTGAATTAATATTAATTAACTTTGAACAAAAAAACCTCCATTATGTCATTAAAATAAGTTGCACCAACAATTGTAGTCAACTACTGCGTTTTATTGCTACTTTATTTTTTACTTCCGTTTTATTAAATAATAATTGTTAAAAACTAAAATGGTTACTTTTCTTTTTGTTCCTTCTCCAAAAATTGACATTTGAGTAAATTAGTAATGAAAAGTCAGTTAAGCAAAATCCGTTTTCTGCATTTACACCCCTCTGTTCGGGGTAGGGTTTTATTAAAAACCAAAAAAAATCAATATGGTCTAGAAGCTCAATAAATGCGCAACTTTTTCTGAAATTATGTGACTCCTTGATTCATTAATCATTGAAAAAATGCAGTTGAAAATTTTAACAAAAATCATCGAGAACAAATTTTTTTAGACATTAAAGTAAAAATTTCATTGTTATAAGAAACGTTTTGAGACTCTGTATTAAGCAAATTTATAGGAAATTTAATGCTCTTTCGTTTGGAATAAGCAGATTTGTTGTAAAATAAAGGATAGAAAAGTTACGGCCGTTTTTATGGCGGAAAACGCGAATATCGACGGAAAAGTTAAAAATGCAAATATCTTGGACACTATTGAGAATCGGGCCAAAGTGAAGAGAATATTTTTTGTTACATTTGAGCTACTGAATCACCTCCCGAAGTTTCGACCACTCCTCCGCATACACCCTGTATATTTAAAAATTATTTAGCGAAAAAATAGAATTAATCTACTCGTATTTGCAAGAACTCTATCTACTGATCAAAGAACTACAACTATAGAATCAATGATTAAATTACTTACGGTTGTCTAGAAACAGACTGCTTAATTTAGAATTTAAACTTCGCAAAGTAACACTTAAACTAAGGTTACCAGACGTCCATCGTTTCCCCGTGTGACAGTTCCCGAATTCGTACTTCTGTCTCCGATTGAAAAGTGTCCTTGGAATGTCGCTGTTAACTATCATCACTAACTTTCCATTGACTTGTCAAGAATTTGCTACAAAACTTACGTTCAAGAGAGATGACATATTACAAAAAATACGTTCATCACAAAAATACTTGTGACTTTAATTGTGTTAGAACAACAATATTATTTGAGAAACTGAACTCTTATCAGTGGACGACGACAGTAACGACACGATCATCTGTACGAGGTGTGGCTACTAAATATCGAGACTGATGCTGTTACAGAAGAACTATGCATGCACCAAATCCTAACGACCGATAGCTGTGCAGCGTAAAGCCTTCTCTTTCAATTGCAGCGTCTCACGTGTTTGTAGAGAAATCTGTTTGACCGGAATCGTCGTTTGTGTAAGAGGTGTTAGTTTCGTTTTGCCGAAAATATGATACTACACATGTAGTAGAGCAACGAATTGTCGTGAAATTTCACATGAAACTTGGTAAAACCGCTACTGAAACTTATCTTTTATTAAAAGAAGTTTATGGCGATTTATGTTTATCACGTGCGCGAGTTTTTGAGTGGTTCAAGCGTTTCCAAGATGGCCGAGAAGACGTCGGAGATGATTACCGCCCGGGTCGCCCTTCCACATCCAAAATGAAAATATCGATTATAATTAATCAACATTACTACCGGTGAGGTGCTAGCTCAACTCCGTGAAAGAGTAAGGAAAAAACGACCCGATTTGTGGTAGTACAAGTCACGGGTTCTCCATCAACACAACGCGCCGGCTCACACTGCATTGTCTATCAAGAACAGTATCTAGCAAAGTACAACACCCCAGTTTTAGGGTCATCCGCCTTATTCGCCTGTCCTGGCCCCATGTGACTTTTATCAGTTCCCCAAAGTCAAATCTGCATTAAAAGGAACAAGATTTCAATCCGTTGAAGCTGTGAAAGAAAAAGCGGCACGCGTCATGCAGGAGCTCACAGAAAAAGACTTCTAGCACTGTTTCGAACAATGGTAAATCCGCATGGAGCGTTGTAGGGATAGGGGAGGGGTGTATATTGAAGGTGATAATAACTAAATATGTATAAATTTAAAATAAAATGTTTTATAGCAATAGTCTCGTTATTTAATAGCCCCACCTCGTATACATGGAGCTACCAGGCATCACCGGAATTCAGGTAAAAATTCCTGGTAACCTTAACTTAAACGTCTAGGATTTTCCTTTAAATTGGAGAATTCTAGAGACGGCATATGGTTTTAGTGATGAGGTAAGGGGGTCAATTTAATGTACAGTAGTTTTAATTGCACCAAGCAAGCTTCATAGGACAATACACATTACTCTAAATACAATCAAGCTTTGAAACAAAAAGGGATTTTCAATGCATAGTTTAGTAGGGCTGCCTTAGTCTTAAAGGACTACGCCACCGCGACTCCATGGATCTATTGTGGCTTCCACCACTCTAGAGCCATCCGTTTTATCAGCCTCTTTAATTCTAGATAGCGGCTCCCCTGGGTAATGTTCACAGGTCTTGGTTTTTTCCTACCCGAGGAGACCTAATAGAGTTTTAACCCTAAATCTTAACTTAGGTTCCTCCAAAATAGCAGTGCGCAAAAGACCGCTCTATACAAAACAAAAAAAAATTGTCAAGAAAATAGAGAGAAAAAATAAGAAAATCAAACCGGTCTTTCAGCGTACCATTCAGGTGCGACAAATGACTATTTTGCGGGTTGTAACATAAGTGCTTTTGAACTAGAAAAGTCAGCTTCTTTTGAGATACAACTAAAAGAATTACGAAGTAGAAGTTGGCCGTTTAGATAGATGGTAGGTGATTAAGATGGCCGTTTAAGAAAAACAAAACAGGAAACCATTTAACAATAAAAGAAAAAATGGAAATCTTAAGCGGATATGAAGAAAGTAGGACGACAGTTCCCAAAAGCAGTTGGAATAAAATTAAATCAGCAGTTACTATAGCCGCAGATGAGCTCACAAGTGGGAGAATGGAAAAAGAAATACATTAGAATCAGAGAAAAAAAAAAGAATTGAAGTGACTTTGAGGATCGTAGAGCCAAAGAAGAACAAGAAGTTTAAAGAGTTATGAGGCTGAGGTACAGTAAAGTAATTGCCTATTTTTTCAGGCGGGCTTTACGCCCAACTACCAATTAGGTGTAGTGGACGGAGGCGACTAGCAAACATACTTTACTGTAAATTTCTTTTATTAACCATTACATAAAATCCAAAGCCTATAGACCGGGAATCGAACCCAGTACCAACAATACATATTAGCGGGTCTCGCCTCGAACCGCTCGGCTGCCGCGTCGCCTTGCTGACAACAGGATCGTGCACCTAGCTCTGGTAATAACCACTATATAAGCACGTAGAAATAATATCTTCTCCAGGAATCATTAAACATTAAAATCGTTTTAAGCATGGACATTCATTGCAAGTTTATTCTAGCTAAAATCTAGAATGCCCTGTATTTCTAAAAGTGCTTAATCTTGATGTTTTATGGGAAAAACAAAAATAAATAAATATTTGATTGCCCCAGAATAATTTCGAAATAAAAATAAATAATTCAAAATTAAGACATCATCTGGTTTTATTTAGAAATTTAAATGGCTAGTAAAATTTTCTTTTGTTATAAACCAAGATACATCAGCTGGCTTCATAAACTTCAATTATATTTTAACAAGACGTACTATTAATGGGTTTGAATAGCTCACTGACTCCCATTGTATGCAAATCTCGTACGTACACAAAAGCAACTTACATATACATAAACACCACACAGGTATATCCGACTTTAGCAACAACATTTCTCCTGCAAGTATGAAATCTCCTCCTAACTTTAGCTCTAAGGCAATTTCTTTATTCATAATATTCCAACAATATAATCTCGCAGAAATGGTTTTTTACATTGTTTAGAACCTAATATTATTATTATTTAATATGTTGCTAGTTTAATAATAATGACAAATAACTAAAGGAGGATTTTTTACGGAAAGATTAAAACGGGAGAACACTTATGATTCATGAGGCAGAAAGTGCGCAAAGATTTGCTGTGAGTTATGAAGATGTTAATGATTCGATGACTGTTCGTAAAGAGCCCACTTCACATTTAGGCGACAAAAAAAAAAACTGTGACTGTGTCATGGACACGGCCGTGTGTTGTACGTGAATACGTTTACGTAAAGGGTTATATTTTTTATATAAAATATTTTTATTTATGTATTTAGGATGAAATCAAGGAAACAAATCGACGATCGAACACAATCTATGCCTATACAGTCCGTTGTCGATGTAGAAGCGATTTCCATCATCCACTTGCATAATTTCAACCGCCCCAGCTGCAGATGTACTGGACACCGTCAGTTGATCCGCTCGGCCGCATTCATTCTTTTACGTTCCCGGCACAGCTTGACTCGGTCATATGGTGTTTTAATATTACCATTCGATTGTTCTTGAGAAGCCCTTTCCAACCGTATACGATCTCTGTATTTGGTTTTGGCTTTTCGACGCGTATAGACCGACATTGTATATTTTTGATAATATTTTTTTTATTCTAACATCTTATTATATTCACTGTCACTATTTTACACTTATGTTTTATATACAATCGATAGATTGTGACGACAGCTGACGATTAAAACTTAAACGAACATCGTAGGTTCTCCGAGTCAAAAGTTATACTAATTGCAAATCTCGATACGCAGCAAAATGATCTCAAAATGGCGGCGCTTCCCCCTTGCGTTGCGTCACAGTCCTCGCTTATCGTAATGAATTCTTTGATCCTTTAGCTATCCAGTGGTTTAATTTAATTTTGAATGTAGACGATAGATTCGAAACTAAATATAATGCCAAAATGTATCCCCCGATTTTGTTATCATTAGGTTTTTTGGATTGCCTCCATATGATAGCAAATTTAATGACGTATTCACGTCAAAATAATGTACTAAATTTCGTCCCCGGGGACGGAATTAGGAACAATTACATTTTTAACGATGGCTACCACTATAGAAACAACACATGAATGAACTGGCGTTTCGTTGAAGAATTTCAAAATAAAGACAATGTGTGACATGCCCTAAGCAACATCAATATTTTAACGAACCTTTAAAAGACTGGAATGCTGGTTTTGAAACACTACCAAATATAACAACTTATTATGACTAAAAATATAACACCTCAAAACTCGGCTGGACATGAACCGTACCCTGGAGTTGACGTTTCCAAAAACGATTACTGCTGCCTCAATATAGCTTTCTTAAAATTGCCATTAGTGTGCAATACTTGGCGATTGTTTTAAATAGAAGGGGACGAAATTTGGGCACTTTACCCTATCTTAAACCAGGGCCGTCAAACTGGGGCCACCCCCCCGAGATAATTTCTTGTGGCCCCCCCCGCTGTACTGAAATATTTTTTATCGTACACACAATTCCTAGTTTCCGTTTAACTACTGAAGACCGAGTATACACGTGGCCCCAGGGCCTTTCCTAGGGGGGGGGCCTGTGGGCTTGTATAAACGCGCTGGCTTAGTTCTAGCGACGTTTGGGAAGTCATATGCCGGCCACTCTCAGTGGAATTCCAGCATGGATTCGGTTTCTTGAACCTTCCAGCGGGCGCGCCCAAAAAGTTACAGAAACGGGCGCGCGTATCTTACAGATAAACTTTGGTATTTTTAATTTTTTCTATCGAAATTAAATTAATTAAATAACATCTATAATTATTAATAATTGAAATAACAAATAAAAAAAGACTCAGAAACGACAGTACTTTTTATTTTTTACAAGCCAATAAGTGTAATTTTACAATCACCATGTTCATCCACTAGACTGTCTAAAAGTGTTCGCAGTTATTTCCTCCTCGTATCTGAGATATACATACAATGTCTTTTTCTGTCAGTAGGAAACAATATTCTTATAAACAATGTTGAAAATAGTTCAATTTGATGGACATGTATAAAAGAAAAAATATAAATAATTGATAAGTCAGGAAACTTACTCGAATGGTCGCGAATTGGCAATTGCAAAGAAATGTACAACCCCAAACAAGATAAGATTTTTACTGAAGGAAACTAGTCATGAGAGTGTAGCATTGATTAAAGGACAGCATCCTCCGCCGCTCCGTCTCTAAACTGCGATTATTTTAGTCTAAGCTTGTATCTGTGAGATACGCGCGCCCGCTGACAGGTTAAAAAACGAAGTAGCAATTCCCAAAATATATTCTTATTTTAGGTTAGAAATATCCAAAAATGTTTGCTGTACAAATTCAGTGTTATTTTTGGAGTGTGTCCTTGGTGTGAGCAACTATTTCCGTCTATGAAGTCAAATAAAACGGCATACAGATCAAGATTGACTGGATAAACAACTATCTGCCTTACTGAAGATTGTCTGTTCTCAGTCTCTGAATACAGATATCGGAAAACTAGAGAAAAATTTGTAAATATGTTGTGGGCGGCGTGAATCTTGCCTGTTGCACCAAGTAGCCCAGGGTCCAATTGAGTTTGACACCCCCTGTCTCGAACCAAGATCTTGAAAATGGTATTTTGAGAATCAGTTCGATAAAAACTAACGATGTTTTGATGTCAATGTTTCAACTAATTGCTGGAGAAAATTTCACATTTTTCATTATTTCATCAACCAACAAAAATGTTCCAAAAAAATCCAGGTCCAAGAGATCATTGCTTTCATTCTGATATGGCATTTTTGAATTCGTACGCTAGCCCAAATAAAAATGCCCCCAATCATAAAGTTAGCCTTAACCACCCCAAAAAAAGTCAGAAGAAGAAAATTAGAACTCTGCAAGAAGTTTCTAAAAACTTCTTAAAAGAAAAGTAAGAGGAAAAACCAAAGAAAGAAATCCTCCAGGAATCTTTGGTAGCTGAAAATTGTCGTGAACATGATATTTATTAAATTTTCCTCAAGATAACTTTTTATAAAATCTTTTTCAAAATAGAATTATAAAGGAAATGTTTCTTAAAAGGTTCTATCAAACTTTTCTACAGGAAATAATTATTTTGTTCAATTATTTAAGAAAATACAGGGTGGAACCGGATAAGTGACGAAAATTTTTTTCTGTTAAACTACATTCAAAATGTAGTACAACGCCGCCTGAACGAGTGTCCTATCTCTATCTATTAGAGAGTTATGATTTTTTCAGGTTTTTTTCGACTAAACCCGACTTTACGTCATAAAAACACTATTTCTCATCTTGTGCCTCACTTATTTACATTTTTCACCTCATTTTCGGATTCAGCATTAAATTTCCTATAATAATAGATCATTTTCGTAGTTATTTAACTTTAATCAGATTCATTTATTACAATAAGAAAGTTAATTTTTTTAGGAATTTAGAATTTTCATGAATTTTCAAAAATTAGCCTCTTCGACAAAATTGGTCTTAGAGGCTGTCAAATTTCTCAAAAACTGCTCTTTTTAATACTCTTTCCAATGGTATAATAATCAGTTTCAATAATAGCTGTTTTCTTTGGTCTATTACTGAGAAAGTGCTGAAAAACACGGTGTTAGCGAAGGAAGCAAAGGGGACTGGTTGAAGCGTACTCGCATATCAAATACTATTATTTATTAACAAAATCATTTCTTTAAGCATGTAAAATACATAATTACTTAGTAATTATTGATGTATCATGTTCTCAAAATGCCGACCTCGATTCCTGACGCATAACCGAGCGCGTTTTCGCATTGCTCCCAGTGTTGTTGAATCTTCCTCACAACGTTAGCAGAAATTTAATTTATCAACAAGACGGAGCTCCACCTTATTATTCGGTGAACGTCAGAAGATGGTTGTCGCAACGTTTTCCTGAGTGGATAGGGCGAGGTGGAACTACCGCGTGGCCACAGAGATCTCCTGACCTCAACCCTATGGACCACTTCGTATGGGGTTTTCTTAAGAGTGAGGTCTACAAGGTTGAGGTCAACAGTGAAGAAGAGGTGAGAAGACGGGTAATTGTAAAGAAATAGTGTTTTTATGACGTAAGGTCGGGTTTAGTCGAAATAAACCTGAAAAAATCATAACTTTCTAACAGATAGTGATAGGACACTCGTTCAGGCGGCGTTGTACTACATTTTGAATATAGTTTAACAGAAAAAATTTTTCGTCACTTATCCGGTTCCACCCTGTATAGATAAAATAAGAATAGTATTAAGTGAAGAATACTTATTTAGAATGTCCGGGTAAACTCAAATGATGAAAGTAAAGCCAGCAAATATTGTATTAGAAAAGCATTAATTATTTGTATAAAACTTAACTTTTGAAAGATGAAATTCTTAAATAAATTACAAATTGTATTAAAGAAAGAAGAGATAAATAAATCTGTAAGAAAGTTTGCCAAAGTTAAGCAGTAATGTAGCCATCCCAGCGTTTTACAAATATTTTACAAATCATTTATGAATATAATTGATTAATCAAATTAAATAGAATAAATGAAAAGGGACAACATTTTTGATTAGAAAGATTTTGAATTCAGACAAAAAGCCGGCAGGAATTTATAATTATAAGTAAATTCGAAATATTAAGTTAAATTATGAAATATAATATCTTTGGAAGAGTTTTATTATTTAAAAAATATACGTCTGCCATCTGCAGTCGTATTTTATAAATTCCCAAGTTTCTTTTGTTCGTGTTGATTAAATGGTTGTCAGTTGATATAAAATATTTTTAGGGGAATACGTGGTCTGTAAATTAAGTAATGAGACTGATTTTTTTATTCAAAAAGAATTACAATTCTATATTTTCACCTTCAAAATAACTTCCTTCTGAAGCCACACAGCGCTGGAGACGTTTCTTCCACTTCTCATAGCAGTGCTCGAACTCCGATACTGGAATAGCCTTTAGCTGGTCGGTTACAGCCGTTTAAATGTTTTCGACTGTCCCAAAATGAGTATTCCCTTGAAGTGATTTTTCAACTTCGGGAAGAGAAAAAAAGTCACAAGGACTCAAGTTAGGCGAATAAGGAGACTGAGGAGCCACAGGAATGTTTTTACTGGCCAAAAACTCTGGTTTATTGAAATTGCTGTGTGACAAGGAGCATTATCGTGATGCAACACCCACTTGTTCTTGATGTTTGTTCTCACACGAATGACTCTTTTTCGAAGTTTTTCAAGAACCTCTCAATATTTATACGGTCAATCAACACTTTTACTGAGAAGTTGTTGGAAAACTTCACAGTCATTTTGGAGTCACTTGAAGGAAGAGGAAATAATAGTCATGTAGTCCAGTTTGCCTGCGTTTACTTTGTCCTGTAAGTGCGTAGTGAAAGTCAGATTGTTGTCTAAAGTTAGCCCTAAGTATTTAACGTGGGTAGACCACTGGATGAGAATATCATTGTGTCTGATTTGTCTGTTAAGGGAGGGTCTGCGTCTGGTGAACGAGTATAGCGTTAGTCTTATCATGGTTTATTCTAATTCTCCACTTATTGCAGTATTTTGTTAGTATGTCTATTGCAAGAGTAAGTCTTTTGGTGATGGTGTCCATTCTCCAAGATGACCGTGTATAAAGCCATTCATCAGCGTTTAAGGCAAGGTTGACATGAGGAGGTTTGGGGAGAGGATTTATGTAGGTGATAAAACAGGATAGGACCTAGGATGGAACCTTGGGGAACGCCTGCTGCGAGTTCTGTTCTCCTTGAGTTGTGTAAGAAGATTCATAGTTAGCCTTCTGCCGAGGTAAAGCCCAAGGATACGTTGACTACTGGTCAAAACTGGATTTTGATTTTCCTTCTTTTGGAACTTTTTTCTCGAAAAATTGGTTCAGTTTTTGTTTCTTAACCCTACTCATTCTTAATTTTGCCTGCGTTGTGTTCACAATACAAACATGCATGTAACGCGGCTTGTTTGGTTACAGTTCTTAACGCAGACTTTGCAGAATTGCAAGTTTCGTCCACAAAGAGTTTCTACCTCAAGGTCAAACGGACAATCAACACTTTTACCGAGAGGTTCTTGAAAAACTTCGAAAAAAAGGGTCATTCGTGTCATCACCTCAAGGGAACTCATTTTAGGACAGTCGAAAACATTCAAACGGCTGTAACCGACCAGCTGAAGGCTATTCCAGTATCGGAGTTCGAGCACTGCTATGAGTAATGGAACTTTTATGGAGTTATAACAAGCTCTGCTTTAAGATAAAATTTCATGAAAAGAATCGCGAAAAAAAGACATAGTTCTCTTTGTCTGATTGGACGTAAACTAATGCTAAATAGAAAACAATTACCAGGCCAGCGAAATTCTAAACCATTTATTCAATGTTCACCAATATTACGTAGAATGAAAAACGTTCAACCATGGACTAGCTGATAAGCTAAATTTAAATAAATCAGCTGTAATCGTTTTTGAAAGATAATTTTTGGAAAACCAGAATGAAACCTACGGGAAAGTTGATATTTCCTAAAAAACATCAATGTCTACAGTGTCTTCAACCATAAACTACTCTTCATTATACAGGGTGTTCATTTTAAGACGGCTCAAATGCATTTCATGCTTAAACGGTTGATCTGAGCAAGAAATGGTAGAGGAAAAATTTTGTTGCCCGTCATCTCTAGTTTCAGAATATGTGACTTGATTTTTAGATTTCTGCCCGCATACGCGGCTGACGCAAGATCAAAAGTGAAGGTTCGCTGTTGACCCCCATTTTCATATACACACTTTTAAAGAGTATAAAAAATTATGAAAGAAACCGGAAATCGCAATTCGATATCTTCAAAATTAAAGGTGCTAGGCCATTTCAAAATCTGATATTTATTAATCATATTTCAATTTTTTAACTTGTTATCAAAGAGAAAGAAGAGCACGCGATAGCTCATTTTTATGTATTTTTTCATCCCCTTTCTACTGAAAATATTACCAAGGCAGTAAAGCTAGTATTTTTCTTAATATCGGGGAAATAAGTAGTTTTCCGAGTGATTTTTCTAAGAAAAATCAAATGTTAAGAGCTTTAGATGTTCTCAAGCATACATAAAATGGGTAAAAAATAATTTTACATCTGTTACAAACAAGAAGGTTTAATAATTATTTGGTAATTTTTGGGAGAGTTGCGTTTAATTACCAAAAAAAAATTGGAAACCTGCCACATATTTAAGTGATCAATATCTTTCAAGTAAAGGATCAAACTTATTCCTTAATTTATCAAATAATGCACTTTCGCAGCTTGTGCAGCATGTACTGTGCCTTCAAAGGTAGCCTCTTCTGGCTCACAAGCCAGGTTAGCCAGAAGGTTATTAACTGCTCCCTGTATCTGAGGAGGCTTATACTCTTTAAATTTGGGCATGCGGACAGGAATCTAAAATCAAGTCACATATTCTGAAACTAGAGGTGACGAGCAACAAATTTTTTCTCTACCATTTTTTGCTCAGATTAACCGTTTAAGCATGAAATGCATTTGAGCCGTCTCAAAATGAACACCCTGTATAAGCGATAAAATCGGACAATAAAACTAAAATTTCAAATTTTAGGGCAAAAAAAAATACCCAAAAAATTAACCACAACATTTCAAAACTTTTTATTTCCAATAAGAACTCAAATTTCAAAAAATTGGGTCACATTGATCTTTTACAAATCGGCAAGAGAAAATACCACAAAAAAGGTGATATAAATACCTAGTTTATTATTTTCTTTTTAATAAAATTATCATAAACAAATACCCACTAAATATTTTGTACAAGAACACACAGAATTTCTGTTACCAACTATCTATAGTTGTTGGTAAAAAGTATAATGCCGCGTATATAATACGATGATTTGGTTAGCTGAGCAGAAAAATATTTGGAACAAAGATATGGTGGTTAAACATGCGTTGATTTGCGCATGAAAGAGATTGAACACTTGTTCAAGATTTGTACAAATCATGGGCGAAGTAGCAGAAAATTCATTCTATAGTTCTGTGATTGATATCGTAACAAAAATTGCAGACTGCTGCATTCAGTTACTAGTAAAATAATCGTCTTCATTCAAAAAAAAATGTGGTATCATGGCCGGAAGTTGTAACTTCAATATTAATAATGTAAGGGACGGAATTGTGGGTTTGGTGAATTGTAATTATATTTTCTTTTAGAATTAAATTGTTATACATAGAGGACGTAACACGATACCTATAATGTAGTCTTAGAATGCATAGTCAGGAAGTTACTAGGAGCATTGTTCGCGCTGCCGACGGAATGGTGGGGGTCTAGAGAGTGGTGTGTGTGTGTAGAGTGCGTCTATGTGGGTCTGTGTGAGAGGTAGTATGACAGAAAAGAAGAAAAGGAAAACAGAACAGTGAGTGCGAGCGAAAGGAGTGGCTGGTGCTGAGTGCGAAAAACCCTGACGAAGACGAGAAGATTTTTGGCCAGGAATGGGCAAGCTGCAGGTGTTGGCGGCGGGTAAGCCAAATCTGTCTATGGTCTTTGGGGTGCCACTCTCTGGTCCCGGTTGGCAGGGCGACGGGCGGTAAGGGGGAACTCCTGTTTTAGTAGTTGTTTTTATCCTTTTTAGTTAATTTACATATTTGCAATTTACGTGTATTATTAGTTAATTTAATAATTATTAGTCAAGGGTTTTTATGTAAGATAATAAAGTTTTAAAGTGTCGACCAGGTGTTCTTTTTTTCTAATTGAAACCCCTAAAGTCTGGAAGGAGGGTTGAAGCGTTACAATAATATTCAAACAAATAAAACGTAGCTACAATCAGGACTTAAACTGAAAAATTCCTAGTTACAAGTCCACACTCATAACCACTCTAACCACCCCAGATCCGAATTTATCAAACAAGAAAGATTGGTAAGCAAATACACTTTTATCCAATATATTTATTCTAAAATTGCTATTTAAAAACCGAAGTAGCTAGTATTTTTATTATTTATTTTTTTTTTTTAATTTAAGGCAATATCTGTGATTATTGGCGCACAGAGCTTTTTACAGTACTCTGCCAGCCTCTGGTTACTAGATCACCATGGACAGTAAGCTATAAGAAGCTCCTAGGGAGTGAAAATCTAAGGACCTAGCAGCTGGTTTCGAATCCAGGATCTCTGCAAGCAAGAAAAATGGAAGAAAAGGTACGGACCGCTAGATCAGCGTTTTTCTGATAACCAAAGATGGTTATTTAAAGTGATAATGGTAAATGGGGACACTTATGGTAATATCTCAACGAAGATAATTAAGAAATTAAGGAAAATCAATAGCACGGTAGAAACAGTCAAAAAAAAGGAAGTATTATTTCAGTGGAATTCACTATTTCAATAAAATTGGGTTATTCACAATGCATTATAATGTAACTAATTTAATAGTGAAATTGAACTTCTCACTGACGTGCCCCCCCACCACGTTTCACCATGTTCCTAAAGTATTGCCAACTTTGGGATATTTAATTATCCGGAAACCTTTTACTCAATAGAGTTAATAGAACAATATTATATTTATTAAATACATACTTTATAATACAAACGTAATGTTGATGAAAAACAAAAAAAGAACTGTTTAAAGACATACCAGGAAAATTGCCAATTAATATAAAAAGAGCAAAATTTGTAATAGCAGGAGTTCAAACCAATGTCGCCCAAGGGTGTTCACACATCACCTTGACTGTCACATATTCCATGTCAAATCAACACGGGATCTGAACCTCACCATCTCAGATTTTCTTGAAATTTGGCACATGTGTACTATTGGTATAGACTTGGAAAAATATGAAATTTTACTGTGATATGTCAACTGGCTCCTGAGTTACAGGGCTGTAAAGTTGCCAAAAATGGGCTGAAAAACAGGGAACCCCCGTGTTTTTGAATTACTGTAGAAGCTTTCCTAATTGAGCTACAGACTTGGGATTGGTGTCATTTTATAGCATATATAATGCCCTTTCCTGTGATATGCGACACCATATGGGTTAGGATAAATAAAGTTTGTTAAATTTAAATTTAAAATTTAAATTTTTTAAAAAGTACATATTTTAAAATTAATTCCATGAATAGATAGTAGTGTTATGAATCACTGGGCAAAATATTAATTTGGGATGACAATGGCTTCATTGTTAAAAAAATTTAAGACTAAAGCTCCAATCCGATTAATTCAACTCTGAATTCATGTTAATACAATAATGCTAATAATAATTCCACTAATAAGACCAAAGTAAAACATACTGTTAAGTAATAGGATCTCTTTATTATTTTAAGCTTGAAAAGGCTTCATTTGTTTGACATGCATCACTTTCTAGTAGGACATATGTAAGTTCTTCCAGTCAGAGTCACAGGATCAATTTTTATCAAAACATCCACTACTGAGACCCAAAGAATATCGGCATTTCTTGGATGCGAGATGATTTAGAGGGTCCAGCTGGATGAAGAAAAGTTACTTTTACTTCATCAAGTTCTTCATTTTTCTCTAAAACATATCCAAGCCACCAGTTTCTTTATAGACTACACTGATATAACCTGATATGTCGGCTAATTTTAGTTTATCAGGGAATTTTGAAACTTCCATTTCGCAAGCTTCTGAGTTCATAGAAAAGTTTTTAACCAATATTTTGGATTTACTTCTGGGAATGAAAGCATGGTATTGCTGTGTTCCTTTAATAGCCAATGCTTGAGCAAACCGATTTTTTAAAAAACACTCAGATTCAACATAGTCTTCCTGGGTTGAATATGCAAAGTCTATGTTGGTGATGTTTTCTACTGTCCACTCAAAAAGTTGTAGTGAAGTTTGGATTTGATTTCCATAGGGTCATTGCAAACTGGCACGAACTGCCAGTCTCGTTACCGAACCCCATACGCCATCACAAGGCCCTTTGCCGACTTAAACCAACTTAAAGAGGCTGTTATCTCAGCCAAAGAAGACTGTTCTTGAACAAAGATATTGAATTGAATTATTTTTGTATAATTTGATTAACTGCATAATTTCATTAAAATATTATAATTAATATGAATAATTACTGTAATCATAATTATTAATTCTAAAAATGATTTCAAAATCAATATTTTAAATCTTAATAATTATTAATTATGATTCATTGATTCATTATTACTATTTTCAATTTATTTATTACTTTAATTAATTAAAATATATTTTCCATGAAAAGGAGCTTTAGTTTTAATTTTTTTAACAATGAAGCCATTGTCGTCCCAAATTAATATTTTGCCCAGTGATTCATAACTAAGGAACGGATTTTTATGTATTAAAAATGCCAAATATTTAATTAAAATATGCATTTATTTTCGTCAATTATGTGGAAAATATGTGATTTTCTTAAAATATTTTCTGGAATATTTAAGTAAAATGGACATTTTTTTTTAAGAAAATGGATTTTTTTTTTTTGGTGGGGGGGGCAAGTTATAATTATTTATACAAGAAAAGAACATTTTTACAATATATAATAATTTATTAGGAACAAAATAATTTGTTTTTACAAGTTATAATGATTTATACAACAAAGAACATTTTTACTATTTATAAAAAGATGTTAAATTTTCAATTTTGAAAACTTCACTCTTCGAAATTGTTTGCAACCACATGAAATTTCAAATGTTGGAACGTAAAGTGACGACGATCTGGGCGTAAGATGGACTTGTAACGACTAAAAGATCGTTCAACATCTACAGATGTTATAGGTGCCTTGCTGAAAGAAGTTATCTCGTTGGTTGTAAAGGGTACACGATGTTCTGAGGTGACTTCTGTTCCACTGATAATATCAGAAATCTGGCAGATGGTCCCACCCTTTGTTCTTGCTCAGTACTTCTAACAGTTTTGATCTGATCAGATCTCCCTTATTCCCAGGTATTCCTTCCACCTTTTCGATGTCTTTTTTAACGTTAGACACGTTTTCTGTCAGTCGAACATTTTGGGACTCAAGTTGGGTAATGGCTTGTGCAAGAAATACGCAATTGTCAGAAAAGAATACACTAAGTGACCGAACGAAATGAATTGGACACTTCAACGAACGAGCTGAAAGAACAGACAACTTCAAAGAACTAACAAGTGCCCGTCACTGTTTAGCAGCATTCTGTGTAAATTACAATAACCATTGTACCCACTGTGATTCATAGCCCTACAGTCTGTGGTTCACAGTTCCTGTCAACCACCTCCCAATTATGAAAATATGCCCAAAATGAAAAATATGAAAAAATCTGTACATATTTTGATTAAATATGTAGAAATATTTATTTATTTTAATCAAATATGTATAAATATGCGATAACATCCAAATATGTGGAAATATGTGAAATAAAAGTAGACTCAAACGGCTTAAAAAGTGTCAGTATGAATACTTCTAGTTGAAAAACGTCTGTAAATTGCCTAGAAAAAATTATGTAAATACATACGAATCCGTTCCCTATTCATAACACTACTAGCTATTCATAGAATTAATTTTAAAATTTTAAAATATGTACTTTTTAAAAAATTTTAAATTTAAATTTAACAAACTTTATTTATCCTAACCCATATGGTGTCGCATATCACAGGAAAGGGCATTATATATGCTATAAAATGACACCAATCCCAAGTCTGTGGCTCAATTAGGAAAGCTTCTACAGTAATTCAAAAACACGGGGTTCCCTGTTTTTCAGCCCATTTTTGGCAACTTTACAGCCCTGTAACTCATAAACCAGTTGACATATCACAGTAAAATTTCATATTTTTCCAAGTCTATACCAATAGTACACATGTGCCAAATTTCAAGAAAATCCGAGATGGTGAGGTCAAAAATGGTCTTTTTTTGTGTTGATTTGACATATAATAAATTCCCATATAATAAAACCCATATAATAAATTCCAAACAGTATTAATGAAAATGTAATGATGTATAATTACTTAAATGATATTATTGTTACCAAATTTCAATAAACTACATGCTTTTTCATAAGTTTCAAAAATGGCTGAAATTACGAGCTGAAGTATGAATGAATTGTTGGGTACTTGCTGATTTGTATAGCATTTGTCGTTTTATTTCTGATTGGGAAGGGTTACTTCATAAAACGTTAAGTTCAATTAATTCAAAAACTGAAGCCTGTCAGAAATAGAGAGACGAATGAATGAGTTATGATGTGCAAAAATCAACAATCCTATTCTGCAAAATATTAACCAATTGAAAAAGAGAAAAGTATTCAACAATGTGGAAGAGAATTAAAAAATTAAATAGAAATAAATTATATTCTTTAAAATAAAACTTCAAGATGGCGCTGCCTTTGAACCTATTCATTCCCAATTCGCTACAAAGAAACGTATGCTCACGATAAGATGGATACTGAATATTTAATATCAAAACATAATAAAATATTAAAGAAACTAACAATAAATTCAATTTCTTACCTTTTTTTAAACTCTTTACATCTTATTAAATCAAAAAGAATTTCACAGAAACAAATGACCGGCATTTGGCACTGAATCATTTTTCACTAATTTTAACAATGATTACAACTTTACATGCAACGAAACGGAATGTTAAACACTAAGAGTTAAATTAAAAACAAATAAATCTAAACAATTATAAAAAATACTCTTAAACCACTTAACAATTTAAAAAAGTATCACCAGAAACTAGAATAGGATACCGTTTAAGACAAGATGGACGCCGCTAACTGACCCAGGGACATCACTGCCACCAGTTATTAAGGATATATAAGTAGTGTTGCCAACTTAAAATAATTATTGAAAAAGTTCCCTAGTAAATAATATAGAAGAATATTATCTTCAAAGAGATTAACACTTTGTAAACAAAAGAAGCCATTGGATATGTTCCAGCTCTTTGTTTACTTTCATAGAGCTATCAAATGTATTTACACAAGATCTGTACATTAGTGTGTTTGTGTTTTTTTTTAATCTGTGGGCACAGCTATTAAACTTAAATATTTTCGTAAATTTTTAGACTAAACTTGTTTTTTGTCAAATGAAAAATATCTAAATTTACTTTTAATTTAGAAAAAGCGAAATTGAGAGACACAAAAATTTCTTTAAAATAAAATGCTTTTTAATGGCAGGTGTTATACTAGAAAAGTCTTTATAAATCATAGTTTTCTCAACAGAGAGGGAAACCTACCGTAACCTCTTTCAAATTAACTTATGCTAGAAATGATTAAAACTGTCCGGTAGGGCAGTTGTATAAGGGTTGATCATCAAAAACTGCACGAAAAAGCGTAACGTTGAAAAACACCCAACTTTGACAATTTTTTTCTCTTTTTCTATAAAAGATAAAATTCCCAATTTTTCTTTATAATAAAGGACAAATCCTCCTTTATAACTGTAATTTTTTTGAAACAACCTAGATTTGATAGATTTTGAGAAAAAAGATGCTGAAAATGAGCAAAAACGGCTTTTTCAAAAATTCTTCTTCTTCTTGTTACCTATTTTGTAAACTGCGTAGCGCCTAAACGCGTGAACCGATTTTCATGAATGAGGTGTCATTCGAGTCTGAATTTTATGTAGATGTGCCTTTTGGGGGTCTCGACGCTGTACATCGAATGGTAGAGGAGTTAGGCCCCTTTATGTAAGGCCCCCTCCAAAATTATTATCATTAATTACTCTGTAAATCTTAGCCCGATTTTGATAAAATTTGGTAGGATGACAGGGTTAGGGCTCCCATACGTAACAATAAAACGACGATCTGCTCTTACACTTGTTAAGGGGAAGTATAGCAATCGTTTCAAATTATCGAAACATGAACCGATTTTCATGAATGAAGTGTTATTCGAATCGAAATTTTGTACAGATTTGCACTTTAAAAGTCTCGACGCTGTGCCTCATAAGGAGGGGAGTTTGCCCCACCCAAGTAAGGCCCTTTCTAAAACTATTATTACCAATATTTCTATGACGCTTAGTCCGATTTTGATAAAATTTAGCAAGAAGAAGTGGTTAAAGCTCCTCTACGTGGCTGTCAAGTGCCATCATGCTTATAAAAAAAATTAAAATTGTTAAATAAATGAACAAAAAATGTTCTATTTTGCATATTTTTTTCAAATTTGAAATTTTAGCAAATCTATATATACTAGTAATTGAAAATTTGACATTGCAATAATTTGGCTTAAATTTTGGACCGAAAAAGCTTAGTTCCTTCAAGATTCTGGGTTCGAATCCCCAGCTGTTGGCCCTCAGATTTTCATCTTCTAAGAGATTCTTTATAGCTAACTGTATGATAATGCACAGTGTAGTTTGTAACGAGAGAACACTGGTCGGAGGCTAAAAAGTGGACTGAAGAAAAAGTTTCAAGCTATAATGACTGCAGATGTTATCCCGTTATTAAAGTGAAATAAGTTTAATAACTTGTCAGGACTTAAATTATAAGATGAAGGTTGTTCAATTGGCGGAGAAATCGTTCATTAAAAGAACATTTTATTGGTGTTCTCTTCGTTTCGGGTATAATTAGTGTCCTTCATCAGGAGCTTCTAAATATTGACTCAAGAGATAATTAAACGACAGAACAAACAAACATGTGAAATAGTGCAAAGAAAAGTTAATATAAAAAACTTGAAAAAGGTTTAATTTCATTAAAAAAAATTGATAAATAAAAAAATATAATCAGAAATTAATTAAATAGTAATTATTAAGAGTAATTTGGGAGTTAAAGTACGAGAGGCACTATTTATATTTTGGCCTAATAATAAAAAAACAGTAATTTGTCATTGAAAATGACTTTATTGTTTTTCAAAATATTCTCCTTTATGATCTATACACTTCTGCATGCGTTCGAACCACTTGTCAAAGCATTTTTTCCATTCCGCTTGAGACACCTCCAAAACATGGTTTTTGAATGCATCAACGGCTTCTTCTGCTGACGAGAATCGTTGTCCACGTAATTTATTCTTGACGTTCGGAAACAAAAAGAAGTCATTTGGTGCCAAATCAGGACTGTACGGCGGATGACCCCATTAATTCGATTTTTTGAGTGCTCAAATAGTCGGTTGTTAGACGAGATGTGTGTGACAGCTGGCAGCTGTCTTGATGAAGAGTGATCCGACGGCGCTTGTTTGTTTTCCTTATTTCATCGAAGACTTCCGGCAAACAAATGGTTTTGTGCCATTCAGGAATTGACCGTTCTACGTTCCTCTAAAGGCACTGTTGCCACATGACCGGTTTTTCCGAAAAAACAGGCGACCATTTGTTTCAGAAGTGCTTCGAGCGCGAAAAACTTTTGTTGGATTTGGTTCATCTTGAAACACCCATACAGTCGACTGCTGTTTAGTTTCCGGCTCATACCCATATATCCATGATTCGTCACCTGTTACAATTTTATATACGTCTTTTGAAGCACCGCCATTGTAATTTCTTAAGCATTTGTTTGCACCAATCGACACAAGCATCTTTTTGAGATTTTGTCAGATTATGTGGGATCCAACGAGAACAAACCTTTTTTCACGGCTAAATGATCATGCTATATTTTATATATGCTGGTAGAACTAATGCCTAAGGTTGCCTCAATCTCACAGTATGTCACATGACGATGTTATTAGTTTTTGCACAGCATCAATGTTTTCTCGACACAACAACTGATTTTGGACGACCTTCACGACTTTCGTCGGTGAGCGAACAACCACCACGATTGAGTACGTTATACCAGCGTTTCACAGTGGCAAAGGGTGGGCCTTTATCGCCAAAAGTTGATCGATGCAGTCCTGTCTTGATAATAGCACGAAAATTTTCACGAGTTAATTCCCATTTTTTCGCTGAGACACAATTTTCAAGTGACTGTAAACAACACAAATCGCGCTCAAATAACAAAACGTTCTGAAGAAGGTTATGGTCAAAAATGTTGAAACTTTCAAGTGGAAACGTCAGATAGCACCTGATAACACTCAGTGTTGCCAAGGCTCAAAATATAAGTAGTGCCACTCGTATATTGTACATTACAACGCATCACAAATTCTATTTACCTGATGCAGGTTTTACGTAACGTTTAGCACAATGAAACAAAAAGTTGTAAGCAATTACTGTAGAATGAAAACGCTTTTACAGAGAAACAGGTTGGTATCGAACCCGTAGGTTTTCTCTGTGCTGGTTAATAAATTTTGTTCAATTAACTTAAAACGCTTATTACTTCATTTATGAATAATATTTTTGGTGAATTACGACTGATAATTAATTCTAATTTATGTACAATCTTGTATTTCCAATTTTTTTTTTAAATTTTGTTATTTGTTTATTTATTTTGCAACCGTATGCAGTACAATAAGCAAAAGAGATGAGTGATAAGGACAGCACAAATTCATATGCGCGCATATATATGTCCATACATATAAGCGCACATGCATGTGCGCCAAGGGCGTGAGTGGAGTGAACGACGACCATCCATCCAGTGATGGAAGCCGTTAGTTCGCCAGATTGGCAAGCTTACACAGCAACCATCCTAGGAGGTCGGCGTTATATGTTGAGATGATCGCGTGGCCACCGCTGTGGATTTAAAGGAAGTGTTGTAGTAGACATGTTGTGGATCAGAGGGTTGTAATGACGTCTATATATTTGAGTGGAGTTTTGTGTAACGAGATTGGGACTATTTCAGAGACGAGAGGAATATTTAGATCATAGTGTATAGTATGATTGGAGACGTAGAAGGGAGCGTTAACTATTGTCCTCAGGATTTTAGATTGTAAGGTCTGAAGTCGGTTGATGTTCGTTTCTTTAGCGCTTCCGTAGAGTTGTATTCCGTACGTCCATATTGGGGCAAGTAGAGCGGTATATAGTGTTCGTTTGTTCGTCAGGGTCAGTTTTGATCGTTTGTCGAGTTGTCTTTTCAACATTTTATACATAATTCGTTTGAGTCTCGTTGGTGGGTTCCATCTTAGTCGTTTATCAAGATGTAGTCCGAGATATCGTACTTGGTTAGTAATTGGTATTGAAGTATTGTGGAAGGAGAGAGGAGGGAGAGTTTTCTTGTTTAGAGTGAATACTATGTATTTAGATTTCAATTCATTCACTTTGATTCTCCACTTTTGCAGCCAAGGCTCGAGAAGATTTAGGTGTGATTGGAGAGCACGGCTTGCTATTACAGGATCCAGATGAGGAGAAAGAATTGTCGTCGACGAATGTGAAAGTAATTGTAGTCGGGTGAGTTGGTAAGTCGGCAGAATAGAGAATATAAAGTAAGGGGGCTAGAATGCTTCCTTAAGGAACTCCAGCGAGTATTGGAAGGATAAGAGAAGTAGAAAAGCCTTGTTTGACTTGGAAGAAACGGTCGAAGAGATAAGATTTAAGAATGAGATAAAAGGTAGAAGACAGTAGGCGTTTGAGTTTATAAAGTAGTCCTGCGTGCCATACCCTGCCGAATGTCTGAGATATGTCAAGGAAGACACCCGGGCAATACTGCTTTAATTCAAGGGAAGTAACGATTACATCCACTTCTCGATGTGCTTGGAGAACAGTCGAGTGGCAACTCCGAAAACCGAACTGATGGTCAGGAATGATATTTAAAGGGGCTATTTCAGTTTGGAGGCGGAGTAGTAGAAGTTTCTCGAGGACTTTCACCAGGATGGGTACAAGGCTGATGGGTCGGTAAGGGCTGGGGAAATGAGGTTTATTTGGTTTAGGGATCATTGTTACAGAAGAGAATTTATAGAGAATAGGAAAGTAAGTGGTTCGAAGTACAGCATTATAGAGAGTAGTTAGAAATACTATTGCTTTCCTGGAGAGTTGTAGCAGGATGTTAGCGGTAATCAGATCATAGCCCACTTCCAAATTTTGAGAATAAAATTTGTTTTGCTTAAAATCGTTATCAAAAAAAAAAAAAAGATTTCAGATGTATGAGCAACTAGAAGCTAATTCACCTAAACATTTATTGTAGTTATTAAAAAATAAAAAAAAATAAAAAAAAAGGTCAGTTTCTCAGCACGCAATCTATATTCTCTAACATGACTTGGGGGGACTCCATTAAGAGTTCTTACGTAGTATATATAATCACCAGGCTACCCAACTAAACAGTCTGGACTACCAAATCAATGTTGAACTTATTTAAAACGACTATGAAAAGTCCATGGGTCTTATCTAAGACAACATTATCAGATAAGACTATGTTAGTCCAGAATTATTAATAATAAAGACAAATTTCTGAATGCTATTTCTGTTAATTATTATTCTTACCGCCAGTATTACCACCACAAAAGTTCTGTAATTTGAAATTATGACCTCATTTCTTTTAATTTGTAAGCATTATTTTCAAAATTTGACCGAATTCCCATGCCTTGATAAATTCATACAGAGCTTTGGCAGGTTCGATTCTCCACTTCTGCGGCTCACTGCATTTTTCTTTAATGGAGTCATTTAATTTGGTACAAACAATTATTACGAGAGACACTACTTATATTTTGAGCCTTGGCAACACTGAGTGTTAGGTGCTATCTGACGTTCTTGAAAGTTTGACATTTTTGACCATAACCTTCTTCAGAACGTTTTGTTATTTGAGCGCGATCTGTGTTGTTTACAGTCACTTGAAAATTGTGTCTCAGCGAAAAAATGGGAATTAACTCGTGAAAATTTTTGTGCAATGATTTATTGACGTGGATTATCAAGACAGGAGTGCATCGATCAACTTACTTCCCACTTTTGGCGATAAAGCCCCCATCCTTTGCCACTGTGAAAGGCTGGTATAACGATTTCAATCGTGGTGGTCGTTCGCTCACCGACGAAAGTCGTGAAGGTCGTCTAAAATCAGTTGTTGTGCCAGAAAACATTGATGCTATGCAAAAACTAACAATGCAAGATCGTCATGTGACATACTGTGAGATTGAGGGTTGCCTTAGGCATTAGTTCCACCAGCATATATAAAATATTGAATGATCATTTAGCCGTGAAAAAAGGTTTGTTCTCGTTGGATCCCCACATAATCTGGCAAAATCTCAAAAAGATGCTCGTGTCGATTGGTGCAAACAAATGCTTAAGAAATTACAATGGCTGTGCTTCAAAAGACGTGTATAAGATTGTAACAGGTGACGAATCATGGATATATGGGTATGAGCCGGAAACTAAACAGCAGTCGGCTGTATGAGTGTTTCAAGATGAACCAAATCGCAACAAAAGTTGTTCGCGCTCAAAGCACTTCGAAACAAATGGTCGCCTGTTTTTTTTCGGAAAAACTGGTCATGTGGCAACAGTGCCTTTAGAGGAACGTAGAACGGTCAATTCTGAATGGTACACAACCATTTGTTTGCCGGAAGTCTTCGATGAAATAAGGAAAACAAACAAGCGCCGTCGGATCATTCTTCATCAAGACAGCTGCCAGCTGTCACACATCTCGTCTAACAACCGACTATTTGAGCACTCAAAAAATCGAATTAATGAGTCATCCGCCGTACAGTCCTGATTTGGCACCAAATGACTTCTTTTTGTTTCCGAACGTCAAGAATAAATTACGTGGACAACGATTTTCGTCGGCAGAAGGAGCCATTGATGCATTCAAAAACCATGTTTTGGAGGTGTCTCAAGCGGAATGGAAAAAATGCTTTGACAAGTGGTTCGAACGCAAGCAGAAGTGTACGAGGGTCGTTTGAAAAGTCCGTGCAAAGTCAGAGAGATAGCACCACTGGCGCGTATCGAGGTTATGTTTAGTTAGTAGCATCTCTTGGAAGAACACACACCAAGTTTCAGCCAGATCGGTCTATTTCTTTGTGTTTGGCATTCGTTTGAATAGAGGAAGTCGAGTGATTTTCAAAAAATGGACGAAAAAGAATTTCGTGTGTTGATTAAACACTACTTTATGAAAGACAAAACGACTCAGGAGACTAAAGAGAAGCTTGATAAACATTATGGTGACTCTGCACCTTCGTTTAGAACAGTATATAAGTGGTTTCAAAATTTTCGGAGTGGCCATATGGGCACAAGTGACGCTGAACGTTCTGGACGCCCTCTTGAGGTTACTACTCCAGAAATCATTGATAAAATCCATGATATGGTGATGGATGACAGAAGAGTGAAGGTGCGTGAGATTGCTAGTGCTGTGGGCATCTCGAATGAACGGGTACATAATATTTTGCATCAACATTTGGACATGACAAAGCTATCCGCAAGATGGGTGCCGCGATTGCTCACGCTTGACCAAAAACGAAATCGTGTGAAGTGTTGCAAGGACGGTTTGCAGCTGTTCCAGAAGAATCCGCAGGACTTTAAGCGTCGTTTCGTCACTGTGGATGAAACATGGATACATCACTACACTCCTGAGACCAAAGAACAATCTAAACAATGGGTTACCAAGGGGGAATCTGCGCCAAAAAAGGCGAAGACCGTTCCTTCGGCCGGAAAGATTATGGCGACTGTCTTTTGGGATTCGCAAGGAATAATTCTCATCGACTATCTGGAAAAGGGTAAAACTATTACAGGTGCATATTATTCATCGTTATTGGACCGTTTGAAAACTGAGCTGCAAGAAAAACGCCCACGATTGGCCCACAAAAAAGTCCTTTTCCATCACGACAACGCACCAGCTCACACCTCAGCAGTTGTGGTCGCAAAATTAATGGAAATAGGGTTCCAACTCGTTTCACATCCCCCCTATTCTCCAGACTTGGCTCCCTCGGACTACTATTTGTTCCCCAATATGAAGAAATGGCTGGCGGGAAAAAGATTTTATTCAAACGAGGAGGTGATTGCAGAAACGAATGGCTATTTTTCAGACTTGGACAAATCCTATTATTCGGAAGGGATCAACAAACTAGAGCAGCGTTGGACGAAGTGTATAAGCCTAAAAGGAGACTATGTTGAAAAATAAAAAAGGTTTACCCCTAAAAATTAAGTAGTTTTTATTTTTGCACGGACTTTTCAAACGACCCTCGTATAGATCATAAAGGAGAATATTTTGGAAAACAATAAAGTCATTTTCAATGGCAAATTACTGTTTTTTTATTATTAGGCTCAAAATATAAATAGTGCCGCTCGTACAACAGTTGCCTTTGTAAATAGACAGCAAGGTAGATGAGGTAGGGGCTAAGATAAAATTAAATCACAGATTATAAAATTTATATGGGAAAAACAAGGCTATTGTTTCTTGGAAGATTGGTAAAATGTTCTTTGAAAACATTAAATACAATCGACAGGAAATAATTAAGATATCTTAGAAGTCGAAATAAATTCTTCATATCTTAAAGTGTAATGGAGTCTTTGTTTCAGGTTAGATTCATCGCCAGATAGAGCGTTATTAAGATATTGCTCGCTCTTCTCTAGTAAGCAATTTTGCATACATTATCTTTCGAAGTTCCTTTTTAATAATCTTTATTTCTAAAAAAAAGACTAAAAATAAATATATAAATAACTTATAACCTCCCTTTCTTGGTCTTAGAGATCCAGTCAGCATGTCCCTCTTTTGGAACGCAGGCCACATTACTTCATTTTGTTTTCTCTAATCTCTTTTCAGCCTGTTTTGCCAGTGCAGTAACCTAACGGCCCATTTCAGTATACTGACCACGTACTAATTTATCAAATAGGCCATTAACCTGTCATGCAAAAGATCGCTTGCGCCCTAACTATATTAATCTTTTAATTAATAATTTTTCTTTTTTTTTAACACTAAACCTACCACGACCGATCAATTGACCGTTTTTTAAATTTGGTTTAAATTTTCTAATTACAGCGTTATCATACCGCCATTAAACTTCAAGACTTTTCCTAAAATATGAATACAATTGTTTTTTTAATATTCACTTCTTTTCCTAATAATTGAGAAAAATATATAGTTCGTCTTAACTACCGCGACCGGTCATTTGACCGGCTGAATATTTTCATTTTATTTACTTATTTTAATATTTTATTTTATTATTATTTTTTTTTTGTAACAGAATTCTCTCGAAAACTCAATTTGATAATGGATTTATCGGATTAATGTTTGCATGTGGTGCATATGAGGCCAAAAATGTACGATATTGCCCTTTTCTATGGAACAAAAAATTGGGATGAGCATTCTTCTCAAACAGTGTGAGCAGAAATGTGTAGACGGAAATTGTGAGGTTTATTCGAGTGGATCAAAGAAATCATCGTTTACAAACCGATAAATTTGCTTTGATTTCTAAATTTTGGAACAAATTCGTAGAGAACAGTCAAAACAGTTCTAACCAAGAGCATATATCTCTTCCAAGGACAATATTGTTCCCAAAAAAGTCAAGATGGTAGATTTACTCAGTACATGCCCAAATAAACCGTACCAATTTTGGCCAGCGATCGATGTAGTAATGAAAGGTTTTCCATATTTGGGAAAAAACTTGAAAGCAGAGAACCTTCAGTTCCACTTGGGGAGTTGGTCGCTCTGAAATTAGCAGAAATGTATACAGCTCGTGGAAGAAATATAACCGTAGAAAATTTCGGAGATGGCCTCAACAAATAGTTTTCAATATCCTAGACTTAGCCCCGGGATAAATGCATGGATTTTGTATTTTAAAAAAAACTACCGGAAGTGAAATTTCAAGGCAAACCTTTATATTACCATTGCAAAAGCATGACAAATATTAGTACAAGAACAAGTGGTCGGAAAATAGCCAAATAAGATACTGCACAGGCAATTAGACTAAAAAATGCAGCCTAAACTGTAAAAAATACGTATGCGGGAAATGTGCAATTGAGAAGCCAATAATTATAAAAAATGATGCACAAAAGAGTAAAATCTACGAGATTTATTTTTAAACAAAAGAAACTATGCTTTTCTCATTGTTAAATAATTATTATCTTTATTGTAAACAAAGAAATTTAAGTAAATTCAGTAGAGAGTGCTATCGTTGGGTAGCTTCTCTCCTCCCGCAACAGTTCATCTTGTTTACCTATTTACTTATTGTATATATTTATACAGATTGTAAATTACAAAATAAATTTAAAAAAAAAAAAAAAAAGTAATTTTAAAGTCCGGTCATTTGACCGGTCACGGTAGGAATAGTTATGCATAAATGTCGGTAGGTTTAGTGTTAAAGAAGACTGAGCATTCAAATATTTCAAAAATCGGTAATAATATCGATCTGATATTATATTCAGCTTGCTAATGCTTACATAATATGTGCACGGAGTTGTAATAAGTTTTGAGTTCCTTGCTCTAACTCTCTGGAAGTATTAACACCCAAATTATTTTCGACCAACAATATTTATGAAATATTATTTTCAGCTTGTTTATTTTCACTAATTACGTAATAAAAATTCTTTAAAAAATAAAATAAAAGAAGTTTTTAAAGCAAAAAGATTTTAAAAAAAATATATATCAGGGCGTATCCATACCTGAATACCTCAATAGGTTAAAAAAGTCAAAAGATATAACCGGATATACCGGCTTTTAATTCAAACAAGTCAGTTCTTTAAAGGATAACAAGACTTGGAAGGTTATAAGTGACAGAAGGTTAATGTTATTTTCCTACATTATAATTTTTAGATTCTTTAATTGAAAAAAAAAAATAGTTATCAAAATTAAATTATATTTTAAAGAAAACAATAAAATTAAAGAATGATCAAACTGAAATAGCAATAAAAAATGATTGTCCATAGCATGTAAGGGACCCATTTCAGTATATTGTCAGTGAAGAAGTCGTTATTTATATTTGCTCTATGGGCGATTTCCTGCGTGACAATAGTTTAAGAAAACGTTTTATTAAATGCATCAATTTAAAAGTTAATTCAACAATTATTATAAGTGCATAATAATAAAAAAAGAAAAATATATATATACGAAGAAAATAAAATAATTTAAAAAGAGAAGGCTTTTTGTTATAATTATTTACAAATTTTATTCATGAAGCTCAAAGTTTAGTGAATGTTATGCAATTTAGAAATAAAGATATTGCAAAAATTAAGGTCTAATTTTAGTGCAAACTGAGATAAATTTTAAAAGTGATTAAAGCAAGGTTTCTATCTTATTGAAATGGATTTTAATAAATATAAAATTAAAAATTCACTCGAACAGTGAAATTATAAACATTCTCCGCGTTAAATTTGATATTTATTACTATTATTGTTGATTTAATTTAATACAAGAAATCTATGTTTCTTTATAAGAAGAATAGATTCTTAGATAAAAAATATTATTTAAATTAAAAAAAAAAATATTGTCCTTGACCCCTAGTACAAATCAAATACAATAATGTGTGGATTGTTAAAAATCCATAAAAAGGTACAAATTTTCTTAAGCATCCCAAATAATCCCTGAGAAATTTTAAAATAATAAATAATTTATAATGCATGCTAACCTTTCTTTTTTACGATTTGCAATCCGAATAGATATTATTTACAGGTCACTTTCCACTCTTCTTAAGTACTTTCTAGAAAAATCTCGTCGTACACGATACAACATTAAAGATTACAAACAAAGAAAACAGCAAGTATCACAAATAAAAGTTGACTTATTTTACACTATACACACCATTGTTACTACATACGTGACTCACGAACGGACTAGCATAAACTGTTGTGTTATGCTTTTGGAATGGAGCTGGTTTGTATTAGACAGGGAACAGTAGTGCTTTCTGGTGGCTAGGACGTCAACCATTTTCTTATCCCCACCTTTTTTTTACTATCAAGGCACCCTGGACGCCGGATAGCGGTGGTACTGATCAATGGCCTTAGTGCCACGAAGCTGGTCGAGCTTGTTGTTCACGTTGTTGGAGAAAAAATTATACGTTGCTTTGCTTGTTTGTTTTTTTTCGATTAAAATATTGTGGTCGTCCTTTCCCATAGATTAACACTGAGCAGAAGTATCAATTCACAAAATGCAGTTATTTTCCTTAATTTGTTGAAACATTATTAGACGTATTTGCAAACTAATAAGCAATAAAATTATATGTTAGCTTTTAGATTATCAATTACGATATTCGCTAGAGTTAACAGTTTATTTTCACCCAACGCTAATTGGAGTTTTTACAGAAAATAAAGGTTAAACGTTACCCTTAACATATTTGTTATCCTTCTTAACATATTGCAGCCATTTGGTGACTTCTTGCTCAAAAAAGATTGTTTTATCTTTACGTTCAATAAAGTATATCAGAGTGGAGAAGTTACCCAGCGGTAACATTCCAAAAGCATTCTAAATTCTACTGACTCTCTTCATCAGAGAGGAGATCGCGAGGCCACACTGTCTTTTAAGACATCTAGGAAGTGTTCTCTGGAAATGTTCTTGAAGATAGATGTTGTACAAGTAGATTGTGATGTGTTTGAATGTTAAGATGGAATTTTCTGTAACGTGTTTTAGCCACTTGTGTTGCACGAAAGGAGTGTTCAAAGTCTGTGTGAATGGTTTGATTGGTGACGTAGAAAGGAGCGTCAAACTATAGAGCGAAGAATTTTAGACTGCAAGGACTGGATCCTTTGCAGATTTGAGCGTTTGATTGAACCCCACAGATCGATGCCATTAGCCCAGACTTGCTTTAATATACTTACATATTTAAGTCTTTTGCTGTCCAGAGTGAGTAGTCTTTTCAGTTGTCGAAAGCGTCTGTTGAGTTCTGTTCTCTTAAGTCGAGTATGAGAGGATTCCATGTAAGTCTTCTGTCAAGGTAAAGCCCGAGGTAGCGGACTACGTTGACTTGCTAGTAAATGGATAAGATTGTAAAAGACAGGAGGAAGAGTGATACGTCCAAGAGTTAAGGTAATGTTTTCAGATTTTGTTTCGTTCAGTTTGCTAGCCCCATTTTTTGAACCAAGGAGGTGAGGTGAGACTGAAGGTTTCTATGAGCTATTTATGGATCTTTGTTAGTAGATAAGATGGCAGTTTCGTCAGCATAGGGTGAGAAGAGTAGTTTGAGGATGAGTAGGTATGTCTGAGGAGTAGATTGTGTACAGTTCGGGGCCTAGTATGCTGCCTTGCGGAACTCCAGCATGGAATGGAGAAAGAATAGTTCCTACCTTAACTCTAAAATGTCTTTCAGTCAAGTATGATACTTAAAAATCTAGATTAAATTTTCTAATTTTATGATAGAAATTTGTACAAAAAAAAAGTACCTGACTAAAAAGACGTTTTATTCGTTTTTTCTGGTCACTTCAAATTCTCTTAAAAAAACATGTAATTCCCGGTGAAACATTAATTATAACATTGACACGATTACAATTCTTTGATTGAACTACGAAGTTAGAAAATAGAAATAATATTTTACTATATCACATAATGAATTATGATTTATTTTCATTGATAATACGAGGGTCGTTTGAAAAGTCCGTGCAAAGTCAGAGAGATAGCACCACTGGCGCGTATCGAGGTTATGTTTAGTTAGTAGCATCTCTTGGAAGAACACACACCAAGTTTCAGCCAGATCGGTCTATTTCTTTGTGTTTGGCATTCGTTTGAATCGAGGAAGTCGAGTGATTTTCAAAAAATGGACGAAAAAGAATTTCGTGTGTTGATTAAACACTACTTTATGAAAGGCAAAACGCCTCAGGAGACTAAAGAGAAGCTTGATAAACATTATGGTGACTCCTTCGATTAGAACAGTTTATAAGTGGTTTCAAAATTTTCGGAGTGGCCATATGGGCACAAGTGACGCTGAACGTTCTGGACGCCCTGTTGAGGTTGCTACTCCAGAAATCATTGATGAAATCCATGATATGGTGATGGATGACAGAAGAGTGTAGGTGCGTGAGATTGCTAGTGCTGTGGGCATCTCGAATGAACGGGTACATAATATTTTGCATGAACATTTGGACATAACAAAGCTATCCGCAAGATGGGTGCCGCGATTGTTCACGCTTGACCAAAAACGAAATCGTGTGAAGTGTTGCAAGGACGGTTTGCAGCTGTTCCAGAAGAATCCGCAGGACTTTAAGCGTCGTTTCGTCACTGTGGATGAAACATGGATACATCACTACACTCCTGAGACTAAAGTACAATCTAAACAATGGGTTACCAAGGGGGAATCTGCGCCAAAAAAGGCGAAGACCGTTCCTTCGGCCGGAAAGATTATGGCGACTGTCTTTTGGGATTCGCAAGGAATAATCCTCATCGACTATCTGGAAAAGGGTAAAACTATTACAGGTGCATATTATTCATCGTTATTGGACCGTTTGAAAGCCGAGCTGCAAGAAAAACGCCCACGATTGGCCCACAAAAAGGTCCTTTTCCATAACAACAACGCACCAGCTCACACCTCAGCAGTTGTGGTCGCAAAATTAATGGAAATACGGTTCCAACTCGTTTCACATCCCCCCTATTCTCCAGACTTGGCTCCCTCGGACTACTATTTGTTCCCCAATATGAAGAAATGGCTGGCGGGAAAAAGATTTTATTCAAACCAGGAGGTGATTGCAGAAACGAATGGCTATTTTTCAGACTTGGACAAATCCTATTATTCGGAAGGGATCAACAAACTAGAGCAGCGTTGGACGAAGTGTAATCCTAAAAGGAGACTATGTTGAAAAATAAAAAAGGTTTACCCCAAAAAATTAAGTAGTTTTTATTTTTGCACGGACTTTTCAAACGACCCTCGTACATTGGCAGGTGCCATTACCAAAATATTTCATTGCAGTGCTAAATTCAATGTCGTTTCCAATATCTTATTGTTAAAGCCAACAAGTATTATTTTAACACAACTTGATTTGACTGGCTAAGACATGCAGAGCGCCTAGATTAAGTTTTATAGATATAAACCAGAAGCAAGAAGATGGATTAATGAAGCTTAAAAGGATATTGCAAAGCTCGGTGTGATCAGATGGAATGAGTGAGATAGACGAGTGGAGAAAAATTGCTTGTAGAAGCCAGAGTCTCGTACAAGGGCTGTAGAGATTTAAATAATATATTAGAAAGGTAAATAATCAATAATAATTCCAACAAAACTTCAGCATTTCACAATACTATGAATCTATAAAAGATGAAAGTCTACATTACATGTTCCCAACAGTAACTGGGAATTTCCACATTAATTTTTTCCACAATTAATGGCGGAAAGAATACAAAAATTAAAACCGGAATAATATGAATTACTTTAAACCGGAATTAGATTTAGTTCCAGTCACGAGTGAGATGTAACCATGGATCCTGTAAATTAACTCCTTTTCCTCTACAGTAAATAAGGTTCTAAATGTCAGATAATACACTGGTGACACAATCCCATATCGAATCTATACAAAGCCGTTATGATCATTTTATTAAAGATTGTGCAACAAAGTAATCTAACCTTTCAATTTATTTCCTACTTTATTGTAGTAGTATAACTTACATTTAAATGCCGCAACTTTTTGAATTGAACTTTTCTTGTCTGATGTATAGAATTCACAGTATGTGATCATAAACTTATGTCAAGGTAAAAAAAGAAAATTAAAAAAACGTGTTCGTATTTGTACATTTTTTTTAAAAATTAAATAACATACTGGTTTTTAGCAAACATTGTGACTTTAACAAAATGTCAATCTTTTCCAAGATATTTCTTTCAGAAGAAAGATTGCTTAAATAACGAGACTGATGCTGCTACAGAAGAACTATGCATGTGGCTAAATCCTAACTACCGACAGCTGAGCAGCGTAAAGCCTTCTCTTTCGATTGCAGCGGCTCAATCAACATCGTTTGTGTAAGAGGTGTTAGTTTCGTTTTGCCGAAAACATGATACTAGACATGTAGTAGAGCAACGAATTGTCGTGAAATTTCACATCAAAACTGGGTAAAACCGCTACTGAAACTTATCTCTTATTAAAAGAAGTTTATGGCGATGAATGTTAATCAAGTGCGCGAATTTTTGAGTGGTTCAAGCGTTTCCAAGATGGCCGAGAAGACGTCGGAGATGATGACCGCCCGGGACGCCCTTCCACGTCCAATACGGATGTAAATATCGATTATAATTAAATCAACATTACTACCGGTGAGGTGCTTACTCAACTCCGTGAAAGAGTAAGGAGAAAAACGACCCGATTTGTGGAAGAACAAGTCACGGGGTTCTCCATCAAGACAACGCAGCCGGCTCACACAGCATTGTCTATCAAGAACAGTTTCTAGCCAAGTACAACATCCCAGTTTTAGGGCCATCCGCCTGATTCGCCTGACCTGGCCCTATGTTACTTTTATCTGTTCCCCCCAAAGTCAAATCTGCATTAAAAGGAACACGATTTCAGTCCGTTGAAGCTGTGAAAGAAAAAGCGGCACGCGTCATGCAGGAGCTCACAGAAAAAGAATTCCAGCGCTGTTTCGGAACAATGGTAAATTCGCATGGAGCGTTGTAGGGATAGGGGAGGGGTGTATATTGAAGGTGATAATAACTAAATATGTATAAATTTAAAATGTTTTACAGCATCAGTCTCGTTATTTAATAGCCACACTTACAGCAATAGTCTCGTTATTTAATAGCCACACCTCGTAATTCATTGGTCAAAACTTTCAAAATTATAACAATTACTAATAATTTTAATTTAGAAGCCTTGAGTTTGATTTGCTTATTTTCGGAGATCTTATCTTCCTCAAATATTCTTCTCAAATGGCACCTGGAGCTGTCCATCACCGGACAGTGAGCGGTAAGAAGCTCCTAGGAAGAGAAAATCTAAGGGTCAGCTGCTGGATTCGAACCCGGGACCTCTGCTTGGGAATCCAATACTCTAACTGCATAGCTAATCTATTCTCTTTAAAATGAATTAGATATTTTTGTTATACAGTTGATGCTTTAGTTTTAGTTTTAGAAAGAAGAATAAATTAGTCTTAAATAATTAGCGAGTAATTACTTACTTTCACTTCTTCAAAAACTGTATTACTTTTACTTGTTTCTTTTACTTTTATTTGTACTAATAATAAGAATTACAAAACGTAATTCAATTCTAGTAATTAGATAGCTATAAAAATTGTATAACCTCAACTGATTCTAAAAGATGTATTTTAGATTGAATAAAGAATTATTACTATTGTAACCAGTAAATTGAGTAAAGAATGTTAAATAAATAAGAAATTAAAAAATAAATGAGATCTTTCTAAATAAATCTTTTATAGCTGAAGTAATTTTCAGACAATGGTACATGTTGTAGAAGCTAACAAGAGAGAATTGGTATCAGCGAGTGTGGCCACTAGATAGCAGTTGCTATGGCGGTAGCGGTGGAGAAGGTAGAAGAAAAGATTGGTCAGAAAGAATGGTAATCGGGTCAATTACAATCACTGGCAGTGCTAGCTACTCTGCCGAGAGCCCAGCAACCTGACCTAATGGATTACCTTGTTTTCACTCACTGTTGCTCCTCCTATTTCCCAACAATCTTATTTGCCCTTATCGTGGTCATCCCTGTATCATTATCTAATTAATATATTATTCCTTTCTAATAATATTAAAAGCACACTGTAAAAATTTATTATAACTAATCTTGTAAATGAAAGAAAGATTTTTAAAAAGAATATTTGGTCCCGTAAAGGTAAATAATATTTGGAAGATCAGAACTAACTATGAGCTTAGTGACTTATATGGCGAACTAGAGCTGGTCTATTTTATTAAAGCCGCCAGATTAAGATGGTCAGGGTACGTAGAAAGGATGCCCAAAACGAGAATTCCGAAAAAATGGTTATATGTACGAGGGTCGTTTGAAAAGTCCGTGCAAAGTCAGAGAGATAGCACCACTGGCGCGTATCGAGGTTATGTTTAGTTAGTAGCATCTCTTGGAAGAACACACACCAAGTTCCAGCCAGATCAGTCTATTTCTTTGTGTTTGGCATTCGTTTGAATAGAGGAAGTCGAGTGATTTTCAAAAAATTGAAGAAAAAGAATTTCGTGTGTTGATTAAACACTACTTTATGAAAGGCAAAACGCCTCAGGAGACTAAAGAGAAGCTTGATAAACATTATGGTGACTCTGCACCTTCGATTAGAACAGTTTATAAGTGGTTTCAAAATTTTCGGAGTGGCCATATGGGCATAAGTGACGCTGAACGTTCTGGACGCCCTCTTGAGGTTACTACTCCAGAAATCATTGATAAAATCCATGATATGGTGGTGGATGACAGAAGAGTGAAGGTGCGTGAGATTGCTAGTGCTGTGGGCATCTCGAATGAACGGGTACATAATATTTTGCATCAACATTTGGACATGACAAAGCTATCCGCAAGATGGGTGCCGCGATTGCTCACGCTTGACCAAAAACGAAATCGTGTGAAGTGTTGCAAGGACGGTTTGCAGCTGTTCCAGAAGAATCCGCAGGATTTTAAGCGTCGTTTCGTCACTGTGGATGAAACATGGATACATCACTACACTCCTGAGACCAAAGAACAATCTAAACAATGGGTTAGCAAGGGGGAATCTGCGCCAAAAAAGGCGAAGACCGTTCCTTCGGCCGGAAAGATTATGGCGACTGTCTTTTGGGATTCGCAAGGAATAATCCTCATCGACTATCTGGAAAAGAGTAAAACTATTACAGTTGCATATTATTCATCGTTATTGGACCGTTTGAAAACCGAGCTGCAAGCAAAACGCCCACGATTGGCCCACAAAAAAGTCCTTTTCCATCACGACAACGCACCAGCTCACACCTCAGCAGTTGTGGTCGCAAAATTAATGGAAATAGGGTTCCAACTCGTTTCACATCCCCCCTATTCTCCAGACTTGGCTCCCTCGGACTACTATTTGTTCCCCAATATGAAGAAATGGCTGGCAGGAAAAAGATTTTATTCAAACGAGGAGGTGATTGCAGAAACGAATGGCTATTTTTCAGACTTGGACAAATCCTATTATTCGGAAGAGATCAACAAACTAGAGCAGCGTTGGACGAAGTGTATAAGCCTAAAAGGAGACAATGTTGAAAAATAAAAAAGGTTTACCCGAAAAAATTAAGAAGTTTTTATTTTTGCACGGACTTTTCAAACGACCCTCGTAAATCCCAGGGGCAGAAGAAAAAGAGCACGTCCTCGCTTGAGTTGGCTGGACGATATCGAAACCGACATCAGAAGGCTGGGAGTCATCCGTGCTTTGGATAGGGACGAGTGGAATGCTGTGCTGAAGGAGGAGTTCTATAATGAATGAATCTTGTAAATGAACCAATTTTAGTTGAGGCTTTCATCTAATTGTGTTTTTTTCAGGGCATTTAGTAAAAGAAATTTAGAAGTTTTGGCGTGAATATATGTGGTCAACAGCAATGACTCCTCAATGGAGAAGGGTTTGTTGAGAAGGCTCAGGTCTTCAAAAGATCTCGTCAAAGGAGTAATTGTGGTCTACATTATCTTCGCTCTAGCTTCTAACCTTTACAATCAAAATCCTGTACGTACCAGTATTTAACTTAGTCTGCAACTTTTTTTGGGGGGCTCTATCACCACAGAAGACTTACTTGGAATACTCCCCACTCATTCTCAAGTAAACAGAACTTAACACACGCTTCTGGTGACTGAAACGTCTACTAGTCTTTTAAAAATCAACGCACATTCCTAAACCTGTGGTACGCGAAAAATAATCAATAATGGCGGACATAAAAAATTAAATCATAAAAACAGTTATCATAGAAACGTTATTTCCTATAATTCGTAAAAAATATTTTAATTAATAATATTATACAGTAAAGTAGTTAATATGTACAGTAATAAGGCTAGTCTGTCTCAAGATATACGAGAAAATATAATAGCACATTTAACAGGATTAAAATTGTCTTTAATGGAGTATTTTCCTAAAACCCGAAAACATAAATGATAATTGGATTTCAAACCTCCTTCTATTAAGAAAATTTAGGTAAAGCTACATCATTATCGATAAAAAGATAAAGAAAATTTAATAGAATTATCACGTGACAGAACTTAAATGATAACTATGTAAAGATCTGCTTAAAGAGACTGGATTGTAATGAGTAAGCTCTATCCAAATAACATTAAATTCAATGGGTACTTACAGGTAGTTGAATGCTTAAAAGAAATTAATTTAGAAGATTTGGGCACAAATATAATGATCCTAAAGAAGAACTTTGTAAATTAATTAATAATTTTGAAGAGAAAAATATGTACGCAATCTTTAATTATTTAAAAAAAGTTTTAAAACTAAGATCTTACACTTTACAAAGTTTATAAAGTGAACATGAACACCTTTGTAACAGATACATTGTATCTCTCTGCAAATAAAGATAATATTAATAAAATAACACACTCGGGATAAGAAAGTTCGCGAAATACAATCATTTTTACGAAGTGGTACAATTTAGCATGATGCGAGCCAAAGAAGGTTGGGAAACGCTGCTCTAGTCAACAAAAGACTTACTTATGTAAGTATATTAAAGCCAGTCTGGGCTTATGGCAGCGAACTGTGGGAGGTTCAACCGAACGCTCAAATATCTGCAAAGGATCCAGTCCTTGCAATCTAAAATTCTTCGCTCTACAGTAAACGCTCGTTTCTGCGTCACCAATCAAACCATTCACATAGACTTACAACATTCCTTTTGTCACACAATTTGCTGAAACACTTTACAGGAAATTCCATCTTAACATAGGGTCTCATCACAATCTACTGGTTTCTTCCTGGGCACTTCTAGACGTTTTAAGATACAGTGGCCTCGCAATCTCCTCTCTGATGACAAAAGTTCATATATAGTGATGTTGAAATTTTACTGGGTAACTTCTACACTCTGAGTATCTTTTGGACATTATTTACCATCCTTATTGCTTATAACGCAATAAATGCGTTGATTTTAATAAAATAAACGATTTAAAAAAGAAAAGAAGATCTTTATGGTAGTATTTCTCTTAAAAATATCAGCAATAGTTCTATAATACTTAAGTATCATAACTACTCCTTAACAAAAACTTACAGTTTAAAAAGTTAAGTATAAGGGTTGATTAAACGCCAAAAGGTACACAAATCAGCTAGTACTCAACATTTCATTCATGGTTAGTTGATATAATTTAAGTAATTTTGCTGCATTAACTTTTCCTTCATATTTTTTAGAATTTATTAGATGTCACAGACCCTTATGCTGGCCAGTTCATTCATAATATTATTTGGTTATAATTATGATAAAATGTATATTATATCTTCGTTTTTAAATAGGTACTTTATTTTAACTCTATTCCAAATTATTCTTCGGATTTATCTTTAATATGCCCTTTATTCTTAGTAGTCACATATACATGCATGTTAAAGTAGAAAAAGACAAAGTTAGAGTCGGCTACTGTTTAAATTTGAATCACGGAGGATTCAAAACAATATTTCAGACTTGAATTCGTCTTACCGAAATATTCGTGAGCACAAATAACACACAGTTAATAACAAGTAGATTATTCAACAACAATTATTCATTTCTCAATTGTAATTTAATTTTACTTATAGTAAAATACTGGAATAATTAGCTGTCCTAAAAGTATGCAATACTTATTTATTTTATATTACATAACATATATATAACATTGTGAGAAGAACAGCTACATTGAGAGTGTGATTGAAGAAAACTATATTATTTGCGATAAAGCCAGATAATTATTACCTATTATTATAAACGTTTGACTACTACATAAAGTAACAATTACTTTAATCGAAGAATGAACTTAAACAGACGATTTTTATTAAAAATAAAATAATCGAAATCATTGATTTTGTAAGCGTTGGTGTAAGCATTTTTTTAAAAAAGTTTTTGAATTTTTTAGCCTCGTAATTTTTTTTATTTTTTATACCGTTTTCTTTTTAACCTGTAATTAATAGTTTGATTATTATAGATTAATAGATATTAAAGTCAATCTACAGTGCTACTTGAACAAATATTTTGTAGATGAAAATGGCCAGCATAAGGGTCTGTGACATCTAATAAATTCTAAAAAATGTGAAGGAAAAGTTAATGCAGCAAAATTACTTAAATTATATCAACTAACCATGAATGAAATGTTGAGTACTAGCTGATTTGTGTACCTTTTGGCGTTTAATCAACCCTTATACTTAACTTTTTAAACTGTAAGTTTTTGTTAAGGAGATTTTTGTACCTTTTGGATAGATTTTCATTTTTGTCTATTTTGCTAAGTTACATATCTGCTTTACTGTTTTTTTTAAATTTGGAATAAGCAATTCTATCATTATAATCTGATAAGGTGTTAAGTAGGAACCGTAACTACCACTGGAGAGATCTTTTTAAAGAATGATTATAGTTGCGGTCCCCAAACCATCCTCAATAACAATTCCTTTGAGAAAGCCTTTTTATATAAAATAGGAAGGTATTTGTACGTAAAAAGCAAATTTAAACTGCGATTTCTGACCTTTCTTTTAAGAGTAGTAAGAAAAATAAACGGGAGATTACAGTACTTCTCCCTAAAAGGCAAAGAGGCAAAGATTTTGAATCGAACGACAATTCATTAATGTAAATAGGTTCACCCATTGATAATTTTAACGATTGCAGTACTTCCTCTTAGTAGGTGTAAGAGCATGATGGCACTTCACAGCCATGTAGAGGAGCTTTAATCACTTCTTCGTGCTAAACTTTATCAAAATCGGACAAAGCGTTATAGAAATATTGGTAATAATAGTTTTAGAAACGGCCTTACTTGGGTGGGGCAAACTCCCCTCCATATGAGGCATAGCGACGAGACTTTTAAAGTGCAATTCTGTACAAAATTTCGATTCGAATGACACTTCATTCATGAAAATCAGTTCACGTGTCGATAATTTGAAACGATTGCTATACTTCCCCTTAACTAGTGTAAGAGCAGATCGTCGCTTTAATGTTACATAGGGGAGCCCTAACCCCATCATCCTACCAAATTTTATCAAAATCGGGCTAAGATTTACAGAGTAATTAGTAATAATAATTTTGAAGGGGGCCTTACATAAAGGGGGCTAACTCCTCTCCCATTCGGTGTACAGCGTCGAGACCCCCAAAAGGCACATCTACATAAAATTCCGAATCGAATGACACCTCATTCATGAAAATCGGTTCCCGCGTTTAGGCGCTACGTTGTTTACAAAAAAGGTAACAACAACAACAACAACAACAACAACAACAACAACAAGAACAAGAACAACAACAATTTCTGAAAATGCCGTTTTTGCTCATTTTCGGCAACTTTTTTCTCAAAATCTATTAGGTCTGGGTGGTTGCAAAAAAATTACAGTTATAAAGGAGGATTTGCCCTATATTTTAAAGAAAATTTGGGAATTTTATCTTTTATAGAAAAAGAGAAAAAAATTGTCAAAGTTGGGTGTTTTTTAACGTTACGCTTTTTCGTGCACTTTTTGACGATCAACCCTTATACAACTGTCCTACCGGACAGTTTTAATGATCATAGTTTACACTAAAATGGCACGTTGAATAACTGCCTCTCCCATCTTTACTGGTCTGTCCATACTGCCCAGATAACCAGAATAGTTGACGATATAACTTCCGTTTTCCTGTCTGGAGTTTAAGCTTTCAACAGTTTGAGCTCATTTATTCACGTACTTACCCTCAAAATTCCAAAATTCCCTTCTTTCTTTGGTTTCAGTGGAATTCAAAATTTGTATTTTGCAGGGAAATTTCGATATCGCCAATTAGAAGCTTCCTTCTACATGGAAATTACGGAAATTAAAAAATATCTGTATCCCTTAATGGCCATTGTATTTTTATTTTTCCAGTCCGCCCACTAGAAAATTCCACTAGTAATCACGCCAACTACATTCAACACTGCAACTTTTTTTTAAAAATGTATTATTTTAATGATGTAAATTGAAAAAAATAATATATTAAAAAATGTAAAAAAAGAACCCAGTAAAGGTATCAAATTGTTGGTTTGCCCCAGGTGCCAATTATACTTCCCTCGTTCCTGTACACTAATAACCTATTAATTAGGTGATAACTCCATGAAAATTCGGTGAAATGGCCCTTTTGGAAGGGAGTCTACAAGCTAGCCTATTTGAAGAATGAAATTACCTTGGAAAAATTTTTAAAAAAAAAAAATGTTCTTTTAAAAAAAGGATTTGTGCAGTACGTTTAAAGGAATCAGCTAAAACATCTTTGGAGGATCCTTCGAAATATTCGTGCTATTTCTCAATTTTCAAAAGGGTTTTCAGCAACTCATTTAATCCCCGTTAATCCTGAATCAGTGATTGTACTATACAATATACTGAAACGACACTCTAGAGGCAGTTTTAATCATTTCAATTCCCTTTAAGTACCATTTATGAAATTTTTCTGAATAAGCGTAAAAAATAAACCATTGCAGATTCATATTTGTGCATTGAGTGTACGAACCTTTAAAAAAAAAAAAATAGTCTTATTACGTTTAAAGTAACGAGCTACCTAAATGTGTTGCCAAAATTGTTGAAATTGAAACCATGAAACTTGCTTTTCCTGGGCGTTATTTACAGTTAAAACTGCAATTTCTTAACAGGTGGATTACTTAAAAACATATTTAAAATTTATATAATAAAACTATAAATTAAAAAACTAAACTTTAAAATTCTATAGGAAGAACCAAAACTGACATGTCAGCAAAAAGTACCGTTTTATTTCTTTACATGCATTGGACCCTCTAATTAAGTATTTGATAAGCTTCTGCCATCTTGTGGAGAAAGCAAGAACTATAAGCGTCACAGTAAAGTTAGATTTTACTAATTTTTTTTTTTTCTGTCACCAACAAAACAAGGATGTCGATTTCTTTTATAGCAGCTTTACTTTACTTTGGCAGCACAATACTATTCACAATATAAACACGCATTAGCGTGAATTTTCTGTGCATGCAAAACTTCTTTTTTTCACATATTCTATCTTGAATCGGCGAGTAAAGACATTAGAATTGATCGTGATTTTAGAAGTAGATTGTAAAAATAATAGCTTTTTCCTGCAATTGTTGGGTTAATCGTAACTAGTATACTTCCTTCTTAAATGAAAGTACAATATGTGAATTGAAAGTAATTTTTAAGTTTTTTTCAATTACAAATAATAAAAAAAACTTTATTTTGGCAGCAGCTTATTTCTGCCTTACAAAAGTTTAGCAATAAATAGTAAAACTATGCAAATAATACAGGTGGATTAATTAAACATATTTTTAAAATTTATATAATAAAAAATAGGTTAAAAAACTAAACTTTAAAAATGTATAAGAAGAACCCAAACAGACTCGTTAGCGAAAAAGTAGCCTTGAATTTCTTTACATGCACCGATCCGTGAATTAAGAATTTGATAAGCTTCTGCCATCTTGTGGAGAAAGCAAGAACTACACTGAATTTCCCCATGGAATTAGCTTGGGTTGAAGTTTTTGGAATATGTTGCAAAAGTGTAAGGCATTTTTTTTTACATAGATTTATTTTATTAACTTCGTTAGTATAAAAGAATCTAGGCATAGCTATTTCATTTTAAAAATTTCTTAAATGTTGATTTTAAATTATTGATAAGTTACGGGATGGTATTGTATCACTGAAGAGAGTACATTTTATTTATTTTAAAAAAGTACCTAATCATTTTACTTAACCTTTTTTAAGTATTTAAGAGAGATATCGATGATCAATTTAGCAGTAAACCTATTGGATAGATATTCTACTTAGTGAGAAATGTTTGAAGGTCGATATACTTCATTGCAAACTTGCAATACTTTTTCAACACCTATCACACTGTGCAAGCCACTCTCTCAGTGGAGGGGAGTTTATTTAGCAGGCTGTGGTACAGCCAAGTCCATGAGGTTCTAAACACGTTTCTTTAAAATTTGACTTAACATCTTAATTAACAATATTATAATATGGCTAGCTCGGCGACAGACAAGGTATGTAATTCTTAATTCAAGTTACTTACAGATTTCTCTATTTGCATGCTTCACACAAGTACTTCATTCAAGCCATATAACCTACCTTCCCTAATTCATTATCTTTTTCGTTTTTGATAAAAACCTTTTAATTTGTCTCTTGTTTTGAAGAAATGTATTTACTTTAATAAGTGTTTCGAAAATCTGTGTTTAAGTGCAAAGTATATCAACTACAATTAAACTATATTAGCTGGAGCCGATCTTTTGCCTTACCATGTTTGCATATGTATTTAAGTTTTATTCATGAACTTTCCATAAATTTACAATGTAATTGTAAAAATAAAACATAATCCTTCATAATATTTTAGGTACAACAGTATAAAGACAGCCTAAAGCATAAAGCCGAGCAACTTATATTGAAAGGATTTCCAGAGAAAATAGTATTGTTAAATGAATTATTAGAATCTCCACAATTGAATGAAGACCTAACAAATGTTCACCAAAAAGTAAACATTCCTGTACCAGAGCCTGTGGCAATTAATAGGTAAGAAACTTAATTAAAAAGTGTCGTGTTTCCCTTAATTGGTTAAATTCATAAAAATATTGTCAACAAAAGTAAAGTGAAGGTAGGACTTTGATTTTACTTAATCTGATAGCAAGGTTAACTAATTCTTACAATAAGGTTAAACTAAATCTTACAGTAAGGTCTATCGTTAATTAGTAAACGGGGCACCACTTGAGTAACTTAAAGTGAGTTATTTAATAATTAATTTTTTTCTTTACTCAAAATCAAAATCATTTCTTCTCCATTTCTATATTAATAATTTCTAAAGTTTTTTCTAGCTCAAGGAAAGGCAGTCTTCAAGTTAAATATGAATTCTGCGACTTCATGGGACTGCGTAACATGAATATTGCATGACATACAATTTAAACTAGTCTGTTTTTGTCGTATTTTTTGGTCTATTGTGTCGGCAAAATCTACCGAAAATTAATAATAATTTGCATTTTTTATCATTTTATGAAATTCAAACAGGTAGTTTGCTTTGGTAGTGCTATATAAAGATAAAAAAAATTGACATCCTTTGTCTAATTGTCAGAGCCTCAGAAATCCCAAAATTCAAGCAAGTGTTCAGTTAGTGAGAAGAAAATAATTTCATCTTTATAAATTGAATTATGTACTAGTTTTTTTTTTTTTTTTAAGACGGTAATTTACAGTTCCAGCGCAATATATTTTAAAAATAAGAATGTAGAGGTCTTAATTTCAAAAAATTTCAGAGCAGTAACTGATAAATTAATTGAATGTTTGGCTGTAGTTACTTATAAGTTATAATGGTTGACGTAGGCCAAAAAATCATTTATTTTGAAAGAAAGTTATTTGTGGACAACTATTGCAACGTGTTAAGTACTGGTTGGAGATACATTTTCTCTAAGTCAAAATAAGTCCTATATACGTTTTGAGGAATTAATTCTCAATTTTATCTTTTTATAATTTTGTATTTTGAAAATAATTCAACAAATGTTGCAACAAACAACCCAACATTTTTTGTTACCGTTCTTGAAATGAATAAGTTAGTATTGCTTGAGTCATCTTTGTATATGACTTGCAAATTTTTACAAAATAGAACGGAATTTCCTATTACCATATTTTCTGTCAAAGAAGATCTCTTATATTCGATAATTTGTGATTTTTTTATTTACATTCTGACGTAGTCTTTTAATAAATTTAAAATCCCAACACGTGTTCTTATATTATTTTTACTTTTCCGTTTCCTTGTAGCTGTTTGCAGTATAAAATTAAAAATATCTTTCTGATTTAAGTTCTACATAATTTGTTCGGTAAATTAGATCTATTTATTACTCTAATCGCTTTCTTTGAAGTGATTGGTGCAGACATTGTTTTTTCCAGAAGCTTGGAAAATATTTCTCGTCTTTAGGATGCCAAAATGGCCAAATATTTTGCATTAGTTCTAAACCATTCTAATTCCTTCAATATTAGTGCATATGCTTTGCTATGGAATAGTAAAATATCGAAGAATAATTAGCAGATATTTCGCAATAAAATGCTACGTGTCGCCAGTGGGTTTATTCTTAACGAATAAATTTATAGGGAAGTATATATAGACTAAGGCTTTGTAGATAATTATTCACCACACTAATTTCTATAGAAGATACATCGAATTGGGTAGAAAATAGACCTGCCACGAAATGATGAAAATAAAATTTCAAGATTACGAAGGCTTAATCAAACTTACGTGGTTATTTTGAGGAGAAAAATAACCTTCCAAAGGTTTCTGTTATTTTACCAGTCAGAAAGTTATTAACATTGTTAGTATGGGCTTGAAACAATAAGTTCCCAATTATTAGTAAGGAATGTTTTCTTAAATCTATTTTGATGATTACAGTTATGTAGATGAGCCAGCCCCTAAAAGACTGCGTATTGAGAAAAATTGTGTGGAAGGGACAAAGGTATTGGCTTTAGAGACTGGTCCAGTGACTTGCAATCAAGTATTAATGAAAGTGATCAGTACTGTAAAACCACATATAAAACAACTGGTTGAAGATGCTAATCTGGTAAGTGGTTTCGTATAAAATTTATTTAATTATTGTTAAAATAGATTCAAGTAGAATATTTACTTCATGGAAAATTTTTTGCTTCAATAGAAGTACAAATAAATACCAGAGTGTCAGTTTCCGTCCTTTAGGACACTTTATAAGCTCATGGGTGTACATGAACAAATCTGACCCTGTAATGAAGAATTTATTTCCTTTTTGGAAATGTTATAAACAAAGTTTATAAATAACATTTAATTGCGCCGAATAATAACTTCAAAAAGTGCGAACAGTCTGGCTGGCAGCATTTCAAAATATGATACTAGTCTATTTATTTAATTATAAAGTAAAGAATAAGGCTTTAATCGTAAAATAACAGTTGGCCCAAGATGGGCATGACAAGATATTTCAATAATGTTAGTAGAAAACGAAAAAGTGGCCTTAATTGATTTTAATTATAGTCTATCGGTTTTTTTTAGTAAAGATTGTTTTCAAAAATGGTCAGCTAACTTTGATTTATTGAAAAACGTTTCTCTCATCATGAAATAAGGCCTTGCTGGTTTCCTTAAATGAGGCCCACGCAACGGTCCAAAACACCGTGCAAATCTAGGTTCAGTTTGAATGGGTACATACGCTTCCTTAGGCATTTTTAAAGAAAATTAATAAAGTGGAACAGTCTTCTATTTCTTTTTTGATTTTCATGGTAAATATTTTTATCATTTCTATTACTTCTTTTTTTTGGCTAATCAGATCACATTTTTCTGAACATTAAGAGATAATAATTCAACGTTGGCGATCGTCTGAGTGTAATATACCGTTTGAATAGTATACCAGGGTCGCTTGAAAAGTCCGTGCAAAGTCAGAGAGATAGCACTACTGGCGCGTATCGAGGTTATGTTTAGTTTGTAGCATCTCTTGGAAGAACACACACCAAGTTTCAGCCAGATCGGTCTATTTCTTTGTGTTTGGCATTCGTTTGAATCGAGGAAGTCGAGTGATTTTCAAAAAATGGACGAAAAAGAATTTCGTGTGTTGATTAAACACTACTTTATGAAAGGCAAAACGCCTCAGGAGACTAAAGAGAAGCTTGATAAACATTATGGTGACTCTGTACCTTCGATTAGAACAGTTTATAAGTGGTTTCAAAATTTTCGGAGTGGCCATATGGGCACAAGTGACGCTGAACGTTCTGGACGCCCTGTTGAGGTTACTACTCCAGAAATCATTGATAAAATCCATGATATGGTGATGGATGACAGAAGAGTGAACGTTGCGTGAGATTGCTAGTGCTGTGGGCATCTGGAATGAACGGGTACATAATATTTTGCATCAACATTTGGACATGACAAAGCTATCCGCAAGATGGGTGCCGCGATTGTTCACGCTTGACCAAAAACGAAATCGTGTGAAGTGTTGCAAGGACGGTTTGCAGCTGTTCCAGAAGAATCCGCAGGACTTTAAGCGTCGTTTCGTCACTGTGGATGAAACATGGATACATCACTACACTCCTGAGACCAAAGAACAATCTAAACAATGGGTTACCAAGGGGGAATCTGCGCCAAAAAAGGCGAAGACCGTTCCTTCGGCCGGAAAGATTATGGCGACTGTCTTTTGGGATTCGCAAGGAATAATCCTCATCGACTATCTGGAAAAGGGTAAAACTATTACAGGTGCATATTATTCATCGTTATTGGACCGTTTGAAAACCGAGCTGCAAGAAAAACGCCCACAATTGGCCCACAAAAAAGTCATTTTCCATCACGACAACGCACCAGCTCACACCTCAGCAGTTGTGGTCGCAAAATTAATGGAATTAGGGTTCCAACTCGTTTCACATCCCCCCTATTCTCCAGACTTGGCTCCCTCGGACTACTATTTGTTCCCCAATATGAAGAAATGGCTGGCGGGAAAAAGATTTTATTCAAACGAGGAGGTGATTGCAGAAACGAATGGCTATTTTTCAGACTTGGACAAATCCTATTATTCGGAAGGGATCAACAAACTAGAGCAGCGTTGGACGAAGTGTATAAGCCTAAAAGGAGACTATGTTGAAAAATAAAAAAGGTTTACCCCAAAAAATTAAGTAGTTTTTATTTTTGCACGGACTTTTCAAACGACCCTCGTAGAACGAAAAAATAGTTTTACAAAATAGAAACCAGAAACAATAATGTGCCAATTCCACTCTTTTTGTGTTGTATAAAATGATCGGATGTTACGAGACAAAAAGATGTGGTACTAAGTATCAAAAAAACATGGTATTTTTACTGTTCTTTTAATTTTATTTATTAATTTTTTTTTTTTTATTCAGTTAAAGATGTGGATATCTTTTATGATTCCTAAAATTGAAGATGGTAACAACTTTGGAGTGTCAGTACAAGAGGAAACTTTAGCTGAAATACAATCTGTTGAATCTGAAGCTGCAGCATTTTTTGATCAGATTTCGCGATATTTTTGTTCAAGAGCCAAGATAATATCCAAGGTAGAATGTTTATTAAAACTAAGGATTTTCAATTTTTATATTATTGCTTTATTTTTTTATTTTTTCTACGCTGAATTTGGAATTTTTTTTCACAAAGCTCACTGATAATAAGGAATCATCTTATGTCAAATATTTTTTGAAAAAAATAATTTTATTAAGGCTCTGAAGAACTGAAGTCCAGCTCTGTATTTAAAACCATTATTCTAGGATGATGGTAGTGCTACATGATTGTTGTATACTGTTTCAAGGCATAATCAGTTTTTTAATTTCATTCAATGGTTCAGCCAATTAAATGATCATTTGCTGATTCCTTATTATTTGGAAATCCTATGGATTATTTAAAAAAAAAAAAATGATTTAAAATAATAACCAGTTAAGCCCGGAATTTAGTTTTAAAAACTCCCCCCACAGTGTGCGGAATTAAAATCAGACAATGACGTATATACACGTCGAACGCAGGGCAAAACCAACCAAAAGTTTACAACGTCGTAATAGTCACTGCAAGCGACTTTTTCTGCAATCTCTGGGGGCCTTGAGTTTACAGAGCATTCTGTGCTCTTTCAAAATCTTGCACCGCTTCACTTATGCATTGCTCTAGTTAACTAGGGACGCAACAGCTTTTACAAGGAAGAAAAGAGTTCAGAATTCTGTGCAAAATGAAATCATGCTCGTACTGAGGACTGAATCTCTATCTAAGGTATAAAAACTGCATTGCACAAGGGTTGAGAGCTTCTATTTGTGTGCGTAACTCCCAATCTCTAATGCGGAGACCAAACATGTACCAACCACTTATCATTTGGCTGGCTCCCTCCACATCCCTCCGTATAAAATACTTGGCAGTTCTATTGGTAAGATAAAGGAAACATCCCACCAAATAATATTCTTATTGTATTTTATTAAAATTTCGAGTTTTTATAGTTAATGGCAATTTTATATTTTTCACAACGATTATTCACGTCGAACGCACCGTAATAGAGATTTGGTTTAATGTGTGTAGACGTAAAACACACTTAACAGGTTAAAACTTATTTACTAAATACTATCATGTGAACAGGTCGCTAAATATCCACATGTCGAAGACTACAGACAAGCGGTGAGAGAATTAGATGAAAAAGAATATCTGAGTATGTGGCTCGTCATGTGCGAAATACGCAATCGATACAGTACTTTGCATGATATTGTCACGAAGAATTTGGAAAAGATCAAAAAGCCAAGGTAAATCTGTTTTATTGGTTATTTATTTTGTTAATACGTCCGCGTAAATGTAAACTTTAAATACTATTAACACTACCCTACCATTTAATTAAATAGATTTTCTATTGCATTTATTTCAGGCAATGCTTAGCTTAGAAAGTTTATTCGTATGAATGAGGGACTGAAATATGCCTCAGTTTATCAGTGTAATTTTCGTATACTTCTTCATTCTCAATAATTGCCTGTCCCTGTTAAAATGTTTATTTTATTGGACCTTCTTTGTCCTTTTTGAAAAATAAACGCAATTTTAATGAAACTGTTGAATGAGAATCGAAAAAAGTCGCTCAAGTCGTAAAAAAGTCGTATCAAGCTGATTCAAGGAAAACCACTTGAAAACAATCAGTGTCGCAGTTTCTTAAGTGTACAGTTTTCAGCGATATCACTAATGAATCCTACTGAGATTCCATCAGAGTGATCCCCTTAAAACGCCCAAGAACTCCTTTAAAAGCATTTCTTGTAAGAATGTAATTTCTATTGGCCGCCTACAATTAAAGTTATTAATTTTACCGAATTGTCTTGTCATTTGTTGTGGTCACCTTGAATTTAATATTGATATTGCTAAAAGTTGTCCTGGTGAAGTGACTGTATATGGTTAGGTTAGAATCAGGAGCGCTCTCCTCTGAGCTCGAAGATCTTAAAAAGAGTTCTTAATTATTGGAAAAGAATTTTAATAATGAGTGATGATCGACTTCCTAAATTATGTTTTAAAATACTTAAGGATCTAAATAAACTGCATGGTAATACGAGGTGTGGCTAATAAATAACGAGATTATTGCTGTAAAACATTTTATTTTAAAATTTATACATAGTTATTATCACCTTCAATATACACCCCTCCCCTATCCCTACAACGCTCCATGCGAATTTACCATTGTTCGAAACAGTGCTGGAAGTCTTTTTCTGTGAGCTCCTGCATGACGCGTGCCGCTTTTTCTTTCACAGCTTCAAAGGACTGAAATCGTGTTCCTTTTAATGCAGATTTGACTTTAGGGAACAGATAAAAGTCACATAGGGCCAGGTCAGGCGAATAAGGCGGTTGGCCTAAAACTGGGATGTTGTACTTGGCTAGAAACGTCTTGACAGACAATGCAGTGTGAGCCGGCGCGTTGTCTTGATGGAGAACCCCGTGACTTGTTCTTCCACAAATCGGGTCGTTTTTTTTCCTTACTCTTTCACGAAGTTAAGCAAGTACCTCACGGTAGTAATGTTGATTAATTATAATCGATATTTTCATCCGTTTTGGACGTGGAAGGGCGACTTGGGCGGTCATTATCTTCGACGTCTTCTCGGCCATCTTGGAAACGCTTGAACCATTAAAAAACTCGCGCACCTGATAAACATTCACCGCCATAAACTTCTTTTAATAAAAGATAAGTTTCAGTAGCGGTTTTACCCAGTTTCATGTGAAATTTCACGACAATTCGTTGCTCTACTACATGTGTAGTAATCATGTTTTCGTCAAAACGAAACTAACAACTCTTACCCAAACGACGGTTCTGGTCAGACAGATTTCTCTACAACGTGAGACGCTGCAATCGAAAGAGAAGGCTTTACGCTGCATAGCTGTCGGTCGTTAGGATTTGGCGCATGCATAGTTCTTCTGTAGCAGCATCAGTCTCGTTATTTAATAGCCAATAGTGGTATTGGTTTTCACAGTTACAGAATTATTGAGAATATTAAGCATTAAGATGCTAAAATTCCAGATTTAATTGCAAAATGAAACAATCATGCCGAAACAGTAGATAATGAAAGAGTGTTCCAATCTGGTTATAGCACTATCTATAGTAATATTAGCAACTTGGTATTTAAGGAAAAATATCTGGGTTATAGAATTGCGATTGATAAACTTCCAGTAGTAAGTCAGATGAGATTAGCGAGTGACAAATCTATTAGAAATATGGTACAGCAATGGTGGATACCAAGCTATTGATCCCCCTAGCACAGGGGTCGGCAACCCGCGGCTCGTGAGTCGCATGCGGCTCTTTTATCCAAATTTTGTGGCTCTTCAGCCTGTCCAAAATAAATTGTACATTTCAATTTTATTGCAAAAAGGGAAAATTTCATTTATTAAAGTAAAGATATTTTTTCAAAAAGAATTTTAAATGTGATAGGTTTGAAATTGAATATAATTATATTAAAATACAGTACGTAATATATCGGATTGCCACCATTTTCATTCAAACGCAGGTTTAGTTATTATTTATTTGTTTATTAATTTGCAATATGTGAAAATAAATATATAAAACAGTTTTATGTTATTAAATATCATAAAATAATAATTTGTGAATACAAATGATCTAGAGAGTTTTTTACACTATCATCCTTGCGGTTCTTGGTAAGATTTATTAAAATTATTTTAGGAGAAATGGCTCTCTACTTAAAATAGGTTGCCGACCCCTGCCCTAGCATTATGTACATTATGTAATTTAAATGCCAATGAAACACTTCTTAAATTTTTTCTCCCATATTTGGAATCACTACCTAAAACAGTATGTGACAAATAATGAACACCAGTTTAATTAACTTGTTGACCATTACCTCTGAAGAACACTTAAATAAACCTTATTACAATATTATGTCACTGGCGCTCTAAAGTTTAGAGCATTTGTAATAAATGAATAAATACTAACAGGTATCAAATTTGATAGGAAAACATTTTTATATTATATAAATGTGTTTTATTCTTTTCTTTATTTCTGTCTGTTAAAAAGTCTGTGGAAATACAGAATATTATTGTTAAAAACTAAGTACAGTATTTTGCTATCTATCTGAAAGTTTCTAATGGTTAATTATGACGGCTTCAGATGGAATTTTAGCTAGAGCCCAATAATCTGAATTAGCTCAGTGTTTCATGTAGTGGAATATGTATTTATAATTTTGTTTATTTCTGTTTTAGGTCAACCAACTCCGAATCTCTGTATTAGAGCATTAATTTCAAGATCTCATCACAGAGAAACAATGAAAGGATTTTTTTAAGCGGGCACTTCCAGTCCAAACGTCAAAATAAAGCACTTAAGATAAAAAAAAGAAAAAAAATAACCAACTCCCGGACGAGTTAAATCATATAAAACTATCAAACTACCCTATATAATTATGTGGTTCTAAAAAAACTCTACTATAATTATGGAAAAATAGTTTTTTATGTAAACTGTAAAAACTTTGCTAATCAGCAAAAAAAAACGAAACAAACTTTTTTTAAAACTCTCAGTATTTTATAGTTTTTTTTTTTAAATTCCTTCAGTTTTTTTTACTGATAATGTTATCTGTTTTTTTATGTGTATATTATGATGATGCGATTTTAATTTTAATTTTTTAAATATTTGTATGATCCCTAGTTCATTTAAATGAATTTACTAACGAAAAATAGTAGGTTTGTAATTGATAAACGTTTGTTAATTTGAATATATTGATGTTCAGTAAAATTGTGGCAGCTTTAATTTTTATTCAGTGCATATTTTGTTGCATTGATATTTTTTTATTTTTTATTTTTTTATTTAGAGCTAAGGAGTAATTCACTTATTGCGCCCTCCAGAAGTTGTGTAAAAAGTCCCTCAGATTTTGGGGCTTTATTCTGGTTTCAGATTGTTCCAGTACAGGGAGGTTATAAATTCCTTATTTCTAATATCGTCGTTATTATGTAGCCTTAAAAATTGGTTTTATTTTAAAAATGAAATCATTACTGCAAATAATAAGTTTGTAACTAAATATACTTAAGTATGGCTCATACATATTCTTAAAAACTAAGTACTAAATATTGTGATATAGTTTAAATTGAAAGACACTCCACCATAAAAGTGCTAATTTAAAAAAAAACAAACAAAAAAAATAGCCAACATTTTCAGTAAAAAGAATTAAATTAAAAATGTGCTTCAACAAATTTTTCTTTTTTTAACAGAAATGAACCCTAAATAAAAATATTTCATGAACCTTAAAAGTAATTTCTTTCTACTGTTAATTATTTACTTTTAATAAACTTTTCATTATTTTTATTGGACAAAATGTATAATTTAATGTATACATATTTTTTTTTAACTATCTTTGTTTTTCGTCCGGGCTAGTTGTAAAAAAGGTGTTCCCTCCTTCAAGTGATTCAAGTAAACATGAAATTTATTTATAAAATTGTTTTATTTTTTCTTTTATTTATTGTCTAAAATAGTAATTTTTTTGAAAACAAAAAACAAATTTAAGTAACTTAAATTAATAATTCTGAATACTTTTATTCCTCCAGCTCTTTTTTCTTATTTCTTCTATATACATCTATTTATTCACTTATTTGCCCAGTGATCTTAAGAAACATAACATGATGTGATAAAATTTTATCCAAAGTATTAATATTTTGACCCCATAAAAAAAAAAAAAAAGGGATTTTTAGAAAAATGATGGTTGGCAGAAGTGAGTGTACAGTTTAGCATAAAATTGAAAACTTAAAGGGATAAACAGTGATATTGTCTTGAACGTCGTTGGAAGATTTTTCCCTTAACCATTTCACAAATTTTTAGTCAATGCTTAGGAAGAAGTTATTTTTCTGATTAAGGAAAAAAAATATCCAAAATAGTTATTATTTTAAAACATGAACAAAAGGCCGTCAACAGCATTTGGTCCTATAATTTTACTACTGGGAGAATGACCTAATAACGAGGATTAATGCATCATCTGTAATTCAACAGCAAACTAAGTGAGTAACAGTATGGATTCACTTAGCAAAGCACGATAAGCGCAGATGTACAAGTTAAAACCCTCTATTGGGTGTAATTCTACTTAGGTAAATAGAGTTTTATTATTTTTCTGTGGATTTTCTCTAAACTTGGTAAGTTGTGCCTCAGGCAAACGGTTATTTTTTTAAAAAAAAACATTAAATAACATTCAGTCTATCTATCTACTAGGCCTAGAAACTGCTTATCTGCTGAAATTGGAATACAAATAAAAATTACTATAAAATTGCAACAGGGAAGGGATTAGCTATGAGGTTAGCATACTGGACTCCCACGCGGAGGTTCCGGGTTCGAATCCAGCAGCTGACCCCTTAGATTTTCTCTTCCTAGGAGCTTCTTACAGCTCACTGTCCGGTGATGGACAGTGTTGTCTGTAACGAGAGAACACTGTCCGGAGGCCGGCAGTGCACTGGAAAAAGCTCCGGGCGCTAATGACCTCAGCTGTTGATGCGCCAAAAAAAAAATTGCAACATAAAGATGAAACCTTTTCATGAAGAATGAATTTTCATATTAATTTAGAAATTAGTAATAAAATTTAGGAGTTAATAAATAATCATACTTTTCGCTGTAGCATTTTATTTATTTTCTGATAAGGATATTTCAGTCATTTTCATAGCTGCACCACCTTGGCCTTCGGTCATTGCCTTTGGCCCTTGCGTTGAGTGTAAATTTCCTGAAGTAAATGCCATCGCCAGATCTAAAAAGGATCGCAAGTGCTTAAATTACATCAGAAAAATATAAAATGCTCAGATGCCTTCGACTACTAGGTATTAGGCGATTCAGATGAATGATCTGCAAACACATGATTTGGCGTCACCGCTTTTAGAAAGGGCTTTAAAACTACTAATTTTTTCCCTGCTTCTTTTTCACACATCAATGTGCTTATATGATGAAACTTTTCTCTCTAAGAAGATACTAAATTTACTGAAAAGTTCATTCAATTTTCCCATTAAACTTCAAAACCACAAGTACTAAACTTAGACTTTCCCTTTTTTCTGAATTTCTACTTCCAAAACTAGGCGACCTGTTGGGTAATATTATGTAATATTAATATTAATTCCTGGTACAAAAAATAGGATAGAACGAAAAAATAAGGAATTCTTAGTAAATCTAAAGATTATTTCCTAAAATTTCCCATTTTTCTGAACCTCTATATTCCAATCTAGCAGATGAAATGAGACTATCCAACTAAGGAATAGCAGTGAAACGTTAGAAGAAAACAACTAAGGAATTTTAATTAAAAACTAGTAAAAAATTTTCATTTTTTTCCTTTTTTTATAATCTACTTCTAAAACCAGCCGACCTAATGTGTATGATCAACCCCTAGCATAAGAATCGAATTCTGGATGTAGAAAATAATGAATCTCTAGTAAATAGAGCAAAGCAAGCATTTTTTATTGCAATACTAAACCTCTACAAGCAAAAATAGCCTACTTACTGTGTATTACCCAAACCAGGCATAGAAATGGAAAGTTTAAAGACAAGAGATAAGGGATTTCCATTAAAACTGGTAGAGATTTTCTACTTGTTTTCCTGAAACTCTACATCAAAAAGTAGGCTAAGAAAAAAGTATATTATCCTACCCAGACGTAGAAATGAAATAGTAGTATGAGAAACTAAGTAATAAAGAATGAGTAACTAAGTAATAAAGAATTCTAGTAAAATTGTTGGAGATTTACTATATTTCCCTTTTATCTGAACCCATTACACCAAAAACTAGTAAGGAATATTGTCTAACACAGGCATTAAAAAAGAATGTTAACAGCAGAAAATTAGGAATTCAAAGTGAAACTGACAAAGGTTTTCTCTGAATTCATAACTTCTACTTCAAAAACAAGTTGACATAATGTGTATGATCAAGTCCTGGCATAAAAATAGAATATTAGAATCAGAAAATAAGGGATTAAGATAGTCTAGTTTTCCTTTTTTTTTCTAAACCTCAAAAACCAAAAATACCCGAGGAAAACTATTATCCAACTCAGGCATTGAAATGAAATGTTAGAAAAAAATACTAAGTAATTTCCATTAAAACTAGCAAAAGTTTTATACTTTTCCCCTTAATTTTGAACTACTGCTTCCAAAACTAGTAGACCAAAAGTGTAGTATCTAGACTCTGATATAAAATAGAAAGTAAATGATTAAAATAAGGAATTCCGTATAAAACTAGCAAAGGCTTTGTGCTGTAACATTCTATATTAATTTCAGTTGCTAATAACAGCCGTCCTGGATTTTTGTACCTAGCTCCAGCATTAAAATAGAGTGTAGCATGAAAAAAAATAAGGAATTAGGAATTACCTGTAAAATTAGCAATGATATATTTTTTCTCTTCTTTCTAAACTTCTGATTCTAAAACAAGCAGACAAAGGGTGATGTATCTAGCTCCGGCATTAAAATGGAATGTAAGATGTACAAAATAAGGAATTTGCTTTAAAACTAGCAAAGTTTGTATTTTTTTCCCTTCATTGTTAATTTCTGCTGCTAATAACAGCCGTCCTGGATTTTTATATCAGCCCAAGCATTAAAACGGAATGTAAGATGAAAAAAAATAAGGAAATTTGTGTAAAACCAGCAATGATTTCCTATTTTTATGAACTTCTATTTGCAAAAAAGAAAATTGAAGTTTCGAAGGTTTTTACTTTTCCCAAAATTTTAGTCCTTCACATCTCGCTTCGTGATAATCAGATTACTCAATAATTTTGCTGAATTGTAGTCTATTTGTATCTGTTTGTATGAGTCAAGTTTGAACTGTTTTGATAAATTAGTTTAGGAGATAAAGAGAGTTAAATTTTCGTAAGTTTTTACTTTTCTCAAACTTAGTTTCAATATTTATCGCTTGCCTAATAGCAGTATGATGACTTCATTTTGCTTTGCTTGATACTCTGTTCTTATTTGCTAAATCTGAAATAATATGAATGGAGAAGATCAGCCATACTGAATCCAAATATATTCTAGCAAACTCAATGACCTAGGCAGTGATAATTCTAGTTTACACTAATTAGGTTATCATGGTTTGTTGGCGTGCGAAGTACAAAGTAGTGAGACAGTCGACGCTGGAGCAAGGCAAGGCGATGGTTTTTTTCTTTAGACCAATCTTCCAGATAGGCGAAGATCTGATCTACGTGAAACAGTCTGCGACATGCTTCGATCGAAGTAATTATTAATTCCGCAAATCTATGGGGAATTATCAGCTTAGGAGGCGGCTGAAGAAAATAGGTCTCGAACGAGGAGGCACGAGCAAATACTAGATGGGATATAGAAAACTCAAATACACCTCCAAACTAACTGCGACGCTAGTATCTAAGGAAAAATCAAGAATCTGGGAAATTACCGGGTGATGCAAGAGCTGGAACCTTCTCAAATCCTGGGACTTTTCTAAAATCTGGGATTGGAGGTGTATGTAGAAACTCAGAAACACTTAGCCCATATATTATCTAAGGTACAAGCTACCATTTATTTAAACCAGTAATATTAATGAGTTCACGTTTTGTAAGGCCAGATTACATTCTGAGCATGCCCTAACATGGATCAATAACAAGTGAGACCAGCATTTCAACAATGTTGAATCTTCACTTATCCCTTAAAACATCTATAAAATACGCGTTTTTTTTAATTCATTTTATCTGATTTGTTAAGTAACTTATTTAATGAATAAATTGAATTCACTTGACCAGTTATAAATATTTAGAATCTCTTAATTAGATATATAGATTTCAATTTGTAATATGTTACGCAGTTTTTCTGCCAAAAGATGATCTGAATCAACAGGCTACAGCTGTGTGTATATTGTTGCAGAGTTAAGAATTTTCAACAACAGGTAGGTCAATTTAGTTACTAATAATTATTTACATCAAATTTTAAACAATCATTGGTTACCTTTATAAGAAAATTAATTTTTAACCACTGAATAAAATTAATTGTATTAAATTATTAATATTGGAGCCTGAATTAATCTCTAATTTTTTACAAATCGTATATTAAAAAATATATATTTTAGGTGTTTCATGTCTTTTAAAGCTATAAGATTATTAATTTTTACTTATTTATCTAATTAAAACTCAGTAACAGACAACCCATTTATTTGAGACTTTGATAAAAATACTTCGCAATCTAGAATTTAGGTTACCCTATGCTATTTCTTTACAAGTATTAATTATTAATAAAGATGTTTGTAATTATGTTTTCATAATTATGATTATAAAGACAAACCATTCTTGTATAATGTAATATTCAATATGAGTCAAATTTTGGAGGAAATAATTAACAAGAATGTATAATCTTTTTTTTTTTTTTTTTGGAATCACATGTTGAATATTGGTGTTGAGATTTTTTTTAATTGTATTCTGCTTGGATATTCGGATGAATAATAAGTTATAATGACTGAATCCAAAATCTAATCAGAGTCTGTAATCAGAATCCAAGTTATCCGAATGCCGTCAATATTTTTGGGAGAGCTTTTCGTGATTTTCTTAATGAGTTGTTAAAAAAATAAATAAAACAAAATTCTGAAAAGAATTACTCTAAATGAAAATAGTGATAAATTAACTAGGATATAGAGTGATTTATTGTAATTTATGATTTATGCAATTATGAAACACTACACTGTTTTCTTAAACAGTTATTCAAAACTTAGCTGACAATTTTTACGACGACAAATTTGACACTGCGATTATGCCACTCAAAAAGTGAACCAACAGTCCAAATGTAGGAACTTGTCCTTTTTATTATTTTGCTAATATTCTAGAAAGGACCTTGACCTAGAAAAGCTGCTACAATTCTTTATTTGTTCCATTTGCCACATCCCACTCTGCTAACTAGAATTTAGTTTGGACTTTTTTAGATTTCTCTGATAAATCTCAATTCTAAAATTTGCTTTTCTAGACAGGATAAAATATAATTTGATGTGTTACATAATTAAAAAACTTTTCTTTATTACATTCTAGATATCTGATATAATTTTTACCTAAATTTGGAATTTACAACTTATTTAATATACCAACACAATGTTGATGATCCATAATGTTGGATAAGATCAATGATTTAATCCCTAAAAGCATGCTGGATTTCTTTCATTCAGACCGGTTACGGATTTTCATCTATCTTTAAAGATCACTGTGAATTGTTCTATTTAATAAATAATATAGGGTATTCAGCAATTAATTTTGAACTTTAATACTAGAAGACGGTATATATTAGAATGATTGGCTGACTCTCACAATCCTAATACGTTCATATCGGTTTCAGTAGCGAAATTTTATATCCGCACATTGTTGGCAAATGTTAGTTTAAACGTCTAAGAAGTAGTCGCGCTTCTAAGTAATAATGTTTCTTTAGTTGTTTGCGAATCCCATGTTAGTCGTTTGTCTATTTAATGTCTCAATATTTGACAGTGTCAGCGCAAAGAGGTGGTAGTCTGTTTTAGATAAACTGGAAGACAATTAATACTTTTAAGGGTAAAATTTATAATCTGGCATTTATGAACTTTTAACTTTATTTTCCACTTATCAAACTAGTTTTTTCAGAGAGTTTAAGTATTGTTTGAAAGGTACAAGAGTTTTTATTGGATTTGAAAGTGAGGAGAGAATAATACTGCTTTTAAATTTTAACCTTTATCAGTTGCAATATAACCTTATACAGAAATAATTACTGGAAAAGAAGTTAGGAGAAATGATTGCTCTATTTAATGACAATTATTTATTGGTAAAGTGTATCGATTATAAACTATATCCTCTTCTTTTTTTTACAGAATATTATAATGAAATAATTTTTTTAAGAAAAACAGAAAAAAAAGCAAACAAAATAGACAAGATAACGGTAACCGACAGTAGTCCAGATATGCCGGAGGTAATGGCTGCTGTGGAACTGTTAGACGAGCCTGACTTGTCTACGTTCGAAAATAAGACAGGTCTAGCTGAGGATATGAAATTTCTGGCTAGTATGCCAGAATTATGCGATGTTACATTCTTAGTTGGCGATACAAGAGAACCAGTTTGTGCAGTAAAAGCTGTACTTGCAGCTAGGAGCAGGTATGTGTAATTAGTTAAAAATGTAAATTTGTTTTTTTAATATTTAGATTGTGTGTTTACGTTTGTTCGTGCTATTAAGAAGGCGCCACTTTAGCCAAGCGTATAGAGGCGTCCCGCGAAGCTAAGAAGTATTATGGGTACTGGGTTCGATTTCCATTCTAGGCCTTGGGTTTTATTTAATAGTTATTATGAGAAATTTCTAGTAAAGTCAGGGGTGTCCTGTTAATTATATTTTTACCAGAACGCTTAGGAGGTGTATATATACTTGAATTTTTTAAAAATATTTTTTACACCAAAAAGGAAAGGAAGCAAAAATCATTGCAAACCCTACTTTATGTACGTTTATTACAATAATAAGAACATTTTATAAAAATAGTTAACAAACTACAAAATACGTATAGTACTCATAAAAAATTGCATAAATATTTATGATAATACATTATAAATAATAATTTTTATAAAATATACTACATAGGATTATGTTCAGGATATTTTTGTTGAACTTTCTTTATTTTGTTGTCATCTGCTGAACCTCAACCAAATTTTTACACAATCATCTGGATTAAATAATTGTTGCGGTGGACCATTCATTTTTATATATAGGAGATTTGCTAGATTTTTAATTAATATTCTACTTCTTCGTTCACTTAAAATAATATTCGTATTACTAAATCCTCGCTCGTACTCTGCCGAACTGTAAGGAATAGTATTTATATAGCGAATTAAAATTTGTAAATCTTCAGGAATTTCTGTGCCTCCATTATCAATAAACGCATTGATACATCGCGTCGTTGATGTTATTAAATTAAATCTGGCGCATAACGACTCGATTTCATTTTCTCCATAGTCAGTTTCAATATCCGTTGGCCATTCCGTTGGATCTAATACTCAAAATTCATTTATTAAATTATTTTCTGTCATCATGCAATGCAATAATAACCATATACAAGACTTACATTTACTTAAATTGGAGAATTCAGAGCTGGATATGACCTCCAAGCGACCAGATGTAGAAAATTGTATTCACGTAATTTTTTTTAATTATTTTTTTTCCAATACATCAATTTTCGTTAGAATAGAAATCATCTTTAGTTCCTATACGACGTTCCGGAGCGTTCCGGCTCGAAGACACCACCGAGTAAAGTAGTTTGCAAATCTCTTCCATGCACGAATAATAGCTAATTTGTTCGTTGGAATAAAAGACCTCCTGGACAAATAGAGATGAGTTTAAATTATAAAAATATAATTTCGATTTTACAAAGAATTAATTTATAAAGTTCTCGTTTTGTAATTGAGGAGGAAAAATTAGTGGGATGAAACTCATGCAATTTTCCATTAATACAATTAGTAAAATTCTAAGCTTTAATATTTTATTAAAACAAAACGTAGCCGACTCAGGGTGCGTTCCACTTGGCGACCACAACGACCACGACCGCGATTTTGCCCGTTCCACTTGCTTGTGGGCGTTGCGATCGAAAACCCAAGTGGAACGGACTGTGGGCGTTTTAACCGTTCATGTAAACATTACATATGGCGGCTTCGAAAATAAGTTAGAAGCTTGAAGAGGTTATTTATTAATTTAAACCCCATTTATAAGCAGTTATAATAGACTTTATTAATTATTGGTAAAGTTGACTTATATTAAAAGAATATATATAATTCAATTTTTTATATTGCATTTTAGTGGAGTATTTATAAAATTTACGTTTAAATAAAATTAAAGTGTCTTTTGTGGCAACAGTTGGATATTTATTAATAATGCTTTAGAAAGTTCTTTATCTAGTTCCGATTAGAGTGGAATGTAATTTTACAAAATCGCAATGATAAAAAGCGAAAACTTAGGCCACGTATTATTAGCTATCAGAGTAATTGATCTTTATTCAAATGAAGAATTTAAAAGTTATTTCAGGTAAATGATTTTGTGTTATTCAGTGATTTAGTATGTAAAGGGATAAGTAATTATTTATTTATTTATTTTTTGTAGACTTTCGAGAAACACATTCTATTATTTACATGAAATAATACTTTCATTTACATGAGATAATTTTTTCGGTCGCCACATTTTGTTTTAAAAATTGCGCCAACTCTGAACGCCCACTTCGACCCAGCTTTTAAGGTGGGGCGTTGTGGTCGTTGTGTGGGCGAAAATAATGACGTCATTAGTGACGTTTTCGCCACGACCACAACGACCGCGGTCGCCAAGTGGAACGCCTGAAAGTATGTTTTGGTCGTTGTGGTCGCCAAGTGGAACGCACCCTCAGACTTATGAACAGATCACATGATGGTAGGTCGTAAGCACGTCTCTAACTTCTCTCTCCCTTTAACAGAACGGCCTTCAAACTTAGACCAAACTCTCAGACTCCTCAATCTTCCTAAAAGAATTAAAAAATATATAGTATATATTTTTAATCAAAATAATAAATAATAGATACCAAGTTTAAAGAAGCTCAGTACAACCCTTTTCGATAAAAATAATTCTGTAAAATCAAATTGGCAGTGTTTCTTGTGTTCATAGATATTATATAAATAAGGGAATAGTAAATTGTTTGGAACATTTAATGACAAGTTGTCGCGGAGTAATCAGAATCCTTAAAAATTCCAATAAAACTGTCTTTGAAACATTTTTTTTAATTTCAGAGTGTTTCACAAGATGCTGTATCAAGCACCGAGCCCTCAACGCAAGAAAGAGGCCCCCCCAAAGGAAAATAAATTGCGACTGTTTCTCAAAAGAAGTTCAGAACCACTACTTAATCTTCAAAATGCAGCTGCGCAAGTAATATTCTTTCTTTTTATATTCCTACTGAAAGATCTAGGCCCTCATTAATTGCATAAAAAACCTTAAATGAGTTGGATCACTTTCTGTATTGGCCAATTTTACGTTGTAGTTCACTTTTTTTTGGATAAATCTGTCACCTCCACCCAACCTAAATACATTTTCCTTCTTAGAAAAGATCATCAACATCCTGTATTTCCAATTATTACGCTAAAGATTTCATTGTAAAAGATGTATTACTTTCGATTGAGTCAAATATTTACCATTGACAAAGATTCCTTGTACTCTGCCCTGCCAAAAGATAATTTCTTCCGAGATTCTTTTCTTCATCTTAAAAAAAAAAAAGTTCCATAAAATAATAATATTAAAAATGGTTTATTAAATTTATTAACCAATAAAGAAGTTGAGTCAAGAATGGTTTAATATACTCTGAAGTTGAAAGATACGAGGGTCGTTTGAAAAGTCCGTGCAAAAATAAAAACTACTTAATTTTTTGGGGTAAACCTTTTTTATTTTTCAACATAGTCTCCTTTTAGGCTTATACACTTCGTCCAACGCTGCTCTAGTTTGTTCATCCCTTCCGAATAATAGGATTTGTCTAAGTCTGAAAAATAGCCATTCGTTTCTGCAATCACCTCCTCGTTTGAATAAAATCTTTTTTCCGCCAGCCATTTCTTCATATTGGGGAACAAATAGTAGTCCGAGGGAGCCAAGTCCTGCTTCCCTCGTCCACAGTGACAAAACGACGCTTAAAGTCCTGCGGATTCTTCTGGAACAGCTGCAAACCGTCCTTGCAACACTTCACACGATTTCGTTTTTGGTCAAGCGTGAGCAATCGCGGCACCCATCTTGCGGATAGCTTTGTCATGTCCAAATGTTGATGCAAAATATTATGTACCAGTTCATTCGAGATGCCCACAGCACTAGCAATCTTACGCACCTTCACTCTTCTGTCATCCATCACACCATATCATGGATTTTATCAATGATTTCTGGAGTAGTAACCTCAACAGGGCGTCCAGAACGTTCAGCGTCACTTGTGGCCCATATGGCTACTCCGAAAATTTTGAAACCACTTATAAACTGTTCTAATCGAAGGTGCAGAGTCACCATAATGTTTATCAAGCTTCTCTTTAGTCTCCTGAGGCGTTTTGCCTTTCATAAAGTAGTGTTTAATCAACACACGAAATTCTTTTTCGTCCATTTTTTGAAAATCACTCGGACTTCCTCGATTCAAACGAATGCCAAACACAAAGAAATAGACCGATCTGGCTGAAACTTGGTGTGTGTTCTTCCAAGAGATGCTACTAACTAAACATAACCTCGATACGCGCCAGTAGTGCTATCTCTCTGACTTTGCACGGACTTTTCAAACGACCCTCGTAATACATTAGTATTCTGTCTAAACTATTAGTAATCCTTGAATCATTTAAAATATAAAAAACCACATTTACGTATTTTGCTTACACTAAAATAAAGTGCTAAATGAAACTCTTTAAACGAAATTTAAGTGTATAAATATAATAAGTTTTAATAAAATCTTATAACAAAATAAGGATTAAAATGTTTTAATTTTTTCAACCTGTTTCATTCAACGTTTTTTTGTGCAAACTATCCTTTCAATCAACTTCAAAATCTTGTTCACGAAATTATACTTTTTTTAAAAAATAGTGATTCTTTTTTTATTAAGACGTAACTTTTTGCAAAAAGAAAACAATCTTCTTTATAAAATTAATCTTTATTATTGTTAGAATATAGTTTCTGCAACAAATCAAACACTTTTTTTAACTGTATTTAGCACCTTTTTTTAAAAAATCAGATTAAACCTTTTTTGATGTCAAATCTTTTTTAGTATACTTTGATCCAATCTAATTAACTAGGCAATATTAATGTTTTATATAAAGAAAGGTTTAATTCTTTTGTAAATAAAAAAAACCCTAATGTCAGTATTAAAACACTTACTATTGTTTATAATTACGAGTATGTGAGGTGTTGAATTAGTAAGTGATTCAGTATTTTCCTAATAGCTAGTGTTTTTTTTTGTTTTGCCCTTTCGTATCAAATATCACTCCACACTAGATTTAGATGTTCACAATAGTTTATAGTTAACACAATGTGAGGTGCACAATTATATCGGTGTCACATTTATTTTAAAATTTGACATACCACTGAGCTGTTATTTCTTAGTAAGCGTTCACTCTCAAGATTTATTTCTGAAAGACTGATTGAATGACATGAAAGAAGACTATAACTGTCCTGTTCTTTGGCGAATGTAATACTACCTCTTCGATGGTGAAGAGCTAAGCGTTAGATAAATAAAATGTCAAGTTCGGAGCAGCTTCTCCTCTTTTCATTACGGATTGACCAATATACTGTACGATATTACCGGGCAGAACTAATTGTACTTTTACAAATTATTTGACCGCGAAGTATTACAATATCCTTTATATTGTAAGTCCCTTTTTTCATACAATTTTTTGAAAATAGGATTTTTGAAAACGTTTAATGCAATTAATCAGAATTAAGAATTTTTTTAACACCTCTAACAGTAAATAAAATAAATAGCTTAATTTTTTTTTTTTGTGATGAAATAACCAATAACCATTAGGTAAAAGGGAAATTTAGTATGTATTAGTTATGTTTGGTGTTCACAGCGTTCTGGGTACACCCAACAGTTAGCTTCCATACAAGAGGTAATAAATGTTTATTTAAGCACAATATTTTCTGCATATATTATTTATAAATATAAACCACGACTTTTTTTGTTTTGTTTCTATTCCTTAGAATCATAAATTTATTCATATAATAATTTAAAACTCCTTTTACTACTAATAGTTTAAATACCATAAACGAAGCGAATGTGCTTTTAAATGAATTTTCATATTTCTAGTTAGCTTTTTGTTGTATAAGGCATGACATTTATAAATACTATTTTATTAATTAAAATACTATTTTCTTTTAACGATTACATGAAAAGTTTAAACAAATATGTTCAAGATCAATTTACCTTGGATACAACAATTCTTTAAGATAGAGGACAAATTTGCAAAGAAGGTCAGAGTCTCATTTCGTTGCTAATCGCAAATTTGCTAACATTTTCGTTATTTAACAAATTTGTCTGGAAGCAAAGTTTAAAACTTCAAAGGAATCTACAATCCCTCGGGTTATTTTGTTGTGCTTGGATTAGAATCTTGAAAAATAGAACTGCAATTTAAATATTCCGAATTCTTTTAAGAATTTATAGTTCAATCCACATTTACAAAAAAATTACATATAAAATTGCTCGTGCTTAGTATATTTGGTGACGAGATTGCAAAGTTTTTTTTTTCAGAAATCAAACAAACAAGAACATTGTTGATACCTGTTTTAATGTGGTGTCTGATTTTGAAACTTCCAATCTTTGATAGCCTCAAAAGTTATGTTTACCGGATTCCCGATTTCAAAAATCTGAAATAACGTAAGCCAGAAAATATAAAATGTTTACTTCATCTAAAAATGAAGACTATGAAGTATGATTATATTAGTGGTTTTTTTTCTTAGTTTGATCTCTTTCGAAATAGTAGTTGAATGAAATTCCCTTATATTATTATAATTTATTTACTTTGATTATAAGAAATGCACATTAAATTATTCTTTGATGTATGTACGATATGTTTGCGACGAACCAATTAATAATCGAATTTGTATCCAAGGGTAAATAAAAGTTAGTAAAAAATTTAAATTTGTACATATAACTTGGAAAGCATTATATGGATATTGGTCACCATTTTATTTTTTAACTTTTATAATCTAAATATTACTTCTACAATCACAAAATTCTTATATTTCTCTCTACGCATTTTGAGGGTACTTTTCTCTTCCATTTTTAAAACTTACATTTAACACTATTTCTCTCTTTTTTTGAAAAATCTAAATCATACTAGTAGTAAATACTTGCATGGTCGTTAATTTTTTTTTTTGTATTACATTTTGGTTTTAATATATCGTTATTTTAATTATTTATAAGTAGAACTACATCTGATAAATGGCACCATTTTTCAAGTTAGTTATGGCACAAAGAAATTTTAAAGTACCTTAGCCTATCTTTTTAAATAGCTTTGGACTAATAAAAAACAACTCGAGTTACTGACAATATTGTTAAATAATTTAATTTTCTTCTAATTAATTATGTTTTTATCTATGATCTTATTAAAGCCTTATAGATCTTTTTAGGAAATGGAAATGCATTTTTTAGTGTTTAATGCGTAAGACATCATTTTGTAAAAAAAGAAAAAAATTCATGACCATTAATTTAAAAATGCCACTAACACTATAGAATTTTTGTTTAAATTTAGTAAAAATTAAGTATTCTCTCCCTGGTTCTAGAATACTTTATACAACTAGACAGTGTAACAATGATTTTACTATGTTAAATTCCCTAATAGTTCATAACAGTTTAAGTATTTCTAGACTAACTTGTATGACTCCAGCAACACTAGTCATTTTTAGAGTCTTAAGAATCATTTTGTTTCTAATTCTAAAAATATAAATGTATTTTTTTTAGAAGAGTGAAATCTTTAAGATGAAGGAATACAAACCGTCACAGAACATATTTCAAGGGTTACCACGACTTGACGAAATATAAATGAGCAACTTTAAAATGCAATTCTTAAGGATTAGGTGTCCTAGTAGGGGAGTGTAACTTACGAGTTTTCCAGTTTTAGGCTCCATTTATAGGATAAATGTAGGATATAAAAAACAAGTCAGGGATCAAAGACTTATTGGCAGTACTCTCGCTTCATACTACGATTTTACGGTAGAACTGTAAAATGCAAAGCATGTCCTTCGAGAAGTCATAATAATTTTTTTTGTTTTGGAGAAATGCTATATACAGTTGACTTTGACTTAAGATAGTCATTCAATTATTTGAAAAAAAAGTCTTTGATACTCAATAGAAGCTTCTGTTTCATTTTATGTATTCTAATGCTCTAAAATATGTATTCTTTTTGAATGTGAGAACATTTACAATAAGATTTTTAAATGTCTTTAATTCTCTACTTTTTTCAATCGGAATCTTTAAAGTTTGAACGTTGTTTTACTTAACTTTTTCTGCGATTCTCTTGTTGTATTTTTAAAATATCATTCTTTTCTTTGAAATGAAAGCAGAGTGTTGAATGTTGAGAAAGAATCTGCTGAATAATCTCTGCTCACCTCATATTTTTTAGGTCAATACTGACAAATATGTAATCGTAATTTGCCTTTTTTGACATTACTTTAAAATCCATTTTTTTTATTTATTTTGTGTCACAAATGATAGCATTATTTCTAAGTTACTTAAAAGGAAATATAGGATTAAAAATTACTTCAGAAATTCCAATTCAAGTGGCAAAAATGATCTATTTAACCTATTAAAAAAACTGCATGAATATATTCATATCAATTGATAAGAAACCTATTTTACAGCCATCATCGAATCAACATCACACCCTGATAATTGAAGAATTTGAACCTGATGTGTTTCGCCAGTTAATTGAATATATACATACTGGTTGTGTGACGTTACAACCTAGAACTTTACTAGGTAAGAATAACTTATTAAACATTCACTACAATTTGGCAAAATGAAGATTCTTTTAAATGTATTCGAAGTGATTGTACTTCAGCTTTTTTTGGGGGTTTTAGCGAGATAACATGGTATTAATTGTTCAGGATTCATGTAATGAAATTTATAATAGATAATGTTTAGTATAGTTGGGACACTCTTTCCTTACTTTTCAATCACAAGTTGGTATAAACCACTAACAAGAAAGAGTTTTTGGTTTTGTTTTCTCTCCATGTGGTCCTTGTAAGAGAAACTTCTTAAATGACTTGGTGTGTCTACAGCTATCCAACTCTAATAACACAAAATTACTCTTAAACTTCCGTACTTTTACACTATACGAGGGGGTACCCAAAAAAAAAACCGGAATTATTTTTTAAAAGCTATTTATTTACAAATTTTTTACAGAACAACCTTATCCCCTTCAAAATACTCTCCATTACAACTAATTCATTTGTCCCACCGGTGCTTCCACTGTTCGAAACATTTTTTGTAGTCATCTTTAGAAATGGCTGACAGCTCCTTCTTCGTTTTTTTCTTGACCTCTTCAATGTTGTCAAATCGGTGACCTTTCATGCCCTTTTTCATGCGTGGAAATAAGAAAAAGTCGCACGGAGCCAGGTCAGGCGAGTAAGGTGCGTGGGGCAGCGGAACCATGCCATTTTTAGCCAAAAACTGTGTAACAGAGATGGCTGTGTGTGCAGGTGCATTGTCGTGGTGGAAGAACCAGTCTCCTGTTTGCCACAAATCGGGTCTTTTTTGGCGAACACTATTGCGCAATCTTTTCAAAACTTCCAAATACAAGGTTTGATTGACGGTCTGACCTGGGGGGGACAAACTCTGAATGGACTACGCCTTTGGCATCAAAAAAGCAAATCAGCATTGTTTTGATGTTTGACTTGACTTGACGACATTTTTTTGGTCGGGGTGAAGATGACGTCTTCCATTGGCTCGACTGTTGCTTTGTTTCTGGGTCATAACCATAGCACCATGACTCATCACCAGTAATGACCTTTGACAGAAAGTCTGGATCAGTTTCAAGCAGTTGTTTCAAAGCACGACATGTTTCAACTCGATGTTCTTTTTGATTGTCAGTCAGAACTCGAGGAACAAACTTGGCAGCAACCCTTTTCATCCCCAAATCTTCCGTTAAAATTCGCTGAACCGAGCTCCAAGATAACCCACTACTCTCTGACAGTTGATCAATTGTCTGTCGACGGTCTGTGAACACCAGCTCTCGAATTTTTTCAACATTTTCGTTTGATGGACGTCCAGAACGAGGTTTGTCATCAATCGACATGTCGCCATTTTTAAACCGAGTAAACCACTCGTATACTTGAGTTTTTCCCATAGCGTCATCTTTGTAAGCTGTTTTCAACATTAAAACACTTTCAGCAGCATTTTTGCCGAGTAGAAAACAAAATTTCAGAGCTGCACGTTGTTCACTTAAACTTGCCATCATAAAAAACGAAAAAAGAACAAAACAGCGCTGGTAAAAACAATCACTGCTGATGAACAGAACGAGCCAGGCAGACAACACAGGCAGAACTGAACTGGCAAGGAATTGCGCTATACACGTCTAGCGGCAGAAATGCGTACTACATAAGCTCCATGCGCGGCAACGCAATTCCGGTTATTTTTGGGTACCCCCTCGTACTCTTGAAAAGATTGAAATAATGTCAGTGGCCATCAATATAACCACTAAACTTAGCAGATCCCAGATTCTAGATATTTGTGAACCATGAAGTTGTCAAACTACGAGAATAGCTATGATATTATTTTGATGGTTCTTTGTTCTTGCCCTGGTTCCTTGTAATGTCTCAATATCATAGTATTTCCTTGCATATTGAGCGAGAAAATTATGGGCCTGAGTCAAATCTATGGGTTTAAATATAAAATACTGAAAATTGAAAACAGTGCTTCACTTTTAAGTGAAATATTTAGAGCAAATTAATTTTCATTAGTCCTCCTTTATCTTGTAATCTTATCACAATTTGCATCAAATTTAGCTTCCAAATTAACATTTTTTTTTTTTTTTGGCTTTTTTTGGCATTGGCTTCCGCCATACAGCCAGCATCGTCTAGGTGCTTATCACTAGAATATCACTTACTCTCCGTTCTTACCTACAAATACATTCGCTTCACACATTCATCATTCTACTATATACAACTATTTACATACAAACTTACAACTAATGGATGGATCAGTACTCTATATTCCTGCCATCCTTACAGCTTAACCTAAATTAAAATCACGTAATCCTTCTCTAATCATTTTCTTCCATTCATTCTAATCGGCTTTCACTTTTAAATACATTCATATTTCATTGCTAGCTCTGCTACAGATTTAAGCACATAGATGTTGGTGAAGAATATTATGCCTTCGCAGCGAAATGGTGCAACTAAATACCCTGTATAAGTCGTCAAACATTCGTTTCCTTTCTACTACATAATGTGGACATATCATTATTATATGTTTGCTATCCTCCTTCTCATTGCAATCTTGTGAAGTAGATACGATCCGCACACAGCGTGGTTCGCTCTCAGCCTGCTTATTGTCGTAACAACACATTTATTAGTGTCAGTTCCCTCATAAACCATGGTTGTCTAGGTAACTGATCTACACATAGTTTTATAGAATCTCCCTTTATTACCATTACTGTAAATCTCTCTGCCATTTTTGTAGTGCTGCTTTTACAATTATACACTTGATATCGGTGTGTGGTAATTTATAATTAGCCATTTCCCCCACTATTGGTGGCTTTCTTTGCAAGTTTATCAACAATTTCATTTTCTTTTGTACCACAATGACGCCTTACCCACAAAAAATTAATGCAGACCCCTCTTCTCTTTAAAAATTAACACAATTTTTTACTTTATTTATTCTTGATCCATTATTTAAATTAAGTAATCAATAAGTCCATATTCACTTTAGTAGAAACGAAGTGCTTTGAGTTCAATTTATCGTACTTCCAACAGGAGATTGAAAATTGATGGTTACAGTCAACACAAAAGTTGTATAAGTATTTTTATTCTTGGCAAACTAAAGATATTTCTTATTAAAAATCTTTCGTTTTCATAGGTGTCATGAATGCAGCCGATTATTATGGATTAGACGAACTTCGTAGAGCTTGTGCTGGTTTTGTTCAATGTTGCATTAATGTAGATACTGTTTGTGCACTTCTAGCATCTGCTGAACGGTATATTCAGTATAAATGCACAAAATCACTTGTACAGAAGGTTAGTTATTGTCATGTATTAAGAAACGTAAGTATGGAAGACTTAAAGTAGATTTTAACTTACCTTATCTTCCCTTAAAATAATACAAGTCCATCACAAATACACAACGAAAAAGAACACTCGAAAAAAATAGTAATAATTGTGTCTTTTTCTATAACCTTCTGAAACCTTCAAAATATTATTCGTGAAAACTTAGTTTCAAAATTTGTTCTGATTACAAGCTTGAAAAAAAAAAAATTGTTTTTGTTTTTTCTTTTATTCCTTAGGTTTTGGAATTCGTAGACGAACATGGTAACGAAGTGTTGAATTTAGGTTCTTTCACTCTTTTGCCACAACATGTTGTTCGACTTATTTTAGCTAGAGAAGAACTACGCGCTGATGAATTTACAAAATTTCAGGTGACTACCATAACTTTCAATGAATCCAACTCACATTAAAAGTTACTTAGACTAAGTAAGCTCATTTTTTGTTTACACTAAAAGATGAATAACAACAAAAAATGTACTAAATTTTCGAAAAGAAATTTAAAAGCACTAGGGGTGCGTTCCACTTGGCGACCACAACGACCAAAACATACTTTCTGGCGTTCCACTTGGCGACCGCGGTCGTTGTGGTCGTGGCGAAAACGTCACTAATGACGTCACTATTTTCGCCCACACAACGACCACAACGCCCCACCTTAAAAGCTGGGTCGAAGTGGGCATTCAGAGTTGGCGCAATTTTTAAAACAAAATATGGCGACCGAAAAAATTATCTCATGTAAATGAAAGTATTATTTCATGTAAATAATAGAATGTGTTTCTCGAAAGTCTACAAAAAATAAATAAATAAATAATTACTTATCCCTTTACATACTAAATCACTGAATAACAAAATCATTTACCTGAAATAACTTTTAAATTCTTCATTTGAATAAAGATCAATTACTCTGATAGCTAATAATACGTGGCCTAAGTTTTCGCTTTTTATCATTGCGATTTTGTAAAATTACATTCCACTCTTCATCGGAACTAGATAAAGAACTTTCTAAAGCATTATTAATAAATATCCAACTGTTGCCACAAAAGACATTTTAATTTTATTTAAACGTAAATTTTATAAATACTCCACTAAAATGTAATATAAAAAATTGAATTATATATATTCTTTTAATATAAGTCAACTTTACCAATAATTAATAAAGTTTATTATAACTGCTTATAAATGGGGTTTAAATTAATAAATAACCTCTTCAAGCTTCTAACTTATTTACGAAGCCGCCATATGTAATGTTTACATGAACGGTTAAAACGCCCACAGTCCGTTCCACTTGGGTTTTCGATCGCAACGCCCACAAGCAAGTGGAACGGGCAAAATCGCGGTCGTGGTCGTGGTCGTTGTGGTCGCCAAGTGGAACGCACCCTAGATGTACAATATTAGAAGCATCAATATAGGTAATAAAAATTGCCAAATTTAACCCCTTGGAAAGAAGTGACCCTTCTGAAATTTCATGAAAATTCTAAAATTAAAAAACTAAAATCTTTTATGACAAATTTTCTTTTTAATGAATTCATTAATTTTATACATACCTTAGTTTGGTCTCTGTTATTTAAACTTCAACACTTTTAATTTGGAGCCTGCGTATTAAATCCGTAAAAACTCTTTTAGTATAAATTAGTTTTTCAACTCAAAAAAATAAATAAAATTGTTCATTTCAAAAATTCTATAACAAAAAGTGTTTTTGATTCTAAATAAATATACTTATTTACTTAATTTTGCGTCTTCAGTTTTTCAAACTGCTGCAGAACTAGAGCATCATCCCACTTACCTCTTGCCACCAATCGCCTTTTTGTTTACGTCATCCAATGCTGTTTCCTTAATAACCTTCTCAACTTAGTTGTATCCATTACTTAGATCTGGTAAACACGTAGTCCTCGCTACTGGTGAAAAATTTTTGGTAAATGTAAAGAATAGCGCCCGGAGGTGTGGCCTAATTCGAAGTGATTCTAATTCGCTGTTACCATATAACCCGCCAAATTCAAATGTAAATATAAAAATATTTCTTTATTTTATATTTACATTTAAATTTGGCGGGTTATATGGTAACAGCGAATTAGAATCACTTCGAATTATTAATTCAAGATTATTAAACATTTTTCGTGGGGGGCTGTGCCCCCCCCACCCCTTTTTGTGGGGGCTTTGCCCCCACTCCCCCTGATCTATTTTTTTATTTTTATGGGGGGCTTCGCCCCCCACACCCCCTCACTGCCCCACTAATCCACACGCAACTCTAATTTGTAATTCAGACACATGAAAAACAAAAGAAAAGAAGCCTACCTTATTCAATGCAATCCCTATCCTTCTGTTTCTACACTTTATTCACTCCCTTAAATAATGCTCTCATTTGATCGCCCATGGAAGAATGACTCCTTTTCATACTTATCTCACTTCCACACTTCGGACCTACATATCTATTACTAATTAAACCAACACTTATTCAAAATGATAAAACTTTCATCCCTTTATCCTCCCTCAGACTACATTCATGCTTTAAATTAAAGAAAAACTGTAAATTCAAAACGCTCATCTTTTATGAAGTTTCAAAAAAAAGGAACCTAAAGTTACACACTGGCACTAGCGGGAACTGATAATACGTTGAAAAAGAAGCAGTTACTATGCAGTAAGTGTACTGCGCATGCGCGCTCAACATAAATAGCTAAGAAATTCAAAAAAATTATATACAGCACATTAGCGGGAAGTTGAGAAATTTAAAAAGAATATATTGAACATTGGCGGGAAGTAGTTTAAAAAGTCAACGGTAAGTGTGCTGTACTGCGCATGCACCAAAAATAAACAGGCCACACCTCCGGGCGCTATTCTTTACATTAGCCAAATTTTTTATTTCCTAATAATAAAGGTGGTCGTTCATATCGTGCAATTTCACCTGGTCATCTGCAAAGAATAATGTCTATATCTGGCAATTCCATCTTTCTAAATTACCTTTAATTCTTAATTATTTAGTTAAAAAAAAATTGATATCTTTAGATGAAAAGAATGTTTTGAAATAAACGGGAGTATTGTAACCTTTTAAAATTGTGAATTTAGGTTATAATTAAAAGAAAAAAGAAAAAAAAACTTTGTTTTAGGCGGCATTAATGTGGAGTAAAAAATATTGTGATTCCAATCAAAATATTGTTTTAAAAGATGTTATTGCAAACTTTTTGGAATATATCCAGTTTCATAAGATACCAGCCAACGTATTAATGAGAGAAGTTCATCCACTTGGTATTGTGCCGTATAGCATCATCATGAATGCGCTGGCCTATCAGGTCTGTATCATATATTGTCTATATAAAAACCAAATTTTCCGAATTTCAAATATTAAATGACAAGAATTTAAACTAGAAACAAGCAAACTTTTTTGTGACAGATGTAGTTCTTCATAAATGTTTTTATATTGGTCCCTGTAATCCAAACCTATGTATTTTTAATTTAATATAAATTAGTTTTCGCTTGTAAACAATCAATGCTATTTTTTTTTTAATTGAACCATCTTTTAGACCAACTAATGCTATGCTTTGAATAAAAATGTTCATATAATGATATAGTATGGATATGTCAGTGCTTAAAACAAGTGTATATTTCGAATCCAGTTTATTTTGAAGCAATCGTGAGAAATATTTTAAAATATATAATGAGGTTTTAACAATTATTAAAGGTTATTACAGTTTCTCATGTAAAGAAACTGTTGTCTTTCAATGAACTTCGAGAAAGCTAATGGCGTTAGTTGTAGCTTTAGTTAAACTTTAAGGGCAATTAAAGTACTTTAAAACCATCAAGTACTTCAATTATGTTTTGGTATTATGGAAGTCCAAGCGCTGTCTTGCCTGGAACAAAACTTGTTTGCAACTGTGCTAATGTTGGGCTATTTTGAGTAAAGATCTATATAGTTTGTTATATTAAAGGTCGAAAAGTTCAACGTCACGAATTCGTGTTTGTACTAATTACATTAATATAGTAAAAAAAAGAACTCTAGAATCGTTTAAAAGCAATTCTTTATTTATCTCCTTAACAAAAACTTACAGTTTAAAATGTTAAGTATAAGGGTTGATTAAACGCCAAAATGCACACAAATCAGCAGGTAACCAACATTTCATTCATACTTCATTGATATTATTTAAGTAATTTTACTGCATTAACTTTTTATTAAATTTTTTAGAATTTATTAGATGTCGCAGACCCTTATGCTGGCCACTTCATTTATTATATTTTTTTGTTATAATTATGATAAATCACTTTTATAACATATGTACATGCATGTTAAAGTAGAAAAAGACAAAGTTAGAGTAGGGTACTGTCTTGAATTCGTCTTACCGAAATATTCGTGAGCACAAATAACACACAGTTATAACAAGTAGATTATTCAACAACAATTATTGATTTCTCTATTGTAATTTAATTTAGTCCCCCTAATTTTACTTGTAGTAAAATACTGGAATAATTAGCTGTTCTAAAAATATGAATGAAATGTCCAGCATAAGGGTCTGCGACATCTAATAAATTCTAAAAAATTTAATAAAAAGTTAATGCAGTAAAATTAGTTAAATAATATCAATGAAGTATGAATGAAATGTTGGTTACCTGCTGATTTGTGTGCATTTTTGCGTTTAATCAACCCTTATACTTAACATTTTAAACTAAGTTTTTGTTAAGGAGATTTTTGTTCCTTTTGGATAGATTTATTTATAGTTTTATAGAGGGTTGCAAACAATAACATATTTACACAGCATAAACATTTATGAATACATCCTCCCTCTCTTGGCTCTGCGAGTTAGCCTTTAGATCCTGAAACATAAGTAACTCCGACGGACCCCTCATCCTTTCTCACATGGGCTTGGGACCGGCTTGGCGGACTTAGTCCGTCAGTTAGTTTAGTCACATATAAAAAATATAACTACAACGCATATATAATATAATAAAGTAAGAGCAGACCATCGCTTTACCCCGTTATGCAGGGGAGCCCTAACCCTTTCATCCTCCCAAATTTTATCAATTCGAGCTAAGATTTACAGAGTTATCAGTAATAATAATATTGGAGGGGGCCTTACTTACATTGGGCGAACTCCCCTCCCAAATATGCACAGCGTCGAGACCTTTAAAATGCAAATCTACATAAAATTTTGAATAATATGGCACTTCATTCATGAAAATCGGTTCACGCGTTGATAATTTGAAACGATTGCTATACTTCCCCTTAACAAGTGTAAGAGCAGACCGTCGCTTTATTGTTACAAAGGGGAGCCTTAACCCTAATATCCTACCAAATTTTATCAAAATCAGGCCAAGATTTACAGAGTAATTAGTAATAATAATTTTAGAAGGGGCCTTACATAAAGGGGGCTAACTCCTCTCTCATTCGATGTACAGCGTCGAGACCCCCAAAAGGCACACATAAAATTCCGAATTGAATGACACCTCATTCATGAAAATCGGTTCGCGCGTTTAGGCGCTACGCAGTTTACAAAAAAGGTAACAACAAGAACAACAATTTTTGAAAATGTTGTTTTTGCGCAATTTTCACATTGCTTTTCTCGAAAACTAATAAATCTATGTTATTACGAAAAAATTACAGTTATAAAGGAGGATTTGCACTATATTTTAAAGAAAATTTGGGAATTTTATCTTTTATAGAAAAAGAAAAAAAAAATGCCAAAGTTGGGTGTTTTTCAGCGTTACGCTTTTTCGTGCAGTTTTTGACGATCAACCCATATATTCTTTATATTTATTTTCACTAATTGTTGTTTTATATTATGAAGATAAATATGTGACGATTTTTACTTAGCATAAATTATATTTACGTTCTAAAAAAACTCTTCTCCAGTAACGGGTTACAAAGATGGTGAGATGTTCAAGCAAAAATAGGATTTGGAATGAAAGCCATGACCAATTCTGTTATTTATCGTACTTTTGCTAAAGCAAAAAAAAAAAAAAGTCTAATAAATTATTTTAAAAAGTTCACGGTACATCTTTTATCAAAAAGTGGCACACCGGTTGCTGGTATTTTTTTTACGAGATGATGTACCATTAAATAATGATGTCAGACGAAGAAGCCAATTCTTTAGAATTTTTATTTCATATTTGGGAACTTTAAAAACGAGCAATTAAAAACTAAATTTCAATAATTTGGGACAAATTAATGTGATGGTAGTTTAGGAAAATAAAAAAGAACTTACCGTTACTTAGCTTTCTTATAAAGTAGTTGAATTAGAAATAAACATGTCTTCTACCGAAACCTATTGAAACAGTCTATAACCTCCAAAGCATTTGTCACAAAGTAAGTTTTATTTTTATAAAAACCCTCTGTTTTTAAGTGTGCTTTTTTTTTTCTTTTACACACTTTCTCCATTGGGGAAACTAATGAATGCTTCTCCATAATTTTTTGTTTAATTACAGATAAATGTTTGCTAATACTCAAGTATTTGTTTAACAGAAAAAAAAATTAGATAAAATAAATAAGAGCAAATCTTTATCTGTGATACATCTATTTTTATTTGCAGCATTTTAAAACAAGTTACAAAGCACAACTGATATGTTTTACTTACTATAGTCAATCTTCGCAAAAATAAAGAGCACGATTCACATAACTTTGTAAATTTTTTATAATCATTATTATTAGAACCAGTGGCTTATTTTGTGTATATACCGAAAATAAATTTGATAGTTTTATTTTTTAATTTTATTAGAACAAGGCTACTGCAATGTTATTGCGGAGAAAGAGTAGAGAAAAACAACGTAAGTACACTCCTTGGTGTTACCTAGAAAAAAACACCATTTCAAATAGATAAAACATCCATTTTATTGATGTTCTATTTGTTTATTAAATATAATCTTTTCATCTTTTTCCCCTATATCCCCCCCCCAAAAAAAAGTCGCAAACCGCAATCTTATTTGAACGCTACTCTTGAGTTATAAAACTTTTGCAGCAAAGTACAAAATATTATTAATATATAAAACGAAAAAAGAGTTGATAACAACACTCAAAAATTTCCCTCCCTCAGCATTATAACAAAATTTAAAAATGAAACCTCTTTCAATAGTTTCGATGTTGTGTTTTTTGTGTACTTTAAGTAAAACTCTATTTTAAGCGCTAGGAAAAATTTCATAACAGAAATGATTGAAAATAAAGGTTATAATTTTATTTATACCTACTGTTTACATTTAGATTACTGATACCATGATGAACTCTATTTCTTCTCATTTAAAATAATTGTTCTTGAATTAATTTTATTTTCAAAAAAAAAAAAAAAATCATGAACATTTAAATAATTTAACTTTTCAGAATTCCCTGACCCCAATTTCAGAACTAAAGATTACCCAACATGCCCTCAAAAAATTGTACCAATTGGAGGATTGAAACTTGCGTTGAAATTTTTGCAACTTAATTTTCTATTGAAAAAACAACAAATTGGTTAGATATTTTTGGTGACCAAAAAACAGTATTTCGAGAGAATTAATTTAGAATAATAGATAATTCTTTGTAGGACAATTGTATTTAACAATTTTGATGAGATATTTCGCACACCACTATAAGATGGTATAGATTAACGATTAAAGACAAAATAAATGTAAATAAATGCCCAAAATTTATAACCTCAACCTTACAGAACCTTCTTTATGGTTTCTTTTACTTTATTGTTTCACAAAGCTGCCAGACTTTATTGTTACCAAGAAATAAAGCCGCTGTTCATAAAGATATGTTTACATTTTCTTTAAATATACCGCAAAGATTTGTAAACTGCTATCATTAATGAGATTTTCTGTGAAAATGAATGTACGCATTGAGACGCTACAAATGAACCGTTAAAATTTCTCCTAAGAGGCAAATCCTAAGATGTTTGGAAACATCATTGGCAAGATGTTTTTTGAATATTCCTTTTTTTTACTTTTAAATAAAAGGCTTAAATCACTAACTTGAATTCAATAGCCTGTAATACCCAAAATTCAGAATACGCCACTAAATCAAAAAGCAAAAGAAATATAAAGGCTTATGAGTAAGCATTTTTTCAAAAATGCATGTTTATTTTGTTTTTACATTTACTTTTGACAAAAACAAAAAAATTATGTGAATCGATTTGCTCAAAAAAAAAAAAAATAAGTGTGCATGAGTAGTGGGGGTGTGGAGCGCCCCACAAAAATACAGCGGACTATAGAGGGCTAACACACGGCCTCGCCCTCCCTGAAGGTCCCTGAGGACGAGGATGTTCCCCTATAGGAGGAACAGGAGCTGAGATGAGAGGAGAAGCTGTTCATCAGCGGCGGGTGTTATAGGCCGATCCGACGAGTGTAGACCCTGGTAAATTGTCACCGTCACGTCTTCGTCGTAGCGGCCATTCAGCTGGCAGGTCCATGTCCGTACAGAGTAGTGGCGATCCAACTGGTTCTAATACAACATTGTCATCATCAAATAGCAGTGATCCAGTATCGTCGGACAGGCATGAATCTACTTAAGGTATGTATAGGGGAATTTAAAAGAAAGGTAAACCAAATACATGTGTTTTTAACATTGAAAACGTGGATGTTTACCTTTGGTGTGAATTGAAGATTAAAGTAAGACCACTGCTGAAAATAATTTTGCAATAATATTTATTTTATGAATACCATTTGCAACATAATGCTGAATGTAAACATTAAAACAACTTCTTGTGAAAACTAACAATTAATTAATTAATTAATTGATTTAATATAATCTCATTCAAATCACTTTAGTTTAAATAAAGTACATAATATGTATTTTATTAAATGGTAAATACTCAAATGAATTCACAAGCACAATTTGAATTAATCCCACTTTAAAGTATTTTGTTTTTATTTTTTTAAATAAAGTTTAAAGTAATGGGAGCTTGCAGAGATTTGTATTATTTTTGTTTATGTGCATATAATGATATTATATAAGATGCTCGCAAAATGCCCTTCTCAATTTGATCCCTATCCTTGTACTTTATCTTGATTATGATTTCTATATTATTTAAATATAAATATTAGATAAAATAATTAGTTCGCCAAAGTTAAACATTCATTTTATTTAATTGATTATTTTTATTTTTATAACAAAATCATAATCAGAACATAAACAAAACATAAAGTTAGTTAGTAAAATCAACAATGTTTTGGTCAATTAATTAATTACTCCATTTATCAAATATAATTATTTACCAAATAAATTAATTGTGACTATTAAAAATTATAATCGTGAAATAATACATGTAAAACTGCTCGAATATTCGTGTATAAATTCTTACATCTTTTCTAACTTGAACATTTCGAAAGTAAATTGACTTAAAAAAACGAACAATCAATTTCGGTACAACATTCTATTTTAAGACATTTATAAGTACATTAACTTTCGAGCCTAATTAGTTTTCAATAAGATTATAAAAGCTGTTCTATCAAAAGAAGATGAAGAAAACAGAATTAATGTATTTTTAAAAATTAAATTAGTTTAAACTATGTTATAAGGTATACATAAATGTATATGTGAAAACAAAATAAATAACTTATCATATAAGTACTAAATATAAATGCAACAAAACACCACAGATAAAAGAGTGAGTTTATAAATTAGAAAATAAGAAAGCAAAATATTTGTTTTGTTAAACAAGACAAGAAAAGAAAATTGTGATGTATACTTTTTTGATGTATAATTTATAAATGTTATCTCTTAAAATTGTTGTTAAATGTGTTATCTCCCAAAAAACAAAACAAAAATGTTTAAATTTAATTTTAATTGTTAAATGTTTAATTTTTTTATTTGGTTAAATTATTTTTGTACTTATTCTTTCTTTAGATTAATTTAAAATTTATAAAATTAAAGTACAATCCAGTTTATCCAGTTTAAAGTTTATCTTGATTATGATTTCTATATTATTTAAATATTTTATCTAAATAAAAGGATAAATTAGTTCGCCAAAGTTAAACATTCATTTTATTTAATTGATTATTTTTATTTTTGTAACAAAATCATAATCAGAACATAAACAAAACATAAAGTTAGTTAGTAAAATCAACAATGTTTTGGTCAATTAATTAATTACTCCATTTATCAAATATATTTATTTACCAAATAAATTAATTGTGACTTAATTAAATCTTTATATTTTTCATAATATGGTTTTTTCTTTTGTAATGTTCATATATATATATATATATTTTAGAAGGTATTTGTATGCGAAAATCTGTCAATGCAACTTCTAGCTTACTAGGCAGCAGCATTCTGTGAACCCTTTGATCATAACCTAAATCAGCACTTGCCGATAAGCAGACCTGCAATCACCAAAATAGCTTTTGTTGGAACGGTTCAGCATTATAATGTTATCTAAATAATAATGCCGAGACATTAAGCTTCTGGAAAATATAAACAAATATTGTTAGCTCGGGAAATTTAGTAATTGTATTGTATATTTACTATACTTTGAGACACAGGTGAAGTGAAAGGAATTATCAAGCAGTAATTTTAGGCAGAAGGCATTGCGACCATTGCAAGCCAGCAAGAAAAGGTCCTGTTACAAGGTTGAGATTGGTATTAAAAGACCTTGAAAGATTTGAAAATACAGTTCATAGGAGATATTAGGTAAGTTGGCCAACAAAACGGTATAGGCAGGAATACTATAGTACAGCCTTCCACAAAGACCAAATTTTATTATTTTATTTTTTTTTTAAGTTTTTGGCTTAAAATTTCTCAAAATCCAGGAATTTTGGTTTTAATTGGAAATAAAGAGAAGAAAATAGCATATATTAAAATAACTTTGAAAGAGTAAAAAAATATAAAATTAACAATTTGGCAACCCTAAATGACTCCATTTTGTCTTCCTTTGTGATTATTCGTTAATAATAACTAATGTTTTAAAAATAATGCCATGCTTTAGGCTCAGGAATTTCCAAAATTTGGTGAAAAATCAACCAACAATGAAAGGCTCATTTTGTATATGCTCTCGAATTAGAAGACTTGGTTTTCTTTATATCCATCAACTTTATTGTAAATAATAAAAAACAAGTTTAAAAACAAAAAGTTAGGTTTTGTGTATATAAATATAATATCTTCAATTATTTTTTGTACCCATTTTTGACAAAGTTATGTGTCAAAAAAATATATTAAAAATAAGAAAACTAAAATCTGTTGTTCATTTGTTTTAATTAACTGAAAGATTATTGTCAAAAAACCTGGTAAAAGTAGTAAAAAAATCTAACCATAGATGGTGATTATTATTGATTTGTAAACATTATTGTTGTTATTTAATTCTGAGCAAATAGTTAGTATTGAATAAAACAAGAATAACAAATACAATAAAAGAAATAAATAAAGGGTTATGAATTTCTTTGCTTATCAACTTTTATTAAATCATTATTAAGAAATTAACGTACTGTATTTAATATTAACCCATATGTTTACAATTCTAGACCTCACTACCGACTACTTGTTATGCATTATTATTAACAGTTCTTATCATAGCTACTCCAGAAGTAACCTTGTCTGAGTACATCTTAATAGATGAAGTAACCACGGGTTAAACAACTATTTTTTAGACGGAAGAAAGAATAATGCTAATTTCAGTAATTATTACTATTAAATAATGACTGAAATTGGCATTATTCATTATTCCTCTGGAATAATGAATCAGTCACTGGATTAATGCTCGATTACGACTATTTAAATGTATATAAGGCTTTAATAGGTTCTCTAATATTATACCAACCTAAAGTAGTCTAAAAGTTGACATATAAAGATATTTTAGTTTTACATTTGCAAACTTCATATCTTTAGATATTTACATTTCCATAACATAGGTACATAGATGGTACATAATCCCATTTCAATTGCAATTATGCAAGTTTTGTTCAACTCAAGTAATTTAGTAAACACTGTACAAGTATTTTGGGTTGTACTTTTGATAATAATGTTCCATAAGATTTTTTTAATGTGACTATATTTCAACATACTAAATCGACAATGCCTTAGCTCGTGTCACAATATTTCAAATTCAAAACAAAAATAAAATTTTCCTGTACTACTTACACAAATAAGTATACTTTCATTTTAAATCTTCTACTGGTTAATATGAATTGAATTCTTAGATAACCTTGTGGAAAAACAGTCTCTGTTCTTACCTTTAGCAAGAGAATTATTCTACAGAAGAAAGATGAGGCTGTATTTTACCACACTAAAAGCAGGGGTTGTTTATATACTCTCAAGTTGGCATGAATGTATTTGTTACTCGGCAACTTGGACTCCAAGTTATACCTATGATAAAAGCAAAAAGAATTTTAATAAGTAACTCAACTAATTACATAAACTCAAGTGTTATGGACTCAAACTGATCAATTTTAAGCAAAGTAAGTACAGATTCAAGTTTAAATGTTTTAAAGATTTGTATAGGCGAAAATTTTAGTCAATTACAATCAGCTTGGAACCCGTCTAAGGTAAGACTATTATTTATTTTAGATGATTAGCCCATCTCTAGGAAAAGCATTCCAGTCTTTAGCACATCATAGCATAATACTTAATAAATACGTTCATTAATAGTAACCAAAGTATTTTGACCAACGAAACTGGAATATAAAAATTGTACTTATATTGGAGATGATAAAGATTCTGTCTCAATCAATTAAATACGAAGGCATCCATCATATCGATGAGTTTGGCCATTACGTTTACAAAAGAAATATATGTATATGTAAAATCAGATTTTCTAACATTAATAAGAAATTTGTCTCGTCAAAACACTTTTAATTTAAAAGAAGTAAGAAATCAACTGTTTAATTTTATTGGCCAATTTAATATTGGCAGTCAGCCAATTATTTTATGAATTTACATCATATTCAAAGGTATTTTAAAAACGATTAATCTCGAACTAAATCTATTAAAACTATATATAATTTAGAAGCAGTGAAAAACAATTGTATTTTTATTGGAAATTATGGCAGGGTAGAGATAACAGGCCAAAAATAAGAGTTCATTTCTACGATCTTAGTAGAGTATTTTAGTATTTTTCAAAACATAACTGCACCTAGTTATTTATTTTTTTTAAACGCATTTTCTGCTTCTATTTTTCCTGTATTAGTGATTAGAACAAAAAAATAGTGTGCAGAGCTACCCATTGCAAGGTGGACTTTACCACTGCTATGCAACAATAAGTGCATTTTAATGAAGTTATTTTAATCGTGGTTGAAACCAAATAACTGGTAAAGAACAGTGATTCAGAATAGATTGTACAAGGGTTGGCCAGGAAGTTTACATCACGTAACAGATGGTCTACGGCAGGTATCTTCAACCTTTCTACACTTTTAGGAACCCTTCGAGCTCTTGGTCTTTCTTGAAGGAACCTCATGTTTAAGTAGCAGATAAAATAGTTTATCAAAGCTTTTTTTCTACTAAAATTCCCCAAATTATTCTTGTGTCTTTATTTAATCTTAATACAAACATCTTAATAAGACAATTGTATAGTGGAGGTAGCGAATTAGGGGCCTTCAACCTTTCTACACTTTTAGGAACCCTTCGAGCTCTTGGTCTTTCTTGAAGGAACCTCATGTTTAAGTAGCAGATAAAATAGTTTATCAAAGCTTTTTTTCTACTAAAATTCCCCAAATTATTCTTGTGTCTTTATTTAATCTTAATACAAACATCTTAATAAGACAATTGTATAGTGAGGTAGCGAATTAGGGGTCTTAAACCTTTTACCCTTTTAGGAACTCTTCGAGCTCACATGGTCTTTCTTGAAGGAACCTCATGTTTAGGTAACAGATAAAATAGTTCATCTAAGCTTCATTTATATTTATTTTTTACTATCAATTGCCTTTTTATAACCAATTTATATTAATATTGTAAATTTTTACGTAAATATTATATTAATCTAATATTTTAATAAGATAGTCCGCTACCCCGTTCCTACATGAAAAATTCCTTGTATAGATGATTTCCATTTTACGTGCGTTTTGGCTGAGCAAATAGTGATCACTTGCGGAACCCCTGTCAACGTTCCAGCGAAGACCCCCTGGTCTAGACCACTGTTTTAAAACTATCATAATTTCCATAATTTACGAAAAAGTTTCTTGTTACAAAATTTGTTGGTCTGCTCAATTTAATTATATATAAATATAGAAAATTTCTTTAGAAATTGATCCAAAATAGTTGTTAATTAAAAAAACTCTGTTATCAGTTGCCAATACTGTTTTCGACTCTAAATAGAACATTTATCGCGGTTATCAATGTGCTCCTAGTGTTTTACCAACTGGTTCCAGTCCGATGTCTTTTCCGGGAATGTCACTCAAGTTGGGGGTAACAATCGTCAGCCAGTAGCGATGGTCAAACTGTAGTCCCAGTCATTGATTAGGTATGGTGGCCCTTGTTTTACATTGCTGGCCCAATATGGTCTTTCTGGATGCCGTAACGTGCGAAGTTTCTGTTTTTCATTTTAACAAGTAACATCATCGATTTCTTTTTTTGAAGAAGGAAATATTTATGTATTAGCAAATTATTACTTTATTAAATGCATGTAAATTAAATATTTATGCTTCTTAGTAAATGGGTTTTGTTTTTTGTTCATGAACAGCACAACTTGTTCAGATGCTTTGATATGGACATAGCGTATCTTAAAATTTAAATTTGTAATGAAATATCTTCTTTTTTTTCACTTTTTCTTGTCTTTATAGCCACTTGTAACAGAAGCATGGAGATAGTGACCAATTTTCGACATCGAATTTTCTTCTATTTTGGGGTCCTCTAAGACGAAAATTAAGCATTAAGCTCATTGTGAATTACTTAACCAATTTTTAGAACAATTTTTGGAGTGCCACTTTTAAGATTTATATATTTTTAGTTTTCTATCATTTGCTCGAAAACTTCTGCACTGATATTTTTTTTTAATTTGACATACTAACTAGTGCCCACGAAAATATCCAACTTTGACAACGTATAGTTTGAAAAATTTGTTTCAGGGCTTTTTTCTGAATGAAGACGTTGGTGGTAAACTTTCGTAAAAGTGCCCTTTGTAAGTATTTACTTTATTGAAACACTATGGATCCAATCAGCTAAGTCGAGCCGTTGGTTCACCAGTTTTCAGAAACTGGTTCAGTTCAGAATTCTGGATATTAGAAACGATAATACCAAGTAAACAGTATTGAAGCAAAATGATTTTTTTTTTAAGTTACTGTGGAAGTTTTTGTTTATTTGTAAATATGGAGTCAGAAAAATAGATTTTAGAAAGATATAACAGTACCTTCTCTCACTAAAGAATGAATTACAAACAAAACCTGAATACTGAAATAAAAACTATTATAAAAACTGTTTTTTACTAGATCGTCAATAATATTTGTGAGTTTTACAAGATTTAGCGTTTTTCTGGAATATTAATACTTCTTTTATACATATATTTATAAAATTTAAGGCCCATCAAACTTCTGTGATTATCAGCGCTCTGCCGCTCTTCGGACAGTGTTCTCTAGTAACTGATCACACTGTTGCATCACCAGATAGTGTAGCTGCAGTAAGAAGCTCCTAATCTAGAGAAAATCTATCAGCAGCTGGATTCGAACCAAGGAACTCCGCGAGGGAATCCAGTACGCTAACCAATTAGCCTCCTTCTCTCACTGAAATTTTATTTTTTGTTGGCGTCTTTTTGAATTTTTTATAAACTTGCGACTGCAACGGTTGTTGCAACAAGAAAATATGATGTTATGTAATGTCTTGAATGTAGATAGGAGATAGCACCCAGTGGCGACACACCACTAACGTGAACAGATGCACTATACTCTTATGAGAAGAGTAGGTTAAGGGGCCATCTTCTCTTCCAATCTCTTTGGAGGATTACCTGGTAATGTGGAAGAAGAAGATAAGTGTTCAATTAAAGGTTTAGGATGAGCTGCTGTAAAGGAATGAAATTTTAAGAAACGAGTTTTTGTAAGGTCGTTAATGAAAGGGATGTTGAGGTCATTATGAATGGTGAGGTTAGATACATAGAACGGAGCGTTAAGTAGTTTTCGAAGTATTTTTGACTGTAATGTCTGGATGCGTAAAGAATTGGAACGCTTAGTCGATCCCCCATACTTCGTATGCCGTATGACCAAATAGGTTGCAGTAACAGTAGATATAAGTCTTTTATTATGTCAAGTAGTCTGGCGAGAAGTTTTGTAGCGTTGGTTAGTTTTGTTGTCTTTTCAACCTAGTATGGGGATTCCATGTCAACAGTTTGTTCTAGGTACAGTCCAAGGTAGCGTACTTTGTCCACAGTTGGTACAGGAGCTTGGTTCAAGATGATAGGAGGTCTTTGAAAATGGTAACTCATTTTGTCCAAGATAAACAAAAAAATAAATAAATAAATACTGGTAACATTTCTTGAATATTCCATTTTTGAATTATTTTAAGAGATTACGCTGACTCTGAAAATAATCAATTAGTAAGTTTATTTAAACCTAACTCACGAAACTCTGAACAAGATTATAAGAGAAAAGATAAAGCTAAGATGTTGAAGACTAAATTGATATAAAATAAATTTAAAAGATCTAAAAATGAGTTTGAGCAAAATGTGAAGTATTTGAAGTAAGGAGCTAGGGTTTAGAAAATAGGCGACTGTTAAACTCTTGTATGACATCTGCTACATGAGGATGATGAAACAGGCAGAGGGGAATGGCTGTCTAATTTATTATGTAACGAAAGGGTGTGGAAATGGTGGCTGAATAAAAGAAATAAACTGGTCGAAGATAAGAACCGAAGAAAGGACGACAATGAAATCATGGAGATGGAACATCAAATAGATAAACTTTATTTTCTATTTCTATAGTAATGTTATTCTGAAATTATTTTTCCTTTTCCTTTAAAGTTGGGTTTTTTAAAAACAAGACACTCTCCTTTAATCTTGCTAAACTTTTCAGTAATAAATCTAAACTTTTTTCCGTAACTTAGAAGACTTAAAAGAAGAATCACTTGAGAAGACGCATTATCTCTTCTAAAATGTTTGCGAAGGAAAAAAAAGAAAAAAAATGGCTAATAAAGGCGTTATGACTTTAAAGTTAGTTTAGCAAGGTTTAATGGTCCAGCTCGTGACATTATTAATGCAAAAAAGTACAACAACAAAAATCTTCTACCATCTATGGAAAAATGTTGCAAAGAAAATTTATTACTTTTAGTCAGTTTTTGCATGAGATGTTATTGAAACTAGTTCAAAAACAAAAAAAAAACTTCTAACGTGATTTTCGAAAAATAGCAGAAAACTGAACAGAAATTCGTATTTTCGACAATTAGTTCAAACTCAGTTGCACATTGAACTAAGAGGTAATAAGTTCAATAAGATTGTTTTTTTAAGAAAAACTGGCATTTCCAAATTTATATTCTTTCTGTAATTATCCAAATTGCGGTGGACAATATGGCTTTTGGAAAATAATATAAGAAAAAACATTTATAAAACAAACATCTCCACCTAATAACTGTTTCAACCACTCTAAATTGTCTTTTTAACATCAAATTTCTCAAAAATCAAAAACCGATGTTCAAACAAAGGCTGATTATCTGACACATAATAAACATGATTTCCCAAATAATATATCAACTTAATGAAGTAACCAAAATTAGATCGTCCTTATAAATATATTGTAAAGTTTTTTTCTTGTCCTTTTACTAAGAAAGAACTTTACTTACACAACTAGTGCCTGCCACTAGTTATTAAATATGTGGGTTTGATTAAATAACAAAACTCGCTAAATTTGTAAGTAATAACCTGATTTATTAACACATTAACATTTACTAGCAACTAACGCTATTCATTACAGTCACCATTTACAACAGTCACAACAGTTTACTGTTACTTACTCACTACGTAACGCCACAAAACTGTTCCACGACTGACCCCTGGTCCGCACTGCACCGAATTGCACTAGTCTCAGCTGCACTAACACAGCTCTACTCATCAACTGACTAATTGCCCAACTAGCTACCACTGAAGCACTCTACAACACTGACTCTCTCTAACTATGTCTCAACACTGACTCTCCAAGACTAACTCCAAAACTCACTGACTGACTAGAAACTACAAGACTGTAAAACTCTTAGAACTCGATTAAAAACTCGTTAAGAACTCTAATAACTCCTTAAAACTAACTGCTCTAAAAACTCACTCAAAACTCCTAAAAACTGACTTCTCCAGCTGTTCTGCCTCCTTTCAACTGCGTGCCTCCCTCCAACTGGGACTGCCCTCCTCCAACTCTCTGAGCATAAGTTTCCACGCCCTCCTGATGTTCATTGGCTGGAGAAAACATACTGCCACCACCTCAGCTGGGGCCGCCCTCCTCCTACTCTCTGTCTCGCTCCTACCTGTCAATCACTGGCTGGGAAAACACATATGCCACCACCCCAACTGAGGCCTTTCTCTTAGCTGGCTTTTACACAGGTCACTAACTCCTTGAACAATCTAGCCCTTTCCTTTCTAGTTCAGGTAGAGACCGGCCCTTTTGTCTACACAGTGGTGGCCTGATACCGACTTTGGTCGCTTAACCCCTAGAACAATCTAGGCCTTTCTTCTCTGCCACAGGTAGATACCGTCCTTTTGTTTACGCAGTGGCGGCCTGTTACTGACTTTGATCGCTCATCCCCTAGAACAATCTAGGCCTTTCTTCTATGACCAGGTCAACTTCGTTACAATATGTATATTTTTTGGGCGTTTATTTGTGCTACAATCAGCGCGTTGGCGCTATAAGTAACAATGATAACAGAGTAACAAATGATAAGGTAACGAGTGGAGAAGTTACCCAGTGGTAACACTCCAAAACATTAGACTATTTGTCCACTCTCTTCACTTGAGAGGAGATCACAAGGCCCACTGTCTTTTAAGACGTCTTGTCCGGGTTATCAGGAAGAGTTCTAGATGAAAGATTTTTGAGCTAGAGGATTTATATGAGATTGCAGGTTGAAGTGGAGTTTTCTGTATCGTGTTTTCAGCGACTTGTGTGATAAAAGGAATGTTAAGGTCAGTGTGTATAGTCAGGTTGGGAGACATAAAATGGAGCGTGTACAATAGTTCGAAGTATTTTAGATTTTAGCGATTGAATCCTTTGGAGATTGGAGCGTTTGTTTGAACCCTACAGCTCTATTCCATACACCACAGATGGGTTTTAAAATAGAAGTATAAATTAGTCTTTTGTTACCCAGAGAGAGTTTTGATCTATCGTCTAAAAGTCTTTTAAGTAGTCGATAGCGTCTGTTTAGTTCTGTTCTTTTTAGTCTAGTGTGGGGAGTCCATATAAATATAAATGTTTCTTTTTATAATAATAATTAGTTGATTCAAAATTTCGATACCATCTACAAAACTCCATCTACAATCATATAAATTTTATGGACCAATAAAACAACACTGATTACAAAATGCACTTTTCAATTGCAAATGCAAGTTTACGCAAAAACAAATAACAATTTCGGACTTCTAAGCGATTGCGCTCTTTGTGTTCATCTGAATTTCGCTTGTGACAAGGGAAGGTAAAAACTGATGGGATAATTTACTGAACAAATCAATCATCTTTTATTTATACAACATTAAAAGATATAAAACAAAATTACATAGTTAATAGCCCCCAAAATGTACAGTAATCGAATGTAAATTATCTTTTTAGAAAGAATTCTGTGTATCAAGGAAAAAAATTACAGTAAAATGAGTCTATAGTCTTAAAAAAACACGTCATCAATTAAGTTAGAGGTGCCCGAAGTCGTAAGGCAACATCCAACTTCAGGAGAATATTCTTTGGTAAAATTACTAGACAGAACATCTAGTGAAATGAAGAAAGACAAAATTTAAGTTAAAGCTGTTGGTTGTTTGAAGATAAAACAGTACGTACGAGTAACAAAAATCAAAATAGAGAATAATATTTCGCAATGTAACAATCAATTTAATCAATCTGATTCATAAATAAGAAAATAAATGAATTTAGAAAGAAACAACCCTAAAAAAAAAACATGGAGATGTGTATGCGAATGGCATGAAAAACAAGAGATCAGGTTATTTTATTAGATGGGAGTAAAAAGATATTTTGTTCCGCCACAAAACTGGGGCTCGGGTATAAAATTTAATTCAACCCCTATGCCTTCTAGATATACGTATATAAAGGGAACTTTCATTTGTTACTATGGAACTTTAGGACTTGTAGGTATAACCACTTATTTATAAGGGCAAGTTTTCCGAGTGCATTCTCAGTGTGTACTTTCTCCTAGTTTTCTCTTTTAGTTTAGTGGTACACTGAATTTACTCCAATATACTGGACTAGTACATGTATATACTCGCCCAAACTTTATTTAGAGAAATTGTAGAAGTTTACATTTCATTTATTTAATAAGTATTTTTCTAAAATTATCGTTGCTCTCATAAAGTGTGAGTTGTAAATCTGTATTTTGTGGTAAGTTTATTTAATATAAATTTCAAAAAAACGTAGACACATACTTAATATTTTGCAGGTGCCAGTGTAGAGGTTATAAAGCGTAGATTTGTACTTACACTCCCACTTGGGAGTGTTCTCAACTCAAAGTCGAGTACTGTATAGCGAAAATGTGGCAAGATTCTAGTAAGGGCGGCCCAAGAAGGCCTACGCCACTGCGACCCCTTTGGATCTATTGTGGCTCCTCCCTCACTCTAGAGCTCATCCTCCAAAACTTGTCCGTTTAATCAGACTCTTAGAATTCTGGAGAGCGGCTCCTAGGGTAAAGCTCTTAGATCTTGGGTTTTTCTCCTGCTCGAGGAGCGAAAATGTTACTAGGAGCCTGATATAAACTATAGGATTTGTTTGTTCGGTATTTACAGCAGAAATTAAATTTTATTTGCATTTGTAAGTTTCAGAAAACCATGCCGACTTGCACTAATGATTCAGAGTACCAAATCTATTTAAATTCATTTCAAAGCATTCTAATGAAGCCACAGATTATCTCTGTATCCATGCATTGTGGTATTGGGTTCGATTCCCGGTCTTGGCCTTGGATTTTATTTAATGATTAAATGAGTAAAGTACGTTTGCTATTCGCCTCCGTCCACGGCACCTAGTAAATGGTAGTTGGACGTTAAGCCCCGCCTGAAAAAATAGGCGAATATAGACGATTACTTATCTCTGTATCCTATCGACGTTGTAGAACAGAGCTGGAGCAGTGGATTTTGAAGGAACATCGGAAACGGTGGAGATCCCCTAGCTAACTGCCGTCAGGCTAAGGAAATTCTTCGCCTGTCGTAAACGGCTGAGGTTGGCTTCAGCAGATCCTGGATCCGCCATTTTGGTTCAGGTGTTGAGTAGACGTGCAAATTTAGCGTACCATCTTTTCAAATGCGGGCCTTACCCAGTCGGCAATCAGCAGCGCCGGCTGTGGTGAGTCCAATGAGACTGTGCGGCACTTTGTAGGGGTGTGTCCCCGTTTATTCTAAAACTAGATTTCTCGTCTTCGAGTGGTTAAATGTTTCCCTCCCGGAGATTTTGTGACATCTGGTAATCTTTACCAGAACTCTCTAGGTTTATTCAGTGCACTGTGGCGATCGAGTCGCCATGCTCCCTAGTGTCCTGTTACTACTTTATTAGGCTATAGTTCCACTATCCGGAAACTCTTACGACGGATTTGTTGATCTTGAAGCCCCAGTATCTCTCATAAGATGATGGGTGGACGGGCAACAATGGGTATTTTGGATTGCCTGCGTTCCTTCCCCTTTTTGGTGGAACCGCCCTGAATCAGGGGTCGGCAACCGCATGCAGCCCTTCTATCCAAATTGTATGGCTCTTCAGCCTGTCTAAAATATATTGTACATTTGGATTTTGTTAAAAGAAAATGAAAATTTCATTTATTAAAGATATTTTTTCAAAAAGAATTTTAAATGTGATAGGTTAGAAATTGAACAGAATTATATTAAAATAAAGTACGTAATTACATAAGACTGCCGCCTTTTCATTCTAACACAGGTTTAGTTATTATTTATTTATTTACTTTGTAATATGTGAAAATAAATATATAAAACATTTAAATGTTATTGAATATCATAAAATAATAATTTGTGAATACAAATGATCTACAGAGTTTTTTACACTATCATCCTTGCGGCTCTTGGTAAGATTTATTAAAATTATTTAAGGAGAAATGGGTCTTTACTTGAAATAGGTTGCCGACCCCTGGCCCTGATCATACAATCTACAATGAAGACACAAGGATCTGTTTCTACAGCTGCCTTCAGATATGCGTTACTAAAAAGAGAATCTCTGGGCGAAGCTTGACATTTTGGCCATCCTTCTTTAAATTATTAGAAGCAGACATCAACAGCCTGAATAGTAGCAAAAAACAGTGACTTCTAAAGCAATTTCATTAATTTCGGAGCCAGAAAACCGTTAAAACTTTCTAGTTTTTTAATTCAATTAATTACAATATTTTCAGAAGTTGATAGAACAAAGTAAAATGAGTCTCTGATAGGGATCTTTTAGGATGTATGCTTGGCAATGAGCACAAGGTACGGTTGAGGAATAAATGAACTAAAAAAACACACATTAATTTTATTCTGGTATAAAATAAGAAAAATCTATTTAAATAAAAAGTTAAATATTGGAACAAATAAAGATAGTTGAGGAAATAATAGAATAATGATGGAAACAGAAAAGAATTATTAGATAAAGTAGGAGACGACAATGAAATCTCGATTTGACAGATGTAACCAGAAGACTGAGTAAGGTTGATGGTAAAAGAGGAGGTTGTAGAACGGTTATACTGGGTAGGTGGGTGGATAACAACCCAACTCCAGCTTCTCCTGTCCGCGTACACATTCCAGCAGCTGAATTCCCGCTACTCCTTCAGGACCACATCCCTGTTGCCTTGCAACACGGATCGATGTGAATACAGTTTGAGCTCTTGGCCGTACTCTCGCTATCCTACTTTCAACTCCCGACCCCTTCTTCTACCCCAATCTCCTCTTACTGACACAGCAATATAGGTCATCAACCTTTCCCTTATCAATATTACACTCTGTACATTTACAGTCTCTTTGGTCTCTTTATTACAACGGCCCCTCATAAGCCCTGAGTTTATCCTGCCGCCGAAGTAAGCCCTGAATACAAGGTAATTATCAACTTTGAACTAAATATGGAGGGTATACACCTGAAGCTCGATTCTGTTTACTAATATCCGATGATATCTCTAGCTTTATATAACGCTACAGTTGTTTATTGCTAAAAACATAAAGTTTAAAGTTTAAACTATAAATGATAATTTTCATAATTAATCAAAAAAACTGATGCTAAATTGTATTTAGTGACCTAAAATATTTATATTAAGGATTCGTAGGGAACGGATTAGCTATGCGGTTAGCGTACTGGACTCCCACGCGGAGGTCCCGGGTTCGAATCCAGCTGCTGACCCTTAGATTTTCTCTTTCTAGGAGCTTCTTACAGCTCACTGTCCGGTGATGGACAGTGTTGTCTGTAACGAGAGAACACTGTCCGGAGGCCGGCAGTGCACTGAAAAAAGCGCCGGGCGCCAATAACCTTAGATGTTGACGCGCCTCAAATAAAAAAATAAAATAAAAATTAAGGATTCCTCGCTATTGGAATCCTTAATATCACTGCTAAACTTATTCCGATTCTCAAATCCTAGAATCATTTTTTGCTTTAGCTTTAAAAAAATTCTTGAGCCACCCAATTTTAAATTTGCAACCAACACACTTAAATTTGTGTGATAAGAAAGGGAAAGTGATCAAATTCTAACGTCCAACTACCCTTTAGGTGTCGTAGATGGGGATGGAACCTCATACTTTACTATAAACAATTTTTTTTTAACAAATAAAAAGTTGCCCTATGCGCGATTCGAACCGGTGACCTTCTACTCACCAAGCCAAGCTCTTGACCACTACACCAACACTCGCCCCGATTACAGTATATAATATTCTTTTTATAACGAAGTTGTAATTCTTTTTAGCACGAGGTATAATACCTGTACCAGTGACGATAAGGGTTTATAATCGTTCAATTAATGGATTAGGGGGTAAGGTCATTGAAGAAAATATGGCTTCCTCGAGGAATCAGGTCCATTCAGGTGCCGCAATGATGGGATAACTGTATCAAGCCTAATTTCCATTTATCACGAGGAAATGAACCCTTAAATGACTTTTATATTCAGTACCATTTATGGCCGAAGATGCTTTGGAGAAGTATTCTTTCCCAGCTAATCAAATGGAATTCATCTGCAGCAAGAGTGTCTTTAAAGTTTCTGCGGACTACGTAACCATCTGTACAAACCCAAGACCAGTTTATGGTAATGAATAAATAAAGCTACCTAATTTTGGATAAAAAGGCATTCTGGCTTTAAAGATACTGAATAAGTCGTCACCATCCAAGGCAAAGGTGCAGTAACGCTAGTAAAGAAGAACTAGCCACAAAAGAAGACCTCAGAAAAGAAAAGGAAATAACCGAACACTGCCCAAGATAGAGATACCAGAATCTCAGCAGGGTAACCTTTATCTGGGCAATAACATTAGTGAAAGATGTAAAAAAAGTATGCATGAATCATGAGCAAAAAAAATAGATCGTGAATACTGTCAGGGAAGCTTAGACTCCCAAGTTATCTAAAATAGATGGTCCTAGGATATTATGGCACAATTGGAAAAAAAAGATGGCCGAGACTTAGTTCTTGATAGAATTCTATAGAGAAGATAACCTCCTCAGAACTCTTTAGATACCTAAACTTATATCAATAAGATGTTACAATAACCACTTTCCAATACACTGTACAAAATATCAAATATAAGAAAAACAATATTACCTTGTAAATCCAATTGTATTTTTTTTGCAGTGCACGCCTAGGCTTTGTTACATAGACATCATTCACATTGCTCATTCTATGAACTCGCTGCTGACACTATTTTATTATTTACTAAGGCCACAGGAAAAAAAATAAAAAATTCTGCTGAATAGAAAACAAGAGATAAACCCATGTCTCGCATTATTACTGTAAATATTTGTCCATGTATTCCATGAGCTGCTGATGAAACACGCGGGCCACCATCTTTATTTTCTTTATTTTTTTTGGTGTTTACATTTTCATTTATTTGTGTTTATTTATCTATTTTTCTTTAAATAATATTTTTCTGCAACCATGTAGGAATGTTCTCATTACTCAATTAAAATCAGCTGTGTAATGCCCAACTTTACCTCACTAGTGAGGAAAATACCCATTAGTGTCACTTTCCTCACTAGTGAGTGAAAAACCTTTTTGTGCTTCCTTGATATAAGAAGTTTTGTTATTAAATATTTTCTGTAAAACTTTAATAAGCTTATTTAAATTTATTTTATCTAAATAATTAAAAAACGAATATTAAAAAAATAAAATAAAAATTGAAAGGAATATAGAAATAAAAATAATATTTTAATAAAGGGAAGGGATTAGCTATGCGGTTAGCATACTGGACTCCCACGCGGAGGTACCGGGTTCGAATCCAGCAGCTGACCCTTAGATTTTCTCTTCCTAGGAGCTTCTTACAGCTCACTGTCCGGTGATGGACAGTGTTGTCTGTAACGAGAGAACACTGTCCGGAGGCCGGCAGTACACTGGAAAAAGCTCCGGGCGCTAATAACCTCAGCTGTTGATGCGCAAAAAAAAAAAAAAAAAAAAAATTTAATAAATAATTAGATATTTTTAATTATAACAGTTAAAAAGGTTATAGTGTTACCTTATAGAAATTTAAAATGGATTCTAGTGATTCCTGTTTAGTTTTTTTTTTAGTTAATAACCCTAATGGTTGCAGAAAAAATATAATATTTTACTCGTGTGTAAAGTATTTTCCTCACACTCGGCTCGTGTGAGGAAAAGTACTACTTTCCACACTTGTTAAATAAATAACTATTTCTCTTTTAAAAAGCGAAAAAAGGTAAGGAAAACATATGATTTTACATTACTAATATTTTCAAGGTTCTAATTTATAAATTTTCTTTTAATCTCAAATATTTGAGCCATATTTATATCTCACTAACATTACATATCTTGTGAAACGTACATTACGATTAAAGTAACCTTACACAGATAGGTTACAACAACTCCTTCCTGAGAAATGCCTTAAAACTTATTTTTTTTCATTTTCAAAAAGGAAAAAGCGAATCTATCCACCCTTAATCGATTTTTTTTTTTACATAAGTTTAAGATTTCTGTGTTTTTTAATTATTTTATTATAGTTGGTAAAACTGAACAATGAACACTAATGAACGTTGAAGGGAATTTAAGTTTCAATTCTCAATACCGTTCTCGACGTGCGATAACTGACGGCAAATAATGACATCAATACTGAAATAAAAGGACAACTAACTGCACGAAAATAAGGTTTATGGTTTAAGAATTCTTTACGCCCGGCGATTATCTATTATTATTTTTAAAAACTATAAGGCCAGTAGTGATGTACGAGACTTAGGGTGCGTTCCACTAAGCGACCACAACGATCAAAACATAACTTCAGGCGTTACACTTGGCGACCGCGGTCGTTGTGGTCGTCGCGAAAACGTCACTATTTTCGCTCACGCGAAGCCCTTCTACGCTTCACCTTAAGGTGCTGGGTCGAAGTGGGCGTTCAGAAATTGGCGCAATTTTTAAAACAAAATATGGCGACCGAAAAAATTATCTCATGCAAATAAAAGTATTATTTCATGTAAATAATAGAATGTGTTTCTCGAAAGTCTACAAAAAATAAATAAATAAATAATTACTTATCCCTTTACACACTAAATCACTGAATAACACAAAATCATTTACCTGAAATAACTTTTAAATTCTTCATCTGAATAAAGATCAATTACTCTGATAGCTAATAATACGTGGCCTAAGTTTTCGCTTTTTATCATTGCGATTTTGTAAAATTGCATTCCACTCTTCATCGGAACTAGATGAAGAACTTTCTAAAGCATTATTAATAAATATCCAACTGTTGCCACAAAAGACATTTTAATTTTATTTAAACGTAAATTTTATAAATACTCCACTAAAATGTAATATAAAAAAATTGAATTATATATATTCTTTTAATATAAGTCAGCTTTACCAATAATTAATAAAGTTTATTATAACTGCTTATAAACGGGGTTAAAATTAAAAAATAACCTCTTCAAGCTTCTAACTTATTTTCGAGGCCGCCATATGTAATGTTTACATGAACGGTTAAAACGCCCACAGTCCATTCCACTTGGGTTTTCGATCGCAACGCTCGCAAGCAAGTGGAACGGGCAAAATCGCGGTCGTGAGCGTGGTCGTTGTGGTCGCTTAGTGGAACGCACCCTTAGATGACGCTAAAAAAAAAAAAAACAGAGAAATTGAGCTTAGAATATGAGAACGAAAAGTGTTAAGGAAGATCCGCATTTGTGCGAGTATTTAACGAAGTAAAGATGGCCGTAAGTTGGGACTTCTGAAGAGCCTTAGAAAAATAAACAAAAATAAATTAGTTAAAAACAATAAAAGTCACAGAAAGACGTAACTGAACTAAAAATCTTCTTAACAACTTTTATGAATAGAATCTTCACCATTAATTTTCTTTCAAGTAACAACCCTACAACACTAAAATAACTACAGATAAAACTTCCTAAATAAAACATAAATTACATGGTTTACAGTGAATTACACCGAACATTGCTTCCAAAAACTTGTAAGCAGTATGTAGTAATAATGGCACACTTACAACATCAAAGTAGACAGTTTTAACTAAGGTAATTTAACCAAGACACTTGTTTAATTATTGTCCTTTACTAGTTCGTGTGCTGCTACCTGGTTGTTAGTGTAGGAAAACCATGAACATATGGCTAACATTTAGAAAGTGACCACAAGTAACTAGGCAAAGGAGACAATTCCATCCTAATTCACTACTTTGACCACATGGTTGAATTGTAGGGGTTGGCCAAAATTCTTTTGCTTCATTTACAATCTTCAGTATATAAAGAAGAAGTGGATATTTTGTGTTCACCAAACACTGAAACAGATTTTATCTTAAAAAATATGTATATAAGTTCTACCTAACCTAGATTTTTTTTTCTTTTTTAATTTAATATCACTCGTAAACATAGAAAGTGTTCAGGTTATAAATTTGTTTTTTGTAGGACAAATTGGATATTGAACGTGACTATACTGTTCTCCAATACATCGCTAATTTTAAGCCCTAAATTTACTGTTTGTGAAATTTAGAGATAAACTTGAAAGAAATTACTACCACAGTTCTCTTAGAAAGTATATAAATTAACAATTCTTAAGAAAATGTTTCCTCGATGCTAAAAGAGGTTACAATTTTTTTGTGGTAACAATCACCATTACTGTCGTTTAAGATATATTCTGAAAATTGTCAGAACAGGGAAAACAAGATATTTTAAAGTTCTCACTACTTACATTCATTTAAAAAAGAAACTACTTACGTTAGATCAGAGTTCAGGCCTTCTGTGTATTCATAAGTTTTTAGCATTTATTACGAAAATAGTGCAATACAACAGGATACATACTTCAAAATTTTACTCATCAACAGTAACAACGTCACAAGCTCGAGCCCCCGAAGATTGCCGACAAATGGCGACGAATGTTAACCAAAGTCCCCGAATGTACCATCCACCATCAACCATAGTAAACAAACTACCATAAAAATCCCCATAAGAGTGTCCACCACCCCCTACTATTGTCTAAGGGCTGTTCGGTTTACGATATACTAAATTATCGTACGCTTAGTAGCTGTGCACGACATGACTGGTCGTGATGGCGTATACGAAAATAACTTGTTCAGTGTATTATTAATTTTTTTTTTTTTTTTTTTTAAAAACTTTGCATTGACCTTACAAAATAAAGGACCTTTTTTAGAAAATAAATATAGTTAAAATATAGTCAAATATATTTAATATTAAAGAAAGTATTTGTGCCCCCGTAAGTGAACCTTAATTTAGTAGCTAGACGTTAAGCACTGCCTGCAAAATATACAGTTACTTTTACTTTTATTTTATAAAGGAACATTTGTTTAAGTGACTATGTGTTTGTTTATTTAAAAGTTAGATTTTTTTTTCAATTTTATTTATTAAAAAATGACTCTTAAAAGTTTTATATAATTTACCATTTTATTTGAAAAATTATCCAGATAATTTTTTTGTGTAGGTTATTCACTGGGGTCCACCCTTCTAAAAAAGCCACTTCAGAACAAAGTGTAATGCCTAATATCAGAATCTTCATGGTTGCAATATTTTCTTTTTTTTTTACAAGTTTCAAGTTTTTGACTAAAGAATCAACAAATCTAAAGAGAACTAATTATTTTTTTGAGTTTTTGCCAAAAATAATTTACTACCGTACTTCAGCGGGCTTCGAAATTCATGACTTGGCATTTGGCCGATTTGGCTCCCAATCAATATTGGCATCTTTGTGTGTATCATGTTTTGTCAGTCAAGAGGGTGTTCATTTGGTGGTGGTTGGTGGATTTTTTTTATCTCCAAAAACTTGGTCCTTTAAATTGAATACTATATTTCTATGTGTATGTAAATGGTAATAAATATTTTGAATATCAATTTTTGTTTCGTTTAAATTCAACTTCTTTTTGGTGAAACAAAAATGCTTTAATGGAAAATAATGTTTTTGAAGTAAAGCTTTAGTTCGAGTAATATCGGCTACTGTCGGCCAACTACGGTGGACACGAATCCTGGTGCTAGACTTGGTACACGGCCCGCCCTGGTTTTGTATTGTAGAGCGCGGGAGGGGTCGCCAACAGTTCAGTCGTACAGTGGGCCCCATAGGCTGCGCCACTAGCTGCCCCTCGTTCGAATAATCTATTTATTTATTTATTTATTATTATATATTAACAATAATATCTCGTCAACTATCATACAATCAACCATTTCCACCGCAAATCTGCGGCCTACCAGTTTAATATTAGTGAACGCCCTTGTTGTTTACGGTCCAGCAATAAGATGGAATGCCAAGAATTAGCTCCTCTAGCCCAAATGGATGCTACACCGCCAGAAATGGAACCTGATTTACCACCTCCACCGCCTCCAGGCTCAGCCGGCCTAGCCACGGTCACCGTTCCGGACCAGGCGCCACCTCCGGTGCCTCCCCATCAGCATCCTCCACAACAACAGCAACAATCACAAGAGAAAAAGTAAGTGATAACAAAAAAAAAATACACACACAAATAAAAATAAAGCAAATGCTTCTGCTATTTTTAATAATTTTATTTTTTTTAATTTAATCATATTTTAAATTTATTTATTTTTTGCTTACTTATTTACCTACAAAATTCAGAATATATTATAATGGTTTGAACCATAAATCAAAACAATTATTGGTTGGTAAAGTTCGTGTAAAACCTAAAGTAAGGTTCGCATTACTTTTCAATTTCCAAATTTTTGACTTTACAGAAAGAACCTCCTCATCAATCAAAGTTTATCAAAAAATTGTTAATTACGCCTAGATTAAACAGGAAATGGCACTTCATAGCATCATAGTTCCTCTACAAATGCCTTTTAGATTATAACGAAAGTCTTTTGAATTTTTAGTATATACGCACATATTTTTGTTTAAAAAAAGATAAAATCAATCTTCAGAAAATAAACGAACGATAGTTTTTAGTAAATGATAACGCCGGTTACTGATATCTAGTTCCGGTCAAATAGTCTTATGAATTAGCTTATTAAGACTTAAAGACTACTCGCTTAGATAAACCCAATAATCTAGAGATTAATTTACAAAATATTTCTTGTATATTTTTTACCAGCGAGTTTATTGGTTAACCTTTCAACACAGATTGTTTCACCAGTGGACTTCAGGTGACTTTCTTTTCATTCTACGTCCTCAAACTTTTAACTTTCTTAAATTTTATGAATCTTTAATAGTCGATATAATAAAGATTCAGTGCAATAAAAAAGGTGATGCCACCATAACACAACTTAATTTTCTATTCTGTAAGTTATTGATAATCATTTACGTCTGCATTGTGTATATAAACTTAGAACATCGTTTGAACTGTTTACAAGAAAATTACTAAAAACGAAACAACCAAAATTACTCGCTAAGGTCACATTTCTGCTCTTTCAATTTTCAAAAAATTCGAAATTTGATTCGAGAATTTCCAGTTTAAAAGGTTGTGATTCTTGCCACCGCCTTTAAAATATTTTTTTTATGGGAATTTTTTAAATAAAACTGATTAGCTCTTTAAATGAATGTAAATTCGATTCTTAAATTTCGAGAAAATATCACTAAAATGAAGTTTATACTAAAGTCTAACTACTACAATACCGGCCAGCCAAAAAAATTGATTCTAAAATTAATTAAAAAAAAAAATTAAACCCTTCAAATAAATAAATGAAATACACATTTATTAATATGTCATTTCCGGTACAGAGTTTAAAGCGAAACCTACATGCTCGATAGTCCCATCCGATGTGAGGTACTAAACAGAATATTAAGTTTAAACATCCTGTTATTGTTTAGTATTTTTGAGATATTATACGCTTGAACATATATCACAGAGGCTGTGGCAGTCACCAGAACAAATACTAATTTAATTTTCTAAAAAAAGGTTACAATTTCGATACGCTGAAAGAAAAATTATTAATTTTAATTTTTTAAGCAGTTTTCAGCAGTGAGCTATTATAAAGAATTATTTAAATATAATTGAAATTAGCGCTTAGTCTTGGATATAATTTAATTTAAACCAATAAAACGTAATAAAAGTACATTTTGAGTCCATTTTATTACTTTAAAAAAGGGAATCTAGCTGAGCGAGCCCGCAATGCAAGGATGTATTGCTGGTAGAGTGGGTTCGCTACCCCATCTTAGCCTTTATATTATATTTAAAAGGAGTAATTTTCGCGCCGAGTTTTCAACGAATTCGCCACAGCCTTTTAGATCAGAGTTTGGGCAAAAAGTTTTGATATAGCTAGCCATGAACTTTTTTTTTTTTTTTTTTTATGATTTAAGGCGCGTCAACTAGAAAAATAAAATTCAAAAAATCTAGGAAATCTTTAAATTATGTCCGATATAATGATTTCTTTTATTTAAAATTTTGTGTTAATTTATTTACCTATAACTAGGGTTGCCAACTGCCCTTTTTTTTTTGGAAAGGACAGTCCTTTTTTAACACCTGGTTGTTCTTGTCCTTTCTTAAATTAGGAAAGGACGCCTTTTGTCCTTTTTTCAAATCTAATTTATTTTATTGTATTTTTGATTTAAGTTCTGACTTCTGAGACTTCTTAATTTTGGCTTGTTGTTTTTCTGTTCTAACTGAACTGAATAGGTCAACAGGTTATTGGATGTAACGATGAACAAAATGCAAAAAATGGTGCTGGATTTCATGATTTTTATGGTAGATTCTTTCATAATGCCGACGCTGTTTTGAGGCCCACTTTTTTGCAATTAATTAGAGATTTCTGCATCAATTTTTAAAATAACCACTATTCATGATATACCTTACGAAAGGTGATTGTATGTAGATGTTTTTCATGAATAGTGCACGGTTTTTTCATATATAATATTTTTGAGAAAAATGAAGTCGAAAGTTTTTGGAAAAAATTAGAAACTTGCTATTTCTTATGTTTGGGCCACAAACTAAAATACTTGATATTATTATTTTGGAATATAAATTAGCTAATTTAAAAGGAAATTTAACCTTCTTTCTAATGAGCTTATTGAAATTGCTGTAGCTTTAATAGTTTGAGAAATATAGGCAACTGTTTGCTAAAAAGTAGTAATAACTTGAAAAAACATAAAATTAAAAATATCTCTAAAACGGAGCCGAATCGAGCCATAGTTTATATAGAATTTTTTTGTTGCAAATGATGCCCAGAATCGCCTCCCGAAGTAACGTTAGTATTAATGCTGGACACCCTGTATATTCCCGGACCCCAAAAATCCAGTCGACGGCCCTGTAGGGTGTCCTTTTTTGGAACTTTATAGAGTTGGCAACCCTACCTATAACAGAGAATATTTGACAGCTTTCTTTTTTTTGGGTAGGAAACCAGTAAAATAATCACAAAAAAATGAAAATTAAGAAGAAAATTGTTATTCTTAAGAATAATTTTCAAAATAAGGGGAAGAAATCATTCATCTTTTCACTTTTATTTGAAATATTTCACAGAAAATTATGATTTCGGAGTTAAAAGTTACAAATGGTGACTAGATCTTGTCCATTACGTGTACCGTTAAGATGTGCGCACATGTTTCGTAATCTTCTTCAGACAGCTAAGAGAGAAAAATAGTTTTTAACTGTCTAGATAGGATATCCGGTAGAGAACGGAAACTAAGCTGATGAATGGACGCAGAGGATCATGGGGGAACATTTAATCCAGTTTAAGTTAATGTTGGCACTACATAGATGGGGCAATAACAATTGTTCTGAATGGTTATTGTTTATTAGGACTGGACTTGGCGAGATTGGAGGGTTCAATATTCTATTCTTTACATCTAATTTTTTAGGTGTATCAGCTATTTGTATTGTGCTGGTAGATTAGACTTACTTCCTTAATAGCAGGTCTACCAACAACGCCAAGCAATTTCCCTTCATAGGGAAAGTTATGTATTGGCTTTTTTGTTTCAGCCAATGTTAAATCTCTTTTCCAAAATTAATTTGTTGATTACCAAACATTAAACCTTGTTAAAAACAAATAAATAAAAATGGAAAGTTTGGTTATAATACAGGGTGACCATGGTTACATGCTCCACCCACTTTTTTTTTAAACGGCGGGAAATTTCGAAAAAATAAAAAACATGTATTTAATCATTTTTAGTCTAGTTTATTTTCAGTGATTGACCAATTTTTTTTAAACCCCTGTATATCGAGATACAGCATCCAACTTTTGTTTTCCAAATGGAACGTTATATTTTTTGTTGCATATTTTTGTAGTATTTGAGCTCCTAAAAACAACAAAATTTTTTTTTTTGAAATCGGTTAGGTTTTTCAAAAGTTATGGTAATTTAAAATATGAAAAACAAATTTCAGTTTATTGTCAAAATTTTTTAAAGAATCTGTTCAAACTGGGCACAATCAACGGATAGGCAAGCCAAAACTCTGGACTCCCACGCTTTGCTTGTAGCAGCACTTATGGTGGCGAGTTATTCGGCGTTCAGGTAGTTCTTTCTACAAACGTTTGGTGTGGAGTTTTAGGAAATCAACTAATCGGCCCCATACTTCTACAGAGAGAACTTAACTGGTGAAAGGTATCTAACTTTTTTTTTTAAGAGACATTTTGCCAGTTCTGCTTGAAGATGTTCATCTACAACGTCGGCTAGATATGTATTTTCAACAAGATGGTTGCCCGGCACATAAAGAGAGAGTTGTTCGACGTTACCTGGACAGAAATTTCCATGAAAAGTGCTTAGGGACTCATTGTCCCATCCAATGGCCACCTCGATCTCTGGACTTAACCCCAAATGGACTATTTTTTGTGGGGGATACCTAAAAAAATAAAGTGTAAAGTATCCTTAATCTGAAACGTCGATTAACTCTAGCCTGCCCTAGATCTTGACTTTGCCACCATTAGTGCTGCTACAAGCAGTGCGTGGGAGTCTAGAGTTTTGGCTTGCCTATCCGTTGATTGTGCCCAGTTTGAACAGATTCTTCAAAAAAAAAGTAACGTAATTTTTGACAGTAAACTGAAATTTGTTTTTCATATTTTAAATTACCATAACTTTTGAAAAACCTAACCGATTTCAAAAAATTGTTGTTTCTTTTTTTAGGAGCTCAAATACTACAAAAATATGCAACAAAAAATATAACGTTCCATTTGGAAAACAAAAGTTGGATGCTGTATCTCGAGATACAGGGGTTTAAAAAAATGGGCCAATCACTGAATATAAACTAGACTAAAAATGATTAAAAACGTGTTTTTTATTTTTTCGAAATTTCCCGCTGTTTAAAAAAAAAGTGGGTGGAGCATATAACTCTGGTCACCCTGTATAACAATCTAAGGTTTAAGGTTTAATGGTAAATTATATTAATCATATATCCATTAAACGACAAAAACTACGATATATTTAAAGCATAATATAACAAATAATTGTAGGGTTTTTGTTGTTAGTAGTAATAATGAAGCTAAAAACTTCAACAACTAGGGGAAAAAAGCCAACTAAAATTCACTTCTTGAAAGTAAACTTAATTAAAATTAATACACTTTTTTCCTTAAGAGCACTACAATTTGCAGATGTTGCCAATTCCACCCTTTTTCCAAAATGCCATTAATGGAAGTTTTGTTTTACAAGGTTACAAAGTTTAGCATATTTATATATATATATATATATATTTGAAAAACAATTTTCAAACAAAAGAGACCAATGCAATAAGGTTCTTTCATTGGTGGAAACGTAGTTAGTTACATCTGTGTACACACCACTTCTAAACCAATTAAATGAAGTTTAATATAACCCGAAACTAAATAAATGACCATGTACAGGATACTCTTCACAAAACGAGGGGACTAAATACGTGGGAGTGTTCAGATAAATATTTTCAACAAATATTTACATCTATAACAGTTAAAATGATAAATAAAAAAAGAACATTACATAAAATCAATAACATTTTGTTTGCGATCAACATCATCTGTACTTGTCATTGAATAAGATTATAAGGTTATTTTTCTAAACGTAAGAAGGTTTTTTTTTAAAAACCTGTTTAGAGTTACTTTAAACCATATACCTATTTGCTCGGTGTTTTCTATGGAGTTTTGTAGGTTATTTTCTTTGGTTGGCCAAAGATTTTTATGAATAAATTGTAAAAAGAAAATGATTTAACTGCATTTCCTTCTTTACACTGTAGTTGTTGGGAGAACACTTTCCATTTTCACTTCCAAATAGGATTGTCGTTTTGTTGGTTATCCACAAATTTTTTTAAAGCTTATACGAGGTGTGTTCAAAAAGTAACGGGAATTTTCGTTTTTTGAAAAAAATATTTATTTATTCATCTACATTAATATTGTCGCCTTCAAAGTAGTCCCCTTCGCATACAATACACTTGTGCCAGCGCTTTTTCCAATCCTCGAAACACTTCTGAAACTCGATCTTTGTGATAGCTTTAAGCTCTTTCAGCGATTCGCTTTTAATGTCATCTATGCTTGTAAAACGACGGCCTTTTAATGTTCTCTTTATGTTTGGAAATAGAAAAAAGTCACATGGAGCCATGTCTGGCGAATATGGAGGCTGGGGCATCGTTAAAGTTTTGTTTTTGGCCAAAAATTCACGAACAAGCAATGAAGTGTGAGCAGGTGCATTATCGTGGTGCAAAATCCATGAATTGTTTTGCCACAAATCCGGGCGTTTTTTTCGGATTGCTTCACGCAAACGGCGTTGAACTTGTAGGTAGTACTCCTTATTGATTGTTTGACCTTGTGGCAAGAATTCATGATGCACTATGCCATTAAAATCGAAGAACACAGTGAGCATAACCTTCACATTCGACCGCACTTGTCGAGCCTTTTTCGGTCTTGGCGATCCAGAATGCCTCCACTGGGACGATTGAGCCTTAGTTTCGACATCATATCCGTAAACCCATGTTTCGTCACCTGTTATAACACGTTTCAGTAGATCCGCATCGTTGTCGACTTCATTGAGTGACTCTTGAGCAACTTCCATTCTCCGCTGTTTTTCCTCGAAATTCAACAATTTTGGAACAAATTTTGCTGCCACACGTTTCATACCCAAAACATCCGAAAAAATTTCATGGCATGAGCCAATTGATATGGCAACATCATCAGCGACTTCTCTGATTGTGATTCGGCGATCGTTCATAACCATTTCTTTCACTTTTTTCACGTTTTCATAGGTTGTTGATGTGCTTGGACGTCCAGGTCGTTCGTCATCTTCAACGTTTTCGCGGCCATCTTGGAAACGCTTATACCACTCGTAAATCCTTGTTTTACTCATAGCAGACTCACCATATGCCTTTATTAACATTTCACACACTTTATTTCATTTTTTACGCAAAATTTAATACAAATTCTTTGATCCATTTTTTTTAACAAACAAAAATCGCCAAGCTCGAAAAACACGTCTAACCTTAACGGCTGCCACTTAAGAAGTAAACAATGAATATTACTGAAAACTTTATCGAACTTCAGGGGCATGTGTACCAACATAATAAAAAAAAAAATTTTACAATCAGACTCTCCAAACCCGCGAAATTTAAAAATTCCCGTTACTTTTTGAACACACCTCGTATGTATCCGCTTATTAAGCATTCCTTAACAAAAACTTACAATTTTAAAAGTTAAGTATAAGTAGGGTTGCCAACACTATATAGTTCCAAAAAAGGACACCCTAAAAAAAATTAGGTACATTCAGGGCCATCGATAGGATTTTGGGGACCGGGAATATACAGGGTGTTCAGCATAAGACTACCATAACCTCGGGAGGCGATTCTGGGCATCATTTGCAACAAAAAATTCCATATAAACTATGGCTCGATTCGGCTTCGTTTTATACATATTTTTAATTTTATGTTTTTTCAAGGTGTTACTACTTTTTAGCAAACATTTGTCTATATTTCTCAAACTATTAAAGCTACAGCAATTTCAATAAGCTCATTAGAAAGAAGGTTAAATTTCCTTTTAAATTAGCCAATTTATATTTCAAAATAATAATATCAAGTATTTCACGTTGTGGCCCAAACATAAGGAATAGCAAGTTTCTAATTATTTCCAAAAACTTTGACTTCATTTTTCTCAAAAATATTACATATGTTTAAAACGTGCACTACTCATGAAAAACATCTACATACAATCACCTTTCGAACGGTATACAATAATTGGGGTTATTTTAAAAATTGATGCAGAAATCTGTGATTAATTGCAAAAAAGTAGGCCTCAAAACAGCGTCGGCATTATGAAAGGAATTCACCTACCATAAGAATATAATTGATCAGAATCATCAAAGCCAGTACCTTTTTTGCATTTTGTTCATCGTTACATCAATAACCTGTTGACCTATTCAGTTCAGTTAGAACAGAAAAACAACACGCCAAATGAAGAAGTCTCGGAAGTCAGAACTTAAATCAAAAATACAATAAAATAAATTAGATTTGTGTGAACAATATCTGGAAAAAAGGACAAAAGGCGTCCTTTCCTAATTTAAGAAAAGGACAAGGACAACCAGGTGTTAAAAAAGGACTGTCCTTTCCAAAAAAGGGGAGTTGGCAACCCTAAATATAAGGGTTGATTAAACTCCAAAAGGTACCACAAATCAGCTAGTACCCAACATTTCATTCATACTTCTAGTATCATATTTTTTAGAATGTATTAGATGTCACAGACCCTTGTGCTGGTCTTTTATCACCCATAAATATTTTTCTGTTAGAATAATAAAAGATGTATCTCATCATCATAGTTAGTACTAAAAAGGCACTTCATTTTAACTCTATTCCAAATTATTCTGGTGATTTATCTTTATTCTGGAATCATCATCACATTCACTCGTACATTAAGGTAGAATTAGGGAAAGTTAGAGTTGGTCTTTTATCCGATTATAAGTATACCTCGAAACCTTCTTCAAAAAGACGTCCAAAACAAAAACAAAAAATCATTATTCTTTGATGGATTCCTTGGCAATGTGAAGCCGACAAGCTGGTAGAAGCCTTCAACAGCAATAGAACTGCCAATTAACATAGGCCATAGGTCAGCGAGGAAGGCTATCTTTTCTGCGTGAATGAAGAAGTTAGACAGAAACTTTTGGGAGAAAGTAAAGGAAAATAATTAAGGAGTGCTTGGTCAAGAAGAACAGTCTTCAGCCAAGGACAATGGCCTCAGACAATTTCAGGATTGGGGAAAAAGGCCATACCATTTACTGCAGAAAGCAGTTTAATAACATGGTATTGCGTAAAATTCTCTTCTCTGTTCCCAATGTGAGAAGTAAAAGATACCATTGAGGTGTTCGTCCTCCGGCGTTTGGGTAAAGATAACCGACTGTCTTATCAGAAGACCAAGTATAGCTTTGTTAGACATCGTATGTCTGAACAGCCAAGGACAGATGTAGAATGAAAGTAGGAAATACTTTTTTAAAACAGCTTTTTATTCTTTTAACCAAACAAACTTGAATTTTTAACTTCATAAATCTTTCACAAATATATTCAAGTGCAAGAAACTGCATAGTTATTTTAAAATTAAACCAGTTGTGTTGGGAAACAAGGAAACAAACTGAAAATTAGAAGTTACTTAGAATGCTGCACATATATTTACAAACACTGATCATTATAACTGCAATTATTCCCTAATCTTCTGCATATTACCACTTACCAGTTACCTGAAGGACCTAACCTTAAGGATAAATTGAATATTAAATTACTTTGTACATAATACAGGTATTCTTTTGGTATTTTACAGTATTCAAGCAACATAATTTTGTAAATATTTGTAAATAAACTGTATGCATACTTAAAATAGGGCATATTTATTCATGAAAATTTTACCAAGTTATTATCAAGAGATGAATATTAATCAACTGTAAATTACATCTTCATTAAAATCATTCCTTAAACTCTCGTTCTACGGCTACGTATCCTATTTTACTGTAATTACTGTTTAATGATATTTTCATGGAGATTTTGAAGAGTCCAAAATTAAAACTTACTTTACAGGTTCATTAAATTAACGAACCACTTTTTACGAATATTGTGAATAAGATACTGCACTAGTTATTGCAATTGATATACAGTCGAGGCTCCCATAAAGGACACTCTCACTAGCGGCCACCTCCATTTACGGACCAGTTTTTGCATTTCCCCGTTTTACCCCTATACACTTGTCTGTATAAAAGAACCTCCGTCTAACGGACACTCTACATAGCGGCCTCGGACATTGATTTTGGGGAACGGATTATATGTTTCACCTCCCACCAACGACCACCTTATTCTAAAAAGTTCCTTTGACGCGGTGATCAAAATAATTATCCCCTCTCAAGTTTTTCTTTTTTTCTGGTTTTTCCTAAAGTTTCCTATATAAGCTCCGGACATCTTGTACCATTTCAATCATTTTTCAATATTACTTTGGACGTACAATATTATTTTTTCCGATATGTCTCTCAAAAGATAGTGGTTAACTCTAGAAGAGAAAATAAATGTGTTAGATTTTGCAAAAACCAAATCGAGCCATCGTCAATTTGCCGAAAGGTTTGTTCTATTTTTCTAATAATAGATGATAGTATGATGATAATTTTACCATAAATTATTATTGTTATGAATAAATGTGATAATTATTATAAAAATTATTAATTAAGTCAATAATATGTAGTTTTTTGATCAATTTTTTGGATAATTAAGAAAAATTTGATGCATATCATATAGCTAAATAATTATGCAATTATGCACGTTTTTAAATCTATTAATAATAAACAATTTTTAAATAGATGTTTGAAAGAAAAACCCATATTTTTTCATTATGAAACTTGCCTACCTCCTTCTAACGACCACCTCCAAACAGCGGCCACTTTGCTTTCCCCCGCCAGTGACCGTTATTGAGAGGTTCGACTGTAATTTATTTGTGCAGCGTATGTCTTCATTTCACTACACTTCATTACACTATGTTACAGTTTTTTTTTGTTTTTTTTAGAGGGGGAAAATGCCAACAGGCACCGTCCGCCGAGGCCGGGAGTGTGGGGCTTCACCCACTAAAAACCCCCTCTTTTCCAGGTGAGTTTCCTCCACGGCACCACCATAAGGTATTTCTTCGGGGAGGCACCTCGTATATTATTCGTCACCTTTTACAAACAGATAGTTCCTATCTTTCGATCCTCTCCAGATCCTTCCTCTTTACCCTTAAAATCCTCCTAATATTTAAGGCGATGACATGCCAATTTTCTTTGCGTCCTAGCATTGCCATCATCAGCGTTTCCGGGACAATAACTCCTGTAATGTCCATAATGTTTTTCCTTTCTACCTTCCACCGCACGCAGTCAAAGAGTGTGTGCTCAGCGTCGTCCCTGGGTGAGTCACCGTATATACAAGCACCATCAGGGCGTTTTCCCATGCGGGCTAAGTATACCATGAAACAGCCATGTCCTGTAAGGATTTGGGTCATGTAAAAGTCGACCTGACCGAACTTCCTTGTGGCCCATAGTAATGGATCTGCAATCAATCTGGCCGTCCATCTTCCCCGGCTCTCGTTGGCCCATCGGGCAGTCCACTCCTGTTCTACATGAGCTTTGGCTAATTCTTTAGCAGTCCCTGCATCCACGCCTTCTTCCTTTCTCAATAGGTAAGCTTTCTTCCTTGCGGAGGCCATTAGATCTATTGGGGTCATACCTGCCAGAACTAAGGCAGCTGGCTCCGATACTGTCCGATATGCACTGATTACTCTAAGGGCGCCTTTTCTCTGCACTGCAGCTAATATCCTTCTATATTTATCTTTTCTGAGTGCATCTGCCCAGATCTCACCTCCATACAGTACCACAGCTTCTGTTACCGAGATCAGCATACGGCGCTTACATGGAGCCGGGCCTCCGATATTCGACATCAGTCGACTTAAATTAGCAGTTATCTTGGCTGCTTTAATTGCTGAGTGCTTCAAGTGCTCACCGAACTTTACTTTACCATCTACAATAATTCCCAGGTACTTCACCTTTCTTTTGACCCTAATTACATCATCTCTAAAAGGCATTTGTCTGCATAGACTATTTCTTTTTTTTGTGATAGTCAGTACTTCCGTTTTTTCTACTGCTAGTCTCAGTCCATGTTCTTCCAACCATAGACATGCTCGCCTCATCACTTGCCCAAATCGGATCTGTGCGTCATCCAAGTCTCTAGCCAGTATAACAGCCGCAACATCATCAGCGTAACCCACCAAATAGGTATCCGGTGGCATACTCATACGAAGGAAACCATCATAGACTATGTTCCACAAGTCAGGACCCAAAATGGAGCCTTGCGCCGCTCCTCCAAAAATCTTTTTGTTTTTGTTACCTTCTACGGTGTCATAGGTAAGCACTCTGTCTTGCAGATAATTATCAATAATCCGTAAGAGATAATCTGGCAGTTCAAACTCTTGTTCCAGGGACTTCATGATGTCCTTCCATCTTACGGAATTGAAGGCATTTCTCACATCCAGCGTGACCAGAATTGCCAGCTGTTTTTGGCTTCGGTATCCTTGTAAAACACCTTCTATACCCTTCATAACATCATAGATTGCATCTATAGTGGAACGTCCTTGTCGGAATCCATATTGTCTTTCTGATAATCCTCCTGCCCGATCCACCGCTGCCGACAGCCTGTGTTTTACTATGTTACAGTGTTAGAAATGAAAAAAGTAGACGTAGTTTACTGATGTACCTAACTTTGCTTTACTGATGTACCTAACTTTGCTTTACTGATGTACCTAACTTTGCTTTACTGATGTACCTAACTTTGCTTTACTGATGTACCTAACTTTGCTTTACTGATGTACCTAACTTTGCTTTACTGATGTACCTAACTTTGCTTGCTTCTTTATAACCACTTTTTGTTTTTGAAAATGCAACTGACGGACTTCAATGTAAACTAAGTTCGAAAATTTTGACAGAAATCAAACGTGAAATAGAAGAGAAATACGTCACTTAATTGTCTTGAAGTACTGTCAGCTTAATTCACACTTTGTAAAAAGTACTAATGATAAAGAACGCCTTGGTTTCTATCTTTATTTATATGGACAAATTTTAGTGATTCTCGTTGAACGTAACAACAAAACGAGCAAGTGTAATACAGACGATAAAGGCGGCCATTTGAGCGTCAGTAGAGCAAAATACCATTTATTTTATTGCGAAAGGAGGGCCATTCTTTGTAGCAGAGAGAGATAAACCATTTGTTCAGCAAAGAGATACTGTAGTAGAAAACTAGGCTCTCCTATAAATTACAAACGCAATGTAACTTTAACAAGATACTGCAATTTAGTGAAAGAACGGTTAAGCTCTTTATGTTGATGAATAACAATATGTGTTAGATACAACAAAACTAAATAAAACATCTTAGAGATCGAAATAGAGTTTAAATTTGCGGTTTTTCAAAACAGGTTTGCAGTTTCAAAGCAGAAATTCTTTAAACTATGCCAACTAAACTGTAATCGGCTGTGGAAACAAAAGACTCTGTGGTTGGGCAGAAATCAGATTACATAGATCACTGGCCCTTTCACAAGGCATGGTAGGTTCAGGAAGCAGTTCTGTACAAGGTGAGGGCTTATTAGCTCAGGAACTATTGTGCAGATTGTGTCAGGAAGAGGAGGAAACGGACTCTCACTTGTTGTTGTTCGCTATGTTCAACCTAGTGGTTGCGCTATGAAACCTTTGAACCTTTGATACCAAAGGAGATGGTACCGCAAAAAGAACTAGTAGGGAAAGTTCTCCACCTCCTTAGTAGGGGAGGTTTCGTCCACTAGATCCAAAAAGGGGGAATGCACAATAAGCCTCTTTTGGCTGCGGTGCCGTGGGGTATAGGTCCATCCCTTTTCTAATCTTAACTCAACTTAAGCTGCAATCAAAAACTTATATTTGAACCATTTTTTAAGGACAATTTTTGGCAGGAAGGATTTGGTGGGCAAACTCAGTTTTTAGGGTTTATTGAGATAATATCCTGACAAGTTTCAACTGCTAAAAATCATCTTCTAGAGTCTGACCCTCCAAGAAGCACATTTAAGAATTGCCTACATCCACCATAGCACAGATCAAAAGACAATAGACATCGGTATTGTTGTAGATGTCGATGAAAACAACCACGAAAAGAAGATTTAAGTGGCTTTCTAATGTATAGGCAAGAGTGGAAATTGTGGTTTGATTAGGAAAGGCTACAGGGCGAAATAGAATTGACCAATAGTTAAATGGCTAGTATTAATTCTTTACTTAGTTTCGAGCATAAATTACAAAAAACTATCTAGGGCAAAACTAAATACAAACTATTTCTAAAAGAATCGGCTAAAACTGAATGACCAGTAGAGTAAGGTCGTGAAGAGAGTGCATAAGAATGAATCCCCAGTGAGTGGATGCAATGCAATGAATGCATTTGAGTGTCCCCCAAAACGGTAAATACTCTGTTGCTTCTACAGTTCTGAGCCAAACTGGCTTTAACTGTATAAAATCTTTACAGCCTCTACTTCTGTCTTTTGAATTTCCATAATTCAGTGATTCTACAATTACAAGAAGAAGTTTCAAAAAAATTAATCAAAACTTCAACATTTCGAAATGCATTTTAGCAAATTCTAGCAGTTTATACTATAATACTCAACTTGCTAAAAAGCCACTGTTTGTACACGGTTAACATCGTAACATTTACTCTAGGCTTAAAAGAACAGAACTGAACAGACGCTATCGACTACTTAAAAGACTCTTAGACGATAGATCAAAACTCTCTCTGGACAACAAAAGACTGATTTATACTTCTTTTTTGAAACCCATCCGGGCGTATGGAATAGAGCTGTAGGGTTCAACCAAACGCTCCAATCTCCAAAGGATTCAATCTCTTCAATCTAAAATACTTCGAACTATCGTAAACGCTCCATTTTATGTCTCTCAACCTGGACTATACACACTGATCTTAACATTCCTTTTGTCACCCAAGTTACTGAAAACACGATACAGAAAACTCCACTTCAGCCTGCAATCTCATATAAATCCCTCTAGCTCAAAATGTTTCTTCTAGAACTCTTCCTGATAATAACTCGGACAAGACGCCTTAAAAGACAGTGGCCTCGTGATCTCCTCTCTAGTGAAGAGAGTGACTAACCATATAATGTTCTGGAGTGTTACCACTGGGTAACTTCTCCACTTGTTACCTTATCATTTATTACTCGGTTATCACTGTTACTTAAAGCGCCAACGCGCTGATTGTAGCACAAATAAACGCAAAAAAAAAAGAAGAAGATTTTATAATATTGAGTCTATATCATACTAACAATCAGGCCCCATTAAATAGGCTTTGTTTTAGATGATTTTAAATGAAATTTATGTAATTTAACGAGTATAGATTGAAGAAATCAATACTGATCAGTAAAAATGTTATCTTCACATTCAAATCAAATTAACTCAGTACGAATTTAGTAAAAAATATAGCTCGAATCGTGATTGAACAAATCAGGTGAAAGTCACGACAAGTTTTTGTAATAATTTGCCAGAAAAAATGGGATAAATGCACCATAATGTTGAACAGGTTTAAATTTCACTAAAATGCAACAAGATTATAATTTCAATAAATGTATATTTTAAGATAAAAGTTCAAAATCAAAATTAAGAGGCTTGTCTGATGAGTAAACATGGACATCTTTGTTTTTATGGAGCCTTTTCGTCCTTCAAAAGTGATTATTTATAATATTTAATAGGAAAAACTATAGTGATTTAGTCAAATTTCATAGTTTGAAGTTTTTTTAAAGTTAGAACTACGAGGGTCGTTTGAAAAGTCCGTGCAAAGTCAGAGAGATAGCACCACTGGCGCGTATCGAGGTTATGTTTAGTTAGTAGCATCTCTTGGAAGAACACTCACCAAGTTTCAGCCAGATCGGTCTATTTCTTTGTGTTTGGCATTCGTTTGAATCGAGGAAGTCGAGTGATTTTCAAAAAATGGACGAAAAAGAATTTCGTGTGTTGATTAAACACTACTTTATGAAAGGCAAAACGCCTCAGGAGACTAAAGAGAAGCTTGATAAACATTATGGTGACTCTGCACCTTCGATTAGAACAGTTTATAAGTTGTTTCAAAATTTTCGGAGTGGCCATATGGGCACAAGTGACGATGAACGTTCTGGACGCCCTGTTGAGGTTACTACTCCAGAAATCATTGATAAAATCCATGATATGGTGATGGATGACAGAAGAGTGAAGGTGCGTGAGATTGCTAGTGCTGTGGGCATCTCGAATGAACGGGTACATAATATTTTGCATCAACATTTGGACATGACAAAACTATCCGCAAGATGGGTGCCGCGATTGCTCACGCTTGACCAAAAACGAAATCGTGTAAGTGTTGCAAGGACGGTTTGCAGCTGTTCCAGAAGAATTCGCAGGGCTTTAAGCGTCGTTTCGTCACTGTGGATGAAACATGGATACATCACTACACTCCTGAGACCAAAGAACAATCTAAACAATGGGTTACTAAGAGGGAATCTGCGCCAAAAAAGGCGAAGACCTTTCCTTCGGCCGGAAAGATTATGGCGACTGTCTTTTGGGATTCGCAAGGAATAATCCTCATCGACTATCTGGAAAAGGGTAAAACTATTACAGGTGCATATTATTGATCGTTATTGGACCGTTTGAAAACCGAGCTGCAAGAAAAACGCCCACGATTGGCCCACAAAAAAGTCCTTTTCCATCACGACATCGCACCAGCTCACCAGCAGTTGTGGTCACAAAATTAATGGAAATAGGGTTCCAACTCGTTTCACATCCCCTCTATTCTCCAGACTTGGCTCCCTCGGACTACTATTTGATTCCCCAATATGAAGAAATGGCTGGCGGGAAAAAGATTTTATTCAAACGAGGAGGTGATTGCAGAAACGAATGGCTATTTTTCAGACTTGGACAAATCCTATTATTCGGAAGGGATCAACAAACTAGAGCAGCGTTGGACGAAGTGTATAAGCCTAAAAGGAGACTATGTTGAAAAATAAAAAAGGTTTACCCCCAAAAATTAAGTAGTTTTTTTTTTGCACGGACTTTTCAAACGACCCTCGTAAAAGTTACGAATGTTCTAAAACACGATCACCACAATTCTCATTCTAGTAAACGAGTAAGAATTTTTAACAATGAAACATTAGAAATATAATAATGTTCTAAGCAAAATTGACATCTCCACTTTACAAGTCTAGAGTAAGCAAAACAGAACAGTTTACGGAGGTGAATTATATTGCTTATCAGGATAAAGTCGCCATCATCGAGGGGAAGTTAAAATCAGCTCAGTTTTCATTGTTTGCAATTATAATAACACAGGTAGATCATATAATTTAACTAGATTAAAATAATGTGCGTATTACTAATAAATTAAAAAAACTCACTTAGAAATATAGTACGTAGATGCTGCTAGTGAAAGTTACAGTCATTAAAATGCAACAACATTTCATTGGTCATTTACATTGATTTATGTTTTTGTTGTTTATAAAATGATACTTTCTCAAATATGACATTTAAATGAAAGGATATACTGCCAGTAACGGTGAAAACAGTAGAAGTGTTAAAACGGTTATGTTTAATGGCTTTATTGTTAAATGAAGATCAATGACGATCAGCCGGCGATAATTCAACAAAATTAAAAAAAAAAAAAAAAAAAATATGGGCAATAAACAAAATGGCTATCAGCAAAAATTTGGGCTGAAATTTTCAAACCACTTTCATTTGTAGCAGAAGGGTTCGAACGCAAATTTTACCTTGGTAATACTGCCTTAAGTATTTTCTTGCCCTTAAAAAGCCTTATCCTTGAAACTTCTACACCTCAATACTGTTTTTTTTTTTTTTTTTAAAGAGAACCTGTTAAGTATGCTATCCAGAATCTTCCTAGAAAAAAATCCCCTGGTCACGATCTTATCACCGCCCAAGTCCTCCGGCAAATGCCAAAACGTGCTATCGTTTTCCTTACCTACCTATACAATTCAGTACTTAGAACCACATTTTTCCCGACTCAATGGAAATTCTCCAAAATAATAATGATTCCTAAACCTAAAAAGCCAGTAAACAGCGTTTCGTCCTATCGTCCTATAAGCCTTCTTCCAATCTTAGGAAAACTCCTTGAGAAACTGCTCCTAAAACGAATTTATCCTCTCCTAGAATCACAGGAAATACTTCCGTCCCATCAATTTGGTTTCCGCGCTCATCACTCTACAGTCCAACAATGTCATCGTGTTGTGGATGTAATCTCAACCTCTCTTGAGAATGGACAGTATTGTCCGGGAGTTTTTCTCGACGTTGCTCAAGCTTTCGATCGCGTCTGGCACCGGGGATTGCTTGCCAAACTCAAGAGCATCCTACCAACTACATATTTTCTCATCCTTCAATCTTACCTTACTGGACGCTTATTTAGTGTCGTCTGTGGAAATTCCTACTCTCCTTGTTACCCAGTTCGAGCAGGTGTTCCCCAGGGAAGTGTCCTTGGGCCTGTACTCTACACCATATACACTGCTGATATTCCTACCAATCCTCATACCTTCCTTTTTACTTATGCCGATGATACGGCCATCCTCGCTCCTCATGAAGACCCGGTCCTTGCCTACCGCTTCCTCCAATCCCATATAGAATCTCTTGAGCCTTGGCTAAAGAAATGGAGAATTAAAATTAATGAAAATAAATGTAATTACATTTATACTCCCTAAGGCGAACTATCCTTCCACCCGTTTACCTAAACCTCACTCCTCTTCCCACAACAGATTGTGTTAAGTATCTAGGACTCTTCATGGACAAACGCCTAACCTGGAATCCACATACTAGACTCAAACGGAAAGAACTGAACAGACGATACAAACTTCTCTCTAGACTTCTTGACAAGCGATCTAAACTCTCTCTACAGAATAAACGACTTATCTATACTATGATACTAAAACCTGCCTGGACTTACGGAATGGAACTTTGGGGCTCAGCCAAAGCTTCCAATATCTACAGAATCCAATCCTTCCAGTCAAAAACTCTCCGTAGAATCGCTAATGCTCCTTACTTTGTTTCCAATCATACCTTGCACCGAGATTTCCTTGTTCCCTATGTTTCTGAAGCTGTAAGATCCCGTTACTTTAAATTCCACACATCAATCACCTCACATCCCAATCCTCTAGTAGCTCAACTTACCACTCTACCAGGAAATCCTCCCAGGCGGTTGAAGCGCAGGTGGCCACGCGATCTTCTAAATGAAGTAAGAGCCAATGTACAATAGTGAACTGTACCACTTTGGGAGTTTCACCAATGGGTGAATTCTCCCCTCATGTATTCATGTATCTATTCCATTATCATGTTGTATCAGCTTCACTTGATGCAGAATTATTCTGCAGTTGTGAAAATAAAAAAAAATAATAAAAAAAAAAAAAAAAAAAAAAAAAGAGAACCTGCTCGAAGAATAATGGGTAAGTATTTGTAGCCAAGATTTCCGAAAATGTTGTTCCTCAATAAATAATAATTTACAGTCGAGCCTCTCAATAACGGACACTGGCGAGGGAAAGCAAAGTGGCCGCTGTTTGGAGGTGGCCGTTAGAAGGAGGTAGGCAAGTTTCATAATGAAAAAATATGGGTTTTTTGCCCAAACATCTATTTAAAAATTGTTCAGGGAAGGGATTAGCTATGAGGTTAGCATACTGGACTCCCACGCGGAGGTCCCGGGTTCGAATCCAGCAGCTGACCCTTAGATTTTCTCTTCCTAGGAGCTTCTTACAGCTCACTGTCCGGTGATGGACAGTGTTGTCTGTAACGAGAGAACACTGTCCGGAGGCCGGCAGTGCACTGGAAAAAGCTCCGGGCGCCAATAACCTTGGATGTTGACGCGCCTTAAATCATTAAAAAAAAAAAAATTGTTTATTATTAATAGATTTAAAAACGTGCATAATTGCATAATTATTTAGCTATATGATATTCATCAAATTTTTCTTAATTATCCAAAAAATTGATCAAAAAACTACATATTATTGACTTAATTAATCATTTTTATAATAATCATCACATTTATTCATAATAATAATAATTTATGGTAAAATTATCATCATACTATCATCTATTATTAGAAAAATAGAACAAACCTTTCGGCAAGTTGACGATGGCTCGATTTGGTTTTTGCAAAATCTTCCAACACATTTATTTTCTCTTCTAGAGTTAGCCACTTTCGTTTGAGAGACATATCGGAAAAAATAATATTGTTCGTCCAAATTAATATTGAAAAATGATGAAAATGGTACAAGATGTATGGAACTTATACAGGAAACTTTAGGAAAAACCAGAGAAAAAAACAAAAACTTGAGAGGGGATAATTATTTTGATCATCGCGTCAAAGGAACTTTTAATAATAAGGTGGTCGTTGGTGGGAGGTGAAACATATAATCCGTTCCCCCAAAATCAATGTCCTCGGTCGCTATGTAGAGTGACCTGTTAGACGGAGGTTCTTTTATATAGGGGTAAAACGGGGAAATGCAAAAACTGTCCGTAAATGGAGGTGGCCGCTAGTGAGAGTGTCCTTTATGGGAGGCTCGACTGTAGATACGTTTCACCACTTAAATTATTTCTTTTTATCGAACGTCACCAAATAAAAGAATAACTTGAAAATATGTATTTAGAAAGATAGTCATACTTATTTATGAACAGAATTTAAGCTCTGCTTTATAATAAATAAAACAGGTTATATTCAATTTGATAGGGAGGTTTGGCTCGTCCTAGACCAATTCCTTTATTAAGGTAAATTGAAACAAATGGCCAATGGATGTTAGCGAGGACATTGCCAGAATCACAGAGTTGCATTTTAAATGGGGAACAAGAGCTAATGCTTGGATGCAATGGAAACATATTGTGACGCTTCGTAGCTGACTTTGATTACAAAAAAATAAAACTAAAAATTTATAAGACACTTTTATCTCATAAATAAAGCTGCAAGTTCATGAACTAAAGTTTCTATTTCAGAATGCTTTTCTCTTTACTCACATATATTCTTTTCAAAGTAGCTACGCTTTACAACAGTATTGCACTACTAAACTCCTGAAGAGTGGTTCTCCGGGGAATATACAAGTATATAAAAGTAGTATAATTTCTGATTTGTTTTGCAACTTTTTTTTGAATTTATGAAGTTTATTTTCTGTTGGAACGTTTATAACGTATTCAGCTTTTCAAACTTAAGTAAGTTCATGTAGAAGGAACACTCATTTAGAAAGATTTACGAGGGTCGTTTGAAAAGTCCGTGCAAAAATAAAAACCACTTAATTTTTTGGAGTAAACCTTTTTTATTTTTCAACATAGTCCCTTTTTAGGCTTATAGACTTCGTCCAACGCTGCTCTAGTTTGTTGATCCCTTCCGAATAATAGGATTTGTCCAAGTCTGAAAAATAGCCATTCGTTTCTGCAATCACCTCCTCGTTTGAATAAAATCTTTTTCCCGTCAGCCATTTCTTCATATTGGGGAACAAATAGTAGTCCGAGGGAGCCAAGTCTGGAGAATAGGGGGGATGTGAAACGAGTTGGGACCCTATTTCCATTAATTTTGCGACCACAACTGCTGAGGTGTGAGCTGGTGCGTTGTCGTGATGAAAAAGGACTTTTTTGTGGGCCAATCGTGGGCGTTTTTCTTGCAGCTCGGTTTTCAAACGGTCCAATAACGATGAATAATATGCACCTGTAATAGTTTTACCCTTTTCCAGATTGTCGATGAGGATTATTCCTTGCGAATCTCAAAATATCGCCATAATCTTTCCGGCCGAAGGAACGGTCTTCTGTAAAATTATGACCGTTCTATATCTCCCACTGTGAACCTCGTATTCGTATGAAATTTTGTTCTCTGGTACACTTTGTTTTTCTCAATTATAAACTATAGTTATTTTGTGCACAGATCTAAAAAGGTAGAAGATATAAAGGGTTGAAAATTTTTTGGGTCATGAAATTCTGTACAATTATGGCCGTTCTATATCTTCCACTGTGAACCACGTATTGATACGGAATTTTGTTCTCTTGTACACTTTGTTTTTCTCAATTATAAACTATAGTCATTTTGTGCACAGATATAAAAAGGTAGAAGATATAAATGGTTGAAACTTTTTTGGGTCATGAAATTCTGTAAAACTGTGGCTGTTCTATATCTCCCACTGTGAACCACGTATTGATATGGAATTTTATTCTCTTATACAGTTTGTTTTTCTCAATTATAAACTATAGTTATTTTGTGCACAGATCTAAAAAGGTAGAAGATATAAAGGGTTGAAAATTTTTTGGGTCATGAAATTCTGTAAAATTATGGCCGTTCTATATCTCCCACCGTGAACCACGTATTCGTATGAAATTTTGTTCTCGTGTACACTTTGTTTTTCTCAATTATAAACTATAGTTATTTTGTGCACAGATCTAAAAAGGTAGAAGATATAAAGGGTTGAAAATTTTTTGGGTCATGAAATTCTCTAAAATTATGGCCGTTCTATATCTCCCACCGTGAACCACGTATTCGTATGAAATTTTGTTCTCGTGTACACTTTGTTATTCTCAATTATAAACTATAGTTATTTTGTGCACAGATCTAAAAAGGTAGAAGATATAAAGGGTTGAAAATTTTTTGGGTCATGAAATTCTGTAAAATTATGGCCGTTCTATATCTTCCACTGTGAACCACGTATTCGTATGAAAATTTGTTCTATTGTACACTTTGTTTTTCTCAATTATAAACTATAGTTATTTTGTGCACAGATCTAAAAAGGTAGAAGATATAAAGGGTTGAAAATTTTTTGGGTCATGAAATTCTGTAAAATTATGGCCGTTCTATATCTTCCACTGTGAACCACGTATTGATATGGAATTTTGTTCTCATGTACACTTTGTTTTTCTCAATTATAAACTATAGTCATTTTGTGCACAGATATAAAAAGGTAGAAGATATAAAGGGTTGAAAATTTTTTGGGTCATTTAATTCTGTAAAATTATGACCGTTCTATATCTCCCACTGTGAACCTCGTATTCGTATGAAATTTTGTTCTCTGGTACACTTTGTTTTTCTCAATTATAAACTATAGTTATTTAGTGCACAGATCTAAAAAGGTGGAAGAAATAAAGGGTTGAAAATTTTTTGGGTCATGAAATTCTGTACAATTATGGCCGTTCTATATCTTCCACTGTGAACCACGTATTCGTATGAAATTTTGTTCTCTTGCACACTTTGTTTTTCTCAATTATATGCAATAGTTATTTGGTGCACAGATCTATAAATATAGAAGATAAAAAGGGTTGAAAATTTTTTGGGTCATGAAATTCTGTAAAATTATGGCCGTTCCATATCTCCCACCGTGAACCACGTATTGATATGGAATTTTATTCTCTTATACACTTTGTTTTTCTCAATTATAAACTATAGTTATTTTGTGCACAGATCTTCAATGTAGAAGATATAAAGGGTTGAAAATTTTTTGGGTCATGAAATTCTATAAAATTATGACTGTTCTATATCTCCCACTGTGAACCTCGTATTCGTATGAAATTTTGTTCTCTGGTACACTTTGTTTTTCTCAATTATAAACTATAGTTATTTTGTGCACAGATCTAAAAATGTAGAAGATATAAAGGGTTGAAGATTTTTTGGGTCATGAAATTCTGTACAATTATGGCCGTTCTATATCTCCCACCGTGAACCACGTATTCGTATGAAATTTTGTTCTCTTGCACACTTTGTTTTCTCAATTATATACAATAGTTATTTGGTGCAAAGATCTATAAATATAGAAGATAAAAAGGGTTGAAAATTTTTTGGGTCATGAAATTCTGTAAAATTATGGCCGTTCTATATCTCCCACCATGAACCAAGTATTCGTATGAAATTTTGTTCTCTTGTACACTTTGTTTTTCTCAATTATAAACTATAGTTATTTTGTGCACAGATCTATAAATATAGAAGATATAAAGGGTTGAAAATTTTTTGGGTCATGAAATTCTGTAAAATTATGGCCGTTCTATATCTCCCACCATGAACCAAGTATTCGTATGAAATTTTGTTCTCTTGTACACTTTGTTTTTCTCAATTATAAACTATAGTTATTTTGTGCACAGATCTATAAATATAGAAGATAAAAAGGGTTGAAAATTTTTTGGGTCATGAAATTCTGTAAAATTATGGCCGTTCTATATGTCCCACCATGAACCAAGTATTCGTATGAAATTTTGTTCTCTTGTACACTTTGTTTTTCTCAATTATATACAATAGTTATTTTGTGCACAGATCTATAAATATAGAAGATAAAAAGGGTTGAAAATTTTTTGGGTCATGAAATTCTGTAAAATTATGGCCGTTCTATATCTCCCACCATGAACCAAGTATTCGTATGAAATTTTGTTCTCTGGTACACTTTGTTTTTCTCAATTATAAACTATAGTTATTTTGTGCACAGATCTATAAATATAGAAGATAAAAAGGGTTGAAAATTTTTTGGGTCATGAAATTCTGTAAAATTATGGCCGTTCTATATCTCCCACCATGAACCAAGTATTCGTATGAAATTTTGTTCTCTTGTACACTTTGTTTTTCTCAATTATATACAATAGTTATTTTGTGCACAGATCTATAAATATAGAAGATAAAAAGAGTTGAAAATTTTTTGGGTCATGAAATTCTGTAAAATTATGGCCGTTCTATATCTCCCACCATGAACCAAGTATTCGTATGAAATTTTGTTCTCTTGTACACTTTGTTTTTCTCAATTATAAACTATAGTTATTTTGTGCACAGATTTATAAATATAGAAGATAAAAAAGGTTGAAAATTTTTTGGGTCATGAAATTCTGTAAAATTATGGCCGTTCTATATCTCCCACCATGAACCAAGTATTCGTATGAAATTTTGTTCTCTTGCACACTTTGTTTTTCTCAATTATATACAATAGTTATTTGGTGCACAGATCTATAAATATAGAAGATAAAAAGGGTTGAAAATTTTTTGGGACATGAAATTCTGTAAAATTATGGCCGTTCTATATCTCCCACCATGAACCAAGTATTCGTATGAAATTTTGTTCTCTTGTACACTTTGTTTTTCTCAATTATAAACTATAGTTATTTTGTGCACAGATCTATAAATATAGAAGATATAAAGGGTTGAAAATTTTTTGGGTCATGAAATTCTGTAAAATTATGGCCGTTCTATATCTCCCACCGTGAACCACGTATTCGTATGAAATTTTGTTCTCTTGTACACTTTGTTTTTCTCAATTATAAACTATAGTTATTTTGTGCACAGATCTATAAATGTAGAAGATATAAAAGGTTGAAAATTTTTTGGGTCTAGAAATTCTGTAAAATTATGGCCGTTCTATATCTCCCACCGTGAACCACGTATTGATATGGAATTTTATTCTCTTATACACATTGTTTTTCTCAATTATAAACTATAGTTATTTTGTGCACAGATCTATAAATGTAGAAGATATAAAGGGTTGAAAATTTTTTGGGTCATGAAATTCTGTAAAATTATGACCGTTCTATATCTCCCACTGTGAACCTCGTATTCGTATGAAATTTTGTTCTCTTGTACACTTTGTTTTTCTCAATTATAAACTATAGTCATTTTGTGCACAGATCTAAAAAGGTAGAAGATATAAAGGGTTGAAAATTTTTTGGGTCATGAAATTCTGTACAATTATGGCCGTTCTATATCTTCCACTGTGAACCACGTATTGATATGGAATTTTGTTCTCTTGTACACTTTGTTTTTCTCAATTATAAACTATAGTCATTTTGTGCACAGATCTAAAAAGGTAGAAGATATAAAGGGTTGAAAATTTTTTGGGTCATGAAATTCTGTAAAATTATGGCCGTTCTATATCTCCCACCATGAACCACGTATTCGTATGAAATTTTGTTCTCTTGTACACTTTGTTTTTCTCAATTATAAACTATAGTTATTTTGTGCTCAGATCTAAAAACGTAGAAGATATAAAGGGTTAAAAAATTTTTGGGTCATGAAATTCTGTAAAATTATGGCCGTTCTATATCTCCCACCGTGAACCACGTATTCGTATGAAATTTTGTTCTCTTGCACACTTTGTTTTTCTCAATTATATACAATAGTTATTTTGTGCACAGATCTATAAATATAGAAGATAAAAAGGGTTGAAAATTTTTTGGGTTATGAAATTCTGTAAAATTATGGCCGTTCTATATCTCCCACCATGAACCACGTATTCGTATGAAATTTTGTTCTCTTGTACACTTTGTTTTTCTCAATTATAAACTATAGTTATTTTGTGCACAGATCTATAAATGTAGAAGATATAAAAGGTTGAAAATTTTTTGGGTCATGAAATTCTGTAAAATTATGGCCGTTCTATATCTCCCACCGTGAACCACGTATTGATATGGAATTTTATTCTCTTATACACTTTGTTTTTCTCAATTATAAACTATAGTTATTTTGTGCACAGATCTATAAATGTAGAAGATATAAAGGGTTGAAAATTTTTTGGGTCATTTAATTCTGTAAAATTATGACCGTTCTATATCTCCCACTGTGAACCTCGTATTCGTATGAAATTTTGTTCTCTGGTACACTTTGTTTTTCTCAATTATAAACTATAGTTATTTTGTGCACAGATCTAAAAAGGTAGAAGATATAAAGGGTTGAAAATTTTTTGCGTCATGATATTCTGTACAATTATGGCCGTTCTATATCTTCCACTGTGAACCACGTATTGATATGGAATTTTGTTCTCTTGTACACTTTGTTTTTCTCAATTATAAACTATAGTCATTTTGTGCACAGATCTAAAAAGGTAGAAGATATAAAGGGTTGAAAATTTTTTGGGTCATGAAATTCTGTAAAATTATGGCCGTTCTATATCTCCCACCGTGAACCACGTATTCGTATGAAATTTTGTTCTCTTGCACACTTTGTTTTTCTCAATTATATACAATAGTTATTTGGTGCACAGATCTATAAATATAGAAGATAAAAAGGGTTGAAAATTTTTTGGGTCATGATATTCTGTACAATTATGGCCGTTCTATATCTTCCACTGTGAACCACGTATTGATATGGAATTTTGTTCTCTTGTACACTTTGTTTTTCTCAATTATAAACTATAGTCATTTTGTGCACAGATCTAAAAAGGTAGAAGATATAAAGGGTTGAAAATTTTTTGGGTCATGATATTCTGTACAATTATGGCCGTTCTATATCTTCCACTGTGAACCACGTATTGATATGGAATTTTGTTCTCTTGTACACTTTGTTTTTCTCAATTATAAACTATAGTCATTTTGTGCACAGATCTAAAAAGGTAGAAGATATAAAGGGTTGAAAATTTTTTGGGTCATGAAATTCTGTAAAATTATGGCCGTTCTATATCTCCCACCGTGAACCACGTATTCGTATGAAATTTTGTTCTCTTGCACACTTTGTTTTTCTCAATTATATACAATAGTTATTTGGTGCACAGATCTATAAATATAGAAGATAAAAAGGGTTGAAAATTTTTTGGGTCATGAAATTCTGTAAAATTATGGCCGTTCTATATCTCCCACCATGAACCAAGTATTCGTATGAAATTTTGTTCTCTTGTACACTTTGTTTTTCTCAATTATAAACTATAGTTATTTTGTGCACAGATCTATAAATATAGAAGATATAAAGGGTTGAAAATTTTTTGGGTCATGAAATTCTGTAAAATTATAACCGTTCTATATCTCCCACCGTGAACCACGTATTCGTATGAAATTTTGTTCTCTTGTACACTTTGTTTTTCTCAATTATAAACTATAGTTATTTTGTGCACAGATCTATAAATGTAGAAGATATAAAAGGTTGAAATTTTTTTGGGTCATGAAATTCTGTAAAATTATGGCCGTTCTATATCTCCCACCGTGAACCACGTATTGATATGGAATTTTATTCTCTTATACACATTGTTTTTCTCAATTATAAACTATAGTTATTTTGTGCACAGATCTATAAATATAGAAGATATAAAGGGTTGAAAATTTTTTGGGTCATGAAATTCTGTAAAATTATGACCGTTCTATATCTCCCACTGTGAACCTCGTATTCGAATAAAATTTTGTTCTCTTGTACACTTTGTTTTTCTCAATTATAAACTATAGTCATTTTGTGCACAGATCTAAAAAGGTAGAAGATATAAAGGGTTGAAAATTTTTTGGGTCATGAAATTCTGTACAATTATGGCCGTTCTATATCTTCCACTGTGAACCACGTATTGATATGGAATTTTGTTCTCTTGTACACTTTGTTTTTCTCAATTATAAACTATAGTCATTTTGTGCACAGATCTAAAAAGGTAGAAGATATAAAGGGTTGAAAATTTTTTGGGTCATGAAATTCTGTACAATTATGGCCGTTCTATATCTTCCACTGTGAACCACGTATTGATATGGAATTTTGTTCTCTTGTACACTTTGTTTTTCTCAATTATAAACTATAGTCATTTTGTGCACAGATCTAAAAAGGTAGAAGATATAAAGGGTTGAAAATTTTTTGGGTCATGAAATTCTGTAAAATTATGGCCGTTCTATATCTCCCACCATGAACCACGTATTCGTATGAAATTTTGTTCTCTTGTACACTTTGTTTTTCTCAATTATAAACTTTAGTTATTTTGTGCACAGATCTATAAATATAGAAGATATAAAGGGTTGAAAATTTTTTGGGTCATGAAATTCTGTAAAATTATGGCCGTTCTCTATCTCCCACCGTGAACCACGTATTCGTATGAAATTTTGTTCTCTTGTACACTTTGTTTTTCTCAATTATAAACTATAGTTATCTTGTGCACAGATCTATAAATGTAGAAGATATAAAAGGTTGAAAATTTTTTGGGTCATGAAATTCTGTAAAATTATGGCCGTTCTATATCTTCCACTGTGAACCACGTATTGATATGGAATTTTGTTCTCTTGTACACTTTGTTTTTCTCAATTATAAACTATAGTCATTTTGTGCACAGATCTAAAAGGTAGAAAATATAAAGGGTTGAAAATTTTTTGGGTCATGAAATTCTGTAAAATTATGGCCGTTCTATATCTCCCACCGTGAACCGCGTATTGATATGGAATTTTGTTCTCTTGTACACTTTGTTTTTCTCAATTATAAACTATAGTCATTTTGTGCACAGATCTAAAAGGTAGAAAATATAAAGGGTTGAAAATTTTTTGGGTCATGAAATTCTGTAAAATTATGGCCGTTCTATATCTCCCACCATGAACCAAGTATTCGTATGAAATTTTGTTCTCTTGTACACTTTGTTTTTCTCAGTTATAAACTATAGTTATTTTGTGCACAGATCTATAAATATAGAAGATATAAAGGGTTGAAAATTTTTTGGGTCATGAAATTCTGTAAAATTATAACCGTTCTATATCTCCCACCGTGAACCACGTATTCGTATGAAATTTTGTTCTCTTGTACACTTTGTTTTTCTCAATTATAAACTATAGTTATTTTGTGCACAGATCTATAAATGTAGAAGATATAAAAGGTTGAAAATTTTTTGGGTCATGAAATTCTGTAAAATTATGGCCGTTCTATATCTCCCACCGTGAACCACGTATTGATATGGAATTTTATTCTCTTATACACATTGTTTTTCTCAATTATAAACTATAGTTATTTTGTGCACAGATCTATAAATATAGAAGATATAAAGGGTTGAAAATTTTTTGGGTCATGAAATTCTGTAAAATTATGACCGTTCTATATCTCCCACTGTGAACCTCGTATTCGAATAAAATTTTGTTCTCTTGTACACTTTGTTTTTCTCAATTATAAACTATAGTCATTTTGTGCACAGATCTAAAAAGGTAGAAGATATAAAGGGTTGAAAATTTTTTGGGTCATGAAATTCTGTACAATTATGGCCGTTCTATATCTTCCACTGTGAACCACGTATTGATATGGAATTTTGTTCTCTTGTACACTTTGTTTTTCTCAATTATAAACTATAGTCATTTTGTGCACAGATCTAAAAAGGTAGAAGATATAAAGGGTTGAAAATTTTTTGGGTCATGAAATTCTGTACAATTATGGCCGTTCTATATCTTCCACTGTGAACCACGTATTGATATGGAATTTTGTTCTCTTGTACACTTTGTTTTTCTCAATTATAAACTATAGTCATTTTGTGCACAGATCTAAAAAGGTAGAAGATATAAAGGGTTGAAAATTTTTTGGGTCATGAAATTCTGTAAAATTATGGCCGTTCTATATCTCCCACCATGAACCACGTATTCGTATGAAATTTTGTTCTCTTGTACACTTTGTTTTTCTCAATTATAAACTTTAGTTATTTTGTGCACAGATCTATAAATATAGAAGATATAAAGGGTTGAAAATTTTTTGGGTCATGAAATTCTGTAAAATTATGGCCGTTCTCTATCTCCCACCGTGAACCACGTATTCGTATGAAATTTTGTTCTCTTGTACACTTTGTTTTTCTCAATTATAAACTATAGTTATCTTGTGCACAGATCTATAAATGTAGAAGATATAAAAGGTTGAAAATTTTTTGGGTCATGAAATTCTGTAAAATTATGGCCGTTCTATATCTTCCACTGTGAACCACGTATTGATATGGAATTTTGTTCTCTTGTACACTTTGTTTTTCTCAATTATAAACTATAGTCATTTTGTGCACAGATCTAAAAGGTAGAAAATATAAAGGGTTGAAAATTTTTTGGGTCATGAAATTCTGTAAAATTATGGCCGTTCTATATCTCCCACCGTGAACCGCGTATTGATATGGAATTTTGTTCTCTTGTACACTTTGTTTTTCTCAATTATAAACTATAGTCATTTTGTGCACAGATCTAAAAGGTAGAAAATATAAAGGGTTGAAAATTTTTTGGGTCATGAAATTCTGTAAAATTATGGCCGTTCTATATCTCCCACTGTGAACCACGTATTCGTATGAAATTTTGTTCTCTTGTACACTTTGTTTTTCTCAATTATAAGCTATAGTTATTTTGTGCACAGATCTAAAAAGGTAGAAGATATAATCGGTTGAAAATTTTTTGGGTCATGAAATTCTGTAAAATTATGGCCGTTCTATATCTCCCACCGTGAACCACGTATTCGTATGAAATTTTGTTCTCTTGTACACTTTGTTTTTCTCAATTATAAACTATAGTTATTTTGTGCACAGATCTAAAAAGGTAGAAGATATAAAGGGTTGAAAATTTTTTGGGTCATGAAATTCTGTAAAATTATGGCCGTTCTATATCTCCCACCGTGAACCACGTATTCGTATGAAATTTTGTTCTCTTATACACTTTATTTAATGTTAGTGTTCCGCGAGAAAAATATATATATATACATATAATTGTGTTCCGCGTCTATGAAAAGGTTAAGAACCACTGGTCTAGAAACTCGTTTAATTCTACAAAAATTAACCGAAAAGTATTTACTGAAGACGCTCAGAAAAAGGGCCTCGCCAAAACGTGGTTCGAACCATTGGTTGAAAAGCCATAAAAGTGGATGATTAAATTAGTTTGATTAACGATTGAAATTGAACTAATTCGGTGATTAAAATTAAAGTTCAATTTAATTCTCAGATTTAATCATTATTTTTTTAGTTTGATTAAATTAGTTTGATTAACGATTAAATCTGAAATTTAATTGATTAAATAATTGTCATATGATTAAAATTACGATTAAATTCGCCGATTAAATTCTGATTAAAATTAAAAATAAATTTAATCAATTAAATTTAGAATTAATTTTTTTTTTTAATCAGTGCTCAACTCTGCTGTAACTCAACCAACCCGCATAGCCACGCCCTGAAAAGGACAATATATTTGTCGAAACGTTGGCAAAGAGATGAATTGTTTTGGTTGACCGATTCCTCGCAAATTTTCCATCCTAAGTAGATATTATTATTTTTCTTTTTGACAGACATAATAATATATCTAACATTTCGCTTCGACAAGACACAAAATGCCACTTTAAAGCTCAAAAACAAGAAATCTGTTGACTAAAGTACTTAATATGTACTCAAGTTTTACTGAAAATTATGATTTTGGTGCAAAAAAGAGTTTTAGCTGCAAAATAACTTTTGCTTATAGTAAGCTTAAAAAAATGCCTTAGAAAGTTCAAATTGAGCCCCAAATGACCCCATCACAATACGAGGGTCGTTTGAAAAGTCCATGCAAAGTCAGAGAGATAGCACCACTGGCGCGTATCGAGGTTATGTTTAGTTAGCAGCATCTCTTGGAAGAACACACACCAAGTTTCAGCAAGATCGGTCTATTTCTTTGTGTTTGGCATTCGTTTGAATCGAGGAAGTCGAGTGATTTTCAAAAAATGGACGAAAAAGAATTTCGTGTGTTGATTAAACACTACTTTATGAAAGGCAAAACGCCTCAGGAGACTAAAGAGAAGCTTGATAAACATTATTGACTCTGCACCTTCGATTAGAACAGTTTATAAGTGGTTTCAAAATTTTCGGAGTGGCCATATGGGCACAAGTGACGCTTAACGTTCTGGACGCCCTGTTGAGGTTACTACTCCAGGAATCATTGATAAAATCCATGATATGGTGATGGATGACAGAAGAGTGAAGGTGCGTGAGATTGCTAGTGCTGTGGGCATCTCGAATGAACGGGTACATAATATTTTGCAACAACATTTGGACATGACAAAGCTATCCGCAAGATGGGTGCCGCGATTGCTCACGCTTGACCAAAAACGAAATCGTGTGAAGTGTTGCAAGGACGGTTTGCAGCTGTTCCAGAAGAATTCGCAGGGCTTTAAGCGTCGTTTCGTCACTGTGGATGAAACATGGATACATCACTACACTCCTGAGACCAAAGAACAATCTAAACAATGGGTTACCAAGGGGGAATCTGCGCCAAAAAAGGCGAAGACCGTTCCTTCGGCCGGAAAGATTATGGCGACTGTCTTTTGAGATTCGCAAGGAATAATCCTCATCGACAATCTGGAAAAGGGTAAAACTATTACAGGCGCATATTATTCATCGTTATTGGACCGTTTGAAAACCGAGCTGCAAGAAAAACGCCCACGATTGGCCCACAAAAAAGTCCTTTTCCATCACGACAACGCACCAGCTCACACCTCAGCAGTTGTGGTCGCAAAATTAATGGAAATAGGGTCCCAACTCGTTTCACATCCCCCCTATTCTCCAGACTTGGCTCCCTCGGACTACTATTTGTTCCCCAATATGAAGAAATGGCTGGCGGGAAAAAGATTTTATTCAAACGAGGAGGTGATTGCAGAAACGAATGGCTATTTTTCAGACTTGGACAAATCCTATTATTCGGAAGGGATCAACAAACTATAGCAGCGTTGGACGAAGTGTATAAGCCTAAAAGGAGACTATGTTGAAAAATAAAAAAGGTTTACCCCAAAAAATTAAGTAGTTTTTATTTTTGCACGGACTTTTCAAACGACCCAATCTTATTAACTAATCCTTACAGTAGACACAACATAAGGAATACATCTTAAAGCATATTTAGTTTTTTGTCCCTACTAAAAATTTTTAAAAAACTGTAGATAACTCCTTGGTAGCACCAAGCTCTTCAATTAATTTCTTTAAAATTTACCAAAAGATTGATTTCAATCAATCTAAGATGTGATTTAAGTTGTACAAGATAATGAAAAAAGATTTTTGGATAACTATTTTTTTAGAAAATGTCGCATCAGTTTTTATCCTCGACACTTGGCAGACACTTTCAACTAATTGATGTATGAAATCGTGTTATATATGGGCATATTAATCATTTGTCGTTCTCCACATTGAATTAATTAATTCAAACAGCAAAAGGAAACAATTACTTGCAATTGACTAATTCATTTGCCACAGTACTGTCTATCCTCCACTCTTTGAAAACAATTTTCTTATCAAATCTATCTTTGGGCGAAGAATTAAAAAAGTTCTAACTAAACTGAAATGATTATACTTTTATCTTTTGGGTAGATAACGTTCCGTTGGAGAGATTCTCGTTTCATGGTAGAATGCCAGTTGTTTATCTGATTATGAAGAGTGTTTCTCCCTAATTAGAACAACTTAGGTGGCAAGTTCATGTTTTATGTACATCAATTACAGAATGCTTTAATTTGATTAACTAATTTGTCCTTAATTATAGATATTAGCAGCCATTTTAATGATAAATGAATTCTTCCTTCGTTGCATGAATTTAATGCATTCTCTATCATTTTTTTATTAGTTATTATTAATTTATTTCATTCTTAAAAGACGAAGTTATTTACAGTAAAAATTGAGTAGCACAGTAAAAACTGAGTAGTACAGTAAAAATTGAGTAGCACAGTAAAAATTGAGCAGCACAGTAAAAATTGAGTAGCACAGTAAAAACTGAGTAGTACAGTAAAAATTGAGAAGTACAGTAAAAATTGAGTAGTACAGTAAAAACTGAGTAGTACAGTAAAAATTGAGTAGCACAGTAAAAATTGAGAAGTACAGTAAAAATTGAGAAGTACAGTAAAAATTGAGCAGCACAGTAAAAACTGAGTAGTACAGTAAAAATTGAGTAGCACAGTAAAAATTGAGAAGCACAGTAAAAACTGAGTAGTACAGTAAAAATTGAGTAGCACAGTAAAAATTGAGTAGTGCAGTAAAAATTGAGAAGTACAGTAAAAATTGAGCAGCACAGTAAAAACTGAGTAGTACAGTAAAAATTGAGTAGCACAGTAAAAATTGAGAAGTACAGTAAAAATTGAGTAGCGCAGTAAAAACTGAGTAGTACAGTAAAAATTGAGTAGCACAGTAAAAATTGAGAAGTACAGTAAAAATTGAGTAGCACAGTAAAAATTGAGAAGTACAGTAAAAATTGAGCAGCACAGTAAAAACTGAGTAGTACAGTAAAAATTGAGTAGCACAGTAAAAACTGAGTAGTACAGTAAAAATTGAGTAGCGCAGTAAAAATTGAGTAGTACAGTAAAAATTTAGTATTTTTGAAGGGCTTCAGAAATTTCGGTTTGGTCAAGAGTTTAAGATTGATTTTAATTATAATTCAAGCATATTTTCTAAAAAATACGCTGCAGTATACTGTGATCAAGAGATCAAATCACTGAAGCCTTGCTCGTTACTGATTTCTTAAGTTTGAAGCTAGCATCAGGAGGTGAATTGGGAGTGATTTAGGGTTGGTTTACACACACTTGCCTCAAGAAGTATTGAATAATAAGGAGTTGGTGTGATTGTTTTTTCAAAGGAAATAATGGACCTACCTGAGTATACGTAGCGATAACAGTTATATTTGTAGCCTCTTCTTCACTAAGAAGACAGAAATTTACAACATTTCAAAATTCTTTATTGTAAGAAACCAAATTTTTACAACAAATACAGATATGTTTGAACCATTATTTAAAAAAAGTATTAACGAATACAATTCCAAAATATTTAGTGTACAAACAATGTTTACCTTTTAATATTTGATTATTCATAAACATTTGACTAAAAATTCTTAGGTGAAAGAAGATGCAAATATGTCTATCTTCAGGTCTCTTGTCACTGACTTGAAAAACCTCTCAAGGTACTTAAGAACATTTTGGGAAGAGCCAAGTTTATTAATTTTTTTGTATTAATTCCATATCCGAGTAAGTTGGAAGGACAACAGAATCGTTTTATTTAAAAGGTTGTATCCAACATTTTATGTAACTCATATTTATGGATTGTCTGCTGGTTTTAAATACTTGGATGTTCTTCTGTAACTTATTATCACCAATACCATACTATAAGAAATGCTTTCCTACAATCATTTTAATGTCTAAGTCCAATCCATGACCAAATTTCTCTTCAAAATAGGAATGTAAACAAATTGTAAAACGAATTAGCATTACTGTAAACAAAAACTTACAATAAAATAAGTTCTTGGAAACTAAAGCAAACTTTTAAATCCACAATTACAGCAAGAAACTCTTCACCGTAAAAAAAAAAGAAGAGTGTTGAAATATGGAGTTAAAATTGACTATTAGCTGGAGGTAAACAAAGAATGAAGTATATAAGCAAGCACTAAGTGGCCATACTGGTTAGTTATAACATAAATTTTAATGGTAAACAGTTTGATAAGCAAAACTCAATGAGCAATTGATTTTAACCTAATGGTAATTTAACGGAAAATACACACATAGGTACAAAATTTGCCGAATAATAATTGATTGTACTTTGCCCACCAGGTAGCATTGTAACTCAAAATAATATTCCATATTTATAACCTGTATTCATTAATGTGTTTGTATGATCAATTAATTTAGCTGTGCTAATAAATATGGAATAATAATGCTTCGATTCTTTTAGAAGATTTAATAATATAGATTGTTTTTTTGGGGGGTTAAATTATGAAAATCAGTAACCATCTATATTTGAACAATCGGTGAGATAATCTGCTAGCATCGTTTGTTCTAAACAAACTCAGTAAGTTCATCAAATTTATTCGTTGTAGAACGTATATATTTTTTTCAAGAATTTCTGTTGAAGAAGTAAGTGGTTCTTATCTGATTATTTTTGTTTAAATCATTAACCACCGAACTTTATTCGAATAAAATGAATTAAATAAATTAAAGGACTGAAGCTCTTTTTTTTTTTGTTTAGACTAAAGCAGCACACTAAGTCCCCAAGAGAAGTTAGTTCTATTTTTAGAATTAAAGAGGAAAGAAGGTAATATTAATTAGAGTTTATATTTGCCTTCATGTCGTCCATGCCTAATTCTCGGCTCTCTCATATCATCAAAAGTTTTTATTCATTCATAAATTTATAAGTAGAAACGGTAATGTCATAAATAATGGGAACTTGTATTATTTAAACAAAAAGAACTTTCTAATTAGACTAATGGAGTTGGTTGAGATTAAGTTTAGAATATTTAATGGGATTTATAATAATTATAATGAATAAATGATTTCAAGTGATATAGAACAAAATGGCAACAACTTAGTTTCAGTTAGATTCAGGACACTGTACATAGATTGTGCTGTTATCATACAAACAAAATCTGCATTTCTTTTTCCTCACCTCACATTTGAAACAGGTTTTATTTATTTTTAGGTTAATGATGAATTTATTTTCCAAAAATCATCACAGTTTTATGAGTTTTTTGATCTGAGAAAGTTTTGTTTATTTTTAAAAATAACAAACTTTCATTATTGTTCCACGATTTGGGCACCATTGAACTTTTAGGTTATAGTTGGTGTTTACTATTGATTAGGTTATCTTTTGATGAAAGGCAGTTAGTGTACCAATATTTGTGATTACATTTGACCCAATAGCTTCCTCCTCATAATGGCTTCTTTTTTTTCTCTTCATTTTAAGGCTGTCACATAGCAATTTAAACGCCGTACTAGCATATGCTTGTCAACAAATCAGTGAAAACAGACAAGAAGTTAGTATCTCTGATAAGAAGTTAAACTAAGCAGCGAAAGAAATTAAATCTACTTGACTTCTTTAGAAGTAAGAATTCTATTTCCATCATGATTTTTTTTTTATAAATCTCTTTCTGTTACTAAATTTAATTAGGATAGATCAAATTAAAAAAGTTTTTTATTACTCCATTTTATTTATTTTAAATCATGTTCAAGTCAACTTATTGCTGTTTTTTTTTTTAATATTAATCTGATGCAAAAGTTATTCTCCTTTTGACATACTTCAATTTAAGACTTATTTATTTCTTCTACTTATCTTTTTTTAAAAAATATTCATTTATTTTCATTTTTATTTAACTTTCTAGAAAAAAATTGAACAACTTTTGAATGGAACAAAATAATGAGTATTAATATTTCTTTTTATAGTTAAATAATCCTTTAAAGATTCAATACGGTATTTGAATAACAGTTCTCTACAGCGTTTTAACTTTATTTTAGAATAATATAAACCAAAATTACAAATAAAAACTATAATAAAAGTTATTAGTAATTGACAAAAAGAAAGAAATGCTTGAATCCAGATTCTTTTTCATTTAAAATCTGAACATGGACCTAAATTTTTAGGAGAAAATTTCTTAAAACTGAGCACGTATTCCATTGTTTGGAGAAGGCATTTCTGACAACTGAGAATAACAGAAAATATTTCTCTTGAAATAATGAAGAAAATATTAAATCAAGGTTTGGGCTTCGAAATAACAGATTTTTTTGTCCATTATATATTTGTTAAGTATTTCTTTTGAAAGGTTTTTAACCACATTTTTTGTTTAACTTGAAATTTAATTGAAATTGAAATAAAATTATTTTTTAATTTTGTTCTACATTTTACCAAGAAATACTGTTTTATTTTTTCATCTTTTAAGCTACCAACAAATCTGCTTCAAATTCTTTTATTATTTTTCTTCAAAATAATAATCCATATTATTTATAGCCTGTATTAATTAATGTGTTTGTATGATCAATTAATTTATCTGTGCTAATTAATATGGAATAATAATGCTTCGATTCTTTTAAAAGATTATTTAGAAGAAGGTTATTTTCTTCAAATTGAGTTTATTTGTTGCCACAAATTTTGTTTATGGAATGGTGCTTTAACCATTTAAGCGCGTTTGACGATACCAAATCTCTATTACGGTGCGTTCGACGTGTATACTCGTTGTGAAAAATATAAAATTGCCATTAACTATAAAAAAAAAACTCGAAATTTTAATAAAATACAATAAGAATATTATTTGGTGGGATGTTTCCTTTATCTTACCAATAGAACTGTGGTGGGAGTCAGCCAAATGATAAGTGGTTGGTACATGTTTGGTCTTCGCATTACAGATTGAGGAATTACGCACACAAATAGAAGCTCCCTTGGTGCAATGCCCCGTTTTTTACCTTAGATAGAGGTTCAGACCTCAGTACGAGCATGATTTCATTTTGCTCAAGAATTCAAAGCTCTTTTCTTCCTTGTAAAAGCCTCTTGCGTCCCTAGTTCACTGGGAGCAATGCATACGTGAAGCGGTGCAAGATTTTGGATGAGCACAGAATGCTCTGGTAATCTCAAGCCCCAGAGAGATTGCAGAAAAAGTCGTTTGCAGTGACTATTATGATTATTGTAAACTTTTTGGTTGTTTTCGCCCTGCGTTCGACGTGTATACTACGTCATTGTCTGATTTTAATTCCGCACACTGTGGGAGGGTTTTTTTTTTAAACTAAATTCCACGCATAACTGGTTAAATATATACTTGTGATAGAAAGAATTATTCAGTTAAAAAGACACCTTACTAACATTACAGTTAATAATTTCATAAACAAAAGGAGTAGTTACGATTTAGAAGGCAGGACAAGAGAGGTATCAGTAGAAAACTAGTACTAGATCGGTGTGCTAGCAAGAGATAATTTTGATTATCTGCTACTTTAATACGCCATATTAAAACTGACTAATTGGTTTATAGTAGGGTAGAGTTTTTCCAGGGTTTTTCTTAAGAAGCGTTATAAAAACTAAACATTTCAAGAATAAAATTCAAGAAATTAGTTACATCAGTTCGAAAACCATTGCCTACTTAATCGACACTTTCTTAATGAATGCTTTGATATACCTGCACGAGATAAAGTTTTAGATTTTTATGGCTTTTTGCTTTATTATTGCTCATAAATGGCTATAAACGGCTATTCGCAATTCGCCTAAACTTAAATTTTCTTTATCTTATATCCAATTTCTTCTTAAAGGCAAAATGCAGTAAGCATGTACTACAATTATATTCAAAACAACAATCCAAATTAGAATTCATGTGAATACATACGTCGTCTAATTATAACCTTCCATTGTGAACTAGTCACGCACATTTCTATGGTACGTACGTATAACAGTAAACGCATTACATTGCTCACAGGCCTGCATTGATTGATGAGTACATTGATGAACCTGATCACCTTTCCAGCTTAACTTAGAAATTGGATAATACCATAAAATGATTACTTAGTTCTAATGATTTCTGGGGTTTTGACTAAGAATAAAAGTAGTCATAGACTACAGTTTACGTTTTACACGTTTTGATACTTACATAACTCACATTTAAATCATTCATTTCTTTTTATTTTTATTTTTATCGCTAAGACTATAGATTTTCATTTGCGATAAAAGATATGTTCTTTCGAAATGAGTAATTTTAATCACTAATAAATGGGGTTGTTACGACAATAAGCAGGCTGAGAGCGAACCACGCGGTGTGTGCGGATCGTATCTTCACAGGATCAACAAAAGGTCCTCTCCTCTTTGCGTAGATTGCAATGAGGAGGAGGATTTCAAACATATAATAATGATATGTCCAACGTTATGTAGTAGAAAGGAAACGAATATTTGACGACATATACAGATATTTAGATGCACCATAAGACATAATATTCTCCACCAACATCTATGTGCTTAAATCTGTAGCAGAGCTAGCAAAGAAATATGAATGTATTTAAAAGTTATAGCCGATTAGAATGAATGCAAGAAAATGATTAGAGAAGGATTAAGGTGATTTTAATTTCGGTTAAGCCATAAGGATGGCAGGAATATAGAGTACTGATCCATCCATTGGCTTGTAGTTTATGTAAATAGTTATATATGGTAGAGGGATGAATGTGTGAAGCGAATGTATTTGTAGGTAAGAATGGAGAGTGAGTGATATTCTAGTGATAAGCTCCTAGACGATGCTGGCTGTATGGCGAAAGCCAAGGCCAAAAAAAAAAGCAAAAAATAATTAATTGTTTTTCGATTATGTCGAAGATGATTGCCGCTTTTCAGTTTATGATGAAGTTGGCAGCATTGGGATAGTTTCTTGTAATTTAATCAGATACATTAGACGGCTTAGTCTATCAGGGACTTCACGCTGACTGCTGATGAACCAACTATCTATCACCTTCTTGATTTTGCTGGTTCTTTCAGAACAGGATGTTCAAATGGGCGTCTTCTGAAAGCGAAAATTCGAAAAATTGGTTTCTCATTCTTAGCCATAAGGGTTGAGTAAATATGAAGTTCATCTACATATTTATTATTGATTATTACGAGGGTCGTTTGAAAAGTCCGTGCAAAGTCAGAGAGATAGCACCACTGGCGCGTATCGAGGTTATGTTTAGTTAGTAGCATCTCTTGGAAGAACATACGCCAAGTTTCAGCCAGATCGGTCTATTTCTTTGTGTTTGGCATTCGTTTGAATCGAGGAAGTCGAGTGATTTTCAAAAAATGGACGAAAAAGAATTTCGTGTGTTGATTAAACACTACTTTATGAAAGGCAAAACGCCTCAGGAGACTAAAGAGAAGCTTGATAAACATTATGGTGACTCTGCACCTTCGATTAGAACAGTTTATAAGTGGTATCAAAATTTTCGGAGTGGCCATATGGGCACAAGTGACGCTGAACGTTCTGGACGCCCTGTTGAGGTTACTACTCCAGAAATCATTGATAAAATCCATGATATGGTGATGGATGACAGAAGAGTGAAGGTGCGTGAGATTGCTAGTGCTGTGGGCATCTCGAATGAACGGGTACATAATATTTTGCATCAACATTTGGACATGACAAAGCTATCCGCAAGATGGGTGCCGCGATTGCTCACGCTTGACCAAAAACGAAATCGTGTGAAGTGTCGCAAGGACGGTTTGCAGCTGTTCCAGAAGAATCCGCAGGACTTTAAGCGTCGTTTCGTCACTGTGGATGAAACATGGATACATCACTACACTCCTGAGACCAAAGAACAATCTAAACAATGGGTTACCAAGGGGGAATCTGCGCCAAAAAAGGCGAAGACCGTTCCTTCGGCCAGAAAGATTATGGCGACTGTCTTTTGGGTTTCGCAAGGAATAATCCTCATCGACTATCTGGAAAAGGGTAAAACTATTACAGGTGCATATTATTCATCGTTATTGGACCGTTTGAAAACCGAGCTGCAAGAAAAACGCCCACGATTGGCCCACAAAAAAGTCCTTTTCCATCACGACAACGCACCAGCTCACACCTCAGCAGTTGTGGTCGCAAAATTAATGGAAATAGGGTTCCAACTCGTTTCACATCCCCCCTATTCTCCAGACTTGGCTCCCTCGGACTACTTTTTCTTCCCCAATATGAAGAAATGGCTGGCGGGAAAAAGATTTTATTCAAACGAGGAGGTGATTGCAGAAACGAATGGCTATTTTTCAGACTTGGACAAATCCTATTATTCGGAAGAGATCAACAAACTAGAGCAGAGTTGGACGAAGCCTAAAAGGAGACTATGTTGAAAAATAAAAAAGGTTTACCCCAAAAAATTAAGTAGTTTTTATTTTTGCACGGACTTTTCAAACGACCCTCGTAGAATCACCTCGTTAGGGCTACTACTAATTTTTAGATTTGTTTTGATGATTTTAATGATTTCTTTAAATGGCGCATCAACATCTAAGATTACTGGCGCCCGGAGCTTTTTTTCAGCGCACTGCCAGCCTCCGGACAGTATTCTCCCGTTACAGACAACACTGTCCATCACCGGACATAGTGAGCTGTAAGAAGCTTCTAGGAAGAGAAAATCTAAGGGTCAGCAGCTGGATTCGAACCCGGGACCTCCGCATGGGAATGCAATACGCTAACCGCATAGCTAATCCATTCCCACGCCTATTACTAACAATACGAGTATTACTTCTTTAGACCCAGTATTAAATACTTACATTTTCTAATGATTTTAACAATAAATGATGTTCTGAATCATACAATGTGGGCAGGAATTGGGCGTTTCGAGAATAAGTTACTGTGACCTCATACTCAAAGCTCTATTACGTTGTACAGAAACCCAATAAACCGATATGACTGATCAGTGACAGCGAGGACCGTATCTTTCATTTGTTAATACAAAAATTTCTTATTGGAGATCTTACACTATTTCTTTATATAAGACAGAAGACTGGAGTATACAAAATGTAATTCGGGAAAGGATAAGGACCCAGTTTGTAGTACGTGATAATACAACTTTTAAGGATAACTTATTTTGAAATGAAACTAGGATACACATCAACTTAATGAAATATACGTACTTAGCGTACTTGATACATTCGTCTCCTGCCATCTAGGCTTCCGTTTTCTGCACCTTATTTACTTCCTTAATATCCTCAAGGTCCTTTTTTTAAATGTGTTTTAATAGGTAAGATCTAAGAGAAGCGGATCTTCATCCACTGATTCTGACTCCAGGCTGCCTTCTTCCTTCCTTCTTCTTTACGATGTCCACAGGCATTATTCCTTTCTGAGAAGGTACATTATGTGCCCTCAAGTAAAAAATCACAGGGTTGTTTATAGTTTAATTCTTGTCCGGTGCACCAATGCGCCATTTTAACAAATAGAAAGTAAGCAATTATGTAAAATTATTTAGTTATCCATGAGATAACCTGTTCTTATATCTACTCTCTTCTTTGCTAACTCCGTCTAGTTCTGCATCCTTATCATGGACCCAGCTCCTTTTTTTGTGTCCATTCTGTCTAGTTTTCTATTCTACTTTGTCTTCATGTAACTGCACTTTTGTCATTCATAATCGCTACTTCTCTTCTAATTACAAACTATGTGCTTGTCAGTGCCAACATGTCCTATATTTCATTCGTTGGCAAGTTAATAAGGGTATTAAGAAGTACGAATTTAACGAAGTTAGGAAGAGTTGAAAGTTAATTGCAACTACTCTCAATAAAACGTAGAAAAATAGTTCTGGAAATTCAGTTCATTGAAGTTCGAATACGGAGACGTGATGTACACATAACCTGACCACTAGCTGAGGTTTCTTTTTAAACATGGCTTCCCAGGTGAAACTCAATTTAATAGGATCGTAATATTATCTTACAGTAAGAGGCACATAGCAGTCTTTTAAATTATAGAATGGAGCAAAACACTAGAAATGACTCAAACTCGTCCTTACTTACACTAATCAATAAATAATTCATACTTATAATTGTTTAAAGGAAATAAAGAAGTTTTGGGATAGTAAAAGGAAGAAGGAAATACTATTTCTCTGCCATCTAGATTGTACGTAGTTTGATGATTGATCACAGAACAAAACACCTGTTATCGTTCCCCACCTGGCCGTTGGAGTAGTGCACCAGTTATGTCTTATTTATCTTGGACATATCTCTACATTAAAAAAAAATAAACTACATCAATTGACTTAATATAGTTATTTTCAACCAGTTTATTACTACTATTCCTGAAACCTATAAGTAAAAGCAATTCGAGCTACATTTTACCAGAAGCGTGAATTATAAGCAGAAGACTATGGAATAGTATGTTAACCAGTTAAGCGTGGAATTTAGTTTTAAAAAAAACCCCACAGTGTGCGGAATTAAAATCAGACAATGACGTGTGTACACGTCGAACGCAGCGCAAAACAACCAAAAGTTTACCATAGTCGTAATAGTCACTGCAAACGACTTTTTCTGCAATCTCTGTGGCTTGAGATAACCACAGCATTCTGTGCTCATCCAAAATCTTGCCACCAAATAATATTCTTATTGTATTTTATTAAAATTTCGAGTTTTTTTTGTAGTTAATGGCAATTTTATATTTTTCACAACGAGTATACACGTCGAACGCACCGTAATAGAGATTTGGTTTTTACGTGAACACACGTTAAACGCGCTTCCTTAACCTACCATGCCCCGTGAATAGGCCTGTGATCAGAATAATCTGATTTCCAAGAACAGAGTCTCTTCGGCTCTTTGCTTACAAAGCCAAGGCATCATAGTGTTTAACTGTGCCTTGCTGTGTTTAACTCCAGGACACATCACCCTGTTCTTTCTCAGGCTCTCTCCAGATCCAGTCTCTGAGAGCCGCACTCTTGGTGATCCCCAGGCCAGTTTCCAGGCCGATGAAAAGAGTGTTAGCTCCGTTCCTGGCCAGTTGATCGGCTGTTCATTCCCCTTGATTCCCCACATGACCCGGCACCCATTCCAGCCAAACTTTATTACGCCGAACCAGTTGTTACAGTATCTTCAGTGAAGCTTGGCTGTCCGAAAAGATGCAAATATCAAAATCAGTAAATAAGATTATGATTTACAGATATCTTGTTCATCAATTTATTGAATATATTCTTCAGTTAATCCAATTTTTCTAAGAAGACTTCCATTAATTTCATTATTGTAATAATCTTATAAAGATTTATAGATAACAAACTTTGTAGCTTTGACTTCTTTCTAAATGAAGAGGTTTTTGGGGGGAATAATAGAAAATGTCTCCTCGTGAACTTCGAAACGGTCGCACTCTAAGACTCGTAAGACATGGACAAAAGAGGCATTGTCCTCCATTTTTCGTAAGATCCAGGGATTGTGAAAAACACAATCATTTTCGGGCTCTCTTCTCTTTTGATCTCGAAGTACGAAGTCTCACAACGCAAACTAATATTAGCAACACAATCTAACAGATACAAAAGGCCGTTTTTTTTTTCTTGTTTATATTATAACCGGCACTGAGGTAACTCATTTCCACTTTGAGAAGATATTTTCTGAGCCTATCCCTGTGTAAGGCCAGCCTTACCAGTTACCGGGCGGAGGCTACTTGAAGTAACTATATACCATTTTCCCTGACTAGGCATCTATAACTGTCAGTCCTTTATGTCTGCGTATAGATTCTAAGGGACTACTCTCCCTAATGCTCCATGAAGGGTATTTCCCCGAAACAGTCACCAAGTTTCCGATAATGAGTCAGCTAGAGTTCGCCTATATCATAATACCCTAAGTACCAGCATCATGGCTCGTAATAATGTGAATAGATTGGACGTAAAGGCTCGTTTTACTAGCCTGTAAATAACGCTCTGTATTCTAAAAACTACGAGGTAAAAAATCTCGTGATTCTCAAATTTTAATGGCGTCAAAAAGAGATAATGTGTAAATTTAACCTAGATATTGCGATCTATAAATTGTTTCAACGGTTGAAATAACATTATTTTTTTAAAAAACATTGAGTAATAGGTGCCTTTCATTTATTTTTTTAACTTCTATAACCATCAGATCTCTACTAAAACACATCCTGTACAATAAAGAATTGTCACCAAATCGTAACAGATGGTGAATGCCAAAACTCTTAATAAACAAAATATGAAAGCTGAAAAGTAAATTTCAATAAAAAAAAAATCAATTAAAAACTGAAAGCATAAAAGTTAATTGACTTTCAAGCAGTACTATGGTGGTAACTGAAATGGGGAAAAGAGCACTTCTTTCTAGCACCAACTTTTTTTTAAATGACCATTGTTTGTAAACAAGGGAAACTTTTTTGTAGACTAAATTAATTTAATGGCCAATATAGCTTTTATTACTATTAAAAACAATAGACAGCTTTTTAATTAATTTGTTCTTTTTTAGATTCTTTTCCGCGGTAGCAGAAAAATTTAGAGCTCGTAATGACAGTTTTCTTTTTTTCAAATTATTAATTTTCTTTAAAGCAAGTATTCGAATGGTTGTAGCACCAGGGATTTCTCTGGGTGCTCTATTTACTTCTTCATCATGAAGTCCTATTCGTCCTGAACCCTAATTTCTAAGATGGCCTTCTTATAAAAGGTTAGGTTATGTTAAGGTTTCTTTTTTATGGCGGTACAGAGTTTCTTGTCAAAACAATGTTCAGTTTATCTCTGTAAATCCAGATCCATAGCTTAAAAAATTAAAGAGATTTCAGAATTATGATAATCTAGAAAAGATTTTTACATTCAAAAAACAATTTTTGTCTTTCTTCTATGCTATAATATAGATTATTATTTTAATAAGCAACAACTTTTCGGAGATGGTAAAGCTTGGGAAGGTTACTGCAGAAACAGGGTAAAGTCGGGTGAGATGGCCAATCGGGAGAGATGGCCAACAGCCGAAATTTAACCGAAATGTCGTCCGACGGCGCTGCATGACCTCTCCAGTGATGAACCTTCATGTCTGACTACAGTGAGTATATTTAGGTCCGCGTCAAAGCGTTATTAATTAACTCAGAGAATAAAATCATTATCGTCTCAACAAAAAAATTTATGATAGTTGCATATTGCGTGCTGCAGCGAATGTATTTGTCGAAATTTTAGTGTCGTTTTTTACATATTAGGAAAGTACAGTATACATTAATGAATCCTAACTTCTAAAACTGTCAAAAAGTACGCGTTGAGTTATGTTCATCATGTTGGCCATCTCTCTCTAGCATTCGGGACAGGTGGCCATACCAACAGTAGGGATAGATGGCCAATTATTTTTACTTTTTTATTTTTTTGAATATATTGGTTTTGTGACCGTAAATTACTAAATTAAGGATTTAGAATTGGCGAGGAATCGGTCAAATAAAAACAAGAACGCGTCTTTTTCGCCCTAACAAAGTCAAGATGCAGATTTACTCAGTAGATGCCAAATAAACCGGACAAATTTGGGTATCAAATCTTGGCCAGCGTTTGATGTAATAAAAGGCTTTCCATATTTGGGGAAAAACTTGAAAGCAGAGAACCTTCAGTTCCGCTTGGGGGAGTTTGTGGCTCTGAAATTAGCAGAAATGTATGCAGTTCGTGGAAGAAATATAACCGTGGAAAATCTCGGAGATGGCCTCAACAAATAGTTTTTAACATCCTAGACTTGGCGGGGAAAAACGCTTGGATTTTGTATTAAAAAAACCTACCGGAAGTGAAATTTCAAGGCAAACCTTTATATTACCATTGCAAAAGCATGGCAAATATTAGTACACGAACAAGTGGTCGGAAAATAGCCAAATAAGATACCGCAAAGGCAATAAGACTATAAAGTGCTGTCTAAACTGTAAAAAATACGTATGCGGGAAATGTGCAATTGAGAAGCCTATAATTATAAAAAATGACGCAATAAAGAGTAAAATCTACGAGATTTATTTTTAAACAAAAGAAACTACGCCTTTTCATTGTTAAATAATTATTATCTTTATTGTAAACCAAGAAATTTAAGTAAATTCAGTAGAGAGTGCTTTCTTTGCCTTATTGTTCAGTGATTTATTAATTTTGTACCAGAATTAATTGTTTTATTCTCTTTTTATGATTCGAAATCGATTACTGTATTTATCGACTCCACCGACGATAATTACCATGGGCGTTGCCTTGAATAATTGATATATTGTAGTTTAATTTTTTCTTGTTGTATGTACGTAAGGTAAATAAAAAGCCTAAAAAGTAAATAATATGAAGATAATTATATGCTATATTTAAAGATTGATTTATAATTGTATCTGTTATTAATGATATACTGCTAAGTTCCATTTTAAATTATTTAGTTGATTGTTGGCTACCCATATTCAAGAATTTTAGATCATTCTTAGATACTGAGTCTTCTAGTTTGATAATTGATCTGAACTTGCCCTAAGTAAAAAACTGTGTTCAGATAAATGAATTTATGGGACAATTAGTGCTTACTACTTAGATAACAGCATGAAAACCTGCTTCCTAATTTATTTAGAAGGGCGGCTACATACCAGTCTATTATAAATGATCAAATAGTACATCCTGCTAATGGTTACATCCTGTACGAGGATGGCTAAATGTCTAACTTAGTCCGGAAGGAAGTAGTACATTGTAATGCCACATTGGTGCGAAAGTATGACATCATTTGCTAACGCTTATTAATAGAATTCTTATTCCGTTTTTTTTAAACCCTAATTATTATTCATACTGATGAATCGATTATCGGCTATTTTCATTCTCATTACATTGATCTCATTAGATCCATTTTTCACTTTTAATTCAAGCGTTTAAGTTAATAATTGAAAAAAGATATCATTGCGTCAGTTTTTAGCTTTTTCAAGTTGTGATCAAGTGGTGCCAACTTAAACTAAAACAAATCTGTTTTTTATTTCTTTTAAGTAAAAATATTTAAAAAAGCATGCTATATATTTAAAATATACATAAGCATACGCTTTACCAATTTAAGAATTTAAACTAATAAATAGTCATTCGTAATTTGTGGCCTTCAATTTAAAACTTATTCAAGACGATCTGCATTTTAACAGGATTAATTTATGTATTTATTTGCGGACAGGTTAGAAGGCAGTGGATAATATCTTAAATACCATGAGCCTGCACTCAGAACTGCACTCAGTTTCTTGCCGTGTTCCCTCATTGGTCTAGTCCAGTGGTCGGCAAAGTGCGGCTCCAGAGCCGCATGTGGCTCTTTGGCTCCTTAAGTGCGGCTCTGGCACAAATATCCACGGAAGGCGCAATAATATTTTCATTTAAAAAAAACTTGGTAAGAAAAAAATTACATCTTATTTTGATAAATTAAAATTCTTCTATAAATCGAGAACATGTATAATTTTTTGTTTAAGTTAAAAGATACATAGGTAATTAAAATTTTATATTGTTGTAAAAATACGTAACGAACATCGAGTTTAATTTTATTAGTTTTCGTAAACGTAAACACAAACCATGTACAAGCTACCGGCTGAAATTGTTCGTATGTTATAGCAGGTTTCAGGAATTTAAAAACAGCAGAGCAACTTTAGCATTTGTCAAAAATCCTCTTAATGCTACGATAACCGAGTTGAAATTTTCTCCTTTTGAAATTGACATTGGTAGCTTTGAAATACATTGTGTTGAATTGGAAATATTGGAGAAAAAAAATGTGATTTTAGTTCAAAACACAAGTGGTCTGCTTTGAATGACCTGGAGAAGGAAGACATGATCATTTTCAACGTTTGGAATAGTATTCCTGACTCTTACGATCAGCTGAAAAAGCTCGCGTTTGCTGTTCTTTCCCTTTTCGGTTCTACATATAATATGCGAACAATCTTTTTCAAGCATGAGCATTATCAAGAGCAAACTGAGAAGTCGTCTTATTGATGAGAACTTGGAATCATGCCTAAAATTAAAAACAACAACATACAAACCTGACTTACTCAAACTTTCCAAGGAGATGCAAGCACATTGTTCGCATTAATAAATATTTATTAAGTATGAAATTTAGTATTATTTAGTGTACTACTTATTTAGTGTACTAATAGTCCATACTCGCTAATACCGTTCGCTTGATAAATTTTCATAGTGGGCTACAACTAGAAGATTTGGTTCGATTGAACAGGAGATAGTTGCAAAATCAAATCTAAAGCAACACAAAAAAGTACTAATATAGCTCCTTTACTGTTAGTTTTTTGTACTTAAAAATATACGCGATTGTCGCCAAAAACGTTTTACAAAATTTAGTAGCTAAAATTCGTGTGGTTATTTAATTTATACATACGAGGTGTGGTTATAAAATAAAGAGACTGATGCTGCTATAGAAGAACTATGCATACGTCAAATTCTAACGACCGACAGCTGTGCAGCGTAAAGCCTTCTCTTTCGATTGCAGCGTCTCACGTGTTAGTAGAGAAATCTGTCTGACCGGAACCGTAGTTTGTGTAAGAGGTGTTAGTTTCGTTTTGCCGAAAACATGATACTACACATGTAGTAGAGCAACGAATTGTCGTGAAATTTCACATGAAACTGGGTAAAACCGCTACTGAAACTTATCTTTTATTAAAAGAAGTTTATGGCGATGAATGTTAATCACGTGCGCCAGTTTTTGAGTGGTTCAAGCGTTTCCAAGATGGCCGAGAAGACGTCGGAGATGATGACCGCCCGGGTCAGCCCTTCCACGTCCAAAACGGATGAAAATATCGATTATAATTAATCAACATTACTACCGTGAGGTGCTTGCTCAACTCCGTGAAAGAGTAAGGAAAAAAACGACCCGATTTGTGAAAGAACAAGTCACGGGGTTTTCCATCAAGACAACGCGCCGGCTCACACTGCATTGACTGTGTCAAGACGTTTCTAGCCAAGTACAACATCCCAGTTTTAGGGCCAACCGCCTTATTCGCCTGACCTGGCCCCCATGTGACTTTAGATCTGTTCCCCGAAGTCAAATCTGCATTAAAAGGAAAGAAAAATCGGCACGATACATGCAGGAGTTCACAGAAAAAGACTTCCAGCACTGTTTCGAACAATGGTAAATTCGCACGGAGCGTTGTAGGGATAGAGGAGGGGTGTATATTGAAGGTGATTATAACTAAATATGTATAAATTTAAAAATAAAATGTTTTACAGCAATAATCTCATTATTTAATAGCCACACCTCGTATGTTAGGGGATAACAAGTTGAGGTTTGTATTTCAGATAGATATCTACAGAATACCAAGATCTCTTGGGAATTGCTGTGACTAAATAATGCAGGAAGAACAGACTAGATTAAGCAAAGATGTGTAATACAAGAAGTGAGAAGTAGAGATGATGTTGTGTTGGTTAACAGACAACTAGTAAAGAGAAGTGTATATCAATTGAATATTTTATTAAATCTCTTTTGACACACAAATGCTGTAGTAAAAGTTTGTAAAGGAAATAAGAGGCGAATGAATTACCTTTAGTGAAGTACCAAAGGCAATGTAGCTACTTGCTAAGGGTACAGGAAGGCTGAAGATGATAGCAGAGTAAGTGTGGGGCTAACGGAAGATGTACTCCAAAAGAGTTGCAGGAATTTTGTGACTTTATCCTTCTCCTCAAGAACCTGAAGAAGAGAAGCGGCTGCTAAATAAAATTGGAGCACTGATTGCGAAGGATAATGGTAGTACCTATTTATTATTTAAACAAGACCTGAGCGAGGATGGCACTTAACTTTTAGGCCTACCAACTTCTCTTAAGATTTTCTATTACCCAATCTTTTTAATGTTGGTACCCCTTCAAAAGATATTCGTACAAGAGTTACCGCTTTGCAGATCCTTTATTATACCAAATCTATAAATGTTGAAAACAAATTACATTACTTTCTTTAACTCCCTTCAAGTTCTGTAAAAGAATTCTTTTTTCATACCCTTCATAATATCCTAGAATATTTCACGCTAATCTTGTATCGATCGAATATCTGTTTTGTCTTTTGTAAGAAGAGTCCGTAGGCTTACTTAAAATGAGGAAGTGTAAATTTCAGCTACCTGTAAAACCGGTCCCCAATTTTCACTCAAGTAAATCTTTTAGTAAAGTAATCGCCTATTTTTTTTTTTTAAGGCGGGGTTTAACGTCCCAACTACCAATTAGGAGCTGTGGAAGGGAAGCACATACTTTACTATAAACAATTTTTTTCTAACAAATAAAAAGTAGTCATTAGCAGGATTCGATCCGGTGATCTCCTACACACAAAGCAACGTTCTTGACCACTAGACCAACACTCGCCCCTAAACCTTTTAGTTTTTAAACTTACAACATAGCCTTTGTTCTAAATGATGTTTTTTTTTACGCAGGATGGCAATATTTCCAATCCTATTTGTTTGACTCGGGTTTTCTGGGTTTATGAAAACCTAGTATCCTGTTTCCTAAACTTAGTTAGTATAGCTATATAACTAACGAAATATTTGCAGCAAAAGCGAGACTATAAAAAGAAAATATTTAATAAATAGAAAATATTTATTAAATAAATTGAAAGCTCTAGGTGAAGTTCGTTTTTTGTTTCGCTTTTTTTATAAAAACAAATAAAAGACAAAGTTTAATGTTTAAAAGATAGTAAATAGGACGTCCAAAGCTGGCTTTTAAACCGTCTCGTCCATAAATCTTCAGGAGATACCCATCTTGCGTGACAAGACTTTTTTTTATGCTTAAGAGAGTGTCTTCTGAACCTAGCTCCCTTAGCCCTTAATAGCGTTTCCACATGAAGTGATGAAGAAAAGGACGAAGCGGTCGCTGGAAGAGTTTATGGTTTAAGTGTTTATTGTTAATGACCATAACTAAACATTTTGAATATAGAGCGAAAGATGGAGCGCTTCCAAAATCTGAGTAATCCAACTTGTTTAACCAGTTAAGCCCCCAACAGTGTGCGGAATTAAAATCAGACAATGACGTTATAGACGTCCGAACGCAGGGCAAAAACAACCAAAAGTTTACAATAGTCGTAATAGTCTCTGCAAGCGACTTTTTCTGCAATCTCTGGGGGGCTTGAGATTACCAGAGCTTTCTGTGCTCTTTCAAAATCTTTGCACCGCTTCACGTATGCATTGCTCTAGTTAAGTAGAGACGCAAGAGCTTTTACAAGGAAGAAAAGTGCTTTGAATTCTGTGCAAAATGAAATCATGCTCGTTCTGAGGTCTGAACCTCTATCTAAAAGGTAAAAACGGGCATTGCACAAGGGTTTGAGAGCTTCTATTTGTGTGCGTAATTCCCCAATCTCTAATGCGGAGACTAAACATGTACCAACCACTTATCATTTGGCTGGCTCCCACCGCAGTTCTATTGGTAAGATAAAGGGAAACATCCCACCAAATAATATTCTTACTGTATTTTATTAAAATTTCGAGTTATTATAGTTAATGGCAATTTTCTATTTTTCACAATGAGTATACACGTCGAACGCACCGTAACAGAGATTTGGTTTGACGTATACACGTTAAACGCGCTTAACTGGTTAAAAGCTATTATAACAATAATTATTTTTTCTTATCCCATTCCTGAAGTGCACAACTTACTAGTTATTATCCTGCAAAAACCTATTAAAGAAATGCATACATCTTGTGATTGGTGCCCTACATCTTGCTGCAATAAACTCTGTCTAATTAGAGTTTACTTTAGAATCGAATAAAATAAAATAGGAAAGGAAACTATCGCCAAAAAAAATCGATTTCGGAAGACCATATCATTTAAAACAATCACATTTTTTCTGTTTAAAATGGCATCATGAGTAATTTAAAATTTGGAATAAATGTTAACTGAGTTTAGGAATTATATTAACACTGCATTGCCAATGCTCGAACTTAGTCAGTTATTGCCAAAGTGGAGTCATATTGACTCCATAATTTATTTTTATCTTTTTTTTTTATATCGATTTCAATTTTAAATAATAAAATTTGCATTAAAGGATGAGAAAGAATAGGAATTAAGGACGAAAAAACAAATTTTGCCCACAAATCGGCTTTAACATTTCACGCAGAAGGAATTAACTACAACTTAGGATCGCAGTAATTTCAGTATTTTCTAGAATCCTGATTTGACTGCCTTCTGATCAGGGACTTTTTCATTTTCTTTCAATTACTGTGCGCTGTTGACACAGATCGGAAATTACCCAATTTGCTGCAAGTTTTTGCTGCACTTCTGACGGAAAATCAATTCTAGAAAGAGGCTTTTTTGGGCCTTGATACTTTCTATGAAAATTATGTCAAATTTATCAAATAAGCATTTAGGCAATAATCCGGAGTCGAAGTTAATGACAGAAAATCTACTTATATTACCCAATCAGGAGTCGAAATGACTCCGATATATTTACGTGAAAATGCCAATCTGGAGTCAAAATGACTCTTTATGATTCAAGTAAACTAATCTGCAAAAAGAAACTAAGAATACCACGGTCTTCGGCTCGTGACTATCAAATGGTGAGAGATTGGGGATAGCATATCTAAGAGCATTTCGGGATAGCTATGATATGTGGGGAAACAGAGACCATTCCTATTTTTTTTGGAGTCAAATTGACTTCGGATTGGCAGGTTAATTTGGCAACACATTATTTTTAAATTGAAATAGCGAGATAATGATGATAAAATTGAATACTAATAGGTTAGAAGTAACTTTAGATAGTATTTACTAAGATAAGACTATGAGAGTTACTAAATACTATGAGAGTTTAATTAAACAAAGCTTTGTCCAATTATAATTTAATGAACCAGCCTGTAGTCTCTAGCTTGACAATAAACAAGGAATACAAGAGAGATGCTATTAAGTGTTCGATGTGAGGTGCAAGGAGGTGGCTGGATAAGTGTTTCTGAGTCGGGGGGTCTTTGAATGTAACAGCTGATGAGAAGGTGATTAAATTAGAAGAGTATAAGAGCTTCATCCAAGGTTCTTATCCAAAATGATGCAAAACTTACAAAGCTCTTGATCAATATTTTACTTTGGTATCGATTACCCAACACTGTGCAGAGCTTTTAATCGATTATCGAACACAGCACATGGATATGGGCTTGGCAACACTGTTACACTGCCTTTACAATGATCATGTTGGTCGATTTTATATCGAATACAATTTTATTTGTGCGAGGAGTGTTAGCGAATGATCCGAAATATTGAGCACCACTTGTGCCTACTTTTTATTCGTCAAGCAAATAACATAATAAAATATAGTGGCTATAAAATAAAGAGACTGATGCTGCTATAGAAGAACTAAGCATGCGCCAAATCCTAACGACCTGCACAGCTGTACAGCGTAAAGCCTTCTCTTTCGATTGCAGCGTCTCACGTGTTTGTAGAGAAATCTGTATGACCGGAATCAACGTTTGTGTAAGAGGTGTTAGTTTCGTTTTTGCCCGAAAACATGATACTACACATGTAGTAGAGCAACGAATTGTCGTGAAATTTCACATCAAAACTTGATAAAACCGCTACTGAAACTTATCTTTTATTGCAAAGAAGTTTGTGGCGATGAATTTTTATTACGTGCGTGAGTTTTTGAGTGATTCAAGCGTTTCCAAGATGGCCGAGAAGACGTCGGGAGATGAAGACCGCCCGGGTCGCCCTTCCACGACCAAAACGGATGAAAATATCGATTATAATTGATCAACATTACCACCTTGAAGTGCTTGGCTCAACTCCGTGAAAGAGTAAGGAAAAAACGGCCCGCTTTGTGGAAGAACAAGTCACGGGGTTCTCCATCAAGACAATGCACACATTGCATTGTCTGTTAAGTTCGCCTGATCTGGCCCCATGTGACTTTTATCTGTTCCCCAAAGACAAATCTGCATTAAAAGGAACCTGATTTCAGTCCGTTGAAGCTGTGAAAGGAAAAAGCGGCACTTCCAGCACTGTTTCGAACAATGGTAAATTCGCATGGAGCGTTGTAGGGATAGGGGAGGGGTGTATATTGAAGGTGATAATAACTAAATATCATGAAGGGCCTCAAGTTTTCCAAATTGAGGTTTCGAGACATACTAAGCTTTTACGGGAGCATTTCAATCCAACGCCCAACAAAACTCTAATCCAAGAAAAACTTGAGGGAATTGCCAGATAAAAGACCGCTATTGGTTCAGGATGTATTCATTAAATTTGGAATCTAATTAACTTTACTTATAAAAGATGATTTTTGCATAAATATTTTTCATTTTTTACTGAATATATGAATTGAAATATGCTGAGATAAGTGAACTAATGTCGAGGCAGAAGTGCTTTGAAGTAATGTTCACATTTGTTTAAGTTGAAGCCACTGTAGAGGAGAGGTTAAACACATAACTAGTAAGGTAAACTCCAGTTCCTCTTCTAGATCCGCCAATATACACACGCCCCCATACTTTGCTGTATGTGCAATATAAACAAAAACCTCAACCGTCTTCTTTATTATTAGAACTTGAGATACGATGTTACCTAGGTGGTAGGTGATAACACCTTTTTCTTTTTATACTCTTTTAATCTAACCCTTCTTTAAACAACATCAATGTGAGGTTATAGGCTGTTTTACCGTGTAGGTTATGGCAAAAAAGGAATCCACTATTTGAAGAAGAGATTCTGTTGTAGAAAAAAATAATAAAGCCTTTGTGATACAGAAACCATGTTAGTGGAAAAAGAAACCTCCAAAGTCTTGTTTGTTGGATTTCTTTTAAGGAATTGTTTGCTCTTTTAATGTACTCAGAAAGAATTCTTCTTCTTTTTTAAAGTATTTTTAACAAAAATATGGGAAATTATGCTGCAGAGATTTGTAATACTTTTGACATATAACGAATTTATGGGGCGATTGGTCTAGTGGTCAAGAGTGTGGCTTTGTGTGTAGGAGATCGCCAGTTCGAATCCCGTGTATGGCTACTTTTTATTTGTTAGAAAAAAATTATTTATAGTAAAGTATGAGCTTCCACCACCGTCCACGTCACCTAGTTGGTAATTGGGACGGTTAAGCCCCACCTGGAAAAATAGGCAATTACTTTACCTTCACTACAACGAACTTATATCCAACTAACTGTTCAGTAGCGAAGGTGTATCATAAACTACTTCACTCCTTAAATCAGTCTTGCTGTGAACTGGTGAGTTCACACAGCTTGATGAGAAAATGGACTATCTACTTCTTCTGGGAACTAAGCATGTGTCTAACCCAACTAAAATCACAATTAGATAGATAGATAGATAATGTACTGTATTTAGTGTTTTAATATACACATTACAGGGGTTCAGTGTTTTACAATTTTTACAAAACAATGAAATAAAAATCAATGTAAACTGAATGCTATATAAGTAGACTTAATTGAACTAAATTTTTTTTTTTTAATTTGATTATTTGTTTAGCAACAGTATCCAATACAACAAGCAAAAGAGATGAGAGATAAGGGATTGCGCAAATACACATGCACGCATCTATATGTATGTACATACATACACGCGCACATGCATGTGCGCCAAGAGGTGTGAGTGGAGTGAACGACGGCCAATCCAGTGATGGAAGCCGTCAGTTCCGCCAAGTTGAGAAGCTTAAACAGCAACCATCCTAGGAGATCGGCGTTATATGTTGTGATGATCGCGTGGCCACCGCCGCTTCAGTCAGTGCTGTGGATTTGAAGGAAGTGTTGTAGTAGACATGTTGTGGATCAGAGAGTTGTAATGACTGTGTAGATTTAGGTTGAGTTTTGTGTAGCGAGATTGGGGCTATTTCAAAGACGAGAGGAATATTTAGATCAGAGTGTATTGTGTGATTGGAGTCGTAGAAGGGAGCGGTAACTATTGTTCTTAGAATTTTTGATTGCAAGGTCTGAAGTCGGTTGATGTTCGTTTCTTTAGCGCTTCCGTAGAGTTGTATTCCGTATAATACAGGGTGTTCATTTTAAGACGGCTAAAATGCATTTCATGCTTAAACGGTTGATCTGAACAAAAAATGGTAGAGGAAAAATTTGTTGCCCGTCACCTCTAGTTTCAGAATATGTGACTTGATTTTAGATTCCTGCCCGCATACGCGGCTGACGCATGACCAAAAGTAAGGGTTCGCAGTTGACCCCCATTTTCAAATACACAGTTTTAAAGAGTATAAAAAGTTATGGAAGAAACCGGAAACCGCAATTCGATATCTTTAAAATTAAAGGTGCTAGGCCATTTCAAAATCTGGTATTTATTAATAATAATTCAAATTTTTAACTTGTTATCAAAGAGAAAGAAGAGCACGTGATAGGTCATTTCTATGTAATTTTTCATCCCCTTTCTACTAAAAATATTGCCAAGGCAGTAAAGCTAGTATTTTTCTTAATATCGGGAAATAAGTCGTTTTCTGAGTGATTTTTCTAAGAAAAAACAAATGTAAAGAACTTTAGATGTTCTCAAGCATACACAAAATGGCTAAAAATTAATTTTACATCTGTTACAAACAAGAAGGTTTAATAATTATTTGGTAATTTTGGGAGAGTTGCGTTTAATTACCAAAAAAATTGGAAATCTCCTGCCACATATTTAAGTGATCAATATCTTTCATGTAAAAGATCAAACTTATTCCTTAATTTATCAAATAATGCGCTTTACTCAACTTGTGAAGCATGTACTGTGCCTTCAAAGGTGCCTCCTCTGGCTCGCAAGCCAGGTTAGCCAGGAGGTTATCAACTGCTCTCTGTATTTGAGGAGACTGTTCACCCTTAAGGATTATGCAAGATTCACGACGAGAAGACGGTGAATATCGATCCCTTGTTCTGTCACAAGTCAGGGAAATAATAACTGTATAATAAGCAATTGGGTGGTTAGCCTAAAGAGAAAATTGAACTTTAAGTAAGAAAAATTAAAAATTAACCAAAAATTATTTGAACTTTGGTCAAAAATGTATTTGCATTAAAAAAATACGAATAAGAACGTTTCATTTACTGCTCATTGCATGCTCAGAGTAGCAGCCCTTCCTAATTATATTAACATGTACACAGATGTGACTCATTTTGTGACCTCGAGTTACTTGTAGGGAACGACACAGTCATAGGATGCTGTATGCATAGTCATCTTTCAACGCCCTCTATACATAGGACCCTCCCTTATCGCATACGGTCGGGTCCCAAGGGGGAAGTAAATCGCCCTTAAAATTTCTGTTTTTCAACAAAGAAACACTATCTAGTTAAGAATTTTTTCTTAAAAAAGCGTGACAAAGATAATGAAGACCAGAAAAGGCCTAGAAATAATGTAAACACTTCGAATTTAAATTTGACCGAGTCTGGCACGAAGGTCTACTGTGGAAACTCAAACGCATCCTTCCTAGCACTTATTACCTCATACTCAGCTCTTATCTCTCTGACAGATTCTTTCAAGTTCTTCAAGGCACTACTCACACTTCCATCTATCCTATCCTTGCTGGTGTGCCACAGGGAAGTGTCTTAGCTCCTCTACTTTACACAATCTACACTACCGACTTACCTTCTAACCTTAATACCTCTATTTACACCTTCGCTGACGAGACACAGCCATTCTCTCCACACACACTGACCCTATCCTCGCAGTACGCTCACTACAGTCCCACCTTCACTCAATAGAACCTTAGTTAGAAAACTGGCGTATAAAAATTAACCCAACTAAGCCTAAATACATAGTCTTCACACTCAAAACGTCAAACTCCACCACCTAAACCTTCTTACATCATACACCTATCCCACCAGCCGACCATGTGCGGTACCTTGGAATGTACCACCTAGACAAGAGACTTACCTGGGAACCCCCATACGAGACTTAAACGTACCGAACTAAAACAAACGATACAAAACTTCTAGCCAGACTACTCGAGAAACGCACAAAACTCTCACTACAGAACAAACGACGACTCTATACAGCTCTTCTCGCACCAATATGGACTTACGGACTCGAACTTTACGGAACAGCTAAAAAAAATCCAACATCAATAGACTGCAAACACCTCCAATCCAAAATACTCCGCCGCATAGTAGACGCTCCATTCTATGTTAGCAACCACACAATACATACAGATCTCCAAATTCCACTCATCTCCGAACTTGCCAAAATCCGATACAAAAATTTTCATCAAAAACTCTCATTTCATCCCCCAACCCTTTAGCTGCAAACTTGTCTTCAACTACGCTACCCTCCATTCCTCGAAGACAGCTGAGGCGCCGTTGGCCCCGTGACCAACTGGATCACTGGATGACCGGCATTCACGTCTGCCACGTTATTTATATACATTTATCTCATTTACTTATTGTAACCTGTAGGTACAGGTGTAAATTTTAATAAAATATTAAAAAAAATAAAATAAATAAAACTAATCTAATTGCGAAGGATGAATCTAATGATTTTTAACTAGTTTGTTAATATCATGCTCGAATTTACTCAAAAAGCAGCGGTAAGTCACTGCGTTCGGTCACACGCAAACGATTTCTTTTTCTAGTTAGCAGTGTTGCCACAGCACTTTAAATCCACGTTCACATAAATACGATGGGAAACAAAAATCGTTGATTACAATCCAGGGGTACAATTGCGGGAATAGCTTTTTGTAGCCCAAAATTAACGAAAAAACAACGAAATAATCGATATAATGTAGTAGACAGGTTTTGATTTTTAGTTTAAAATATTAGAAAAACACAAATCAGCCATCGCCTTCTCTAAACCTCTTCAACACCCTTCACAATTTTCTTTGGGCTCTTTACCGGCCTCCTGTAGGTCTCCAGCGTCCCAAATGGGGGCGTTATCCAATGGAGAGGAAGACACGCTGGATTGGTGTAAGAATATGGTGCATCAAGGCCAAACTTCCGCAAAGAATGCAAAAAAAACCTATTGAGGAGGCCCAGGTTCTGCTCTAAGGACTGTTGCACCGATTAGTAAACATTTTTAAACCCTAACTTACGTATTTTTCAGAATATAGCACCCCTAAATACAGAAAAATTTTCGAAAAAAGAAATAAAACGAACTCTATAAAAAGATAACCTAAAACTTTGTACTAGTAACAGTAGCACAAACAAGTCGCCCTAGGTTTAAATTTAGTCAACCACAGCACGAGGGGTTACTGACGAGATATTTCCGCTGGTCCTGCCACAGTTCACCCCTCAATATCCGTTTCATCTGATCGATACTTGCTGTTATGAAATCTGGCTAGTAAACTGTCGTGTTAGTTTTTAATAAAAACTTGGGAATTTAAAAAAAAAAAAAAATGAATTATATTAAATTCAAACAATCTTTGAAATCCTACTCTCATCTATTATTCCGACCACACCTTTTCTAAGCGATTAAAACACCAGTGGCATTGCCAATTCCTTTCTTTGAGAGACAAGTGCAGTTATTTCTGCGTATTAGAAGTTTTACTACCAATTTCATCAAAGTTACTTACATCGCAACAAGTGCAGGTGCAATAACATAATAATAAAAGATAGAAATATTTTTAATCGATTGATACCATTTAGCATTTTGTCGAATTAAAGACGGTGTTTACAATTTAATGTGATGGTCGTAATGGCAAGAAAAACAAAACAAAATTTAATAAAATATGCCCAGTTTTTTGGAGATATCAGAACGTATAAGCCAAATATTTTAGATGGTAATACATACCTTTACTTTTGTTCATCATCATTCTATTTTATCGTACACTTCATAGAACTATTTATTGCTGGACAGGGGCAACTATAAATCACAACCCTGAGTGAAAACAAAAAAAATCCTTTAACCTTAAAACTAAGTAAATAATCAAATAGCTCGTAAAACGTCATAACGCTCAATAATACACTTGCACTGATCTCGGACCTACATAAACAAAGATCGCCAACTATGATATTGTCTGGACGCCATCTTGCAATAACTTACTTTAAACACTCCTAGTAGAGGTTGGTAACCGCCAAAACGCCATTTACCATCTTTGTTTTAAACTATTCGAAAGTTTTAAACAAAAGACGTTTGTGTAAACAATAAGAAATGTAATAAAAATGAATGTTAAAAAATGATAATTTATTAAACTTCTTTTTGCTTTTTTTATTCATAGATTTCAAACTGAAGATAGACCTGGTTAACTCAGAAATGTGTTAAGAAATAAATGGTAATATAAGATTGATATTGTGTTTATTCTTTTAAACTAAATAATACATTCACATTCATATTGGATCGTTTAAAAGAATCTTCTTAATTCTAATCATTGAAAACTCTCAAATGAAAAATATTCATAGATAACTAGTTACAAACTATCAAAATAAAACTAAAGTTTGATATAACCTCTTATCTGTTTACCTATGTAAATCTTTTTCTGAACAAATGTTTCAAAATTATAAACAGTGTTTGAAACAATCTATTTGTTATTATTTAGAATTATCTTCTTAGTGGCCTGCTAAGATTGGTAAGACTGTTTCAGTAGAATTGGAGAGGAGGTTAGTGTTTATGTCGTACTTTATAAACAAAATTAATTGATAGTATGATTACATTTAATTTCGATTGCATTCTTAGTACCATCTTTATTTGCAGTCCTGAATTGTAAAACAATGAAAATAAATAAACGGTACACTCTTGTAATTAATATGTTTGGTGGACAAGCCAGTAAAAATAACTGTTTAATATAAAAATCAATATTAATGAACATTAGTAAAAGCAGTCCACCCCGGAAAAGGGAATATTACAATGTACACCACACCCTTTACAATCAATGGTTGATACCATGTCGACCCTTTTGGTATACAAATGAAACTTATACGACTTATAAAACTTTTCTATATCATACTCAGTGTGTTTCATTACCTTTAGACCAAAGTTGCTTCTTCTAAAATTATTGCAATCGCATCTTTTTTTTTTCGCTTTCAATAAATTTTGTCTATGTGTGATTAAATATTTCCCGCTGCAAAAAAAAATGATTATGAAAGTTAGTTTAGATTACAATCTTAAAATCCAATTAAAAGGGTAAATGAAGGTCAATTAAACTTGGTGGTAAACAGGCAATCTTTCAAGATAAAACTGTTAACGATTATTAAATATTGAAAGACTTAAATAAAACTTGTAATAAAATGCAAGTCACTTCATTTATTTGATTCGTTTTTCTCGTAAAACATGTTTATTCTTTGTCCATTATAGATAGCCCAGAATGAACATTTTAGCAGGCAATTTTTTAAAATAAAACATGACAATATTTTTGCTGTTCAAAATTCATTTTCATTGAAAGCCAATGGATTTGAAACAAAACTTCAATAAAATTACCAGCTTATTTAAAGCCGATTGACTTGCACCCGTATGAGAGATCTAATACTGTGATTAGATTGTGGTTAATGTGGTGGGACTCTAACCGTTAACCTTAACCAAACAAATGACCAAAACGCCACCTTAGTTCTAAAATACAATATTTGTTGGGTGCCATTATTGTGGTCAACCTTTGGAAGGAACAATTACCATTGGTAACTACCCAATCGGTTTCACTAATAAACCACTTTAGAATTGGGTTCTTTATGTTTATTCTCTCAATCTAAAGAAATGAAGTATATTTGGAATAAATTTCGTCGTTGAGAAGTTCAGTAATTATTTAGAAAGAGGCAAGTATTGATTTATAACATTTAGGGTGGCTTAAAACATTACTTTAATTGCTTTCTTGAATCTGTTTATTCACTAAAACTAACTCAAAATGATATCTTAATCTTTCACTCTTAGTAAAACATACTCTTTTGATGAAAACTGAGCAAACTGGCATTATCTGGATTCAGTCTCGTAGCTATTCAGTTCAGTGAAATGGAAATGTTGTTAGCTGGAAAAAAACAAAGTGATTTATTGTTTTGGTACAAAACTTCAATAAATACCAAACACATTTGATTGTATTATAACTAATAATACAAGAGCATCTATCGTTTTGTTGATCAAGTCATTAAAGTTTAGGTAATTCAACACATAAGAATACACAAATCTATCTAAAGTTAGGCTCATTATTTTAACTAATATTGTAAGAAATCTATGCAAGAACTGTTGAATAAAGTTTATGTTAGCTTTTTTCATAATAATAAGTCCAAACTGGACAAACAAATTCAGACTGTTATGAAACAAAATGTCTTAAAACTGATCAGGTTACTAAATACCTCAAGGTATTTCTGAAAACTAAATACATTGTATATATTTTTGTTTTGACAGCAGTTAAAAGTGAATCTACAATCTAAAAAGATACCTAGGTCTTAATATAACTTCGAATTATGAGAATATTGTTCACAGCAGGCATACATATACAGGGTGTATGCGGAGTAGAGGTCGAAACTTCGGGAGGTGATTCAGCATTAAAGTAAAAATTTCATTGTTATGAGAAACGTTTTAAGGCTCTGTATTGAGCAAATTTATAGGAAATTTAATGCTCATTCGTTTGGAATAAGCAGATTTGTTGTAGGATAAAGGATAGAAAAGTTACGACCGTTTTTTTTGGTGAAAAACGCGAATATCGACGGAAAAGTTAAAAATGCAAATATCTTGGACACTATTGAGAATCGGGCCATAGTGAATAGAATATTTTTTGTTGCATTTGAGCTGCTGAAATAAAAGAAATTTACAGTAAAGTATGTTTGCTAGTCGCCTCCGTCCACGACACCTAATTTGGTAGTTGGACGTAAAGCCCCGCCTGAAAAAAATAGGCAATTACTTTACTTTACTTACTTTTAGAAATAATAATATTTAGAAAATTATTATCAGACAACCTTACGAAAGCTAATTTCATCAACCTGATGCATCTGTGCATACCATGTATCTAAGATTTCTCTGAACAAATTTAACGGTTTTAGTAAAATGTTAATATTAGAAAAAAAATTGAGATGTAGGTGAAACCAAAAAGTTGAAAATGTGGTTAGGTTGGCAGTGCTGAATAAATCTTCGATTTTATTGTCGTAGCACACGTGTTTATTGGTATCCCTGACTTGTTATGGACTTTCATTCATTATAAGTGATAGATTATTTAGTTTGGTGTAGAGGTTTCAATTTCACTTATGTTACCACTTTTCCCAACTTTCTGACCGTTTTTACCTCTTTTGGTAAATTTTATTAACTATTAATTGTATTTGTTCTTTACAATTACTCTCTAAATAACTTAATATGCTCTATTAATTGTCAGCAAGTTTAGTACGAGAAGATAACTTAGTGGAGTCGAAAATCGACCAATCTGATGACATTCGGGTGAACATGGATAAAATCCAAACTAGGATGTTTTAAGCCTTGATATCATTACAATAAATCAAGGTGCACAGTGAGTTGAAAAAATTATTTGTTAGAACTGCCATTAGCATGCAATTAAAGTGGTAAATCTTGTTAAATGGATTTTAATAAAAGAGATCTTCTTTCACGGATAACCTAATGGATTATCATGTTCGTGAACTTGTAAGTCTTCCGTTTATGCATAACCATAGATTATTCCGATTAAGTAGACAGTGGAAATTTCCTTATAAATCACTAAAGGACTTCCAAACATCTATTTCAGAAGGCTATCCAATTAGATCGAATTTAATATAAAAATAATAGATATTTCAAGAAGAGTTCTTGCATAGATTGTAAAAGTAAGTGTAACAGCGCGTGTAGAAATTACTATCTTGATTAAATTAAACTCACCCTAACTCTCATTGAATAGATAACATTAAAGGGGATGATCGTATAGAGGAGGGTGAATTAGAGGGTAACTAAGAACTAACAGCTCTAGATCGTTGAAGCTTGCTTACCCAGAGTGCATGTATCCACTTAAGGGTAAGGCCTTTATATAGTACGACAATTCCCTGCGGGGGTAAGCCTGCTTTATACTCGTACTATCCGAACATAAGCCAAGAAACTGTCTTCTTTCTCTATATATGGTGACATAAACTTCTCGTCGTGAAGAGGTGAGTCAATAAAGTGTTGTTATCTCGTATTCCAAACTTATTTCTTTGATCATTTGCTCACTTAAAAAAAGTATTGAGAAGGGTTCAAATTTTAACTAAAAGCCGCTAAATAATCATATTATTACTAAAACATTCCTCTTCTTCTGAAGTATTAAACATTATACTAAAAATATCCTGAAGAATAACACATAACTTTACGTATTTGATTGTACAATTTTTCATTTAAATGGAGAATGTAAATTTACTCGTACCAAGGGAATACCTAGACACCACAGTGCAGTGATTTAAAGCGTCCTGATAACTCCCAAGGGAAGTAATCAAAGATTCTTAGCGAACATGATGGAGAGGTTTTAATAGCTTACCGATTACCTGAGAAAAAGAGAAAGATGTGCCGTTATAAATGGTTTCATTGAACCTTTTAAACCGTCTTAAGTTTCAACTATATTTTTGCTTGTACAATGTTTTATTTATACTCATTTTTAATTTTATGGTACGAGTTACCAACTACGAGTCTCTTTAAAAATAAATAAATAAATAAATAATATCGATAATACAAGTGCAGCAACATTACGGTTTCCTTTTTTTTCAATGTTAACTAAATAGTTAATAGACTTTTTTCCCCTTTCACTATTAATAATTACTTCGACGTCTATATTTTTGTTATAGTAACTGATGAATAATTAAAACACAAAGAGAGGTGAGCGAACTCGTATTATCGATTCTTAATGGATGAATCGATAGTAACTACCAAAAACAAACAGAAAACAATATATCTCTATGACTAACTTAAACGGTACAAAACTATGTTTGATGCTTCAAGATATATTAAGAAATTATTTGAGGTATAATATATGAGAGACTTATTGAAAGTAATTTAAAGCAATAAATCTCGTAATTAGTAATATTAGCTCCTAATTATGAAGTAAAGGTGCTCCAAAAATTATAAACGAATTTAACCCTTTTTATTTCTGTACATCAACTTAATTTGGTGCAACTAGTAACTGGGTTTTTTGTCACTTTTTCCAGCAACATAACTAGAATATCAAGTTAATTGTAAACATCAAGTGCAAACTGGAAGGTAAAATAACCTGATACTCTTGCAACCAACTTGTATGTATACAGGGTGTATAGAGGGATGCCTCCTCAGATACAGAGAGCAGTTGATAACCTTCTGGCTAATCTGGCTTACGAGCCAGAGGAGGCATCTTTGAAGGCACCAGTACATGCTGCGTAATGTGCATTATTTGATAAATTAAAGAATAAGTTGGATACTATGAATGAAAGATATTTGATCACTTAAATACGTGGCAGGAGGTTTCCAATTATTGTTTTGGTAATTAAACGCAACTCTCTCAAAATTAACAAATAATTATTAAACCTTCTTGTTTGTAACAGGTGTAAAATTTTTTTTAAAGCCATTTTGTGCATGCTTGAGAACACCTAAAGCTGTTAACATTTGATTTTTCTTAGAAAATCAAAAACTACTTATTTCCCGATATTAAGAAAAATACTAGCTTTACTGCCTTGGCAATATTTTTAGTAGAAAGGGGATGAAAAAATACATAAAAATGACCTATCGCGTGCTCTTCTTTCTCTTTGATAGCAAGTTAAAAAATTGAAATATGATTAATAAGAACCAGATTTTGAAATGGCCTAGCACCTTTAATTTTGAAGATATCAAATTGCGGTTTCCTTCATAACTGTTTATACTCTTTGAAACTGTGTATATGAAAATGGGGGTCAACTGCGAACCCTCACTTTCGGTCGCGCGTCTGCCGCGTATGCGGGCAGGAATCTAAAATCAAGTCACATACGAGGGTCGTTTGAAAAGTCCGTGCAAAAATAAAAACTACTTAATTTTTTGGGGTAAACCTTTTTTATTTTTCAACATAGTCTCCTTTTAGGCTTATACACTTCGTCCAACGCTGCTCTAGTTTGTTGATCCCTTCCGAATAATAGGATTTGTCCAAGTCTGAAAAATAGCCATTCGTTTCTGCAATCACCTCCTCGTTTGAATAAAATCTTTTTCCCGCCAGCCATTTCTTCATATTGGGGAACAAATAGTAGTCCGAGGGAGCCAAATCTGGAGAATAGGGGGGAGGTGAAACGAGTTGGAACCCTATTTCCATTAATTTTGCGACCACAGCTGCTGAGGCGTGAGCTGGTGCGTTGTCGTGATGGAAAAGGACTTTTTTGTGGGCCAATCGTGGGCGTTTTTCTTGCAGCTCGGTTTTCAAACGGTCCAATAACGATGAATAATATGCACCTGTAATAGTTTTACCCTTTTCCAGATAGTCGATGAGGATTATTCCTTGAGAATCCCAAAAGACAGTCGCCATAATCTTTCCGGCCGAAGGAACGGTCTTCGCCTTTTTTGGCGCAGATTCCCCCTTGGTAACCCATTGTTTAGATTGTTCTTTGGTCTCAGGAGTGTAGTGATGTATCCATGTTTCATCCACAGTGACGAAACGACGCTTAAAGTCCTGCGGATTCTTCTGGAACAGCTGCAAACCGTCCTTGCAACACTTCACACGATTTCGTTTTTGGTCAAGCGTGAGCAATCGCGGCACCCATCTTGCGGATAGCTTTGTCATGTCCAAATGTTGATGCAAAATATTATGTACCCGTTCATTCGAGATGCCCACAGCACTAGCAATCTCACGCACCTTCACTCTTCTGTCATCCATCACCATATCATGGATTTTATCAACGATTTCTGGAGTAGTTACCTCAACAGGGCGTCCAGAACGTTCAGCGTCACTTGTGCCCATATGGCCACTCCGAAAATTTTGAAACCACTTATAAACTGTTCTAATCGAAGGTGCAGAGTCACCATAATGTTTATCAAGCTTCTCTTTAGTCTCCTGAGGCGTTTTGCCTTTCATAAAGTAGTGTTTAATCAACACACGAAATTCTTTTTCGTCCATTTTTTGAAAATTACTCGACTTCCTCGATTCAAACGAATGCCAAACACAAAGAAATAGACCGATCTGGCTGAAACTTGGTGTGTGTTCTTCCAAGAGATGCTACTAACTAAACATAACCTCGATACGCGCCATAGTGCTATCTCTCTGACTTTGCACGGACTTTTCAAACGACCCTCGTATGTAAATATGTGAATTTGACGTTAAATCAATTATTAAAGATGACGATTGCGATTATTCATGATTATTTTTATTTATTTATTTATTTTAATGATTTAAGGCGCGTCTACATCCAAGGTTACTGGCACCGCGTAGCTTTTTTCAGTTCACTGCTGACCTCCTGACAGTGTTCAGTCGTTACAGACAACACTGTTCATCACCGGCCAGTGAGCTGTAAGAAGGTACTAAAAAGAGCAAATCTACAGATCGACAGCAGGATTGGAACTTGGGAGCTCCGCTTGAGAATCCGTTGTGCTTATCTCTTCCCTTAATTATTGCTATTATTATTATTAGTTTTTTTAGGATTATTTTTTTACACAGATGTTTACACAAGTTTGAAGATAATCCGTGAGTAAAAACCATGAGAATCCTAGTTAGAAAAAGTTCGTACCAGCTTTTCTTTTGTTAAGGCGAGTAATTCTCACCAAAGACAAAACTATTGGAACTAAAATTGTACTGGTTTCAGCCAGGGTTAAATCACTGGCAGTTCATTTCCTGTATCACAGTTCCTTGTCTAACCCTCCACCTAGCCGAAAGCTTCATTCACCATAACAGCAGACACTTGTTGTACACCCTCTGTGTGTCCCAACAGAGCACGCTAGTAGATGAATACTTCCTCAATTTAGCTTTGCCCTATCTTTGTCTCCGAACACTAGCTACAGTATTGGGTGTAAATCTTATCTGAAATAAACAAGCTCATTTCATTTTTTTCACGAATACAACTCAATGGGGTAAAATAGTTATAGCGATTTAAACAAATGTCTGACCTAATTTAATAAATATGTATATAATAATAAATAAAAAGTAATGATTCTGTTTTTTTGCGAATGAATTATGAACTTTTGTTTATTAATTGTTAACATTAATAACAAAATTAAATAATATCACGAAGAACTATTTCTTGATTATTAAAAGGTTACAAAACCTACCTTGTAAATATTGATACTTTGAAATAAGCTCAGAAGTCTGCATAAAGAGAATACGTACAAGTATCATCCGTACTGGATCTCCAACATCTAGACTACATCTGAAAAACCAATAAAAGATGGAATACGAGGTGTGGCTATTAAATAACGAGACTATTGCTGTAAAACATTTTATTTTAAATTTATACATATTTAGTTATTATCACCTTCAATATACACCCCTCCCCTAACCCTACAACGCTCCATGCGAATTTACCATTGTTCGAAACCGTGCTGGAAGTCTTTTTCTGTGAGCTCCTGCATGACGCGTGCCGCTTTTTCTTTCAACGCACTGAAATCGTGTTCCTTATAATGCAGATTTGACTTTAAGGAACAGATAAAAGTCACATGGGGCCAGGTCAGGCGAATAAGGCTTATGGCCCTAAAACTGGGATGTTGTACTTGGCTAGAAACGTCTTGATGGAGAACCCATGACTTGTTCTTCCACAAATCGAGTCGTTTTTTCCTTACTCTTTCACGGAGTTGAACAAGTACCTCATGGTAGTAATGTTGATTAATTATAATTGATATTTTCATCCGTTTTGGAAGTGGAAGGGCTACCCGGGCGGTCATCATCTCCGACGTCTTCTTGGCCGCCCTGGAAACTTAATAAAAGATAAGTTTCAGTAGCGGTTTTACCAAGTTTTGATGTGAAATTTCACGACAATTCATTGCTCTACTACAATGTGTAGTATCATGTTTTCGGCTAAACAAAACTGGGACGCTGCAATCGAAAGAGAAAAGGCTTTACACTGCACAGCTGTCGGTCGTTAGGATTTGGCGCATGCAGTTCTGGAATTCTTTGATTCTTAAGCCGAATGGATGTTATCATGACATGGAATCCAATTACTCACCGAGAAAACAAGTCATTTATTTTGCAAGGTGGGCTTTACTTTAAATCACACTGATGAAAATTAAGATCACAGGCGTTTCGGCAGCAGCTGGGCGATTACTGGTGTAAACTGTTCAAGTTACGATGTATTGGTTCTTTCTGGTCAAAAACTAAAACTTAATTAATGTTAAAGTAGATTTAATTCAAACTTTTATTTCACAAAAATCACCATAAGCACAGATCCTTACTTTCCTTGTGCTTTACTTTTAACTTTTTTTGAAGAACGTGAAACAAATAGTTTCAAATCCATCAATGAAATCCTGAACAAATAAATTAACGACCTTCAGCAAAAAAAACATCAAGTTGGAGGAACTATTACCTAGGAAATGTCCCACCGCAATTGCGGGGCAGCACTTATGAAAAAGTGTCACACTGTACGTGTCCCAGACATGTACCCAAGAACAATACTTAGCTTAATCCAGAACCCAGAACGTGACTAGTCGCCCAGCAAGTGACTGGCGTCCCACTTTTAACTGCGAAGAAATAAAACCCACGTATTTATTAAATAAATAATATAAATAAAAGACAATAAAAAATAACAATGACGTGACGTCATATCAGTGACAACAAAACCCCTGCCTTTTTCTAATAACTGGGAGCCAGCCATAGCTCTCTACATCCTAAAGAAAAGAATGAAAAATACTTATATATGCAAATTGGGCGCAAATATTCGAGAATAGAAAACATTTTAAATAATAAATTATTTTTTAAACCTAAAATTAGCGCATCTTCATCATATATTTATGTTTAACAATACAGTCCCAGGTTTAATTTTTTTTTTTTTTTAATGTTCAATTTCACCTTTTTATTCTTTCATGATTTAATAAATACTAAAAAAATAAGGAGAAAAGATTCTACAGACTATTTAAAACAACACTCGGTTTATCAGCTTGTTTTTTTAGTCAACTTCATACATTTATAACCCCAAAAATATCTTTTTACAATTAACCTGCTAACTAGAATGGTATAAATTAGATAAATGTGAAATGGAGGGGCTAATGTTTAAAATAGAATAATATTTTATAACAATAAGTGCTGTATAATTTATTATATACATGACAGGAAAGAACTAAGTAGGATGTTACGTATCTTTTAGGAATGTGCTCCAAATTTAGGCCAAAAAAATGACAAGGTCAATAATAAATAAACTGAACTAATCTACAATGTAATAAAACTTGTTAAATTAAATTTTTATGTTAATAAAATATGCATTTTAAAAGGATGATGGAGAATTGCAATAATACTAATAAAGCTTCATTAAGTTTGAATGCGTAATGAAAGAATAAAAATTTTAGTTTGGGTGAAAAGGCAGTGTTTAAAACACAGTCAAAATTTAACCACAAATATCTCGTTCCCCATTCATCATATCGTTATGAAATCTTAAACAATTTCAGACAATATTAATCTCTACATAAGAGTAAAAGGTGAATTTTAATAGCGATTTAGTTTAGGAGAAAATGGTTTAAAACACAGTCAAAATTTAACCACAAATATCTCGTTCCTCATTCATCATATCGTTATGAAATCTTAAACAATTTCAGACAATATTAATCTCTACATAAGAGTAAAAAGGTGAATTCTAATAGCGATTTAGTTTAGGAGAAAATGGTTTAAAACACAGTCAAAATTTAACCACAAATATCTCGTTTCACATTCATCATATCGTTATGAAATCTTAAACATTTATAGACAATATTAATCTCTACATAAGAGTAAAAAGGTGAATTCTAATAGCGATTTAGTTTAGGAGAAAATGGTTTAAAACACAGTCAAAATTTAACCACAAATATCTCGTTCCTCATTCATCGTATCGTTATGAAATCTTAAACATTTATAGACAATATTAATCTCTTCATAAGAGTAAAAAGGTGAATTCTAATAGCGATTTAGTTTAGGAGAAAATGGTTTAAAACACAGTCAAAATTTAACCACAAATATCTCGTTCCTCATTCATCATATCGTTATGAAATCTTAAACATTTATAGACAATATTAATCTCTACATAAGAGTAAAAGGTGAATTCTAATAGCGATTTAGTTTAGGAGAAAATGGTTTAAAACACAGTCAAAATTTAACCACAAATATCTCGTTTCTAATTCATCATATCGTTATGAAATCTTAAACATTTATAGACAATATTAATCTCTACATAAGAGTAAAAGGTGAATTCTAATAGCGATTTAGTTTAGGAGAAAATGGTTTAAAACACAGTCAAAATTTAACCACAAATATCTCGTTTCTAATTCATCATATCGTTATGAAATCTTAAACAATTTCAGACAATATTAATCTCTACATAAGAGTAAAAAGGTGAATTCTAATAGCGATTTAGTTAAGGAGAAAATAGTTTAAAACACAGTCAAAATTTAACCACAAATATCTCGTTTCTAATTCATCATATCGTTATGAAATCTTAAACAATTTCAGACAATATTAATATCTACATAAGAGTAAAAAGGTGAATTCTAATAGCGATTTAGTTTAGGAGAAAATGGTTTAAAACACAGTAAAAATTTAACCACAAATATCTCGTTCCTCATTCATCGTATCGTTATGAAATCTTAAACATTTATAGACAATATTAATCTCTACATAAGAGTAAAAAGGTGAATTCTAATAGCGATTTAGTTTAGGAGAAAATGGTTTAAAACACAGTCAAAATTTAACCACAAATATCTCGTTTCTAATTCATCATATCGTTATGAAATCTTAAACAATTTCAGACAATATTAATCTCTACATAAGAGTAAAAAGGTGAATTCTAATAGCGATTTAGTTTAGGAGAAAATGGTTTAAAACACAGTAAAAATTTAACCACAAATATCTCGTTCCTCATTCATCGTATCGTTATGAAATCTTAAACATTTATAGACAATATTAATCTCTACATAAGAGTAAAAAGGTGAATTCTAATAGCGATTTAGTTTAGGAGAAAATGGCAGTTAAATGTTTTCATTGTTTTAAATACAGTCAAAATTTAACCACAAATATCTCGTTTCTAATTCATCATATCGTTATGAAATCTTAAACAATTTCAGACAATATTAATCTCTACATAAGAGTTAAAAGGTGAATTCTAATAGCGATTTAGTTTAGGAGAAAATGGTTTAAAACACAGTCAAAATTTAACCACAAATATCTCGTTTCTAATTCATCATATCGTTATGAAATCTTAAACAATTTCAGACAATATTAATCTCTACATAAGAGTAAAAAGGTGAATTCTAATAGCGATTTAGTTTAGGAGAAAATGGTTTAAAACAGTAAAAATTTAACCACAAATATCTCGTTCCTCATTCATCGTATCGTTATGAAATCTTAAACATTTATAGACAATATTAATCTCTACATAAGAGTAAAAAGGTGAATTCTAATAGCGATTTAGTTTAGGAGAAAATGGTTTAAAACACAGTCAAAATTTAACCACAAATATCTCGTTTCTAATTCATCATATCGTTATGAAATCTTAAACAATTTCAGACAATATTAATCTCTACATAAGAGTAAAAAGGTGAATTCTAATAGCGATTTAGTTTAGGAGAAAATGGTTTAAAACACAGTAAAAATTTAACCACAAATATCTCGTTCCTCATTCATCGTATCGTTATGAAATCTTAAACATTTATAGACAATATTAATCTCTACATAAGAGTAAAAAGGTGAATTCTAATAGCGATTTAGTTTAGGAGAAAATGGCAGTTAAATGTTTTCATTGTTTTAAATACAGTCAAAATTTAACCACAAATATCTCGTTTCTAATTCATCATATCGTTATGAAATCTTAAACAATTTCAGACAATATTAATCTCTACATAAGAGTTAAAAGGTGAATTCTAATAGCGATTTAGTTTAGGAGAAAATGGTTTAAAACACAGTCAAAATTTAACCACAAATATCTCGTTTCTAATTCATCATATCGTTATGAAATCTTAAACAATTTCAGACAATATTAATCTCTACATAAGAGTAAAAAGGTGAATTCTAATAGCGATTTAGTTTAGGAGAAAATGGTTTAAAACAGTAAAAATTTAACCACAAATATCTCGTTTCTAATTCATCATATCGTTATGAAATCTTAAACATTTTTAGACAATATTAATCTCTATACAAGAGTAAAAGGTAAATTCTAATGGCGATTTAGTTTAGGAGAAAATGGCAGTTAATTTTTTTCTTAGTTCAAATAACTGAACGGTTCGAGTCGAAGTCTACAAACCTTTGATGTATTGTGGTGAGGTTTTGATTCATTTGATTTATTTAATTACAGAAATCTTTTATAAAATATGGCTCTGTAGATTCTATAGATGTACTTTGAAGAGTAGAGGGAAAACTTTACTAACAATTGAAGCTATAATTTCAGTAATTAATATTACAGTATAATATTTTGAATTATTATTGCCCTTAAGATGGAAACATTTATTTCTGAAACTGTTAAAGAACGTAAATAATTTACATTCCAAGATCAACCGAGAGTTACAGTGAACTATATTTGAAAAGAGTCAAGTTGAAAGTAACAATGAATTTTATGTGCGTTTTTCGCAACAGTTTTTTAATACCATTGAGATTTTCTTAAACGTTATAAATCCAACCACCATATATACACAAATTGGTATTTTATTTACACGGATAGTCTTGGCGCAGTTGGAGCAAAGACGAACCCCCCTTATAGTAAAGCTCGGTATGTCTTTTACAAAAAGCTTTCATTGAATCACATTATCTTACTGCCAAAAGAATGTTAAAGCTTTTACAAGATTACATTCCGTTTCTTCTATAAAACATCAAGTGTAAAGAACCACCAAGCCCAAAGTAAAAGGGAGTAATTTCTTTGAACAGTTACTGACAAATTCCTAAAGAAAGTGAAGTGCTCTTCATTCGCCTTCATTCGTATCGTATTATTTTACTTAAACTAACTTTTAGCAAAGTAGTTACTACCTTCCAATTTTAAATCGTGCTCTTCAAGTTTCAAGATAGGAAAGCCTTTCAAGATAGAGGCAAAGTTTTCATAGTAGTGATTGAACCTGATCGTATACGTCATCTTTGAATAGATGCTGGATATAGTTGCAATTGATTCTTCCTGAATGTTCTGTAGCTCCTTAATAAGCAATAAAAGTAATAATAATCGCCAAAATTCGTGATTTTTCATACGAAATATTAAGGCTTCCTAATACCAATGCAAGCGGAGATGGAAATGTTAGGATATACTGATTATGTTATTGGAAAATAAAAAAGACAGTAGTACACATTGTCATCCATAAATCCGCCATTGTTTAGGGTTATAATGGTTGTCATTTTACAGAAATAGTTGAGTATAGTACTCTAATATTTTAGCTACTTTTCTGGATATTAGAAGCAAAAACTCTTTCGCGAACAATCTAACGTTTATCTCTTCCTAGTAATATTTTCAAGATCAAGTCTTCCGAATTTTTCATTTGAAATAACTCATTAATAGACTAATAACTTACCATTTGTATTCTATTTAATTCTTTCTAAATTATACACTTTCTAACCGTACACTGAAATGTAACTTTGTAGGAAAGCCTAAACTAAACCTTCCCTGAGTACTGTCCTAAAATAAATTTTTCTGAAAAATAATTGAAGTAAAATTTATAAATCTACGAGATCTGTAAATTAAGTAATGAGACTGATTTTTTTTATTCAAAAAAAAATTACAATTCTATATTGTCACCTTCAAAATAACTTCCTTCTGAAGCCACACAGCTCTGGAGACGTTTCTTCCACTCCTCATAGCAGTGCTCGAACTCCGATACTGGAATAGCCTTCAGCTGGTCGGTTACAGCCGTTTGAATGTTTTCAACTGTCCCACATTGAGTTCCCCTATTGAAAATGACCCCATTTTCTGGAACGTGCCATTACTGGTGACGAGTCTTGGGTGTTTTAGTAAAACCCAGAAACCAAGCGCCAAAGCATGGAGTGCTCTGAATTATTATGGCCCTTAAGATGGAAACATTTATTTCTTGAATAAAAATACCTCACTTCTACCTCTCCATGGCCCAAAAAAGCAAGGATGGCGTACTCGTAGATCAAATGCATGCTGATTTGTTTTTTCGATATCCACGGAATCGTCCACAAAGAGTTTCTACCTCAAGAACAAACGGTTAATCAACACTTTTACCGAGAGGAACCTGAAAAAACTTCGAAAAAGGGTCATTCGTGTGAGACCCAAACATCAAGAACAAGTGGGTGTTGCATCACGATAATGCTCCTTGTCACACAGCAATTTCAATAAACCAGAGTTTTTGGCCAGTAAAGACATTCCTGTGGCTCCTCTGCCTCCTTATTCGCCTGACTTGAGTCCTTGTGACTTTTTTCTCTTCCAGAAGTTGAAAAATCACCTCAAGGGAACTCATTTTGGGACAGTCGAAAACATTCAAACGGCTGTAACCGACCAGCTGAAGGCTATTCCAGTATAGGAGTTCGAGCACTGCTATATGAGGAGAGGAAGAAACGTCTCCAGCGCTGTGTGACTTCAAAAGGAAGTTATTTTGAAGGTGACAATATAGAATTGTAATTCTTTTTGAATAAATTTTTTTTAAAAAATGAGTCTCATTACTTAATTTACAGACCTCGTATGTCTACGTAATATATAAAGGACGTTTATAGAAAATTCAAAAAGGCAATTTTCTAGTGAATTCCAAAAACAAAATTGAACAATCCATTAAAGTAAAGTGGTTAAAATTTCCAATTCAGAAATGTTCTTCAAAGCCGGAATTTTAAGATTACACTTAACAGTTTTTAACGTACTGAAAAGACAGTACTTCGTAGATGTTCACTTATGTTAACGAACCCGTATTGAAGTTAACTAACATTTCGGTAACGTTTAAGGAAAACTTATGAATTTTAGTGTGTGAAAGCCGTGTGTTTTATTATAATTAAATTTCTTTTATTATTATTAATACAATAATAAAAGGGCTCCACATTAATTTTAGCATTTTTTAATCTAATAGAACGGTTGTTGTCTATATTTGTAATGGTATATAAGTGCAGCTAAAGAAGACAGGAAAAGACAGATTGTATTCAATCAGCTTTTATCTCTAAACAACTAATCACCAGCTTCTATCTCAGCGTTAACACAGAAGCTTTAACAGCTTCAAGCAAGGTGGCACCCGCTATTATCTCATTAATTTTATATGGCAGCCCTCCTTTTGTGCATTAAGATTTTACCGCCTCACTTGAAATTTACTACATTACATTATCATAAAATATATTCAAAATGGCAATAAAAGGAAAAAAAAATCACAACGTAACTATTATTTGCTATTCGAATATTTAGAGTTATTAAAGATTCATTTTTGCAAAATAACTTTTACAAGACAATCAAGCAATACGGTTTGTTGATTTTCCGATCGATTTTGTTAAAATTTGTTGAGAGGAAACTATGAAGATTATGTTGAATTTCGGTCCTCTCTGATTTAAGATTCCCAGATATTATTGAAGACCCTATAAAGGTTTGTGCAGGCCGAATTTGGGTGTAATAATAATAATAATAAAATGTTGTTTTTTGCCTTTTATTTAGCATTGGCTTTCGCCATATAGCCAGCATCGTCTAGGTGCTTATCACTAGAATATCACTCACTCTCCATTCTTACTTATAAATACATTCGCTTCACACATTCATCCTTCTACTATATACAATTATTTACATAAACCTTACAACTAATGGATGGATCAGTACTCAGTAAAGTATATTCGTGCCTTCCTTATAGCTTAACCTAGCTCTGCTACAGATTTAAGCACATAGATGTTGCTGTAGAATATTATGTCTTCGTAGCGAAATGGTGCATCTTAAGTCGTCAAACATTCGTTTTCTTTCTACTACATAACGTGGACATATCATTATTATATGTTTGAAATCCTCCTCCTCATTGCAATCTACGCAAAGAGGAGAGAGGACCTTTTTGTTGATCCTGTGAAGAAGATACGATCCGCACACCGCGTGGTTCGCTCTCAGCCTGCTTATTGTCCGTAACAACCCATTTATTAGTGACAGTTCCCTCATAAACCATGATTATATAGATAACTGATCTACACATAGTTTTATAGAATCTCCCTTTATTGCCATTACTGTAATCTGTCTGCCATTTTTTGTAGTGCTGTTTTTGCAAATTGTACACTTGATATCGGTGTGTGGTAATTTATAATTAGCCATTTCCCCACTATTGGTGGCCTCCTTTGCAAGTTTATCAACCATTATTTATTATTTTAAGGTTACGTAGAGGAGCCCTAACCCTATCATTCTACCAAATTTTATCAAAATCGGGCCAAGATTTACAGAGTAATTAGTAATAGTAATTTTGGAGGGGGCCTTATATAATGGGGGCAAACTCCTCTTCCATTCGATGTACAGCGTCCGTGACCCCCCAAAAGGCACATCTACACAAAATTCCGAATCGAATGACACCTCTTTCATGAAAATCGGCCCACGCGTTTAGGCGCTACGTTGTTTACCAAAAAAGGTAACAAGAACAAGAAGAAGAACAAGAACAAGAAAATTTTTTGAAAAAGCCGTTTTTGCTCATTTTCTGCAACTTTTTTCTCGAAACCTATAAGATCTAGGTTGTTGCAAAAAAATTACAGTTATAAAGAATGATTTGCCCTTTATTTTAAAGAAAATTTGGGAATTTTATCTTTTATAGAAAAAGAGAAAAAAATTGTCAAAGTTGGGTGTTTTTCAACGTTACGCTTTTTCGTGCAGTTTTTGATGATCAACCCTTATACAACTGTCCTACCGGTTTTAATGAAGTCGCTAATCCTAAATTTGTATTGATACTTCAAAAAAACAAAAGAATTGTTAATCACAAATACCATAAAACGATAAGTAGAACTTTTTCAAAAGATTTTTTTTAAAAGAAGTTATTCAAAAAAAATAAAAATAAATAAAAGAAGCAGAAGAAAATTAAGTGCCAGAAAAAAAGATTGTTAGCAATTTCAACACTCCAGGAAACATTAAACACTAGACCATCATTAATTGGTTCCTACAGACTGTGTGAAAATGAAATAGGCACATAAACAAACAAACACACACACAAAAAAAAATATATATATATATATATATAAACGTTAAAAAGCCCCAGGTGAATTAGTAGTAAAAGCCCTGGGTAATAAGGGCTAGCAAGTATTTGTAGGTCTCTCACTGTTTTTGCAGCACGAGGACAGATGTGTCATTGACCTCAACACAACTCTACCAAATTTTCCTCTCAAATAACCTACCACATTCACTTTCAACCCCTGTACAGTACTTGCTCAGGAGAGTAAAACTCAAATCTTGCCACCCTGTTTTTTGTTGGCTATAACCAGTGGGGAATTGTAACATATTTACATGGGCTTTCAATTTCATAATGCATAATTTGCAAGGCAGTGGTTACAGTGATTTAATACAATTCTCTCTTTAAGGAATAATTTTATTATTATTATTGTCTTTATTTTATATACAATCTAAATTAAGGAATAACTTATTATCACTCTTATTATTCTAAGGACAACAGAATGATAAAACAATTCACTTATTTTACTTAGATTTTAGTTAAAAGACCTCGAATTGAGCTAGTGAAATAAATTATGTAATAAGAAAATTTTAATAACTTCGAACTTACACAAAATTAGAACAATTTAAATACTAAATAAAAAAGTTTTTTGTATATTTTTTTAAATCTTTTATTGGAATTTACCACTGCAACAGTTGTTGCAACAAGCAAATATGGTGAAAGAAAAAAGAAATAGAAGAAAATCATGAGTGGAGAAGGCACCCAGTGATGTCACTCCAGTAACGTGCTTTGCTCTCACGATAAGAGAAGTTCACGAGGCCATCTTCTCTTCAATCTCCTTAGAGGATTACCCTGGTAATGTGGAGGAAGGTAGGTGTTCTATGATAGGGTTAGGGATGAGCTGCTGTAGAATGGAATGATGAATTTGAGAAAACGAGTGTTAGCAAGATCTGTAATGAAAGGGATTTTTAGATCTTTATAGATAGTGAGGTTAGATACATAGAGATTGGAGCGTTAAGAAGTTTTCGAAGTATTTTTGACTGTAATGTCTGGAGGCGTAGTGAACATACACCAAGTTTCAGCCAGATCGGTCTATTTCTTTGTGTTTGGCATTCGTTTGAATCGAGGAAGTCGAGTGATTTTCAAAAAATGGACGAAAAAGAATTTCGTGTGTTGATTAAACACTACTTTATGAAAGGCAAAACGCCTCAGGAGACTAAAGAGAAGCTTGATAAACATTATGGTGACTCTGCACCTTCGATTAGAACAGTTTATAAGTGGTTTCAAAATTTTCGGAATGGCCATATGGGCACAAGTGACGCTGAACGTTCTGGACGCCCTGTTGAGGTTACTACTCCAGAAATCGTTGATAAAATCCATGATATGGTAATGGATGCCAGAAGAGTGAAGGTGCGTGAGATTGCTAGTGCTGTGGGCATCTCGAATGAACGGGTACATAATATTTTGCATCAACATTTGGACATGACAAAGCTATCCGCAAGATGGGTGCCGCGATTGCTCACGCTTGACCAAAAACGAAATCGTGTGAAGTGTTGCAAGGACGGTTTGCAGCTGTTCCAGAAGAATCCGCAGGACTTTAAGCGTCGTTTCGTCACTGTGGATGAAACATGGATACATCACTACACTCCTGAGACCAAAGAACAATCTAAACAATGGGTTACCAAGGAGGAATCTGCGCCAAAAAAAGGCGAAGACCGTTCCTTCGGCCGGAAAGATTATGGCGACTGTCTTTTGGGATTCGCAAGGAATAATCCTCATCGACTATCTGGAAAAAGGTAAAACTATTACAGGTGCATATTATTCATCGTTATTGGTCCGTTTGAAAACCGAGCTGCAAGAAAAACGCCCACGATTGGCCCACAAAAAAGTCCTTTTCCATCACGACAACGCACCAGCTCACACCTCAGCAGTTGTGGTCGCAAAATTAATGGAAATAGGGTTCTAACTCGTTTCACATCCCCCCTATTCTCCAGACTTGGCTCCCTCGGATTACTATTTGTTTCCCAATATGAAGAAATGGCTGGCGGGAAAAAGATTTTATTCAAACGAGGAGGTGATTGCAGAAACGAATGGCTAATTTTCAGACTTGGACAAATCCTATTATTCGGAAGGGATCAACAAACTAGAGCAGCGTTGGACGAAGTGTATAAGCCTAAAAGGAGACTATGTTGAAAAATAAAAAAGGTTTACCCCAAAAAATTAAATAGTTTTTATTTTTGCACGGACTTTTCAAACGACCCTCGTATGTAGGTTAAGTTTCGAAAGTTTGTCAAGTAGTATGGCGAGAAGTTTTGCAGCGATGGTTAGTTTCTTGTCTTTTCAGTCTACTGTAAATGAAGGAAACTATTTCCCTCTCCTGGTAGTGCTGTAAATTAAAACTGCCTGGGGATCTCTTTCCTTAGAAGGTACAACCAATGGTTTTGACAATGATGTCCGAGAACAAGAAACCTGTCCGGAGACAGGCAATACACTTCAAAGCTCTGGAAAACTATGGCCATAGTTTGTGGACGTACCTTAGAACAAAAAAAAAAAAAACAGAGATTATTAAACTAATTTTAGTCTTGCAATTTGGGCGCCACGGTAGCCGAGCGGTTAGTGGCGAGACCAGCAAAGCTAATATGTATTGTGGTACTGGGTTCGATTCCCGTTCTGATGCCTTGGATTTTATTTAATGGTTAATAAGAGAAATTTACAGTAAAGTATGTTTGCTAGTCGCCTCCGTCCACGACACCTAATTTGGTAGTTGGACGTTAAGCCCCGCCTGAAAACATAGGCGATTACTATTAAACCAAAAAAAATTAAGTCCTGCAATTTGGAATCTTCTAAGCTGTTAGTGACGAGGCTCACAAAGCTGAGTAATACTGTGGAACTGGGTTCGATTCACGGTCCTAAGCTTTGGATTTTATTTCATGGTTAATATGAGTAGTCTTCTCTGTAAACTACACATAATTTGGACTGAAAGTCAGCCTGAAAAAAAATAGGCATTAATTCACTCTACTTTATCATCAAATACGAGGTGTGTTCAAAAAGTAACGGGAATTTTTAAATTTCGCGGGTTTGGAGAGTCTGATTGTAAAATTTTTTTTTTTATTATGTTGGTACACATGCCCCTGAAGTACGATAAAATTTTCAGTAATATTCATTGTTTACTTCTTAAGTGGCAGCCGTTAAGGTTAGACGTGTTTTTCGAGCTTGGCGATTTTTGTTTGTTAAAAAAAATGGATCAAAGAATTTGTATTAAATTTTGCGTAAAAAATGAAATAAAGTGTGTGAAATGTTAATAAAGGCATATGGTGAGTCTGCTATGAGTAAAACAAGGATTTACGAGTGGTATAAGCGTTTCCAAGATGGCCGCGAAAACGTTGAAGATGACGAACGACCTGGACGTCCAAGCACATCAACAACCGATGAAAACGTGAAAAAAGTGAAAGAAATGGTTATGAACGATCGCCGAATCACAATCAGAGAAGTCGCTGATGATGTTGCCATATCAATTGGCTCATGCCATGAAATTTTTTCGGATGTTTTGGGTATGAAACGTGTGGCAGCAAAATTTGTTCCAAAATTGTTGAATTTCGAACAAAAACAGCGGAGAATGGAAGTTGCTCAAGAGTCACTCAATGAAGTCGACAACGATGCGGATCTACTGAAACGTGTTATAACAGGTGACGAAACATGGGTTTACGGATATGATGTCGAAACTAAGGCTCAATCGTCCCAGTGGAGGCATTCTGGATCGCCAAGACCGAAAAAGGCTCGACAAGTGCGGTCGAATGTGAAGGTTATGCTCCCTGTGTTCTTCGATTTTAATGGCATAGTGCATCATGAATTCTTGCCACAAGGTCAAACAATCAATAAGGAGTACTACCTACAAGTTCAACGCCGTTTGCGTGAAGCAATCCAAAAAAAACGCCCTGATTTGTGGCAAAACAATTCATGGATTTTGCACCACGATAATGCACCTGCTCACACTTCATTGCTTGTTCGTGAATTTTTGGCCAAAAACAAAACTTTAACGATGCCCCAGCCTCCATATTCGCCAGACATGGCTCCATGTGACTTTTTTCTATTTCCAAACATAAAGAGAACATTAAAAGGCCGTTGTTTTACAAGCATAGATGACATTAAAAGCGAATCGCTGAAAGAGCTGAAAGCTATCACAAAGATCGAGTTTCAGAAGTGTTTCGAGGATTGGAAAAAGCGCTGGCACAAGTGTATTGTATGCGAAGGGAAGGAACTTTGAAGGCGACAATATTAATGTAGATGAATAAATAAATATTTTTTTCAAAAAACGAAAATTCCCGTTACTTTTTGAACACACCTCGTACTTGTAAGCGCAGAGTGCATTGAACCCCATTTGATGCTACTTTGCAATTTTATAATATCACAGAAAAAGTATTATAGTGAATGTTTAAGTGACGATGAATAATACTAACCTACTGTAAAATCAAATATAGCACGGATTACACTTTATTTTCTATTTTTTACTCCTTAAAACTATCAGAATAAGAAACAGACAGTAATGCTATCTTGTAACAAATACATAACCTTCTCAAATAATTACTTTAGAATAACCTCAAAATACCTACTAGTCAGTGCCACAAAATTAAGCAGAATGTACGGGTTCTAATTCAGTTGACTGCATTTAACTTTTTGTTTGTCTACTTCTTCTTAGGACTTACTGTTCGATGTCCCCCAGTCAATGATCAGAAGTCCCTTTCTGATAAAAAGTACTGGGCGTCAATGACTTCAGACATTGAGAGTACCTTAATTAAAACATCAATAGCAACAAGATTAAATATTAGAAAAAGTGAAACTTGAATTGTAAGTAAAAGCAAATTTAGCATTTAAAACATATGTAGATCTGTAGAGCAGTGTGTCTAGTAAAAAAAAAGTTATTTTATTAAATATTATGGAATTCAGAATTACTTAATCTCAATTGAAGATAAGTAGTTTGGTCACGAGTAAACACGTGCCGTATTCTTGTTAACTGAAAGAAGAATCACATGTGGGACGTTAGGCTAAGGTCATCTATCAGTTCTCATCCTGATTCAAACATCTTACTTTGTATCCTCTTCTTTAGTTCTTTTTTTAGAACACTAGAATTCTAAAACAGATAGAAATTAATAATAATTCTTACATTAAATTAATGGCAATTAAACTGTGCAAACTAAAACATTATGAATACTTATTCAAAGAACGTTTCAAATTGATTCATGAACTTTACAACAAAACAAAAAATAATATCGTGAATAATTTTTCAATTAAAGTAAAATATACTGTGAAACATTTACATCACTATCTGTTATTGAGTTCTTTTATGTGGTAGCAAATGGTTATTTTTTAATTGTTAAGGATTTTAATTAAAATATCGGAACACAAAGCGGTACAAGAAAGTTAATTCAGCAAATCTGAGCTGGTGACGGACCTTTCAATCCAATGCGATACCTTTAATAATAATAATTGTTTTATTTTTAATTAATACGAGGTGTGTTCAAAAAATAAGGTGAATTTTCATTTTTCTTAAAAAATATTTATTTATTCATCGATTTTTATTTTGTCTCCTTCAAAGTAGTCCTCCTCAGATATAATACATATGTGCCAGCGTTTTTTCCAATCCTCGGAACAGTTCTGATATGCACTTTTTGGTATGTCCTTGAGCTCTCTCAGCGATTCGGTTTTTATCTCCTCAATCGTCGCTAATCTCCGTCCTTTCATGGGTCTCTTCAATCATGGGAACAGGAAAAAGTCGCAGGGCGCCAAATCTGGTGAATACGGTGGCTGAGACATGATAATGTCATTCAACAATTCCTGAGCAATGCTCATGCGACGGTTTTTTTGATCAAAATTCAGCAATTTTGGAACGAACTTCGCTACTACACGCTTCATGCTCAAAATTTCCGAAAAAAATTGCAGGACATGTGCCAACCGATATGCCGACAACCTCAGCAACTTCTCTAATTGTGATTCGACGATTCTTCTCAACATTTTCATCGGTTGTTGATGTGCTGGGGCGTCCAGGGCGAGCGTCGTCATTCACATCTTCTCGACCTTCTGTGAAAAGCTTGTACCACTTGTAAACATTTTTTTGACACAGAGTACTCTCACCGTACGCCACTCTCAACATTAATTCCATTTTTTACACAAAATTTGATTCAAATTCGTTGATCCATTTTTTTCGACAGAAGAAAATCGCCGAACTCGCAAAACACTTGTCTTATTTATGCCTCTAACATACAAACTAAACATGCTATATAGCTACAACTTTGAAAATATGTTCGAGACAAGTGTACCAACATAAAAAAAAAAAGACAATCGAAATTCGAATGTACGTAGCTCGCGAAATTTGAAAATTCACCTTATTTTTTGAACACATAATATTATAACCAGTAAATCATATTTACACAAAGCATGGACAGCAGTCCATCTACTTGACTAATTCGAATTCTATTTAAAAATTTACAATAGCAGCCAGAACTTATCGCATAATTTCAGCTATATTCTATGTTCATAAATTCTAATAAATAGCTTCTAAGTGCTATATTCTTGTTTAAGAAAACTTCTGTACTTCCATGTTCTAATATGATTATTATATAGTTTATCCCAGTCACGACCATTTAAATATTCTAAACGCTCTGATTCAGATAACGCTTTCTTTCCAAGCCATCTTACTCTCAATTCAGATAGTACAGGACAGACACTTAGGTATAATGAATGGTATCTTCAATAACTGACTGGTTACACATGGAACACAAATGTACAGTTTCATCTTTGGCAGCATTGAAATTCAGATTCAACAACTGAACCTCTTAATTTGAAAATAACTTTATTTTAAATTTATCAGAAAAATAATTGTTCTGCTATAAGTCAATATTTAGTTTTTATACGGAGAGGTGTATACGGAGGAGTGGTCGAAACTTCGGGAGGTGATTCAGCAGCTCAAATGCAACAAAAAATATTCTCTTCACTTTGGCCCGATTCTCAATAGCGCCCAAGATATTTGCATTTTTCAACTTTTCCGTCGATATTCGCGTTTTTTCACCATAAAAACGGCCGTAACTTTTCTATCCTTTATCCTACAACAAATCTGCTTATTCCAAACGAAAGAGCATTAAATTTCCTATAAATTTGCTTAATACAGAGCCTCAAAACGTTTCTTGTAACAATGAAATTTTTACTTTAATGTCTAAAAAATTCATTCTCGATGATTTTTGTTAAAATTTTCAACTGCATTTTTTTCAATGATTAATGAATCAAGGAGTCACATAATTTCAGAAAAAGTTGCGCTTTTATTGAGAGCTTCAAGACCATATGGATTTTTTTGGTTTTTAATAAAACCCTACCCCGAACAGAGTGGTGTAAATGCAGAAAACTGGGATTTTGCGTAAACGACTTTTCACTACTAATTTACTCAAATGTCAATTTTTGAATAAGGAACAAAAAGAAAAGTAACCATTTTATTTTTGAATTATTATTAATTAACTTTGATGAAAAAATGAGAACTAATTCTAAAATTTTGCAAACAATTAAAATGTAGGATCTTGATGCTCTAGGCTTAAGCCTAGTTAGCCTATAGGTAAATCCGGCCCTGGCTCTAAGTCAATACGAATCAATACTCGTATTTAGTTATTTTATACAATGCGTGATAAGTAGAGTTTTGGGCCTTCGAAAATTAAGTTATTTCTAAATTTAGTTCTAATATTTTCAAACAAACCATCAAAACATTATTTATTTCCATTGATCAAGTAATCACTGTTTTCCCAATCATATTTCGGGCAAGTAATTTTAATTTCTTTATACTAAAAACAGTTTCCTATGCCAGAATCTTTGGCAACCTGTTATTAATGTGATACCTTTAAATTTATTATTTTTGTGGTTGCAACATCGTATAGTATAATTCAAAATTAATTTTAATTAAAAGATTTGGTTACCTATCGTACAATATGAATTTAAAGCTTAATTGCGCTGGTAAAAGAAATGGATTCATTTAAACCAATATAAGTACAACAAAATTTTAAAAAAATAAAATTTTATAGTGAGACTAAATTTTCTTTTAGACTGAAATAGTTTTTGAGAACTATCTTCGTTACAATAAACAATAGAATAAAACAGGTGAAGCAAGCAAGGATTGTGTTGGGAAGTATTTAAAATTTTTGAAACAAAAAAAATAGAGAACAAGTTGAAAGATTGGTTAAAAGTTTAAGGTAGGCACAAAATATAGATATATAAAAAGACTTGATCTGAAACTTTGTCCGAAGATGCATTTAAGGCCTATTCATTTCATGATGATGATGATGATGTTTATAGTTGTCTAAATTGTAATCATTGCTGTACGAGTACTCAAATGAAGTTTCATATACGAGGGTCGTTTGAAAAGTCCGTGCAACAATAAAAACTACTTAATTTTTTGGGGTAAACCTTTTTTATTTTTCAACATAGTCTCCTTTTAGGCTTATACACTTCGTCCAACGCTGCTCTAGTTTGTTGATCCCTTCCGAATAATAGGATTTGTCCAAGTCTGAAAAATAGCCATTCGTTTCTGCAATCACCTCCTCGTTTGAATAAAATCTTTTTCCCGCCAGCCATTTCTTCATATTGGGGAACAAATAGTAGTCCGTGGGAGCCAAGTCTGGAGAATAGGCGGGATGTGAAACGAGTTGGAACCCTATTTCCATTAATTTTGCGACCACAACTGCTGAGGTGTGAGCTGGTGCGTTGTCGTGATGGAAAAGGACTTTTTTTGTGGGCGAATCGTGGGCGTTTTTCTTGCAGCTCGGTTTTCAAACGGTCCAATAACGATGAATAATATGCACCTGTAATAGTTTTACCCTTTTCCAGATAGTCGATGAGGATTATTCCTTGCCAATCCCAAAAGACAGTCGCCACAATCTTTCCGGCCGAAGGAACGGTCTTCGTCTTTTTTTGGCGCAGATTCCCCCTTGGTAACCCATTGTTTAGATTGTTCTTTGGTCTCAGGAATGTAGTGATGTATCCATGTTTCATCCACAGTGACGAAACGACGCTTAAAGTCCTGCGGATTCTTCTGGAACAGCTGCAAACCGTCCTTGCAACACTTCACACGATTTCGTTTTTGGTCAAGCGTGAGCAATCGCGGCACACATCTTGCGGATAGCTTTGTCATGTCCAAATGTTGATGCAAAATATTATGTACCCGTTCATTCGAGATGCCCACAGCACTAGCAATCTCACGCACCTTCACTCTTCTGTCATCCATCACCATATCATGGATTTTATCAACGATTTCTGGAGTAGTAACCTCAACAGGGCGTCCAGAACGTTCAGCGTCACTTGTGCCCATATGGCCACTCTGAAAATTTTGAAACCACTTATAAACTGTTCTAATCGAAGGTGCAGAGTCGTCACCATAATGTTTATCAAGCTTCTCTTTAGTCTCCTGAGGCGTTTTGCCTTTCATAAAGTAGTGTTTAATCAACACACGAAATTCTTTTTCGTCCATTTTTTGAAAATCACTCGACTTCCTCTATTCAAACGAATGCCAAACACAAAGAAATAGACCGAGCTGACTGAAACTTAATGTGTGTTCTTCCAAGAGATGCTACTAACTAAACATAACCTCGATACGCGCCAGTGGTGCTATCTCTCTGACTTTGCACGGACTTTTCAAACGACCCTCGTATCAGATTTTTGTATTTTTATTATATTAATAGAAACGTTAAAATAAAATTTTCATTCTAAAGGGAAAGACATCTCTGGAAGGCTGTCAACAACTATTATTCCCATCTCACGCTCACTAAAAACAATAGGACATTACGGACAGACAGTCCGGTAGCGAGCCCATGTAAAGCCCATGCCAAAACTGATGGTGGAGGGTGTAGTATATGTAGTAATGCGAGGACGACGACGAGCAGCTAGAGTACTCCCGTCCGACTGGGGGGTGGCGATGGAGGCGGCCTGGAGGCGGTTAGGCTTGGTCTGTAGAGAATGAGAGCAGTACCACATCAATACGCGGGAGTGGCCGGGGGCATGCGTATACAGGAGACCCCGTACCTTGCTCTGTATGGCCAACAGAGAGGCTCACAGCTTCTTCCAATGTGTCCCGGGCTCCTCTTATAAATCTTATTTAATATTACCAATTTTATGGACCAGAATCTTCCGCTTATTAATTTTTAATGGATGTTTTTGATTTTATTTCTTGTAACTAGAGAACATTGTTCGGTGAAAGGCAGTGCACTGAAAAAGGGCTTCAGACACCACTGAAATTTGTTGCAGATCTTTAAAAAAAGCCTCAGATAAAGGCACACAATTTTAAATCGAAAAATACAAAAATAAGTGACACGAAATGATTTCCTGAAAACGAATATTTATTTCGATTCTTTAATTATAATCAAATATAGCTTAGACAAATACATAAGCCTTAAAATTAATGTGTTAACCACATACGTGGTCTGTAAATTAAGTAATGAGACTGATTTTTTTTAAAAATTTTTTACTCAAAAAGAATTACAATTCTATATTGTTACCTTCAAAATAACTTCCTTCTGAAGTCACACAGCGCTGGAGACGTTTCTTCCACTCCTTGTAGCAGTGCTCGAACTCCGATACTGGTATAGCCTTCAGCTGGTCGGTTACAGCCGTTTGAATGTTTTCGACTTTCCCAAGATGAGTTCCCTTGAGGTGATTTTTCAACTTCGGGAAGAGAAAAAAAAGTCACAAGGACTCAAGTCAGGCAAATAAGGAGGCTGAGGAGCCACAGGAATGTTTTTTTACTGGCCAAAAACTCTGTTTATTGAAATTGCAAGGATGGCAAAGATCATGCTGATTTGTTTTTTCGATATCCACGAAATCGTCCACAAAGAGTTTCTACCTCAAGGTCAAATGATCAATCAACACTTTTACCGAGAGGTTCTTGAAAAACTTCGAAAAAGGGTCATTCGTGTGAGACCAAACATCAAGAACAAGTGGGTGTTGCATCACAGATAATGCTCCTTGTCACACAGCAATTTCAATAAACCGAGTTTTTTGGCCAGTAAAAACACATTCCAGTATCGGGAGTTCGAGCACTACTATGAGGAGTGGAAGAAACGTCTCCAGCGCTGTGTGGCTTCAGAAGGAAGTTATTTTGAAGGTAACAATATAGAATTGTAATTCTTTTTGAATAAAAAAAAATTTAGAAAAATCAGTCATTACTTAATTTACAGACCTCGTAGTTCTAATTTCCATCTTGTCCGCTTTGTTGTGAGAATTGTTTACCATAAAATGGGTTAAAAAAAGTAATTTTAATTTTTTTCCATTTTTGAACAATTTTTCTGTAATTCACACAAATGTGGGAGTGCAATGGTACTGCAATTACTGTAAAAAAATCAAAATAGAAAAAGATTTACATTATACATATATATTTAAACTGACATTTTAGTGTTTATAGTCCGCAAAAGTAGAAAATTTTAAGGTATAAAAATTAGTTAAATTGACGTTTTAATACAATATAATTAGATTTAAGTAAACACAAATTAACTTAAAAGATTTCGGATAAAAAGGGTGTTCAAATTATTTCTACAGCTTTGAAGTTGCCTTTTTTTACAACATTTTACTTAATTAACTTTTTACACTGTTAAAGAGAGTTATTTTTAAATTATTTTAACAAAAACATTGATTTAGTTTTTTAGGACAATATTAAATTTTCTTGAGTTTACATTCTGAACAGTCACAATATTAATACAACTAGACGATCGATAAGAATCTCATATTCAAGCAAAAATCTTTACGTTCACCAATTTAATATTAAGATAACCTTTTTCTTATTACACTTCTTCCAGATAATGATCCTATCTTTTATTTCCTTATTAAAGCTACTTCTACCTTTAGATGTACAATAACAGTTCTCTCAGGAATTACAATTTCATTTACAGCTAAGCCTAAATGAAAGCCATTCAATTTTAATTTCAATGTTTCTGTACAAATTGATGCTTATAATTAATGGATGTTATTAAGAATAATGAAAAAATCTTGTTATTCATGAAGTCCATGGTCAATACCAACTAAAACTTCTATTTGAAACAGACTTTGCTGGAAATGCAATCAAGGTCACTTCTAGATGAGGGAACGTCTTTCTACAGATATAGATAATATCATTCAATATCTTGCCACCTGTATAATATAAATAACCATTTTATTACTGATTCTTTACATTTCAAGAAAATCCACTGACTGAAAGTACCACATTACCGAATATATTAGACTATATTTTGAGATTTTCTTGCCAAAGGCTTTTAAAATTTTATTTACTTTGTAAAATGATTAAAACCACCTAAATCTACATCTTTTAGTTGAGTTATCTTTCCCGAAAATACGATTAAGGATAATTCTGAAAGAAGAAGTGGTTTTTTTTTTTTTTTTTTTTTTTTTTTTTTTTTTTTTTTTTTTTTTTTTTTATGGCATCAGTTTTCACTATTAGCCAGAGTCTTCTGTAATAAAGTTCTTAATCTTTATCTAGGGAGGCTTCAATTACGTTTATGAAGTGAACCAATTCCTCATAGGCTTTCCTGTTTTTTAGAATTTCAGGGTAAGTTATATCACCCGGCAATAGATTTTTTAAATTTTTAAAAAACAGATCTCTTTGGTTTGTATATTTGGAGCACGCCATAACAATGTGCTCCATGTCTTCCAGGCTGTCACAGATTGTACAAAGAGGGGATGCCTCTTTACCTATCCTATGGAGATATTTTTTACATACGCAATGATCGCTGCGCAGTCTATTAATAATGGTGACATACTGCTTGGAGCACGCTCCATCACTGAACCAGGGTTTACGACCTACTTTTGGAACCAAAGATTTATAGAATTTCCCTTTCGGTGATTCTGAATAAATCCTCTGCCACTTTTCATTTATCTTCTTTCTAATGCAGGCTTTAAAATCACTATATGGCAAAGACACCGATAGCAACGTACCGTTCACTGCAGCTTGTTTCGCCAGTATATCTACCCTTTCATTGCCCTCTATTCCGCAATGGGCCCTACTCCACACCAACCTTACTATTTTATTATCATTTTTTAGTTCTAGTAATTTCTTTAGTATATTTATAATTATGTGATTATACTTTTTATGCATTTTGATTGCTTTTAGTTTATATAAGGCGCTTTTGCAGTCAGAGACAATTATAACCTCTGAATATAGCATTGAGTGTGCATATTTAAGCGCTTCCAAAATAGCTACTAATTCAGCTGTAAAAACTGAACATTGATTGGGCAATTTGAAGAGGGCACCAGTATTTCTAAATGGGTCGAAGTATGCACACCCCACCTGATCTTCGACCTTAGAACCGTCCGTGTATATAGGATAGCTGTTGGGAAAATTCGTGCGAATTTCCTCTTGAAACACTGCATTACGAATACTACTGGGCAATATGGAGAAATCTTCCAGAAACCAAACCACAGGAGACATATTTATTATTTCATGGAAATCACCGTTGAATAAAGGCAACATATCACTGTTATACACTAACTGTTTGAACAGTGCTACTTCTCTGAAACTAGTAGCCATCGGGGGTGATTCTTTGTATTTCCAATATCTGTATGTTAATTCTCTCCGGTTGAGTTCACATATTGCGGAATAGGTTTCAGAATTTGTTGACATTATTTTACACATATATCGGTCGGATAGCATTTCCCATCTGAGCTTTATTGGAAGTTCCCCGGCTTCAGCGTGTATTACATCTATTGGAGTACTTTTCATATATCCGAGACTGAATCTGAGACATTTATTCTGTATAACCTCTAAACACTTCAGCCTTGTTTTATTAAGCTGGCCATAAAACTGAGAGCAATAATCAAAATTGCTGCGGATAGTAGCTCTATAAACAAAGTTAAATATAACTTTACATAAATATAACTTTAAATAAATATAACTTTAAATAAATATAACTTTAAATAAATATAACTTTAAATAAATATAACTTTAAATAAATATAACTTTAAATAAATATAACTTTAAATAAATATAACTTTACATAAATATAACTTTAAATAAATATAACTTTACATAAATATAACTTTACATAAATATAACTTTAAATATATATAACTTTAAATAAATATACTTAAAATAAATATAACTTTAAATAAATATAACTTAAAATAAATATAACTTTAAATATAATATAAGAATGAAATATAACTTGAGTTTGAAGTAAATTTGTGGGTTAAAACTTTCAGAATATTAGTAAGAATTTTGTCTTTAAAAGAGTTTTTATCATTGAGAGTCGTTGGCACTGAAAAGACTAATAGAAAAGATCCAGAATGCTGTTTTGAGGCCGGTCATACTATACTTTACGACTAGAAAGCAGAATACGGGGATTGGATGACAGATTTTTGCTCTACCAGCTTGCTTAAATTATTTAAATTCATGCGTCCGAATTATTCATTTAATGTTAATATCCCAACATATTAACATAATTTTAATCATTGATACTATAAAATGAGTTTATGTAGACAGAAATAATCTTGATAAAATAGAGATTTAATAACATTAATCATATGTGCCGCGGTAAAGTCATTTAATTTCCTCCTAATATGGCTTATATCGACCATAATTAGTGCAATCACTACGGATTGTATAATGAAGCTGGATGTATGTAGCTGTAGAATATTGTAACACAAACACATTGGCAATTTGATTTATGTAGCCAAGGCCGGATGGTTCATCTCTTGTTTAAAGAGATAAATAATATGTGTACAATGTTATTTATTTATTAAATTTTTTTGTTTTAAGGGAGGTTTTCCATTTAAATGTAATCTTTGTCAGTAAATAACTTGTACAATTTTTTTTTTTTGTTATATTAATTGTATTATTTCCTCAGAGCGAGGAAAATGTTGATATATGATCTATGTGACCCATTATAGTGTCAACTAGATATTACGACTAAAACATTTATCTATACACTGCATATCACAGCATAAGAGAGCTTACTGGAGCATATGTTAACAGTGATGGAATGTCATTATAACCAGATGTTGTGAACAGAGAAAAGAATACGATTACCAGATGAATAAGACGAATAATTAACGCTTAGAAGTTGACAACAATGTAGTATCGCTACATGTAGATGGTGGGCAGCTGTTGCAGTACTGAAAGAATTGATGACCTGATTTGTCACCATCTGAAGTAGTCAATAATAAAGACTTGGAGATTCCAATGAACACATTCTAGCCGCAATTAGCTTGGTCTATCCAAAATATAATTCTAGCCAATTTCATTAACTTATGGTTTATTGTATCTATTTTTACAATACGAGGTGTGGCTATTAAATAACGAGACTATTGCTGTAAAAAAAATTATTTTAAATTTATACATATTCAGTTATTATCACCTTCAATATACACCCCTCCCCTATCCCTACAACTCTCCATGCGAATTTACCATTGTTCGAAACCGTGCTGGAAGTCTATTTCTGTGAGCTCCTGCATGACGGGTGCCGCTTTTTCTTTCACAGCTTCAACGGACTGAAATCGTGTTCCCTTTAATGCCGATTTGACTTTCGGGGGAACAGATAAAAGTCACATGGGGCCAGGTCAGGCGAATAAGGCGGATAGCCTAAAACTGGGATGTTATACTTGGCTAGAAACGTCTTGACAGACAATGCAGTGTGAGCCGGCTCGTTGTCTTGATGGAGAACCCCGTGACTAGTTCTTCACGCAAATCGGGTCGTTTTTTTCCTTTACTCTTTCACGGAGTTGAGCCAAGCACCTCACGTTAGTAATTTTGATTAATTATAATCGATATTTTCATCCGTTTTGGACGTGGAAGGGCGACCCGGGTGGTCATCATCTCCTTCGTCTTCTCGGCCATCTTGGAAACGCTTGAACCACTCAAAAACTTGCGCACGTGATAAACTTTCATCACCATAAACTTCTTTTAATAAAAGATAAGTTTCAGTAGCGGTTTTACACAATTTCATGTGACAGATTTCTCTACAAAAACACGTGAGACGCTGCAATCGAAAGAGAAGGCTTTACGCTGCTGCACAGCTGTCGGTCGTTAGGATTTGGCGCATGCATAGTTCTACTGTAGCAGCATCAATCTCGTTATTTAATAGCCACACCTCGTATTTCAGAATCCACACCTGATTTCTTGCTCAATTCAAACTGGTTTATCGAAGTGATTTTCATTAAAATCTCATTTTCCTACTTCCTTGAAGTTTATCATAAATTTTAGATCATCGCAGAATCTTTTTCAATGAAGTGGATCTTTAAAAACAAAGAAATATTATTTTTTTATTACAATTATTATTATTATTTTCTTTTGAGAGAGCTGAATTAAAAAACAATGGGTGTAACATTACTGTAACCTTCTACAGCTCTCTACATCTCCTCCTTACTTGCATTTCTAGCGAACAACTTTTAACTCCTTTTTAATCAACTTCTTCGGCCATTTATCTCTCCAGCCGGAATGCCATAAACTCCATTGCCTTCTAAATCCTTAAAACTCCATTTCGAAAATTACTTTCATGGTACTGATTTCAGATCTTTCTTAAAATAGACCAATAACCCCACTTAGTCATCAGGAAAGTAGATTGACTCAAAGCAATCTCCATTTATAGTTATTCCCAAACCTCTACTACACTTCTTCTCTCGTACATATCGCCAACGTTTTATATGGTGAAATTTTATTATTAGAGGTAAGTGATCAGCTAGCAATCACATCTTTAACATCACAGCTTAAATGTAAAGAAATTATAAAAAAATTTATTTTTTTAATGGCGCGCCATCATCTAAGATTCTGGGTTCAGTATCGGCTTCTTAGACAATGTTCTCTCACTTCTGACTGCATTGTCCGTCATCACATATTTATTACTAAGGAACGGATTTTTATGTATTTAAAAATGCCAAATATTTAATTAAAATATGCATTTATTTTCGTCAATTATGTGGAAAATATGTGATTTTCTTAAAATATTTTCTGGAATATTTAAGTAAAATGGACATTTTTTTTATGAAAATGGAATTTTTTTGGGGGGGGGGGCAAGTTATAATTATTTATACAAGAAAAGAACATTTTTACAATTTATAATAATTTATTAGGAACAAAATAATTTGTTTTTACAAGTTATAATGATTTATACAACAAAGAACATTTTTACTATTTATAAAAAGATGTGTTAAATTTTCAATTTTGAAAACTTCACTCTTCGAAATTGTTTGCAACCACATGAAATTTCAAATGTTGGAACGTAAAGTGACGACGATCTGGGCGTAAGATGGACTTATAACGACTAAAAGATCGTTCAACATCTACAGATGTTATAGGTGCCTTGCTGAAAGAAGTTATCTCGTTGGTTGTAAAGGGTACACGATGTTCTGAGGTGACTTCTGTTCTGGTTGAAATAGTCTCCCACCCTTTATTCTTGCTCAGTACTTCTACCTTTTCGATGACTTTTTTTTTAACGTTAGACACGTTTTCTGTCAGTCGAAAATTTTGGGACTCAAGTTGGGTAATGGCTTGTGCAAGAAATACGCAATTGTCAGAAATGAATGCAAGGTCGTTCCTTAAATTAGGTTTCTCGAATAAAGACATGGCTGTATTTATCACTACTGCTTCGTCTTCGAGATGTGAAAGGACTTTCTTGATTTTATTGTAGTTTTCATAGTAATACTGAGCTGCTTCCAGCCAAGTACCCCATCTTGTCAATATTGGTTCTGGTGGAAGGCACAAGTCTGGATAGAGATCTTTTAGCATTTTAATGCAACTTGGTGCTTTTAAGAACACTTTTTTAACCGAGGAGATTAAGGAATCTACGTCACTGAACAAAGATCGGACAGTTTCTGCTACTCGATGCAAGGCATGAGCAATACACGTCACATGAATTATCTTAGGATAAAATACCTGAATAGATTGCCCAGCCTTGACCATGTTGGGGGCAGCATTACTTTTTCGTTCAAAACTCCACTGGGCCATAGGATATGCATTGAGGCATCGAAGAATCGTGAAATGGTGGAATGATTGCATTTTTCGAGAACCTCACAGTTCAAAAGGAATGGCTTTGAATCCACATCAGCATCACTGTCAAGTTTTCCAATAACTGCATTGGCAATATACCTGCCCTCAACATCAGTGGTTTCATCAATTGACACCCAAATCGGTCCATCTTTGATATGTTCTCGAATTTTGGTTAGTGTATCTTTATAAATATCTTCCAGGTAGTTTTTCCGCAGAGTGCTCTCGTCAGGCATTTTTTTCCCAATATAGGTCTCTAAGAATCCTTTGAAATGAGGATTTTTAAGTTTGTGGAAAGGGATATCTTCTCTAACCAAAGCCCGACACAGATCTGTAGACTTACTTGATGATGGAGATGTAAGGAAGGCTTGATAGGACGTCCTCTCTTTCTTTCTGTTTTTATTCTCTATGTGCGATCCGGTGGCAATATGTTGGGTGACTTGGGAACGTTGAGAGCAAGAAACGCGCTTGTCACAAGCTGTGCAGTACAAAATGTCTCCATCACTTCGAAAAAGTTCTGCTGGAAACTCGCGAAGATATTTAGCAACCAGTTGTTTGTTTGAGGCCGATGTTCGTGGCATTTCACCCCAAAAAAAATACACTAAGTGACCGAACGAAATGAATTGGACACTTCAACGAACGAGCTGAAAGAACAGACAACGTCCGACAACTTCAAAGAACTAACAAGTGCCCGTCACTGTTTAGCAGCATTCTGTGTAAATTACAATAACCATTGTACCCACTGTGATTCACAGCCCTACAGTCTGTGGTTCACAGTTCCTGTCAACCACCTCTCAATTATGAAAATATGCCCAAAATGAAAAATATGAAAAAATATGTACATATTTTGATTAAATATGTAGAAATATTTATTTATTTTAATCAAATATGTATAAATATGCGATAACATCCAAATATGTGGAAATATGTGAAATAAAAGTAGACTCAAACGGCTCAAAAAGTGTCAGTATCAATACTTCTAGTTGAAAAACGTCTGTAAATTGCCTAGAAAAAAATATGTAAATACATACGAATCCGTTCCCTAGTTATTACATTACTTGGGCACTGACAATTTAGTTACTACAGCCTATTATGTTATTTTTCCCTGACTCAATCTTTAGTATTGTCTCTTACATTGCAAGCCAGCTAGATCTAATCATAATTATTAATATTATTAACCATATTATTACTGGTTTATCCGGAAAATAATGCAGAATTATGGTTTTAAAAGGAGAAAAAATAAAAATTAATGATTTATAACTGTTTTTATTAATCAAAATAGTCTCCATTACTTTCTATACATTTCTGCCAACGTATGGGTAACTTTTCCCCATACCCTCTGTATAGAAAAAGATCGCTGTTGTTTCGGCAAAGAAGTGCAGCACAAATTTCATCTTTTGGGCGACCATTTAATGTGTGGAGGAACCCAACTTTCAAGCTTTTTCACCTTCCCAAATCGCCTTTTGAGATGGTCATCGACGGGTTGATTTGCTGACTTCCGAGTTTACCTGCCAGTTCTGGGGATTTTCTTCCACCAAAGCTCGGAGAACAATAGTCATCAAGGGCAGAACTTCTTCCACAGCCTTCTTTGTCTTCAAAGCTCAAGTCTCCCTCTCAAAATCTTAGGAACCACCGTTGAACAGTTCACTCACTTATACAGCCTTCGCCCCAGAAATGGTTGATATTTCTGGCCGTTTGGAGCCCCGTTCAGGCCGAGTTTGAACTCGTAAAACAAAATTATGCGAAAAATCACGCTTTGACATCTTAGTAAAGACTGAATCATTTCCAAGTAGCAAAATGTTACAGAGGTATTCTTACTAATATTCTGAAAGTTTTAACTCACAAATTTTCTTCAAACTCAAGTTATATTTCATTCTCATATTACATTTAAAGTTATATTTATTTCGTTATATTTATTTCAAGTTATATTTATTTCGTTATATTTATTTCAAGTTATATTTATTTCGTTATATTTATTTCAAGTTATATTTATTTATTTCAAGTTATATTTATTTATTTCAAGTTATATTTATTTATTTCAAGTTATATTTATTTATTTCAAGTTATATTTATTTATTTCAAGTTATATTTATTTATTTCAAGTTATATTTATTTATTTCAAGTTATATTTATTTATTTCAAGTTATATTTATTTATTTCAAGTTATATTTATTTATTTCAAGTTATATTTATTTATTTCAAGTTATATTTATTTATTTCAAGTTATATTTATTTATTTCAAGTTATATTTATTTATTTCAAGTTATATTTATTTATTTCAAGTTATATTTATTTATTTCAAGTTATATTTATTTATTTCAAGTTATATTTATTTATTTCAAGTTATATTTATTTATTTCAAGTTATATTTATTTATTTCAAGTTATATTTATGTAATTTTTGTTTGAAAGAGGATTAATAAGTGTTTACATTTATAAAAGTCAAAAGTCCAATAAACGCAAACAAGTTTACTATTTAGAGGGGTATTTTAAAGAAAACATAAAATCCTGTATTATTTTCCGGAAAACCCAATATTTCTTACATTTTTTAAAATAATTTTACTCAGGCTTCTCCCGAAGGTTGCCTATACAGTATCGTTTCCTTCCAGGTAGCCATAACCTCTTGGATACACTGCTGCCAGTCCCACCTCGGCCTACCACTGGGTCTATTAAAGGATGGTTACCATCTCAAAATCTTCTGGGTCATCTGTCAACACAATAATTATTATTGCAATCAAACAATTAGAAAATTTAAACATAATTTAGTCAAAATAACTGAAAAATACTTTAATTTGTTCATAATAAACAAAAAGGTAGGGAAGAGATTAGCTATGCGGTTAGCATACTGGACTCCCACGCGGAGGTCCCGGGTTCGAATCCAGCTGCTGACCCTTAGATTTTCTCTTCCTAGGAGCTTCTTACAGCTCACTGTCCGATGATGGACAGTGTTGTCTGTAACGAGAGAACACTGTCCGGAGGCCGGCAGTGCACTGAAAAAAGCTTCGGGCGCCAATAACCTTAGATGTTGAAGCGCCTTAAATCATTAAAAAAATAAAAATAAACAAAAAGGAATATGATTCTTCTAAAAAAAAAAAAAATAATAATTATTTAAAAATATTGAATATTATACTTCCGGAAGCATTTAATGAAAGGTGGTCTATGTTCGATATATAACAGAGGGGAAATATTAATCAAACAACGCCTAACTAAATACCTTGTTTTACCTGTATATATTGATTTTTTACACAACACTGGACATATCCATTTATATTAACCAGTGAAACGTAACGTACAGAAAAAAAAATTATAATAATATAAAACATCATGGAGTATCAAAATAGTTATTGATTGTTACGTACATAAAAAGGTATGTTGGATATTTTTTCATGCAAAAGAGAGAAAAATAATTGTTTTCGATCTAGTTAGTTGGTACAAGATCTCTGGAAGAGGAATTTTGAAGAATAGGCATTTCAAAAAAATACTGGATCTGGGAGGAATATTTTCAAAAATTCAGCAATATAAATTGAAGGTGAAAGTTATGTTTTAAACTAATTTGGATGTCGTAGCTTCTGGAGTACGGCGCTCTAATTTGGATCTTAATCTTCACTGATTTTTGTTTTTTAAATTTAAGTGTACTAGTCGAGCGAAAGCAGTATTGCCCGAGTGTTTTCCTTGACGTCGCTCAGGCGTTCGACAGGGTGTGGCACGAGGTACTACTGTTTAAGCTGAGGGAGATTCTTCCTCATACTTACTACCTCATCCTCAAATCCTATCTAAAAGATCGACATTTCAGAGTGAACTGTGGAGCAGCAGACACTGATATACGTCTAGCCAGAGCTGGTGTTCCTCAGAACAGTGTCCTAGGTCCTCTTCTTTACTCCTTATATATAGCAGACATACCTCAACATCCAAATACCATTCTTTCTACCTTTGCTGAAGATACTGCAATCTTATCTCCTCATTCCGATCCTCTTATCGCGTACACGAGCTCTACAAACGCACTTACAACCACTTACAGGACTGGCTTTTCAAATGGAGAATCAAAACTAACGTTACGAAGTCAAAGTTTACAGTATTTACTCTTTGACGGAAAATCCTACCTCCCATCATCTTGAACCAACTGTGGACAAAGTACGCTACCTTGGACTGCACCTAGACAAACGGTGGAATCCCCTATACTAGACTGAAAAGACAAGAAACTAACCAACGCTACAAAACTTCTCGCCAGTCTACTTGACAAACGTTCGAAACTTAACCTACATAACAAAATACTCTTATATCTACTGTTACCGCGACCTATTTGGTCATACGGCCATCGAAGGATGGGGGTTCGACAAAGCGTTCCAACTCACTACGCCTCCCAGACATTACAGTCACAAAAATACTTCGAAAACTTCTTAACGCTCCGTTCTATGTATCTAATCCTCACCATCCATAATGACCTCAAAATTACTTTCATTACAGATCTTGCTCAAACACTCGTTTCTTCAAATTTCATTCCTCTACAGCAGCTCATCCTAACCCTCTCATAGAGCACCTATCTTCCTCCACATTACCAGGTAATCCTCTAAGGAGATTGAAGAGAAGATGGCCTCTCGTGATCTACTCTTATCGTGAGAGCAGAATAGCAAGAGCACGTTACTGGAGTGACACCACTGGGTGCCTTCTCCACTCATGATTTTCACGTATTTTTTATCAGGTACCACATTTGCTTGTTGCAACAATCGTTGCAGTTGTAAATTCCAATAAAAGATTAAAAAAAAAGAAAAAAGTGTACTAGTTGTTATGATCGATTATTTGAGATGTTTTTAGAGATTAAGGACATTAATTATTGCTGGTTGTGTACCCCAGTTGCCCAAAAGTTGGTCTCAATTATTGAGTTTTAGGTATTCAATTGCAGTATACTGTTTATATCTTGAAGAAACGCAAAAAAAAATAAATAAATAATACAAAACAAATAGAAAGCTACTTTGAGTTTGGGACATGAACCAGCTGGTAGTAACCCGAGCCGGTGATTAGGAACTACGCTGTGACATCCTCTTTAAACAGTTTACACAGTTCGCAATTAATTTAGGATTCTAGTTGCGCCTGGTCGTTGTTGATGATAGCAAGGTCACCATGTTTATTGCTTACTCCTTCCTCATTGGTTAAACGCTGTTATTAGATGCAATTTTTTGTTTAAATAAATACTATTTTAGCTGAATTATTGACTATTAAGTATGAAATTATTCAATCCACAATTTTAAGCTCATAAAATGTTTGTAGCAAGAATTTAAACTCACCTTTCTTGATTGATTTGCTCGTTCCAGTCATAAATACTTTTTTATGATCACTGATATGATATTGATCACGGCTTAAATATATTTTCACCATCGACTTTGAGCATATTTAGTACTTGAATTTCGACCAATAATAAACGTTCAAAACATCACAGTAATGAAAATAAAATTCGTTAGTGGTAAAGAATCTTAATTGAAAGATTCTTTACCACTAAACCTACCACGACCGGTCAATTGAACGTTTTTTAAAATTAGTTTAAATTTTCTAAGTACAACGTCATCATACCGCCATTAAACTTAACGACTTTTCCTAAAATATGTATACAATTGTTTTTTTAATATTCACTTCTTTTCCTAGTATTTGATTTTTGAGAAAAATATGTAGTTCGTCTTAACTACCGCGACCGGTCATTTGACCGGCTGAATATTTTCATTTTATTTACTTATTTTAATATTGCATTTTATTTATTTATTTATTTTTGTAACAGAATTCTCTCGAAAACTCAATTTGATAATGCATTTATCGGTTTATTGTTTGCATGTGGTGCATATGAGGCAAAAATATACAATATTGCCCTTTTCTATGGAACAAAAAAATAATAGGGACGAGCATTCTTCTCACAAAACTATGAGCAGAAATGTATAGACGGAAATTGTGAGGTTTATTCGAGTGGATCAAAGAAATAATCGTTTACAAACCGATAAATTTGCTTTGATTTCTAAATTTTGGAACAAATTCGTAGAGAACAGTCAAAACTGTTCTAACCAAGAGCATATATCTCTTCCAAGGACGTTTGTTCCCAACAAAGTCAAGATGCAGATTTACTCGGTACATGCCCAAATAAACCGGACAAATTTGGTATCAAATTTTGGCTAGCGTTCGATGTAATAAAAGGCTTTCCATATTTGGGGAAAAACTTGAAAGCAGAGAACCTTCAGTTCCGCTTGGGGAGTTTGTCGCTAAGAAATTAGATGAAATGTATACAGCTCGTGGTAGAAATATAACCGTGGTAAATCTCGGAGATGGTCTCCACAAATAGTTTTCAATATCCTAGTCTTAGTCCCGGGATAAATGCATGGATTTTGTATTTAAAAAAAACTACCGGAAGTGAAATTTCAAGGCAAAACTTTGTATTACCATTGCAAAAAATGACAAATATTAGTACACGAACAAGTGGTCGGAAAATAGCCAAATAAGACTAAAAAAATGCTGTCTAAACTGTAAAAAAATTCGTAATGCGAGAAATGTACAATTGAGAAGCCTATAATTATAAAAAATGATGCAATAAAGAGTAAAATCTTCGAGATTTATTTTTAAACAAAAGAAACCATGCTTTTTCATTGTTAAATAATTATTATCTTTATTATAAAATAAGAAATTTAAGTAATTTTAAAGTCCGGTCATTTGACCGGTGACGTTAGGAATAGTTATGCAAAAATGTCGGTAGGTTTAGTGTTAAGATTATGATTTCAAACAAGAATAAAACAGGAATATACAACATACCTCCACATAACTTTCATCACGGACATCACATTATGCATCAATTTACTTTCACATATTTTACAACTTTTGTAAAGATAATTTCATCTTCAGTTAAAACAAGAATATTTTCTAATTGGCAGAGATAAATTGTATTTAAAGTTACTTCTAATTAGAAACTCATAAAAGTAAACATCGTTTCAGAATTAATTTAAATTAACATTGGCTATAAAACAGAAAACAATTTAACATATTAACAATCAACCTAATTAATAATTAACATAACAATAATAACAAATTGCTTTTGGTAATGTTCATTAAAAACATATTAAACTGAACGAATTAAAAGCTACATATTTTCCAAGTTCACTAATGTAACCTTAAATTTTTTAAAGTGATATGATAAATGAAACATAAACAATATGAATCTGTGTGTTGTGGGAAAAAAGGTGCAATTGTGCAAAATAACTTCATTAACATAATCACCTAAATTTTTGTTTAGTATCCAGACAATTGGACTTCTAACTGCTTAAATTTAAAAATAATACTTTTCAATAAGAAATTTTTAATCAAATTAACAAGATTGATTAAAAGAAGTATACTTAGTTACTGCACCTTATCATTGAATAGATATAATCAGTGTTGGCAACCTAAAATTTTAGGAACCGATTCCAATAAAGTCGAAGTGATATCTAGGAACCAATTCTTTATTTTTTTAAGATTGAAAAACAAATTACTTACCTAGGCCTCACTTTGCATTAAAAATACCACACTTATTGTGTACACTTACGGCGCGGTCTCCCCCGACTTAGGCAGTCTACAGTTGCAACACTGCACGATTCAAAACTGAAGTCAGAGTAATTCTTTTAATTTTTAATAACCTAAGGTTTCATAATTAAAAAAAAAAAAAAGGTTCGCGCGAACAGGTAGGATACCATCACTGGGTATAATGATTTAGAAATTGCTACGTAGACTAGACAAAGTTATTCTTCATTTTAAAGCGAAAACTATCAGCAAATGATACGGCGAATGTTATAATATTTAATCCAAATCAGAGCTATAAATCAACAAAAATCAAAATAAATAAATCTGTTTAGGGGGAGAAATTAAATTTACTATGAATAAGTGCTATGTACTATTATTAGATTGTTATCAAATTAAGTCGAAATATAACTACTAATAATTCAAGGAAGTATAATCAAGTACATAATTCGAATAATTAACTGGAATAACGAGTAAAATTATTGTTTGAATTTTCAAAAAAGGATTATTTTTGCACCAAAAAATAGACTATAATTTTATGCTGTTTGTCTTTTTTATCAAGAAGATTATAGGGATTTTTGACAAGGAATGCATTCTTGATAGCAACACTTTCAAATGATTGCCACTTTTGCGTGTTTTGAAGTAATTTGTTATAAAAACATTTCATTCTAAATATACACATAACTCACCCACGGTGCTTAAGCAGATCTTGGTCTTCTAAAGCTCTTATCGCTTTATTCTTAATTCTTTTCAAGTGTAAACTGTTGAATCCTAAACTTCTAATTAAAGTTATTTACTCAACGCGAATTCTAGGCTATGAGACCTGATATTTAATTCAAAGTGTAAAGCTTATTTGGGCATAGCTTGCAAATAACAACAATAATAGAGTGATTAACTTGTGGATTTTGAGCGTCTCTGGGTTGCTACAAGTAAACCATGTCTTCTTCATTCGGAAAACCCATCATCTGATGTTTACATGCACAGTTTTATATTTATCTTCAGACTTTTTTTTTTAATTTAAAAAATGTAGTAGAGATGCTCCTAATAAAAGGGTGATTCAAGAAGATAGCCTTTTAGGTTAGCTAGGATCAAATTCAACCATATTAGTGTACTACTTGCAGTACCTCCAACTACCAAATTAGATGTCATGGACTTAGGCGACCAGCAAACATACTTTACTGTCAAAATACTTGTAAGACGGTTTTCAAAAACAGATTTTATTATTCTGTAAAGAATAATTAAATTACTAGTTATATTTCACCGTCGTTAAACACTATGAAAAACTGTAACGTAAACACTCTAAAATGACGTTAAACCTTCCTAGATTATAACCTAACCTTCAGGCTGTATGGCGTTGTCGGCAGCCTCCTCCATTAAGTAAATTGCAACGCCTAGGGACGGGAATCAAATCCAGTACAAAAGCCAAACAATTCTTAGCTTTGCCGGCCCTCGCTACTTGTTGCAGTACTGGAATTCTTTAGCAGCCACTTCATGAGGGGAAGATAACTAAAGATATGCCGGATAATACCATGAACTTATACAACAGGCCGCAAAGTAGAATGGTTACTTACCCAATTATTTGTTGTGACGCTAAGCTTATTGGGCGATAATATAATACCTCAATAAGGTTTATGGCACAGATACCAAAAGAGATAAAAGGGATTCCAAGCATGTGTGTTCCTCTACTTCTAATTGCCACAATCTGGTTTATTGATGGATACAAAAATATTAATAATAATAATTTGAAAAACTTAACACGTAATTGTGTTTAAGGAAATAAATGGTTTAAACATTTAAACCAAGAACTCAGTTCCATCGTTCCTTGTTCATCTAGTTGGATTGCAAATTAATTCTGTTTGCACTCATCTTTCCAACAGATTTCCACTTCGCTCTCTTCAGACAAATATTCGTTCTCACCAGCACTGCCTCTTGGCAGCGCCCTGGTCGTTTCTCGGCCTTTCTCACTCAATCAATCTCTATTTATTCTACGCCATCTCTCTATTTTCCCAGTTATTACAACTGCTCAATTTAACCGGTATACCATTGTTGACTAACTTAAAATTTGCTATTTTAATACGTTCATTATTACGATTATGTTACTATTAATTACCAGCCACTGTGAAGAAGACTGACACGAGATGAAGAAATGGACACATTGGTGAAATCCTGTGGTTCAAAGGTTGGATTCCATGTAATGGCACTTCAGTTCCAGCATCAAAGCTGTTTTCAGGAAATATTAAGATTAAGATTCTAATAGGGCGGCCCTTAAGTCCTACGCCACTGCGACCCCTTTGGATCTATTGTGGCTCCCCCCACTCTAGAGCTCACGCCCCAAACCCGTCCTTTTAATCAGACTCTTAATTCTGGAGAACGACTCTTGGGTAAAGCTCACATGGTCTTGGTTTTTCTTCCCCGAGAAACATCCTTAGCCAGAAAAGCCCCTCGCACTGACACAACTCATTGCAGTGCCGTTTCCTCCTCTTCCTGACAGAACCTACAAAGGCTATCATCCACCAGGCCCATGCGATGCATGTGTTTTCTGAGCCTGCACTGGCCGGGTTAATAGGCCCTACTATTATCCTTATAGCCAATTCTGCAGATAGCCTTGGCGAATGACCTAGTCTGCAACCATAGTTTTAATGGCCGCAGTCTCAAGACACTTGGAGACCCCAAAATAGGGCTCCGGGCCCATTGGCGCCCCTTCGTTAAGTGTCCCGCAGAGCCTACCCTAGCCAATAAATCTGCCACTTCGTTTCTCCCTTATGTCCTGAATGACAAGGCACCCACTCTAGAAAAACCTTATTTTGGTCACTAATTTACTTCAGGGCACCCAGACAGTCCCATACCGGCCTTGAATTGACCTCGTATGAACCAATAGCTCGTAGAGCCGCCTGACTATCCGAGAAAATCACGACTTTAGAATTAGTTATTCCTCGTCCAACAATCTCGGCAGCACAGAACCTAATTGCAGCTAGCTCAGCCTGAAAAACTGTAGCTAGTTTTCCTAGGCTAACCGAAAATCTACATTTCGGCTTCGAGTTTCACATATTTTTGCAACTTTTATTTTTTGGTTTAGAATTACCATTATAATAAACATTTTGATTTTATTGTTTCGCGTTAACGACATAAATCCACCAAAAGATTGGCTTAGTCCTTGTATATATTCTTCTAAAATAATTAAAATAGCTAATTTAAAATTTTAAAGGCCCCCTGGGCAGCCATAGTGGTAACCTTGAATGACTAAGGGTCTCTCTTTCTCTAAACCAAAGCTAACTAAATTACTTAACACTAAATATGCTAAATAAGGCATGTATTAAAACAATGAATCTGCGCATTCTGCATGTTAAATACTAGACTTGGAATTAAATTTTCGGATGGTACACAACAGAATTATATAGAAGGCTATTGTCCAAAATGGAAACTGTATTCAACCCTTATGTACATTACAGTACATATTCGTAAGTACATTAACAAAGAAAATTTTAAGTATCTTCTTCATATAAGTACCAACCCTTTCTTTACGAGGAGCACTTTGTAAGGTATTAAACACTGAAATGTTGACGAAAACATTAAAGCAAATAACTTCCAAAGATACTTCTTTTTCACTTAGAAGTAGTATAATACACTTCACTGCTTTATAATTTTAGTAAAAAGAGTATTATATCAAGAAATTTCAGGCCTTTTCATACTTTTTAAAGAGAAAATGCTCAATAGTCTATTGAGTCGATATTGGTCAGGATTAGTTTGAAAGAGAAACCCAATACTTTAAAACAGCCTTTTCAGTGTACTGTAAGGAAAAATGTACTGTGAATTGAAGACCGGTGAGCTCGTTTCACTGTTAACACTATGATAAAAAAAAAAAAATTGTTAAAAGTACTCTTTTACACAGTGCAATGCACCGCCATCAGACTGAAAACTGAAAGAAGCTTCTAGAAAGAAAAAAAAAAAAATTAAGGGCCTGCAGTTGGATTCGAACCCGGTATTTTTGCATGGGAATTCAGTATGCTAATAACTGAGCTAATCCGTTCCCGATAAAAACCTTGTTATACTTAGAAACTTCAACTTTTTAATTAAAATTTGTTTTGTTTCAGGTAAGTTCAGTTTACAGAATCTAATTCGTGAATGTATCTAAGTAAGTATAGGCTAATAGAACATTTTCATGTTTTTAACTTTTTTCCCTTTCTTGTTTTTCTTTTACAGCCTTAAGCATTATTTTACAATGTAGCATAGGCACTTACATCTGTACTACCTCAATGTATTATTAAGGGGCCTTAAAAAAGCATAGCTAGAATTCCATTTTATGTGTGCTCACTAGGATCACAATTCTAAGTCAAAATACATACAGAACTTCCATTTATAAGGGCAAACAATGTTTGTAAACATTTTGTTTCACATGATTAGTAAATTTCTATTCTAAGAAAAATTTGTCAATATTAACAAAATGCTTCATAAATTTTTGTTAAATGATGTTTATTATTCTGCGAATTTCTCGACAAAATTAAACAAAGATGTGGATAAGGTACAGATAAATTTTTACTTTTATCTCGTTTTTCATTTCAGAGATTAAAATAAACTTCCCTACAAAAGGTTACATTAAGGGTTACAGTATATTGTATGGTTAAAATATATTTTTTGTTGGTAATACTAAAATAACCTTCAAACATTTAAAATTTTGAAGCAAATTTTGTGGTTTGCATCTTGAGAATAGAAGTAAGAATGAATGTTCAACTAGATATGTATATACAGGGTGTCCCAAGCTATATGGATAACGACTTTTTCTCGGAAACTAAGATAGCTAGAAAAAAACTAAAAAATACGTGTTCCCTTAGTTTTTTGTTAGGAATCCAAATTTACTTTGTAAATTTTTTTCGGTGCTTCCAGAAGCGAGATACAGGCACCAACTTCATTTTTTCAAATGGGGAGGTGGGGTTTTTATTTCAGAAATAGATTCCTCTATTTTTTTAAAGAAAAATTTACTCGAAAGGTTTTTTTCTGTGAGCGATATTTTAGAAGTTATGAATGAAAACATGATTCTTATAAGAAATGTCAAAATGATAATATTATAACGGTTTTTTGGATTGAATAAGACGAAAAGTACTATTTTATCATAAATTTTACTCCTCATTAATATTACAGATCATGCTCGAAATGGCCTCCACCATTAGAGATGCATAGACATGCACTTTCCTGCCCCTTACTGCCAAAGAAATAGATTCAGCTTTAACCGACTTACAGGCATCTATTATTCTCTGCTTTAGTTCATCTACAGATGCAATTCCGGCTTGATTCTGATACACCTAGATTTAGAAATGCTTTTAGATAAGCAGAAATAAGGAAAGAAAGAAAAAAGTTATGAATAATCACCTTGTTTTTCAGGTATCCCCAAAGGAAATAGTCCATAGGTGTCAAGTTCTGTGAGAGAGGTGGCTACTGAATCGCCCCCCGTGTCGATATAACATGCCCATCAAATTGCCTATCGAGATATCTCTTTACATGCCTCATGGTATTATATCGACATGGGGGACGATTCAGTGGCCATCTCGTTCACCGGATTTGACACCTACGGACTATTTCCTTTGGGGATACCTGAAAAACAAGGTGATTATTCATAACTTTTTTCTTTCTTTCCTTATTTCTGCTTATCTAAAAGCATTTCTAAATCTAGGTATCAGAATCAAGCAGGGATTGCATCTGTAGATGAACTAAAGCAGAGAATAATAGATGCCTGTAACTCGGTTAAAGCCGAATGTACTTCTTTGGCAGTAAGGGGCAATTGGCAGGAAAGTGCATGTCTATGCATCTCTAATTGTGGAGGCCATTTCGAGCATGATCTGCAATATTAATGAGGAGTAAAATTTATGATAAAATAGTACTTTTCTTCTTATTCAATCAAAAAACCGTTATAATATTATCATTTTGACATTTCTCATAAGAATCATGTTTTCATTCATAACTTCTAAAATATCGCTCACAGAAAAAAACCGTTCAAGTAAATTTTTCTTTAAAAAAATAGAGGAATCTATTTCTGAAATAAAAACCGCACCTTCCTATTTGAAAAAATGAAGTTGGTGCCTGTACCTCGCTTCTGGAAGCACCGAAAAAAATTTACGAAGTAAATTTGGATTCCTAACAAAAAACTAAGGGAACACGTATTTTTTAGTTTTTTTTCTAGCTATCTTAGTTTCCGAGAAAAAGTCGTTATCCATATAGCTTGGGACACCCTGTATATATTTTTTTTAATTTTTAAGGTTGCCCAAAAAAATGAAAATTCACTTTCAGTTTTTTGCTTGTCATCATACAATTGGTCAAATTAGTAGCTAGTATGTACGATGAACAATTTAATTAGGAAGTGAAAGGCAAATTTTTTATAAGGTTATATTCTATTATAATTAGATGATTTTTTGTATTATTATTATTGGACTCAAGTTGCCACATAATCGTGTTCCGAAAATGGAAATGTGACAAATTATCACCTAAATGTATTTTGTCCTATTTGAGATTAAATAATTTCAAAGTTAGCGCTATAAAATAATAAATAACGTAAGAGTTTATAAATGAAGAAACTAACAATCGACTTTCCTGATTAAACGTTGAAAAATAACCTATTCATCAGAACATTAAGAAGCTGATGAAAGTATATTGTAGGCCAAAATGTCCTTTTAAAGGCAAGTTCGCCCTATATTTTGAGAACTGGTCAATCCACAGCTGAATTTGGTTTCTTCCAACCAGTTTGCCATTAAAATTCTTTTTTGGAGGCAACCTTCCTACAAAAGTACAAATTATGGTGTATAAATAAATTACAGATGGAAGTGTTGTTCAGCAATGGCCAGTGAAAGTCGTCTAGCACATTTTTTCTTGTACTCTATCACGTATCTCATAATTCTGTTATAAATTTTTTAGACGCTCTTGAGAAGGGGCACCAAAAATGGTACCTGAAACTATGAGCAGCAATGACAAAAATGTTTTTGTAATGAAGATTTGTCTGACAGGAGCGGGTATTTAACTATTTGGAAGATGAACATTAAGGTAGATATGGGCAATGAGTTTGCTAACAAACTAGCCAAAAAATAAGTATCTATGCCAGCTTGCAGGTCACCAAATATGCAGATTTCTTATCTCAACGCAGAATGCAGCTACTTTTTTCGGCCGAAGAGTTTAAAACAGTGGCTGCAAATACTGGCTTGAGTATAAAAAAGACTCGATACTGCAAGAGTTTCTAGTATCTGGAATCTTTAGTTACGGAAGAGTATGATGTGAAAGACGAAATCAAAGCAGATGCCAGTTTGCACTCAGTAATGTCTTGATCTTCACAGATCATTTACTATCATCCGTCGTCACATATGTGAGAGCCTGGTAATTAACAAAGAAAAGCAAGATTATTCAATATGTTTTGGGGAAAGCAATGTTATGAGGAAGGCTTTTTGGTCTGGTCAAAGAAAAGTGGAAGATGGAGGAACCGTAGTAACCGGGATTTGTCTCAAGTTAATTCGGTGAATCCACGTATAAAAGAGGGAAGACTGCAATGGCTTGGCCACGCGCAAAGTATGCCCCAGATACCATGGGCTGCCTAAAAAGGTGATGGCGGGTAGGCCAGTAGGGGTAAAAGTTGGAGTGGAAGACCAAAGCTAAGATGGTTCTTGATGATCTTGAGAAGGTTCTCAGGAAGAACAGGTTAAGGGAAAGCCGAGAATAGTCAGGAATGGCAATTTATTCTTAAGGAGACCAAGAACCAACTAGGGCTGCGGTGCCATTCAGTAGCAATAGTAGTAACCACAGACATCAAAAATTTCTAAAATTTCATTCGATGGCAATCTACTTTCCATGCCTTTAAAAAGAAAGTATGATAGAATTGTTAGATTAAAAAATTTACAATAAAAATAGTACACAAATTTGAAATAAGTACCTAGAAAAAACACACAGCGACCTCTTTATACACTACGATATAAACACAAAAAAAATATATATATCAACTAACCAACCCAATTGGTCAGCTACACGCACCGCTAGATAGTGCTGAAGTAGTCATCAAGTAGCTACAGACCTCTGGCGGCAAAACAAAACGTGACGTATAATGTTTTAACTGTCTCCCCGTTTGTCAGTTGGCGAACAAGTGTAGTATAGTGTGCTAGATGCTATAACCATCTCACTAAATATATATATTTATATCAACAATAAACATCAACCATGGCTAAGAATAAAACACATAATAAGTGAGTGTTTAAAACCATTAATATTTATTTTATTATTTAGTAATAAACATTTAAACTACAAGGATTAGTAAGCTAATATTTTGATTGGACCCCCCTAAATACCTCATTTAACATATAATTAATTATAATTCTAATTATAACAAAAGTTTATGGTCACAAGTGAACAACTTATAACTTATTTTAGATAAATTTTCTATTGTTGAAAAAAATAACTATATACACATAAAATATCATTTACATGATGAACAATAAGTGACTGTCTCAATTTTAGTTATTATTCAATTTAAAACCAGTAATGTTAAAACTTTTAAGAGGGAGATAAAGTGGTAAGGAAATTATTATAGTTAATATGACCTTAATAAGGAATATATTTATTTTATAAAATATAATAAATAATATTCAAAAAAAAGCAAGTGTAAATTTAGAATTTTATCTCTAATTAAAGGGCGAGTATTTGGGTGGCACTGGTAAAATAATTTTTATTTAAAATAACAGCGCTAAGCTTTATCACCAGAGAACTCTTCAAAATTATTTTTGAAAGAACATTATTCTGAATAAGAATGAAGTATTGCCTGAGCCTTTTATAGTTTTATTTTTATTTTTTGCTTTGAGAAAATAGCCCCAAAATGAAGATGAATGGGTTCGTTAAACTAAAACTTCTGATTATTATCTAATTTTTGCAATACAGTATCAAGGATAACGAATGAATTTAGGTATGTCTGGGTTAAAAGGATTATAAAAAACCAAATCCATTGCCATCTAAAGTGAAATATTATGACTCCATAAATATTTTGTTTTATAGAATTACGAGTTTTTGGTTAGTGTTTAATGTTTTTATATTTAAATGAGTTCATTAGATGTTTGTGATTAATGAACCCACAAGTTTGGCTCTGGTTTTGCTAAACCCATAAGAAGTTGTTGTTTTTGGAGGGCGTACTTTTAAGTAAAAGTATTGGTTTTGTTTGTCACACTGTGATGCCCGTAATCGATGTAGCAGTGGCTAGTCCAATTCCCTCTATAGTTATCACAAATTCAAATCGATTTCAGACAAACTTCTGCTTGCTGTTTCCAACCTTTTTTTTTTAAAAAAAAAATAAAATTATTAATGACCAAAAATTTCATGCAGTAATTATAGATAACTGCACCCTTCCAAAGCAACATTTGAATTATCAGGTTTGACTTCCTGAATTTAATTCTTGAACAGGCCGCTCACTTTTAAAAGACAAGCAATGACTAAACGTGCATAAACAGACTAATCTACTGTATCACAATTAGTAATAAGCCTACTTTTTAGATAGATCGTCTGAGCTGTAAAGTTCAGTTAACCAGTTAAGCGTGTTTGACGTGTATACACGTCAAAACCAATTCTCTATTTCGGTGCGTTTGACGTGTATACTCGTCGTAAAAGAAAATGTAAAATTGCCATTAACTATAAAAATTCGAAATTTTAATAAAATACAATAAGAATATTATTTGGTTGTATGTTTCCTTTATCTTACCAATAGAACTGCGGTGGGAGTCAGCCAAATGATAAGTGGTTGGTACATGTTTGGTCTCCGCATTAGAGATTGGGAATTAGGCACACAAATAGAAGCTCTCAACCCCTGTGCAATGCCGTTTTTACCTTAGATAGAGGTTCAGGACCTCAGTACGAGCGTGATTTCATTTTGCTCAAGAATTCAAAGCTCTTTTCTTCCTTGTAAAAGCCCTTGCATCCCTAGTTTTAACTAGAGCAATGTATAAGTGAAGCGGTGCAAGATTTTTGAAAGAGCACAGAACGCTCTGGTAATCTGTAAGCCCTCTAGAGATTGCAGAAAAAGTCGCTTGTAGTGACTATTACAGACGTTGTAAACTTTTGGTTATTTTTGCCCGGCGTTCGGACGTGTATACACACGTTTTTAATTCCGGACAGTCTTTTTTTTTTTTTTTTAATTAAATTACGCGCATAATTGGTTAAACCAACACAAGCACAAATTAATCAAAAGATTCCCATCCAAATCAGCTGACGCTTCTTCTTTTTTGGGCTTCAAACTCTTAACCTTAACGACCTCAACATCTCCTTTAAGTTGAACAGTTCGCCAAGAAAAGTGCTGCCCACTTTTTGTTACTGTTCTAATCCATTTTCGAAGAGTGTTTCATCTACCAACATTCTTTGTTAATCCTCCTGACGCTGGCTAATCCACCAGTGGCTCCGAGATTTCCCTCAGGCTTGATTACACTTAATGGTATCTAGTTCAGTGTACTACTGGCTAGGTTCTTTCCTACTGCAACTCACCACATCACATTTAATTATTTATATTAAGTACAGATCTTCAGAAAGGCAAAAAATCTTTGGTAAGACCAATGCAAACGTCCATTTTTTTCAAGACCCCCTAAAGTAGTGGTTTCCACATTTCCTGAAGAGGACTCTGGAACCTTTTTATTAACTAGGGAAGTGATTAGCTCCTTTATAGAACACAACCATAACGCGGAGTTCATTTGTTTCAGTCATTTCCGGTTTTTAGGATCGTGAAAACCGGATCCTCTTTATTAAAAGAAAATCCGTGAATCCTTCCTTCTTCATTCCAATCCTCCAGTCCTATAGTCAGTCAAGAGACTAAGGGCTCTGTTTATTGTTGAATATTGTCTCTGTCAAAAGCAAATGCCATCTTAATAGGAGGTGAACTATTTTGCTTATTGCATTGTAAACATCAATAAACAAATAATATGCAGTCTTTTTTCCCGAAATCTATTAGATCTGGACTGTTGCAAAAAAAAAGAGGATTTGCCCTATATTATAAAGAAAATTTGGGAATTATAACTTTTATAGAAAAAGAGAAAAAAAAAAATTGTCAAAGTTGGGTGTTTTTCAACGTTACGTCTTTTTCTAGGACACTTTTTGACGATCAACCCTTATACAACTGTCCTACCGGACTGTTTTTAATTATGAAAAGTTTTCTGTAATTATGAAAAAAAGATTCTGTACAACGGGCCTTATGAGATCATTAAACAAATAAACCATTTACGATTTCACTGTTATTGTTAGTAATTAATAGTTAATGACATCAGAACTATATACACAAATATATCCCTTACCATAGATATATATACATATATCACCCAAGCTTGTGACAAATACTACATTGGTCTGTCTTCTTTAATTACATTAATGACCAAGCCTGGAGAAATTTATTATTAGAAACAGTAGTACTGGATAGAGATAATATTTTCGATTCAACAGTCACATGAAAATAGAGCATCGATCTACTGTTGATTTATTCAACTAGCTACAAAAGACTTGTTTACTTTTATATTAACTAATCGATTAAATCGATCAATTTATCCTTTCAGTTTTATAAAGTGTATTCAATACTATTTTTTCTGTGTTTTATTGTTCTTTGTGCTATTTGCGTGATTTGTGGCTTCTTTTTTTAGAGGAATTATTAAATGTAACTCTTTTTTTTAATTCAGAAGCCTTTATTTTTTTTTAAAAAAAAAATAATTTCTGCGATCTATCTTCCTACTTACAGTAAATATATATCGTAACATAGATATTTTGACCTTTTTAAAATTCAATGCGCAAATTATCAGAACTTTATTATCAAAATAATGATACCTCGTAATTTAAAATCTTAACGTAAAACCAGAAATAAAAGTTCGTTTTATTTGTACACGTATACGACGAAATCAAAAACAAAATGGTTCAAAAGTAACAGGCCTGCAAATGAACAGAATATCTAACAATAAGAAGCTCAAATTTCTTTGTATGCAATTTAAGCAATGTTTTCGAAAATAATTCAATTTTCTTACATTCTACGAGGGTCGTTTGAAAAGTCCGTGCAAAGTCAGAGAGATAGCACCACTGGCGCGTATCGAGGTTATGTTTAGTTAGTAGCATCTCTTGGAAGAACACACACCAAGTTTCAGCCAGATCGGTCTATTTCTTTGTGTTTGGCATTCGTTTGAATCGAGGAAGTCGAGTGTTTTTCAAAAAATGGATGAAAAAGAATTTCGTGTGTTGATTAAACACTACTTTATGAAAGGCAAAACGCCTCAGGAGACTAAAGAGAAGCTTGATTAACATTATGGTGACTCTGCACCTTCGATTAAAACAGTTTATTAGTAGTTTCAAAATTTTCGGAGTGGCCATATGGGCACAAGTGACGCTGAACGTTCTGGACGCCCTGTTGAGGTTACTACTCCAGAAATCATTGATAAAATCCATGATATAGGTGATGGATGACAGAAGAGTGAAGTTGCGTGAGATTGCTAGTGCTGTGGACATCTCGAATGAACGGGTACATAATATTTTGCATCAACATTTGGACATGACAAAGCTATCCGCAAGATGGGTGCCGCGATTGCTCACGCTTGACCAAAAACGAAATCGTGTGAAGTGTTGCAAGGACGGTTTGCAGCTGTTCCAGAAAAATCCGCAGGACTTTAAGCGTCGTTTCGTCACTGTGGATGAAACATGGATACATCACTACACTCCTGAGATCAAAGAACAATCTAAACAATGGGTTACCAAGGGGGGAATCTGCGCCAAAAAAGGCGAAGACCGTTCCTTCGGCCGGAAAGATTATGGCGACTGTCTTTTGGGATTCGCAAGGAATAATCCTCATCGACTATCTGAAAAAGGGTAAAACTATTACAGGTGCATATTATTCATCGTTATTGGACCGTTTGAAAACCGAGCTGCAAGAAAAACGCCCACGATTGGCCCACAAAAAAAGTCCTTTTCCATCACGACAACGCACCAGCTCACACCTCAGCAGTTGTGGTCGCAAAATTAATGGAAATAGGGTTCCAACTCGTTTCACATCCCCCCTATTCTCCAGACTTGACTCCCTCGGACTACTATTTGTTCCCCAATATGAAGAAATGGCTGGCGGGAAAAAGATTTTATTCAAACGAGGAGGTGATTGCAGAAACGAATGGCTATTTTTTCAGACTTGGACAAATCCTATTATTCGGAAGGGATCAACAAACTAGAGCAGCGTTGGACGAAGTGTAGAAGCCTAAAAGGAGACTATGTTGAAAAATAAAAAAGGTTTACCCCTAAAAATTAAGTAGTTTTTATTTTTGCACTGACTTTTCAAACGACCCTCGTACCAATCAAAAATGTTTCAAATATTTGGCGAGAAATTAAAAATGTTCAAAGGTGCCCCCTCTGAGAAGCATTAAAATCAACTTTTGAATTATAAAAATGAAAAATATTAGTTAATCAAAAGTTTAATTTAGCTGAAATATATTTGTAATTATTGTTTTCTCGAAATAGCTGCAAGAATCTTAATTGAACTTAGATTAATAACTAATTATACATTATATTATTTTCTCTGTCACTTTATTGAAAATATTTTGTTTAGAAAAATTTAATTTAGGTATAGATTAAAGTAATCGATTTAATTTGGGTAATCGATTATGGTGTCGATTTTAGATTTGTGTATTGTAGTGAACACATGATTAAGTTGGCCATTCTGGTTAAAAAAAAAAAAAATACCCAGCAGCCATATTTATGTAAGAAAACAGATTTTGAAAGAAATATTTTTAGAATTTTGATTTTTTTAACACAATTGCAGAAATAGCAGTTGTAAGAGAAATTGTTTGTGAGAACATGTTTATGTTCAGTGAACAAAGATACAATGACAAACCAGTGAGCTGTAACGTTAGTGAAGCCACTAGAGTTCATTCCCTTTTTATACCACTTGTTACATGTAGTATCTGTTACAAGACCCACATCTTGTATCTGTTTACTTAGAACGGAATATCCTGTTGCCAATGTGTTATTTCTATTTTTAGCTTTCAGGATTAAATTTACATCCTTTTTTGTTTTTTTTTTAAATTGTTTTCAAATTGGATAAATGTAGTCGTAGTTTTCATTCTATTGTCTAAATTTCTGTAAAAAGTGTTTTAAGCTTGCAAACAATATTTTACTTGCATTAATATCCGTTAATCTTAAAAGACGTTCATACTTTATTTTACTCCCTGGTTTTGGCTGAAACCAGAGGTTCTCAAACTTATTTCTTGTACCGCCTTATTTTGAGAATCAATTATTTTCTAGCGCCCCCCTAAAATTTGTAACTTTACCACATCTTAAAAAGTCACAATCGCAATCATTACTTTAATGTAATTATAGCGAGCCCATATGGGTCTTATCCTGTTTCTGAGTTCGAACTTACAATTTTTAATGAGACTGTTCTAATGAGAGCAATAAAATGGCAACTTTATAAATAATATTTAGGAAAACTTTTATCCAAATTAAAACAAACATTTCTATTTAAATTTTAAAACTAATCTAATGGGAAGGGTTGAATCTGATGATTTTTAACAAGTTTGTTAATATCAGGCTCGAATTTACTCATAAAAAACATCCGCAAGGCACCGCGTTCGGTAACATGGAAACGATTTCTATATCTAGTTAGCAGTGTTGCCACAAATACAACAATGGGAATGCTTTCAAATATCTGGATTGGCTTTTGTAGCCCAAAATTAACGAATAAACAACGAAATAGTCGATGTAGTGTAAGTAGGTAGCTTTTGATTTTAGTTTAAAATATTAGAAAAACACCTTAAATACCTTTGTGAAAGACTGGTTCAACTCGCAACCATTAACACACTAAATGCATCTTAGGTTTACAGGACTCGTCTCTAACCAAATAAGATTTGCTTCCATAAATAATCATTGCTATCATAACCTGGTTTTTTTAATAAATCAGTAAAGATGAGGCACATGGATACATCGGACGCACTGTACGAGAAGGTTTGAGGGATCCAGGTTCTTATTTTGATTCCTTTTAAAATTTGAAGAGAACTTTCTTAAATAATAAGTATAAACGAAGATTTAGAAGAAGTTTGATAATGGCATTGACTTTCAACATTTAAAATGGGAAAAAAAACAAGCGAAACCAGAGGATTTCATGTTACGATTTAAACCCTTGTTTACCTGTGAAATGTAGCCCATATAGAGCATGAAATTTCAATTTTACCACCTGTGTTGCTAAAGTAAGACCAAATCTAATAATAGTAGATGTAGAGACATTACTGTAGGTATATTCATGTATTATTTGAAGCATAAACTAGTTTTTGACAGATCATACATCCTGGCGGCTACCATTTTTGGCAAAAACAGTTTTTTTAAATTACATTAGGAGAAAACTAGCTGTTCCAAATGCAGTAAATGTATGATGGTAAATTGTTAAAATGAATAAAATCTTAAATGTTGATTTCTTGAATTAAAAATTTGTTGAAATGGCTAATTGTTCGCAATTGTGGAAAAAAATTATATTCATAGTTTTACATAAAATGTTCTTTTTCATGGACAGTAAAAATTTATTGTGAGACAGTTCAATTTATTGTTCACAGACTAAGAACTAAGAATTAGGGAGGTTTCCTGAACTACAGTTAATGTAAATATATATTTTTTGATGCCTAATAAATCTCTTTATTGTTATTATAATTATTATATAATATTCAGGAGCACCCGTATTATTATTAGTTGTAAAAGACATTTCATACTTTGACAGCAGTAGGTAAACATTTAGCTAACTATAAGGAACATATTGATGCCAATAAATGTCTTTATTGTTATTATAATTATTATATAATATTCAGGAGCATTCGTATTATTATTAGTTATAAAAGACATTTAATATTTTGACAGCAGTAGGTAAACATTTAGGTAACTATAAGGAACATATTGAAGCCAATAAATCTCTTTATTGTTATTATAATTATCATATAATATTCAGGAGCATTCGAATTATTATTAGTTACAAAAGACATTTAATATTTTGACAGCAGTAGGTAAACATTTAGCTAACTACATTATAAGGAACATATACTTGCCTGCAATACAGAGATGTGTTGCTATACTGTTAATCGCCCCTGCCAAACAAATTACTGACTTGATAACTTGATATCAATGGTATTGAATAAATTAAGAAACAAATCACTTCTAAATGTTTTTAAAAATCTACAAGTGAACTGGTGGCTGACGCCATTGTATTAAATTTTATGATTAATAATTATTGTTTTTTTTTTTTTTTATGATTTAAGGCGCGTCATCATCCAAGGTTATTAGCGCCCGGAGCTTTTTCCAGTGCACTGCCGGCCTCCGGACAGTGTTCTCTCGTTACAGACAACACTGTCCATCACCGGACAGTGAGCTGTAAGAAGCTCCTAGGAAGAGAAAATCTAAGGGTCAGCTGCTGGATTCGAACCCGGGACCTCCGCGTGGGAGTCCAGTATGCTAACCTCATAGCTAATCCCTAATAATAGTTTATTATTATTATTATAGACAAATTAATGTGCACTTCCGAAGCCCTAAATGCGCAGCTTTGGTATGGGCTACAGAAATATGTACTCAGTGTAATACTGCGTTCTGGTATTTGCGGACGACCTGGTAGAATGACCGAGACCTCATCCATGATTTGTCTATTCTAAGTAAGCAACTGAGAGAAGTCAAGTTGGAGATCATAGCAGAAATAAGACGAAGGTTATGCAAACAGGAGAAAAAAATTCGTGCATAGAATTATGAGAGTGGTTAGAAAAATGAATGAACCAGGTGAAAAATAACGCAAATAATTCATTTTATAACGAAAACATATCATTCCCTTTTTTATGTTTTCTTTGCCTGCATAACGCTCAAACTAGAATTCTTCTTTGCCACGACACGCCCCTTACTTTACTTACATTAAGACCTGGATTTCCCGGAAAAAAACCAAATTTTTTGGAAAAATTCTAACGGCTATCAAAACACTTTCTTACAATTGAAAGCAGAAGAAGTTCAACCAAAAACAAAATCTGATATCTTTAGCGACTGAGTTCTATTAAAACATTGTAGGCTACTAAAAGAAAAGAACTGAAAATTGAGAACTTTTTCAAAATAACCTTTTGTTTTTAAAAGAAAATAGAAAGGAAAACATAATTAATAAAAGTGAAAAAGGAAAGAAAAAAGGCAGATGTTTATTGTTGGCTATAAAACTAGGACCCAGAGGAAGGCGTTAAGATGGTAGTGTATAATTTTAAGGGTCGCCATTTGCTTGGTAGAAAGTACTTATAGTATCTTCAAAGCTGGTTAAAACCAAGTTAAGGGTAACTCCCTTTTTTTTTTTAAGAAGGTTCTTTTGTAATAACAATTTCCTTTAGTTCTTTCTCTTGTTTCCCTAGAAAACAAAGTACTTTTTTGTTTTCCTTTTGTACTTAGAACAGTAGTAATTTTAATAAAATGGTTATCAATTTGTTTCAACCCTTCTTAGCAGTGCTATAAAAATTTATTCAAGCCAACTTGGAATGTTCCAAACTTTTACACGGATTAAAAATTATTCTAATAAACTTTGTAGCCAAACTGAATTTTAATAAGGGCTTTAAACCGTTTGTCAGTGTCAGCTTTTTTTAAAACTAAAATGGCTGGTTTAATAAATAGCCTATTAAAGTGGTTCAATATGTCCATAAACGCTTATATAGTATTCATTAAAAGACGTTGCTGATCGTAATTACTGCTTAATTACAACAGAAAGCGCCAGCTGCTCAATCACACGGAGATTAAGCAAGTTAATGAGGAAAATCTGATGTAAACTTCCTTACAAATATTATAACAATTCTCTTAGTAAACACTCTTGCTGAAGTTGTAAAAACTTGCATTGAACTACAACACAACTACATTATAACTTCTACTAATTTTGCTAATATAACATTCTCAATGAAGCTGTTACAACTCTCTTACTGAAGTTATTAAACACTCTTGCTGAAGTTATAAAAACTTGCATTGAACTACAACACAACTACAACATCTACTACTTTTGCTACTATGTTATAACATTCTCAGTGAAGCTGTTACAACTCTCTAACTGAAGTTATTAAACACTCTTGCTGAAGTTATAAAAACTTGCATTGAACTACAACACAACTACAACATTATAACTTCTACTACTTTTGCTATGTTATAACATTCTTAGTGAAGCTAATACAACTCTCTTACTGAATTTATTAAACACTCTTGCTGAAGTTATAAAAACTTGCATTGAATCTACTACAACATTCTATTACAACTCTCTTGAAAATGTTTTAAATGGTTAATATGAGAAATTTTTACAGTAAAATATGTTTTCTAGTCGCCTCCGTCCCCGACACCTAATTACGTAGTTGGACTTAAAGCCCACCTGAAAAAAAATAGGCAATTACAATACTTACTTACGCAATCTTAAATCTTAAATATTTGTACGTCTGGACAAACAATTGACATGGAACCCTCATACTAGAATAAAACGTGATAGAATAATAAGGGGCATGTTACGGACTGCCATCACTGGATAGCCGCCATTCAAGATATCAAGCCCAGTGCACGGTACGCTGACGCTAAGTCAACGTTCATGCTTATTGTACATTCATCCTATTTACTTTTTGTACTTACTGTACAGTTATAAAAATTCTTAAATAAAGAGAGAAAGAAATATGAAATTTCCATTGCACAGTCAAGTGAGGCACTCTGCAGCAAATGTAACACACTACAGAACGTGCTTTAAAGAACAACAATACATTTTCCATTAAAAACGTTCCATACAATGGAAAGGTAATAATATTAAAAGAAGAGAAAAGAAAAAAATCCGTTGTTAACAATAATCTGTATATTATAGACAAACTTCTATTCATCTGACATGAAGTGGTTTGGAGGTGGCAATCTGTAAACTTTCTCTGAATGACCTCGGTGGTTCTTTCTAGCCATTATTTCACACGTACTTCATTGATTACTTACGAAAGCGCATCATTTTTATTAAAAAAAATATATTCAATCACTAGGTAGCCAGTCATATAACTCAATAATTTCAAAAAAAATTGAATTGTGAAGCTGGGAATAAAGAATTGAGATCAATAATTTTGAATCTACGATCTTAGAATCTTGTGCTATTATTCTACTGAAAGATGCAGATAAGATCTCATGAAAACAAAGAAATGGTTACAGTAATATCTGGAAAAATAAATAAAATTTCATGTCCATTTTTGGTTTTATTTTTTCAACCAATTGTAGAGCAATCTTCACTCTGCAATTCGGCCAAGAATTCATTGAAATCTGAACAAAATGAAGAGAGATATAAAACACTGAAATTTTAAAGAATTCGAAAACATAAAAAATTTTACCTTCTGTAACTCATTTAACTATCATCATTAAAACATTGCACTTGATAACAGTTATAGAGCAAACTTTTCTCAACGATTCAGTGAAGAATTCATTGAAATCTGATCAATGTAAAGAGAGATACAAAGGTATGTATACCAGTTATAAAGAAAACGTTTCTCTACAATTCGGTAAAGAAATCAGTAAAATCGAAAGAATAAGAAGAGAGATACAGAGGTTTGAAATTTGAACGATTAGCAGACCAGTTATAAAGAAAACTTTTGTCTACAATTGGGCAAAGAAATCAGTAAAATCGAAAGAATAAGAAGAGAGATACAGAGGTTTAAAATTTGAACGATTTATAAAAACACAAAAATTTAATCTTAAATAACTCAATAACTATTATCAATAAAACATTGCAATTTATACTAATTATAGAGCAAACAATTCAGTAAAGAAATCAGTAAAATCGGAACACTACGAAGAGAGATATTGAAGTTTGAAATTTGAACGATTTATAAAACCTCCAAAATTACGAGGGTCGTTTGAGAAGTCCGTGCAAAGTCAGAGAGATAGCACTACTGGCGCGTATCGAGGTCATGTTTAGTTAGTAGCATCTCTTGGAAGAACACACACCAAGTTTCAGCCAGATCGGTTGGACATGACAAAGCTATCCGCAAGATGGGTGCCGCGATTGCTCACGCTTGACCAAAAACGAAATCGTGTGAAGTGTTGCAAGGACGGTTTGCAGCTGTTCCAGAAGAATCCGCAGGACTTTAAGCGTCGTTTCGTCACTGTGGATGAAACATGGATACATCACTACACTCCTGAGACTAAAGAACAATCTAAACAATGGGTTACCAAGGGGGAATCTGCGCCAAAAAGGCGAAGACCGTTCCTTCGGCCGGAAAGATTATGGCGACTGTCTTTTGGGATTCGCAAGGAATAATCCTCATCGACTATCTGGAAAAGGGTAAAACTATTACAGGTGCATATTATTCATCGTTATTGGACCGTTTGAAAACCGAGCTGCAAGAAAAACGCCCACGATTCGCCCACAAAAAAAGTCCTTTTCCATCACGACAACGCACCAGCTCACACCTCAGTAGTTGTGGTCGCAAAATTGATGGAAATAGGGTTCCAACTCGTTTCACATCCCCCCTATTCTCCAGACTTGGCTCCCTCGGACTACTATTTGTTCCCCAATATGAAGAAATGGCTGGCGGGAAAAAGATTTTATTCAAACGAGGAGGTGATTGCAGAAACGAATGGCTATTTTTCAGACTTGGACAAATCCTATTATTCGAAAGGGATCAACAAACTAGAGCAGCGTTGGACGAAGTGTATAAGCCTAAAAGGAGACTATGTTGAAAAATAAAAAAGGTTTACCCCAAAAAATTAAGTAGTTTTTATTTTTGCACGGACTTTTCAAACAACCCTCGTAAAACTTCTCAACTATTATCAATAGAACAATACTATTTTACCAGTTATAAAAAAAACAACTTTTCTTTACAATTCGGTAAAGTATTCATTAAAATCGGAACAAACGAGAGAACGCTGTCCGGTGGCCGTCAGTGCACTGAATAAAGTTCCGGGCGCCAATAACCTCAGATGTTGACGCGCCTTAAATCATTAAAAAATAAAAAATAATTATTATTATTATTAATACAATTAATAGTAATAAAATAGAAAAAGGGAGTTTTGAACTAATTTATTCAACTTAACCAAATTGTATATTGGTTTTAACCAAATTAAACAAACAATTACGCATAAGAATGAACATTGCAACACTCGTAATACAGACATTATTTGATACTTGATTTATTATAAAAGATAAAAGTTTTTGAAACTTTACAAAAGCTAAAATAGGATTTGTACTTTCATAGTGTTTGGACAAAACCATCCATGGGGGTAGATTTTCCAACTCTAAACCTGACAGACAGGGGACTTAAGGCAGCCTTAGCTACGGAGATTTGCTAAACATTGTCAGAGTTATCCAGTTTGAGAAAACTTTTGCCTAAACTTGTTTTCTTTTTTTATATGTTTCAAATTTTAGGATCAAAGATTTTATCTTTTTCAAATGAATTTTTTTTTATTCTACAATTATTGTTAATTGGTAATGACTGAAAGAACTATATTGTATTCTATGATGTTCTTTGAGAAAATATCTATACGCGTATACAGTTAAAATGGTCACCACGGATTATTTAATTTTTATTTGGACAGCTTTTTTGGATGACGATTCGTAGTTTGCCTCCATAATTAATAAACTTCAAATTAGCTATATCTCTGTGTGCAAAGGAAAAGTACTTTTCTTGGATAGTATTTTTTTTAAAAATGTATGAGAGTATGGGAAGGGATTAGCTAAGTAGTCAGCGTATACAGGATTACAACTAGGAGAACCTGGGTTCGAATCCAGGCTGCTGTCCGTTAAATTTCGTTTTATCAAGGGGCTTCAAAGCACCTCACTTGTCCGGAAGTCAGCAGTGCACTGAAAAATACTTTGAGCTTCAATTACCACTAATTTTGTTTCCGGTAAATACTTTCCAATTTTTATGATTTGACGCGATCACAATACTTCCCCTCAACAGGCACAAGAGTAACTTAAAACTTCAATAGAGAAGCCTCAATGAATCATCATACATTAAAAAAGAGTATATTAATTCCCTCACTTTTTGCCCCCTTTCATTAAAGAACACAAACGAACAATGTAATGTCTACACTGAAGACCCACATAATGTTTTGTTAAGTCTATAACCAAAAAAAAAGAGAGAACATTCTCTGAATGAATGTTAAGTGAGGTTAAGGTTTTCCAATTCTTAATGTCTTACAATCAACCAAATAACAACAATATTTTTTACAATAAAGTTATGGTGGTCAAATTGAAAAGCAGATCTGTGGGCAACATTATTTGCGAAAGAATTATCAAATCTGGTGAAAACACATCTATCACATTGCTTTTTAGCTAATTGAAACTCGTAATTATTGTAATTCACGATAAGAAGGTTTTTATCACATTACTTTTTAGCTAATTGTAACTCGTAATTATTGTAATTCACGATAATAAGGTTTTTATCACATTTCTTTTTAGCTAATTGTAACTCGTAATTATTGTAATCCATGATAAGCAGGTTTTTATCACATTACTTTTTAGCTAATTGTAACTCGTAATTATTGTAATTCACGATAAGAAGGTTTTTATCACATTACTTTTTAGCTAATTGTAACTCGTAATTATTGTAATTCACGATAAGAAGGTTTTTATCACATTACTTTTTAGCTAATTGTAACTCGTAATTATTGTAATTCACGATAATAAGGTTTTTATCACATTTCTTTTTAGCTAATTGTAACTCGTAATTATTGTAATTCACGATAAGAAGGTTTTTATCACATTACTTTTTAGCTAATTGTAACTCGTAATTATTGTAATTCACGATAATAAGGTTTTTATCACATTTCTTTTTAGCTAATTGTAACTCGTAATTATTGTAATTCACGATAATAAGGTTTTTATCACATTTCTTTTTAGCTAATTGTAACTCGTAATTATTGTAATCCATGATAAGCAGGTTTTTATCACATTACTTTTTAGCTAATTCGAAGTCGTAATTATTGTAATTCACGATAAGCAGGTTTTTATCAAATTACTTTTTAGCTAATTCGAAGTCGTAATTATTGTAATTCACGATAAGCAGGTTTTTATCACATTACTTTTTAGCTAATTGTAACTTGTAATTATTGTAATTCATGACTAGAAGATTTTTATCTGAAATATCTTTTTCAAGACCATTTTCTTTTTGTATCTCTTTGCTTCGGGAACCATTATGGTACCAAAATTAACCTCACACGATCCCTATAAATCCCCTTTCAAGAAGTAAGAGAAAGTAAAAAATCTAAATAATTCAATTTTTTTTGTCACAATTTGTTTTAATTTTTTCAATTTCAATTTGTTTTATTTTTAAAACAGACTTTCAAGAACTTTTACCAATTATAAAAAACCAAAATGGTGAAGGAAATTTATTGTGTAGAACATCGCCACTTAATTAAGTAGAACTTTCTTCAACTAGGGGACTGTTTTTTTTTTTAATAACTCACATTTATGTTTTACTTAAAATAAAGCTCTTTATTACTTTGGCAATAATTTCTAGAAAGTTCGCTTAATAATGTGCAATAAAGTTTTCACTTAATGAACATTCATAAATGTTTTCATTAATTAATAAATTCCAAAGTTAAAACACAATGAATCGAACAAACAAACAAATCAAAAGTTTTTAGTTATTTATACTAAAACTTGATCAATCATTTTCTATCTTACTGATAAATGAATATTACCTGTCTACATCTCTGGCAATCAATCTACTAAATCCAAAAGGCAAGTGCCAAACTTCATTTTGATCCTTAGTTCTTTGGTATGATTGCAAATTCAAACAAAATAACTATCAATAAAAACCAACTAATTTTCGGTGCAGCAGTCCTGATTGATTAGCAGGTTGAGAATCACGCACTTAGGTACGAAGTATATTTTGCATGTTTTTTTACATAGTAAGAAGAATTAAATTGTAAAGTGGCTGTGATGGCCAAGGTTAACTTCTCTTAGACACTACAGACTTGTGGGGAACTTGTCTTGCTGGTTTAAAAAAAAGAAAAACACATTATTACTTAAAAAAACAGGTACTTTGTTAAGCCTTGGTTATTAACTTTGTGGCTATTAGGTGTAATGCTTCTACTATGCATATCATAAGGGGACTCAGAAGAAGTTAATTCAAATAATAAAGCAGTGCAATGGGACCACAAATTTGTCATTAGCTAGGTTATAACAAAGAGGTTATACGATGCGTTTATTCTATCGATTCCGGTGCATATCGATTTTCAGAACTTCGATTAATAATAAACTGTTAATAGACATATCTATGCCATTTATTTTAATCATATTTAGTGAAGATACAATTAAATGCAAAACCAGGTACACACTAAGTAAAAATGGAATAAAACGCAACGAGAACAAAGCTCCAATTTCAACAAATGAAAACTGGCTTCTTGCAATTTGTTAGTTGTATTGTATTGTATTATTTTCATGACTTAATTAAGTAATCAGTTAACAAATAAACATTGGGCTGGCTTTTTCCACCAATATATTAGTAAATTGAGGCATTAGAAGCCAACAGTAACTGTGAGAATACCAATATGTTGGTTTCTTCTCAGCTTTTACAAACAATAGATGGTTAATATTCCAACAAAAACCACAAAATACAATAAATAAATGAGTACTGAGTTAATTCAGAAGATTGTTTGGAAACTACAGGGTGAGGCAAAAGGTATGAACCGGTTTTAAAGGGGTGTAAAACAAAAACAATTCAACTTACAGAAATTATGTTTATATTGTTTAATTCAGTACAGAATCTAGTTTTTTTACATTAAGTTTCGAAAGATGATATCACGTAGGTGGCGGCCGTCAGCCGCGATGTACTCTTGAAGGCGAATTCTGAAGTTTTCAACCTCTCTTCTGCACATTTCGATGGGTATTGCCATAACTTCCTCTCTGATTCTGTCCTTAGTGGCAGAATAAGGTGTGCAGTATCCCAATTTGGGATTATTGGTCCTTACTTTTTCGAGGATAATGGGCGAACCGTCACTGTCACCGCTGAGCGCTATGTGACAATGTTGGAAGAGTTATTTTTTAAACTGAGCTGGAAGAATTGAGTGAAGCAAGTAATCTGGGAGACATCTGGTTCCAACAGGACGGGGCTACATCCCACACTGCTAGGATTTCAATGGTCGAGATTGAGGCAAGTGTTCCCCCAGCGCCTTGTCTCTTTGAGGGGTGACGTGGAGTAGTGGCCTACGCGCTCACCAGATTTGAGCATTTGTGATTTTTTTTCTTTGGGGGTACATAAAGGAAAAAGTTTTTAAACATCGTCCACATACCCAGGAAGAACTTAAGGACAGAATCAGAGAGAAAGTTACGGCAATACCCATCGAAATGTGCAGAAGAGCGGTTGAAAACTTCAGAATTCGCCTTCAAGAGTTCATCGCGGCTGACGGCCGCCACCTACGTGATATCAACTTTCGAAACTTAATGTAAAAAACTAGATTCTGTACTGAATTAAACAATATAAACATAATTTCTGTAAGTTGAATTGTTTTTGTTTTACATCCCTTTAAAACCGGTTCATACTTTTTGCCCCACCGTGTATTTTTAAACAAAACTCTCTTGAGGGAGAGGCTTTGAAACATTTTGAAGACAGAAAAAACGGATCTAAGATTATATTGGAAAGTGTAAGTCATCCGCCTACTTTGCAGAATTTTTAGACGAAGTTTTTTGTTTAATGAAGTAACCAAAATATAGCACATGACACCGTCACATCTCTTGGGGCATGGCAGTTGCTAGTAGAAAAGATAAGACGCGAAGCTATCATTATACCAAAAAATGATAAAGTAGACAAGGCCAGAAAATGGTTTAAAATGCTTCAAAATTGTGTTTTTTAAAAAAAAAATATCTACCAGCATTGAAATAATGATTGAACTCCCTTCAATAACAGTCCATTAAGTTATTCAGATATAGTTCGCACTTCCTATCACAAGCAGCAGATTGACGATAGATATCCGGACAATGGTTATAGTATGTGAACAGAATGATCATTACTTTATAGTACCATGGTTTAGAGCGGTGACATTAATTCTGGAACTGTCGTCGTTATTGTTTAGTTGCCTATGTGATTGACATCTGACCAACACTTGGTATATACGATAATTGAGCGTCAATAGTTTAGTTTCATGAAATCTATGGCTAAATATTTCCTTTTTTTAAAGTTAAATTTTCAAATTGTGTAGCTCAAATTAAAACATTTTAGCTAAGAATCATAAAAAAGGTAAAAATAATAAGTTTATTCTTAAATTTAAGTCATTTTAAAAAAGTAGAAGCAAATATTAAATGCAAATCAAGGTTCTCTTTTTTGCAAAATAAAAAATGAATATATACAGTGGTGGACAAAAGATAGTTTAAAAGGTAAACCATACAAAGAACATCGTCATTCTAATAAAACGGAACAGTATTTTGAAACATAAATGAGTGTTTTTTAAATATCTGTATCTTACAAAATAATAAATAACATAAGATCAGAATATAAAGACATGGAAGTTAATACGAGGGTCGTTTGAAAAGTCCGTGCAAAAATAAAAACTACTTAATTTTTGGGGGGTAAACCTTTTTTATTTTTCAACATAGTCTCCTTTTAGGCTTATACACTTAGTCCAACGCTTCTCTAGTTTGTTGATCCCTTCCGAATAATAGGATTTGTCCAAGTCTGAAAAATAGCCATTCGTTTCTGCAATCACCTCCTCGTTTGAATAAAATCTTTTTCCCGTCAACCATTTCTTCATATTGGGGAACAAATAGTAGTCCGAGGGAGCCAAGTCTGGAGAATAGGGGGGATGTGAAACGAGTTGGAACCCTATTTCCATTAATTTTGCGACCACAACTGCTGAGGTGTGAGTGTGAGGTGTAGTGTTTAATCAACACACGAAATTCTTTTTCGTCCATTTTTTGAAAATCACTCGACTTCCTCGATTCAAACGAATGCCAAACACAAAGAAATAGACCGATCTGGCTGAAACTTGGTGTGTGTACTTCCAAGAGATGCTACTAACTAAACATAACCTCGATACGCGCTAGTAGTGCTATCTCTCTGACTTTACACGGACTTTTCAAACGACCCTCGAATTTGGTTACTTTATCCTGTACATACGCACTCAAAATCATCCGCATCTTGATCTTCTAAAAATAAAAAAAAAATCTTGTTTAGTGTCCGAGTCCCCTTCTCTTTCTCCTATTCAATATTATTTTCCACAAAAGACACTCGTTGCAAAAATAGTCAATAAGTAGAAAACTGTCTTTTAAATGATAATATGGTACTTTGTAACAGTTTTTGGTAAGAAAAACTTGAAAAATTTCAATACCCAAAGAATGACCATGAACCATCTCTGAACGTTTATGTCCGAGGTTGTCACCAAATATAACTAGGCAAACGCCATAAAATATTATGGCTGCCTCGTCTAACACTAGAAGTAGGTTTTTTATCCAACAATTTGGTTACTTTATCCTGTACATACGCACTCAAAATCATCCGCATCTTGATCTTCTAAAAATAAAAAAAAAAATCTTGTTTAGTGTTCGAATCCCCTTCTCTTTCTTCTATTCAATGTTATTCAACAAAAGACACTCGTTGCAAAAATAGTCAATAAGTAGAAAACTGTCTTTTAAATGATAATATGGTACTTTGTAACAGTTTTTGGTAAGAAAAACTTGAAAAATTTCAATACCCAAAGAATGACCATGAACCATCTCTGAACGTTTATGTCCGAGGTTGTCACCAAATATAACTAGGCAAACGCCATAAAATATTATGGCTGCCTCGTCTAACACTAGAAGTAGGTTTTTTATCCAACAATTTGGTTACTTTATCCTGTACATACGCACTCAAAATCATCCGCATCTTGATCTTCTAAAAATAAAATAAAAAAATCTTGTTTAGTGTTCGAATCCCCTTCTCTTTCTTCTATTCAATGTTATTCAACAAAAGACACTCGTTGCAAAAATAGTCAATAAGTAGAAAACTGTCTTTTAAATGATAATATGGTACTTTGTAACAGTTTTTGGTAAGAAAAACTTGAAAAATTTCAATACCCAAAGAATGACCATGAACCATCTCTGAACGTTTATGTCCGAGGTTGTCACCAACTATAACTAGGCAAACGCCATAAAATATTATGGCTGCCTCGTCTAACACTAGAAGTAGGTTTTTTATCAAACAATTTGGTTACTTTATCCTGTACATACGCACTCAAAATCATCCGCATCTTGATCTTCTAAAAATAAAAAAAAAAATCTTGTTTAGTGTCCGAATCCCCTTCTCTTTCTTCTATTCAATATTATTTTCAACAAAAGACACTCGTTGCAAAAATAGTCAATAAGTAGAAAACTGTCTTTTAAATGATAATATGGTACTTTGTAACAGTTTTTGGTAAGAAAAACTTGAAAAATTTCAATACCCAAAGAATAAGACCATCGGGCGCAACTAATCTGAGACAGATTACGCGGACGCTAAGTAACAACACATAACTCACGAGTAAATCACCGACAGGCTGTTTGGTTAGAAGAAGGTAAAAGAGGAAGCTACTGAGGGCCATGGCTCACTCAAAGAAATAACTGAGTTGCTATCAATAAGAAAATGGCCCTCTTCATCTCACAGATTAAATGCATCCGATGGAGGGTTAAATGCAATATTTTCTGTATCGCACAGTAGGCTTAATAGTGCATTTTTTTTTCAAAATAGAAGGCTGTTCAAATAGTAATTGGAAAGGACTTAACATCTCCCTTCATTTTAATCAAGTTAAACAATTAGAAATCGGAGAGTCTATTACTGCAAAAATAAATAACGTTAAGAGAAATTTAATTCGATTTCAGTCCAAAGCCGCAGGATTTTTTTAATAGACCTTGGGAATTAATTGCACTTTATTTACATGATACAGCATCAATTCTAATACAACTATTTATCTAATTTCCTTTAATGATTGGCGATTAGTGATGCATTCATTAAAGTAACTATTTAGCTGATATTTAAAAAGATGTACGTAGAAGAGGAAGGCATGGTGTTCAACAATCAATCGACTTTCTTTGACATATTATTACTAAATATGACTGTATATTTTAAAATATCATTATAACGAAATATGGACAAAAAGAAGACTCAATCGAAAATTCCGCTAGTTGATTTTATAACTAAACTTTTTTTCGAACACTTTTGATGATAGAAATAGATACCAAGTTTTACCCAAGAGATCATTAGATTCGCTTTCCAGATAAATGGCGTCAAAAACAGGAAATCTATTCACTACTATGATTCACTTCCACTTCACTGATTTCCGAAACTTTCATGTCAATTGAACAACAAAGACAGAAATGAACTTTGACATTAACAAATAATTTTTCGGTTCTTTAAAGCAAAAGTCAAAAAAGAGAAAGAGAGATATTGAATGGTAAAATAAAAAAAAAACGCCTATTTTAGGAAATTAAAGTACTTTTATTCAACCACGCAAACAACTGGTAAGCTTCTCGTTAAAATATAAAATCTAAAAATGGCTACTGTTCGGCAAATTCAAAGAGAAATCACTTGAAAAATTGCGCACTTAAATTTCAATTCATAGGAACTGAACAAAATCTTAAGAATATTCCTTATCTTTTCGCGACTCTTACAATTTCAATTGAAAACATTTCATTTTCTATATTTTCTTTGAATCTTCATCAGAATCTGGACTATAATTTATTTGTTAAAAAACTGATAAAAAGCATTGGTGAATTGGTATACTACAAACTAAGGAAATGAATAAGCTATTTTTCAAGTAAAAGAAGAAAATCAATCAATCAATCAAGCGAATCAATTAGGATCAAACATTTTCTTTGACAGAGTTAGTTGAGATTACAGCTAGCATTGATGAATCACTGCTTGCAATTATAGCGAAACAAATATGGAAATACTACATTGGTTTAAAGGACCAGCAACTTTTCGATCATCAAAAGAAAGCTTAAAATTTTATAGAGCTTTCAAAAAATATACCGGACTAACAAAGAAGTTACAAATAAAGTGGTAAATAAAATATAGGAAGGTAAAGTTTAGTAACCTTTTGTTTTCCCTAAACTTTGATCTCAAATATCTCGATTTATATTGTATAGAATCTCATGTAATACTGTGCAATTATAGGCTACAAATATCTCCACAATTGTGAGAAATATTATGGTTTTAGGTGCAATAGTAAAGGAAATATAGGAAGGTAAAGTTTAGTAACCTTTTGTTTTCCCTAAACTTTGATCTCAAATATCTCAATTTCTATTGTATAGAATCTCATGTAATACTGTGCAAATATAGGCTACAAATATCTCTACAATTGTGAGAAATATTATGGTTTTAGGTGCAATAGTAACGGAAATATAGGAAGGTAAAGTTTAGTAACCTTTTGTTTTCCCTAAACTTTGATCTCAAATATCTCAATTTCTAATGTATAGAATCTCATGTAATACTGTGCAATTATAGGCTACAAATATCTCTACAATTGTGAGAAATATTATGGTTTTAGGTGCAATAGTAAAGGAAATATAGGAAGGTAAAGTTTAGTAACCTTTTGTTTTCCCTAAACTTTGATCTCAAATATCTCAATTTCTATTGTATGGAATCTCATGTAATACTGTGCAATTATAGGCTACAAATATCTCTACAATTGTGAGAAATATTATGGTTTTAGGTGCAATAGTAACGGAAATATAGGAAGGTAAGGTTTAGTAACCTTTTGTTTTCCCTAAACTTAGATCTCAAATATCTCAATTTCTATTGTATAGAATCTCATGTAATACTGTGCAATTATAGGCTACAAATATCTCTACAATTGTGAGAAATATTATGGTTTTAGGTGCAATAGTAACGGAAATATAGGAAGGTAAAGTTTAGTAACCTTTTGTTTTCCCTAAACTTTGATCTCAAATATCTCGATTTCTATTGTATGGAATTTCATGTAGTACTGTTCAATTATAGGCCTGTTTTTTTTTTTAATTAAAAATATCAATGTAAAAAGCCCAGTGTATAAAATAAGCACTAAAAGATAACGAGGGAGAACTTAGTGAATCTAATTTTAGTTCAAACAAATAAAATAAAACAATTCCAGCGATCTACCAGAGGGCCTGCAACTAATTAGGTTGATGGGAATTACATGTACTAAAAAAGTTTTATATGAAATAGGTGGTGTGAAATATCTACTACATTGAATCAATTAAGCAATAGTTATTCTAATATGACATAGAAATAAAAATAAAACTATTAATTAAAGTTGGCATGACGTGTGAATAATTTTTATATCACACAATGTATACTCTTTCGTGAATGGTTAATTCTTAACCAATCTAAATTACCAGTTTGAGTCAAATCACCCAAGCATATAACTTTATATCAAACCTTAACAATACCCGATATGAATGGAATTAATTACTAACAGTATGTTTAGCATTTGCTATTAATTGCCTTTAATGCATAAATAATATCGATAATGTTGACGATTGTCGAAAAAATACAGAATACAGAAATTACGGTGGAACTTGATGTGGATTTACCTTTTTAAGATAAAATTAATTGATTACCATATCAGCTCAGGTTTGCATTAAATTTGCTAAAACCATTCCCCTAATTTTAAAATCGTAACACTTCCACCTATATTCCTTTTTTAATATTATTAACCTACCTTAATATTGTTGTATGCATGTGTACATAATGAATATAAAAGTATGTTACTCCTTAACAAAAACTTACAGTTTTAAAAGTTAAGTACAAGGGTTGATTTATACGCCAAAAGGTGCACCCCACATTTCATTCATACTTCTAGTAATTTTTTAGAATGTATTATATTGTCACAGACCCTTGTGCTGGGCCTTTTATCACCCATAAATATTTTTCTGTTAGAATAATAAAAGATGTATCTCATCATCATAGTTAGTATTAAAAAGGCACTTCATTTTAACTCTATTCCAAATTATTCTGGTGATTTATCTGTATTCTGGAATAATCATCACATTCACTCGCATATTAAGGAAGAAAAAGGGAAAGTTGGAGTTGGTCTTTGACTGTTATAATTTGAATTACGGAGTTAAAACGAAATTTCAGTCTTGAATTACACAAATTACGTAGTTAATAACAAATAAATAATACTTGTAAGTATAATTCATTCATTTGTAAACTTTAATTTAATGTAGATCATTAATTGAGTACTTGTTGCAAAGAAGTTTTATAACCAACTAATAATATGCATATCTATTTTATATTACATTATATAACATTGTGGGGAGAACACCTAGATTAACAATGTAATTGAAGAAAACTACATTAACATTTAGTTAATTAACATACTTTTATATTAATAATTAATCTAGCTTATTAATAAAAAAGTATGTTATATACATGTATATCCATCAACATCGTATCATTTTATTCCAAAAAGCCTATGATTAAGCGTAGTTTCCCTCTGGCATTTTTTACCTTTTAAAAAACTCTTTAAACTAAGTTAATCCTTCGATTTTATTCTACGTTATTCACATTAAAACAGTCTAACCTTGCAAAAAAACACTAAATAATTAACATTATTCAGTAGAATTAATATTTAAATTTATCACTTATTTTTTTAAAAAATGAATTAATTTTAGTAATTAATTGTGCTTTATTCTTTCAGCTTTTTGTACTATTATTTTCAATTGTTGTTATTGATTTTGTATTTTTATTTAAACTATTTTTATTTAATTCATAATAGTAATTATTACAGTGGCAGTTTCTTGTGGCATTCTTCTCATTATATTTTTGATAACAAGAATATTCACCGAAGGGAAGGGATTAGCTATGAGGTTAGCATACTGGACTCCCACGCGGAGGTCCCGGGTTCGAATCCAGCAGCTGACCCTTAGATTTTCTCTTCCTAGGAGCTTCTTACAGCTCACTGTCCGGTGATGGACAGTGTTGTCTGTAACGAGAGAACACTGTCCGGAGGCCGGCAGTGCACTGGAAAAAGCTCCGGGCGCTAATAACCTCAGCTGTTGATGCGCCAAAAAAAAAAATAATAATAATATTCACCCTTCTTAAGATAAAAGGGAAACATTTATAATTATAATCCATAAATTTAAAAAATTTCATGGAAACACACCAGTAAAGTGTTTGCATTAAAAAGAAACTTACTTACTTATTCTCGTCATCTATCTTGCATGTCGGAGGATTTACAAAAGAGGCGCCTATATGTCTCATTCTTTCATTTCCAAAGCCACTCGCTTAGCTTGGTTGATGGATGTAGTTCTTTTACTCAAATATTCTGTAACGTAATAAAAAAAAAATATTTAAAAGTTAACAATGAAAATTGTGCCAACATTCATACATCTTTTTCACACTGTTATTCTCAAATTTCAATTCTTCTTCGAAGTAAAACTTTGTTTACTAAATGTTAGTAACCTTCCATATCAAGCTGTTCCACTATAATTATCGTATATAGTTAGTACTTGAGAAAGAATAACTACTTCCTCAAACCAGACTTTACATAAATCCAGCTTTTACAACCCAAAACTTTAAATGTTCAATAAGTTCACAATTATCCATTAAATATACGAGGGTCGTTTGAAAAGTCCATGCAAAAATAAAAAGTACTTAATTTTTTGGGGTAAACCTTTTTTATTCTTCAACATAGTCTCCTTTTAGGCTTATACACTTCGTCCAACGCTGCTCTAGTTTGATGATCCCTTCCGAATAATAGGATTTGTCCAAGTCTGAAAAATAGCCATTCGTTTCTGCAATCACCTCCTCGTTTGAATAAAATCTTTTTCCCGCCAGCCATTTCTTCATATTGGGGAACAAATAGTAGTCCAAGGGAGCCAAGTCTGGAGAATAGGGGGGATGTGAAACGAGTTGGAACCCTATTTCCATTAATTTTGCGACCACAACTGCTGAGGTGTGAGCTGGTGCGTTGTCGTGATAGAAAAGGACTTTTTTGTGGGCCAATCGTGGGCGTTTTTCTTGCAGCTCGGTTTTCAAACGGTCCAATAACGATGAAAAATATGCACCTGTAATAGTTTTACCCTTTTCCAGATAGTCGATGAGGATTATTCCTTGCGAATCCCAAAAGACAGTCGCCATAATCTTTCCGGCCGAAGGAACGGTCTTCGCCTTTTTTTGGCGCAGATTCCCCCTTGGTAACCAATTGTTTAGATTGTTCTTTGGTCTCAGGAGTGTAGTGATGTATCCATGTTTCATCCACAGTGACGAAACGACGCTTAAAGTCATGCGGATTCTTCTGGAACAGCTGCAAACCGTCCTTGCAACACTTCACACAAAGAAATAGACCGATCTGGCTGAAACTTGGTGTGTGTTCTTCCAAGAGATGCTACTAACTAAACATAACCTCAATACGCGCCAGTAGTGCTATCTCTCTGACTTTGCACGGACTTTTCAAACGACCCTCGTATATGATCTTTTAATGAATATACAAGAGCAATAACTGTGGCTTGCAACAAGTATAATGGCACCATTGGGTGCCATTATCAAAACAATTTAAATGTTTATTTTGATTCTTATTAGAATTAAACATGGAATTAGAATCGTACAATATACTGGAATAAACTTTAGAGTTAACTCTTCATTCTTCTTCATAGAACTAAACTGTACATGCATTATCCCCCCCAAAAAAATCTTTCAAATAAAATTGATGTGACACTACGTGTAAATAGTGAGTGAACGACATCTGCAGGAAATCTTCTGAAGCATAAATAGCAACAAGAAATGAATAAATCGATTCAATAATAATAGCACTTCAGGGCAATCGTTTCTGGACCAAAAACAAAATGTCTTTAATCTATCTACGACTTTCCCATTTTTGAATTATGCGGTTTTAATGTGTCAGTTTCTAAAAGTAACTTTTCCTTATTCTGGATTACTTTAAACTAAATTTCCAGTTTTAAGAATAAAACAAAATTATAATAATAAATAAGAGTACAAAAAATTTATTTAATAAAAGTTAAATTATTGTATTTTTATTTAAAAGTTCTTTTAAATAAATAAAAAAAAAATCTTCAGAGACCCGAGGTTTTTATTACAGATTCTTTCTAGCCTTTTGAAATAGGATTGCGCATCAGGGGCGTGTACATGCATTAATTATTTACCGCCTAAGGCAAAGCTAAGAACTTTGTAGAGAAGTAAAACTGGTTCTTGATGACTGCAGTTACTATACTACCTGAGATGGTTTTTAGACTGGTTAAAAATTTATACCTATTTATGATGACAAGAGTTTCTCCTTTTTCTTGTAACGAGGTAAGGCTTTACATTTCCAAAAAACTTTTCCAAAAATGTGCCAACTGAAAGAAAGATACACAAAAAATAACAATGATGAAACATTCATACACAATTTCTCTTAATTGTACAGTTCTTACAATTCGTCTAATTTTCTTCAAATATTTCAATTATATCAATGGCAGAGACTCTTTTTATTAAAAATTCAAATGTAAATGATTTTTTTTAAATAAATATCTTCCTTACGAACTTAACATAAGTTGTGAGGGGAGGAAAAAAAGCAAAACGCAAATTCTCCGCTTTACAAAATTTCAAGGCAAAAACTACAAAATGTATTTTTCATTTAATAAGGGAAGATGGATGAAGACAGGCCTTTAAGTATAGCTTCTAGCCACCGAGATGGATTACTGGAGAAGGGCTGCACGAATATCAAAGCTTAAAAGAGGAAGAAACGAGGAAATAAGAAAGAAAATGGAACATTTCAAAAAAATCAATATAAAAAGAATGGAAGATGGTTGAATGGCTATGGAAATCTTGGACTGAGAAGCCGAAGAAAGAAGTAGATAGAGCAGAAAGTGGGATAGATGGCGCCACAGAAAATTTCAGTTGGAAGCTAAAATTGAAAGAAATATTTGGTTGTGGAAAACTTCAGTATTGAGAAACTGCTGAAAAATAAACAAATAATAATAATGAGCATGTGACACTAAGTCACAACAAACAAGAATTGCAGTTTCTTCAATAATTATTCAGAAAATGTCTCCTTAAATCTTCTTCTAAATGCACAATTATTTTTTTTACAAAGGAGTTCAATTTATCATTTTAAAAAAGTTACTCTGGAAAATCACATTAAAATATTTGGAGAATAAAGTATACTTTCTTCTACTTCTTCTGAATAATGTTAGGACTGTAAAGGTTCTGATTGGCCTCGGTTAGCATAATATTGCAAAGCAATAAGTATACACGGTTCTAGTATTAGTCAAATTACATAGAAGAAATAAATGTTAGATTTACAGGGTAATCCTTTACTTTCTGAAAAAGGTTATTATTAATTATTTACAAATGTTTTTATGAAAACTTTTATTTACCTAAAATGTTTTTAATTCTCTGTTTTCTTAGTATTAGATCAATAATTTAAAATTTTAATTTGTATTAACCACTCCGCCGACGGTCTTTGACCATGGCTGTGTCTTTATAATTTATTTTGTATACCCAGAAGTGTATTTTATTTTTATTTTAATAAATAAAGACTACATAATAAAAATAAATACATTTTGTAAAGGTTGCAACAATTAATATTATTTAAAACGTTTTCTTAGAAAAAAAAAATTGCTTGTGGAAAACTTCAGTATTGAGAAACTGCTAAAGTATAAACAAATAATAATAAGCATGTGACACTGAGTCACAACAAAAACCTTCGCAAGAATTGCAGTTTCTTCAATTAAATCGATATTAGTTTCTTCAATTAAATCGATATTAGTTTCTTCAATTAAATCGATATTAGTTTCTTCAATTAAATCGATATTAGTTTCTTCAATTAAATCGATATTAGTTTCTTCAATTAAATCGATATTAGTTTCTTCAATTAAATCGATATTAGTTTCTTCAATTAAATCGATATTAGTTTCTTCAATTAAATCGATATTAGTTTCTTCAATTAAATCGATATTAGTTTCTTCAATTAAATCGATATTAGTTTCTTCAATTATATTCTTCAGTGTTTTTTTTTAAAGGAGTTCTTAGGAATCAAGAGAATTACGGTAGACTTGAAAATAATTTCATGTTGAAAACGCTGGCTGCAGGCAGATATGGCTGCCCCACTGCTGTATATTCCCTTGAGCAGGTAGAAAGTAAAACCTTCTGTCTAAAATATAATCCCTAACACTTGTGTTTCTTTATTATTATTATTATTATTATTATTATTGCTGGTAAACCTTGGTAAAACTTTAAAAACCTATTTATAAATATAAGCAACTTACAGTGGTTTTGGGTTAGATTAAGTTGTGTATTTCATTTTAATTTTCGAAGAAAAGAAATGAAAGATGGAGATATTATTTGTTACTTAAGAGATTATATTCGTTTCTGATCATACAATTAACTGCATCCAGCTCTCAATAAGTATTTTCAAGAGTCAATAAGCAGTAACCTGGCAAGCTATCTTTTAAGACTAGTGTCCAACTTAAGTATACGATGTCTGTAAATTAAGTAATGAGACTGATTTTTTTAAATTTTTTGATTCAAAAAGAATTACAATTCTATATTGTCACCTTCAAAATAACTTCCTTCTGAAGCCACACAGCACTGGAGACGTTTCTTCCACTCCTCATAGCTGTGCTCGAACTCCGATACTGGAATAGCCTTCAGCTGGTCGGTTACAGCCGTTTGAATGTTTTCGACTGTACCCAAAATGAGTTCCCTTGAGGTGATTTTTCCAACTTTGGGAAGAGAAAAAAAAGTCACAAGGACTCACGTCAGAGCGAATAAGGAGGCTGAGGAGCCACTGGAATGTTTTTACTGGCCAAAAACTCTTGTTTATTGAAATTGCTGTGTGACAAGGAGCATTATCGTGATACAACACCCACTAGTTCGGTGGTTTGAGTCAAATTTAACTCTTCCCCGATCATTCTGACTGTCAGCCGACGATCTGAACGCACAAGATCCCGGATACGGTCGACATTTTCATCGGTTCTTGAAGATGAAAACCTTCCGCTTCGTGGTTCATCTTCAGTCGACTCTCTACCTTCTGAAAATGCCTTAAACTACCGAAAAACCTGGACTCTTGACAAAACACTATCTCCGTAAGCCAGCTGAAGTTTAGCAAGAGTTTCCGTTGCACTGTGCCCAAGCCTGAAGCAAAACAGTCGAAAAAACATTCAAACGGCTGTAACCGACCAGCTGAAGGCTATTCCAGTATCGGAGTTCGAGCACTGCTAAGAGGAGTGGAAGAAACGTCTCCAGCGCTGTGTGGCTACAGAAGGAAGTTATTTTGAAGGTGACAATATAGAATTGTAATTCTTTTTGAATACAAAAATCAGTCTCATTACTTAATTTACAGACCTCGTATGTTGTTAGGCTTTTATCATTAGATCTAACCGATATTTCAAAATTGGTTTTCTGTAGATACCGAAGCAGTATAGTAGACTTTCCTAGGGCGAGAATAGTCTAGGCTAGACAGAAAAAAAAGCCTAGGCTTTCAAACTAGTACGCCGAAGGTATGTCCTGACATAAGTAAAAGAAGAAAAAAAATAAGCTCTACTGTGGCTGTGTCATGGACACGGCCGTGTGTTGCACGTGAATACGGTAACGTAACGGGTTATATTTTTTATATAAAATATTTTTTTATGTATTTAGGATGAAATCAAGGAAAAAAATAATTACTGTGTTACAATATAACGTTATTGATTATAGGTCTGTGATACGAAAAGTACGACACAAATGGCATACAAGATACATCGAGATTTGTGGTAAACGTTAAATCAATATAGATATTACCTAACGTTGTTGGAGAAGTTTCAATATAAGACAAATTGAACTCGCTGAGCATGAAGTCAGGCAATGAGCGGTTTTGTGAGACATCAACATTAAAGTCTCCAACTATCATAATTGGTGTAGTAAGATCAGGCTCGTAATCGGGTATCATTTTAAAGAGGTTTTTGGAATATTTTAACAACGATCGTAACTTAAAGAGTTTAATTTCTGCTAACGCTGTGCCCGGATGGATATACACACACCCGAGTACGGATTTGAAGATGCCATTGGCCTTTTTCGTTTACTAGACAGACATCACCAGCTTTGGAGTCTTTCATTTCCAAATAAATTTCCGAAATGTCAATGTTAACTCTATTACAATCAGTGAAGCTATGCGATATATGGCGACTCCACCGGCTTTGCGACTTTTACCACTCGATTGTTCTTGAGAAGCCCTTTCCAACCGTGTACGATCTCTGTATTTGGTTTTAGCTTTTCGACGCGTAAAGGCCGACATTATATATTTTTGATAATATTTTTTTATTCTAACACCTTTATTTTAATCACTGTCACTATTTTACACTAATGTTTTATATATAATCGATAGATTGTGACGACAGCTGACGATTAAAACTTAAACGAACATCGTAGCTTCTCCGAGTCAAAAGTTGTACCATTTGCAAATCTCGATACGCAGCAAAATTATCTCAAAATGGCGGCGCTTCCCCCTCCACCGCGCGCGATGCGTCACAGTCCTCGCTTATCGTAATGAATTCTTTGATCCTTTAGCTATCCAGTGGTCTAATTTAATTTTGGATATAGACGATAGATTCGAAACTATAATGCCAAACTGTATCCCCCGATTTTGTTATTAGATTTTTTGGATTGCCACCATATGATTCAAATTTAAAGACGTATTCACGTCAAAATATTAACGAAAATTTCAAAAAGCAATTTTTTTCTGATAATTCTATGATTACCTACTTTTGTTTAGATATATTAAAAACAAAAAGCCGTTCGAATCAAGGTTATAAACTTTTCACGGCGATAACTGGCTTAAAACTTAATATTTAAACCCACTTGAAATAATTTTGGTGCAGAATAAGTCCTTCAAATTGAAATATAAGGTTCCTAATTTAACGGAGAGAACAATACCCAAAAAAAAGCCTTTTAAAGTTTGTAAATATCAGGGGTGAATTTTTTATTGCTTGAACTTTAAAATTCTCCTTTGAGATTTATACATTTGGCTTCAGTCCCCCATTTTCAGCTTCATTATTTTATTTTTATTTCAGCTATTATCGCAAACATCTGTACAGTGGATGGAAGAAAAAGAACTATCTTAATAATGTATTAATAAAATAGCTACTAAACTTTTTTGTTCATCTCTTTAAGTAATAATTCAAAATAAAATGATTATATCTACCACTTTTGTTCGGATAACTTTGTTATAAAGGGCAGGTGTTTGACCCTATTAATAAAAGGAGTAACCTGTTGCGCTATACACTATTTTCAGTCAGGGATTTGGTCTCTTGAAGTATTTTATATACTCTATAAAAATATATATATATTATTTCTATTTTTACTTTTATTTTATTCAATAAATCCAAAGTCAGAATATTTAGTCTTTATTAGAATCGGGAGTAGCTTGTAAATCCACTTGTGGACATAATATTTGTACTTACTTTTTTATAAAATAGATAGATTTGAACATCTCCTCCCACAAGTGGGTTTTAATCGAAGTGTTAAGGAGTGTAGTTATATGATAAATGCTTTTTATAATTCCAAACCAATTCTTCAACAGTGGCTACCATAAATATCATCATACTTAAGTAGCAAGTAATTGACATATGTGTGGACAGTTTTCTGATCGAATGAGCTATTAGAAATAATAAAAGTGTTGATATAGAGCTCAATAGTTAGCTGTTGCATTGATTTAATCAATGTAGACTAACCTAGTATGTAAAATGATATACAGGGTGACCAGAGTTATATGCTCCACCCACTTTTTTTTTTAACGGCGGGAAATTTCGAAAAAATAAAAAACACGTATTCAATCATTTTTAGTCTAGTTTATTTTCAGTGATTGACCCATTTTTTTAAACCCCTGTATCTCGAGATACAGCATCTAACTTTTGTTTTTCAAAAGGAACGTTATATTTTTTGTTGCATATTTTTATAGTATTTGAGCTCCTAAAAAAAACAAACAACTTTTTTGAAATCGGTTAGGTTTTTCAAAAGTTATGGTAATTTAAAATATGAAAAACAAATTTCAGTTCAATGTCAAAAATTACGTTACTTTTTTTTAAAGAATCTGTTCAAACTGGGCACAATCAACGGATAGGCAAGCGAAAAACTCTGGACTCCCAAGCTTTGCTTGTAGCAGCACTTATGGTGGCGAAGTCAAGATCATTCGACGTTTCAGATCATTGACTGAAGCCACAGGATTAAGGATACTGTACACTTTATTTTTTAGGTATCCCCACAAAAAAAAAAATAGTCCATTTGGGTTAAGTCCGAGGATCGAGGTGGCCATTGGATGGGACAATGAGTCCCTAAGCACTTTTCATGGAAATTTCTGTCGAGGTAACCTTGAACAACTTTCGCATTAGGTGCCGGGCAACCATCTTGTTGAAATGTACTTATCTAGCCGACGTTGTTGATGAACATCTTCAAGCGGAACTGGCAAAATGTCTCTTAAAAAAAAGTTAGATACCTTTCACCAGTTAAGTTCTCTCTGTAGAAGTATGGGCCGATTAGTTCGATTTCCTAAAACTCCACACCAAACGTTTTGTAGAAAAAACAACCTGAACGTCGAATAACTCTTAGCCTGCCTAGATCTTGACTTCGCCACCATAAGTCAGCACTTATACTTTGCCACCATAGCAGCCTATTTACAAGCAAAGCGTGGGAGTCCAGAGTTTTTGGCTTACCTATCCGTTGATTGTGCCCAGTTTGAACAGATTCTTGAAAAAAAAGTAACGTAATTTTAACAGTAAATTGAAATTTGTTTTTCATATTTTAAATTATCATAACTTTTGAAAAACTTAACCGATTTAAAACAACATTTTGTGTTTTTTGTTAGGAGCTCAAATACTATAAGAATATGCAAAAAAAAATATAACGTTCCATTTGAAAAAACAAAGTTTGATGCTGTATTTCGAGATACAGGGGTTTAAAAAAATGGGTCAATCACTGAAAATAAACTAGACTAAAAATGATTAAATACGTGTTTTTTATTTTTTCGAAATTTCCCGCCGTTAAAGAAAAAGTGGGTGGAGCATATAACTCTGGTCACCCTGTATAGCTAGCACGGAACAGTATACTGGAATTAAAACGTAGTAAAAAACAATTATAGGATAAACTGGTATGTTGCTAGTGTATTGAGTGAAACAAAACAATTTTTTAATGAACAGAGAAAATGCTTTCTATGAATGAACGTGCAACAGCCCAAGCCTTTAGGGTGCGCTCCGACTATAGGGGAACATGGACCAGTATATAAACATAACTATATGTGTATGTTGATCCAACTGTGGGTTATTTTCATTTAAAAAAAGAAACCGAATAAAAGAATGTAGTAGTGTACGAGAAGCGAGAGAAAGGCTAGTGAATGTACAGTGACCCTGAACTACCTCCAGGGTCGGCTAGCTGCAGGCCATCTCAGACACGTAAACAGAGTTAGCTTGATCGTTAGAAAGAGATACACACCTAGACAAACAGGAACAAAAAATAACTAGTTCCGTTAAACAAGGAACAGGTGCAGGCCTCTATCTCTTTTTCACCTTTTTTTAAATCACACAGCTCTTGTGGTAAACGTATTTGTTTCTTTTTTAAATATCTGTAAATAATACTATGAATATATCGTTTAATCCAATCTTTATGATACAATGTTTAAATTTTGTATTTACTTTTTACAAAATAGATTACATATTGAATTATATTTCTTGCCTTAGGCAACGTTTACGAGGGTCGTTTGAAAAGTCCGTGCAAAAATAAAAACTACTTAATTTTATGGGGCAAACCTTTTTTATTTTTCAACATAGTCTCCTTTTAGGCTTATACACTTCGTCCAACGCTGCTCTAGTTTGTTGATCTCTTCCGAATAATAGGATTTGTCCAAGTCTGAAAAATAGCCATTCGTTTCTGCAATCACCTCCTCGTTTGAATAAAATCTTTTTCCCGCCAGCCATTTCTTCATATTGGGGAACAAATAGTAGTCCGAGGGAGCCAAGTCTGGAGAATAGGGGGGATGTGAAACGAGTTGGCACCCTATTTCCATTAATTTTGCGACCACAACTGCTGAGGTGTGAGCTGGTGCGTTGTCGTGATGGTAAAGGACTTTTTTGTGGGCCAATCGTGGGCGTTTTTCTTGCAGCTCGGTTTTCAAACGGTCCAATAACGATGAATAATATGCACCTGTAATAGTTTTACCCTTTTCCAGATAGTCGATGAGGATTATTCTTTGCGAATCCCAAAAGACAGTCGCCATAATCTTTCCGGCCGAAGGAACGGTCTTCGCCTTTTTTGGCGCAGATTCCCCCTTGGTAACCCATTGTTTAGATTGTTCTTTGGTCTCAGGAGTGTAGTGATGTGTCCATGTTTCATCCACAGTGACGAAACGACGCTTAAAGTCCTGCGGATTCTTCTGGAACAGCTGCAAACCGTCCTTGCAACACTTCACACGATTTCGTTTTTGGTCAAGCGTGAGCAATCGCGGCACCCATCTTGCGGATAGCTTTGTCATGTCCAAATGTGGATGCAAAATATTATGTACCCGTTCATTCGAGATGCCCACAGCACTAGCAATCTCACGCACCTTCACTCTTCTGTCATCCATCACCATATCATGGATTTTATCAATGATTTCTGGAGTAGTAACCTCAACAGGGCGTCCAGAACGTTCAGCGTCACTTGTGCCCATATGGCCACCCCGAAAATTTTGAAACTACTTATAAACTGTTCTAATCGAAGGTGCAGAGTCACCATAATGTTTATCAAGCTTCTCTTTAGTCTGCCTCAGGCGTTTTGCCTTTCATAAAGTAGTGTTTAATCAACACACGAAATTCTTTTTCGTCCATTTTTTGAAAATCACTCGACTTCCTCGATTCAAACGAATGCCAAACACAAAGAAATAGACCGATCTGGCTGAAACTTGGTGTGTGTTCTTCCAAGAGATGCTACTAACTAAACATAACCTCGATACGCGCCAGTGGTGCTATCTCTCTGACTTTGCACGGACGTTTCAAACGACCCTCGTATAGAGGCACTGCAGCCTGAAACCTCCTTTTATATATATTTGTATAAAAAAAATTTAAATTGTAAATAAACTTTTCAAATTCAGAAAAGACTAATTTTTTGTTTTAATTTTTTTTTTTTTTCAAAGTTATTAAGTAAATAAGATTAGAAGACAGATATATAGGATGATGATAGAGTAGATCCAGTTAAATGAAAGTTAACATTTGTTATTTCTTCCGAGTTAATGTAACTAAGCAGTAAGACTAGAACAGTTTTGAAGATAGTACTACTATTAACTAAACCCATTAGATAGCCACTTTCACTTAGTGAAACGGAAACTGACTTGTTAATATATTTTATAGAAGAATCAAGATGTCAGTTTGAAGTAAACGTAACACACGTGCTGGAGAGATATTACTATTGCAACCGTTCGTACAGTAATTTATCTTGTCAGCCGCATGTACAGTCGTTTGGTAGCTCTATTTTATGTTTTCTTTTTTTTTTTATTTGGAAGTTACAAAACATTTCCCTTTTAGAGTTTCACTTTTAAAAATTATTTTTGCAGTATCATTATTTTTGAATAATTACAGAAAGTAAATCTAGGAAAATAATTTAGTATTATTATATTTGTTGTAGTTTACATTTATTTCATCAGGATCATCTATATTTGTCTTCATCATTTTATTTGATAACATTTTATAGTCAAAATTCTTTTGTTGACTTTATAAAAAAAAAAAATCGAACTCCATTGAATGTATGATTATAAATATGGAAAGTATGTGTCTATATCTTACTGAAATTACCATTAACTCATTTTTTTAAAAATTGGACTTATATCACTTTCAAAAATAACAGCTCAAATACAACAAATCTCAAGTCAAATGTTAGCTTTTGCGTTTTATAATATGTGACGTCCAGAACTTCTTTTGCTTTTTGATCAGAATTTTCTTCGCATTTCCCTTACTGGACTGAGCAGAATGTACGAGGGTCGTTTGAAAAGTCCGTGCAAAGTCAGAGAGATAGCACCACTGGCGCGTATCGAGGTTATGTTTAGTTAGTAGCATCTCTTGGAAGAACACACACCAAGTTTCAGCCAGATCGGTCTATTTCTTTGTGTTTGGCATTCGTTTGAATCGAGGAAGTCGAGTGATTTTCAAAAAATGGACGAAAAAGAATTTCGTGTGTTGATTAAACACTACTTTATGAAAGGCAAAACGCCTGAGGAGACTAAAGAGAAGCTTGATAAACATTATGGTGACTCTGCACCTTCGATTAGAACAGTTTATAAGTGGTTTCAAAATTTTCGGAGTGGCCATATGGGCTCAAGTGACGCTGAACATTCTGGACGCTCTGTTGAGGTTACTACTCCAGAAATCATTGATAAAATCCATGATATGGTGATGGATGACAGAAGAGTGAAGGTGCGTGAGATTGCTAGTGCTGTGGGCATCTCGAATGAACGGGTACATAATATTTTGCATCAACATTTGTACATGACAAAGCTATCCGCAAGATGGCTGCCGCGATTGCTCACGCTTGACCAAAAACGAAATCGTGTGAAGTGTTGCAAGGACGGTTTGCAGCTGTTACCAGAAGAATCCGCAGGACTTTAAGCGACGTTTCGTCACTGTGGATGAAACATGGATACATCACTACACTCCTGAGACCAAAGAACAATCTAAACAATGGGTTACCAAGGGGGAATCTGCGCCAAAAAAGGCGAAGACCGTTCCTTCGACCGGAAAGATTATGGCGACTGTCTTTTGGGATTCGCAAGGAATAATCCTCATCGACTATCTGGAAAAGGGTAAAACTATTACAGGTGCATATTATTCATCGTTATTGGACCGTTTGAAAACCGAGCTGCAAGAATAACGCCCACGATTGGCCCACAAAAAAGTCCTTTTCCATCACGACAACGCACCAGCTCACACCTCAGCAGTTGTGGTCGCAAAATTAATGGAAATAGGGTTCCAACTCGTTTCACATCCCCCCTATTCTCCAGACTTGGCTCCCTCGGACTACTATTTGTTCCCCAATATGAAGAAATGGCTGATGGGAAAAAGATTTTATTCAAACGAGGAGGTGATTGCAGAAACGAATGGCTATTTTTCAGACTTGGACAAATCCTATTATTCGGAAGGGATCAACAAACTAGAGCAGCGTTGGACGAAGTGTATAAGCCTAAAAGGAGACTATGTTGAAAAATAAAAAAGGTTTACCCCAAAAAATTAAGTAGTTTTTATTTTTGCACGGACTTTTCAAACGACCCTCGTACTCTCCACAACATATTAATATATACTCGTACATTGGTCGATATAAGTCGAACTTAGTACTAAGGCAAAAAACTTTAGTCTTTTCTAATTGTGTGGAAACTAATAGAAAAAGAAATAAGATTCTTACGCTGTACATCTAAGAAAGTTTAATTTTTAATTAAGCATAGAAGGAATCCGATTATGGACTATATTTCTTGGTTAAGAATTTATTCGGCAATCATTAATTTAGATTGATATGTTACTGTATAATAAAATGTCGTTGCCTAAGATAAAAAATTAAATTGGTGAATGGGCTTCGGTTGGCCATAAAGCAATATGGTGTCTTCACGAACGAATAATAATTTTTAAGTTGCTCAGGCGAGTGAATTTAGGTTAAAATTGTTTCTTATTAAAAAAGAAGTTGATTTCCCCGCTTAGCCCAAGTATTTGAGGATTACGCTAAAATTCTAGAATATCTAAGTTGATATCTTTTTATTTGTATTGTTATACTTAACAGGTTTGGGGATTCTAAAGATTTGAAACTATGGATAAAAATGCAGGTTGTTTTTAAAAGATTATTCTTTCTTCCTGCTGGAACCTAAGTAAGTAAGTGAGATATTTTTGTAACATATACCATTAGAGACTTCTGCTGAGTTTTTTGGAATTCTATTTCAAGTACCTCAAAAAAACAATTGTTGGTTTTTCACAATAAAGAATTCGAAAGTTTCTTGGGAATTTAAACAAAATTCTTCAAAATAACTGGACAAATTTTTTGGATTAAGTTAGCACTGGATCATTCATTTAGTTTCTAGTTTTCAGTGTTGTTTTCTGAATAAGATCTGACCATCATGAAGAGCTGGTTCACTGTCAGTATCCAGTTTATGCACTTGGTTTATCCAAGAATTAAGTACAGGGTTTATTAGGTCTTCAAAGGATTTACGATGTCTGTACAAAAATAAGTGAACTATTTCTTTTGAACATCCACTTCTGTAGTACCTCAAGACTTAAAAAACAAAAATTTAATAATGGCGTTAAATACTTATTTAATTTTATAGTCGAAAGCTCAACTGTAGTAGAGATTAGTTTCCTTTATTTTCATCCGATCAGTCCAAACCGAATATTTTAATACCACCAGTTTGCCTGCAATGATTAAGAATGGTTCCAATGTCTGGAACTAGTTGCTTTAATTATAGGGTATGTTTTGAAAAATATTGCAAATAATTAATAAATTGAATAAATTAAATAATAGAATTAATAGATATTTTCAAAAAGTTATTTTTGAAAAATTTTACTAATAATATTTTGTTACAATTGATACAAATTTTCAGTAGCATGTTATTCGATATTATTTGAAATCGATTAATTTTTACCCCTTTTTTCTACAATTTACTACATTTTTCTCAGTTTTATCTTATTTAAAGTTATAATAAAAACATTTTTTTAATAAAACCAATTAAAACTTCTTACTTTGATCCTTTCATTCGTAAAATTGCAGCTCTTTTAAAGGTTGTTTTCAATAATTTGCTTTATTATTAAAAATTCTTTAGATTAAAACTGTTTAATAAAGATGGATTCCTCTTTTTCCTTGAGCTAACAATGTAAAAAAACAGTTTTAATATTGCTTGGCATTAAAAATAACTTTTAATTGTGATTAACCAATTATAGATAATCATAATAAAAATAAAGAAAAATGCAACTGAATACTGTTATTGTCACTCTGAAATAAGTGTTACAATAAAGTAATCAATTAAATATAGAAATGTTTTGCAGCAACATTCTTCCATATTAGCAAAGGAAGGTAATTTAGCTGTGCGGTTAACGTATTGGACTCCCACGCGAAAGTCCCGGGTTCGAATCCAGCTGCTGACCCCTTAGATTTTTTCTTCATAGGAGATCTTCTTACAGCTTACTGTCCAGTGATTGGGCAGTGTTGTCTTTGAGAGACTGAAAAAAAAGGCTGCGGGCGCCATATCCTCGTGATGTTGAGGCGCCCTTAAATCATAATAAATAAATATTATATGGACCGTTTATTTTGAATGAAAGTGATGTAAGTCCATTTTCTCTCATTTCGAGAAAATTAAAGGTTAACATAACTGTTAATTATAAAATTTAGACAAATTATATGAAGTCTGGCAATGTTTCTACCGTTTTATCAATATGTAATTTGGTTATATAAATTTGTGTTAGGCGTATTTTACTAAACTGATGTATACTTACGGGCTGCAAATGGACTTACACCACATTCAAAATTAGACAATTGTAAAAATCGTTTAATTTCAATTTTGAAAAATCAAATAATATACACTGCTCCACAAAAAAAGTGGCGCACTTTAAAAATGCGTTATTTTTTTTTCTCTGTAACTTTTTTGTTCTACATTTTATTTCAGTTAGCAAATATAAGAAGTATAAAGTTACGGGAGGGCTAAAATAAAATAAAAAATGATCCAAAAGAAATGAAAACCTTTAATTTAACAAAAAAGTACTTCTCGGCAAAAAATGAGTTTAGAAAAAAAATGTATTTCTTCCGATTCAAAAAAGAGAAAAAGAGTTTTAGTGACGTGTATTGCTCGCATTACTGCATCCAATCTCCTCGGCATACTCCTTATTAAATTTCTCACGAAATCTTGTGTTAATTCCTGCCATATCTCCACCAGAGCACCTCGCAACTCTTCTAAGCTCCTGGGAGGATTATTTCTCCATCTTAATCGCCTACCCAGCTCATCCCAAAGATGTTCAATTGGATTTAAATCCGGGCTGCGTGCTGGCCACCTCAAAACACGAATGCTAGTGTCCTGTAGATATTGAACAACACAGGCGGCAGTGTGTGTGTGGTCGGGCATTATCTCGCATAAAAATAAAATTCTCCCCAATAAATAGTGCATAGGGTATCACATATTGCTGCAAAATTTCCCTCACATACAAATCTGCATTCAAGATTGCCCTGTTGAACATGTGGAGCTCAGTCTTAGCCTCCATAGAAATCCCAGCCATCACCAGCACTGAACCACCTCCGAATGGTAGTCTACCAGAAATATTGCACGGAGCGTAGCGCTCCCCAGGCCTTCGGTAAACTGGGTAAACCCATCAGGTGCGTAGAGAGCAAAACGGGACTCGTCTGAAGTGAGAAAGTTTCTCCAATCGTTCTCAGACCTGTTGCGGTGTTCCCTAGCGAACTCTAGACGGGCTCTCCGATGGTCTACGGTGAGCAATGGTCCCGTGGCTTGCTTCCTAGAGCGTGAATTCATTTCAGCAAACCTTCTTCATACGGTTTCGGCACTGAGTGAAACTCCACGAACAGTAAGCAGTGTTTGAGCTGTTTCAGAAGCAGTTGATGTACGATTTCTTAGAGTGTGAATTCTGATAAATCGGTCATCTAGTGCTTCTGTGGCTCTTGGTCGACCCGAACCTTGTCTGCGAGTGCAGAGGCCTGTCTCCTGGTAACAATGGATGGCTCTACGGACGGTGGTCTCAGGCAACCCTAACGTTCGAGCTGCGTACCGCTGACTCCGTCTATCCTCAACTAATGCAATAATACGGGCCACTTGCTCTGCTGTAATTGAGAGTTTGCAATGCTTTCAGCTTGAAAAAAGTCGAAACGCAACTGTAGAGGTCAATAAATTTATTTACTGTTGAGGTGAAGTTCATGTTGTTGTTTACACAAAAAGACCGAAGGGGATTAAACGAGGCATTGCTTCTCTATTTACAAGAAACTTTGGACCTTGATTCGATTAATTGTTCCCTGACAGTTTATGAAAATAATTAAAACTAATAATCTTTCCCCAAAATGTGATAAAACAAAAAATAAACGCTTTTTTCAAAGTGCGCCACTTTTTTTGTGGAGCAGTTTATATTTTCAAATAATAATATACTAATATATAATAATAAAATATTTCATTTTAATAAATAATAATATACTTCATATTAATCCAATTTTGTTGACAAAATTTAATAATAATGACACGAAATAAAATAGAAGCAGTAATTTTACTTTTAAACGCTAATTACATTGTTAAAATTACAAGATATTGATAGCATTTACTTATGCTCTGCATGTGGCAGTGTTTCGAAATATGCATGATGCACCGGAGATATATAAGGTAATAACTGCTTGATGTCTTTATATTTTTCATAAGTAATAGGCCTTGCATCTTGGAACAAAGACGCCATGGCGATTTTCTCAAATTTTAGCGGTCTTCCAGGATATGTAGGTAACAAATTTATAGTTTAAAAATTCTTTGTCCTTCATCGATGTTTTATATAAAATAGTATAAGGTGCACTTTTGAGAAACCTCATCCAACATGTTTGCAACCAGTTTACCTGTTCTCCATTAGTGTTTTTTTCTTATCGGTTTTTTAAATCACATTTTGAAGATAAACTCTTGACACGTAACATGACACTAAATATAAAACAAATGTAAAATAACAGGCTACTGATCGGCAACCATCTGCTAAGCCGCCTATCTCTGTCAAGTGGACTTACACCATACTTACTTTCATAATCGATGATTATGCGACTTCATTTACCGACCAATTTTAAATCCTACAAAACATGGGAATTTTTCAAGAAATTAAACACGGACTAGTTATACATAAAAAAATTACATAAAATTAAGCATGAATTACGTGATATCTCATTTTTTTTTTTTTTTTTTTTTTTTTTAATGGACTTATACCACTTTCAAAATAAACGGTCCATATTAACAGTATGGAAATTTAGATACTTAATCATTATAATAATTATTAAATGCTGATTTATTATTATTGCCACAAAAGTAAATAAAAAACGGAACACCATTGGCTGATTGTCAAGAGTATTTACGCTCTGATTATTTTGAATACTTGCCTAACTTTATAACCAAAACAAATGTAAACTATCAATAAGTCCTCCGACAAGAAAATAGTATAAACAAACTGATATCCACCTCCAAATACATTCAACTACTTTTTCTAAGATACTTTTTTTTAACCGTAACAAAAGTTGGATATAAAAGAATGTTTTTGTAAACACAAATTATTCAATAACAACTTTTTTGTTGATGTTCTATTCATTGTTAAAAGAAAATTCAGGAAATAAAAACTGTGCGACTTACGAGAGAAAAGCAAGTTAAAATAATCTAACCTTTTCATTAAAAAAAAAAATTTTTTTGCTGTTCATTCACCAAAACTGTCCAATCCAGCAATAAAGAAATTATTATTATTTTTTTTAAAAACTTTTATTGAAATTTTCGACTGCAACGGTTGTTGCAACAAGCAAATGTGGTGTAATATTATGTCTTGATTATTAATGAAGATTGGCCGCTCATTTTCTGATTGAATGTAAATTCTTCAGTAGTTTCAGAACAAAGTACATTGGTCTTATTTTGCCTTATAATTATTGTCTTTTAGACCGGTTAGATCTCCTCTTAAATTGTGTAAGTGAAAAACAATTAAAATCTGTTGCTGTGTTCACAAAAAATTGCATAATAATAAAAGAAGAACTCCAACGTTGGCTATAATTCTGCTCGACATACTGTATATACGAGGGTCGTTTGAAAAGTCCGTGCAAAAATAAAAACTACTTAATTTTTTGGGGTAAACCTTTTTTATTTTTCAACATAGTCTCCTTTTAGACTATGTTCACATACACTTCGTCCAACGCTGCTCTAGTTTGTTGATCCCTTCCGAATAATAGGATTTGTCCAAGTCTGAAAAATAGCCATTCGTTTCTGCAATCACCTCCTCGTTTGAATAAAATCTTTTTCCCGCCAGCCATTTCTTCATATTGGGGAACAAATAGTAGTCCGAGGGAGCCAAGTCTATTTACCCTTAGTTTTACCCTTTTCCAGATAGTCGATGAGGATTATTCCTTGCGAATCCCAAAAGACAGTCGCCATAAACTTTCCGGCCGAAGGAACGGTCTTCGCCTTTTTTGGCGCAGATTGAAATTCATTTAAATCATATTATTACCATGCAGTTTCATAAAATCTATTTTACCATTTTCAAGAGAAAAATAATGGCGGAGAACATCTCAGAAGGAAGAAATGTATTGACTAATTTTGGCCGAAACTAATTTATCCAAATCTGATATTATTCCGAAGCAGAATTCCTTTAATTTGTATGCACTAAGAGAACACACATATTTACTGTATAATATAGATTGTAGGCTCATATGAGAGACTTATAAATTGTTCAGTACATAACAAGGTCGCAACATGCAGGTAAACTGAAACTATTGAATTACATTTTTTTCTGAAAACTGATTTTTAAATGCGGTTCTAGATAAGTTATGACATTTAGCCTACGTTTCAGTATAATTTGCGATTTCACCACTAATGAAAATAAAAATTTCAAGGCAAGGAGAAAATTCCACCTTTTTGTAGCGAAAAATGTCCTCTTTTCCCACCCTACTCCAAAGCTCCAGCCGTGGCCAATTCTGTCATCCGGCTGTGAACCACCGAATACAGTGAAACTTTTAAAGATCATTAACCACTAAATCTAGCAATTCAATAAGGTCGGCTATCCTTCCTTTGTTTGTCCGCAAAATTACCAAAAAGAAAATCAAGCAATTTCCCATCTAATGCGAGATTGATGACTTTACAGTAATCAGTTAAGATATGTGCCGTTTATATTTTGAAAGTGGGGCAAGTCCATTTTTTGTTATTTCGAGATATTTAAGGTTTTTGCGTTTCAATAAATTTAAAAATATTGGTAAATATTAATAGACATATTTTTTTGTATTTTGTGGTGTTAGATAATGTAAGTTTATAATCCAATAGTGTTTATAGTGCTGACTAAGAAAAATAAAGGTTTTATTATAACTAAATGGACTTGCCTCACTTTCAAAATTAATGAATTATTGTAATCGTTGATTTAAATGGATAATATTTCAGTCGTATCAGTCTTTTTTTAACAATAAAAACAAAATACTAATCAATAGTTCAACTATTCTTCTTCTTTTGAATCATTTTGGTCCGAATTGCCTTCGTATTCAGAATTCTGATTCCAAGATTCTTCTTTTATTACCGATTGTCATCGGGTCTTATTTCTACAAACATAATAAAATTACTTGCAAATGAGGATTTTATTGAAATGGCGTTATTACCCAGAAAAGTATTTTTATTTTATTTTGGTTACCTACCAAATTCACTTTCAGATGCATCAGAGTTATAATTACCGTTGTAATCGGTTTCAGCCATTTTTTCTTTTTATAAAATAAACCACAATCCGTCATTAATTTTCAAATAATGAAACTTCTTTTCGTACACCGAGCACAAAACAACACAACTTACTTGATAGCCGATAATATAAGTCGAATGTTATACAATTTACAGTTTTTCAGAGCCAATAGTACTAAAATTTCCCGATGTTGGTGTTATTATCGAAACACAAAATTAAGATGAACTTATTATTATTAAATAATAATAAATTTTATGAAATATTGTACAATCACCAATTACCAATATCAAAGATAGATAGATAAAAACACCCTACATTATTCAGACATGATGTTAAAACCATCACATTTGCTTCACCATACAGCAACCGGAGTTAAATTTTGCTGTACAGTTAAATAATTTCAACTTAAGATGGACTTGCGCCATTTTCAAACTAAACATATTTACAATATTGTTAAGAGCTAAAACTTCCATCTCCCAAATATTAGGATTCTGAATTTTTTTTACTCTAAATTGTTTACAGATAAAAAGATCATACTAAGTTTTATCTATAATTACCATTATCTTCATTTTTTTCAAAAATGGACTTGCCCCACTTTCAAAATAAACGGCTCATATCAGGATTATTTTTTTTTCTTGGTTAATCAACATCCCCTGGTAAAATAAGCCCTTTAAAGCCTCCCTGTACTGTCTTGAGGTGACACTTTAGATCACCTAATGGTTGCCCTAACCTGAGTATCAATTTTCCTATGAAGGAGTGACAAAATGCAAAAGCTTTTATGTTTAATGAAATATTGGAATGTCTAAGAAAATCTTGACAGCCATTTTCAGATTTGCATAAATATCCCTTTAAATTGACGGATTTTTTTAAAACTTCTTTTTGTTTTAAAAAACGAGCATTTACGGTGAGAAGTCAAATTCGAAAATTTGACGCAATCACAGTACTACCTTCTAAGTTTTTCGAGAAAGTAAAAAAAAACATTCCCACTGACATATTTTCAAAAAAAACATATGCAGGATCCAAAGCTCTAGTGCTTACACTCAATTCCAGTACCTATGATATTTCAGTACTGCTGAAATATTTTGTTCAATCATTTATAAGAGAAAATATATAATGGTATACAGGTAAAAGAGAGAATGGATTAGAGAAAGATCTGCAGCTGACAGCTAGCGGTGACTGCTATTCAAGACTTGGAATTTATACAGTGGTATTGCTACATACACCACAATACTTCGGGAATTTTCAAAATAAAGAATTATTAGAGTAAAAATGTGATTTAAACATTTGTAACTATTGTTACTAAATATATAGGAGGGTCGTTTGAAAAGTCCGTGCAAAGTCAGAGAGGTAGCACCACTGGCGCGTATCGAGGTTATGTTTAGTTAGTAGCATCTCTTGGAAGAACAAACACCAAGTTTCAGCCAGATCGGTCTATTTCTTTGTGTTTGGCATTCGTTTGAATCGAGGAAGTCGAGTGATTTTCAAAAAATGGACGAAAAAGAATTTCGTGTGTTGAAACTTTATGAAAGGCAAAACGCCTCAGGAGACTAAAGAGAAGCTTGATAAACATTATGGTGACTCTGCACCTTCGATTAGAACAGTTTATAAGTGGTTTCAAAATTTTCGGAGTGGCCATATGGGCACAAGTGACGCTGAACGTTCTGGACGCCTTGATGAGGTTACTACTCCAGAAATCATTGATAAAATCCATGATATGGTGATGGATGACAGAAGAGTGAAGGTGCGTGAGATTGCTAGTGCTGTGGGCATCTCGAATGAACGGGTACATAATATTTTGCATCAATATTTGGACATGACAAAGCTATCCGCAAGATGGGTGCCGCGATTGCTCACGCTTGACCAAAAACGAAATCGTGTGAAGTGTTGCAAGGACGGTTTGCAGCTGTACCAGAAGAATCCGCAGGACTTTAAGCGTCGTTTCGTTACTGTGGATGAAACATTGATACATCACTACACTCCTGAGACCAAAGAACAATCTAAACAATGTGTTACCAAGGGGGAATCTGCGCCAAAAAAGGCGAAGACCGTTCCTTCGGCCGGAAAGATTATGGCGACTGTCTTTTGGGATTCGCAAGGAATAATCCTCATCGACTATCTGGAAAAGGGTAAAACTATTACAGGTGCATATTATTCATCGTTATTGGACCGTTTGAAAACCGAGCTGCAAGAAAAACGCCCACAAAAAGTCTTTTCCCATCACGACAACGCACCAGCTCACACCTCAGCAGTTGTGGTCGCAAAATTAATGGAAATAGGGTTCCAACTCGTTTCACATCCCGCCTATTCTCCAGACTTGGCTCCCTCAGACTACTATTTGTTCCCCAATATGAAGAAATGGCTGGCGGGAAAAAGATTTTATTCAAACGAGGAGGTGATTGCAGAAACGAATGGCTATTTTTCAGACTTGGAGAAATCCTATTATTCGGAAGGGATCAACAAACTAGAGCAGCGTTGGACGAAGTGTATAAGTCTAAAAGGAGACTATGTTGAAAAATAAAAAAGGTTTACCCCAAAAAATTAAGTAGTTTTTATTTTTGCTCGGACTTTTCAAACGACCCTCGTATATGAGAGATGAAAAGACCTCTGCCATCTCCCATTGCATGATAAATAAAAAGATCGGAGTTCATGCCTGAACAAAAGTCCACATACAGAATTGATAAATGCAATATTATAATAATACTTACTAGTTAGGGTAAATCTTAATATTTACAAATTTATTAGTTATAGTTGAAACGCGAACATAGGCGGATCTGAGTTAGTTAAGAATTTATTATTATTTAAAATGGTTCACCAAAGAAAGGAAATTCCTGTGACAGAACGCAGATTAATAGTTAAATTAAATAATCAAGGATTTTCATATCGTAACATTACAAACATTATTCAAAAAAGCCATGCGAGATATCCTTTCCGACCGAGATTAAAGACAAATTTTCAGAATGTATGCAGACTTTTGTTCGGCAATGTAGGTTATCCATTAATAAAATAAATACATTGAACTACTGAGATTTAAAGCAGTTCTGCAAGAACAGGAGAGTTCTGGAAGATCTGTGACTTGGCTAAATTTTAGTTGCCATTTTAGCACTTCAAAAAAAAGTACGGTCATATATTCGTAAACAAAGTCATATTGTAGTTAAATCTCAGAATATGAGAAAGTTAAATTTAAATATTTTTTTTCAGACCCATAAGGAAAGGGTTGAGATTGCTCCACTAAAAAAAAAGGTTCAAAAGCCGCCTCTGTATTTAACATCAATAAAGAAAGCAAAGAGGAAACATGTTTCATAGATAACTGGACACTGATTCTTCTCTTTATGTCTACGAGACATTAATTAAAGATAACTTCGGTGAAAGTTAATGTATAAATTAGATAAAACTGGTTTTTTTATAGAGGAAAATTATTTTTCAGTCTAATGAAATCTGATAAATTATAAGTTACATAAATATTATTTTAATTATTTATAATTATCACAACATGTTTCAAAAATTTTAGGTTACTTTTTTCTGGATTAAAATAAATAAGCGAAAATGATTTTTAAATAAGTACTACCTATTTTAAATAATAAGTAAATAAGTATAGAATAAACAACTAAGAGAGATACTTTTAAAGGACTATCAACCATTCTAAATGGTATTTTTTTGGTGAGGAGGAAGTTCATTATATTATGCATAGTAGCAAGGATGTAAGAAAGACTGTGAAGTTGTACGTTTTGAGCACCCGTGCATACACATTGGCACGATTTAAAGTCAAGATATTCAGCTAGTATCGTGAGAACAATTCATTCATAAAATACATTGATGAATATATTGTTATTCATTTCTTATTCATAGTCATCATTGAAAGGTAAACACCACCAACAATTGTTATTTTTTGTATTATAATTGTTAATTAATTTCATTTACAATTTGATTTTAAAGTGTTTTACAAAAAATAAATTACACATTAATAACGTTGGAAGAAAGTTATTTATTTTTAGTTTCTTTTTACTAAATGTATATGGAATGAGGAATAACTGCTAGTCTTTCAAGTAAATAAGGGTCGAGAAGTGTTAACATTATAGTGCACCAGAAAGTATCGCCCAAAATTGATGAAATCAACCTAAAATCAAAATTCATTCAATTAAGAGATTCTCCTGTATATATGACCCCATCATACTTTAGCAAAAATAATATGAAAGTGATAGGTCTATGAATGGTTACAAAATAAGGTACTACTTAAAAAAAAAAATAATACAGGGTAGGGCAAAAGGTATGAACCGGTTTTAAAGGGATGTAAAACAAAAACAACTCAACTTACAGAAATTATGTTTATATTGTTTAATTCAGTAGAGAATCTAGTTTTTTACATTAAGTTTGAAAGATGATATCACGTAGGTGGCGGCCGTCAGCCGCGATGCACTCTTGAAGGCGAATTCTGAAGTTTTCAACCTCTCTTCTGCACATTTCGATGGGTATTGCCGTAACTTCCTCTCTGATTCTGTCCTTAAGTTCTTCCTGGGTATGTGGACGATGTTTAAAAACTTTTTCCTTTATGTACCGCCAAAGAAAAAAAAATCACAAATGCTCAAATCTGGTGAGCGCGCAGGCCACTCCACGTCACCCCTCAAAGAGACGAGGCGCTGGACGAACACTTTCCTCAATCTCGGCCATTGAAATCCTAGCAGTGTCGTCCTGTTGGAACCAGATGTCTCCCAGATTAGTTGCTTCACTCAATTCTTCCAGCTCAGGTTAAAAAAAAACTCTTCCAACATTGTCACATAGCGCTCAGCGGTGACAGTGACGGTTCGCCCATTATCCTCGAAAAAGAAAGGACCAATAATCCCAAATTGGGATACTGCACACCATACAGTCACTTTAGGGGAGTGAAGTGGCCTCTAGTGAATTTCCCAGAGAGGAAGTTATGGCAATACTCATCATCGAAATGTGCAGAAGAGAGGTTGAAAAGTTCAGAATTCGCCATCAAGAGTGCATCGCGGCTGACGGCAGCCACCTACGTGATATCATCTTTCAAACTTAATGTAAAAAAACTAGATTCTGTACTGAATTAAACAATATAAACATAATTTCTGTAAGTTGAATTGTTTCTGTTTTACATCCCTTTAAAACCGGTTCATACCTTTTGCCTCACCCTGTATAACCGTTTTTTTCGGAAAATTCTAAAAATTAAAATTTTACTTGGTAAAATTGCACTTTTGGTTAACTGATTTTGTTTTTTTAAATTTCAAAATTTTCAGCTAGCTTTAAAATGTTACTTGATTTCAGTAGGCGAAGCAGACGGTGAACTGTAACTTGTTCTTAATGACTGTTTCCCGGGAATGCTCCCCAAAAATTAATTTGGTTATTAAGGACATAAACATCTGTTATCAGCTTACGAGCCCAGTTTAGTGCACTACCGGACCTCTGAACCTCTGTTCTCTTGTTCTGACAATTAACGGACAGTGAGCTGTAAAGAGGTAGGAAACATCTAAAAGGATGTTTCCTTACCACTGCGCAATCCCTTCGCTAAACTAATAAATGTTATGGGGAAAATACAGAAAAGATAGAATTGAAGATATTTAGAAAGGTAAGTAGAATACAATGTTAAAAGGGATTCCTTAAGCTAGTCATTTTCGGCATCAACTACTTGACCAAGATTTGGTCTCTCAAAATAGAAAGCAATACACTGAGAATACCTCTGACCCCAAAACTCTTAGCCACTCTAATACATTATATTTTTACTGAATTTTAAAATAAAACATATTTCATTAATCAATTGCATTAGTATGACTATTGCAGTAAACAATTTTCCCCCTTGAACATTTATTATGTGCTTCATACTTATTGTTTAAAATCATATAAATAATAATTACATGATTAATCAAGCTATTTTACCTTGATAAAGCAAGAAATGTTGTACAACTAGTCCACGCCTTTTTTGCTTCTGGAATTATTTTGCTGCATTTCATTTTTTAATGATATACAGCATAGGAAAGCTAGTTTTATTAAAAGTTGCTCTATATTTAATAAAATAACTCGAAACTAACTTTATATGGAAGGTAATACAATGGATAGTTATATTTTATTTACTTTCTTATTCTCCATATTATATTTAATAAATCATATATTAGAGTCCAATTTAATAAGAGAATAAAAAAAAAAAGTCTGAGCTACTATACATATAGTTGTCAATTAAATGGACTCCTGTTCAGTGAAGTTTGATTGTCATTGAAGGTTACAATAGCTACTATTGTTATTTTCTATGGCTCATTATAGTGTACCCAAACATGAAATAGTATAGTGCGAAAACAACAGACGTTGAATTTATATGGAACAGTGGCGTTCCACTAATTACTATGTAATGGGAAAATTGTGCAGTTGTACAATTTACTATCTAGTTCCTATATTCTAATGTTATTCATGATTCTCTGTCGTTCTTTAAAACTTGTTCTTCAGTAAATATACAGATTTCACTTTTTCTTCATGCTGAGTAAATGATTATAACGCCAGATAACTCTTGTTATAATACGAATTATTAAACTTGATAACAAAGACGGATAGCGTTGTTCGTAACAAACGTTTTATTAGTAGTCTTTTTAGAATTGAAGAAAATATTTAGTAGTTTTTACTGTTCTTTTTCACCATATTGAGTAACGATAATGCTTTACTGAAGTTGTTTTTAGCAAAGTTTATAATTGAAATTCTTTCTATGACCAAGCGCAATTCAAAAATTACAGACAATTGTTCCAAAATTGTCTCATTAGAAGAGTTTCGAAAAGAGATGAAAGGCTTCCACGCTATACTCATCTTCCCTCACACTCGAGGAACGATTATTTATTGAGCTTTAAAATTAGCAATCTCATACTCGAGCTTATCGGTACCATCATTGGTAAAAAAACTGGGTGGATGAGGTGCATCTAAAGGTAGTATTTCTTAGAAATAAGAGGGAAGAATTTCTGATTGGCTGTCAAAATAAAGCATTCCTCTATCACTTTTGTGCAACTACTTTAATGAAAAATCTATTGTTTTAATGTAGATCTGAACTTTTTCAGCAGCTGGCCTGAAATGAAAGTGGTTCTCTTTATCAAGATGGTTTCCAAGCTGACTTACAATTCCAAAATATCATAAAATTAATAGAAAACTAATAGTGTTGATTTTGTCCACAGAAAAAAACATTAAGAAATCAAGTGAACATCATTCTAGCTAGTGGAATTCACTGCTTATGTAGTACAGGACTCAATAATGAGGAACTTGATTTACCCACAACTTTAAGAAATAATGGAGGATCCAGTACCAGAAATGAGAGAAAAGAAATTATGAAGTCAAAGGAGTGGGTCCGAAAATAGGAACCACAAATTTAAAAACAAGAAAATAGCTCAATGCTCATGGGCCTTCTCCACGGAGAGGCTTGCATTCGGAAGATAAGCAGCCAGAAGCATCTGCACAGCAAATAGATTGATGTATAAATTGCTTAAAGCATATTTATTAAACCAATATTGGATCTTTAGGATGTAGGAAAAAGAATAATGATCAATGATGTAAGAAGTGTAAAATAATAAATCTTCACATGAACATTAGCCTACACTAGATTCATTTCTATTTTTCAAAGCTTAATGAAACATCCACCAACAATTTGAAGTTATCCAAAACTGATTATCTGTGAATTTCTAACAATGACAAAAAATAAAAAGGAATTACAATAATCTCAAAGAAAAAGAAAAGATTGAAAATGTGTTAGGTACATAATGCTGGATAAGGTAGTTTTTTTAATTATTGAAGCACGAATGTTTTTATTGTTTCTGATAAACTTCAGATATGCATAGAAAAAAATTTGAAACCAAATAATAAAATAAAAAGTGTGTTACAATGTCACTAACAATAACAACAAGATGGATGTAGCCATCGATATTAAGAAAAAAATGATCCCTGAATTTTAATTCTTTTATATTATTAAAAGTATTAAGTTTTATTTAAAAGATGTACATACATTAAAATCTGCAAATATTTTAAAGATATTAGTAGATAAAAAACAGCGAAATCGTGGCAGAATTTGGAAGCTTTTTTTGTAAAAAAAAAAAAAGTGAACTCTCTCCAACTCAGAATTTAAAGTATGTTGAGAAGCATGAATAGTAAATATCAATGCGTAAGAAAACTAGCTTTAAAAAAACATTCGGAATGAATGATAGCTCTGTAGGAAGCAGTTATTCGTTACACTTTCTCTAGAAAACACAACACAGTCTGTACGAGGCCAGTGTTAACCATCTACATTATAAATGCCGGACACTAATAGTTGAAGTTATGGTTTTTCAACAGTTGAAATTTAATTCGGTCCAATTCTTGAATTGATTCATGTTATTTTCTTTTGGTAAATAGAATAACAATTGTTCCTTTATAAAATGTTTTTCATCCTCAAATATGTGATTTTGTTAAGGCAGAAATTAATCTTTTGCTTATCTTGTTAGAGATTAAATTGAATTTCTAGTTCCCGAAAACGGTTCTTATTGTATGAGTAAAACCTATGTTCCTAGACCTAGAACATGTCTTACACATTTGCGAGAATTCGAGTACATTTTACTTGAAACAACAAGTTACATTAGCGAGAAATACATACTTGTGGTTTACCTTCGTTGGTATGAGCAGCACAGTACGAAAAATTCAAGGAAAATGGTAGAACCCATTCTTCTGATAACATGATCATTACTAAATATCTAATAATAGCATAGTCAAATTTTGAAATAAAATTTTCACAAGAGATAAACAGAAATCTGTATCTGTACTTCTGCATTTAATTTTGGCGATGGCAAAAAGGTTTTTCCTGCTATTTGGCTGATACATCTACGATAGGTTCGCTAAACTCTCATACAGGTTTATAAATATCATAACTTATTAATATGCTCCTATAAACTTTATGAATTTGCTTAGTCATACTTTAATAATTCACTTATTCAAACTTTAATAATCTGCTCACTCAAACTATTTATATTAATTCGCTTACTTGAACTATATTAATTTCAATATATCTTCGTCGTTCTATATGTTCCAGTTGATATACTTTATTTTGGAAAACTGATTTTAGGGAAATGATATGATTTAGTAAGTGGTAGGTTACGCTCTAAGATAAAATTCCGAATTAATGTGTGTACATTATAATTACAAATGTGTGATAATGTTACATGGAATTAAATATTTTGAAATTCAGTGTTTGAAAATTGGTAAGGTGTAAAGAATATCGTATGGGCCAGTGGGTTCAATATTACAAATTTTACACTTCCATTGTTCTAATAGATACAATTCTTTCAAAGCTGCACTAATTTTAACAGGTCTGATGACAATTTCAATTTAAAAAACATTAATAATGTGGTAACCGTTTGTTAGTTCCACCTACAATTCTTTCACAACATCGATTTCTCTGTATTTAATTGTGTTAACTGAATTAAAAGCTTATCTCCTGTGTGTTTAACTATTAAGCATGTAAAAAGTTATCTGTCTACTTTCTCTTTTTAGAATCAGAATTACTGTTGTCATCGTGTCCAATTGTAGAAATTCTTCCAGCAGAAATGTGAGGTTTGAGGTCTACAGTAAATAGGAAAAAAACTTTTAGTAACTATAGTGTTTGTATTGAGTTTAGGGTAAATTAACTCTAGGAAAAATCAAAGCGACTCAATGTTTCTGTTTGAAATCCTAAAAGTCCGATTTACTTACATGTACGTCTATTAATTTTTGTTATTTAACATTTTTTAAAGAATAAATTTATTTTTGTGGATAGTGGAATGCTTGGCTTACCACTAATATGCGTTTTTGGTGAAACCGCAACCACATTGAGCCTTATCAAAGTGGATAAATTTATATCGCATATAATTGCCATTAATTGATTTTAATAATGATTGATTGAGCGCCCACTATATATCTTCTAGCCGACGCTAATATTTATTATTACTTAGATTTTACTTGATATTTGTTAGGTTACATCTCCTTCTCAGACATTCCTGGCTCTGGCGGAGCTGTGGCTTCACGCAACGGAATCATTTTATTAAAGTTGAAATTATTAAGTATTGTAATTAATTTTCTTTCATTACAAATTTAAAGTTTAAAACAATTTAATTATCTCAATAAAATCAAAGTGGTGCCTTGTTAGCTTTCCTATCAGATTTTGTATCATTATTTCAATTTATTTTAAATTGTTTTACGAATCAGGACGAATAGGAACCATAGTATACGAGAAAATATTTTCTGAAATGTGATATTCTATTGCTCAGCAATAATAAATTTTTATAGCACTTATAATACAAAGCCAACCTATTCCAGTCTAGGCATTCAGAACAAGCTGCGTATTTAAGTAATTATTAAAATGTTTTGCACGCCCATATTCGCCAACGCAAAAGTAGAATCACTCATCATTTTTAGTTTAACTTACTGCGCATTTAAAATATAATGAATGGCAAATTTTAAAAATAATAAATGATTCTCTACATATTTTAGATTCCAATTTCTTCGTATCTAAAAATTAATTTAAAACTACTCATTCGTCCATTGCAATGAAACATTGACAACTACAATTCATTTGTGGGGTATGTAGTAAGTTTCTGTTTGCAAGTAAAAACTGCAATAAACTCTGCAATGTAATGTAATTCCAATTTGGATTAGGAAATTAATTGCTCATTGTGTATTTATATTTGTATTTGGATTAGACAGATTACTTGATATATACCTGTCTATTAGACTAAGTCTATGCTAATCTTAAAATTTGGATTCTCAAGAGAGATTTGTATCTCCTCGAACAGTCTAGTGGCGTATAGAGCACTATTATTATCTAGTCTTCACCTTGAAATTGATATTGGAATGTTGACAATGAATGCAGAAAGTGAATCAAGGATGTTCTAATACTATCTGCGTTCCAAATCAAATGGTATTTCGAAAAATAAAGAAGTGCTGAGATTAGCCATACTTTGCGCTTCTTTTCTCCTTCATGACTTTAAAGGTGATAATAACACCATTTTCTACCAAATTATTGAAGGTGGATAACCAATGGTTAGTGATTCAACCAATAGTTTGTAACGATAGGATTCTGTTCAAAGTCAGGCATAACACTAAAATTTACTGGGCGCTAAAGGCCTCAGAATAAATTATTTTTTACAAAAAATCTGTTATGAAAGTGAAAAATATTTCATTTATAAAGTAAATTATTACATATAAAATACGAATCAATGATAAAGGCACGACATTAAAACTGTTAAAATACGATAAATATAACCATTTCAAATATGCTTCAAAATATGTGCATACTAAACATTCGAACGGTTTAAATTAGTAATTACTTAATTAATGCACTTGCATTAATTATAAACATAAAATTCTTATTAAGAACGTTTAACATATTCCAACAGCCAATGTAATAATTTACCTTCGAAAGTAATAGTTCATATTAAACAAGCGTGTAAACTGTAAAACTAATTCAATGTGCTAAATGAGAAAAATAAATACTTAAGTTATCCATCCGCAACTCCTATCTTTAAAACCTCCACGTGTCTACCTCTAAGGTACAGAAGAAATTATAAACTTGAATACTGGTGAGGCAATAAAGGTGCTTACTTGAAATGGACATCATTCATTGGATTTTATGCAATCGTATTTTGGATGCACACTGCATAGCGTAGGGTTTCATTACATTTAGTAGTAACTTACTTGAATTGCCCAGTTATCCAGCCAAGCTACCAGTATTCTTGGTTAAGCATGATGAAAGATTCCAAGATATTCCTTTTCTGTTTTTATTTCTAGTTATTTTGGTATGTTAGAAACTGGTTTATTCCAGAAGAATGTGTAAAGACATTCTTTTTAAAGACATACAGTGACTCCCATTAATATTGGGACAGTACATACAGAAGTTAAAAATTGACGAAAATTAAAAGTGGCACCTATTTATTCAAATTTTTATAAATTCATTTCATTTTATAATTACTATTAATTAAATAAAAACTATTTAAATAAGTAAATAAAAATGTTTTGGTAGATTAAAAAATATATATATAATAATAAGTGCAAATTCTACCTCTCATAAATATTGGGACACTATTATAATTTATAGTTTGTCCAAGGTTTTGCCCGAATATTTATACAATTTGTAAATATTTACCTTAAGCATATATTCAATATGAAATTAATAATTAAATTAGTTTATATAAATCAAGCCAGGTGTAACATGTCGCGCAAAAATACAAATACAACGATTGAACAAAGAAAAATTGTAATTTCTTTGCACAAAGACAATAAAAAGTGTTAGAGAGACAGAAAAACTGATCGGACCTAAAACATCTACTGCGTGGAACATCATTCAGCGTAACCAAAAAGAAAAAGAATTGTTTCAACCCCACAAAAAGGCCGTCCTCAACTGCTCTCTGAGAGAGAGCAGCGTTATATATTAAAAGAATTAGAAAAGATCACCGACTTAGTGCTCCAAAACTTCTATGTGAAATTTTTGACATGTTCAGAGAGCAAAAAAGGAGCAGAAACTGTTCGGAGAGTGCTAAGAAAACTCGACTATCATGGTAGAGTAGCCTGGAAGAATCCTTTTGTCAGTAAGATAAATCGTGCTAAGAGAGTGAAATTTGCCGAAAAATATTTTAATGAAAATAGTGAATTTTGGAATGATATACTCTAGCGATGAATCAAAATTTAATGTTTTTCAGTCAGATGGAAGGGTTATGGTCTGGAGGAAAGCGAATGCTGAACTCGAAAAGAAGAATTTACAGCCAACTTTAAAGGGTTTTAAAGCTGTACCACCGGGTGGAGGTGGGTCAGTTATGGTTTGGGGCTAGAGGTCCGCATCAGGATTTGGAGAATTAATGTTTGTTGATGGAGTGATGGACAAAATGGTTTATAGTAATATATTTAAAAATAATTTGAAAAAAATGCCCAAAAATTGGGTATTTTAGGGTCTTTTAAATTCTACCAAGAGAACGACCCCAAACCTACGGCTTGGGTGATACGCCGGTGACTGTTATATAATTGCCCAAAAGTATTCCAAACCTCTCCGCAGTCTCCAGGTCTTAATCCCATTGAACATTTATAGCAATATTTAGCTAGTGCTTTAAGTAAACGAGTAATATCTAACAAAAATGAATTAAAACGATGTTTCCTGGAAGAATGGGAAAAAAACACCACCTGAATTAACCAAAAACTTGTTTCACCTATGCCTGATCGTTAGAGGGCTGTTTTAAGTCAAAAAGCAATTATTAAATTATTACCAACCAATTATTAAATAGTAGGAGATTTTAAATATTGAACATTTAAACTCTAGCACTTCTGGTGTCCCAATATTTTTGAGAGCCTTATTTTACACTTTTTCAAAAAGTGCTACCTAACAGTTTGGAATTTCATCGATTTATACTTATATATAATTTCCACAGATGTTGCTAATGTAATTTAAAAAAAAAGAAGAAAATCCCAAACTTTTGTATGTTGTTTTCATTTTCCTTTTAAATCATTTTGTAATAGGTGTCCCAATATTAATGGGAGTCACTGTATTTCCATTATCTAAACATGTACTTGAATAATTTAGACATTATTAAATACAAATACAACTGATCAGGGTTTCTAAGTTAAATTTTGAATAAAAGAAATTAATTTAACAACACATTAATATATTTTACATTATTTTTTTTTTTATATATACAAAAAATTATATCATGATGAGAAAACAGAAGATACAACCATCACGATCATTCAATTTTGCATAAATATCACATATTTTTAAAAGTTTATCAACACAAATATTACCAATTCCTTACTGTACATAAAAACGATGTAAACAATAACTATTCACTACCTTTACAGCAACGGTAATAAAAAAAAAAAGCGAAAACAATATCAACCCACTGTAAAGAAGAAACAAGCCAATTTAAGTAATTTTCACAATCAATTCAAAACTTCTTGCTTGGATTTGTGGTGCTAGTAATGGATGAAGACTATTGTGATTTTTGGGAAATTTCTATTAAAACTTAATCGAAGAATTTTTTTGTATAAAAAACAAAAAAAAAAACCAAAAATCTCAAAAATATGTGGTGGTGCTGTTGGTTCACTAGTACTTTTCAATACATTATAAGTAAGTATCTCAGTATTATTTCCATAATGTCAGAAATGATATTCCTTCTTTTTCAAAATAGTTTTTGGAAGCTTTACTCGGTTTCTCGAATATTTATCGTCTCAATGATGCTTTGCATCAAAAATTAAGAACAGTATATGAAAATTTATTACTTCACAGAAATAAACATCAATAATTAAATGTTCACCAAATTTTAAGTAACTTACTAATCTGGTTTTCAATAATTATTATGTCCACTTTCAAATGGACCTCTTTGATAAAGGGCAATCATTCCAATATTTTGTCATAACTCTTTCTATAAACACAATATTTCCTGAAAAAAGGTCACATTAGGCTGAGAAATATTTATCGGATCAACTTCACGTTACAATTATTTTTTTCAATTGAAGATTTAGTGGCATTATAAGAAAATTGAACTTCAATTGTAATAAAATCCAGGTTACATCACCATATATTATCTTTTGGCCAAAATTATTCATTGATCGGTAAAAAAACCTTTTCCTTCGAAACTGTGGCCATTGTATAAATCTTTGAAATTGAATTCTGAAAACAAAACACTGAAAATTTTTTAGTGAAATGGTGATTAAGTGAATGCAGATAAGAAATATTTCAATGTATTTAAAATGTGCACTTTTGAAGGACACATCAGTACTTAAACACTGAAATACTTGATCTGAATCAAGTTTGTTCGTTTTTTGTTTTTTTTTGAAAAATTATAACCATAACTGTTTAAAACTGAAACCGTTAAAACTCTTCCTCTGTCCTTATGATTAACTATTAAGTAATAATTGCCATTAGCCTTCACTAATTAATTAGTTCGGTAATGTGGCATTGAATAAGTTTGCATTACATTAGTTTGTGGTGGCACTGATGGCATTTGATTACCTGATGTGGAAGAAGGAATTGTGGCACCCCAGCCACTGTTCATAGTCGCACCTGGTCCTGTCATTTGCATATTTCCCATTCTATAACCCTGGCAACCAGTGTAGCCACCATAAGGCCCGTAACCTGTATAACTCTGTAAATATGGTTGTTGCATATGGGAAGCAGTATAACTATGTGGATACCAATATCCAACGTTTCCATACATGTATGGCCACTGAGCTGTGGGGCTAGCCACTTGATGATTAGGACTGGTGGGTTGATTATTAGAATTATTAAGATCAGTGGATTCCTTTCCCCAAAAACATTTGACTACTTGTCCATTAATTTCAGTGTTATGAACATTTTCTATAGCATGTGTCGCAGCGTCCTTCGTCGTGAATTTAATGAAAGCGTATCCTTTATCCTTAAAGCAACGAATATCTTGAATTGTACCATACTGCGAGAAAACCTTATTCATTAGCTCCTCAGATATTCCATTAACTAATCCACCACAATACACTGTGCAATTTGTTGGACTTGATTGAGAATAAACCTCATCAAAAGTTGATGCTTTAGAGTTCTGTTTTCCTCTAACATCCCTTGGAGGAGGTGGTTTTCTTGTTGACCAATTAGTTCTTATACTTCTACTTCCCAACCATTGGCCATTCATTGATAAAATAGCATTTTCTGCTTCTGCTTTTTTAACAAACGATACAAAAGCATAACCTTTTGATTTCAATGTCTGAGGGTCTCTGACTATTCTACAATTAGATATTTCCCCAAAAGGGGCAAATGCTTCTTTTAACGTCTGCGTTTCAATTTCTGGACTAAGATCCCCAACAAAAATATGGTGGTGATTACTAGTATCCAATTTTGGCTGGTTTCCAGGAGAAGTAGCCCAATTTACTTTCATTTCTTTTTCCAAAAAGACTCTTTTATTCATTGCTGCTAATGCAGTAGCAGCTGCCTGATGGTTTGAAAAATCAAGAAATGCGTATGGGTCATTACCTGGTTCTCGTATAACTTTACACCCTTTAACTGTTCCAATTTGTGAAAATAAAGCACAAAGAAGTTCCTCGGACACTGAATGATCCAAATTTCCAACGTACAAGGTAGTAGGATTACTTTCGTCACTCATTTTAATAGAAAAAAATGTTACAATATAAAAACACTCTACTATTCTTAACGAAATAATTTACAGAAAAAACAACTGTCTTGAACCTCACCATGTAGCAGTCATGACAAATGCCAACTGAATAAAATGATTTAAATATTCAGCAAGACTAAAAGATATTTAAAAATCATTTCAGAAAAAGCATTTTGCGAATTACACATTTAAAATATTCCAATACTTTTTGACTGAAATAAATGATTCAAGATACACCTTGTTGTTGTTATATTTAAATGTATATAACCTATATAACATAACCTATTGAAAGCTACCTCTTTAAGAACAAGAACTGAGTGGGCGTAATTATGTATTTGTAAAATGTTTTATTTTTTCGGGTCGAAATTTTATACAATGTATTAATTCATATTAAGCGTTAAAAATAAATGATTCCACGTTGTTGGTTAATTGTAAAATTGTGTTGGAAAAGTAATTATCTGAATTCTCAACTTGGTAAGTAGAATAAGAATATTGGAATCATGGTTAGAAATTTCAGCATTCGCTTTTTGTTATAAACTAAGTGAATATTTAATATTCGTTGAATATAAATGTCTCACATGGAATGACATTTGTAAAACTGTTATATCCGTTAATTATTATTTATCCTGTTTTCCAGTATTTATAATAAAGCGTTTTCAATGTTACTCAATGGCTGCTTATAATTCATTAAATTTTCCAGAATTTGCTTGCCTTTATAAATTTTTTGTTCTTCTTACTTTTCAGTAATTCGTTGATTATTAATCAACCAATCTACCAATTTTTAAAATAAGATTATTTAGAACAAGTATAATTTTTATTGTTATTAATGCTGGCACTCCAGATAAATAAAATTTGAATAACACGTAATTTTGAAATACATTGAGTCTTTAGTGAATGATAGATTGTAAAAATTAAATTAATTGTAACTATAATTTATTTTAAAATATTTTAATAATATATGGATTGTTTTATGGTCATACTTATTTGAAAATTACAAAAAATGTAAAACTAAAATGAATTATTTTTAATGCAGAATTTTCTAAATTGCATATAAGAATACCTCATACTCTACTGAAGGAACTTTTCAAGGTAAACCAGAGCCTCAGGAGCTTTGCAGCAGGTGATTCATAAATACAACGTTTTATTTCATTATCTGAGAAGGTATGTTTTGCTGTTCTTTAAGGAGAAATATAATTCAAAAAATTTCAAAAATTTAACGCAAATTATTAGCAATGATAATGTATTACTTCTCAAATCTCAAGGATTAAAAACCTCTGAATTAATTCGATAAAGATTTATTAAATTACAAAATAGAATAAAGATACTAAAAGTCCTCGAGAAAAATGGGCTTTAGTAACTCGGGGAAAAAAAGAAAGTGAACGAAAGCACACAGATAGAACCTTCGGTTATCTTGTGTGGTAGCCAACAAATGCTCAAAGGAGAGATGGTTATTTGGTAAAGGAGAAAGCAGATGAAAGAGGATGAAGTACCATTGTACTTAATACTCGACCGAGAGGTCATTGATAAAAAAGATAGGAACTTGTTTTTATTTGTGTCTGCTTGTAAATGGTAAAAGTAGCTTCAAACTTTTTTTCCATTTCTCTTTATAAAGTTTTTTTTTTTATGAAAAATGGCCATTTTTCTTTTTCTCCCTTTTATTTATATTCCAGCATTTAAATTGATATTTTTTTTTTTTACTTTAGTGTGAAACAAATCTTTAAAACTTGTGTGGAGGTTATACATATAGGCGCTGCAGCCTGAAACCTCCTTTCTATAATTTGTATTAATATTCTACTTTAAACTGTAAGTAAACTTTTTCAATTTCAATTCAAAACTTGTGTTCAATAAATTTTTTCAAATTTATACGTTTTTTTTACATTTAATGGTAAAGTAAGTGAATAAAGCCACAAAATCTTTACTTTTGAGATGATCTTTTTTTTTTAATTAAATGCTTTAGATTTTCCTAATAATAGTCTTCAACTGTCGCCAAATATTTTTCAATCTTGTATATAATCACTGTGAGACCATTAAAATAGTTATAATAATCATTCTGTCCTTGATGGATTGATGTTGGTGTAGGAGATCGAAATCCTTACTTGCTCATTCTATTTCTAAAATAATATTAATAATAATAATGAAAATCATTCTCTGCGATAATTACCAAGACTGCCCTCTTAGAAAACAATCAATTCGGTTGTAAAAGGACCGTTGTAGAGAGGTATTGGTAGAAGAATACCTTAGGAAACCAAAGGTTTGTTTTAGTCCTTAGGGATTTGCCCACAAATGCCACTTGCATCTAATACTATCAATGTTACAAGATGTCAGAATTGATACCAGAAAACTTAGATGTCAGTTTATCTGAAAATTATATTAGATATGGGTTTAAGATAGAATTAGAAACTTCTAACCTTCTTAGAAAAGTTAGGCTTCATATTTGGTTTAGGAAACTTACAAAACATATTTCAATAATTTAAAATTATTTTCAAAAATAATTTGGCGTTTATTTTTGCTACAATCAGCGCGTTGGCGCTATAAGTAACAGTGATAACAGTAATAATAAATAACACAAGTATACAAATGGAGAAGTTACCCAGTGGTAACTAAAACATTAGACTGTTAGTCACTCTCTTGACTAGAGAGGAGATCACGAGGCCACTGTCTTTTAAGGCGTCTTGTCCGGGTTCTAGAAGAAAGATTTTGAGCTAGAGGATTTATTTGAGATTGCAGGCTGAAGTGGAGTTTCCTGTATGTTGTTTTAGCAACTTCGGTGATAAGAAGGATGTTAAGGTCAGTGTGTATAGTCCAGGTTGGGAGATATAAAATGGAGCGTTTACAATAGTTCGAAGTATTTTAGATTGAAGAGATTGAATCTTTTGGAGATTAGAGCGTTTGGTTGAACCCCACAGCTCTATTCCATACGCCCAGATGGGTTTCAAAATAGAAGTATAAATTAGTCTTTTGTTGTCAAAAGAGAGTTTTGAGCTTTCGTTTAAAAGTCTTTTAAGTAGTCGATAGCGTCTGTTTAGTTCTGTTCTTTCTAGTCTAGTGTGGAGGTTCCAAGAAAGTCTTCGGTCTAAGTAAAGCCCAAGGTAGCCGGGCAACGTTCACTACTGGTAGAGGTGTTAGGTTATAGAAGACTGGAGGAAGAGAAATGCGACGAAGAGTGAAGGTGATGTTTTGAGACTTGGTTTCATTAAGCTTAATAGCCCATCTCTTGAACCACTGTTCTAATGAGGAGAGATGTGACTTTAGATTTTTGTGAGCAAGTACAGGATCATGGCTGGTGGACAGTAAGTAAATTGGTTTAAGATTTATTTTGTAGATCCCGCATTTATAGAGCTCGTCCATCAATTCTGGAATATCTTTAACCCATAGTCTCTTTTCTTTGCTTCACTTGATCATAAATTAAAAAATGCTGTTTCTAGGATGTAGGAACAATATTTATTTATACAAATCAATGTTTATTTTTCTCTTTACTCTTTATCTAAAAAGCTTTTATGGCTCACTACATGAGTAGCTAAAAAATTAATTACTTTCTTGTCACATGATTCTGCTAGAATTTTATGAAATAACTAGACTTTAATTGTGATAGCCTGTAGAGTAAGTAAATCACATTTCATTCCAGTTAATATTTCTCTAGTGTCATCATTGTTGCCACAATAGAAAAAAAAAAAAAGATTTAACCGCGAGGTAGTTAAAAGGTTACCTGTTATATAATATATGCAACAATCATCTAATCAGGAGTTTCCATATGCTTTGAACAGACAGAGGAACTAATAGAGGTGAGGTGGCTTTTCATTATTTTTTAAAGATCTAAATGTGCAATAAGTTATTTAATATCTGCGGTTAATAAAATGCCTTTTCTGTAAAGCACTAAAAATTATTTCGCTTTAGCTTAAACTTATTATATTTTTAAAGTATTTATGTATCTAATATTAAATGGAATGCCTTCCAGCTAAATAGCATATTGCAGTAATATTGAAAATATGTAGTATATTATTTTTATATTACTTTTCAACCTTGTTTAAAGAAATTACCTTTTTTCAAATTGCATTTTGCATCTTAAAGGGAAACTTAATAGCTTTCCTCACGTTCAAAAGTGTGAAGAAAATTACTTTTACCTCCGTGAAATTAGCATTTTTATTCAAATAAATGAATATAAAACCATTCAGATAAAAACTACAAAGTGGATTACAATGATGAATATCAAAGCCGGAGATAGAAATAACCACTATCTCACAATGCATTTATAGACTTTCAAAATTTATTACAGTACTTACGTATTTAATGATTTTAAATGTCTTAAACTAATCATAGATAGAATTTTGTGGCGACTGCTATCTTTCTAAACCTAATTTTTACTTGGTTATACCTTGTTATCCGCTTAAGTTAGCAATGCAAAAAAAAGTGCATTTTTTAGAAGTTTTGTGAACTATTATCGAGATGAAGTAATCCATCTTTTCAGTATAATTAAAATATTTCTTCCTTCAAATTGAAAAAAAAAATACAACCTGTACAATCACATTTCTAAAATTACCTACATTTTCTTAGGCTAAATGTTAAAGTGTAGGTCATACGAGGGTCGTTTGAAAAGTCCGTGCAAAGTCAGAGAGATAGCACCACTGGCGCGTATCGAGGTTATGTTTAGTTAGTAGCATCTCTTGGAAGAACACACACCAAGTTTCAGCCAGATCGGTCTATTTCTTTGTGTTTGGCATTCGTTTGAATCGAGGAAGTCGAGTGATTTTCAAAAAATGGAAGAAAAAGAATTTCGTGTGTTGATTAAACACTACTTTATGAAAGGCAAAACGCCTCAGGAGACTAAAGAGAAACTTGATAAACATTATGGTGACTATGCACCTTCGATTAGAACTGTTTATAAGTGGTTTCAAAATTTTCGAAGTGGCCATATGGGCACAAGTTACGCTGAACGTTCTGGACGCCCTGTTGAGGTTACTACTCCAGAAATCATTGATAAAATCCATGATATGGTGATGGATGACAGAAGAGTGAAGGTGCGTGAGATTTCTAGTGCTGTGGGCATCTCGAATGAACGGGTACATAATATTTTGCATCAACATTTGGACATGACAAAGCTATCCGCAAGATGGGTGCCGCGATTGCTCACGCTTGACCAAAAAACGAAATCGTGTGAAGTGTTGCAAGGACGGTTTGCAGCTGTTCCAGAAGAATCCGCAGAACTTTAAGCGTCGTTTCGTCACTGTGGATGAAACATGGATACATCACTACAATCCTGAGACCAAAGAACAATCTAAACAATGGGTTACCAAGGGGGGAATCTGCGCCAAAAAAAGGCGAAGACCGTTCCTTCGGCCGTAAAGATTATGGCGACTGTCTTTTGGGATTCGCAAGGAATAATCCTCATCGACTATCTGGAAAAGGGTAAAACTATTACAGGTGCATATTATTCATCGTTATTGGACCGTTTGAAAACCGAGCTACAAGAAAAACGCCCACGATTGGCCCACAAAAAAGTGCTTTTCCATCACGACAACGCACCAGCTCACACCTCAGCAGTTGTGGTCGCAAAATTAATGGAAATAGGGTTCCAACTCGTTTCACATCCCCCCTATACTCCAGACTTGGCTCCCTCGGACTACTATTTGTTCCCCAATATGAAGAAATGGCTGGCGGGAAAAAGATTTTATTCAAACGAGGAGGTGATTGCAGAAACGAATGGCTATTTTTCAGACTTGGACAAATCCTACTATTCGGAAGGGATCAACAAACTAGAGCAGCGTTGGACGAAGTGTATAAGCCTAAAAGGAGACTATGTTTAAAAATAAAAAAGGTTTACCCCCCATAATTAAGTAGTTTTTATTTTTGCACGGACTTTTCAAACGACCCTCGTAGAACTATAGGAAAGAAAAAGGGTTCAAACTGAGATTTCCTAAGCTTTTTTCCCAGATCCAGTATTATCATCAAAATTAGGGCTGATAAAATGACTCTTTTAAAGCTGGTATCCTCGTTAGAAAAATATATTTTAAGCATAAAGTATACCCTAATATTAGAAGTTGGTATTTTGTATCAACTTGAGGAATGTTTTTTATTTTAATTTATATAAAGTAAATAACAGATTTCATCTTTTAAAGCTGGTATCCTCGTTAGAAAAACATATTTTAAGCATAAAGTATACCCTAATATTAGAAGTTGGTATTTTGTATCAACTTGAGGAATGTTTTTTATTTTAATTTATATAAAGTAAATAACAGATTTCATCTTTTAAAGCTGGTATCCTCGTTAGAAAAACATATTTTAAGCATAAAGTATACCCTAATATTAGAAGTTGGTATTTTGTATCAACTTGAGGAATGTTTTTTATTTTAATTTATATAAAGTAAATAACAGATTTCATCTTTTAAAGCTGGTATCCTCGTTAGAAAAACATATTTTAAGCATAAAGTATACCCTAATATTAGAAGTTGGTATTTTGTATCAACTTGAGGAATGTTTTTTATTTTAATTTATATAAAGTAAATAACAGATTTCATCTTTTAAAGCTGGTATCCTCGTTAGAAAAACATATTTTAAGCATAAAGTATACCCTAATATTAGAAGTTGGTATTTTGTATCAACTTGAGGAATGTTTTTTATTTTAATTTATATAAAGTAAATAACAGATTTCATCTTTTAAAGCTGGTATCCTCGTTAGAAAAACATATTTTAAGCATAAAGTATACCCTAATATTAGAAGTTGGTATTTTGTATCAACTTGAGGAATGTTTTTTATTTTAATTTATATAAAGTAAATAACAGATTTCATCTTTTAAAGCTGGTATCCTCGTTAGAAAAACATATTTTAAGCATAAAGTATACCCTAATATTAGAAGTTGGTATTTTGTATCAACTTGAGGAATGTTTTTTATTTTAATTTATATAAAGTAAATAACAGATTTCATCTTTTAAAGCTGGTATCCTCGTTAGAAAAACATATTTTAAGCATAAAGTATACCCTAATATTAGAAGTTGGTATTTTGTATCAACTTGAGGAATGTTTTTTATTTTAATTTATATAAAGTAAATAACAGATTTCATCTTTTAAAGCTGGTATCCTCGTTAGAAAAACATATTTTAAGCATAAAGTATACCCTAATATTAGAAGTTGGTATTTTGTATCAACTTGAGGAATGTTTTTTATTTTAATTTATATAAAGTAAATAACAGATTTCATCTTTTAAAACTGGTAAAAAATAATCTTAACTCTAACACATCTAGCTCCAATTCCTTTTTTGAATTACTCTTCTTCCTAAGAAATAATTACAGCAATTATTCTTGGGCTACTTGAAGTGGACAATTAAGTAACCCAATTATGTGAAATTTAAAGTAATTTGAAAGGATCATACCCACCTTATTATTATGTATAATTTTTAAGATTATTTTTTCCTTTAAGAAATCTGAAAAATTAGTTTTCTAAGTGAGGAAAGCAAATTGGCTTTCAAGACAAGGAAAATTAATGTACGAGTATATTCTAAAGATGGCTGCTGCAAGTAACTAATTTAGATGGAACATTGTGTTTGTTTTTTTTCTTATTCTTTACTAATTAATTTATTAATAAAGCAGATATTAGTTTACAAAAAATCTTCTTTTTTGTTCAAGAAAATTTTGAAAACAGATTAATGCGGGATTCACATTTACAACAGAAACTTTGAAGGCATTATATTTTCACTTTTATAACCAATTTTTCACATAGAACAGTGATGGCTAACCTATGACCCGCGCAAGCTTTTTCACTGACCCACAGTTGCTAGGCAACCAATTGTTTGTTTACACGGGTTGATTTAGATTTTCTAATTGTTGTGGATAATTTATATTCTATCTGTATTTTTTTTCAATCACGCATTGACACAAAAGCTATTTAAATGCTATCTATAACCTTTAGTTTGGATCATTACAGTTCTAAAACGCAAATGACGACAAATGCTTTTGTAGTATTTGAAATAAAGCAAAAGTGTTTACAAAATAACAAATAAAATGTATAATTTTACTCATATTTTGTTTGTTAAAAAAATCGACAACCCAAAGCAAATAACCATATTTAGCTTTTTCTTCAGATAAAACACACTTTTGTAAGGTTTTGTTCAGTTGTTTGTAAAAAGAGACTTCCATAGCACTTGTTTCGTCCCATTTTACCCAATTGAATTTTAAAGATGTTTAGTTTTTTGAAAATATTCAGTTTAAAATTTTTTAAACTTAACTCTTGTGTAAATGGGCACTAGTGACCCAAGAGCTAGTACTAAAAAAATTTGACCCACGTCTTAAAAAGGTTCGCCATCCCTGACATAGTAAGTTAGGTTTAACAAAATGATAAATTCAATATAAATATATTTAGTCACAATGTTTGAAACACTTTATCGTTCTTAATGAGGTATGTATCTCTAACAAAAAATAATAATAAACTTAGTAGGGAAGGGATTAGCTATGAGGTTAGCATACTGGACTCCCATGCGGAGGTCCCAGGTTCGAATCCAGCTGCTGACCCTTAGATTTTCTCTTCCTAGGAGCTTCTTACAGCTCACTGTCCGGTGATGGTCTGTAACGAGAGAACACTGCCCGGAGGCCGGCAGTTCACTGAAAAAAGCTCAGGGCGCTAATAACCTCAGCTGTTGATGCGCAATAAAAAAAAATAATAATTGGATGATTGTAAAATCTGCCCCTGGAATTTTAGATTGCCATCACAAATTATATTCAAGTTGCAAAAAAAAGTGGCATATCCATGCTAGGTTCTAGGTCCAACCTGCAAAAAAAAACTCTAGAGAAATAACCCACTTAATCGAAACGCAATGAGATTGATAAATAATCATTTGCATGTGACCTTGTCTCTATAAAAAATTCTCTTTTTACAATACAAATATTCTGTATAAAAAGATCTGTCTGTTGATAAAAAACTATTCACCATTTTAATATGAATGAAGAGAATACAAAACTACAATATTATGTTAGAAAGGAACGTGAAGCATTTGTTGTGATGGAACAGCTGATATTTTTGTATTAAAACAAAGTATAGCGAATATAAGTTGTATAATATTAAACAAAAAAAAATGTCATTAAATAAGTATTGTATTAAATTTATACTTATACAGTATTGTAAGTATAATATATATTTGAGGAATGGATGCCCAGTTGTTTTTATTGTGCTGAGCGTGTTAGGTGAATGACCTGTTGGCCAGAACTCATCGCCACTCGGCCAGTCTGTTGCCACACTCCGTAATGGGCCCAGAACCCCTCTTTGTCTAGTTGCCTACATACATCCGCTTCTTACTTATTTTCTTTATTTATATTTGAAAACTATTGTTGTTTATAAGAGCTATACATTTTACAAGATACATAATCATGTGATTCTAGGGCAAATGTAAGAATTTAAAATTTTTGTATTTACAAGTACCAGGTTTAAGTTCTCTCTTTTACTGGATATAAGACTTACTCTCAAAATGGTTTCTTGGACGATCTAATCAAAGAATTTTATCACATTCAAGATCTATATTTTTATTTTGTGAATTTTTCATAAATATTTCAGAAATGCTTCTTTAATGTTTTCTTTTTAAGCCTACTTAAATTACAATCAATAATTTGCTTATAGTTCAAAAAATCGAACAATTATAGTTTATAGTTTTCTGAAATTTTAATGGGTCACTCCTATTTGTTGAAATAAAAAATGAATAAAAAAAAAAAATCTTTAAAATAATAAGTTCAAAGATAGGATTTAAAATATTAATATTACCGATTAGGTTGCTAACTTTTTAAATTTTGCTCAATAATTGTAACAATTATTTTCATTATTTTTGGAAGGTTATCTGCTGTGATTGCAGAATAAATAAGTCTACTAATAAGATTTGACTATTTAGTGTAGGGTTGCCAACTCTATAAAGTTCCAAAAAAGGACACCCAAAAAAAATATTAGGTACATTCAGGGCCGTCGACAGGATTTTGGGGACCGGGAATATACAGGGTGTTCAGCATAAGACTACCGTTACTTCGGAAGGCGATTCTGGGCATCATTTGCAACAAAAAAATTCTATATAAACTATGGCTCTATTCGGCTCCGTTTTATATGTAGATATTTTTAATTTTATTTTTTTCAAGGTATTACTACTTTTTAGCAAACATTTGTCTATATTTCTCAAACTATTAAAGCTACAGCAATTTCAATAAGCTCATTAGAAAGAAGGTTAAATTTCCTTTTAAGTAAGTTAATATCAAGTATTTCCCTTTGAGGCCCAAACATAAGAAATAGCAAGTTTCTAATTTTTTTTCCAAAAACTTTGACTTCATTTTTCTCAAAAATATTATATAAGTTTGAAACGTACACTCCTCATGAAAAACATCTACATACAATCACCTTTCGAAAGGTATATCATGAGTAGTGGTTATTTTAAAAATTGATGGAGAAATCTGCGATTAATTGCAAAAAAGTAGGCCTCAAAACAGCGTCGGCATTATGAAAGGAATTCAACTACCATAAGAATATTAAAACTGTCCGGTAGGACAGTTGTATAAGGGTTGACCATCAAAAACTGCACGAAAAAGTGTAACGTTGAAAAACACCCAACTTTGACAATTTTTTTCTATTTTTCTATAAAAGATAAAATTCCCAAATTTTCTTTAAATCTTACTCCAAACCCTCCTTTATAACTGTAATTTTTTTGCAACCACCCAGATCTAATAGGTTTCGAGAAAAAAGTTGCCGAAAATGAGCAAAAACGGCTTTTTCAAAAAATGTTCTTGTTCTTGTTCTTCTTCTTCTTCTTGTTGTTCTTGTTGTTGTTCTTGTTGTTACCTTTTTTGTAAACAACGTAGCGCCTAAACGCGTGAACCGATTTTCATGAATGAGGTGTCATTCGATTCGGAATTTTATGTAGATGTGCCTTTTGGGGGTCTCGGCCCTGTACATCGAATGGGAGAGGAGTTAACCCCCTTTATGTAAGGCCCCCTCCAAAATTATTATTACTAATTACTCTGTAAATCTTGGCCCGATTTTGATAAAATTTGGTAGGATGATAGGGTTAGGGCTCCCCTACCTAACAATAAAGCGACGATCTGCTCTTACACTTGTTAAGGGGAAGTATAGCAATCGTTTCAAATTATCGACACGTGAACCGATTTTCATGAATGAAGTGTCATTCGAATCGAAATTTTGTACAGATTTTTACTTTAAAAGTCTCGACGCTATGCCTCATAAGGAGGGGAGTTCGCCCCACCCAAATAAGGCCCTTTCTAAAACTATTATTACCAATATTTCTACAAAGCTTAGTCCGATTTTGATAAAATTTAGCTCAAATAAGTGGTTAAAGCTCCTCTACGTGGCTGTGAAGTGCCATCATGCTCTTACACCTACTAAGAGGAAGTACTGCAATCGTTAAAATTATGAATGAGTGAACCTATTTACATCAATGAATTGTCGTTCGATTCAAAATCTTTGCCTTTTAGGGAGAAGTACTGTAATCGTTGTTTATTTTTCTTGCTCCTCTTAAAAGGAAGTACTGAAATCGCAGTTTAATTTTGCTATTTACGTACAAATACCTTCCTATTTTATTCAAAACGCTTTCTCAAAAAAATGGTTATTGAGGATGGTTTGGGGACCGCAACTATAATCATTCTTTAAAAAGATCTCTCCAGTGGTAGTTACGGTTCCGATTTAACACCTTATCAGGTTATAATGATAGAATAGCTTATTCCAAATTTTAAAAAATCTGTAAAGCAGACGTAACTTTGCAAATAGACAAAAAGGAAAATCTATCCAAAAGGTACAAAAATCTCCTTAACAAAAACTTACAGTTTTAAAAGTTAAGTATAAGGGTTGATTAAACGCCAAAAGGTACACAAATCAGCAGTTCCCAACATTTCATTAATACTTCATTGATATAATTTAAGTAATTTTACTGCATTAACTTTTCCTTCACATTTTTTAGAATTTATTAGATGTCACAGACCCTTATGCTGGCCAGTTCATTCATAATATTTTTTTATTATAATTATGATAAAATGAGTGATGAATTATTCTGAGTAGTCACATATACATACATGTTAAAGTAGAAAAAAACAAAGTTAGAGTCGGCCACTTTTTAAATTTCAATCACGGAGGATTCAAAACAATATTTCAGTCTTAAATTCGTCTTACCGAAATATTCGTGAGCACAAATAACATACATTTAATAACAAGTAGATTATTCAACAATATTTACTCATTTCTCAATTGTAATTTAATTTAGTCCCCCTAATTTTACTTATGGTAAAATACTGGAATAATTAGCTGTCCTAAAAATATGCATATCTTTATTTTCTTTATTTTATATTACATATATATAACATTGTGGGAAGAACACCTAGATTGAGAGTGTAATTGAAGAAAACTATATTATTTGCGATAAAGCCAGATTATTTATTACTTATTATTACAAACGTTTGACTACAACATAAAATAACAATTACTTTAATCGAAGAATGAACTTAAACCAATGATTTTTATTTAAAAATAAAAATAAATGCATAAAATCATTGATGTAAAAAAAGTTTATGAATTTTTTAGCCTCTTATTTTTTTTATATTTTTTATAACGTTTTCTTTTTCACCTGTGATTAATAGTTTGATTATTATAGATAAATAGATATTACAGTCAATCTAAGTTAAATGGTGTGCTACTTGAGTAAATATTTTGTAGACGAAAATGGCCAGCATAAGGGTCTGTGACATCTAATAAATTCTAAAAAATGTGAAGGAAAAGTTAATGCAGTAAAATTACTTAAATTATATCAATGAAGTATTAATGAAATGTTGGGAACTGCTGATTTGTGTACCTTTTGGCGTTTAATCAACCCTTATACTTAACTTTTAAAACTGTAAGTTTTTGTTAAGGAGTAATTAATCAGAATCCATCAAATCCAGTACCATTTTTTGCATTTTGTTCATCGTTACATCAATAACCTGTTGACCTATTCAGTTCAGTTAGAACAGAAAAACAATACGCCAAATGAAGAAGTCTCAGAAGTCAGAACTTAAATCAAAAATACAATAAAATAAATTAGATTTGTGTGAATAATATCTGGAAAAAAGGACAAAAGGCGTCCTTTCCTAATTTAAAAAAGGACAGTCCTTTCCAAAAAAGGGCAGTTGGCAACCCTGATTTAGTGCGGAAAAAAAATTTGATTTGTTCATATTCTCTAAATTGAATTATACACAATAACTTGTTTACATAATATAATTTATTTTGATATGATGACAAAGGTTTAATAAGTTTATTGTTTACCTTTCAGTGAACTGTGCGTGTGTCCTCCATTACTTACAAGTCTTTCATCGTTATCTAGTTATACCTTTCTATTTTGTTTCATCTGTGAAGGACGCTTAGTGTTACTTAGGGCCGGTTTTAGAAAAATAACAATAATCAATCACATTATTTCTTTTTTTTCTCTACCTTTTGTTGCTTATGTTGGTAGTGGTGCAATATACGTATTGCTTTGCTTTAGTAAAGAACAGTGTAACTATTTTGTTTTATACAGGGTGTTCATTTTAAGACGGCTCAAATGCATTTTTGAAGAAAATAATTATATAAAATAAATTTAATGTGTTTTTATACCAGTTTTGTCTTTTTTAATGCCCTGTGCAAATGCATATACGATAGTTAGCCATCTGTGAAGGAGGCCTTAATCGAAGTACAAATTTTGAACTTTTTGGGCCCAAATTTGGAAACTGGTATGTAATTAATTTATATTGTTTCTTCAACATCTTATTAGTTATACACATGACCAATTATCGATTTCAATTTAGATTTTACTCCTTAGTTAAGGGACTTCGTTTGTCCTTGTCTTTTTATGACCAACTTTAGTGCGAATTTCAATTAGAAGGAATCTCATCTAATCCATTCTTTTGGGCTGTAAAAGTTAAAAAGAAAAATCGAAGGACAACAGAAAAAAGTAAAACACTGACTCATATTAGGTGACCTTAATCTGATAGCAAAAGTAGGAGACCCACAATATTGGTGGCTAGTTGTGTAATGGATAACAGAACAAAACAGGCAACGTAGGTATTTTGTGGTTTCGCATTTTTACTTTTTGTTCATATATATAATTTTTTTTTTTCCACACTTTCAAGATTCCCCCTGTCTTAAGTTCCAACCTACGTCACTTTCCTTTTCAATCTGATATATGTATTTACAATTCACTACACTTAGTGTGCCATTCCTACACTTGGATCACATCAAAGGAAAGTCAGTTATTATATGCTTGCGTCAGCGTAATAAACCAATATCTAACGTTTCTATACCATTCAATAAAATTACTTTTTATTTATTTTTTTAAAGCAGTGGTTCTTAACCTTTTCAAAGACGCGGAACACAATTATGTACATATATGTATATAATTCTCTCGCGGAACACTAACATTTAAATGAACGAACGAACGAGTCATTTTACTTAGTTCATTGAAAATGAACGACTCGTTCAGACTCGTTCATTGAAATGAACGATTTTGCCCCCATCAATAATTCACTTCCATTGGAAAAATGCTGTAAAAGACTATGACTATAAGACTGTAGAAGATAGGCCAGCTTTTAAAGTATAATTATAAATAAAGTGGTATAAAGTACCACTGTTTTAAAGTATAATTTTCTTCTGTTTTCTCCGAGTAACATAGCCTATCTTACTTTTATTTTATTGATTAAGGTATTATAATAAAATCATATCTTGTTTTTAAGAACGTGATAAGTCAAATAAAAATTAAATATTACAGATTTGATATCGATTCCATGTGTTTTGTGTTATTAATTCATTTTTGTCATGCAATATTGTAAAATATTAAATCATTCTAACGGTACGCCATTATTTGTCTTCGAAGTAATCATTTCTGTTAGAATTCTTTGAAGAAATGCTTCGGACTAATCCTTAATGCAGCATTTCCCAACCTTTTTTTTTGGCTCGCGTACCACTTGGTAGTAGTACATCAAGCTAAATTGTACCACTTCGTAAAAATGTATTTCGGGAAATTTGTTAATCCGAGAGTGTTATTTTATTATTATTATTATTATCTTTATTTGTATAGAGGTACAATGTATCTGTTACAAAGGAGTTCAAGTTCAAGTTCACTTTATAAACTTTGTAAAGTGTAAGATCTTAGCTTTAAAACTTTTTTTAAATAATTAAAAATTGCGAACATATTTTTCTCTTCAAAATTATTAATTAACTTACAAAGTTCTTCTTTAGGATTATTATTTTTGTGCCCAAATCGTCTAAATTAATTTCTTTTAAGCATTCAACTATCTGTAAGTACCAATTAAATTTAATGTTGCTTGGATAGAGCTTACTTATTACAATCCAGTCTCTTTAAGCAGATTTTTACATAGTTATCATTTAAGTTCTGCCACATGATAGTTCTATTAAATTTTCTTTATCTTTTGTTGATAATGATGTAGCTTTTCCTAAATTTTCTTTATAGAATGGGTTTGAAATACCAATTATCATTTGTGTTTTCGGGTTTTGAAAAATACTACATGCAAGACAATTTTAATCCTGTTAAAAATGTGCTATTATATTTTCTCGAATATCTTGAGAAAGACTAACCTTATTGCTGTACATTTTAATAACTTTACTGTATAATATTATTAATTAAAATAATTTTTATGTATTGTAGGAAAAAAAAACGTTTCTATGGTATTTATATGATTTAATTTTTGGTTTATTTCTATGTCCGCCATTATTGATAATTTTTCGGGTACCACCAAACAGCAACTCGCGTACCACAGGTTAGGAAACGCTGCCTTATTGTATTCCTGTAAAACCAATGTGGGCAGTTTTATTTGTCACGTATGTACTTTTGGTTTTTGAATGGGATCTCCGAAGTTCTCAAGCTTGTCCTGGAAATTATGAGAAGAGTAACAATGATTAAGTCACATGGAAGGCAAAATTATGTAGGTGAGGACGCTGCAAAAAGCGCGATAAAATAAATCTTAAGAGTGCTTCAAAAAAAGAAGGAAATTTCAAGAGATGTTTGCTTTAAAATAGTAACCAATTAAGTGTCAATATTTTAATTATGTATTTACATAAAATTAATTAACTAATTAAACTAAATAAACACTTTCTACATAATATTCCATATGTAGAATTAATTTTAATTAACAAGGACAATGTAATATGATAACGAACAGTCTGACAGAGAGATGAGGTAGATTGGTAGCGGAGTAACAAATTATCATCATATAGTCAACAATGAGGATGTACAAACTTACACGGTTGCCATTCTAGACTCGACTACAACCACCTCCGCCATTTGTTGACTTCCCACGATAAATACTAACACAACTATAATGACATAATGCCCTATATTATATTCATTAACTAATACTATTTACAATATAGTAATATTGTAAATACTGTTTTTAGTCACTTTTAATAAAATATACTACCAAATCTATTCCAAGTTTAGTGTAACAGCTTATAAACCTTCACATGTACTATAAACAATGCACTTTGCAAACGAGAAGGCAAAGCAAACTCTTACCTGGAAAACAAGCATAATTGCAAAATATGTAATATGTAAGTCTTTTCAAGTAAAAATAAAATGTCCATGTAAATGATAATTTAATTACACATAGGATTGTAATTAATGATATTTATTTACATAGTTAAAAGCAAAATATCTTGCTCGTATCTTATTTTCCATAAATACTTACTAGTGCTGGCCTCTATGAGCAATACTAGAACTTCCAAATTTGGTAGTCTAGCGAAGCTATAAGTAGAATTCAAACTACCTCATAAAAAATGGAGAATCCATCAAAAATTAGGCATGGATAATTTTTCCACTTGATGTGTGTTATATTCTTGACTGAAATACCAGGGGAATCTGCTAAACCAGTTAAGAATAAAATCAAGAAGGTAGGTGTTCTATTAGCCATGTTTCATTCTTTTATTAATTACTTTGGTAGTTGAGAATGCCTTTAAATGAAACAGAGCTTTATTAGTTAATCAATTTGCTTTTTTAAAAGTATAATCATTAATTGTTAGGAGAGTGACTGTGTCATCCATTTTGTAACTCAAAACAAAACCAATTTAAGACAGAAATTAGGGAATCTACGCTTTACAGATCATCAACATGCTTAACTCATTTATTATTGAACCAATTAGGTTAAATTAAATAATTTGCTTCAGACTATAACATTAATTATAGTCCGAGAATTGAATTTGGAATATATTTTTTAAAATAATGATACAAAAGATATAAATGTTCTGTAGAGCAAAAACAAACAATGATGCTGTTTAATAATACTGTGGTGTTTTATGAAGAATTATGATCATTTTTCATCTTGTTTGTAAATAAAAGATTTCATCCTTTATCTGTACTGAGCTGAATGTACGAGGGTCGTTTGAAAAGTCCGTGCAAAGTCAGAGAGATAGCACCACTGGCGCGTATCGAGGTTATGTTTAGTTAGTAGCATCTCTTGGAAGAACACACACCAAGTTTCAGCCAGATCGGTCTATTTCTTTGTGTTTAGCATTCGTTTGAATCGAGGAAGTCGAGTGATTTTCAAAAAATGGATGAAAAAGAATTTCGTGTGTTGATTAAACACTACTTTATGAAAGGCAAAACGCCTCAGGAGACTAAAGAGAAGCTTGATAAACATTATGGTGACTCTGCACCTTCGATTAGAACTGTTTATAAGTGGTTTCAAAATTTTCGGAGTGGCCATATGGGCGCACAAGTGACGCTGAACGTTCTGGACGCCCTGTTGAGGTTACTACTCCAGAAATCATTGATAAAATCCATGATATGGTGATGGATGACAGAAGAGTGAAGGTGCGTGAGATTGCTAGTGCTGTGGACATCTCGAATGAACGGGTACATAATATTTTGCATCAACATTTGGACATGACAAAGCTATCCGCAAGATGGGTGCCGCGATTTCTCACGCTTGACCAAAAACGAAATCGTGTGAAGTGTTGCAAGGACGGTTTGCAGCTGTTCCAGAAGAATCCGCAGGACTTTAAGCGTCGTTTCGTCACTGTGGATGAAACATGGATACATCACTACACTCCTGAGACCAAAGAACAATCTAAACAATGGGTTACCTAGGGGGGAATCTGCGCCAAAAAAAGGCGAAGACCGTTCCTTCGGCCGGAAAGATTATGGCGACTGTCTTTTGGGATTCGCAAGGAATAATCCTCATCGACTATCTGGAAAAGGGTAAAACTATTACAGGTGCATATTATTCATCGTTACTGGACCGTTTGAAAACCGAGCTGCAAGAAAAACACCCACGATTGGCCCACAAAAAAGTCCTTTTCCATCACGACAACGCACCAGCTCACACCTCAGCAGTTGTGGTCACAAAATTAATGGAAATAGGGTTCCAACTCGTTTCACATCCCCCCTATTCTCCAGACTTGTTTCCCTCGGACTACTATTTGTTCCCCAATATGAAGAAATGGCTGGCGGGAAAAAGATTTTATTCAAACGAGGAGGTGATTGCAGAAACGAATGGCTATTTTTCAGACTTGGACAAATCCTTTTATTCGGAAGGGATCAACAAACTAGAGCAGCGTTGGACGAAGTGTATAAGCCTAAAAGGAGACTATGTTGAAAAATAAAAAAGGTTTACCCCAAAAAATTAAGTAGTTTTTATTTTTGCACGGACTTATCAAACGACCCTCGTATATTTCTGTAGTTTAATTATTACTATCTTCATATTTGTTTTAAAGGCGCAAATAACTTTTGAGGTCATTAGTGTCCGGTAATTTTTTCAGTTCACTGTCGGCCTTCGATTTGTGTTCTCTTGTTTCTTGTACAGCTCTAACCATCGCTGAATAGTGAGCTGACAGAGGTTTCTTTAAAGAGGAAATCTAAAGGCAATCAGCTGATGTGATTTTCACTTGGAATCTTTCTATAATAATCTTTTTATTGCAGGAATGCTGATATCTATTTTACAAACCTATTTTTTTTACGATTATCCATGTCTGGAAGATTCTTCTTTATATTACTCAAACCATTTAGAGGTCAACAGTCTAAATATTTCTTGTACAGAAATATTAAGTGCTGCACACGTGTCTACTAAGAATTTCTTTTAATATTTTTTAGCTGATTTTTCTTAGATTTCTAAAGATAAACGGAAATAATAGTTTATCTAGGTTTTAAGAGAAATCTGTCAATACTGACTTCCTGATTTCTTTATAAAGGTATATCTTCTTTTTCTTTTTTTCTGTAACAATTTGTAACAATGAAGAAAGAGAAAACAACGTGTAAATGAGATTTTAAAGTTGTCACACATCAGTGAATTATATAGCTGTGTTATGTTCGCGCCGTCAGCTTCATTTGTGCAAGTTTTAAAGTATACGTAATAGAAGTTTCGACTCTCACAGATATAAAACATCAATATAATATGAAAGCATAAAATTGTTCGCTTAGATAATACGAGGGAAATTGTAGTAAAAAAAGAAATCGATGAATCACAAATGAGTTTGGTTCAGAAAAAGAATTTTTGTTTTTTAAATGTTTTATTTAAATTTTAATTTCAACTCCAGTTTAAACAGATAAAACATTGCGATCATCACAAATTTTATTTTAAAAAAAATAGAGTTAATACCAGAAATAGATTTCATGAAGTTACCTGGCTGGGTCCATAAAAATAGTTATTTATTTAACAAGTGTGGAAAGTAGTACTTTTCCTCACGCGAGGCAGGGTTTGCACGCACGAGCGAGCAAAGCGAGGAAGCCATTAGATTTATTAACTAAAAAAATTAAAAATTTCATTTTTACAGTCTACAAAAAGTAATTTATTTATTATAAACATTTATTGTTATATTACAATTATTTACATTACTTACGTATTCACATTACTTATTACATTTTCTGCTGTTTCTTTTATTGATGGAGTGTTTTCTAAACAGGAATCGCAAGAATCCATTTTAAATTTCTATAAGGTAACACTATAGCCTTTTTAACTGTTATAATTAAAAATATCTAATTATTTATTAAAGTATTATTTTTATTTCTATATTCCTTTCAATTTTTATTTTATTTTTTAATATTCGTTTTATAATTATTTAGTTACGTTAAATAAGCTTATTAAAGTTTTACAGAAAATATTTATGTTAATAACAAAACTTCTTATATCAAGGAAGCACAATAAAGTTTTTCCACACACTAGTGCGGAAAGTAACACTAATGGGAATTTTTCCCCACAAGTGTGGGAAGTTGGGCATTACACAGCTGATTTTAATTGAGTAATGAGAACTTCCCGACATGGTTGCAGAAAAAAGTTATTTAGTAAATAGTCTGAAATAAAGATTGTGATTTGTGAACTGTGTTAAAATCGAAACATCGAACTAAGCCTAAATATTCCTGTTAGTATAACCTTCGCAACCGATATTTTTGTAAAAAAAAAACCTTCAATGGGGTTTTACTTGATTTCTTTTGATTTTGTTTTTGTAGCTTCCAGCTATGAAAAGGTTATATTGGTTATGTGTTATATAAATTCGAAAACAAATCTCGTACGAGTAGATTCATACGATTTGAATTGCCATAATGAATTATTGGTGGCAACTGAGCATTTATATATTTGATGCTACACCACGAAGTTAGCATCAACATAATGAATAAACTATTTTTACTCTCTTACTTATTAGTACTTGAGTTCAAATAACACCAAAACGTATGTCATTTTGAACTGTTGTAAACGAGGTGTGGTTATTAAATAACGAGACTGATGCTGCTACAGAAGAACTATGCATGCGCCAAATCCTAACGACCGACAGCTATGCAGCGTAAAACCTTCTCTTTCGATTGCAACGTCCCTCAAGTGTTTGTAGAGAAATCTGTCTGACCGGAACCATCGTTTTGAGTAAGAGGTGTTAGTTTCGTTTTGCCGAAAACATGATACTACACATGTAGTACAGCAACGAATTGTCGTGAAATTTCACATGAAATTGGTAAAACCGCTACTGAAACTTATCTTTTATTAAAAGAAGTTTATGGCGATGAATGTTAATCACGTGCGCAAGTTTTTGAGTGGTTCAAATGTTTCCAAGATGGCCGAGAAGACGTCGGAGATGTGATGACCGCCTGGGTAGCCGTTCCACGTCCAAAACGGATGAAAATATCGATTATAATCGATCAACATTACTACCGGTGAGGTGCTTGCTCAACTCCGTGAAAGAGTAAGGAAAAAAACGACCCGATTTGTGGAAGAACAAGTCCACAGGGTTCTCCATCAAGACAACGCGCCGGCTCACATTGCATTGTCTGTCAAGAACAGTTTCTAGCCAAGTATAACATTCCAATTTTAGGCCATCCGCCTTATTCGCCTGACCTGGCCCCCCATGTGACTTTTATCTGTTCCCCACAAAGTCAAATCTGCATTAAAAGGGACAAGATTTCAGTCCGTTGAAGCTGCGAAAGAAAAAGCAGCATGCGTCATGCAGAAGCTGTCAGAAAAAGACTTCCAGCACTGTTCTAACAATGTATGGATAGAGGAGTGGTGTATATTGAAGGTGATAATAACTAAATATGTATAAATTTAAAATAAAATGTTTTATAGCAATAGTCTCGTTATTTAATAGCCACACCTCGTGATATCCAGAAGAGCTGAAAAGCCATTGTAAGTAGAAGCCTTCCATCACAGCTTCAAGAATGGAAACCTGCTCCAAAGCGATGTAATTTATATACCGTCATATGTACTTTGTATGTGTCATATGTATTGTACAAATATGTGTCTTTGAAAATTAATATTTTTTTCCCTTTTCTTTTCTGTTTCAGACACTATGATTCAGACGATGAAGATCTATCGTGCGGTCATTGGTGTGAATATGTACTCGTCGTCGTACTGAGTTCTGTACTATTACTAGCTTCCCTAGTATTGGTACTCTTCTGGTCATTGTACTACAGGAAAGGATATGCATGGAATGAGAATCCAACATTACAATTCAATCTGCATCCAACACTTATGGTTGCTGGCTTTATATTCTTCAGCGGATTTTGTTAGTACATTTAATTTGTATAGATAGCATTTTTTTTTATTAAAAAGAAATCTATGAAGCGTGTAAATGGCAAGGCACTGCCCCTTCGGAACCAACCTATATTTATTTTATTTTTTAAAAAGATTAGATAACCTTCCTACCACTTGCTTTCCCCAAATACTTATTCCAATTTTTGAGTTACATGATCGTTTAATTTTGGGTTCAAGATTGGAAGATCTAGAATTGGTTTTTGCTTTCTACTTGAAATTAGTAAGGTTATACAAGTAAAAGATGATCAGCAAAGATAAAGATGCAAAAACCATTTGTTTAATTTAATAATTACTTGAAAAGTAAAGTCTCTTCCAACCAGCCTGCCAGCTTCCCTCACTTCTGTAAAGTAAGAAGAGAATACACTAATTATGGAGTCTAGAAGCATAGCTGTACTCTGAAGACAAGCTCATGGTTGGGGGTGACAGGCTAACTTTGAAGTTTTAATTCTATTTTAAACTTTCTAAAAGAATTTTATTTCAAAAAACTACTTTTGCAACATTCTGTTTTTTTAAGTCATCAACAGTTCAATCCTTTTCACAATATTGTACATCTTTCTGTTTCCAAACTAAGCATTGCCTTTAAGAAGTAATCTAGGCTGAGATTATTCGATTGGGCAGATTCTTCAAAAGTATTTAAGAAGATTGTCTCTAAAAAAAAAAATCAATCTTTATTATTTTCTTCTCGCCACCTTTCTGCATATAATTATTATATACAAAATCTTTTGAAAGTGAGGTTACGTTAGGTTAGGTTAAGAATCTTTTGAAAGCGTGGTTATGTTAGGTTAGGAATCTTTTGAAAGTTAGGTTAGGTTAGGAATCTTTTGAAAGTTAGGTTAGGTTAGGTTAGGAATCTTTTGAAAGTGTGGTTAGGTTAGGTTAGGAACCTTTTGATAATGTGGTTAGGTTAGGTTAGGAACCTTTTGAAAGTTTGGTTAGGTTAGTTTAGGAATCTTTTGAAAGTGTGGTTAGGTTAGGAATCTTTTGAAAGAGTGGTTAGGTTAGGTTTAGGAATCTTTTGAAAGTGTGTTTAGGTTAGGTTAGGAATCTTTTGAAAGTGTGGTTAGGTTAGGAATCTTTTGAAAGAGTGGTTAGGTTAGGTTTAGGAATCTTTTGAAAGTGTGGTTAGGTTAGGTTAGGAGTCTTTTGAAAGTTTGGTTAGGTTAGTTTAGGAATCTTTTGAAAGTGTGGTTAGGTTAGGAATCTTTTGAAAGTGTGGTTAGGTTAGGTTAGGAATCTTTTGAAAGTGTGGTTAGGAATCTTTTAAAAGAGTGGTTAGGTTAGGTTTAGGAATCTTTTGAAAGTGTGGTTAGGTTAGGTTAGGAGTCTTTTGAAAGTGTGGTTAGGTCCACAATTATGGATAATATCACCGATTATATCCGCACAAAATATTGGCCTTCTTAAATACGTTTATCCACTATGGCTAACATTTTCCAAATATTTCATCGAATATTGTGGGCCTTCTTAAGGAAGAAAAATGCACATAGACCAAGTAGATTTGTTTCTCTTCTCGAGTACAAGAACTTATTAGCTCATTATCGTTCAAATGCTAGGGCAGATGTGATCCAGAGACCCTGATATTCTCTTCAGCTTCAAGTTTCAGGCTATCCAATGAAGGTAAAAAATTTGGGAAAGGAATTAGGATAACAGCCAAGCTCCAAGTTGGTTCGGCATTCTTTTTCTTCTAGTCCTTCCAAGGTAACCACTTTACATTTTTTGGGAACATCCATTCTCTGTAATTTTTTTTTTTTTTTTTGGCGCATCAACAGCTGAGGTTATTAGCGCCCGGAGCTTTTTTCAGTGCACTGCCGGCCTCCGGACAGTGTTCTCTCGTTACAGACAACACTGTCCATCACCGGACAGTCAGCTGTAAGAAGCTCCTAGGAAGAGAAAATCTAAGGGTCAGCTGCTGGATTCGAACCCGGGACCTCCGCGTGGGAGTCCAGTATGCTAACCTCATAGCTAATCCCTTCCCTCATTCTCTGTAATTGTCCAAATCATTCTTCCTCTTTTTATCCAACTTACTGGATCCAGATCCAGTTCTTTACAATTCTTATTCTACACCTCTTTCCCTTCCTTTACAGAGCCAAACCTCTTCTGTAGCCTTTTCCCTTTTGTCATCACTCAATTTTCTCTGTCTTACGTTAGAGTATACTTGGACTACCAGAGTCCAGCAGGGTAACCCTGAGTTCATCTTCATCTACAACTCAAGATCAAGGTTATAGACTAAATGTTATATCGAAAAATCCAATTTTGGAGAACGCCAGTTCACTTAGCAAGTGCTAAAGAGATTAGAAGTAGAAGCTTCTCGATTAAACAATGTATATATTTTGGAAAAAAATTTAGATTAATTTTAATTAAAGATAATGCGTTTTCTTTAATTACATGATATTTTCCCATAATCGGGAGATCTTAAAACATGAGAATCCTCCTGAAAAAAAAAATTACTTTAAAGCAAAAAGTGGTTGATCGCCCCATTTCCACACAATAAGAACAACAAAATACGAGGTTAATAAAGTTGAATAAATACACACCTAACCAAAACCACTTTCATGCCATACACATTTCTCCCAGTACATTACAAATCTATGTACATATCACTTGTTCCAATTCAATCCGAAAGCCTACTATACATATACCAAATAAACAGAGCATTGCCGGCCTCCCCCTCTTTGAATGTCCAATATAACTCTGGTTTAAACTCTGGTCCAGATTAATTCCGACCATTTTGATTAATGGCCTGTGGGACGGTTGTGTATAACAGAAAATCTCTTTCTCTCTGTTCTTTTCTCCTAGTTACATTCAATACATTGCTAGATACAAATCTGTACTTGGTTTTTATGTATATATTTATACATCCTTTTTATATGTAACGAATAATTTAACTAATCTCTCTATTTTTAACATTTGTATTTTAACTAAGTATAATTAATTCTTTAGTTATTTAATTATTTAAATTTTACTCAAATGTAGGTGTACTGTATTTTAATAAAATTTTAGGTTATTTTCTCTAGTTCCTTTATTATTGGTAACTGATTTTTAATAACGTTCTTGTAAAGTTCATCAATATTCTACAAGCGCTTAATTTTCTATTAAATTCAAACATTTTTTGTCTTTACTATTTCCATAAATATTAAACTCTTAACTTTCCTATTTTCTTTACCTATAGTAGAAAGGTTATTTTTTAAAGTTTGGAGGTTACCTAGGGTTGCCAACTGCCCTTTTTTTGGAAAGGACAGTCCTTTTTTAACTCCTGGTTGTCCTTGTCCTTTCTTAAATTAGGAAAGGACGCCTTTTGTCCTTTTTTCAGATATAATTCACACAAATCTAATTTATTTTATTGTATTTTTTATTTAAGTTCTGACTTCCGAGACTACTTCATTTGGCGTGTTGTTTTTCTGTTCTAACTGAACTGAATAGGTCAACAGGTTATTGGATGTAACGATGAACAAAATGCAAAAAATGGTACTGGATTTGATGATTCTGATTAATTATATTCTTATGGTAGGTGAATTCCTTTCGTAATGCCGACGCTGTTTTGAGACCTACTTTTTTGCAATTAATCACAGATTTCTCCATCAATTTTTAAAATAACCACTACTCATGGTATACCTTTAGAAAGGTGATTGTATGTAGATGTTTTTCATGAGGTTGTGACCGGTCAGGGGCGGTATCCTTGCGGGCGCCAGATAGCCGAAGCTATCAGATACGGGATCCCTAACCAGCCTCCAATAGAAAAATACCCTTAAGGGTGCCTCTAGCGGGATAGCTCACTGGTGAGAGGAGGGAGGGTCCTGGAGACAATCACCCGGGGCGATAGGGAGTAAAATAAAATTTTCTCTTGTGCTTAATGAACCAAACGACAAAATACCTTTACTTAAGGAATAATTCATACAAAAAGGAAAATTTATGCTAGGTACAAAATAATAATAAAAATATAGAACTCACAGACGATAGATAATATTAAGCAGGCACTGGCCAGGCCGAACGCACGGTAGAGAATGATTTTTTTTATATTTTGGAATCTTGGCTGTAAATAGCACCTGGTCTTGCAGTCCAAAGTGCAAATTTACATTATGTAGCCGCTCCTGCCATCTACGACTATTTTTCGGTTACAAGGTGTGCACGATTTAAACTTATATAATATTTTTGAGAAAAATGAAGTCAAAGTTTTTTGAAAAAATTAGAAACTTACTATTTCTTATGTTTGGGCCACAAAGTGAAATACTTGATATTATTACTTTGGAGTATAAATTAGCTTATTTAAAAGGAAATTTAACCATCTTTCTAATGAGCTGATTGAAATTGCTGTAGCCTTAATAGTTTATGAAATATAGACAAATGTTTGCTAAAAAGTAGTAATATCTTGAAAAAACATGAAATTAAAAATATCTATAAAATGGAGCCGAATCGAGCCATAGTTTATATGGAATTTTTTGTTGCAAATGATGCCTAGAATCGCCTTCCGAAGTAAACGGTAGCCATATGCTGAACACCCTGTATATTCCCGTTCCCTAAAATCCTGTCGACGGCCCTGAATGTACCTAATTTTTTTGAGGGTGTCCTTTTTTGGAACTTTATAGAGTTGGCAACCCTAAGGTTACCATTAAAATCAATTATGGAAAAAAAAAATCAATTAAAAATTGTAGAATTACTGAAATGCAACAAACTGTACTGGTATAACATAGAAATATAAATCACAGAAATAGAATGAAACTTTGAACAATAAAGAAGTTCTATTGTAACGTTCCTCAAGAAACCAGTTACCTAATTAAATATCAAATTTTAAAGACAAAAATTTGACATTAAATTCTTGTATAAAATCATCTAACTTCATTTAGAAAGGGATTTCCATGCGCATAACGTTCTTTTAGACAGCATCCATTTCAGTAACAAGAACTAAGCCCCACGAACAGAACAAACCAGTATTTTGGTATTTGATGGAAAGTACGAGGTCTGTAAATTAAGTAATGAGACTGATTTTTTTAAATTTTTGTATTCAAAAATAATTACAATTCTATATAGTCACCTTCAAAATAACTTCCTTCTGAAGACACACGGCGCTGGAGACGTTGTTTCCACTCCTCCTAGCAGTGCTCGAACTCTAATACTGGAATAGCCTTCAGCTGGTCGGTTACAGCCGTTTGAATGTTTTCGACTGTACCCAAAATGAGTTCCCTTGAGGTGATTTTTCAACTTCGGGAAGAGAAAAAAGTCACAAGGACTCAAGTCAGAGCGAATAAGGAGGCTGAGAAGCCACAGGAATGTTTTTACTAGCCAAAAACTCTGTTTATTGAAATTGCTGTGTGACAAGGAGCATTATTGTGATGCAACACCCACTTGTTCGGTGGTTTGAGTCAAATTTAACTCTTCCCCGATCATTCTGGTCGGTCAACCGACGATCTGAACGCACAAGATCCCGGATTCGGTCGACATTTTCATCGGTTCTTGAAGATGAAAACCTTCCCTCGTTTATTGAAATTGCTGTGTGACAAGGAGCATTACCCGTGATGTAACACCCACTTGTTCATTGATGTTTGGGTCTCACACGAGAATGACCCTTTTTCGAAGTTTTTTCAAGAACCTCTCGGTAAAAGTGTTGATTGACCGTTTGACCTTAAGGTAGAAACTCTTTTGTGGACGATTCCGTGGATATCGAAACAACAAATCAGCATGCATTTGATCTTCGACTTCGCCATCCTTGCAATTTCAATAAACCAGAGTTTTTGGCCAGGAAAAAACATCGTTTAGCTCCTCAGGCCTCCTTATTCGCCTGACTTGAGTCCTTGTGACTTTTTTCTATTCCCGAAGTTGAAAAATCACCTCAAGGGACAGTCGAAAACATTCAAACGGCTGTAACCGACCAGCTGAAGGCTATTCCAGTATCGGAGTTCGAGCACCGCTATGAGGAGTGGAAGAAACGTCTCCAGCGCTGTGTGGCTTCAGAAGGAAGTTATTTTGAAGGTGACAATATAGAATTGTAATTCTTTTTGAATAAATTTTTTTTAAAAAATCAGTCTCATTACTTATTTTGCAGACCTCGTCCATTAATTCAGGGTAATTTTTTAATCAATTGTCTATCTATTATTCTTGATTAATAGATACTAAGAATTACGTGTAAATTTATATCAAGTTTAATTAAATAAAGAATCAGTTCATTACCTGACTAAGTCTCAACCCAGTAAATGACTAAAATAATCGACCCTTAAACAAGTAACAACTTCATTTAATGAAATAATTAATTTTAATTAAAACCTAGTTTAGATCTGTAAGACGATCAATTTAATGAAATAAAATTTCTTTTATACAAATAGTACTAGATAAAATTTTAAGTAAGTTATTGTCACTCAAATTAAAATATAAAACAGAAAATTTGTAAATGAAAGTTGTACATAAGACTGAGAAATGAATGACATATATTTAAAAATATTCCAATTAAAATTTTAACTTTCTTAAAACAATTAGACCTTAATTTACAAATTAATTGACGATTCACAGCAATTTTCTCTTTATTCCAGTGTTTGTAATTCAATAATTCAGTGTTTTCTTAGCACTTTTTTTTTCTTTAATTTAAACTTTATTGAGATTTTTGTCACGTTTTCATTCAAGTAGATTACATTTTTATATTTATAGACGGCAATATAAAAATGTTTCATGAAATGACGAATATAATTCCCGCCGGAGTATAAAATTGATTTTATACAAATAGTACTAGATAAAATTTTAAGTAAGTTATTGTCACTCAAATTAAAATATAAAACAGAAAATTTGTAAATGAAAGTTGTACATAAGACTGAGAAATGAATGACATATATTTAAAAATATTCCAATTAAAATTTTAACTTTCTTAAAACAATTAGACCTTAATTTACAAATTAATTGACGATTCACAGCAATTTTCTCTTTATTCCAGTGTTTGTAATTCAATAATTCAGTGTTTTCTTAGCACTTTTTTTTTTCTTTAATTTAAACTTTATTGAGATTTTTGTCACGTTTTCATTCAAGTAGATTACATTTTTATATTTATAGACGGCAATATAAAAATGTTTCATGAAATGACGAATATAATTCCCGCCGGAGTATAAAATTGATTTTATAAATTTTTCATTTTATAAATTTTTTCCTACTTTTTATAAGTAAAAATATTTACAAACCATTAAGTTTAGTAAAACATTTTAACATACCATAATATATTCAAATTTAACAAATAACAAATATACTTTGTAGATCTTTACTTTGTTAAACCTTTGTGATATAAATGTAATCAAAGTTCTTGACTTTAAACGTTTGAAAACCTGGTTTCGATTTCACTTCTTTTAGTAATATTGAGTGAAAAAATAAAGAAAATGTGGAGCACTACAAAGGTAAATAAATAGATACTATTATTTATATTAAAATACTACATCGCTTTTAAGCAGGATCAAAAAAGAAAAAAAAATATCTTTTTATTTAGATCAAAATTTAATTAAATATAACCAATATTATGAAAGAAAATGCCTTTAATTTTTGCAAGAGGAAACCTCAAGTAGTAAAAAGAGTGTGTGACACCTTGTTGAATTCTGGAATGTCAGAATTCCCTCAGGATATAACATTTGTCTCTTATTCTTGTTTAGAGATTTATTTCTATTCCCTAGTGAAAAAAGTTTTTACGCTTAACTTTTGATTGAATCTCTGACATGATGGAAAAGAAAAGCGTTTATTTATAACGTAAGACATTTTAAACGTATATAAAAAAAAAAAATCAACATATTAAATTTAAATTTATATTTAATAGAACCTCTTTGGCTACTGTTTATAATAAACAAATAACTTATCTGCAGAACATGACAAGCGAATGAGAAAAACTCCAGGACTGTTATAGTATACCTGAATAATAATCCAATGAGAAACACTTAATATTTTTATAATGTAGGATGAAGAGAAGATTGAAGTAATTCAAAGTAGAACGAACTAATTTAAGTTCAAAGATATTTAGATTAAGAGTAGATTAGATATTCTGAGATGTAGAATATGGGAGATTTTTTAGGCACTTCTGAAGATGATGTAGTTTCATCGTCTAAGATTCTTATAGATTTCTACTCAGACAACATAGAACGCTAGTGTTCATGGCCAGCTGTGGTAGACTGCTATAACCTCCGCTAGACTCAAGCAGGTTATAGATGTACATCTAAGGCTCTTTCTTTATTTTGCATCAAGTGAAACTTTAGTATTCCATCAAGAGTTAGTAAGTGGATACTTTGTTAAGCCCTTACTTCTTCAAATCCTTCATATTATTTCAGCAAAGGTACGATTGTAAACCTACTTAATATTATTAAAAATACAAAATGTTGCCTAGGTTTCGTATTAAAGTGTGTTTTTTATTTGTTTTTAAGTATCTTTTCTAGTTCTTTTTTTCCTCCCTATTTTCTAATAAGAAAACACGATTCCTTTGAACTTGACTTTGTCACAAATGTGTCTATTGTGTCTTACATAATAATGAGGTTGAATACAAGACATTTGCCAAGGTTGAATATGATTTGTTAGTGCTTTTATTTATTTTGCTTTCAGCAAAAGTTACCCGCTTAATTATTTTATCAAGTAAAACTGGAAGACACTAGAACAATATTATATCTATCTTAAACAATAGATCTTTTAATGTTCTTTGATTTCAAGAAACAATAACCAAATCTATGTAGTCAATTTTAACGGTGGCATTATTTCTTAAATTCAATTCAAATCATTTAAAATATAATTAAAACTAGTATTACTTCCTTTTTGTAACTAACCTTAAGCGAGAAGGTAATAGGGGAACAAAATACGAAGATATATAGCTTAATTTCTTAACCGTTATATTTCCGTTTAGTAGAGGTCCCACTTGTCGTAGCTCGAGTGAATTACCAAATTAAATGGTACATTTATCTTAATGTAAAAATAAAGGAGAGCAACATGGCCAGGAAAAGGCTTATTTAATCTTTCATCCTCTCTGTTAAACTAACTGAATATTATCCTCATTTTTGTAAACTTCTATATAGTTATATTCTGACATAAATATTACAAGATTTTTGTTTTACTCTTTTATATTGTTCGTAATGGCTAAATTAAGGAAACTTTTGTTGATTAATTTGAAAAATAGGTGTACATTTTTTCCTCCTACATATTGAACACAACTCTGAAGATTAGAATAACACATGAAATATTATAGTAGGAAAAAGTGGTTTTTCCAAAACTAATATTTACCTTTTGATATTACATCTACAGTTTTTGAGATTCAAATTTAGAGATAATCTAAATATCCTTTCTAGCACTGCTATCATGAACAGAACAGAAAATACTACAAAATAAATGAATAAATAAAAATTGGAAAGTGCTAACATTTAAGAGGACATTGAAAAATGTGGTTTTAAAACACCAAACAAAATATACTTAAACACATTCTGATTACGATTCTGCTCTCCACAATCATAGATAATAAAGTGGACTTTTCGTACTGGCTTTTCTGGTATATGGTACATTATAACCTCTCATGAACCTTCGATCCTACTAAAATTTGTTCTAGCTTCATCTTTGACATCCTGGGTACCCCATGAAACAGACTACTTTCTTCATTTTACTTTCTAGAAGAATGTGTTAGAATACATATTATATTCTAACCTACAATTTAATATTAAGTATCTGGACCGTACAGTCCGATATTACCTTCCAGTCAAGCTCAGCTGTAACCTCCCACTTCCTGACCATCCAATGTAAGGGTAAAATGAAAACGTAACTCCCATTTCCTCGCTAAGGTATTAATGTACTCATGTATATTGTTATATAACATTTTCCGCTCTATAGAATGTAATTTTCATTTTTTTTCAACACATGCTTCTTCTCAACTAGCTTCATTCTTTCACAATTGATCTATTATTTCCTTTTTTGGGCGCAACTAGAGCTGAAAGTGAAAACTTATTAGTATTTTTGATTAGAAAACTGTACAAGCAGAAAATTGAATTATTATATTAAAAACAAGGGGAAATCGATTAACAGTTGCACTTCTTTATACAAATTACTAATTTTTAAATATCTAGTAGCAGTACTCATGCTTTTTACTTCTTCGGATTTTCATAAACCACCAGAGGTTGAGTTTTCTGTGGTATTTAGTCTGCAATTGTAGTAGTGAGTAATATAAACATAGAGCAAAACAAATTCTCTCCATCATATTGATGAATCAGCTCTAATGATGGCTAAAAATCCGAAAACGTGCAGTATTATTAAAAAACATGCTTGCTACAGTTGGATAAAATCAACGATCTTGATTTTTCTCAGGTCTTTTTTTTTTTTTGACAATAGAAAAGAGTTATTTTGGGAGGGCTTATCATTCACCCAACCTTGGTTTACACAATTTTCAAGATAACTTAATTGTCGTACAGTAGTGATCAACATGATAAATCCAGTCGATTTTCATTGGCCCATAGTGATTACCCAGTGACTTTAACAACAACAACAAAATAAACAAACAAATAACAGGTCATACATTAAATTGTGAAAATGATGGCAAAGGACCTTTTTTGAAACAGAACACCAACCAATATTTCAATATTTGTAGCACCCCTAGAAAAGAAATCTATAGTTGCAAAACTTGTCAGTTCGGAATGTTCGGAATAAGACCTTGCCTCAGGCGAGATCGTGAATACTCTGTACATCGACAGAGAGAGTAGGAGATCCTAAAAAGGAATAAATGGAGAAAGAAAGTGAGATAAGGAAATAAATTAAAATAATAATAATAATAAACCTGTTTTAACTGTAATCTGGGGGCACCTTTTAGACAGACCGTTAGTGCGAATGCTCAAGGCTGACCACCCTAGACTTCAACCTGGCCTGGTCTTCGCACTTGTACTCTAGCCAAGGTTAGTTGGACTCATACTTTCCAGAACATAGTTATTTCCTGCACAAAGAAAAAGAGAAGGTTTTATTGTGTACATGACATGAAGTATGTCCACAGTTTTATAGATTTGACTTAAGTATTTTTGTACATGCTCCACCCACTTTAACGGCGGGTAATTCCGATAAAATAAAAAACACGTATTTAATCATTTTTAGTCTAGTTAATTTTCAGTGATTGGCCCATTTTTTTAAACCCCTGTATCTCGAGATACAGCATCCAACTTTTGTTTTTCAAATGGAAAATTATATTTTTTGTTGCATATTTTTATAGTATTTGAGCTCCTAAAAAAAACTATCTGAAAAACAAAACAATATCACAAAAAAAACCACTATCTGAAAAACAAAACACTATCACAAAAACAAAGCACTATCTGAAAAACAAAATTATATCACTAAACCAAACACTATCTGAAAAACAAAACACTATCACAAAAACAAAACACTATCACAAAAACAAAACACTATCTGAAAAACAAAACACTATCAAAAAAACTAAACACTATCTGAAAAACAAAACACTATCACAAAAACAAAATACTATCACAGAAACAAAATACTATCACAGAAACAAAACACTATCTGAAAAACAAAATAATATCACAAAAACTAAACACTATCTGAAAAACAAAACACTATCACAAATACAAAATACTATCACAGAAACATAATACTATCACAGAAACAAAACACTATCTGAAAAACAAAATAATATCACAAAAACTAAACACTATCTGAAAAACAAAACACTACCACAGAAACAAAATACTATCACAGAAACAAAACACTATCACAGAAACAAAACACTATCACAAAAACTAAACACTATCACAGAAACAAAACACTATCTGAAAAACAAAATAATATCACAAAAACTAAACACTATCTGAAAAACAAAACACTATCACAAAAACAAAACACTATCTGAAAAACAAAATACTATCACAGAAACAAAATACTATCACAGAAACAAAACACTATCTGAAAAACAAAATAATATCACAAAAACTAAACACTATCTGAAAAACAAAACACTATCACAAAAACAAAACACTATCACAGAAACAAAACACTATCACAGAAACAAAACACTATCACAGAAACAAAACACTATCACAAAAACAAAACACTATCTGAAAAACAAAATATCACAAAAACTAAACACTATCTGAAAAACAAAACACTATCACAGAAACAAAACACTATCACAAAAACTAAACACTATCTGAAAAACAAAACACTATTACAAAAACAAAATATTATCACAGAAACAAAACACTTTCACAGAAACAAAACACTATCTGAAAAACAAAACACTAACACAGAAACAAAATACTATCACAGAAACAAAACACTATCACAGAAACAAAACACTATCACAGAAACAAAACACTATCTGAAAAACAAAATACTATCACAGAAACAAAATACTATCACAGAAACAAAACACTATCTGAAAAACAAAATAATATCACAAAAACTAAACACTATCTGAAAAACAAAACACTATCACAGAAACAAAACACTATCACAAAAACAAAATACTATCACAGAAACAAAATACTATCACAGAAACAAAACACTATCTGAAAAACAAAATAATATCACAAAAACTAAACACTATCTGAAAAACAAAACACTACCACAGAAACAAAACACTATCACAAAAACTAAACACTATCTGAAAAACTAAACACTATCACAAAAACAAAATACTATCACAGAAACAAAACACTATCACAAAAACTAAACACTATCTGAAAAACAAAACACTATCACAAAAACAAAATACTATCACAGAAACAAAACACTATCACAGAAACAAAACACTATCTGAAAAACAAAACACTATCACAGAAACAAAATACTATCACAGAAACAAAACACTATCACAAAAACAAAACACTATCTGAAAAACAAAATAATATCACAAAAACTAAACACAATCTGAAAAACAAAACACTATCACAGAAACAAAACACTATCACAAAAACTAAACACTATCTGGAAAACAAAATAATGTCACAAAAACTAAACACTATCTCAAAAACAAAACACTATCACAAAAACAAAACACTATCTGAAAAACAAAATACTATCACAGAAACAAAACACTATTACAAAAACAAAACACTATCTGAAAAACAAAATAATATCACAAAAACTAAACACTATCTGAAAAACAAAACACTATCACAAAAACAAAACACTATCACAAGAAACAAAACACTATCACAAAAACAAAAATCTATCACAGAAACAAAACACTATCTGAAAAACAAAACACTATCACAAAAACAAAATACTATCACAGAAACAAAATACTATCACAGAAACAAAACACTATCACAAAAACAAAACACTATCTGAAAAACAAAATAATATCACAAAAACTAAACACTATCTGAAAAACAAAACACTATCACAAAAACTAAACACTATCTGAAAAACAAAACACTATCACAAAAACAAAATACTATCACAGAAACAAAACACTATCACAAAAACAAAACACTATCTGAAAAACAAAATAATGTCACAAAAACAAAAGAGTAGTTAGAAAATGAATGAATTATAATTACAAGTGTCATTTATTTGTCATTAACTAAGTACGAGTATTTTGTGCATAAGTAAGACGAATTCAAGACTAAAATTTCGTTTTAACTCCGTAATTCAAATTACAACGTTAAAAGACCAACTCCAACTTTCCCTATTTCTTTAAAATGTGGGAGTGAATGTGATGATTATTCAGAATAAAGATAAATCACCAGAATAATTTGGATTAGAATTAAAATGAAGTGCCTTTTAATACTAACTATGATGATAAGATACATCTTTTATTAATCTAACAGAAAATTATTTATGGGCAATAAAAGGCCAGCACAAGGGTCTGTGACATCTGATACATTCTAAAAAATATGATACTAGAAGTATGAATGAAATGTTGGTTACCTGCTGATTTGTGTACCTTTTGGCGTTTAATAACCGTTATACTTAACTTTTTAAACTATAAGTTTTTGTTAAGATCATCTTTTAAGAAGTGTGATTACAATATGAGTTTGGGTGGAGATTAGAGTTTGCTGTCTTGATTGAAGTTCGTTTACGGTTCAATTTATATAATTACATTAACTCACAAAAACTAACTGAAGTTTAAACAATGTGCAGCCTATTTATTATGTGTTCATATTTGAAGCCACCTGTTTTATCTACAGTAAGCTTGAGATTATTTTCTAGTTAGTTAATAATAGTCAAAATAAACATGCCTAATTTCAGTAGGATTCACTAGTAAATATTCTTTTTATTTTGTTATTTCTACTGCTTTGATTAGGTACCAGAAATAAGTAGAAAATGCTGGTAATTTGCTGATGTTAAAATAAACTGTAATACACTATTTTGCCAAACTTAGTGCTACAAGGGGAGTTAGTCATTTTTATTTCACAATCTGTAAGTAAATAAAAAAAAAAATCTTTAAATAAATAACTAATTATCTTCTTTAAATTGCCATTAAAATCTTTGTTAATTTAAGTTGATCTCCTAAAATTCTAATAATAATAATAATAAAGTCTTTATTAAATTATTACACAGATTAAACAAAATACAAATTTTCTGGCGACGGACATACTCATGGTCATAACGACCGTCTGAGTCCTAAAATTCTATTTTGTTTTCTAAATAATGAAAAATAACTGGTTTCAATCATGAAGCTAACTCTGTCTTACTTGAAAAAATGTTAAATTAAACTTGCACTATTATTAAAGTAGGTTACAAAGTAACCTGACCACTTTAAAGTGTCTAGTAAACCGTTATTTCTAGAAAAATTGAATTACAAAAATAAACTAAATTACTAGAAGTGGAATAAAAGGAAGATGATTATTACTTTGAGAATAATAATTATTACTATTAACTGTACGGAAATTGTACAATTATGGAGCCGAAGTGTAAACCAAAGAAAGCTGCATATATTTATAAGTATAATTCTAGCAATAATTTTATAGGTCCTCAAAACTTAAGTGTTGTTTAAAATGATTGTTATGTTTTTGATGGAAACTAAATAATTTAAAGGCTATAAAATTTCTTATTTAATGGTATGATTTTAAATAGATGAAAATGGATTACTTATGGGTGATAAGTAGTTCAAAAAATGAAATATTCAAAATTTGGCAAGTAGCTGATTGCCTGAGTTGACTACTTAATTTTTTAAATAGTTATAAAATAATAATAACAAAGGAAACAATGTTATAATAAGAAAAAAATCTTTGAGTTGTTTTTATATTTAAAATTATTTCCTGGTATTAGTGGAATAGGAGTGGCATTCATTCAAACTGGTTACTGACAAGTATTATTTTTTATTATTATTATTTTCTGCATAAAAAGTTCTGTAGTTGTTATTTTTACTTTTGATATCGCTGTTATGGTTGGCTATAAAGCAAGTTACTGTCCCTACTGTACTAATAGTTTGTGTTATCTTTGGAATTGAATGTTTTAATTTCCTTGAGATTCATTCAGTTGGAAAAGTTTCCATCAGTTTTGTATTTTCTTTTTTTCAGACCAATGAATTTAGATTTGATAATAGATTCGGGTAGACAGTAATGATGAATAATCTAGTCATTACTCCATTAGGTCTCCAATTCGAAGTCTCCAAATCTTCGAACATAATTATGTTGTAAGTTTGAAATATCAGTGATTTCTCTTCTTTTTTTTACCCTCTATTAGGCGCATTTAATCTGTGAGTTGAAGAGGGCATTTTCTTGTTGATGGCAACTCAGGTATTTCTTTGAATGAGCCAATGGGGTCCTCAGTAGCTTCCTCTTTTACCTTCTTCTAACCGAACGGCCTGTCGGTGTTTTACTCGTGAGTTATGTGGTGTTACTTAGCGTCCACCGTAATCTGTTAGATTAGTTGCGCCCGATGGTCTTATCCTTTGGGTATTGACATTTTTCAAGTTTTCTTATCAAAAACTGTTACAGAGTACAGAATTATCATTTAAAAGACAGTTTTCTACTTATTGACTAATTTTGCAACGAGTGTCTTTTGTTGAATAATATTGAATAGAAGACAGAGAAGGCGATTCGGACACTAAACTAGCTTTTTTTTTTTTTAATTTTTAGAAGATCAAGATGCGGATGATTTTGAGTGCGTAAGTACAGATAAAGTAACCAAATTGTCGGATAAAAAAGCCTACTTCTAGTGTTAGACGAGGCAGCCATAATATTTTATGGCTTTTGCCTGGTATAGTTGGTGACAACGTCGGACAGAAACGTTCGGAGATGGTTCATGGTCATTCTTTCGCTCTTCTGAACATAGGTGGGCATCAATGCGTAAAACTAATTTCTTGGATAATGCTAATAAACCATCTCACACATTCATTCATAAATGTGCACCTCAAAATTAGGGATGACTGATTTTTCTATTCTCATTATTGTTCTGTTCCACTTTACGAGTTTTTTTTTTTTATTTAAGAAAAACTTAAACTAAAATTTTTCATACGTTTCCAAAACATTTTTGATGAAATTAACAGCTATTGGTTCATTAATCTTTCACAGATTAGTTGCGTCCGATGGAGGGTTAATGTTCAGCACAATACTTTCATTTTTAATAATTCACTCATCACACAAGAGATATTCTCCACAAAATATTAATAATAAAAACCAATCAGGGTGCATTAAATCGAACTAGTCGTTTCTGCAATAATAGCTAAAGGAAACTTAAAAACAATGAGTGCAGAACTGCAGCTAAAAGAAGATACTACAATATTTGATCTTAACTGCAAATCATCTGGGATTCAGTGAAGAGAATTATAGTTGAATTGAAAATAGGTATGTCCCAGTCATCATTTACTCATTTAGAGGTATTAGGCCAGGGTGGAGGATAAGATTCCATGTTAATGAATGATTTTCAAAATATGTAAGTATAGTTCGTGTTGTTAGGCTAGGATAACACTAAAGAAGTGGCTGATCTAAGAAATGCTGGCCTCTAGCATTTCCAAGAGAAAGAAATGACCCGTTTAATGGATCATTCACATACTATAAGTAATTTAACGTTTCTCTTTCACTCCCTACCTAAACTCTTTCTGTAAAGGATGCTATCAACCATGTGAACATTACATATATTACATACCATGTAAATATTACAGGATAGGCTGCAAACTTCCAGGTCTAAGATGAACGATTACCTCTTATTTTTTCGGAACTGATACTTTACGGTTAATCAACTATTTTGAAAAATCTAAAGTAATTCTTTTTAATAATTTACAAAATTATTGGAATTTTTTAAATAAACACTAAGCTAAGAGAATACAACCAACTCCAAGATTCTAAAACTTAATTTTTATAGACAGTTAAAGTGAACTAGTACATAAACAGAAATAGGCAATTTATTAGTAAATAAAGTGAATTCTATTGGAATTCGATGTTAATAAAAGTTTTACGACAAGTTTGCTATTAAACTAGGATCGAAGGTTCATGAGAGGTTATAATGCAGTATAACCAGTAAAGCCGGTACGAAAAGTCCTCTCTATTATCTATGATTCTGGAGAGCAAAATCGTAATCAGAATGTGTTTAAGTATATTTTGTTTGGTGTTTTAAAACAACATTTTTCAATGTCCTCTTAAATGTTAGCATTTGCCAATTTTTATTTATTCATTTATTTTGTAGTATTTTCTGTTCTGTTTATGATAGCAGTGCTAGAAAGGTTATTTAGATTATCTCTAAATTTGAATCTCAAAAACTGTGGATGACAAATCAAAAGGTAAACTGTAGTTTTGGAAAATTCACGTTTTTCCTACTATATTATTTCATGTGTTATTCTAAACTTTAGAGTTGTGTTCAATATGTTCGTGGAGGAAAATATATACACTTATTTCAAAACTATATTGACTGAATCATCCATCTTTATGATTAGTTTTATCATCTCAGTCTGCCTGAAAATGATGAAAATTCAAAATGGTCACGACTTAAGGAAAAGTAGCAAACAAATGTATATTTTATTCAAGGTTTTTTGACATTTTTTGAGTCAGGGCTCAAAAATGAGATAGTGTAGTTCTCTCTAATTCGCCATTCTCAAGTGGATACCAGGAATCATTATTCAATAAATATAAGGATAAATATAGCTATTATAATATACCAAAACAGGTTCCCTTTGCAGCAGACTGGATCCATTTTAATTAAAATCCACACATCTGTTGTACATAACATTTATGTAATAAAGATTCTGATTAGATATGGATCAAAATGTCAATTATTACATAAACTGCACTTTAGCGTTGCAACATTTGCCAGTCTTTAATATAGGTAGTACGAATTCTTCCTCATTAAAATCTTAATAGTTTACGACATTTAAAAGGAAGATTCAAATTTCAATACAATTTTAAGCATACATACATGTATCTTAAAGTGAAATTCATATTTCACTTAATCTTGCTTTCCATTTGCCTCTAACTTGCAAATCAAAACTAAGCAATTAATAAATAAATGTATGTAATAAATTAGTGACAAAACATTTGAGGTTAAACAATTATAACAGTTCACAAGTGGGACTAAATTTGATGTAAAACCCTCGAAACGAATTCTCTCGTTGTATTTACAAATTATTTTCAATGATCAATACCAGGGGTGCCAACGTTTCTGAATATAAGATCTTTTTATCTTAAAAGTGTGTCGCGATCGACTTGCGTGAAATGCATACTATGTTTATACACTGTGTTTCAGTATAAGGTGCATTCCAGCGAGTTATGGGTAGATAAGTAAAATATATTATTTTTTTAAATCACTTATTAAGTTTTCGAGATATAGGCTCATGAAGAAAATAAATTTCCAGACCCAACTTTTGATAGCAGCATTCCGTGCATGCGGTACCTTAAAAAATTTGATTTTCTGCACTTTTTTCATGATAGATTTTTAGTAACTTAACTTGCAATTTATTTATTTTTATCAACTGCAATGTATAAGTTGTTGTACTATTTGTTCGTAAATATGAAAAAGTTGTTATAAAAATGCACAGTATGGCCGATAATTTGATTTCAATATTTCATATTCGCGTTTATTTTTTGGGGGGGGCCAGGAAAATTTATCATGAAAGAATAATATGACTTACTTTTTGCTAATCTATCAATAGCTCGCTGAGTACACCTCGTCCTGAAATATAGACATACGGCTTATCTACCTACGTAAAAAACAACAACAATTATTATTTAAAGGGCCAAAAAACTCACATCCAGGGGAATTAAAAGAACATGGATAATTATTAACAATATTTATTAATTCAAAGTAACTACAGATAAAGACAGATTTAGAATTTACTTTGTTGCCTTAACATTAATGGGAAGACTGAGTTTGCATGTCTCTAACTAAGGAATCATAATTAGGTGTATATCCTGACAAAGATAATAATGATGAGTCTTCAGTATGGGAATCAGTCAGAATAGAACGTTGTTTAGTCTTCGTTAGCTTCAAGTATGAAGTAAGAAACTTCGCATAGGTATGTAGATCCGAAAAAAATGTATTGTGCCTGGGTAGGCGGAGATTCTGGTGACAGGCTATCTAAATTCTAGGTATTTACGACCTTGGCAAATACCCAGAATGCATTAAACTATTGCTAGAAAGTTTTGTCTTCTACAATCGCTTCAAAGTCCATGGTATACGCGAATTCCACCCCCAGACATTGTGAGCGATCGATGATCGACCAAAAACTGGCCTCGCGATCCGACTTTTTGGCCATCCCTGATCTATTACAGATAAAGACAGATTTAGAATTTACTTTGTTGCCTTAACATTAATGGGAAGATTAAGATTATACAAACTAACTTTGGCTACTCCTCTGAAGTATATTTTGGCGTTTAGGATATAATATAGTAGGCCAATGATCAAGCAAACCATGAATTTCTTAAAATAGGCTGCACAAAACTTTAATTAAAAAAAAAGAAGGTAATGGTGAAGATGATTCCTGAAAAAGAAGATATTATACTGACCCTTTGTGTTCAGTTTATTTATATTAAGGAAATAATAATAATAAACAAAAAAAAAAAAACAAAGTAGGTTAAATATGCAAGAAGTGAGTGATATGCCATAACTCTTCTAAGTTCAAGCAATCTAAAACATCGTAAGAAGGTACTTTTCCGTTAGCCGGGCGCAAGCGAAAAACAGTATTGGGTAAAACTGTTTTCTTTACAATTCATTAATATTTGTTTATAGTTGAACTTGTTTTGCTTACTATTAATTAATATTTGTTTATAGTTGAACTTGTTTTGCTTACTATTAATTAATATTTGTTTATAGTTGAACTTGTTTTGCTTACTATTAATTAATATTTGTTTATAGTTGAACTTGTTTTGCTTACTATTAATTAATATTTGTTTATAGTTGAACTTGTTTTGCTTACTATTAATTAATATTTGTTTATAGTTGAACTTGTTTTGCTTACTATTAATTAATATTTGTTTATAGTTGAACTTGTTTTGCTTACTATTAATTAATATTTGTTTATAGTTGAACTTGTTTTGCTTACTATTAATTAATATTTGTTTATAGTTAAACGTTTTCGACATTTTTCCGTTGACTTGGCTCGCGTTTGGTTCACAATTGGCGACATTTGCGCCCGGCTAACGGAAAAGTACCCTTGATTCTGTCAGCTTCTTAGTAAAATTATTTTATTAATTAATAAACTTCAAAATATTATTCGTTTAGAGTAAAGTGATCTAATTCTGTTTGGAAGGTTATGTAGTGAGTTGAATAACAAAATATTGTGTATTTGGGAAGGTAAAGGGAAAGACTTAGTGTAAAAGAAGGTGATTAACATTTTTAATTTAGATTTAAATCCAGAAAAGAACGCTAGCTTTAAATAATACTTTTTTTTTTATTGCTGCAGTAGTTGTAGTCACAAAATGAGCCTTTATTTTGAAAGTGGGGCAAGTCCATTTTTGAAAACAAAATGAAGATAATGGTAATTATAGATAAAACTTAGTATGAACTTTTTATCTGTAAACAATTTAGAGTAAAAAAAATTCAGAATCCTAATATTTGGGAGATGGAAGTTTTAGCTCTTAACAATATTGTAAATATGTTTAATTTGAAAATGGTGCAAGTCCATCTTAGGTTGAAATTATTCAAAATTTAACTCCGGTTGCTGTATGGTGAAGCAAATGTGATGGTTTAACATCATGTCTGAAATATGTAGGGTGTTTTTATCTATCTTTGATATTATTAATCGGTGATTGTACAATATTTCATAAAATTTATTATTATTTAATAATAATAAGTACATCTTAATTTTGTGTTTCGATAATAACACCAACATCGGGAAATTTTAGGACTATTGGCTCTGAAAAACTGTAAATTGTATAACATTCGACTTATATTATCGGCTATCCAAGTAAATTGTGTTGTTTTGTGCTCGGTGTACGAAAAAAGTTTCATTATTTGAAAATTAATAACGGATTGTGGTTTATTTTATAAAAAGAAAAAAATGGCTGAAACCGATTACAACGGTAATTATAACTCTGATGCATCTGTAAGTGAATTTGGTAGGTAACAAATATAAAATAAAGATACTTTTCTGGGTAATAACGCCATTTCAATGAAATCCTCTTTTGCAAGTAATTTTATTAAGTTTGTAGAAATAAGACCCATGACAATCGGTAATAAAAGAAGAATCTTGGAATCAGAATCTGAATACGAAGGCAATTCGGACCAAAATGATTCAAAAAAAGAAGAATAGTTGAACTATTGATTAGTATTTTGGTTTAATTGTTAAAAAAAGACTGACCCGATTGAAATATTATCCATTTAAATCAACGATTACAATAATTCATTAATTTTGAAAGTGAGGCAAGTCCATTTAGTTATAATAAATCTTTATTTTTCTTAGCCAGCACTATAAACACTACTGGATTATAAACTTACATTATCTAACACCACAAAATGCAAAAAAATATGTCTATTAATATTTACCAATATTTTTAAATTTATTGAACCGCAAAACCTTAATTTTATAGTTCGAAAAAACAAAAAATGGACTTGCCCCACTTTCAAAATAAACGGCACAAATTTCTTGTAGAAGTATTGAGGAAGTCAAAAAGTCTTACAAGTAAGTTCCAGAAAAATGTGATGGCCTATATTTAGGGCAAAAGAGTTAAATAAATGGGAGAGAACAATTTAAGTTAAAATACTGTTTACTACAACATCGAATACTACATTTTGTTTAAAAAACTGTAGAAGGAGTTTAGATAAATATGAGTTCTTAAAGATAATGAAGGTACTTCTTCATATAAAGGCCCACATAATAGCAGTTACCATAATAATGCACTTCCGTGAATGATACTTGCAATTTATTTCTTTAGATTGAATAAATGGTCTCATATTTGGACGTTAAAATAGCTGAGAAATTATTTTGCACCTTCTTTATACTTTAACAACTTGAAATATTAATTACTTCGACTTAGCTGCTGTAAAACTCCCTGTAATTATGCTAGAAACATTTTTAATTACATTTAATGCGAGATTTGTTGTTTTTTTTTCAGACAGAGGCTACAAACTACTATTTCTTGTTCCTATACTTAATTTTCCATTAAAATTATTATTAATTTGGAATGTTTACTTTGATTTATAATTACTGTTGATCTTATAAGATCGTTTCCATCACGAGGATTTTAAACGTCTCTTACTTAGGTGATATGATGCAGAATACTATTACTAACAAATAAGTAATAATAAGCTGATATTCAAGAAACAAACTGCAAAATATTCAAGTAATTTATATTAAGTAATTGTTTACTACAATCACCACAATTGTTTCCAAATTTGGTAGAACACCAAAATAATTGCGGTGTTTTTTTACGAACAATATGAAGGGCCAACACACTTAAGCGTAGAACAAATGATTATTTGGGGACAGTTTCACTCTGAGGTATTTCTTTTTCTTCTTTATTATGAACTCGACGGACTAGTTCAAGAAAAGATCATTTATAAGTTTGTAAACATCCAACGTTCATCGACAATTTTTCATGCTCCAGTCATTTACCTTTATTAAATTTCTCACTTCTAATAATCAGTTCAAGATAAAATGGTAAATTTTTTACTTGAATCATATTAAAAATAGTTTTACTTAATATTTTTCTCTTAATATCAAGCTAAAAGTAGATAAGTTTTAGAAATTGTTTCCCCAATCACTTACTATTTTACAGTAATGTCGTAAAAATTATGTCTAGGTTTTAATTCAAAGTGATATTGACAAATCTGGACCAATTATTTATCATGATTATAATAATTCTCTTCACCATGAGGCGAAAATCATAGGTTTACCTTCAGGAACATATTGAAATAACCTTATCAACAACATGAAATGAATGAAAGTTTAAAGACAAAAATGTATGAAGAAAATAGCAAACAGAAAAAATGATCTTTATTGCCCGAAATATGAATTTTTTAATAATTATTGTCCAATATAATAATTTGCATGAAATTAGGACCACATCCATACTTAATATCCATTCTCCTAACCTTGCTCTGTATTTTTGTCAATTTACATTCTTTTACTAATAAGATTATAGTCCTTGTACATAGTTGTAGTTTTATAAAAACTGAATAAAACTAATTATAATTTTAAATACCTTTGACTTCTTGAAATAACTGTATTCTTGCTGCATTTTATCCAGTTTATATTAGTCAAGGTACCGTTTAAGAATAAAAATTCAATCGTTAGTATCCTTTAAAATGTAACTTTTTTAACCGTAAGTGTAAAATCGTAAAGTGATCTACAATGTTTAGAAAATCTTGTTTAAAAAAAGTACTACAGGATAACAGTGATCAACAGTGTGCCAAATATAAATATTTTGAACGGGAAAAAATTATTCTCTCTCGGTTCATTCAGAATATATCGATCCACAACCTTTGCAATATTTATCGATATTTACTTACCAGTTTTGCTTTTGTTTATTATATTCTTCCAGTGTATTTTCTGAGAACATTTTTTACTAACTGATAATATTTTATGATGAAATAATTTTTACAAAATTTTTGAATATTCAGCAATGATAAGTTGATGAAAGCATTAAAATTTATGAAATAATTATACCATTTATTAAGTTTATTCTTGATTTTGTTTTTTTACCTTTCATGCAATTTCGACCAATAAAATGTCGACAATAATTTGCAGAATATCGACAATAATGATAGTTCCAATGAGTATACATTCTTTGTTATGGCATTGTAAGTAGTTTATTTAAGTTAAGTAAAAATAATAAACGGCGCAAATTAAATGAGTTCTGTTGTAGATCTGTTTGGAATGAAACCAAATTTTTTTTAAAAATACTACATTGTCTACTAATTGTTTACTTTAGATTACATTCAACTGCAGGCAGTTTTGAGACAGTTTTATGATCAAAAAAAGAAATATTGTCCTTGTAAAAATTGTTTAAAGTATAGAATTTACATACATTATCAAATTGTAGAAAATACAAAAATATATTTTAGAACAGAAAAATTGGTCAAAATTTTAGCTCTTGGGATCTGTTTTTGACATTATACCATTTATTAAGTAGTCTACAGTGAACATTACAAAAACTTTATTCTGACACCTGTATTCTGAGGCTGCCCTAAATAGTCCCTTTATTTATTCATTTTAATTTAAGGGGTTTAATTTAATTTAACATCGAATAACTCTAGCCTGCCTAGATCTTGACTTTACCACCATTAGTGCTGCTACAAGCAAAGCGTGGGAGTCCAGAGTTTTGGCTTGCCTATCCGTTGATTGTGCCCAGTTTGAACAGATTCTTTAAAAAAAATTAACGTAATTTTGACAATAAACTGAAATTTGTTTTTCATATTTTAAATTACCATAACTTTTGAAAAACCTAACTGATTTCAAAAATTGTTTTTTGTTTTTTTTTAGGAGCTCAAATACTATAAAAATATGCTAAAAAAAAATATAACGTTCCATTTGAAAAAACAAAGTTGGATGCTGTATCTCGAGATACAGGGGTTTAAAAAAATGGGCCAATCACTAAAAATAAACTAGACTAAAAATGATTAAATACGTGTTTTTTATTTTTTCGAAATTTCCCGCCGTTTAAAAATAAAGTGGGTGGAGCATATAACTCTGGTCACCCTGTGTAAGGCCACAGAGATGCTGTTATTTTTTTAAAGATACAATTTTGTTTATACTGATAAGGAATTAAATTTATATTTTCCGTGAATTTATAATATTTATTTAAAATGTTTTCACTTATCTTGTAAAGATCATTGCTAACATAAGCAAAATTATCAGCATATTTTATTCAAATTAATTCTCTATTTTATATTGAGTACAAATACAAAGTAACCTTTAAGTAGTTCCGAGAAAATTCTGTAAACTATAGCAATTCTATTTACATTTGGCCGAATTTCTTCAATCTAGCAATGTAATAGCTCAATGACTTTGAAGTGACACTTTAACATTACAAAATCATTTGTCAAAAAAAAAAAAGTCAAATAATAAACAAAGTATTTAGTTTTATTAAACGAGATTAACAGAAAACGTTGGAATAGAATAGAATAACCATTTACTGGTTGACTACTTTACTTCAGAGTAACTTTATTTGTTCACGGATGTTTACAAGTGATTATGGAAATTACTTGAGCTTACCTAATTAGTTTAAAGTTTCCCATAAATAGATTTGTTTACAACAAATATTTGTAATCATTTCACTAGTAAAATATATTCAACATTGCAGTAAAATAAATTAATTGAAAACTTTCTTTAAAAAAATAGTTATTTATTTAACAAGTGTGGAAAGTAGTACTTTTCCTCACACGCACGAGCAAGCGAAGCGAGGCGAATGCAAGTGCAAATTGCCGAGTGTGAGGAAAATACTTTACACTAGAGTTAAATATTATATTTTTTCTGCAACCATTTATTAACTAATAAAATTAAAAATTTCATTTTTACAGTCTACAAATAGTTATTTATTTAACAAGTGTAGAAAGTAGTACTTTTCCTCACGCGAGGCAGGGTTTGCACGCACAAGCGAGCGAAGCGAGGCGAGTGCAAGTGCAAATTGCCGAGTGTGAGGAAAATACTTTACACTAGAGTTAAATATTATATTTTTTCTGCAACCATTAGGGTTATTAACTAAAAAAATTAAAAATTTCATTTTTACAGTCTACAAAAAGTAATTTATTTATTATAAACATTTATTGTTATATTACAATTATTTACAAGACTTACATATTTACATTAGTTATTACATTTTCTGCTGTTTCTTTTATTGATGGAGGAGTGTTTTCTAAACAGGCATCACTAGAATCCATTTTAAATTTCTATAAGGTAACACTATAACCTTTTTAACTGTTATAATTAAAAATATCTAATTATTTATTAAAGTATTATTTTTATTTCTATATTCCTTTCAATTTTTATTTTATTTTTTAATATTCGTTTTTTAATTATTTAAATAAAATAAATTTAAATAAGCTTATTAGAGTTTTACAGAAAATATTTATGTTAATAACAAAACTTCTTATATCAAGGAAGCACAATAAAGTTTTTCCACTCACTTGTGCGGAAAATGACACTAATGGGAATTTCCCCCCCACTAGTGTGGGAAGTTGGACATTACACAGCTGATTTTAATTGAGTAATGAGAACTTCCCTACATGGTTGCAGAAAAATTACTTTACACTAGAGTTAAATATTATATTTTTTCTGCAACCATTAGGGCTATTAACTAAAAAAAAAAGAAACTAAACAGGCATCACTAGAATCCATTTTAAATTTCTATAAGGTAACACTATAACCTTTTTAACTGTTATAATTAAAAATATCTAATTATTTATTAAAGTATTATTTTTATTTCTATATTCCTTTCAATTTTTATTTTATTTTTTAATATTCGTTTTTTAATTATTTAAATAAAATAAATTTAAATAAGCTTATTAGAGTTTTACAGAAAATATTTATGTTAATAACAAAACTTCTTATATCAAGGAAGCACAATAAAGTTTTTTCACTCACTAGTGAGGAAAGTGACACTAATGGGAATTTTTCCCCACTATTGAGGGAAGTTGGGCATTACACAGCTGATTTTAATTGAGTAATGAGAACATTCCTACATGGTTGCAGAAAAATATTATTTATTTCAAATTAAAGAAAAGAATTATTGGCTGAAATACTCAAGAAATATTTATATTTTATCCCCTTTGTCTCTATGGACACTGCTGTCAGTGACAGTATTCGCTATAACCAGTAACTTTATTGATACAAATTTAATGATTATCGATTAAATTGGGAACACCCTACTTTCTTGATTGGCAACAGTCGTCGTGGTAGCCAACGATTTGAAATAAAATAATAACTTTCTGGCACCAAGTTATTGACTAAACGATTAGGCCTAAAAGATTGTATTATTTACGCATAACTGAAAAAAACTTTATACTTATATAATATTAGTTTGCAATTTGAATAGATCAATATTTTAATTCGACGGATTTTTTTTTTTTTGTTAAAAGTCTTTTCCATAAAATTATGGAGAAGGGTGTACTCAGATGGGTGAGAACTGGATTCATTCATGAAAAAAGGGAAGGTTTTCCCTCTAAAAGGGATTTATAACAGTACAATAAACCTCCTTTGATTGAAGTGAACAGTTCACGCTCCCAGTTTTAATCCTTGTAACTAGCAACAGTTTTAAGAAAAAAACCAAGAACGTAAATTGAAGAAGTATGTAATCACATATTAAGGTCAGACGACCTAACCTTCAACTTTATCAATCAACCTACTAACTTACATAAATGTATAGTGTAGGTGTTATATAGATAACATTCATACTTATAACCTCGTTTAGTAAAGGAGTTCAATTCAAAATTATTCTATTAAATATTACAAATAATACTAATAATTATTACTACAGTATTAAATAAAGATTGACTGTATTCTCAAATCAAATCTTTTCTATTATTCACTTTAATTTAATCGTTTTATCTGTGTATAGAAAAAGTAATTTCTATCGACTGAACAGGTCAATACCGACGGTTCGACATTTGATACTGAACAGCACTTCAAATGATTATTATCGTAGGTAAATTTTAATTACTAATTTTAGAAGTATTTTTTGTTTTTACGTTAAAATCAGACGGTTGTTTCGTGTAGGTACCCATATGTATTTCAGTTATTTGTGAGAAACAATTCCAAGCACTTTGAAGTGTAATAAGCAAGTTTAAAGCTGTAGTCAGAGAACAGGATTTATGGTTTAAGTTTACAAAGCGTTTGCCACTCCGTGATGGACGACTGAATCATTTTTATTTTTATATTAGTTGGCGCTTATTGTTTGTTTATCATTCCAATATTCAATAAAATTAATCAAGAAAATGTAAAAAGTATTTGGTACAAAAAAATGGACACTGTCCATGCTACTAGAGTACAGTAGAAATTTGTGAGAGCCTATCATTCTGTGCTTATTCCTACATGTACAACTGATTCCAATTCTAACTATAACCTCTCGCCATTCCTTTATCGTAAATAATACCAACCTTTTCTTTAAAACAAAAAACAAACAAAATCATGAAGGCTGGAATCCCCTTGAAAGAAGTAACCAATAATTAACCAGACAAGCTGGAGATAATAATGAAGATATAATGTCTCTCGCAAAAGTTTGATTTCTTATGATCAGTTAAATATTGCAATTAATACTGCAGTTGCACATGTAAATTATGTTAAGATATTAAAGCCTTAAAATGTTGAAAGTGATTTTGAAGACAAAAAATTAACTATTACACAGGCCAGCAGAACTCCTTCGGCCGGCTCTCCTATCCTGAATGTACTAATATCTTGCATGTGATATCTTTGCACATTAATTTTAAAACAAGTTGTAATTATGTTCAACAAGTATCATTCTATTTTTTTATACTCTTGTTAGGATAAAAAATAAGTAAATAAAACCTTCAGCTTAATTAATTTAAACAAAACATGTGATTTTATGTTTTAAAAGATAGAAATCTTTGATAATGTTTGTGTAGGCTAAAGAGGCATAGTTAACATTAATTATTATTACTAAAATGTAAATTTGAAACAAGAGTATAAATATTCTGGGAAAAACTTTTTTTTTGGAGAAAGAAATAGGTTTAGAATATATTCAACAATCCCGTACTATAGTTAAATAATTATTGGTTCAAAATTAAAATCAGATATCCATGGCAACAAAGTGTATCAACGCGCTTTCTAGTGGCCAACGGCTACAATAACAGTTTATAAAATTGCCGCATGTAGCGTAGCTGTGCTCCAATCCTAGTCTGATGCTTCTGCTTACTAATTGTTATGATTGACCAATTCAATATGGGGAATGTTTAATTTTTTTCCTCATTTTCTTCGTTTGTTTCTCATTCTGCAGCCAGATATTTGTCACAGTATGAACCATTACCTTTCTGCAATTTAATATACACACAAATCGTCGGTAACTTCTCCCAACAGTGTCACATCGCTTTAGGCACTCTCTTCCCCTTGGCGGATAAGGTTAACAAATGTAGAGATTATACGAGGGTCGTTTGAAAAGTACGTGCAAAAATAAAAACTACTTAATTTTTTGGGGTAAACCTTTTTTATTTTTCAACATAGTCTACTTTTAGGCTTATACACTTCGTCCAACGCTGCTCTACTTTGTTGATCCCTTCCGAATAATAGGATTTGTCCAAGTCTGAAAAATAGCCATTCGTTTCTGCAATCACCTCCTCGTTTGAATAAAATCTTTTTCCCGCCAGCCATTTCTTCATGTTGGGGAACAAATAGTAGTCCGAGGGAACCAACTCTGGAGAATAGGGGGGATGTGAAACGAGTTGGAACCCTATTTCCATTAATTTTGCGACCACAACTGCTGAGGTGTGAGCTGGTGCGTTGTCGTGATGGAAAAGGACTTTTTTGTGGGCCAATCGTGGGCGTTTTTCTTGCAGCTCGGTTTTCAAACGGTCCAATAACGATGAATAATATGCACCTGTAATAGTTTTACCCTTTTCCAGATAGTCGATGAGGATTATTCCTTGCGAATCCCAAAAGACACTCGCCATAATCTTTCCGGCCGAAGGAACGGTCTTCGCCTTTTTTGGCGCAAATTCCCCCTTGGTAACCCATTGTTTAGATTGTTCTTTGGTCTCAGGAGTGTAGTGATGTATCCATGTTTCATCCACAGTGATGAAACGACGCTTAAAGTCCTGCGGATTCTTCTGGAACAGCTGCAAACCGTCCTTGCAACACTTCACACGATTTCGTTTTTGGTCAAGCGTGAGCAATCGCGGCACCCATCTTGCGGATAGCTTTGTCATGTCCAAATTTTGATGCAAAATATTATGTACCCGTTCATTCGAGATGCCCACAGCACTAGCAATCTCACGCACCTTCACTCTTCTGTCATCCATCACCATATCATGGATTTTATCAATGATTTCTGGAGTAGTAACCTCAACAGGGCGCCCAGAACGTTCAGCGACACTTGTGCCCATATGGCCACTCCGAAAATTTTGAAACCACTTATAAACTGTTCTAATCGAAGGTGCAGAGTCACCATAATGTTTATCAAGCTTCTCTTTAGTCTCCTGAGGCGTTTAGCCTTTCATAAAGTAGTGTTTAATCAACACACGAAATTCTTTTTCGTCCATTTTTTGAAAATCACTCGACTTCCTCGATTCAAACGAATGCCAAACACAAAGAAATAGACCGATCTGGCTGAAACTTGGTGTGTGTTCTTCCAAGAGATGCTACTAACTAAACATAACCTCGATACGCGCCAGTGGTGCTATCTCTCTGACTTTGCACGGACTTTTCAAACGACCCTCGTATAATTTTGCATCTAAACATTAGGTGCCTGTGGTTTGGAGAATGATAAATGTAAAAACAATAAATGTTGAAGTTTATTGAATCTATTTCTCAGATTAACACTTTGAGACACCTGAATGTATTGTAAGTGAAATACTTATAAAAGTTGCACAATTATAGAGAGTATTTATAAAACATTTATTTCTATCCAGTAAAACTTATATCCACGAAAATACGAAAATAATCCAGGCCAATGAGGTTTTATTTCTTTCAGAGTCCCAATATTAGATGAGCTGTTCAGACATTCCAACTCCCACACGTTGTAGGACTGAAAATTGCAATATAGGCGACCTCAATTTATTCCAATTGGTTGATTGGCGACCTTCACTTGCTGTTCGCCTACTGGAAAGTGGTTGTTGTTTATAAATATATAAAGACAAAGGCAGAAGACCCCTTTTACATATCTTAGAATATTTTTTGCTCTAACAAATATTAAATATAAATAATTGTATTTAATTCCACAATTGATAAACGAATTAGAATTGAAAACACATTAGCTGAAATGTAATTTGTGGAAATAATGCTGGTAATATTTTTGTCTGTGCAAGTTTTAGATCTAAATATATAAAATAGGCATGTGAATTTTAAAGAAACATCGTTGGAGACATCTTTGTACCCTCTTTTACAACTAAAGGAGGTAACTAATGTTTTGAAATAAATAGTTAAAGCTAAATTATTGTTTAGTTTTCTAAACTGCTGGTTGAAATCATAATACAGTTTAAAAAGCGAAGGAAAGAATTTAACAGAAATACATTTTGTAATTGTACTTATTAATGGGTGACTTACACTAAACTTGTGTGGTTTTCTTCTGAATTACATAAGTTTTCCCAAATTATTTAGAAACTGTGGATGCCACTTCTTAAAATTATAAATTATATCAGTTTATTCATCTTATATAAACCGGCTGACTTAACCTCTCAATTAAGATTTTACTGATAGTGCTCTGTACAGAAATCTACTACAACGTTAAAGAGCCTGATGTGACTCCCTTACGTATCTTTTGTTCATAGAATATGGGAGCTGATACGTATACAATTGTTTGTGATTGTGAACTTGTATTTGCAACTAACGTAGTTTTTTTTAAGCTGGAATGTACCCAAACGCCAGATACTTAAGGGAGATACAATAAATCTTCTAGGTCTTATTAGAGATGGTGAATAATCACTCCATTCAAGGCTGTTGTCCTCTAAAAAAGTGATCTTTAAAAAAAATGGTAAAGTCTAAAAATAAACGGATAGATGTATACAATTTGTTTGAAGAACACGTAATCTCGCTTTGTTTTTTGAAAGAGGGGAAAAAATTGTTTATTAATGGAAGAGAGTGTTTATTAGATCATTTGTATATTTAGCAAATTATGATACGTTTATGAAAAAAAAAAAAAAAAAAATAGAATAAAATTTAATCTAATATTCTCCATAACGCTTCTATTTAATTCTAGATGTCGATGACTTCATTTCCTGCCGAACTTAATTTAATTATTTCTCTTAACGCATTCTATGCAAAGCCAACTAAACTAAGGTTCCAATATAACCTTCTCAAACTTCTTTTAGGTTCCCTTAATGGAAATAAATATGGTGTAAACAAGAAAGCAGTGCTCGCAAGCAGACGGCTTTGCCATTGCTTCATTTATTTTTTAAATCTACTTTGGCTATGTATATACAGGGTGTTCATTTTAAGACGGCTCAAATGCATTTCATGCTTAAACGGTTAATCTGAGCAAAAAATGGTAGAGGAAAAATTTGTTGCCCTTTCGCCTCTAGTTTCAGAATATGTGACTTGATTTTAGATTCCTGCCTGCATACGCGGCTGACGCGCGACCAAAAGTGAGGGTTCGCAGTTGACCCCAATTTTCATGTACACAGTTTTAAGGAGTATAAAAAGTTATGAAAGGAACCGGAAACCACAATTCGGTATCTTCAAAATTAAAGGTGCTAGGCCATTTCAAAATCTGGTATTTATTAATCATATTTCAATTTTTTTAATTGTTATCAAAGAGAAAGAAGAGCACGCGATAGGTCATTTTTATGTATTTTTTCATCTCCTTTCTACTAAAAATATTGCCAGGGCAGTAAAGCTAGTATTTTTCCTAATATCGGGAAATAAGTCGTTTTCCGAGTGATTTTTCTAAGAAAAATCAAATGTTAAGAGCTTTAGATGTTCTCAAGCATACACAAAATGGCTAAAAATTAATTTTACATCTGTTACAAACAATAAGGTTTAATAATTATTTGGTAATTTTGGGAGAGTTGCGTTTAATTACCAAAAACATTGGAGACCTCCTGCCACATATTTAAGTGATCAATATCTTTCATGTAAAGGATCAAAATTATTCCTTAATTTATCAAACAATGCACTTTACGCAGCTTGTGCAGCATGTACTGTGCCTACAAACGTGTCTCCTCTGGCTCGCCCGCCAGGTTAGCCTGGAGGTTATCAACTGCTCTCTGTATCTGAGGAGGCACCTTTGAAGGCATAGTGGCAATATTTTTAGAAGAAAGGAGATGAAAAAATACATAAAAATGACCTATCGCGTGCTCTTCTTTCTCTTTGATAATAAGTTAAAAAATTGAAATATGATTAATAAATACCAGATTTTGAAATGGCCTAGCACCTTTAATTTTGAAGATATCGAATTGTGGTTTCCGGTTCCTTTCATAACTTTTTATACTCCTTAAAACTGTGTACATGAAAATGGGGGTCAACTGCGAACCCTTACTTTTAGTCGCGCGTCAGCCGCGTATGCAGGCAGGAATCTAAAATCAAGTCACATATTCTGAAACTAGAGGTGACGGGCAACAAATTTTTCCTCTACCATTTTTTGCTCAGATTAACCGTTTAAGCATGAAATGCATTTGAGCCGTCTTAAAATGAACACCCTGTATATGATTTCTCAATAAAATAATAATAGAAATAATAATGGTGTAAACAAAAAATGCAGATATTTTATAAAATTGTATATTATTAAACTAGAACAATTGTAATTTATTGTTAAATTATTTAGAAAAATCTTTTCTTTTTGTCTTGTTGCAGCGATGCTGTTGTACAGAATTAGCAGATGTTGTCGACGTATATATGTGAAACTACTGCATACAGTGTTCCATGCACTGGCTATACCATGTATAGTACTTGGATTTATGGCTGTCTTGGATTATCATAATCTTAGTGATCCGCCTATACCCAATTTCTATTCAATACATTCATGGATGGGCTTTGTTACGATGGGATTATTTGCTTTGCAGGTGAGGAACATACATATTTATCTCTTTTATTTTGATTGTTTCTTTTATGGTTTACAAAGAATTTAGCAATAGTTTACAGTTCCACCATTCAGAAGAAGTGAACTGTCTACTTCTACAGGTACACAGTCATTCCAACTGACACAATTTAAGAGTTAGTATTGGTGTGCAGTTATTTGGTTTTAGTGTGCTCTCAAGCAAACTTTAGCTTACCATCTAATGCAGTGATGGCGAACCTATGACCCGCGGGTCAGATACTGACTCGCGCAAGCTTTTTCACTGACCCACAATTGCTGGGATAATTTATATTCTATCTGTATTTTTTTCAATCACGCATTGACACAAAAACAATTTAAATGCTATCTATAACCTTTAGTTTGATCATTACAGTTCTAAAACGCAAATAACGACAAATGTTTTTGTAGTATTTGAAATAAAGCAAAAGTGTTTACAAAACAACAAATAAAATGTATAATTTTACTCATATTTTGTTTGTTAAAAATAATCGACAACCCAAAGCAAATAACCATATTTAGATTTTTCTTCAGATAAAACACACTTTTGTAAGGTTTTATTTAATTATGTTTGTAAAAAGAGACTTTCATAAGCACTTGTTTCGTCCCGCTTTACTCGTTAAGCCAACTGAATTTTAAAGATGTCTAGTTTTGAAAATATTCAGTTTAAAATTTTTAAACTTAACTCTTGTGCAAATGGGCATTAGTGACCCAAGAACTAGTACTAAAACAAAAAATGAACAAAATTTGACCCACGTCTCAAAAAGGTTCACCATCACCTGATCTAATGCATTACATAACCTTAACATGTGACGCAAACACTATTATAAGTTATTGAACAACAATGTTTGAGCTTAAAATAAGTTTTCTGAAAAAATGTATACGTACATTATGGATTACATTATTCTGTAAAAGGCCAGCTATAGATTTAATTTAAGAAAAATATTGTACAGCAAACAGCCGAAATGTTTTGTTTTTGTTTCAAATTACCAGCATTAGAAGTGAAGGAATATGGTGAACTAACAATTATTGTAAGGATTTAGATATGACCCTGAAATAAAGGGGGAAAATAGATTATAAAAGAAATGATTTGTATTAATAAAAATATTTTGTATTACCACGGTCAAAGGTACACAATTTGAGTCCCTTACAAATCTTGAAAAAAAAACCTTTACGTCTGATTGATAATTTTATTAGAGTTCTAAGAGAAGAAGCTACTAATAAAAGAGAAGAAATATTAATTGTCTTTTCTTGTATTGTTTTCTTTCATAAAGGATGTTAGAAATTGTATAAATTGCGAAAGAAAAAGGAAATATTAAGAGAGGTTAATTGGTGAGACCAGTTTAGTGAACAAGGTTGTACGTTTCTGGTATATTTTGTAGTCTGTTATGTTTTCTTTTGTTTCACCTTGAATTGACATTGACTTTAAAATGAAATAATTTACTAAATTTAAGAGTGCAGAGTAGACGACATAGAAATATTATTTTTATTTTCTTTGCCAGATCTAAACTATAGGATTTTTCCAATTAAGATGGCCGTTGCTTTCATAGAAATGGCCGCCTAGGTTTTTTGAATAATCTCAGTAATTCCTTTAAAATCTATTTTATGGGAAATAGCTTCATATTTGGCTAGTTTTATCGTGCTTGAAAGGAAAAAAAAACAATGAACAAGGTGCATCTAAGTGCTAACCACATAAAGATCTTGTCTTAAAGTTTGCATATTTTTAGGAGAGAGTTTTTCTATTTGGGCTCATAATCAGGTAAATAAGGTAATCCTTACTTCATAAAAAGGGTGTTTCTGTAAGAAGAGTTCGTAAGACTAGCTCAGTTTTGAGTAGCTACTGAGCATTACAGCTGAGTATTCCATATAGCAAGAAAAGTTAAAGGCCAATTTTGTTCTTCATATTTTGTTGTTAGCTGGTTGAATTTATGATTCCTTAAACCTAATTAGATATTGCTCTTCTATGTTTAAAATAGATAAAATTCAAAATTGTGTTATTAGCTGGCCAATGAACGTTCTAGTTTTTCAATAATTGTTTTTGTATGAGTTAATTTGCTTTATTATTGTAATAATTGAATAATGTTTATTATTTATTACAGTTTGTGGTCGGATTCTTCAGTTTTCTATTACTACTATGTTGTGAGAATTCAACAGCTGGTTTTCGTGCAAGTCTTGTGCCCATACATGCTACATTTGGACTGACTACTTTTATGATGGCTATTGCAACTTGTCTCACTGGTCTCACAGAAAAGGCGTTCTTCACATTTGAGTAAAACATTTTTTTTTTTTTAATATTATTTAATCTTTAATTAATTATTTGCCCCCCCCCAAAAAAAATACTGTTCAGGTGTTTTGATAATTGAATTGATGGATAATGCATGGTCCGCCTAGCTTGTTAAGGCGTGGTTCTGGGTTCGATATTTATTTCATGTATTAATGAGGTTAGTTTAACGTACATTAGGAAGTATGTTTGGTGGCCATCACTGTCCATGACATCAGATCGATATGTTAACATTGAAGTATATGGGAGGTTACTTTTTACCTAATCAAACTCATTGTTTACAATTCTTTATTTTTAAAATACTCACAATGAGTAGGTATTTACATTTATGATTCGAAATTTATCGTAGCAAAATGCTTCGTAAGGTGATACTCTGGGGAAAGGTGAATAGAGCTTCGCTCTGAAGTGTTATTTAACGTAATCAACGGCTTTATCACCTGGGTAAATATGAATTAAATTTGTTGCATTGGTTGCAGAAATCAGTTAAAAAAAATATCTCATAATTGAGGTCAGAGAAAACCATGTAAACGTTTTACACTAAATCAAACTATAAGTGCATTTATAATCAAACATTGTGCCCATCTTTATAATAATTCGAGATTTATGACATTATGAAACAATCCTTTCTGTTTAATTACCTATAAAAAAAATTAAAAGATTTGCCCGAATTTGATTTAAATTTTAAGAAAAACATTGGATAGACTGTAGAATTGGAGTAACAAAACACTTTTTGTAAATTTCAAAGCATGGTTTTTTACTAATATTTGTTTACGAAAAAAGATGCTTTAAATTTAATTGATTTTAACAGTTTTGTTATAATGCTTCAATTTTTCTTAGCTGATAGCAAGTCCCTATTTTACAGTAAAATTCAAAATTACGTTCTTTTATGTCTTGAAAGTTTAGTAATACACATTAACAGTATTCATGCATCATGAACATAAGCACAATCATTAACCGTGTTAATAATATCAGAAAATCCCCAACTAGGGATTAATATTTACACATATTCAACAAAAAGATGTTTCGTAGTATTTGTTAAGAAAAAAAAATAACTAAATTGACGCCTCTTTATATGAGATTTTGGTAACACTATTTGTAGGTTAAGTTAATCAATTTTTGATTGCATTTAAAACATTCAAGTTACTAGTACGAATAAAAATGAAATAATTAATGCCTTAGGCATTACTAAAAATAGTATAAAAAGCAAAATTTCTTGTTTATTACATGCTTGCATACCTTCTTAGGCGCTATGTACTCTCCAGCTTGTTCGACTATTCGAGATAGCATTGCATCAATTACAGTACAGTTTGAGTAGCAGTACAGGTTTTGTTTTGTTATTTTTAAATGAAAACCAGAATAATGACTTTTTTTTTGGCGGATATGTTAGTAATTCCAGATAGTTTGTGATAATAAAAAGGGATTTTTTATAAATTTTTGGTTGGTGTTTAGTAAAAAAGGTTAAATCCTAAGTTCTACGACTTATGTATTTCTGAATTTCCTGAAATTTAGGCTTAGAAAATGTACTAAGAGAATAAATAACCTTTATAAAGGTTTACGAGAGAAGAATTGCCTAACTAATTATAATTAAATGCCTAAGAATAATAATAATAGCAAGTCAGGAATGATCAACTAATATTTGAAACCTAAAGGAGGTTTTTCTATTCATTCAAGGCCTTCTAATCGTACATCTCACTTTCATAATTGTGTCCACAAAAAAAATTAAGAATTAACTTTTCCCATTTTTCTTTTTTCTTTTGATTGTTTTGTTTTTTCTTTATCTGCATAATCCATTCCAAAATAACGGTTTTTCAGCAAAGACTACTTCAACTTCATGTCTTCAGAAACAATTGTGATCAACACTTTGGCGATGGTTCTAGTAGCCGCTGGAATTCTAGTATCCTACGTTCTCAATTCACCGATTGACTTCAGATATTATGGACGAACACTTGTTCCTGATAGAGAAATATAATGCTTATTTTGGAAAAAAAAAGAAAGAAATGATTTCGAGGAGGAATTTTAAACCAGAGAAATACAAAAAAAAAAATATTTTGTTTGTTTAATTTTGGTGATTAATAATTGCCCCCATTTATCAACAGTTATTTTTTATTTTATTATATTTTTATTTTAGCTTAAATGCAATTTAGGTGTTCGCGCATTGTTTTTTCTAATGAATTTTAATATTGATTGCGTGAAATTTCTCTAATATTACTTGGCGTTGCTGCAATCTAGCGGATTAAATAGTAAACTTTAAAAATAAGGCAATTTATCTCTTTTGAGAAGATATAATTTGAAAAGTATACTGATCTCAAAGGATAATTTCAGGGTATAATCAATAATAAACAGTAAACGAAAAGGATGAACTATAACCTATATAATCTAAACAGTCTTCATAATTTTATTTTTAATAAAAACTTTTATACTTGTATACTTCCTTTTGTGTTCAAAATTGAAAGTATGCCAAGTTTTCTGATATTATTATGACAAATAAATAAGAAAAATAGTTTTATAAATATTTATCAAGATAATTAGAAAAATTTAGATACATTGTGTGTGTAAATATTATTTTTTATTATTAAATAAACTAACTGCTAAATTCTAAACGCGATTCATAATTAGGATTGCCAAAGACAATCGATTTTGAAAAAAAATACTTTTGATTTTTACCCACTGAGATTTTTATGCCAATAATCTTAAATCATTAATATTTTAATTTTTTCAATAATTCCTCGAGTAAAATAGCTGAAATTTTATTCAGATTCATCTATTTTGTATTTATTTTCAGCTTAAACCATTTTTTATGTTTGAACTGCTTATGTATTGATATATTTACTATAATGACTGCTTAGAACAAGTAATTGCTTTTTATTAAATGTATTATAAGTTTATGGACAATTTTAATTATTAATGTAGTAATAAGCGTTCATGCGATTAATTTTTTGGTTTAATTATTGGAATCCCAGTATTATTAATTTTTAAATCTTATCCGTATTTATTAATTTTTTTTAATTCTTCTTTTATTTAAAAAGTATTAGTTTCATGCAAAGTTCAGAAAAAAAATATCCGGTTTTGTTGTTCTGCAGTCGGGCTGGCCTTGCAATTCAATTCCATTTTACATCAGCATTTCCAAACTATGATACATCTCTGGGGTATTTTTCCTATCAGAACAAGCTGATCATTCATTCAATGATACGAAGGTGATTGGAAGTGACAAAGAACAGGTAATATACCACAAAACCCACTTTAGTGAAGACTCCGTCACATTGGTTATAGACCTTTATCCCAATGAACTTGCAAGTTAGACTAAACTTGGCTGGCAGAGTCAAGAATCATTCTTTACCTTCTACGCCAAAGTATTATCTCCTCACATATCAGCTTTTAGTTCATTAAACGATTCGTTTGATTGAGCAATACGTGGGCCATTTATGAAGGCGTGTTAAACATAGCTCTAATCGAAAAATATTTCCACTTAAATTGAATCTGCGAATCAGATCCTCATTGCCCGTCTTCCGTCTTACCGATTCCCATAAAAGTATTATTTGATTTTTTTTCTTTTAGTTCAAATCATTTCTGTTTCCTAAACAAAGAAATTCTACTTTTTTTTAACAGCTGATTAACTGGGACCATTAGTAAAATAAATAAAGATATTGATAAATCGCAACCCTATTTAGCTTTTTCCTAATAATTTATTTTAAAACAAAAATTAGTTTTGTTCTCGAAGTTTCAAAAAAATGGGACCAAAACAAAAGTCATTTAAATTTTAAAAAAATAATAAGTGAAGTCCTAATTATTGCCTAATCAGTACAAAATGTCTTTAACAGTTGTGGTGTGTTTAAATGTTATTTATGTTACTTTTGTTTTACTTTCTAACAAGGAAATCTTTTTTAAAAAATATTAAAAATCTAATTTGAGGGCACATTTTTTATGTAATTTGTGAATTGTTTCTTTTTTTTGTTTTCACAAACTCTCAAGTAAAATCTCTTTTGTATTAATGCGTTTTTTAAAATAAATTTCAAACGGTCATTTATATATTAAAATGTAATATATAAAAAAAATAAATAAATAATGCCAGTATAAACTCAACTATATTTTCTTTTTTTTATTTATTTTTTCATAAACTAAAGAGTTGTTTCTTTTAAATTGGACATAAAATATTTAAAACATAAAATCAACAACATATTTCACCAAAAATATTGAGGTAAGAACCACAGATTTTAAGAAAAAAAAAAAGCTTCATTATTTCGTTTTCCAAAATTTTTAAAACCACAAATGCACCATCACTTTTTTCCATTTTTTATTGGCTTATACTATTTCTTATATTTATTTTTTAACTGAAAATGTAACAAAATAAACACAAATATTACTTGAAAGTGTGCTTATTTAGTTCTCAAGCACTAAATTGTTACCAAATGCTTATTTCTTATTTTAATAAAAACAAAATATCTGAATTTCCTAACGAGGCAGAAATGAATAGAGATATTGGGTTATTTCAAACATGCTAAAAGATATGAATACAAATTTCAGAGCTGGACTCTTCGAGAAGTTGAGGAGTCTTTTAGTGTCACTTCTTTTTAGGTCATTATGGTTTAATGAGACATTTGATTGTAAGAAAAGAAGTGGTAATCTCTTTGTAACCCAAAGAGAAGGTTTTTCTTTAGGCCAGTACAAGTTGTTTGTTGACATGTTTGCCTAGCCATTGTTCTGGTAACCAGGAGGCAGGTTATTGGGGAAAAAATATAGAAAAACTAATGTTGCGTTAATCACTATAATTTATGTACCAAAATATTGTCTAAAGATGTAAAATCTTGGACGCTAATTATACATATTCCATTTGTGCTACTTTAAACTGTAATTTTGTGGTAACTTATTGATAATATCCACACCGATTTCTTCCAATGCAATATGTTAAAAAGAGAGTTATGATCTCTTCTAAGTTTTGAAGGGGTGTAGTTGAATCTTCTCGGGAATTAGTAGAACCTTGAGGAACATTTCTTCAATATGAGTGAATTTTTATTTTTCTTTTATTTTGTGTGCGGTGTGTTTAGAAGTACATACATATCTAATCATACTGAAAAACGGTTTAGGTTAAACACTAATGGATAGAAGATGCTTACCATTAACTGTGCATTCTCAGTAAAAACAAGACCAATTCTACTTGTGATAGACTTGGTTGATTTGCCCAGGCAGACATTTCTACTGAGTCGAAGTTTTGTGAAGATGCCAATTATTACATTTAGCTTGATCTTTTCAAGTGCTATTAGGGATTACAGTGTAATAGTGAAGATTACATTTTAAAGAGTGTTGTTACAGCTTTTTCAATCATGAACATTGACCACATATATGGTATGTAACTCCAAGTCTTTTTATGCCCAGAAATGGAACAAATTAGAAGGGAACTAATGTGGAGCGCTTCACCTTTTTTTTTTGCCTTTAAAGTTTCCCAGTATATCTATTCATTTTTGGCAGTTTATTTTAAACTTCAAAAAGACTCATTTCTTGAAAAGCATGAACTTTTAAAAGTAATTCATATCTTAAATAAAAATCTTAAATCTATACTGGCGCTTGTGTTTAAACACGAAATGAACTATACAAAAAATAATATGCTTTTTTTTATATATTACATATTAGGGTAAAACTACTTACAATGAACTACTTTAATTAATAATTTAAACTTGCTTTTCGCTTAAATCAACTGGTAAACAGTTGCCTACCTTCCCTTATTCCATTTTTGTATTTGCATTTATTTTCTCTTTTCCATTACTACGCGTAAGAGAAGTGTGATTTCTGTCAAAAAAAAATATAGGACTTAATTATTTATAACCTTCGCTTTACCTCTTTATTTTCACCTCTCACCAAAAATTAAGAAGGATTTTGATGAAAAGGCACATTTGGATTTTGGCACTAAATGAATTCCATAAACCAGAATTTCCTTTTTTTGTGTTTTCTAGTTTTTCATTCAAGTTAATACCATTCCTTCAAATGTTTCAAAAAGCAAACATTGATGTTTTAGATACAGTTTTATTTATTGTTAAACACAAAAAGATTTTTTTTTTCTACACTTCACTACAGTTGATAATTTGGCACAATGATAATTTAAAATCTTTGTAATTTTATTGTGGAATTGTGTGTTTTCTTTGTGGGGGAAAAAAATTATTTCATTTTCTTTGATATTTTTAATTTTCTACATGTTGTCCCTCCATAAATGTTTTTTATTAAGCACATATTAATTTTGTAAGTAATTCGTTCATTATTATTCAATCAGTCGAACAATTGTTGGTCGTTTCTTTCAAAAGTTAAGAGCTGAAAAGAGAAAACTGTATGAAAGTTAAAAGCGAAAATTGAAGTCCCATCATTCATCAAACAAACTGTAAAAATATTCGAATTAGGCTATTGTAGAAATATGTTTTGAATTTCTCTCAAAATTGAAATCATTCATAGGATATTCTTTTTGTGTGCTGTGCAAATATTGATGCTTTTTGCTTAAGAGTCATTATGAAAAAAAAATCTTTGCAGGGAGCTTTGGTTTAATTTTGTGATGGTCTCAATTAGCACATTTTTTCACATTATTCTTTGGTTGGCATATTTTCGGTGTAAGTTTTCTTAAGTATTAAGGATATATAATCCGAATTTTTTATGAAAATTGTAATGGTGTATTGTAAATCCAATGACACCCTGCCTCACTAGAAATCGAAGTAAAGGAATCCACTTCTTTGCCAGAATACGGTCACTTTTAAATCAATTATTTTTACTCTTGGATATTAGGAATAGTTCTACTATGATACTGTTACTGTGGTTAACCTCTCTGCTGTCTGTTAAGTCTTCACGCAAGACCGAAGTTTAAGATTTTTTTTTTTTTTAAATGTTATTTATTCATGACGCAAATTTAAATCGTTCGAATGTAAAGTACATTTCTTGAATTCTTTTGATCAGGTTTTCGTTTTGAAAAACTGACACATGACCATTCCAGATAAAGATTGAGGGGCAGGTTAAGGAAGAAAACTTAATTAAATTTTTAAATAATTTATTTACTAATAAGAAATAACTTAAGAGTCTTTCAGCATAACTTTTGAATGAAAAGCATTCATGTCGTTGATTAATACTCGTTAACAATAATACTTGTTTTGGGTTGTAGAATCAAAGATAGTTTTTACTTTTCGGGTCACTGTTCTTTGTTTTTTTAAAGTATATATATGTAAACAGTTTTGTTTTCAGAAATATCTTTGCATACGCACATTTTAAAACTAATCTGCTTCAAGCATGGGTCAGAAATCGTTTTAATCAGTACTAATAATTGCCCATTTCTTTGTATAGTAAAATTTTATTTAATAACCTTAATTTTAACTACATATTTATTTCTTATCTTCTTTACAGAAGTGACTACTCATTATGGCCAGAAGAGGGTATAATTATGAATGCATTAGCCATGGTCTTGGTTGCCCTAGGCATACTAGTCTCTTATGCAGTAAGGCGAGATCCGCTACGAGTTAACTCTGCGACATATGTCTCAGAAAGGTGAGTGGAGCTATGCAGTTCAAAGTACGTGTAAGTATTCTGAAATATACTTTCTTAATGTTGTCTGTGAAACGAAAATAGGTACTATTTTTTTTGTTTTTGTTTTTTGTTTCCCCCTATTCGTGAATCCATTATAACACCAATATTGTTGGTTTTATCAGATTATTTGAGAATCCCGGGAGTTACTTATGTTTATATTTGCATTAAATAAATGCCAACACTAGAAATAGGACTTAACATTTAAAGCTAAAATAAACAAAAGGCTTGCAGTACATCTTTGAATCAAGCAGACAGTGATGTTGTTATTTATTGCGATAAATACATAGTAGATTTAGATTTAGATTTTAGATGGGACGGGACCTACGCCCCACGGCACCGCAGCCACAAAAGACTTATTGGGCCAGCCCCTTCTTTGTTCTAGTAAACGAAACCTCCCCTACTAAAGAGGTTGAGGACTTTCCCTACTAGTTCTTTTAGCGCTACTATCTCCATAGGCCTCAGCGTTGTAAAGGTTTCATAGCGCAACCACTCGATTGCAACGCAATGGAACAACAGGTGAGAGGCCATTTCCTCCTCTTCCTGACACAATCTGCACACAACGGTTCCGAGCTAATAAGCCCCCACCTTGCGTAGATGCTTCCTGCACCTACCATGTCCCGTGAATAGGCCTGTAATCAGAGCAGTCTGATTTCTACCCAAGCACAGAGCCACTTTGGCTCTTTGCTTACACAGCCAAGGCATCCTAGTCTTGCTGTGTTTAACCCCAGGACATATCACCCAGTTCTTTTCGTGCTCCCTTTAGATCCAATCTCTGAGAGCCGCACGAACCGAACCCCCAGGACAGGCTCCGGGCCGATGAAAGGAGTTAAATACATAGTAACTAAGTAGTGATCTTCCAAAGATTTTTTTAAAGCATTTATGCACTAAAAATCAACGCTAAGTACCTCTGCTATCAAATTGCATAAATAAGTAACCATGGCAAGCTAACTACAGAACTGAGTTCCACTTTAGTACACCACATGCAAGTAATAAAATATAATTTTTTATGAATTACTGCCTAAAACAATCGTATTTATTTCAAATTCGTTTTCGAATAGTAATTTCAAAATTTGTAACCTTCCGAATTTTTGAATCATCGCTTTATCTTCAGAGTGAATCTTTTTTACTACAGATAAAAACATATCTCATCACAATGATCTCATTGGTGCTTTTTAAAAATCAAAATAACTTTAAAGTGTACTGATACAAGGTTTACTGGAGCATCATCAACCAAAAGACGTGTTAAACAGCTTTGTATCTTTTATAGACAGATCTTAATAAATCTTTTGTTATTTGGCATGTCGTTGGTGTTGCAGAGATTTAATAATACATTTATTTCTATCTCTAAAAAAGAACTAATGGCTACACACCCTTTTTAATATTTAATTTCATTGGATAATAAATAAATTGGATAAAACATTAAATAATTTACTTTTTTGCACATTCCGAATCACTCGCTTTATAACCTCTATGACCTCTAAGTCACTTAAACAAAACAAACAATTTTTTTTTTGATACTGTTCAGTTATTGTCAATTATTTGTTTTTAAAAATCTACAAATATACGTTTCAATAATTTAAAATTGAATAATTCAACGGACATTTTTAGGGAATTGATATTGTAAGTTATGTTATGTTAGCTGTGATAAGCATCAAAGTTTTATTCGTTACTATTGTGGAGCAATGTGGTTTTGGTTGGATAGGTAAAACATAGTTCAGTTACTGTTATAATTATCATTACATTTCTCTTATATGAAATATACAATGGTCAAAAGAAGTATTCATACACTAAGTTTTCTTACTTTATCTACTGAACTTTTGTTTCTAGGATGACTACTTGTTCAGTACTGAAATCGAAGTTAGTAACAATGAATTTAATGCTCTCATTTTCTTTTATAAACATAAAGAATTGGTTAAAAAGCAGAAAAATAATTTATTGTATGCAAAATAAGTATTCATACACTCAGTCTGAATGTTATAATTAACGCAAAACTAAAGACCTAATATTTTGTATGCAATCCCTTTGCATTTGTTATTGCCTGAAGCCTCCTTGGCATAGATTCCACCAGGTTTAGTGTCTCTTGAGATGTGATTTCTGCCCATGATTTCTTTAAGTTGGTTATGTCCTCTTTTCTGGAAGAACATTTCAATTTTCGTATTTTCCGCTCCAAACAAGACCTTAAATTTCCAATAGGGTTTATACCCGGAGACTGTGGAGGGGTGAGAAGTTGTTTCCGGACATTATAAAGCAGCCATTCCTTTGTTTTTTTGGACAGTATGTTTGGGATCGTTATCCTGTTGAAAGAAGTGTGCGCTTTCGATACCCAATTTACCAGCACTTTTGCTTAAATTTTGGCGGAATATGTCCACGTACCTTTCAGCGTTAAGAGTTCCGTCGATGACGATAAGTTCTCCTACTCCCGCAGCACTCTTGCAGCCCCATACACCATCACACTGCCTCCTCCGTGCTGTACAGTTTTTATTATGTTTTTTTGCTTTAAGTTCCTTATTACTTATAAATTGTTTTTCTGCTTTTTAATCAATTCTTTATGTTTATAAAAGAAAATGAGAGCATTAAATTCATTGTTACTATCATCGATTTCAGTGCTGAAGAAATAGTCATCCTAGAAACAAAAGCTCAGTAGATAAAGTAAAAAAACTTAGTGTATGAATACTTTTTTTGACCACTGTATGTACGCCTTTGAAGCTACTTTATGTAAATAAGCCGACTAGATGGATGGTTAGAAATTGTAAGGCTGTAGTTGTAAATAGCGTTGGTTGCATTTTATATCACAAACTATAAGACATTAGCACTAATTTTCTTTTGATAAAAAACAATTGTCACTTACTCAGCTAATTTAAGGTTATGGCCATTTTATTGACAAATTAAAGGGGAAAAAAGTGGATTAATGATGAAACTTTAGTTCGCACAAATAATTTATTTTTTAATATAGTTTCAAATAAATATCTTAGTGCTCTGATCTCTAAGGTCGTTTCAGTAGTAAGTCTTTATTAGTTGCATTTATGAGAAAAACATTTATTTGTTTACTTTTTGTCTCATGCCGATAATTATAATACATCATATTTGTTATGGAATTTTTGGATCTCATAAAAACTAACTAATTTAGTAATCTGAATATTAGGAAAAGGCCTTCAGTATTAATCATACTATGTAAATAACACGCCATTGATAAGCATACGGTTCGGCCTTGATCTTAACTACACATTTGATTGTACTATTTTATCACTGCCAATAATTGATGTGTGCCTCCCAGATTGGTCACGAAAATGTAATTTACAGATGAGAAATAGATGAGGAACATTCTTAAATGACCGATTTTTACGAATGGAAGAGAGGTGCTAAAATAACATAAAATAAAGAAAAATAATAAAATAAATAGAAAATCAAAGTGAATTATAAAAGAGAAATTTGGACGATTTCAAAGTTCCTCAGTTCAAAGAAATTCCTTAAGAAAAAGTTAACAGTTTTGATAAAAAAAACTAATTTTTCGGAAGGCCTATGCATTGGATAATTTATGGTTATACTTGAAAATTCATTATGATTCTTGATCGATCTAGCTAAGAACATATTGGGTCTATTACGCTATATTGCATGCATATTTGTTATTAAAGTAATAATAATAGTAACCTTGTTTTTTGCAGGTTATAGGGAAGGGTAGAGCCGATGGGGGAAGCTCCACCGGCAAGATTTTAACAGCTGCCAGCTAGATCTTCAACTAATATCAACTGCCACCGCCAAAATAATTAAAAAATGAAAATTACAAAAAAAAAAGAAATATAAATTTCAAAAAAAAAAAAATACAAAAAAAACGATCGATTCGAAACCGTTTAACAAATAAAATAGTGAAAATCTAATTAGTTCGAGACGCGATTGTTCGCGCGGCTCTTTTTTTTTTTAAAGTGAAAATAACAAAAAAAAAAGACTTTTGCGTTAACATTTTGTGAGGCACATTGTATTTTAATAATATACAGTGTTCCCCCCAAAAAATAAAAATTTATACCCATGAAAATATTAATTTGATACAGAATGGAAGCGGGTGGCTTAAATTTTAAAAAATGTGAAGGTTATTTCATTCCTTTCTGTGTAAATTGTCGCTAAAATTCCAATCCTGAGGTCGAAATCTACTCCAGTTAATAATAATTAGTAAATATGTCTACTTGCCAAAAATATGTATGTTCTATAAGATTATGAATTTACAAATACTGAAAAAAAAAAAAAATTGAAATATTCAAGAATTCAGAATCTATTAATTCAAAAGATTTTTTTTAAAGTTAATTAGGTTTGATCTCAATTATCTAAATACTTCGATGATAAAAATTATCAGTTGCTTTGTTTAAAATTCTCCTTTTTCTTAAGAGAAGTAAAAAGACATCACAATGTTAGCAGTTTAGGTGAAATATGTTTAATAAGTTCCTTGCTTAAATGCTAAGAACCATTTAAAGTAGTCAAACGTTTGAGCATGGCCGTAAGAATAATAATAATAATAAAATATTAATATTAATAAACTAAGAATTTAAATAATTGAAAAGTAAAAAAAAGAAAAATGCTGAAGATGATTATGTAAGTAATAACTAATGTACCAGGTTTAAAATAAGCAATATATTCCATATCATTTCCTAAAATGGTTCTTGATGAAGAACCTAAGCATTAATATTGGGTGAAGTGATTGAAGTAAACACTATTCAAATAAAGTATAATACGTCATCATTTTTATTGTTTATATTTACAATGTAAATGAACTGCTGTTGGTAATTTATAAGAAGGTTCAGAATGATCAGGTTTTGTTCTGAACATCTTTGATTAAATTTCGTTTCACCCTAACAACCAACCTATTTGTAATTAATTTGTTTAAAAGTGGGCCTATTCAGGTATTTATTTATTTTCTTTCTTTCTTTAGGCGAGGATTATTTTACAAAAATTGTCTGGTATTTTGTGCTCAACTAAGTAGTTTTAGAATTTTTTTTTTTGTAGGTGTAAATTTAAAGCTTATTTATTCATTCATTTGTTACTAAAACAAATTCTGTCTGGTGAAATGGGATCGTAGGCGTAATGCTGTTTAGAGCTTGCTCTATGATCAAATCCTTTTGCTAAAAAGCAAAATCGTATGGGTACACAATAGGTTGCGGCCCAAAAAAGGGTTGGAAACCCCAAGGTCAGAAGTAAGTATTCAGGTAGTTCTTCGAATAACTTTTTTTTGTTTTCTTCGAAGAATTACTCGTCCAGTGCTGTCGCTCATTTGCACTGCAGACCTCCTTACGGATCATTATAGACTGAGGAAATTCTACTTAGTGTTTTTGTTAGAAAGAGCTAGAAACAGCACTGCGAAATATTGCGTCTGACCAAGAGTTCCGCACTTTGAAGGAGAAAAAAACCGAAGAAGAAGATTGCCATCAAGATTGGCTAACTAGTCAGCCAACTCTCTCACTAAATTAAAGCTGTTGTGTGATTTAAGATTAGTGAATGTAGCCACTTGCTCTACCAAAACAAATAATAAAAACTAACAATTGTAATAAAAGTTACAACAAAATTGAGAAAACTCTTGAGTTATGATTTGCAAACTATATACCTATTAAAAGTTATTATTTTCCCAGTTTCTGCTTTTTGCATTTAGTTTAATGTCAGCAATGTCCTCTCAGTAAGTACATACAAATAAAAGCTGCCGTAAATAAAAAAGAATATGTACTAATATTCACTTGAATTACAAACTCCAACAATTTTTAAAGATAAGTCTAAAAAAAAAGGAAGTGAAATATCATGCTAGCTAGTGTATTTCATTCGCTTCATCTGTTATTAGTGTTTTAATAAAATTATTGTACATGAAATTAAATAATAGAATAAAATAGAAAGCAAAAATCCAATAAATCTGCCTGCTCCCCTTCTTTAAAAATCATCATTGAATGTATAAAGAAATCAATGAAGAACCTAGTGTGCCCAAACATTATAAAATATGGTAAAGTATTAATAACAAACAATACCAAACATAAACAAACTTGCTCACTGGTATGAAATTATTAAAAAGAACACTTCAGGCTTAATGCCATGAAATTAAAAAAAAAATATATATATATATATAAATTTAACAGGACTTTTATAAAAAAAAACAAAAAAAAACCTTTATAAACTAATTACTGTTATAAACAAATTAGGCTTACATTGTGCATTTATATTGTATTTATGAAAATTTAGTAACAGTGTACGTGGAATATTTTTTTTCATTTTCTTTTTATTATTATAAAAAATGAGAAAGTTGAAAATCTTTCTACATTATTATTTCTATTGTTGCTTTTTATGAATTAATTTTTTTGTTTCGTTAAAAAATTTATTCTTAAACTTTTAGCGAGTGCGTTTCATTCTACTTGCGAAAGAGACTTTGTTCTTTGATACTGTACGTTTTAAAGATTAAATTTAAAAAAAAATATACAAAACAACTTTTTATACTTTTCTGTACTTTTAGCGAGAAAATATGTATTTATTACGAGCTTTTATTTTTCGTTTAAAATGGAATTTTTCTACAAAAAAAAAAATAAATAAATATAAAGTTAAAAAAAAAAAAAATTATAATGTTTATCTTGATTGTAGTAATCGTGTATACTGTAGAGTGTTATATATAAATATACAAATTGAAAAAGTAAAAAAATTAATGTGTACAAAAAATGCAAAATGTCCATAATATCTCTATTTTAAAGGTGAATAAATAATGAATGCAAAAGCGTCGATAAAAGCCTGAGATCAAGGTCTCACACTGGAAGATCATCTTTTGGAATATTTAGTAATTATTTTATGAGTAAGCAGAAAAAAAAAAAAAAATGAAACTTGTATGTTTGGATAAAATTTAAAAGTGGTTCCAAAAATAAAAGCTATTTAAAAATAATAGCTCCAAAAAGCTATTTAGTTTTCATTTCATTCTGGTAGCTTTAATAGTATCAGTATCATGATTATTTTTTACCAAATTCTGTACAGTCTTCTTTTTTCAGCAATCAGAGAGCAGTGAAAGTATGATTAAAACATAATTTACACTAAATAAAATAATAAAATAGGGATTTTATGAACAAAAAAAATTAAATATGTACACATTAAACCCCCCCAAAAAAAACTTTTATACTTGAAATGTGTTGTGAACCACGTTAGAAACTTATAAAAATTAAAAGGTTGCCACCAAAAGTCGTTTTATTTCTCTTCTTTGAATTCTTTACAATAGTTGACTTGATTTAGATTTGATTGATTTAGTTAATTAATTATTTAATTAATTTTAATTGACTTACTGTTAAAAACAAATATAATAATACAAAACGCTCATTCAAAAAACGTTTTTTCTAAGGCCATTCCTGATTTTTTTAGAGAAATTAATTTTTTAAAAAATAGTATTTTGGTGGATTTTTTTTTTTTTAATTCAAGTTCAAGGAAGGATTTTTAGATATAAAAAATTTATATAAATATATAATATAAAAAAGTATGTCTTTAATGTAGATGGTATTGTATTAAAAAAAATAAATAAAAATAAAGGAATGTTGTAAGTGTACATTCTTGATTTGGAGAAACATGGACCATTTTCACTTTTTTGAAAAAAAAAAAAATAAAGAAAAAATAAGCGAACAAATTAGCTCTTAATAAAATAATTAAAAATAAACTTGATTTTTTTTTTTTTTAATTAATAGATATTGTAGATTTGTGTGCATTCCTTCATTATGTTTAATTTATTTTTACTTTTTAAAATTCATTAATTATAATTATTATTTTTTAGTAGAAAGATTTTTATAATTTATGAACTATTTTGATGAACTCTTCAATTATGCATGTGATAATCTCTGTTAAGTAATAAACAATTGATAAAGGGGAAAAATACAAATATGGATAATTGTTCAGTATTAAACAAAAAAAAAATTAAATTAAAATAGTATATTCACTTTAATAATACAAAATAATATTAAAATTCGTTTACTTTCAAATTTATATAAATATTTAAATATACCTATATATAAATATATATATATTTAAAATATTATTTGTTATTATTATTATTTTTTGTAAAATTCTATTTGAAAATAATTTGTTTACAAAATAAAAGTAAAATAAAAACAACTGTTTTATTTTATATTTTCTTTATCTTTGTAAATAAATAGCTTTTAATTGCCGAATATTTTAAAAACAAAATAGTTTATTTTAAAATTTAAATACAAAATAAATATTAAAAAAAATAAGAATAATAAATAATTCCTTGTTTTGTTGTTAGTCAGGGAAATTGAAAGAAAAACCTTCTTTTTTTTTTGAAAAAAATATAAATGTTATGCGTTTGTGTATATCTATAATTGTTTGCAAGGAAATAAAAAAACAAAAAGTAAATTAAGTTTTTTTTTCCCATTCTTTTTTTTATTTTGAATGCAAGAAAATAATCAGAACTAGTTGAATTACTCTCGGTAAGTTACGAAAAATACTTTTTGTTCTTTACTTGTCTTTATGGAGCTCTTTATCATGAAACTATTTCAAATCAGTAGCATTCATTTAATCCTCATCAAGATAATGGAATATATTTTCCAAGAATGCTTATGGAACTATAATTCTTGGTGTTTTAGATTCCTTGCGATACATGCTGAAAGTTAAAATCTTGTCCAGAATTACAAAAATAAAATATCAGTGGCAAAGAATTTACTGTTTCTTTAAATTTGGACATCGAGAAGTATTGCAGACTAAGGGATCCAAACAGACTAGCTATAGTTCTTCTTAAATTTGGAAAATAAAAGTACCGTCTTTGTATTTTTATATAATAAAATACCAGAGGCACTTAGAACATTACCCGATTCGTTATTTTCTATTACTTCCTTTTAAGATACGTTTTCCAATTTTGTGTTATCATTATACCAGGTTTTACTGGTCTTTTTTTATTTTTAACTTCAGTCTTAAGAAGGGAAGGGATTAGCTATGAGGTTAGCATACTGGACTCCCACGCGGAGGTCCCGGGTTCGAATCCAGCAGCTGACCCTTAGATTTTCTCTTCCTAGGAGCTTCTTACAGCTCACTGTCCGGTGATGGACAGTGTTGTCTGTAACGAGAGAACACTGTCCGGAGGCCGGCAGTGCACTGAAAAAAGCTCCGGGCGCCAATAACCTTAGATGTTGACGCGCCTTAAATCATAAAAATAAAAAAAATAAAAAACTTCAGTCTTAAGTATTGGATTTTATTTAAACTACCTTCAGGCAGAAAAGTTGAATTTTATATACAGGGTGTTCATTTTAAGACGGCTCAAATGCATTTCATGCTTAAATGGTTAATCTGAGCAAAAAATTGTAGAGGAAAAATTTGTTGCCCGTTACCTCTAGTTTCAGAATATTTGACTTGATTTTAGATTCTTGATCGCGTACGCGGCAGTCGCTCGTCCAAAATTAGGGGTTTGCAGATGACCCCCTAACTTTCATATACACACTTTTAAAGAGTATAAAAAAGTTATGAAAGAAACCGGAAACCGCAATTCGATATCTTCAAAATTAAAGGTGCTAGGCCATTTCAAAATCTGGTATTTATTAATCATATTTCAATTTTTTAACTTGTTATCAAAGAGAAAGAAGAGCACGCGATAGGTAATTTTTAGGTATTTTTTCATCCTTTTTCTACTGAAAATATTGCCAAGGCAGTAAAGCTAGTATTTTTCTTAATATCGGGAAATAAGTCGTTTTCCGACTGATTTTTCTAAGAAAAATCAAATGTTAAGAGCTTTAGATGTTCTCAAGCATACACAAAATGGCTAAAAATTAATTTTACATCTGTTACAAGAAGGTTTAATAATTATTTGGTAATTTTGGGAGAGTTGCGTTTAATTACCAAAAAAAAATGGAAACCTCCTGCCACATATTTAAGTGATCAATATCTTACATGTAAAGGATCTAACTTATTCCTTAATTTATCAAATAATGCACTTTACTCAACTTGTGAAGCATGTACTATGCCTTCAAAGGTGCCTCCTCTGGCTCGCAAGCCAGGTTAGCCTGGAGGTTATCAACTGCTCTCTGTATCTGAGTCTGAGGAGGCACCTTTGAATTGTAAAGACTGATGAAAAAGTAAAACTAAAAGAGACAACAACTGAGGACTGTGCTGAGGCCATTGTTGCCCAAATCTTTTTTTGTGTACTGCCAGCCTCCGGACAGTGTTCTCTTGTTTACAGACAACACTGTCCATCACCGGGCAGTGTGCTGTAAGAAGCTATGAGGAAGAGAGAAAATCCAAGGACCAGCAACTGGATTCAAACCCAAGATCTAGAACATTTGCTAGTTTTGGATTAAATGTTTCAATATCCATCCAAATCGTCTTCACATTCGATATTAATTTAGACATTATAGTTTCAAGTTGTTAAAGAAATAATATTAACCATAAAATTACTCAGAACTAAGTTAATAACAGACAGGAAAAAGTGTGAATGTTAAGTACACAATTTAATAACAATAATAAAAACTGAAATAAACGCAAAAAAAAAAAAATTGTTTCTTCACACCACTAGTTTATCAGAAATCATTATCTGTTACACTATTAATAATCTAGCGATAAACTGTTGAAAAAAAGCAAAGAAATCTATTTCAGACGGCATAGTTCAATGTTTTTTACTTGCCTCGATTCTTTCCTCATATACTTTTAAAATGAATCCCAGGTTTTTTTTTAATTAGTAAATTCAATTTCAAGGAAAAATGGTATACATTTAAGAATCTGGGAATCACAACTTCTAGCAATATAAATGGTAATGCCCAAGCAGAATTTGTATACATTCACAATTAACTTTTTGCTCTCTCAGTTTATTATATAGTTTTATTTAATTTTTTGTGTTTTAACTATTTTTAAAGATGTATTATACAAAATTAACGTTTGCTTTAGTATTGATTGGTATGTTGAACGGAATTATTGCAGAAGATTTGTTGATGGAAAGAAGCGCTGATTTGGACGAGGATGCCTATTTTCAGGTAAATTCGTTTTTTTTTTCACCAATATTAGTTCAGATTTTTTGCTTTTTAACTATTAATTAAAAAAATCGATTCAGTTATAATTTTTAAAACAAGATTTCAATAAATTCCGATAAAGAAAAGCTAGATTCTATTAAAAATTAATTGTTGCCTTGACCATTTCCACTAAAAGCAAGTTCATTACTATCCTGCCCCATTTCCAACCATTTATTTTAAAATAATAATAAAAATATGGGGAAAATTTGATTTTTCGAGGATTCTAAGGAAACGGTGCTCTCAAGATTTTTTTAAGATCACTTTTGGCTACAATTTCTTAAATAATACAAAGAAATATGTCTAAGAAGTATCATTATTATTATTTTTAAAAAAATTCTTCGACGTAAATGAAGTGTACTTTTCTTTTTATTGTAAAAATTTTCACAGAATCTTTGTTTATATTTGATTAGATTTGGATTTGTTTTTGAAAGATTTTAGTACGCTAAAGCTAAATGAAGGTTCAAGTTCAAATCGACATATGACTCATAAATATGCATGCGTTAAATATGTTATTAAATCATAAGTAGAGTGGGCTATACAAAATTTCCTTCAACTTGGTAAGTCAAGGTGATTGTATGTTCTGTCAAATTTCCTAATTGATGAAATTTTTATATTAAGCTGGGAAAAATAATCATAAACAAATTTTTTCAATAAGCTAGTAGGTGGTGTTTTCCTTTAGAACAAATAAATACAATAAATGAATAAATGTTGAAGAAATAAACAATTACAATATATTATTGTATTTATAAAGAACTATTATGTTTACAAAAAAATCTATATAATAAATGAAAATGATAAGCTAGCACATCGGATCATCATTTTTGGGGTCTCCAAGGCTATCTTGTCTTTACAATCCCATAATTAGTATATACTATTTAAAATGAATACTATGCCTTATCGGAGCAAAGCACGTGAAACTCTCATTTTTTTTTTCTCTTGTTACTGAATTAAATATGATTAATAAATTGAGGATCTAAAAGGACAAAGTAATGTCTTGTCTTGGTATGATTATCATCTTTTAATTAAAGCAATATTTTTACCTTCCCTAACTACTACTAACAAAGAGAACTTTTAATCTGTACCTTATTTGATACTTTATTTTTTTGTATCTTAAAATGCCCGATCACTATATGTAATTGGTTAAGCCCCGCCTGAAAAAATAGGCGATTATTTTACTTTCATCTTTTTAAATGTTCCGATTATTACCAAGCATCTTCAGTACTTTACTTCAAATTAAATAAACTTTTTCTTTTTTAATGACATGATTTTTTTCACATTTTATATGAATTCTTAACTTCACTCTCTGGCTGATGTGTATCATTCTCTTGTAGAAACTTGAGAATGAATTTTTTCATAACTTCACTGTATAGATCAATATCATTAATCAGGAATCCCAATTCAATTTTTTTTTTTAATCTTGAAATTTTGAATTAGCATTGAATTATTAATAATATTGAGCATTATGAAACACCTGCCCTCCAAAATCTTCTGAAATAAATTTACTAATCATTTGTTAATCGAAATTAAAGTCATTATTGGCAATATGGTGGAAAAGAATAAAATGTGTTGTCACTACCAAGCTTTTAGTGATAAAGCTTTCCTTTTTTGATGAGATTCAATTGTAGTAGAGGCTCAAAAGTTCATTCTGAGAAATCTCAAAGTCGTAGGATAAAATCTGAAATTTGAAGGCTGCTAGAGATACTTGTGACAAGGGGGTTCATTAATACTTTAAGATATTTTTAGGATGTTTAATCAAAAATCAAATACATAAGGAATTAACAGTGTATTTATTCATTTTCTTTTAAATAATTAATGGCTTGTTTTCTTTGAAATAATTTACCATTTAAAAATTTGCTGAGTGAAAAGGTGTTATTGTATATTTCATTATCATGTTGATGGAGTCGCAATTGATTGCTATTAATGATGAGTGGCGTATTTCTTTATGTTTAAAGAAGCTAAATGATTCTCTTTTGTTTAGGAAACCTTAAGAACTAAGCGATCACCTCAAGGTGCATTTTCTCTAAGTGCTAGTAACGACGCTGGAGTGAACTCATTACATACAGATGTTACTGGTACTCTACTGAAAACTGATCGTGCAACTCTTGACGGAAATGCTTACTATCAAAGAAACTTTAATGCAGATCCAAAATACCAAACTGGAGTCGGATTAAATTTGAATCATGATAGTGGATTTACAGGCCGACTTAACTATGATAAAATGCCTGGATCAAGTAGACTTGGTGCAGGTGCTGGTTACAATATCTTTGAAAGCCGTGATGGAAAGTCTTCATTAAATGCTGAAGCTTTTTATAATAGAAATTTTGGAGGCTTTGGCCCTAGAAGTGATTATGGTGGATTTTTAACTTATAGAAGGAATTTTTAGATTGTTATTATTTTGTTTTTGTGAAACTCTAAAATGTGATTCATTTGGAGAATATTTTTGTCAATTTTATATTGGTAAAAATAAATGTTACTCTTTTGTTATTTTCCTTTGCTTAAGTTATGAAAAACCAGTTTAATATTCGTGACATTATTTTCATAATTAGAGAAATTCACTCTCTTATTTCTCAGTTTGTGTTTGAATTGTAAATACATTAGGAAATTATATTCCCTAAATTATAATATATATATAAAATATTTCTTGTCGCTCATTATTTCTTTTCTTAAAGTTTATTAAAAGAAAAAATAAATCTGTTATATAATTACGTCATCTGTCAATAGAAAAATAAATTGTGGAATACAAAAAAATTTGAGTAATTCTTTAATCTTAGAGGAACTAACCAAATCTCTGGCTTACCCTTTGTGAATTACAAAATAACTTATATTTAGTCATTTATTTTTATTAGGGGAATGTATACCAACTTTTTGCCGGTACCATTTCATTCTTACCATTCTTGCCTTAAGTTTCGGTCTACTTGGTCTATTTTTTAAAGTTTTTTTTTTATTTTCTTCTTTATTGTCAAGGACATGCTAAATTTGAGTCTAACAAAAAACCATAGAGTTAATTGAGAACTTTTCTTGAACTGGATGGAGGTAATTCTTACTTTTATTATTCACCAACTTGTGGTCAAGAGTTAGGCAAAGGAAGTTATCAACAAAATTTCGAGATACGGCTTAGAAAGCAAAGATTCCTAGCGTGAGTAACTAATAGTTCCAATGTTTTCCTACGTTTTTCGCAATGAGTAAAGAGAAAATGTTCTAACCAATTTGCAACATTTAGATCTGGCTTAAATAGCATTGGGATTACACCTTTTTCTGGCAAAACTAGCTGATATTTGCAACGTTTTACCTTCGTTATTTGCAATGATTGAAAAGAAAAAAGGTCTGCGCTATTGGTAACAATTATTACTGACCTATACGTGATTACTCCTGACAAAATCTACCGATAGTTCCAAACTTTTCATTCGTTTTTCGCTTTTTGGGATGAGAAAAAAATATTCATCTCTTTAACTTGTAACTAACTAACTTACTTGAAACATTTTATACTGCCTAAATAGCTGTTGCCATAAACTAAAAAGTTTCTTTTTCTGTCCAAACTAGTAGATAGTTTCTACTTTTTCCTTCATTTTTGCAATGCGGTTGAAGAAAAAGGTCTACCTTAGTTGTAACATTTAGTACTGCCCTAAATAGCTGCTGTCATTGCCCAAAAACTCTCTTTTCCTACCCAAAATAGTAGATAATTTCTACTTTTTCCTTCATTTTTGCTATGCGGTTGAAGAAAAAGGTCTACCTTAGTTGTAACATTTAGTACTGACCTAAATAGCCGAAGTCATTACCCAAAAAGTCTCTTTTTCTGTCCAAACTAGTAGATAGTTTCTACTTTTTCCTTCATTTTTGCTATGCGGTTGAAGAAAAAGGTCTACCTTAGTTGTAACATTTAGTACTGCCCTAAATAGCTGCTGTCATTGCCCAAAAACTCTCTTTTCCTACCCAAAATAGTAGATAATTTCTACTTTTTCCTTCATTTTTGCAATGCGGTTGAAGAAAAAGGTCTACCTTAGTTGTAACATTTAGTACTGCCCTAAATAGCTGCTGTCATTGCCCAAAAACTCTCTTTTCCTACCCAAAATAGTAGATAATTTCTACTTTTTCCTTCATTTTCGCAATGCGGCTGAAGAAAAAGGTCTACCTTAGTTATAACATTTAGTACTGACCTAAATAGCTGCTGTCATTGCCCAAAAACTCTCTTTTCCTACCCAAAATAGTAGATAATTTCTACTTTTTCCTTCATTTTCGCAATGCGGCTGAAGAAAAAGGTCTACCTTAGTTATAACATTTAGTACTGACCTAAATAGCTGCTGTCATTGCCCAAAAACTCTCTTTTCCTATCCAAACTAGTAGATAATTTCTACTTTTTCCTTCATTTTCGCAATGCGGCTGAAGAAAAAGGTCTACCTTAGTTATAACATTTAGTACTGACCTAAATAGCTGCTGTCATTGCCCAAAAACTCTCTTTTCCTATCCAAACTAGTAGATAATTTCTACTTTTTCCTTCATTTTCGCAATGCGGTTGAAGAAAAAGGTCTACCTTAGTTGTAACATTTAGTACTGCCCTAAATAGCTGCTGTCATTGCCCAAAAACTCTCTTTTCCTACCCAAAATAGTAGATAATTTCTACTTTTTCCTTCATTTTTGCAATGCGGTTGAAGAAAAAGGTCTACCTTAGTTGTAACATTTAGTACTGCCCTAAATAGCTGCTGTCATTGCCCAAAAACTCTCTTTTCCTACCCAAAATAGTAGATAATTTCTACTTTTTCCTTCATTTTCGCAATGCGGCTGAAGAAAAAGGTCTACCTTAGTTATAACATTTAGTACTGACCTAAATAGCTGCTGTCATTGCCCAAAAACTCTCTTTTCCTACCCAAAATAGTAGATAATTTCTACTTTTTCCTTCATTTTCGCAATGCGGCTGAAGAAAAAGGTCTACCTTAGTTATAACATTTAGTACTGACCTAAATAGCTGCTGTCATTGCCCAAAAACTCTCTTTTCCTATCCAAACTAGTAGATAATTTCTACTTTTTCCTTCATTTTCGCAATGCGGTTGAAGAAAAAGGTCTAGTTTTTAAGAAAAACTAACTTATAAGTTCCTTTATATTTTTTTCTTTTTTCTTGTAGAATGTGAAATGAAAAATATCTAACTCTGCTTTCTAAGAAATGCCATATAATGTTACAGGTTTGCTAAAATTACGACTTTCTGTATCCTGATTCGTGAGACTAACACGAATGAACGTAATACAGTCGAGGAGATCCGTGAAGATTATCATTGTTGTGGAAATCAAAATTAGGATTATAGAGGATATCTCTGTCTTCTTAAATATTATTATTTAAAATCTCAGAACATTGGCGCCTGGAGCTTTTTTCGGTGCACTGCAGACAGCTGGATTCAAATTTGAGATCTTCACGTGGGGATACAGTACTCAAACCATTGAGCTAACCAGTACCCTCTCACTGATGTGGTCAGATTTTTTCTTATTCAACAGACTCGTAAGGTATTTCCGTTGAAATCTGTAATATTTCCTGGTAAAAAAGGAAATAACAAAATAGATAGATTAAAAAAGAAGAAATTTACTCTGTTTTATCGAAATTAAAGGTTTGTTGGACACAGTTTTGGCGATAGGGTCCGTAAGAAGGATATAGTGTACAGCAGGAGTAGTGCGTTATAAATCATATGAAAGATAAGGGTTGACTATAGAGTTTAGTTAGTTAGTTTGGCGCATAGATGGCGTCTTCACCATTTTCCCGCCCCCTAGCTTGGCACATTCGAAGCAGCTTGTGCCGCCAGCGGTCAGACGACAAAGGGCCGGCCCTCTAGACAGTCGCACGTCCTTCTGCAAAGCCTCGTCCCACCAATATGATTACCATGTTAGGACTATGCGATATTTAGCAGGAACACTGGCTGTCGTCATACTGGCAGGCAAAGTGAGTATAATTTTTTGTTTTATTTTGTTCTATTCAAAGCAGAAAAAGTTCATTTTTTTTTTTCAAAGCTTTAATTAGAAAAACGAATCCTTTGCTCTAAACTATGTTAAACAGTTGCATCGAATTTTGGTAAAAAGAAAATAGATTTTTCTTAGTAATAAATGGTTTGTGAAATAAGTAGTACGACTATTTCAAAAAAGGAAAAATTGTCACTTGACAGTTTATAGGAAGAGATCGGAGTCAAAATAATTTCATAAACAAAAGTTTATGTTTAGTTTTGCCCTAATCTGTCTTAATTTGCCAGTCAGTCTTTCTTTACCTTTGGCTCTTCAAGATATATAAAGGTGTACTTTGAAAGAAATAAGAACTAGTCTATAATTGAAATTTATTTCGACAATAAATAAAACAAATGAGTAAACTAGCAATAAATTACAATTAATTTTCGAAATTAGTATTTTATTAAATACATTTATAATGATGATTCATTGAACTCATTAAAACAAAGTCAATTGTGAGCATTTGTAGTCCCCGCCTAATTCGGTGCCTCATACGCACTAAGCACCTAGTGTGCGCTACAAACAGGAGGTGCCCTTGTTTTTTTGGGGTGTGGAGGAGGAGGAAGGCGCTCACGTTGAGTTTGTGGGAAGGTCAAATTCCGTACAAACGCAAACTACAAAGTGGTTCATAAAGCTGGGCGCTCGTTTGTACATCGTCTAACCCAGTTTCCCCGGTATGGTGGCGAGGTCGTTTGTGGGGTGACGGTCGGTAAGAGGACGGGTGGTGGTTTGGTACGATCAATACACGCGAGGTTTGGCTCCCCCTTGAAAGCTGTCGCCTTATACTCTACTGGGTTTGAGGAGATAGTGGATTGGAAGGAATCAGGATGATAAGAGATTGACAGGGGGGTTTTTGTTCTGAAAGTCACATGGTTAAGGATTTTTTTTTTTCCTTTTAATGCTGCTGCGGAAGGTAGGTTGGCTACCGATTTCAATCTGTGAATGAGTTATTTTAATAAGCTGCGAGGTCTTCTTTATGAGATAAAGTCTCCAGTGGTGTACACTCTAAAGACCTAGAAATTTTGTTAAACATTATTTTTATTTAATTTTTAAGATGGACTTCTGGACATTTAACACAAGTATTTGCTTATTCCACCACAAAAATAAAGATAAAACAAATAAAATTATTCTTCTTCTTCTTCCAAGGTATTTCCCTAACCAGGGTTCCTTGCGCCAAGCATCCATCCTTCCCTATCCTGAGCGTCGCTTTCGCATAGACCTCGCGCTATCATTACCTCCGTTATCTGCGCGATCCAACCTTTCATAGGCCTTCCTCTTCTTTGTCTTCCAGCAGAGATACACGGCTCACAAATGAATTTAAAAAAGCCTAAATTATGAGAAATGGAGCGAAAAAAAGAAAGCGGTGAACAGAGATTATTGAAAACTAGGAAATCAAGGACTTTACGTTCTAACCAGGTCAAAATCCTTAAGCTGGTCTAAGCATAAAGATGGTTATTTTTTCATTATTTCGGGCAAAAAAGGAACTTTGCATTTTGTTGGACCATTTTTTTTTTAGTACAGTTTACTGCAATTATAATGTTCACACTAAATAGCAAAATTTGTCGGAGCAAAAGTAAACAAAAATCATTTACATTGTTTACAATGATAACTACTATTGAAGGCGCCACGGTAGCCGAGCGGTTAGAGGCGAGGCCTGCAAAGTTAATATTTATGTATTGTTGGGACTGGGTTCGATTCCCGGTCCAGGCCTTGGATTTCATTTAATGTTTAATTTGAGAAAATTATAGTTAAGTATGTTAGGCCACCATCCACGACACCTAATTTGTGATAGTTGGACGCAAAGCCCGCCTGAAAAAATAGGCATTACTTTACTTTATAACTACTATTAATTTTACTTCTGAAACTTCGCTGATTTCTAAAGTACGATTTAAATAAAAACGAGAAATGAAAAAAGTAAATTACCTGAAGAGAGTGGTATTTCCTTTATAAGAAAAAGACAATACCAAAATTGCGTGGAATAGAGGGAGTAAAGCTGTTATAGATAATGGCTGAACACGGTGATGTTGTTGTTGATGGTTAAGGGACAAGGAGGTGATTGATGGTAGCAGTCGACTGATTACCTTTTGGGGGGGGGAGGCAATACCCCCCATCGCTTCGCTTAAAGTCTTAGGAAAACAATGTCAAACCACAAACTCGCAGGCAATAGTTGAACTTCCAAGTTTAGTGTAATCAGTCATTTCTCTAAAGAGTCAACATTGGCTCTCTTAGATTATGAAGCATTAACTCCAGAAATTGGATTGAAGAAAGCCAATCATTTTGAATGTGTAGAATTACTCAATGTGTTCTTATCAGAGCGTTCGTTTTTAATGTAATTTAATTTTCACTTAATAACATAGATAGACATTAAAAATGATTGTTGACAAATTATCGATCACAGAAACAATTTATTACTGATAAATTAATTGAATGTTTTTAAACCTATAAACAGATAATTGCTTTCGTTCGATGTTTCAAGAATCGATTCACAGGTTTTCTATTGTTATTTTTTGGCCCTAGCCAACCATTAAAAACTTTTTAATTTACCTTTTTGATAATGAGTGATATTACTTAATTAAATTGTAGAAAATAATATACGTGCAATATTGAAAGAAGAAAAATAATACTGCCTAATTAAGCTCTGATGGAAGAAATTGCTTGTTTTTTGTTTATTGTAATAATATTGTAATTAGCGGTGACAATCCTTTTAATAGCTCCAGTTAGTAGTGAAGCCGATTCAGGGTTTTAAGGCAGCTTTAATCGGCGCCAAACGATCCATTTGTTAGTTACCAAAATATCCCTCAATATCACGTTACGCACTGTCAAAGCCATCTCCTTACCAGCTTTAGCAATATAGCAGCAGGAAGCTTTGTAATTGAGTGTGGCGATTCGCGGAGGTTATCCATTATTAAAGCCAATGACGAAGTGGAGAAAACAGGTTTTTTTTTTTTAATTTATAAATAATCTTGAATTCCCATCGAGAATAGTTAAAAATTCATGTAAAATGCTAAGGTTGAAGGTAGTTTCGGAAATCTGTTAATGAAATAGAAGCTATCTAGTGATCTTTTTGGAATTTTCTAAGTAATGTTGCTTGAAAATCAATTGAGTTTACAGTTCAAAATTAAATTACAAACTGGGTAGAATAATATACATTCTGGTCAGTAACGTGCTTTAAGTGAAATGAAGTTACAGTGATAGATGGAAAGTTCCTAACTGTTTTGTTGAATAACTGACACGGACTCTATCACTTGGCGTACGATAGGAGTTCCAGCTGGCCTCCCTAGTTCACTTCGTCTCATCGGACATCTGCATCCTTGCTCACCACTCTTGTTAGAGGATCATTGTTAGCTGGCTTACGCATGTAAGTTCTATTGTCATAATGTTTACTCATAACTTTGGCCATTGAAAAGTTTAAGATTTTTATCTTAAACTTACTAACTCAAGGTTCCAATGAGAAAAGAAGGTTAATAAAGTTGCTCATAATGAAGGTGATTTGCAGTAAAGTAATCTTTGTCTAAAACCTTTCACTGTAATGTCAATAACCTGCAAATATGTATATATTATTAACATTTAGAACTTCTGCGTTAATATTAAAAAATATTATCAATTGGGACAAACAATGATGGCAGAATGAGATTTTCATTCAACTATTTATTTGTTCTTAATTTGCTTTTACCTTGAAATGCATCAATTACATTTACCTTTAACGTTATATAGAATTGATTCTGAATAGCAAGTTTATGTTGGCTGCTAGCCCACAGTCGAGTTACTATAGTTTCAGTGTTTTCCTTAAAGTAGCTCCATTTTGAGAGCTTCTAAATTAGAAGACTAAAGACTTGTAAATAATTTTGGTCATTCCTGATGCCGCTCCGTAGCCTCCAATGGAATTAAATTGTCAGTCATAACCAATAACTAAAACTTTACAAAAAGTTGGAAGAATATTATGCTCAACAAAAATCACAGAACATTTTTCTTAAAAGAGAGATTATTTAGAAGATGTTCTTTTTTATAAAATATCTTTTCACTGAAATGTTTTGGGTTAATGAAAGTACTTTTTTGGGGAATATTGATTCTTGCCAATAATCTCATGTGAGTGCTTACGATGTAGGTCCATTACATTCAGTTATTATTCCCTAGCCGATATTTGTAGCCCTCCCAACGTTAGCCACATGCAACCGTTTACATAATTCTATAGATACAATACTTTGACTCGAAATTATTCTTATATTAATATATATTAATTTAACATACAGAAATATAATGTTTTATAATTTACTTCTTCGCATTATAAACTAAAAATTAAGTATTGGAACATTATTGATGTGGAACTGCTAATATAGCACGTATTTGGCTAAATCTTACACTTTTAGCCCATATATGTCCAAATAGGTTATGAATTTCGTAGTGATAATTGAAGGCAACAATCCTGGTCTCCAACAGGCAGAGACTTTGAGTTGATAGCCTTTTTATGTAAGTAGACTTAAGAATCTTTATGTATTTTACCTATAAACATAACCTGTACATTCAAATATATACGTTTATGGTATGTGAACCAAGTTATGTGCACAGTTGATACCAGGTAAAGCAAGGAATCAGTTTACCGCGTCTGTTCGAGCAAAATAAGGAAGTTGCATCTATCAAAGTTCAAAATATTCCTGGAATAAGGAGGTTTTGGATTGGCCGAGCAAGTTGCTAAGAAAGAGGACTGTTCATCAGGTTGTTTTAGCTCAGAAATTGCACGATGAGAAGGTTGAATCATCATTAGAATAAATGTGTGGTGAAAATAAACTTATAGAAAACGGGGTTACTGTCAACAACCATGGTTGTCTGCAGAATGAGCAGAGTTATTTGGATCTGGATGGCCAGAATTGCAGGAAGTTTTGGTACCTTTAAACACACTAAGTTAAGAAAGGAGGATGTGCTAAGGAGGATATGTCCAGACTGAGAATGCTTTACACAGTTCTCTGAAACAGAACAATCTCCAATGTGAAAAAAGGGATATTTTTTGACTCATGGAACAGAAATGTAGGCCACCATTAGACAATGGATGCTAAAGCAAAGGCAGTAGAAACAGCGGAGGTGCCGTATGAAAGGAAGAATAGGCTGGATAAAGAAAGGAAATGGAGGTAAAGGAAACAGTCACAGCAAGATTGGTAAAGGAAAAGCTGCAATTGGATGGAAATTAGCGGGGGGATGTTTTTTATCTCTGATGGCCGAAGAAGGTCAGGCGATGGAACTCACCACCAAGAAAGAAGAAAGCGAGGTCTCCGCTTCGATGAGAGGGTATAGAGTAGAATGAGAACCGCTGGCAAAGGTGTTGACTAGCGGAACAGAGAGCTGAGGAAGCTCTTAGCCCAGGAGTATGCTATTATATTTTGTAATTATTATTAGAGATTGTTCAGTGCAGCTGATTAATGGTTGTAAAATACCAAGAAATAATCCTAAATTATTCTAGCGTCAACTTAATAATAAAACAAGAATAAAATCCATAGACTGTAAACCGATTGTCACTTTAACAATTACTATATGGTTTCACTAAAGACTAGTTCGGATTTATGTTAGAAAGAAATAGATTTTTAAAATGGTGGATGATTCAATCTGGAAACATATAGCGAGATTTTTTTAGTGACTCTCCACTTCATTTAATCTTTAAACGCTGACCAATTACGTGCTTTCGAAGTCCTTGAGTTTTAATTTTTTTAAAAAAAGAAACAACGTGATATCATCGTCTCACAATTTAAAATGAGTTTTCCAAAACTGAGTACTATGGAGTTTGGTGAAACGAAAATATTTTTAGAAATGAATATCTAGAGAAGAAAGATCTTGTTGTAATATATTCTGAGCTAAAGTTCATTGAAGTTATGTATTCAATACTACAGTTTAACCTTCAAAGCAAGTAACCGTCTCTACGACTTAGTACTGATTTGAATTAATATACTAAAGTTCGTACTTCGGAACTACAAGTAAACTGAACAAGTTTGTACATTCATTAAAGCATCCATTTATTTGTTACGAAAATGATATGGTGGAGTAGCATTATTATTTATGGTACTCTGTTTCATTAGATAGCGAAATTTTGAGTTTTAAAGTTATTTAGTGGTAAATATTTAGCTTTTTACAATTGTTATAAATAATATAGAAGATCATCCCTTAAACGAATTTGAACCTAGAAATCTTTTGATTGCAACAGATTCAGAATCGGAATTAGCAGCTGAGATATTAATTTGGATGTTAAAATTTAGAAGAATTGGTACGTTTCTATTATAAGAGATTGTTCCAAACCGAAGTTAAAATTGAACAGAAATCACTAAGCACGTCCAGATTTCTAAATTCAAAGATTCTTCAGCAAGGAAAGACAACGAAGCGGTGATAAGATTGTAATACTTTGTATCCTTCAGCTAGGATAAAGGATTTCTTCAGATAACCTTTTTTTTCCCGCCTAAGATAAGTTTCCTGATGTTGCTGTTTGCCAGCTGGGATAGGACAACTTAATCTTGGAATAGATTACGGCTATTTTGCCCCGTTAAAGCTGTCACTTGTAATCTATTGTTTTCCATTACGATGTTAAGATTCTGCAGAGAATTCAAAGCGGTATCTTGAATTTTTTTTCATTTCTTGCAAATGAAAAATATAATTAACTATTATAACTTTATGATTGAGTTAGGGATTTATTCGTTACTAAGTATAACTGCAGTGTCTTTAATTAATAAAGAAAAATCACAGTTTGATTTTGTTTTATTGTAATAACCCAGATGTGTTATTCCAGTGAGCAAAGAAAGCTCTGTATTGATTGAAAGATGCATATTATTTAACCAATAGGGCGGAAACTAAGAAATATTGATGACATGTAACAAAAAAATTGAAGAACGGAGTGATCAATTTAATATCAGATGACAAATTAAAACGGATAAGACTGAATTTCACAATCAAATTATTGTATATCGGTAATGCAAGTCACGAAGAATATATTGGGTTGGCAACTAAGTCATTGCGGATTTTGTCAATAGATGGTTTTAGCACATTCTTTTGCTTTGTTTACGTGATCAAAGCATCTAAGCTGGATTGTTTTCTTGTTGTTAAGACTTTCGCCTTTAATTTAGTAAAAAAATTTTTATCGATAAGTCATTTAGTTTCCTTTTTATCCAATTTAAAAATGGAAGAACAAGACGCGCATTTCAGACAAATTTTATTATATTGTTTCCGAAAAGGCCAGAACGCATCGCAAGCACAAAAGAAGTTATGTGCCGTATATGGGCTTGAAGCCTTGAAAGAAAGGTAGTGTCAAAATTGGTTTGCCAAATTTCGTTATGGTGATTTTTCATTGAAAAATACGCAAAAATCTGGCTGTCCAGTTGAAGAAGATGACACCCACATCAAGGCAATTATCGATTCAGATCGTCATAGCACAACTCGTGAGATTGCAGAGAAGCTCAATGTATCGCATACATGCATTAAAAAAAAAAAAATTAAACCCACTTGGCTACGTCAAGAAACACGATTTATGGATCCCTCATAAGCTTAAGGAAATTCATTTGACGCAACGCATTAGCGTCTGCGATTCGCTTCTGAAACGCAACGAAATTGATCCATTTCTGAAACGGCTGATCACTGGCATTCGAAAAGTGATTAGTTTACAACAAGGTTAATCGGAAAAGATCGTGCATGATGCAAAATGAACCAGCCCAGACGTCACCAAAAGCTGAGATTCAACAAAAAAAAGATTATGCTGTCAGTTTGTTGGGATTATAAAGGAATTATGCGCTTTGAACTTTTACCAAGAAACCAAACGATTAATTCAAGCGTCTACGTTTAACAACTCGCCAAACTGAGCGATGCAGTTCAAGAAAAGCGGCCAGAATTGGCAAACCGTAAGGGTGTTGTTTTCCAGCATGATAACGATAACGCTAAGTCCCACACATCTTTGGTCACTCACCAATAATTATTGGAACTTGGTTGGGATGCGTTGTCACATCCACCATATAGCCCTAACCTTGCGCCTTCAGATTACCATTTATTTCGTTCCATGCAGATCTCCTCATAAAATTTTTAATGGCGCTGATGATGTAAAATCACAATTAATTCGTTTTTTGCTGGCAAAAATCAGTCGTTCTATGAACATGGAATTATGACACTGCCTGAAAGATGGCAAAAGGTCATCGACAAAAATGAAAAATGCCTAATTGAATACAGTTATATTTTTATGTAAAAATTTTGAATTTTCCTTCTTATTTAAATTCCGCAATCACTTAGTTTCCGACCCAATAATTACAATAGGAAATAATGGTTTCTACTGTAGATAGAAATAATATACTCTGAAGATCTCTAAATAAAGATAGATGGTAAGAAATTATTCAAATAATTCCAAATTATAAGAAGATGATAATGACAATTCTGAAACCACTATTGCTCTAGCTCAAGTGGGAAATCTACAAAGAATACAAAAGAGAAATGATAATAGGTAAAAAACTATAAAAGAATTTCTATAATTTATTTTTTAATTTAAAAACTATTGGTGTGCTAAAAAGCTTGCAATTTCAACTAGCAGCCATTGCAATCCATAAGAAAGGGCGTAGATATGGGCGTGGTCACGATCGCCATGGAATATCAGCTTCTGATTGGTCAGTCCATACGCCCATATTTTACACCTCTATCTCTGTATTATGATTGGTCAATTATTCAAATTTAATTATTTCATCGAAAAATATAGTTTAAATTTCTTTTACTAGTTTTTCCCCCGTTGGTATTTGATAAATTAACAAACCTAATTGCAATAAAAATTCTGTATGAAAATATCTATTCAAATCTTGTTAAATTTATTGGTTTTATCTTATTTATGCTTAAAAGAAAAAGAAAATTGGTTAGATTTGTATGATTTTAAGAAAAGAAAACGGAAATCCAAAATAGGTTTTGATGTGGAGCAGAAGAAGTAAGTTCACCATGTTGTGGCCGCAGATAGTCCACAGCTGGATTTTTACAATTATTAGTCCTTACCGTCTCTTGTAGTTCAACCTCCTCATGGCGTTCCTTACATTTGAATTCCTCACTTTCAAACTGCCAAAAGCGGATAAATACTTTGAAAGAACTATTAAAACATCATCTGGAACTTTTCTGGCCTATCTTATATCAAATATGGTAAGCCATATTTATTGTTTCTCAGTGAAAGAACTCCATTGATAGTCCCAACTCTTCTCACTCAGCATTTATTCAGCTTTTTTTCAAGGCTTGTTTAATTATTAATTATTCAGATAAAAACAAAAGAATTATTCATAATGAATCGCAGCTAACGAATGAGTAATTTGTTATTATCAACTTCCAACTGGAGATTCGTTAAATAAATTGGGAGTTGTTATATATTGTAATAAATTATTTATTTAATTAAAATATATACTGGTTATTGTAAATTTTACATGGCTAAAAAATATATTTATATTTATTGATGTACTAGTTCAAGTAAAGTAATATTAGTGACAATAAATACAATAAAAATAATTGTGATAATGTAATAATTAATTAAGAATATTGATTTTTGTTTTTTAAATATGAATCAATACAACATTACTAGACAAAGGACTGAAGATGTAAAAGAAGAGAGATTATTATAGATTTAATTGGTATTTAATTTTCTTTTAAGTTGAACTCAGTTCTATGGAATAACCTCTTTCATTTTCATTAACTAGGCTGTAAAATAGGTTAGACTAATCCGTGGCATGTGTTGTGGAAAGTTTTGAAAGGAAAACATGCTGAAGAGTCTTGAAGTAAGTTTATAGATGGTGCTAAAAGGTTTAGTTGAGGCTAGGAGTTGAGTAGAATCTTAAAGGCCATTGAGGTCTTACTTACGAATATTTTATCACAGTTTACTGTGGCATTTTATTGTGTTGTAGGTTTTGGAATAAAAAATAGGAAATGGCAGTGTTTTTTTAAAAAAATTGGTTTGCATTTTATCAGATTAGATTTATCCAGTATTTTGTTTTAAACTCAATTGATTTAAATAATTGAACGCACCATCTTGTGAGTTAATAATTAAAAATTTCATTAACTTAAGCTAGAATAAACAAAAATAGATTCAACTATTTTGTGTGCATCTTTTATCAATGTGGCACTGCTGTTCTATTTTTAACATCCCCTTGGGAAGAGAACACGAGTTTTCCTCTTTTATTTCTTGCTCTCTCTTTCACCTATTTCACTCTGTTTTTCCATTTTCTCATTTATAACTCACATTACCTAACTTTATTACTTACCAACCCACTAGATGTACTCTACTATATGGCCAACATAGGACTGTAATAACTATTTTCATGGGGCATCTAATGCTAAAATAATTCACTTTAAAACATTTAACCTGCTTTATATTAGACATTAAGGGCACTCGTAATCCTTTTAAAGTAGTTTTTTTAATTCTTACAAACAATAAGGTCATCCAACAGACCAGGTGCATGATTAACTAATCTCTTGTGAAACGCTAAAAACGATATTTACTGATTTTACAAAATTCTGATCTGCAAAAAGTTAGGGTTTCGTAGTCCAGAGAAAATGGACTAGCCACTTCTTCTGGTGATTATCAATATTAATGATTTTATATTAATTTTTCTTCGTTTCTGAAATAGCCCAATCTCGTTTACACAAAACTCCAATCAAATCTACACAGTCATTACAACCCTCTTTTATCCACAACATGTCTACTACAAGCACTTCCTTCAAATCCACAGCACAGACTGAAGCGGTGGTGGCCAAAGCGATCATCTCAACATATAACGCCGATCTCCCCTAGGATGGTAACTGTGTAAGCTTGCCAACTTGGCGGAACTAACGGCTTCCATCACTGGATGGTCGTCGTTCACTCCAATCACGCCCTTGGCGCTCATAGATGTGCATGTGTATGTATGGATATATACTCGTATATGCGTGCATGTGTATTTGTGACATCCCTTATCACTCATCACTTTTGCCTATTGTACTAGATACAGTTGCAAAATAAATAAACAAAAAAATATATTAATTTTTAAACAGGTCTATTTTTATTTCTTTATTATATTGAGAGTTCTATTTTTTACTGTGAATGTGTCTTAAACCTGTATTCAGATCATCTGTGCAGCATTCCTAACAAGGTTTGAATAGAATAGAAATAAAATCGAATAAAATTAATATAAAAATTCAAAATTCAATGTTAATCTTGATCATAAGTTGTATATAATGCAATTTTTTTTACACCTTACACACCTAACATAATTTAATTGACTTATTTACTTAGTTGCGATCAGCTTTAAGTTTCTGATTTAACCTTTGACACATCTTTAAAGTCAAAGAGCAATTATATCGGTTATGTTATAGGAAGTTAAACCTAAATAAAAGTATAAATCACTTTTTCCTTTAATATGTAATTGGGACCTATTTCTTATTACTAATAAAAGCCATTTTTTATTTTTTCAGGCAACGTCCAAATTCTGTGATGGTGATTATTTGTAAGTAACAAAATTGATTATAAATTTATATTGTATTTTTTTAAAATATTTTTTTTTTAATTTATTTTGTAATTTACAATCTGCATACAGTTGTATACAATAATTAAATATGGAGTTTTTTACATACAGAAGAAATATGGAAATTATTGTATACTAAGGGAGTTATAGGGGGTGCAACTCTACAGCAAACCATGACCCAAAAAAATTTTAACACTCAATATCTTCTGAACTTATGGATCGATTCGCAAGATAACTATAGCATATAACTGAGGAAAATGTAGTGTATAAGAGAACGAAATTTCATACCAATATTCTGTTGTATACTGAGGGAGCTATAAGGGGTGCAACTCTACAGCAAACCATGACCCAAAAAAATTTCAACACTCAATATCTTTTCAACTTATGGATCGATTCACAAGATAACTATAGCATATAACTGAGGAAAATGTAGTGTATAAGGGAACGAAATTTCATACCAATATTCTGTTGTATACTGAGGGTGCTATAAGGGGTGCAACTCTACAGGAAACCATGACGCAAAAAAATTTCAACACTCAATATCTTCTCAACTTATAGATCGATTCACAAGATAACTATAGCATATAACTGAGGAAAATGTAGTGTATAAGGGAACGAAATTTCATACCAATATTCTGTTGTATACTGAGGGTGCTATAAGGGGTGCAACTCTACAGGAAACCATGACGCAAAAAAATTTCAACACTCAATATCTTCTCAACTTATAGATCGATTCACAAGATAACTATAGCATATAACTGAGGAAAATGTAGTGTATAAGAGAACGAAATTTCATACCAATATTCTGTTGTATACTGAGGGAGCTATAAGGGGTGCAACTCTACAGCAAACCATGACCCAAAAAAATTTTAACACTCAATATCTTCTGAACTTATGGATCGATTCGCAAGATAACTATAGCATATAACTGAGGAAAATGTAGTGTATAAGGGAACGAAATTTCATACCAATACTGTGTTGTATACTGAGGGAGCTATAAGGGGTGCAACTCTACAGCAAACCATGACCCAAAAAAATTTTAACACTCAATATCTTCTGAACTTATGGATCGATTCGCAAGATAACTATAGCATATAACTGAGGAAAATGTAGTGTATAAGGGAACGAAATTTCATACCAATACTGTGTTGTATACTGAGGGAGCTATAAAGGGTGCAACTCTACAGGAAACCATGAACCGAAAACATTTCAACACTCAATATCTTCTGAACTTATGGATCGATTCACAAGATAACTATAGCATATAACTAAGGAAAATGTAGTGTATAAGGGAACGAAATTTCATACCAATACTGTGTTTTATACTGAGGGAGCTATAAGGAGTGCAACTCTACAGCAAACCATGACCCAAAAAAATTTTAACACTCAATATCTTCTGAACTTATGGATCGATTCGCAAGATAACTATAGCATATAACTGAGGAAAATGTAGTGTATAAGGGAACGAAATTTCATACCAATACTGTGTTGTATACTGAGGGAGCTATAAAGGGTGCAACTCTACAGGAAACCATGAACCGAAAACATTTCAACACTCAATATCTTCTGAACTTATGGATCGATTCACAAGATAACTATAGCATATAACTAAGGAAAATGTAGTGTATAAGGGAACGAAATTTCATACCAATATGCTGTTGTATACTGAGGGAGCTATAAGTGGTGCAACTCTACAGCAAACCATGACCCAAAAAAATTTTAACACTCAATATCTTCTGAACTTATGGATCGATTCGCAAGATAACTCAGGAAAATGTAGTGTATAAGAGAACGAAATTTCATACCAATATTCTGTTGTATACTGAGGGAGCTATAAGGGGTGCAACTCTACAGCAAACCATGACCCAAAAAATTTTTAACACTCAATATCTTCTGAACTTATGGATCGATTCGCAAGATAACTATAGCATATAACTGAGGAAAATGTAGTGTATAAGGGAACGAAATTTCATACCAATATTCTGTTGTATACTGAGGGAGCTATAAGGGGTGCAACTCTACAGCAAACCATGACCCAAAAAAATTTCAACACTCAATATCTTCTCAACTTATGGATCGATTCACAAGATAACTATAGCATATAACTGAGGAAAATGTAGTGTATAAGGGAACGAAATTTCATACCAATATTCTGTTGTATACTGAGGGAGCTATAAGTGGTGCAACTCTACAGCAAACCATGACCCAAAAAAATTTAAACACTCAATATCTTCTGAACTTATGGATCGATTCGCAAGATAACTATAGCATATAACTGAGGAAAATGTAGTGTATAAGGGAACGAAATTTCATGCCAATACTGTGTTGTATACTGAGGGAGCTATAAGGGGTGCGACTCTACAGCAAACCATGACCCAAAAAAATTTTAACACTCAATATCTTCTGTACTTATGGATCGATTCGCAAGATAACTATAGCATATAACTGAGGAAAATGTAGTGTATAAGGGAACGAAATTTCATACCAATACTGTGTTGTATACTGAGGGAGCTATAAAGGGGGCAACTCTACAGGAAACCATGAACCGAAAACATTTCAACACTCAATATCTTCTGAACTTATGGATCGATTCACAAGATAACTATAGCATATAACTAAGGAAAATGTAGTGTATAAGGGAACGAAATTTCATACCAATATGCTGTTGTATACTGAGGGAGCTATAAGTGGTGCAACTCTACAGCAAACCATGACCCAAAAAAATTTCAACACTCAATATCTTCTGAACTTATGGATCGATTCACAAGAAAACTATAGCATATAACTGAGGAAAATGTAGTGTATAAAAGCACGAAATTTCATATCAATAATATGTTGTTTACTGAGGGTGCTATAAAGGGTGCAACACTACAGCAAACCATGACCCAAAAAAATTTCAACACCCAATATCTTCTGAACTTATGGATTGATTCACAAGAAAACTATAGCATATAACTGAGGAAAATGTAGTGTATAAAAGGACGAAATTTCATATCAATAATATGTTTTTTACTGAGGGTGCTATAAGGGTTGGAACTCTACAGGAAACCATGACCCAAAAAAATTTCAACACTCAATATCTTCTGAACTTATGGATCGATTAACAAGAAAACTATAGCATATAAGTGAGGAAAATGTAGTGTATAAACGAACGAAATTTCATATTAATTTACTGAGGGTGCTATAAGTGGTGCAACTCTACAGGAAACCATGACCCAAAACAATTTCATACCAATATGCTGTTGTATACTGAGGGAGCTATAAGTGGTGTAACTCTATAGCAAACAATGACCCAAAAAAAATTCATACCAATATGCTGTTGTATACTGAGGGAGCTATAAGTGGTGTAACTCTATAGCAAACAATGACCCAAGAAAATTTTAACACTCAATATCTTCTGAACTTATGGATCGATTCACAAGAAAACTATAGCATATAAGTGAGGAAAATGTAGTGTATAAACGAACGAAATTTCATATCAATTTACTGAGGGTGCTATAAGTGGTGCCACTCTACAGGAAACCATGACCCAAAACAATTTCATACCAATATGCTGTTGTATACTGAGGGAGCTATAAGTGGTGTAACTCTATAGCAAACAATGACCCAAAAAAATTTCATACCAATATGCTGTTGTATACTGAGGGAGCTATAAGTGGTGTAACTCTATAGCAAACAATGACCCAAGAAAATTTCATACTAATATGCTGTTGTATACTGAGGGAGCTATAAGTGGTGTAACTCTATAGCAAACAATGACCCAAAAAAATTTCATACCAATATGCTGTTGTATACTGAGGGAGCTATAAGTGGTGTAACTCTATAGCAAAGAATGACCCAAAAAAATTTCATACCAATATGCTGTTGTATACTGAAGGAGCTATAAGTGGTGTAACTCTATAGCAAACAATGACCCAAGAAAATTTTAACACTCAATATCTTCTGAACTTATGGATCGATTCGCAAGATAACTATAGCATATAACTAAGGAAAATGTAGTGTATAAGGGAACGAAATTTCATACCAATATGCTGTTGTATACTGAGGGAGCTATAAGTGGTGCAACTCTACAGCAAACCATGACCCAAAAAAATTTCAACACTCAATATCTTCTGAACTTATGGATCGATTCACAAGAAAACTATAGCATATAACTGAGGAAAATGTAGTGTATAAAAGCACGAAATTTCATATCAATAATATGTTGTTTACTGAGGGTGCTATAAGGGTTGCAACTCTACAGGAAACCATGACGCAAAAAAATTTCAACATTCAATATCCTCTGAAATTACGGATCGATTCATAAGAAAACTATAGCATATAACTGAGGAAAATGTAGTGTATAAAAGAACGAAATTTCATATCAATAATATGTTGTTTACTGAGGGTGCTAAAAGGGGTGCAACTCTACAGGAAACCATGACCAAAAAAAATGTCAACACTCAATATCTTCTCAACTTATGGATCGATTCACAAGAAAACTGTAGCATATAACTGAGGAAAATGTAGTGTATAAAAGAACGAAATTTCATATCAATAATATGTTGTTTACTGAGGGTGCTAAAAGGGGTGCAACTCTACTGCAAACCATGACCCAGAAAAATTTCAACACTCAATATCTTCTTAACTTATGGATCAATTCACAAGGAAATTATAGCATATAACTGAGGAAAATGTAGTGTATAAAAGAACGAAATTTCATATCAATAATATGTTGTTTACTGAGGGAGCTATAAAGGGTGTAACTCTACAGCAAACCATGACCCAAAAAAATTTCAACACTCAATATTTTCTCCACTTATGCATCGATTCACAAGAAAACTATAGCATATAACTGAGGAAAATGTATTGTATAAAAGAACGAAATTTCATATCAATAATATGTTGTTTACTGAGGGTGCTATAAGTGGTGCAACTCTACAGGAAACCATGACCCAAAAAAATTTCAACACTCAATATCTTCTGAACTTATGGATCAATTCACAAGAAAACTATAGCATATAACTGAGGAAAATGTAGTGTATAAAAGAACGAAATTTCATATCAATAATATGTTGTTTACTGAGGGTGCTATAAAGGGTGTAACTCTACAGGAAGCCATGACCCAATAAAATTTCAACACTCAATATTTTCTCAACTTATGCATCGATTCACAAGAAAACTATAGCATATAACTGAGGAAAATATAGTGTATAAAATACGAAATTTCATACCAACATTGTGTTGTATACTGAGGGAGCTATAAGTGGTGCAACTCTACAGGAAACCATGACCCAAAAAAATTTCAACACCTAATATCTTCTCAACTTATGTATTGATTCACAAGAAAGCTATAGCATTTAACTGAGAAAATTGTAGTGTATAAAAGAACGAAATTTCATATTAATAATATGTTGTTTACTGAGGGTGCTATAAGTGGTGCAACTCTACAGGAAACCATGACCCAAAAAAATTTCAACACTCAATATCTTCTGAACTTATGGATCGATTCACAAGAAAACTATAGCATATAAGTGAGGAAAATGTAGTGTACAAACGAACGAAATTTCATATCAATTTACTGAGGGTGCTATAAGTGGTGCAACTCTACAGGAAACCATGACCCAAAACAATTTCATACCAATATGCTGTTGTATACTGAGGGAGCTATAAGTGGTGTAACTCTATAGCAAACAATGACCCAAAAAAAATTCATACCAATATGCTGTTGTATACTGAGGGAGCTATAAGTGGTGTAACTCTATAGCAAACAATGACCCAAGAAAATTTTAACACTCAATATCTTCTGAACTTATGGATCGATTCACAAGAAAACTATAGCATATAAGTGAGGAAAATATAGTGTATAAACGAACGAAATTTCATTTCAATTTACTGAGGGTGCTATAAGTGGTGCAATTCTACAGGAAACAATGACCCAAAACAATTTCATACCAATATGCTGTTGTATACTGAGGGAGCTATAAGTGGTGTAACTCTATAGCAAACAATGACCCAAAAAAATTTCATACAAATATGCTGTTGTATACTGAGGGAGCTATAAGTGGTGTAACTCTATAGCAAACAATGACCCAAGAAAATTTCATACTAATATGCTGTTGTATACTGAGGGAGCTATAAGTGGTGTAACTCTATAGCAAACAATGACCCAAAAAAATTTCATACCAATATGCTGTTGTATACTGAGGGAGCTATAAGTGGTGTAACTCTATAGCAAACAATGACCCAAGAAAATTTTAACACTCAATATCTTCTGAACTTATGGATCGATTCACAAGAAAACTATAGCATATAACTGTGAAAAATGTAGTGTATAAACGAACGAAATTTCATATCAATAATATGTTGTTTACTGAGAGTGCTATAAATGTTGCAACTCTACAGCAAACCATGACCCAAAAAAATTTCAACACTCAATATCTTCTGAACTTATGGATCGATTCACACGAAAACTATAGCATATAACTGAGGAAAATGTAGTGTATAAACGAACGAAATTTCATATCAATAATATGTTTTTTACTGAGGGTGCTATAAGGGTTGGAACTCTACAGGAAACCATGACCCAAAAAAATTTCAACACTCAATATCTTCTGAACTTATGGATCGATTCACAAGAAAACTATAGCATATAACTGAGGAAAATGTAGTGTATAAACGAACGAAATTTCATATCAATAATATGTTGTTAACTGAGGGTGCTATAAGGGGTGCAACTCTATAGCAAACCATGACCCAAAAAAATTTCAACACTCAATATTTTCTCAACTAATGAATCGATTCACAAGAAAACTATAGCATATAAGTGAGGAAAATGTAGTGTATAAACGAACGAAATTTCATATCAATAATATGTTGTTTACTGAGGGTGCTATAAAGGGTGCAACTCTACAGCAAACCATGACCCAAAAAAATTTCAACAGTCAATATCTTCTGAACTTATGGATTGATTCACAAGAAAACTATAGCATATAACTGAGGAAAATGTAGTGTATAAAAGGACGAAATTTCATATCAATAATATGTTTTTTACTGAGGGTGCTATAAGGGTTGGAACTCTACAGGAAACCATGACCCAAAAAAATTTCAACACTCAATATCTTCTGAACTTATGGATCGATTCACAAGAAAACTATAGCATATAAGTGAGGAAAATGTAGTGTATAAACGAACGAAATTTCATATCAATTTACTGAGGGTGCTATAAGTGGTGCAACTCTACAGGAAACCATGACCCAAAACAATTTCATACCAATATGCTGTTGTATACTGAGGGAGCTATAAGTGGTGTAACTCTATAGCAAACAATGACCCAAGAAAATTTCATACCAATATGCTGTTGTATACTGAGGGAGCTATAAGTGGTGTAACTCTATAGCAAACAATGACCCAAGAAAATTTTAACACTCAATATCTTCTGAACTTATGGATCGATTCACAAGAAAACTATAGCATATAAGTGAGGAAAATGTAGTGTATAAACGAACGAAATTTCATATCAATTTACTGAAGGTGCTATAAGTGGTGCAACTCTACAGGAAACCATGACCCAAAACAATTTCATACCAATATGCTGTTGTATACTGAGGGAGCTATAAGTGGTGTAACTCTATAGCAAACAATGACCCAAAAAAATTTCATACCAATATGCTGTTGTATACTGAGGGAGCTATAAGTGGTGTAACTCTATAGCAAACAATGACCCAAAAAAAATTCATACCAATATGCTGTTGTATACTGAGGGTGCTATAAGTGGTGTAACTCTATAGCAAACAATGACCCAAAAAAATTTCATACCAATATGCTGTTGTATACTGAGGGAGCTATAAGTGGTGTAACTCTATAGCAAAGAATGACCCAAAAAAATTGCATACCAATATGCTGTTGTATACTGAGGGAGCTATAAGTGGTGTAACTCTATAGCAAACAATGACCCAAGAAAATTTTAACACTCAATATCTTCTGAACTTATGGATCGATTCACAAGAAAACTAGCATATAACTGAGGAAAATGTAGTGTATAAAAGAACGAAATTTCATATCAATAATATGTTGTTTACTGAGGGTGCTATAAGGGGTGCAACTCTACAGGAAACCATGACCCAAAAAAATTTCAACACTCAATATTTTCTCAACTTATGGATCGATTCACAAGAAAACTATAGCATATAACTGAGGAAAATGTAGTGTATAAAAGAACGAAATTTCATATCAATAATATGTTGTTTACTGAGGGTGCTATAAGGGGTGCAACTCTACAGGAAACCATGACCCAAAAAAATTTCAACACTCAATATCTTCTCAACTTATGGATCGTTTCACAAGAAAACTATAGCATATAAGTGAGGAAAATGTAGTGTATAAACGAACGAAATTTCATATCAATATGTGGTTTACTGAGGGTGCTATAAGGGGTGCAACTCTACAGCAAACCATGACCCAAAAAAATTTCAACACTCAATATCTACTGAACTTATGAATCGATTCACAAGAAAACTATAGCATATAAGTGAGGAAAATGTAGTGTATAAACGAACGAAATTTCATATCAATTTACTGAGGGTGCTATAAGTGGTGCAACTCTACAGGAAACCATGACCCAAAAAAATTTCATACCAATATGCTGTTGTATACTGAGGGAGCTATAAGTGGTGTAACTCTATAGCAACCAATGTCCCAAGAAAATTTTAACACTCAATATCTTCTGAACTTATGGATCGATTCACAAGAAAACTATAGCATATAACTGTGAAAAATGTAGTGTATAAACGAACGAAATTTCATATCAATATTATGTTGTTTACTGAGAGTGCTATAAATGTTGCAACTCTACAGCAAACCATGACCCAAAAAAATTTCAACACTCAATATTTTCTCAACTAATGAATCGATTCACAAGAAAACTATAGCATATAAGTGAGGAAAATGTAGTGTATAAACGAACGAAATTTCATATCAATAATATGTTGTTTACTGAGGGTGCTATAAAGGGTGCAACTCTACAGCAAACCATGACCCAAAAAAATTTCAACACTCAATATCTTCTGAACTTATGGATTGATTCACAAGAAAACTATAGCATATAACTGAGGAAAATGTAGTGTATAAAAGGACGAAATTTCATATCAATAATATGTTTTTTACTGAGGGTGCTATAAGGGTTGGAACTCTACAGGAAACCATGACCCAAAAAAATTTCAACACTCAATATCTTCTGAACTTATGGATCGATTCACAAGAAAACTATAGCATATAAGTGAGGAAAATGTAGTGTATAAACGAACGAAATTTCATATCAATTTACTGAGGGTGCTATAAGTGGTGCAACTCTACAGGAAACCATGACCCAAAACAATTTCATACCAATATGCTGTTGTATACTGAGGGAGCTATAAGTGGTGTAACTCTATAGCAAACAATGACCCAAAAAAAATTCATACCAATATGCTGTTGTATACTGAGGGAGCTATAAGTGGTGTAACTCTATAGCAAACAATGACCCAAGAAAATTTCATACCAATATGCTGTTGTATACTGAGGGAGCTATAAGTGGTGTAACTCTATAGCAAACAATGACCCAAGAAAATTTTAACACTCAATATCTTCTGAACTTATGGATCGATTCTCAAGAAAACTATAGCATATAAGTGAGGAAAATGTAGTTTATAAACGAACGAAATTTCATATCAATTTACTGAGGGTGCTATAAGTGGTGCAACTCTACAGGAAACCATGACCCAAAACAATTTCATACCAATATGCTGTTGTATACTGAGGGAGCTATAAGTGGTGTAACTCTATAGCAAACAATGACCCAAAAAAAATTCATACCAATATGCTGTTGTATACTAAGGGAGCTATAAGTGGTGTAACTCTATAGCAAACAATGACCCAAGAAAATTTCATACCAATATGCTGTTGTATACTGAGGGAGCTATAAGTGGTGTAACTCTATAGCAAACAATGACCCAAGAAAATTTTAACACTCAATATCTTCTGAACTTATGGATCGATTCACAAGAAAACTATAGCATATAAGTGAGGAAAATGTAGTGTATAAACGAACGAAATTTCATATCAATTTACTGAGGGTGCTATAAGTGGTGCAACTCTACAGGAAACCATGACCCAAAACAATTTCATACCAATATGCTGTTGTATACTGAGGGAGCTATAAGTGGTGTAACTCTATAGCAAACAATGACCCAAAAAAATTTCATACCAATATGCTGTTGTATACTGAGGGAGCTATAAGTGGTGTAACTCTATAGCAAACAATGACCCAAGAAAATTTCATACCAATATGCTGTTGTATACTGAGGTAGCTATAAGTGGTGTAACTCTATAGCAAACAATGACCCAAAAAAATTTCATACCAATATGCTGTTGTATACTGAGGGAGCTATAAGTGGTGTAACTCTATAGCAAAGAATGACCCAAAAAAATTTCATACCAATATGCTGTTGTATACTGAGGGAGCTATAAGTGGTGTAACTCTATAGCAAACAATGACCCAAGAAAATTTTAACACTCAATATCTTCTGAACTTATGGATCGATTCACAAGAAAACTAGCATATAACTGAGGAAAATGTAGTGTATAAAAGAACGAAATTTCATATCAATAATATGTTGTTTACTGAGGGTGCTATAAGGGGTGCAACTCTACAGGAAACCATGACCCAAAAAAATTTCAACACTCAATATTTTCTCAACTTATGGATCGATTCACAAGAAAACTATAGCATATAACTGGGGAAAATGTAGTGTATAAAAGAACGAAATTTCATATCAATAATATGTTGTTTACTGAGGGTGCTATAAGGGGTGCAACTCTACAGGAAACCATGACCCAAAAAAATTTCAACACTCAATATCTTCTCAACTTATGGATCGTTTCACAAGAAAACTATAGCATATAAGTGAGGAAAATGTAGTGTATAAACGAACGAAATTTCATATCAATATGTGGTTTACTGAGGGTGCTATAAGGGGTGCAACTCTACAGCAAACCATGACCCAAAAAAATTTCAACACTCAATATCTACTGAACTTATGAATCGATTCACAAGAAAACTATAGCATATAAGTGAGGAAAATGTAGTGTATAAACGAACGAAATTTCATATCAATTTACTGAGGGTGCTATAAGTGGTGCAACTCTACAGGAAACCATGACCCAAAAAAATTTCATACCAATATGCTGTTGTATACTGAGGGAGCTATAAGTGGTGTAACTCTATAGCAACCAATGTCCCAAGAAAATTTTAACACTCAATATCTTCTGAACTTATGGATCGATTCACAAGAAAACTATAGCATATAACTGTGAAAAATGTAGTGTATAAACGAACGAAATTTCATATCAATATTATGTTGTTTACTGAGAGTGCTATAAATGTTGCAACTCTACAGCAAACCATGACCCAAAAAAATTTCAACACTCAATATTTTCTCAACTAATGAATCGATTCACAAGAAAACTATAGCATATAAGTGAGGAAAATGTAGTGTATAAACGAACGAAATTTCATATCAATAATATGTTGTTTACTGAGGGTGCTATAAAGGGTGCAACTCTACAGCAAACCATGACCCAAAAAAATTTCAACACTCAATATCTTCTGAACTTATGGATTGATTCACAAGAAAACTATAGCATATAACTGAGGAAAATGTAGTGTATAAAAGGACGAAATTTCATATCAATAATATGTTTTTTACTGAGGGTGCTATAAGGGTTGGAACTCTACAGGAAACCATGACCCAAAAAAATTTCAACACTCAATATCTTCTGAACTTATGGATCGATTCACAAGAAAACTATAGCATATAAGTGAGGAAAATGTAGTGTATAAACGAACGAAATTTCATATCAATTTACTGAGGGTGCTATAAGTGGTGCAACTCTACAGGAAACCATGACCCAAAACAATTTCATACCAATATGCTGTTGTATACTGAGGGAGCTATAAGTGGTGTAACTCTATAGCAAACAATGACCCAAAAAAAATTCATACCAATATGCTGTTGTATACTGAGGGAGCTATAAGTGGTGTAACTCTATAGCAAACAATGACCCAAGAAAATTTCATACCAATATGCTGTTGTATACTGAGGGAGCTATAAGTGGTGTAACTCTATAGCAAACAATGACCCAAGAAAATTTTAACACTCAATATCTTCTGAACTTATGGATCGATTCTCAAGAAAACTATAGCATATAAGTGAGGAAAATGTAGTTTATAAACGAACGAAATTTCATATCAATTTACTGAGGGTGCTATAAGTGGTGCAACTCTACAGGAAACCATGACCCAAAACAATTTCATACCAATATGCTGTTGTATACTGAGGGAGCTATAAGTGGTGTAACTCTATAGCAAACAATGACCCAAAAAAAATTCATACCAATATGCTGTTGTATACTAAGGGAGCTATAAGTGGTGTAACTCTATAGCAAACAATGACCCAAGAAAATTTCATACCAATATGCTGTTGTATACTGAGGGAGCTATAAGTGGTGTAACTCTATAGCAAACAATGACCCAAGAAAATTTTAACACTCAATATCTTCTGAACTTATGGATCGATTCACAAGAAAACTATAGCATATAAGTGAGGAAAATGTAGTGTATAAACGAACGAAATTTCATATCAATTTACTGAGGGTGCTATAAGTGGTGCAACTCTACAGGAAACCATGACCCAAAACAATTTCATACCAATATGCTGTTGTATACTGAGGGAGCTATAAGTGGTGTAACTCTATAGCAAACAATGACCCAAAAAAATTTCATACCAATATGCTGTTGTATACTGAGGGAGCTATAAGTGGTGTAACTCTATAGCAAACAATGACCCAAGAAAATTTCATACCAATATGCTGTTGTATACTGAGGGAGCTATAAGTGGTGTAACTCTATAGCAAACAATGACCCAAAAAAATTTCATACCAATATGCTGTTGTATACTGAGGGAGCTATAAGTGGTGTAACTCTATAGCAAAGAATGACCCAAAAAAATTTCATACCAATATGCTGTTGTATACTGAGGGAGCTATAAGTGGTGTAACTCTATAGCAAACAATGACCCAAGAAAATTTTAACACTCAATATCTTCTGAACTTATGGATCGATTCACAAGAAAACTAGCATATAACTGAGGAAAATGTAGTGTATAAAAGAACGAAATTTCATATCAATAATATGTTGTTTACTGAGGGTGCTATAAGGGGTGCAACTCTACAGGAAACCATGACCCAAAAAAATTTCAACACTCAATATTTTCTCAACTTATGGATCGATTCACAAGAAAACTATAGCATATAACTGGGGAAAATGTAGTGTATAAAAGAACGAAATTTCATATCAATAATATGTTGTTTACTGAGGGTGCTATAAGGGGTGCAACTCTACAGGAAACCATGACCCAAAAAAATTTCAACACTCAATATCTTCTCAACTTATGGATCGTTTCACAAGAAAACTATAGCATATAAGTGAGGAAAATGTAGTGTATAAACGAACAAAATTTAATATCAATATGTTGTTTACTGAGGGTGCTATATGGGGTGCAACTCTACAGCAAACCATGACCCAAAAAAATTTCAACACTCAATATCTACTGAACTTATGAATCGATTCACAAGAAAACTATAGCATATAAGTGAGGAAAATGTAGTGTATAAACGAACGAAATTTCATATCAATTTACTGAGGGTGCTATAAGTGGTGCAACTCTACAGGAAACCATGACCCAAAAAAATTTCATACCAATATGCTGTTGTATACTGAGGGAGCTATAAGTGGTGTAACTCTATAGCAAACAATGACCCAAGAAAATTTTAACACTCAATATCTTCTGAACTTATGGATCGATTCACAAGAAAACTATAGCATATAACTGTGAAAAATGTAGTGTATAAACGAACGAAATTTCATATCAATATTATGTTGTTTACTGAGAGTGCTATAAATGTTGCAACTCTACAGCAAACCATGACCCAAAAAAATTTCAACACTCAATATCTTCTGAACTTATGGTTCGATTGACAAGAAAACTATAGCATAAAACTGAGGAAAATGTTGTGTATAAGCGAACGAAATTTCATATCAATAATATGTTGTTTACTGAGGGTGCTATAAGGGGTGCAACTCTACAGGAAACCATGACCCAAAAAAATTTCAACACTCAATATCTTCTGAACTTATGGTTCGATTGACAAGAAAACTATAGCATATAACTGAGGAAAATGTTGTGTATAAGCGAACGAAATTTCATATCAATATTATGTTGTTTACTGAGAGTGCTATAAAGGGTGCAACTCTACAGCAATCCATGACCCAAAAAAATTTCAACACTCAATATCTTCTGAACTTTTGGTTCGATTGACAAGAAAACTATAGCATATAACTGAGGAAAATGTTGTGTATAAGCGAACGAAATTTCATATCAATAATATGTTGTTTACTGAGGGTGCTATAAGGGGTGCAACTCTACAGGAAACGATGACCCAAAAAAATTTCAACACTCAATATCTTCTGAACTTATGGTTCGATTGACAAGAAAACTATAGCATATAACTGAGGAAAATGTTGTGTATAAGCGAACGAAATTTCATATCAATAATATGTTGTTTACTGAGGGTGCTATAAGGGGTGCAACTCTACAGGAAACCATGACCCAAAAAAATTTCAACACTCAATATCTTCTGATCTTATGGTTCGATTGACAAGAAAACTATAGCATATAACTGAGGAAAATGTTGTGTATAAGCGAACGAAATTTCATATCAATAATATGTTGTTTACTGAGGGTGCTATAAGGGGTGCAACTCTACAGGAAACCATGACCCAAAAAAATTTCAACACTCAATATCTTCTGAACTTATGGATCGATTCACACAAAACTATAGCATATAACTGAGGAAAATGTTCTGTATAAGCGAACGAAATTTCATATCAATAATATGTTGTTTACTGAGGGTGCTATAAGGGGTGCAACTCTACAGGAAACCATGACCCAAAAAAATTTCAACACTCAATATCTTCTGAACTTATGGTTCGATTGACAAGAAAACTATAGCATATAACTGAGGAAAATGTTGTGTATAAGCGAACGAAATTTCATATCAATAATATGTTGTTTACTGAGGGTGCTATAAGGGGTGCAACTCTACAGGAAACCATGACCCAAAAAAATTTCAACACTCAATATCTTCTGAACTTATGGTTCGATTGACAAGAAAACTATAGCATATAACTGAGGAAAATGTTCTGTATAAGCGAACGAAATTTCATATCAATAATATGTTGTTTACTGAGGGTGCTATAAGGGGTGCAACTCTACAGGAAACCATGACCCAAAAAAATTTCAACACTCAATATCTTCTGAACTTATGGATCGATTCACACGAAAACTATAGCATATAACTGAGGAAAATGTAGTGTATAAACGAACGAAATTTCATATCAATAATATGTTGTTTACTGAGGGTGCTATAAGGGGTGCAACTCTACAGGAAACCATGACCCAAAAAAATTTCAACACTCAATATTTTCTCAACTAATGAATCGATTCACAAGAAAACTAAAGCATATAAGTGAGGAAAATGTAGTGTATAAACGAACGAAATTTCATATCAATAATATGTTGTTTACTGAGGGTGCTATAAAGGGTGCAACTCTACAGCAAACCATGACCCAAAAAAATTTCAACACTCAATATCTTCTGAACTTATGGATTGATTCACAAGAAAACTATAGCATATAACTGAGGAAAATGTAGTGTATAAAAGGACGAAATTTCATATCAATAATATGTTTTTTACTGAGGGTGCTATAAGGGTTGGAACTCTACAGGAAACCATGACCCAAAAAAATTTCAACACTCAATATCTTCTGAACTTATGGATCGATTCACAAGAAAACTATAGCATATAAGTGAGGAAAATGTAGTGTATAAACGAACGAAATTTTATATCAGTTTACTGAGGGTGCTATAAGTGGTGCAACTCTACAGGAAACCATGACCCAAAACAATTTCATACCAATATGCTGTTGTATACTGAGGGAGCTATAAGTGGTGTAACTCTATAGCAAACAATGACCCAAAAAAAATTCATACCAATATGCTGTTGTATACTGAGGGAGCTATAAGTGGTGTAACTCTATAGCAAACAATGACCCTAGAAAATTTCATACCAATATGCTGTTGTATACTGAGGGAGCTATAAGTGGTGTAACTCTATAGCAAACAATGACACAAGAAAATTTTAACACTCAATATCTTCTGAACTTATGGATCGATTCACAAGAAAACTATAGCATATAAGTGAGGAAAATGTAGTTTATAAACGAACGAAATTTCATATCAATTTACTGAGGGTGCTAGAAGTGGTGCAACTCTACAGGAAACCATGACCCAAAACAATTTCATACCAATATGCTGTTGTATACTGAGGGAGCTATAAGTGGTGTAACTCTATAGCAAACAATGACCCAATAAAAATTCATACCAATATGCTGTTGTATACTGAGGGAGCTATAAGTGGTGTAACTCTATAGCAAACAATGACCCAAGAAAATTTCATACCAATATGCTGTTGTATACTGAGGGAGCTATAAGTGGTGTAACTCTATAGCAAACAATGACCCAAGAAAATTTTAACACTCAATATCTTCTGAACTTATGGATCGATTCACAAGAAAACTATAGCATATAAGTGAGGAAAATGTAGTGTATAAACGAACGAAATTTCATATCAATTTACTGAGGGTGCTATAAGTGGTGCAACTCTACAGGAAACCATGACCCAAAAAAATTTCATACCAATATGCTGTTGTATACTGAGGGAGCTATAAGTGGTGTAACTCTATAGCAAACAATGACCCAAGAAAATTTCATACCAATATGCTGTTGTATACTGAGGGAGCTATAAGTGGTGTAACTCTATAGCAAACAATGACCCAAAAAAATTTCATACCAATATGCTGTTGTATACTGAGGGAGCTATAAGTGGTGTAACTCTATAGCAAAGAATGACCCAAAAAAATTTCATACCAATATGCTGTTGTATACTGAGGGAGCTATAAGTGGTGTAACTCTATAGCAAACAATGACCCAAGAAAATTTTAACACTCAATATCTTCTGAACTTATGGATCGATTCACAAGAAAACTAGCATATAACTGAGGAAAATGTAGTGTATAAAAGAACGAAATTTCATATCAATAATATGTTGTTTACTGAGGGTGCTATAAGGGGTGCAACTCTACAGGAAACCATGACCCAAAAAAATTTCAACACTCAATATCTTCTCAACTTATGGATCGTTTCACAAGAAAACTATAGCATATAAGTGAGGAAAATGTAGTGTATAAACGAACGAAATTTCATATCAATATGTTGTTTACTGAGGGTGCTATATGGGGTGCAACTCTACAGCAAACCATGACCCAAAAAAATTTCAACACTCAATATCTACTGAACTTATGAATCGATTCACAAGAAAACTATAGCATATAAGTGAGGAAAATGTAGTGTATAAACGAACGAAATTTCATATCAATTTACTGAGGGTGCTATAAGTGGTGCAACTCTACAGGAAACCATGACCCAAAAAAATTTCATACCAATATGCTGTTGTATACTGAGGGAGCTATAAGTGGTGTAACTCTATAGCAAACAATGACCCAAGAAAATTTTAACACTCAATATCTTCTGAACTTATGGATCGATTCACAAGAAAACTATAGCATATAACTGTGAAAAATGTAGTGTATAAACGAACGAAATTTCATATCAATATTATGTTGTTTACTGAGAGTGCTATAAATGTTGCAACTCTACAGCAAACCATGACCTAAAAAAATTTCAACACTCAATATCTTCTGAACTTATGGTTCGATTGACAAGAAAACTATAGCATATAACTGAGGAAAATGTTGTGTATAAGCGAACGAAATTTCATATCAATAATATGTTGTTTACTGAGGGTGCTATAAGGGGTGCAACTCTACAGGAAACCATGACCCAAAAAAATTTCAACACTCAATATCTTCTGAACTTATGGTTCGATTGACAAGAAAACTATAGCATATAACTGAGGAAAATGTTGTGTATAAGCGAACGAAATTTCATATCAATAATATGTTGTTTACTGAGGGTGCTATAAGGGGTGCAACTCTACAGGAAACCATGACCCAAAACAATTTCATACCAATATGCTGTTGTATACTGAGGGAGCTATAAGTGGTGTAACTCTATAGCAAACAATGACCCAAAAAAAATTCATACCAATATGCTGTTGTATACTAAGGGAGCTATAAGTGGTGTAACTCTATAGCAAACAATGACCCAAGAAAATTTCATACCAATATGCTGTTGTATACTGAGGGAGCTATAAGTGGTGTAACTCTATAGCAAACAATGACCCAAGAAAATTTTAACACTCAATATCTTCTGAACTTATGGATCGATTCACAAGAAAACTATAGCATATAAGTGAGGAAAATGTAGTGTATAAACGAACGAAATTTCATATCAATTTACTGAGGGTGCTATAAGTGGTGCAACTCTACAGGAAACCATGACCCAAAACAATTTCATACCAATATGCTGTTGTATACTGAGGGAGCTATAAGTGGTGTAACTCTATAGCAAACAATGACCCAAAAAAATTTCATACCAATATGCTGTTGTATACTGAGGGAGCTATAAGTGGTGTAACTCTATAGCAAACAATGACCCAAGAAAATTTCATACCAATATGCTGTTGTATACTGAGGGAGCTATAAGTGGTGTAACTCTATAGCAAACAATGACCCAAAAAAATTTCATACCAATATGCTGTTGTATACTGAGGGAGCTATAAGTGGTGTAACTCTATAGCAAAGAATGACCCAAAAAAATTTCATACCAATATGCTGTTGTATACTGAGGGAGCTATAAGTGGTGTAACTCTATAGCAAACAATGACCCAAGAAAATTTTAACACTCAATATCTTCTGAACTTATGGATCGATTCACAAGAAAACTAGCATATAACTGAGGAAAATGTAGTGTATAAACGAACGAAATTTCATATCAATTTACTGAGGGTGCTATAAGTGGTGCAACTCTACAGGAAACCATGACCCAAAACAATTTCATACCAATATGCTGTTGTATACTGAGGGAGCTATAAGTGGTGTAACTCTATAGCAAACAATGACCCAAAAAAAATTCATACCAATATGCTGTTGTATACTGAGGGAGCTATAAGTGGTGTAACTCTATAGCAAACAATGACCCAAGAAAATTTCATACCAATATGCTGTTGTATACTGAGGGAGCTATAAGTGGTGTAACTCTATAGCAAACAATGACCCAAGAAAATTTTAACACTCAATATCTTCTGAACTTATGGATCGATTCTCAAGAAAACTATAGCATATAAGTGAGGAAAATGTAGTTTATAAACGAACGAAATTTCATATCAATTTACTGAGGGTGCTATAAGTGGTGCAACTCTACAGGAAACCATGACCCAAAACAATTTCATACCAATATGCTGTTGTATACTGAGGGAGCTATAAGTGGTGTAACTCTATAGCAAACAATGACCCAAAAAAAATTCATACCAATATGCTGTTGTATACTAAGGGAGCTATAAGTGGTGTAACTCTATAGCAAACAATGACCCAAGAAAATTTCATACCAATATGCTGTTGTATACTGAGGGAGCTATAAGTGGTGTAACTCTATAGCAAACAATGACCCAAGAAAATTTTAACACTCAATATCTTCTGAACTTATGGATCGATTCACAAGAAAACTATAGCATATAAGTGAGGAAAATGTAGTGTATAAACGAACGAAATTTCATATCAATTTACTGAGGGTGCTATAAGTGGTGCAACTCTACAGGAAACCATGACCCAAAACAATTTCATACCAATATGCTGTTGTATACTGAGGGAGCTATAAGTGGTGTAACTCTATAGCAAACAATGACCCAAAAAAATTTCATACCAATATGCTGTTGTATACTGAGGGAGCTATAAGTGGTGTAACTCTATAGCAAACAATGACCCAAGAAAATTTCATACCAATATGCTGTTGTATACTGAGGTAGCTATAAGTGGTGTAACTCTATAGCAAACAATGACCCAAAAAAATTTCATACCAATATGCTGTTGTATACTGAGGGAGCTATAAGTGGTGTAACTCTATAGCAAAGAATGACCCAAAAAAATTTCATACCAATATGCTGTTGTATACTGAGGGAGCTATAAGTGGTGTAACTCTATAGCAAACAATGACCCAAGAAAATTTTAACACTCAATATCTTCTGAACTTATGGATCGATTCACAAGAAAACTAGCATATAACTGAGGAAAATGTAGTGTATAAAAGAACGAAATTTCATATCAATAATATGTTGTTTACTGAGGGTGCTATAAGGGGTGCAACTCTACAGGAAACCATGACCCAAAAAAATTTCAACACTCAATATTTTCTCAACTTATGGATCGATTCACAAGAAAACTATAGCATATAACTGGGGAAAATGTAGTGTATAAAAGAACGAAATTTCATATCAATAATATGTTGTTTACTGAGGGTGCTATAAGGGGTGCAACTCTACAGGAAACCATGACCCAAAAAAATTTCAACACTCAATATCTTCTCAACTTATGGATCGTTTCACAAGAAAACTATAGCATATAAGTGAGGAAAATGTAGTGTATAAACGAACGAAATTTCATATCAATATGTGGTTTACTGAGGGTGCTATAAGGGGTGCAACTCTACAGCAAACCATGACCCAAAAAAATTTCAACACTCAATATCTACTGAACTTATGAATCGATTCACAAGAAAACTATAGCATATAAGTGAGGAAAATGTAGTGTATAAACGAACGAAATTTCATATCAATTTACTGAGGGTGCTATAAGTGGTGCAACTCTACAGGAAACCATGACCCAAAAAAATTTCATACCAATATGCTGTTGTATACTGAGGGAGCTATAAGTGGTGTAACTCTATAGCAACCAATGTCCCAAGAAAATTTTAACACTCAATATCTTCTGAACTTATGGATCGATTCACAAGAAAACTATAGCATATAACTGTGAAAAATGTAGTGTATAAACGAACGAAATTTCATATCAATATTATGTTGTTTACTGAGAGTGCTATAAATGTTGCAACTCTACAGCAAACCATGACCCAAAAAAATTTCAACACTCAATATTTTCTCAACTAATGAATCGATTCACAAGAAAACTATAGCATATAAGTGAGGAAAATGTAGTGTATAAACGAACGAAATTTCATATCAATAATATGTTGTTTACTGAGGGTGCTATAAAGGGTGCAACTCTACAGCAAACCATGACCCAAAAAAATTTCAACACTCAATATCTTCTGAACTTATGGATTGATTCACAAGAAAACTATAGCATATAACTGAGGAAAATGTAGTGTATAAAATGACGAAATTTCATATCAATAATATGTTTTTTACTGAGGGTGCTATAAGGGTTGGAACTCTACAGGAAACCATGACCCAAAAAAATTTCAACACTCAATATCTTCTGAACTTATGGATCGATTCACAAGAAAACTATAGCATATAAGTGAGGAAAATGTAGTGTATAAACGAACGAAATTTCATATCAATTTACTGAGGGTGCTATAAGTGGTGCAACTCTACAGGAAACCATGACCCAAAACAATTTCATACCAATATGCTGTTGTATACTGAGGGAGCTATAAGTGGTGTAACTCTATAGCAAACAATGACCCAAAAAAAATTCATACCAATATGCTGTTGTATACTGAGGGAGCTATAAGTGGTGTAACTCTATAGCAAACAATGACCCAAGAAAATTTCATACCAATATGCTGTTGTATACTGAGGGAGCTATAAGTGGTGTAACTCTATAGCAAACAATGACCCAAGAAAATTTTAACACTCAATATCTTCTGAACTTATGGATCGATTCTCAAGAAAACTATAGCATATAAGTGAGGAAAATGTAGTTTATAAACGAACGAAATTTCATATCAATTTACTGAGGGTGCTATAAGTGGTGCAACTCTACAGGAAACCATGACCCAAAACAATTTCATACCAATATGCTGTTGTATACTGAGGGAGCTATAAGTGGTGTAACTCTATAGCAAACAATGACCCAAAAAAAATTCATACCAATATGCTGTTGTATACTAAGGGAGCTATAAGTGGTGTAACTCTATAGCAAACAATGACCCAAGAAAATTTCATACCAATATGCTGTTGTATACTGAGGGAGCTATAAGTGGTGTAACTCTATAGCAAACAATGACCCAAGAAAATTTTAACACTCAATATCTTCTGAACTTATGGATCGATTCACAAGAAAACTATAGCATATAAGTGAGGAAAATGTAGTGTATAAACGAACGAAATTTCATATCAATTTACTGAGGGTGCTATAAGTGGTGCAACTCTACAGGAAACCATGACCCAAAACAATTTCATACCAATATGCTGTTGTATACTGAGGGAGCTATAAGTGGTGTAACTCTATAGCAAACAATGACCCAAAAAAATTTCATACCAATATGCTGTTGTATACTGAGGGAGCTATAAGTGGTGTAACTCTATAGCAAACAATGACCCAAGAAAATTTCATACCAATATGCTGTTGTATACTGAGGGAGCTATAAGTGGTGTAACTCTATAGCAAACAATGACCCAAAAAAATTTCATACCAATATGCTGTTGTATACTGAGGGAGCTATAAGTGGTGTAACTCTATAGCAAAGAATGACCCAAAAAAATTTCATACCAATATGCTGTTGTATACTGAGGGAGCTATAAGTGGTGTAACTCTATAGCAAACAATGACCCAAGAAAATTTTAACACTCAATATCTTCTGAACTTATGGATCGATTCACAAGAAAACTAGCATATAACTGAGGAAAATGTAGTGTATAAAAGAACGAAATTTCATATCAATAATATGTTGTTTACTGAGGGTGCTATAAGGGGTGCAACTCTACAGGAAACCATGACCCAAAAAAATTTCAACACTCAATATTTTCTCAACTTATGGATCGATTCACAAGAAAACTATAGCATATAACTGGGGAAAATGTAGTGTATAAAAGAACGAAATTTCATATCAATAATATGTTGTTTACTGAGGGTGCTATAAGGGGTGCAACTCTACAGGAAACCATGACCCAAAAAAATTTCAACACTCAATATCTTCTCAACTTATGGATCGTTTCACAAGAAAACTATAGCATATAAGTGAGGAAAATGTAGTGTATAAACGAACAAAATTTAATATCAATATGTTGTTTACTGAGGGTGCTATATGGGGTGCAACTCTACAGCAAACCATGACCCAAAAAAATTTCAACACTCAATATCTACTGAACTTATGAATCGATTCACAAGAAAACTATAGCATATAAGTGAGGAAAATGTAGTGTATAAACGAACGAAATTTCATATCAATTTACTGAGGGTGCTATAAGTGGTGCAACTCTACAGGAAACCATGACCCAAAAAAATTTCATACCAATATGCTGTTGTATACTGAGGGAGCTATAAGTGGTGTAACTCTATAGCAAACAATGACCCAAGAAAATTTTAACACTCAATATCTTCTGAACTTATGGATCGATTCACAAGAAAACTATAGCATATAACTGTGAAAAATGTAGTGTATAAACGAACGAAATTTCATATCAATATTATGTTGTTTACCGAGAGTGCTATAAATGTTGCAACTCTACAGCAAACCATGACCCAAAAAAATTTCAACACTCAATATCTTCTGAACTTATGGTTCGATTGACAAGAAAACTATAGCATAAAACTGAGGTAAATGTTGTGTATAAGCGAACGAAATTTCATATCAATAATATGTTGTTTACTGAGGGTGCTATAAGGGGTGCAACTCTACAGGAAACCATGACCCAAAAAAATTTCAACACTCAATATCTTCTGAACTTATGGTTCGATTGACAAGAAAACTATAGCATATAACTGAGGAAAATGTTGTGTATAAGCGAACGAAATTTCATATCAATATTATGTTGTTTACTGAGAGTGCTATAAAGGGTGCAACTCTACAGCAAACCATGACCCAAAAAAATTTCAACACTCAATATCTTCTGAACTTTTGGTTCGATTGACAAGAAAACTATAGCATATAACTGAGGAAAATGTTGTGTATAAGCGAACGAAATTTCATATCAATAATATGTTGTTTACTGAGGGTGCTATAAGGGGTGCAACTCTACAGGAAACGATGACCCAAAAAAATTTCAACACTCAATATCTTCTGAACTTATGGTTCGATTGACAAGAAAACTATAGCATATAACTGAGGAAAATGTTGTGTATAAGCGAACGAAATTTCATATCAATAATATGTTGTTTACTGAGGGTGCTATAAGGGGTGCAACTCTACAGGAAACCATGACCCAAAAAAATTTCAACACTCAATATCTTCTGATCTTATGGTTCGATTGACAAGAAAACTATAGCATATAACTGAGGAAAATGTTGTGTATAAGCGAACGAAATTTCATATCAATAATATGTTGTTTACTGAGGGTGCTATAAGGGGTGCAACTCTACAGGAAACCATGACCCAAAAAAATTTCAACACTCAATATCTTCTGAACTTATGGATCGATTCACACAAAACTATAGCATATAACTGAGGAAAATGTTCTGTATAAGCGAACGAAATTTCATATCAATAATATGTTGTTTACTGAGGGTGCTATAAGGGGTGCAACTCTACAGGAAACCATGACCCAAAAAAATTTCAACACTCAATATCTTCTGAACTTATGGTTCGATTGACAAGAAAACTATAGCATATAACTGAGGAAAATGTTGTGTATAAGCGAACGAAATTTCATATCAATAATATGTTGTTTACTGAGGGTGCTATAAGGGGTGCAACTCTACAGGAAACCATGACCCAAAAAAATTTCAACACTCAATATCTTCTGAACTTATGGTTCGATTGACAAGAAAACTATAGCATATAACTGAGGAAAATGTTCTGTATAAGCGAACGAAATTTCATATCAATAATATGTTGTTTACTGAGGGTGCTATAAGGGGTGCAACTCTACAGGAAACCATGACCCAAAAAAATTTCAACACTCAATATCTTCTGAACTTATGGATCGATTCACACGAAAACTATAGCATATAACTGAGGAAAATGTAGTGTATAAACGAACGAAATTTCATATCAATAATATGTTGTTTACTGAGGGTGCTATAAGGGGTGCAACTCTACAGGAAACCATGACCCAAAAAAATTTCAACACTCAATATTTTCTCAACTAATGAATCGATTCACAAGAAAACTAAAGCATATAAGTGAGGAAAATGTAGTGTATAAACGAACGAAATTTCATATCAATAATATGTTGTTTACTGAGGGTGCTATAAAGGGTGCAACTCTACAGCAAACCATGACCCAAAAAAATTTCAACACTCAATATCTTCTGAACTTATGGATTGATTCACAAGAAAACTATAGCATATAACTGAGGAAAATGTAGTGTATAAAAGGACGAAATTTCATATCAATAATATGTTTTTTACTGAGGGTGCTATAAGGGTTGGAACTCTACAGGAAACCATGACCCAAAAAAATTTCAACACTCAATATCTTCTGAACTTATGGATCGATTCACAAGAAAACTATAGCATATATGTGAGGAAAATGTAGTGTATAAACGAACGAAATTTTATATCAGTTTACTGAGGGTGCTATAAGTGGTGCAACTCTACAGGAAACCATGACCCAAAACAATTTCATACCAATATGCTGTTGTATACTGAGGGAGCTATAAGTGGTGTAACTCTATAGCAAACAATGACCCAAAAAAAATTCATACCAATATGCTGTTGTATACTGAGGGAGCTATAAGTGGTGTAACTCTATAGCAAACAATGACCCTAGAAAATTTCATACCAATATGCTGTTGTATACTGAGGGAGCTATAAGTGGTGTAACTCTATAGCAAACAATGACACAAGAAAATTTTAACACTCAATATCTTCTGAACTTATGGATCGATTCACAAGAAAACTATAGCATATAAGTGAGGAAAATGTAGTTTATAAACGAACGAAATTTCATATCAATTTACTGAGGGTGCTAGAAGTGGTGCAACTCTACAGGAAACCATGACCCAAAACAATTTCATACCAATATGCTGTTGTATACTGAGGGAGCTATAAGTGGTGTAACTCTATAGCAAACAATGACCCAATAAAAATTCATACCAATATGCTGTTGTATACTGAGGGAGCTATAAGTGGTGTAACTCTATAGCAAACAATGACCCAAGAAAATTTCATACCAATATGCTGTTGTATACTGAGGGAGCTATAAGTGGTGTAACTCTATAGCAAACAATGACCCAAGAAAATTTTAACACTCAATATCTTCTGAACTTATGGATCGATTCACAAGAAAACTATAGCATATAAGTGAGGAAAATGTAGTGTATAAACGAACGAAATTTCATATCAATTTACTGAGGGTGCTATAAGTGGTGCAACTCTACAGGAAACCATGACCCAAAAAAATTTCATACCAATATGCTGTTGTATACTGAGGGAGCTATAAGTGGTGTAACTCTATAGCAAACAATGACCCAAGAAAATTTCATACCAATATGCTGTTGTATACTGAGGGAGCTATAAGTGGTGTAACTCTATAGCAAACAATGACCCAAAAAAATTTCATACCAATATGCTGTTGTATACTGAGGGAGCTATAAGTGGTGTAACTCTATAGCAAAGAATGACCCAAAAAAATTTCATACCAATATGCTGTTGTATACTGAGGGAGCTATAAGTGGTGTAACTCTATAGCAAACAATGACCCAAGAAAATTTTAACACTCAATATCTTCTGAACTTATGGATCGATTCACAAGAAAACTAGCATATAACTGAGGAAAATGTAGTGTATAAAAGAACGAAATTTCATATCAATAATATGTTGTTTACTGAGGGTGCTATAAGGGGTGCAACTCTACAGGAAACCATGACCCAAAAAAATTTCAACACTCAATATTTTCTCAACTTATGGATCGATTCACAAGAAAACTATAGCATATAACTGAGGAAAATGTAGTGTATAAAAGAACGAAATTTCATATCAATAATATGTTGTTTACTGAGGGTGCTATAAGGGGTGCAACTCTACAGGAAACCATGACCCAAAAAAATTTCAACACTCAATATCTTCTCAACTTATGGATCGTTTCACAAGAAAACTATAGCATATAAGTGAGGAAAATGTAGTGTATAAACGAACGAAATTTCATATCAATATGTTGTTTACTGAGGGTGCTATATGGGGTGCAACTCTACAGCAAACCATGACCCAAAAAAATTTCAACACTCAATATCTACTGAACTTATGAATCGATTCACAAGAAAACTATAGCATATAAGTGAGGAAAATGTAGTGTATAAACGAACGAAATTTCATATCAATTTACTGAGGGTGCTATAAGTGGTGCAACTCTACAGGAAACCATGACCCAAAAAAATTTCATACCAATATGCTGTTGTATACTGAGGGAGCTATAAGTGGTGTAACTCTATAGCAAACAATGACCCAAGAAAATTTTAACACTCAATATCTTCTGAACTTATGGATCGATTCACAAGAAAACTATAGCATATAACTGTGAAAAATGTAGTGTATAAACGAACGAAATTTCATATCAATATTATGTTGTTTACTGAGAGTGCTATAAATGTTGCAACTCTACAGCAAACCATGACCTAAAAAAATTTCAACACTCAATATCTTCTGAACTTATGGTTCGATTGACAAGAAAACTATAGCATATAACTGAGGAAAATGTTGTGTATAAGCGAACGAAATTTCATATCAATAATATGTTGTTTACTGAGGGTGCTATAAGGGGTGCAACTCTACAGGAAACCATGACCCAAAAAAATTTCAACACTCAATATCTTCTGAACTTATGGTTCGATTGACAAGAAAACTATAGCATATAACTGAGGAAAATGTTGTGTATAAGCGAACGAAATTTCATATCAATAATATGTTGTTTACTGAGGGTGCTATAAGGGGTGCAACTCTACAGGAAACCATGACCCAAAACAATTTCATACCAATATGCTGTTGTATACTGAGGGAGCTATAAGTGGTGTAACTCTATAGCAAACAATGACCCAAAAAAAATTCATACCAATATGCTGTTGTATACTAAGGGAGCTATAAGTGGTGTAACTCTATAGCAAACAATGACCCAAGAAAATTTCATACCAATATGCTGTTGTATACTGAGGGAGCTATAAGTGGTGTAACTCTATAGCAAACAATGACCCAAGAAAATTTTAACACTCAATATCTTCTGAACTTATGGATCGATTCACAACAAAACTATAGCATATAAGTGAGGAAAATGTAGTGTATAAACGAACGAAATTTCATATCAATTTACTGAGGGTGCTATAAGTGGTGCAACTCTACAGGAAACCATGACCCAAAACAATTTCATACCAATATGCTGTTGTATACTGAGGGAGCTATAAGTGGTGTAACTCTATAGCAAACAATGACCCAAAAAAATTTCATACCAATATGCTGTTGTATACTGAGGGAGCTATAAGTGGTGTAACTCTATAGCAAACAATGACCCAAGAAAATTTCATACCAATATGCTGTTGTATACTGAGGGAGCTATAAGTGGTGTAACTCTATAGCAAACAATGACCCAAAAAAATTTCATACCAATATGCTGTTGTATACTGAGGGAGCTATAAGTGGTGTAACTCTATAGCAAAGAATGACCCAAAAAAATTTCATACCAATATGCTGTTGTATACTGAGGGAGCTATAAGTGGTGTAACTCTATAGCAAACAATGACCCAAGAAAATTTTAACACTCAATATCTTCTGAACTTATGGATCGATTCACAAGAAAACTAGCATATAACTGAGGAAAATGTAGTGTATAAAAGAACGAAATTTCATATCAATAATATGTTGTTTACTGAGGGTGCTATAAGGGGTGCAACTCTACAGGAAACCATGACCCAAAAAAATTTCAACACTCAATATTTTCTCAACTTATGGATCGATTCACAAGAAAACTATAGCATATAACTGGGGAAAATGTAGTGTATAAAAGAACGAAATTTCATATCAATAATATGTTGTTTACTGAGGGTGCTATAAGGGGTGCAACTCTACAGGAAACCATGACCCAAAAAAATTTCAACACTCAATATCTTCTCAACTTATGGATCGTTTCACAAGAAAACTATAGCATATAAGTGAGGAAAATGTAGTGTATAAACGAACAAAATTTAATATCAATATGTTGTTTACTGAGGGTGCTATATGGGGTGCAACTCTACAGCAAACCATGACCCAAAAAAATTTCAACACTCAATATCTACTGAACTTATGAATCGATTCACAAGAAAACTATAGCATATAAGTGAGGAAAATGTAGTGTATAAACGAACGAAATTTCATATCAATTTACTGAGGGTGCTATAAGTGGTGCAACTCTACAGGAAACCATGACCCAAAAAAATTTCATACCAATATGCTGTTGTATACTGAGGGAGCTATAAGTGGTGTAACTCTATAGCAAACAATGACCCAAGAAAATTTTAACACTCAATATCTTCTGAACTTATGGATCGATTCACAAGAAAACTATAGCATATAACTGTGAAAAATGTAGTGTATAAACGAACGAAATTTCATATCAATATTATGTTGTTTACTGAGAGTGCTATAAATGTTGCAACTCTACTGCAAACCATGACCCAAAAAAATTTCAACACTCAATATCTTCTGAACTTATGGTTCGATTGACAAGAAAACTATAGCATAAAACTGAGGAAAATGTTGTGTATAAGCGAACGAAATTTCATATCAATAATATGTTGTTTACTGAGGGTGCTATAAGGGGTGCAACTCTACAGGAAACCATGACCCAAAAAAATTTCAACACTCAATATCTTCTGAACTTATGGTTCGATTGACAAGAAAACTATAGCATATAACTGAGGAAAATGTTGTGTATAAGCGAACGAAATTTCATATCAATATTATGTTGTTTACTGAGAGTGCTATAAAGGGTGCAACTCTACAGCAAACCATGACCCAAAAAAATTTCAACACTCAATATCTTCTGAACTTTTGGTTCGATTGACAAGAAAACTATAGCATATAACTGAGGAAAATGTTGTGTATAAGCGAACGAAATTTCATATCAATAATATGTTGTTTACTGAGGGTGCTATAAGGGGTGCAACTCTACAGGAAACGATGACCCAAAAAAATTTCAACACTCAATATCTTCTGAACTTATGGTTCGATTGACAAGAAAACTATAGCATATAACTGAGGAAAATGTTGTGTATAAGCGAACGAAATTTCATATCAATAATATGTTGTTTACTGAGGGTGCTATAAGGGGTGCAACTCTACAGGAAACCATGACCCAAAAAAATTTCAACACTCAATATCTTCTGAACTTATGGTTCGATTGACAAGAAAACTATAGCATATAACTGAGGAAAATGTTGTGTATAAGCGAACGAAATTTCATATCAATAATATGTTGTTTACTGAGGGTGCTATAAGGGGTGCAACTCTACAGGAAACCATGACCCAAAAAAATTTCAACACTCAATATCTTCTGAACTTATGGATCGATTCACACAAAACTATAGCATATAACTGAGGAAAATGTTCTGTATAAGCGAACGAAATTTCATATCAATAATATGTTGTTTACTGAGGGTGCTATAAGGGGTGCAACTCTACAGGAAACCATGACCCAAAAAAATTTCAACACTCAATATCTTCTGAACTTATGGTTCGATTGACAAGAAAACTATAGCATATAACTGAGGAAAATGTTGTGTATAAGCGAACGAAATTTCATATCAATAATATGTTGTTTACTGAGGGTGCTATAAGGGGTGCAACTCTACAGGAAACCATGACCCAAAAAAATTTCAACACTCAATATCTTCTGAACTTATGGTTCGATTGACAAGAAAACTATAGCATATAACTGAGGAAAATGTTCTGTATAAGCGAACGAAATTTCATATCAATAATATGTTGTTTACTGAGGGTGCTATAAGGGGTGCAACTCTACAGGAAACCATGACCCAAAAAAATTTCAACACTCAATATCTTCTGAACTTATGGATCGATTCACACGAAAACTATAGCATATAACTGAGGAAAATGTAGTGTATAAACGAACGAAATTTCATATCAATAATATGTTGTTTACTGAGGGTGCTATAAGGGGTGCAACTCTACAGGAAACCATGACCCAAAAAAATTTCAACACTCAATATTTTCTCAACTAATGAATCGATTCACAAGAAAACTAAAGCATATAAGTGAGGAAAATGTAGTGTATAAACGAACGAAATTTCATATCAATAATATGTTGTTTACTGAGGGTGCTATAAAGGGTGCAACTCTACAGCAAACCATGACCCAAAAAAATTTCAACACTCAATATCTTCTGAACTTATGGATTGATTCACAAGAAAACTATAGCATATAACTGAGGAAAATGTAGTGTATAAAAGGACGAAATTTCATATCAATAATATGTTTTTTACTGAGGGTGCTATAAGGGTTGGAACTCTACAGGAAACCATGACCCAAAAAAATTTCAACACTCAATATCTTCTGAACTTATGGATCGATTCACAAGAAAACTATAGCATATAAGTGAGGAAAATGTAGTGTATAAACGAACGAAATTTCATATCAGTTTACTGAGGGTGCTATAAGTGGTGCAACTCTACAGGAAACCATGACCCAAAACAATTTCATACCAATATGCTGTTGTATACTGAGGGAGCTATAAGTGGTGTAACTCTATAGCAAACAATGACCCAAAAAAAATTCATACCAATATGCTGTTGTATACTGAGGGAGCTATAAGTGGTGTAACTCTATAGCAAACAATGACCCTAGAAAATTTCATTCCAATATGCTGTTGTATACTGAGGGAGCTATAAGTGGTGTAACTCTATAGCAAACAATGACACAAGAAAATTTTAACACTCAATATCTTCTGAACTTATGGATCGATTCACAAGAAAACTATAGCATATAAGTGAGGAAAATGTAGTTTATAAACGAACGAAATTTCATATCAATTTACTGAGGGTGCTAGAAGTGGTGCAACTCTACAGGAAACCATGACCCAAAACAATTTCATACCAATATGCTGTTGTATACTGAGGGAGCTATAAGTGGTGTAACTCTATAGCAAACAATGACCCAATAAAAATTCATACCAATATGCTGTTGTATACTGAGGGAGCTATAAGTGGTGTAACTCTATAGCAAACAATGACCCAAGAAAATTTCATACCAATATGCTGTTGTATACTGAGGGAGCTATAAGTGGTGTAACTCTATAGCAAACAATGACCCAAGAAAATTTTAACACTCAATATCTTCTGAACTTATGGATCGATTCACAAGAAAACTATAGCATATAAGTGAGGAAAATGTAGTGTATAAACGAACGAAATTTCATATCAATTTACTGAGGGTGCTATAAGTGGTGCAACTCTACAGGAAACCATGACCCAAAAAAATTTCATACCAATATGCTGTTGTATACTGAGGGAGCTATAAGTGGTGTAACTCTATAGCAAACAATGACCCAAGAAAATTTCATACCAATATGCTGTTGTATACTGAGGGAGCTATAAGTGGTGTAACTCTATAGCAAACAATGACCCAAAAAAATTTCATACCAATATGCTGTTGTATACTGAGGGAGCTATAAGTGGTGTAACTCTATAGCAAAGAATGACCCAAAAAAATTTCATACCAATATGCTGTTGTATACTGAGGGAGCTATAAGTGGTGTAACTCTATAGCAAACAATGACCCAAGAAAATTTTAACACTCAATATCTTCTGAACTTATGGATCGATTCACAAGAAAACTAGCATATAACTGAGGAAAATGTAGTGTATAAAAGAACGAAATTTCATATCAATAATATGTTGTTTACTGAGGGTGCTATAAGGGGTGCAACTCTACAGGAAACCATGACCCAAAAAAATTTCAACACTCAATATTTTCTCAACTTATGGATCGATTCACAAGAAAACTATAGCATATAACTGAGGAAAATGTAGTGTATAAAAGAACGAAATTTCATATCAATAATATGTTGTTTACTGAGGGTGCTATAAGGGGTGCAACTCTACAGGAAACCATGACCCAAAAAAATTTCAACACTCAATATCTTCTCAACTTATGGATCGTTTCACAAGAAAACTATAGCATATAAGTGAGGAAAATGTAGTGTATAAACGAACGAAATTTCATATCAATATGTTGTTTACTGAGGGTGCTATATGGGGTGCAACTCTACAGCAAACCATGACCCAAAAAAATTTCAACACTCAATATCTACTGAACTTATGAATCGATTCACAAGAAAACTATAGCATATAAGTGAGGAAAATGTAGTGTATAAACGAACGAAATTTCATATCAATTTACTGAGGGTGCTATAAGTGGTGCAACTCTACAGGAAACCATGACCCAAAAAAATTTCATACCAATATGCTGTTGTATACTGAGGGAGCTATAAGTGGTGTAACTCTATAGCAAACAATGACCCAAGAAAATTTTAACACTCAATATCTTCTGAACTTATGGATCGATTCACAAGAAAACTATAGCATATAACTGTGAAAAATGTAGTGTATAAACGAACGAAATTTCATATCAATATTATGTTGTTTACTGAGAGTGCTATAAATGTTGCAACTCTACAGCAAACCATGACCTAAAAAAATTTCAACACTCAATATCTTCTGAACTTATGGTTCGATTGACAAGAAAACTATAGCATATAACTGAGGAAAATGTTGTGTATAAGCGAACGAAATTTCATATCAATAATATGTTGTTTACTGAGGGTGCTATAAGGGGTGCAACTCTACAGGAAACCATGACCCAAAAAAATTTCAACACTCAATATCTTCTGAACTTATGGTTCGATTGACAAGAAAACTATAGCATATAACTGAGGAAAATGTTGTGTATAAGCGAACGAAATTTCATATCAATAATATGTTGTTTACTGAGGGTGCTATAAGGGGTGCAACTCTACAGGAAACCATGACCCAAAAAAATTTCAACACTCAATATCTTCTGAACTTATGGATCGATTCACACGAAAACTATAGCATATAACTGAGGAAAATGTTCTGTATAAGCGAACGAAATTTCATATCAATAATATGTTGTTTACTGAGGGTGCTATAAGGGGTGCAACTCTACAGGAAACCATGACCCAACAAATTTTCAACACTCAATATTTTCTCAACTAATGAATCGATTCACAAGAAAACTATAGCATATAAGTGAGGAAAATGTAGTGTATAAACGAACGAAATTTCATATCAATAATATGTTGTTTACTGAGGGTGCTATAAGTGGTGTAACTCTATAGCAAACAATGACCCAAGAAAATTTCATACCAATATGCTGGTGTATACTGAGGGAGCTATAAGTGGTGTAACTTTATAGCAAACAATGACCCAAGAAAATTTTAACACTCAATATCTTCTGAACTTATGGATCGATTCACAAGAAAACTATAGCATATAAGTGAGGAAAATGTAGTGTATAAACGAACGAAATTTCATATCAATTTACTGAGGGTGCTATAAGTGGTGCAACTCTACAGGAAACCATGACCCAAAACAATTTCATACCAATATGCTGTTGTATACTGAGGGAGCTATAAGTGGTGTAACTCTATAGCAAACAATGACCCAAAAAAATTTCATACCAATATGCTGTTGTATACTGAGGGAGCTATAAGTGGTGTAACTCTATAGCAAACAATGACCCAAGAAAATTTCATACCAATATGCTGTTGTATACTGAGGGAGCTATAAGTGGTGTAACTCTATAGCAAACAATGACCCAAAAAAATTTCATACCAATATGCTGTTGTATACTGAGGGTGGTGTAACTCTATAGCAAAGAATGACCCAAAAAAATTTCATACCAATATGCTGTTGTATACTGAGGGAGCTATAAGTGGTGTAACTCTATAGCAAACAATGACCCATGAAAATTTTAACACTCAATATCTTCTGAACTTATGGATCGATTCACAAGAAAACTATAGCATATAACTGAGGAAAATGTAGTGTATAAAAGAACGAAATTTCATATCAATAATATGTTGTTTACTGAGGGTGCTATAAGGGGTGCAACTCTACAGGAAACCATGACCCAAAAAAATTTCAACACTCAATATTTTCTCAACTTATGGATCGATTCACAAGAAAACTATAGCATATAACTGAGGAAAATGTAGTGTATAAAAGAACGAAATTTCATATCAATAATATGTTGTTTACTGAGGGTGCTATAAGGGGTGCAACTCTACAGGAAACCATGACCCAAAAAAATTTCAACACTCAATATCTTCTCAACTTATGGATCGTTTCACAAGAAAACTATAGCATATAAGTGAGGAAAATGTAGTGTATAAACGAACGAAATTTCATATCAATATTTTGTTTACTGAGGGTGCTATAAGGGGTGCAACTCTACAGCAAACCATGACCCAAAAAAATTTCAACACTCAATATCTACTGAACTTATGAATCGATTCACAAGAAAACTATAGCATATAAGTGAGGAAAATGTAGTGTATAAACGAACGAAATTTCATATCAATTTACTGAGGGTGCTATAAGTGGTGCAACTCTACAGGAAACCATGACCCAAAAAAATTTCATACCAATATGCTGTTGTATACTGAGGGAGCTATAAGTGGTGTAACTCTATAGCAAACAATGACCCAAGAAAATTTTAACACTCAATATCTTCTGAACTTATGGATCGATTCACAAGAAAACTATAGCATATAACTGTGAAAAATGTAGTGTATAAACGAACGAAATTTCATATCAATATTATGTTGTTTACTGAGAGTGCTATAAATGTTGCAACTCTACAGGAAACCATGACCCAAAAAAATTTCAACACTCAATATCTTCTGAACTTATGGATCGATTCACAAGAAAACTATAGCATATAACTGAGGAAAATGTAGTGTATAAACGAACGAAATTTCATATTAATAATATGTTATTTCCTGAGGGTGCTATATGGGGTGCAACTCTACAGCAAACCATGACCCAAAAAAATTTCAACACTCAATATCTTCTGAACTTATGGATCAATTCACAAGAAAACTATAGCATATAACTGAGGAAAATGTAGTGTATAAACGAACGAAATTTCATATCAATAATATGTTGTTTACTGAGGGTTCTATAAGGGGTGCAACTCTACAGCAAACCATGACCCAAAAAAATTTTAACACTCAATATCTTCTGTACTTATGGATCGATTCACAAGAAAACTATAGCATATAACTGAGGAAAATGTATTGTATAAAAGAACGAAATTTGAGACTAATAATATGTTGTACAATAATATGGAGATTTTGGTTGATTTTATGATCGTTTACAGGATTTTTTTTAATATTGTATGTATAATTTAATTCAAAATTTTGTTTAGTAATCAATTAGAATTTTCGGAGATTCAAGATGAGAAAGCACAATTAATTAAAGTGTTCCTAAATAATTATGTTTCTGGTTTATTGTGTAAGATACAGCGTTGTAGGAGTTAATTGGAACAACTGGTTAGTGGTTTGCTGATTGCATTCATGTTCGCAAGTGTTTGCCTGAATCAACAACAGTTGTTTCAAATGATTGCTCAAGCATTTATGCCAGCTTAAGTTGAATTTCTAGGTCATTGTGAGCATTCATGCTCTGTCTCAATGAATATGCATTCAAGGGCTTTGCTAACTAACTTGACATAGTGTGGAACTGTGATAACGATTTTTATTTTCAATTTTTTTTAACAGAAGGTTTATTTTCATTGGATTCATTAACCTTATTTCATCATCTTACTCTTTCTTGAAATGATAACCATTTTCAATGATATTCCATTCTTGTTTCTTCATCATAAGGTTGAATAAAATTGAGTAGAGAGGAAAAAAAATAGATTAAGAAATGTGGTTTAACACCTCCAATCTTCAGCCAAGAGAAGATCAAAAGATATGGTCCTCTAAAGGGAAGGACGTTGATTGAAATTTTTTTGAGCTCTCTCTCTTTGTGATGTCCTTACAATGTGATGGCTCCTCTCCGGAGACATTCCTATAAAAGACATTCTCCTCTGTAGTTTGGTACTGAGCGAGAGAATAGAAAAGAAATACTATGAGGTGTTGGACAAGGCCACCTGCGGCGATTGCTCAATTCTACTACACAGAAACTATAATATCTCTGAAAAAATTCTAACTTATAGATAACATTCTGTAGATTATTTCGCTAGTATGAGTTTTGTTCCCTCGAAAAAGTAGAGATAAAAAAAATGAAAAATATTTTATTTTTTTTTAGAACATCAAAAACTTTTATCTGAATAAATAAAATATACAGTCGACTCTCGATAATTCGAATTTTTCGATCATTCAAACTCTACAGCTGCTAACTTCGGTAAATCGAAAAAAATCAGTGTATTTAGATACGCTCGATAACTCGAACTCCTTTTCTTAACAACAGGGGGGAGAGAAGGCTCTATAATTCGAACGAGGCCGCTTCCCCTCTTTATAATTCGAATTTTCCCTAGTGTAGGTAAATTGGAATGTTTGGTATATGTGTGAGTGGCCACTCTGTGGAGGGTGTCTAAGAAGGGATGACCGTTAGGGGTGGCAAAAGGGTTGCAGGTACAGTCGAACCTCGATAATTCGAATTTTTCGATCATTCAAACTCTACAGCTGCTAACTTCGGTAAATCGAAAAAAATCAGTTTTTTTAGATACGCTCGATAATTCGAAATCCTTTTCTTAGTAACAATAAAAGAATTTTTTTCTAAATATTTGTTTCCAAATTTATGTATTTAAAATAATTTTTTCTGCAACCATGTAGGGAAGTTCTCATTACTCAATTAAAATCAGCTGTGTAATGCCCAACTTCCCACACTAGTGGAGAAAAATTCCCATTAGTGTCACTTTCCTCACTAGTGAGTGGAAAAACTTTATTGTGCTTCCTTGATATAAGAAGTTTTGTTATTAAATATTTTCTGTAAAACTTTAATAAGCTTATTTAACGTAACTAAATAATTAAAAAACGAATATTAAAAAATAAAATAAAAATTGAAAGGAATATAGAAATAAAAATAATACTTTAATAAATAATTAGATATTTTTAATTATAACAGTTAAAAAGGTTATAGTGTTACCTTATAGAAATTTAAAATGGATTCTAGTGATGCCTGTTTAGAAAACACTCCTCCATCAATAAAAGAAACAGCAGAAAATGTAATAAGTAATGTAAATACGTAAGTAATGTAAATAATTGTAATATAACAATAAATGTTTATAATAAATAAATTCTTTTTGTAGGCTGTAAAAATGAAATTTTTAATTTTTTTAGTTAATAAATCTAATGGTTGCAGAAAAAATATAATATTTAACTCGAGTGTAAAGTATTTTCCTCACACTCGGCAATTTGCACTTGCACTCGCCTCGCTTCGCTCGCTCGTGCGTGCAAACCCTGTCTCTCGTGAGGAAAAGTACTACTTTCCGCACTTGTTAAATAAATAACTATTCTTGTAAAGATAAAATAGATTTGGAAAGTTAGCTACTTCGCCGCGAGCAGGCAATAACATTGAATAAGTCCCCTTGCTCTGCTTTAACAGTAAAATCTTAGAACTTCGAGAAAGACTTCGGGCATTAAAAAAGAAAGATAATATAGTGTAATATTATGGCCGACTCCGTCAGAGGAAAGCTGGAATATTTGCATTTTCTTGATTAGCTAGGCTTCCTTGTACTGTTTTAGTGCTTAAAAACCATAATGGTCAACTTTTCTAGTGATTATTTTGGCTAACTGCTGTTTTCTTACTGTTATTATTGCTACATTCTGGTTGGCACTTAAAAGTCGTTTTATTTCATTTTATTGTTTTGTTTAAACTTATTTTTGTAGTAAACCAGTAATATGTACCACTTGGGCAAGAAGAATTTCTGGGTTTTTCATACCTTTAACTTCTTCTTTGTTTTGTAAAAGAAAGTATTGCGGTCCATCTTGAATTTTAATAAATTAAACGAAAAGTAATAATGAATATTTCAAATAGAAGTGAATTAAAAAATGATAAAAAAACAAACAGTTTTAATGTCAAATTAATTTGCATTATCTGTTATAAATTTCATTTATAAGTGCAACAATGTAGTGCAAGAAGCCATCTTACTTCCAAACGCACGTTAGCCTGTGAATATCGCGTCCAAAGCATTTCTACACTTCAATTGTCAGTGTCCTAGGTCCTTTTCTGTACTCCTTATATACAGCAGACATACCTCAACATCCAAATACCATCCTTTCCATCTTTGCTGATGACACTGCAATCTTATCTCCTCATTTCAATCCTCTTATCGCTACACGAACTCTTCAAACGCACAACAACCATTTACAGGACTGGCTCAACAAATGGCGAATCAAAACTAACGTTACGAAATCCAAATATATAGTATTTACTCTGACGAAAAATCCTACCTCCCATCATCTTGAACCAAACTCCTGTACTAACTATGGACAAAGAACGCTACCTTGGACTGCAACTAGCCAAACGGTTGACATGGAATCCCCCATACTAGACTGGAAAGGCAAGAAACTAACCAACGCTACAAAACTTCTCGCCAGACTACTTGACAAACGATCTAAACTCAACCTACAAAACAAAAGACTCTTATACCCCTTGTTACTGCGACCTATTTGTGCTCATACGGCCATCGAAGTATGGGGATCGACTAAACGTTCCAATTCTTTACGCATTCAGACTTTACAATCAAAAATACTACGAAAACTACTTAACGCTCCATTCTATATTTCTATCCTCACCATTCATAATGACCACAAAATCCCCCTTTAATTAACGACTTTACTAAAACTTGTTTCTTAAAATTTCATTCCTCTACAGCAGCTCATCCTAATCCTTTAATTGAACACTTATTTTCTTCCACATTACCAGGTAATCCTCCAAGGAGATTGAAGAGAAGATGGCTCCGCGATCTACTCACCTCATAACAGTACAATAGTTCACGTTAATGGAGTGTCGGCCACTGGGTGCTTTCTCCAATCTTCATTAATGATTCAAGACATGATATTACACCATATTTGCTTGGTGCAACCACCGTTGTAGTCGCAAATTTCAATAAGAGTTAAAAAAAAAAACACTAATATTATCTTAAAAAGCATCAGATGCAGATTCTGTAACTTTACAAAAACTTGATTGTATCAATAAAATTACAGATGAAAAAGTAATTATTTACGTTTGTAATGATTATATATTCTATTTAAATACCAATTTAAATATAAGATCAGAAAGGATAAAGTGAAAATATAGTAGGATAATACTGTGTAAAGAGAAGTTTAAATATGCAGAAAGCGAAGCTAAAGTACGAAGGAAAAGAGAATAATTTAGAAGGGTTTTTATCAAAAGAAAAGGTAAGTATGATAAGTAAATGTGCAGTTGGCTCCCCATAGGGCAGCTAATAATAATATCCAGTAATACAAAAACTAGTGGCTCCCCTGAGATGTTTCATCTAATTTGGCGGGTGTATTCCCTGATAGCGCTGCACACCAGATTTACTCTTTGTTACTCTAATTATCATGCACCACTAATTAGTAAGACCAGATAATAACTTAAATATAATTAATGAACTTATGTAGATTAAATTACTAATAATGTTAACGAAATTAATAGTAGGCCAACAATTTATAACCTTCTTCTGATACAGGTTCTGAAGAATCATTACCCATTAATTAAATAACCTAAGAGGCTTTCCACCTTTAATACGGTTACATGAACATTGCCTTTATAGCTTTTGACCTAAATTCAAAATTTTACTCTCTTGAAGAAGTTAAGCTTAGACATTTAACCTTGGAAATTAGAAACATCTTCCCATTTATCTGGGAGCTTCTTCTGTCACTTCCATTTTATCTTTTTTAAAGATCCGAATTGTCAATTTTTGTTCAAATAAAAATTAATAAAGACTTTTGCCTTTCACTACTGCTTATGTTATAAAATTACCAGATTGTCTCATATATGTCGAATATAATTGTCTCATATTCGTACTGCAACTGCAGATTCCGATGCAATATTCTTTCTTTAGATTGGAAGATTGTTGGGCAAAAAATGTATTTAATATTGCTTTAGAAATATCAAACTTCACTGAGGTCTCAAAATTTGGGTATATCAACTAAACTTTGTGGCAATCGTTTTAGCTGGTAAATGGTAGTGTAATTTTAGGCAAACCTTCAGGATAACAAGGTTTATAACACAATATAACCTTGTGATAAATGCATTATCAAAATCTCATTAAATAAAGTAGATTGTATAGTAAATCGTAAATTTAATGCACAGTTTGTAACATGTTATTTTGAAAGATTTTTATCTTTTACACGTTATTGGTTGGCCTGATGTAAGAGGCGTGGCCATTAAATAACGAGACTATTGCTGTAAAACATTTTATTGTAAAATTTATACATATTTAGTTATTATTACCTTCAATATACACCCTTCCCTTATCCCTACAACGCTCCATGCGAATTTACCATTGTTCGAAACAGTGCTGGAAGTCTTTTTCTGTCAGCTACTGCATGACGCGTGCCGCTTTTTCTTTCACAGCTTCAATGGACTGAAATCGTGTTCCTTTTAATGCAGATTTGACTTTGGGGAACAGATCTAAAGTCACATGGGGCCAGGTCAGGCGAATAAGGCGGATGGCCTAAAACTGGGATGTTGTACTTGGCTAAAAACATCTTGACAGATAATGCAGTGTGAGCCGGCGCGTTGTCTTGCTGGAGAACCCCGTGACTTGTTCTTCCACAAATCGGGTCGTTTTTCTCCTTACTCTTTCACGGAGTTGAGCAAGCACCTTACGGTAGTAATGTCGATTAATTATAATCGATATTTTCATCCGTTTTGGACGTGGAAGGGTGACCCGGGCGGTCATCATCTCCGACGTCTTCTCGGCCAACTTGGAAACTTAATAAAAGATAAGTTTCGGTAAAATTGGGTCGTTTTTCTCCTTAATCTTTCACGGAGTTGAGCAAGCACTTCGATTAATTATAATCGATATTTTCATCCGTTTTGGACGTGGAAGGGCCACCTTGTCATCCGGACATCATCTCCGACGTCTTCTCGGCCATCTTGGAAACGCTTGAACCACTCAAAAACTCGCGTACGTGATAAACATTCATCGCCATAAACTTCTTTTACCAAGTATCATGTGAAATTCACGACAATTCGTTGCTCTACTACGTGTGTAGTATCATGTTTTCGGCAAAACGAAACTAACACCTCTTACAGAAACGACGGTTCCGGTCAGACAGATTTCTCTACAAGCACGCGAGACGCTGCAATCGAAAGAGAAGGCTTTACGCTGCCCAGCTGTCGGTTGTTAAGATTTGGCGCATGCATACATAATTCTTCTGTAGCAGCATCAGTCTCGTTATTTAATAGCCACACCTCGTACAATTCTGTAAAACAAATAATTATTATTACTTAAACAGTGATTCTTTTATTAAAGAAAGTTTTTTTTTTTATTATGAGACGCCCTAAAAGCTTTGAAATAGTCAGATCAAAGATTGTTAACGAATGCTGCGAATGTCCTGACCAGCCAGAATAGCATAAGATTAAGCTAGACTTGGTGCCGCAGCACTAAGGCAAGAAGGTCCAACAAGAAGAGGGATAACCTCTAGCCTCGAACATTTTTCGAAAATGCCTGTGGGGCCAATAACGAATGGTTCTCAAAGAAGCATACTCTTTCTTAGAGAAGTGTCGCGAGAATGAAGCATTTCATCAAGATATGCCCGGACAGGTTTGACAAGACTCGCTCTACCTCAAAGTAAGAACGGTTAACGTCCAGGAATATTATCGAGCACTGCGAAACCCAATCACATTTATCAAAAATCCTTTGAATCACAAATTACATCAGGATGCAGTTTTACCTGCTTGTTAAAACATCATAATTACTACTTTTAAAAAATGTTTGTTAGAGAAGCAGGGAAATAAATGAAGATTTTTTTTCATTTATCTAAACAAAAAGACGGGAGTAAAAAGCACGGAAATCAAGTTAAATAAATGATTAGAAAACCAGTAAAATGAATGGCAAGATAAGGTAATGATGACGCTTTTTCCTGTTTATCTTAATTAAAATATGGCCTCATTTAATAATAAAAACATTTTATTGAAGAAGATAATTAAAATGAAGTCAAACATTCTGCGGACATATTGGACAAAACAGTTCACCAAATTAGCTGGGAAATAATTAATTTTTATACTGATTAATGTTTTTTTCATTTATGGAAATTTATAATTATTTTCATCCAATATATAAACGTTCAAATTGTTTTCTCATTAATATTACATTATTATTGAAAAGTAAATTATAATTCCAAAAGTAAATGTTTACATTAGATGGCAGTAGTTCGGATGCGCGTGTTTATATTGGGCCCCCCCAATATAAACTCAAATTGTTCTGGATTGCCGATTATTAATAATTAATCGATAATGAAACAATGTTATCTACAATTAATTTACATAGGTCGGCCAATTATTAGCAAGGTTTCGATTAAATATGCGTTTAATATGGATCTATAACTATTAATAATATGGTAAAATATATGTAAATTACGATTCGTAATTTACGGTTAAATAAATACTTTCAAAATTAAATTGCGGTTTTGAATCTTAATTTGTAGTTAAAGTTGTTTCTTTTTTAGAAGAGTAGTGATGTAAGGAGCGGTAATTGCGGAGACAAGTATTGTACTATTATAGAGTTCCATAATAATTGTTGAAAATGTGGTTAAGACTAGGAAAAGGAAACTCTACTCTAGATTTTTTTAGATTTTGAACGGCGGGACGGGACCCATGCCCCACGGCACTTCAGCCACCAAAAGGCTTATTGTGCCTTCCCTTGAGTCTAGTAGGTGAAACCTCCCCTTCTAAGAAGGTTGAGGGCTTTCCCTACCAGTTCCTTCTGCGCTATAATCTCCTCTGGTCTCAAAGTACGAAAGATATCGTAGCGCAGTCTCTCGATTTCAACGCAATCGAATAACAGGTGAGAGGCCGTTTCTTCCTCTTCCTGGCACAATCTGCACCGAACGGTTCCGTGTTAATAAGCCCTAACTTGTGCAGGTGCTTTCTGAACCTTCCGTGCCCTGTTGAATAGGCCTGTAATCAGAGTGATCTGATTCCTGCCCAAACCTAGAGTCACTTTGGTTCTTTGTTTGCACAAGGGCATAACCCTCTTGCTGTGTTTGACCCCAGGAAGCATCACCCAGTACTTTTCATGTTCACTCCAGATCCAATCTCTGAGAGCCTCACGAACTGCACCCCTAGTGATCCCCAGGACTGGTTCCGGGCCAATGAAGGGAGTGCTAGCTCCATTCCTGGCCAACTGATCAGCTATTTCATTCCCGTTAATCCCCACATGGCCTGGCACCCACTCCAGTCGGACTTTATTGTGCCGAGCCAGTTGATCTAGGGCCTTTTTACATTCCCAGACCCGGGAAGAGGTAGTTCTGAAGGAAGAGAGGGCCTTCATTGCCGCTTGACTGTCCGAAAAATGCAAATCTCCCCTATTTCTAAGATTCATTCGCAGATTTTCCCCGGCGCAAGTTAAAAAAAAAACTCTACTCTAAACTGATCGATCATCCTCTGACTTTGGATGAAAAGTTTAGAACCAGTCGGGATTACGATAAACAAGAGGTACGATTAGATATTAGGATAGTGATGGTGGCTATTCTTTTTTGGCTCCAAGAAAGAGGCTAAAAAGGATATTTCCTCGACGAGGAACATTAGAATTGTATTCATTTTCCCCCTTGTAATGCCGGTAATCAAAAATTCTCATTAACCCGGCATAGTTTTGTATTTAACTCATCAATAGAGTAGTTGTCTTCAACATCGTGGTCTCTTTATCTTGGGTTCCAAGATAGTGGATCTGTGAACCATGGGAACCAAGAAGCAGAACAAACTAGGAACCCTATGCTGTTTGCCAGTGGTAACAGTTAAGGTTTATTTAGCAGCAAATTTGAGACCATTTTGAGCGCAAAGATAATCTAAATTGATTTTAATAGAGAAATGCTATGCATTATAGGTGTCAGTGTGAATCACTTTGGTTCCACAAATTGCCAATTAAATCGCTTGTAAACGCTCTGACTAAGAGTTGAATCTAATGACGTTAAATCCCTGACTATAACCTTAATTCAAGACTTCAGCATGCATTAGTACAGAAAACTATTTATACTATATGTTTGATGAGAACTATTTAACAAGAATAACATTGATTCTACCAGCAAATATACTCTACATCTTCGCTAATTGAAGCTTTTAATGAGTTTCTTTTTGTTCGACGACTCTTCTGATGGTGATTAGCTAGGAAAATAATTTGTATCTCTTGAAGACTGCAAGATAATTCTACTTTTTCAATTACAGAACTCTTGATCACTTAAGTTCTATTGTAAGTTTTTAATTATTAAGTTATTTGGTGCTGTAAATAATTCATAAGATCGCAATAAAAGACATTATTTACTTAAATGCAAAACAAAATTTTTAGATTGTACAGTCGAACCTCGCTTAACGAGCATAATTCGTTCCAGAACCTTACTCGTTAAGCGAAATACTCGTTAAGCGAAACAATTTTTTTCATATAAATTAAAATAAAAGGGGATAATTGCTAGATCAGCCACACTTACACCATTTTCTCGTTTCTCAATGATTTTACGTTTCAATTCTAACGTTATTTTAATTCTTTTCGAACCCATTTTGTTAGAGGGATAACAAAATAAACACAATAATATTTAAACACAAATGTCACTATAAGGACTTCCCCTATACACCACTCATTCGGTGAAGTTCGGTTTCGACTGTATCAATGCATTAGATACGTGGAGAATATGAAACGCATATGCGTAAACAGGAATGACTAATCGAAGAATGCGCAGTTTTCGATGAGTCGGCGAAAACTGCGCAGTCAGCGAAATTTCATTAGAAAACTATCGTTATGCGAAACATCGCTCGCTATAAGAATCAATTTGTTTTACTCGTTATGCTAATTACTCGTTAAGAGAGGTGCTCGTTATGCGAGGTTCCACTGTATAACCTTTTATTGTAATAGAAGCTTTTGATACTTTTAATACTGCAACTTGTTTTGTCATACTTAATTCTCAATGGAAATGCTAAAAAGAAAAAATAATTAGTATACAGGGTGATCCATTTAAAACGCACCAATCGCTAATAACTTTTTAAGAAAACAGAATTTCGAAAAAACCCACGAAGTAAACTATGTTTTTTTTGGGTCTAGTTTTCAAATTTTCCACCCCCGAAGCTGTATCTTCATTTTTAGCGGAGTTACAGCCAAAAACCCGATTGGGGTTACATAAGGACCACTGGTTTTGACAATGATTATGGAAACTACATAAAAAACTGTGGAAAATGACGTTAATCCCGTTTCAATATCCCTAATATTAGTCGAGGTATTTAAGATCAAAGTTACAATTTTATCTATTCGTGAACGGTTTTCAGTATTAATTTTCCACCAGAAATACACGTTTCGGGAGGTCCTCTGACTGCGAAAAATGTTATTCGTGACGCAAAGTGAAAAAATAATAATAATTGAAGATTTTAAAACATGTAGTGTAATGTAATAGTTGTGGGTGAATCAGGATAAATTTGTTTTATCATCAAGTAAAAGCAATCATCACATCATTTTAAGCACTACTTGACCTATGATTACGGTAAGAATATCTTGCCCGTGAGGGGCGGGTGTTGGACTAGTGGTCATGAGCGTGGTTTTGTAAGTGGGAGATCCCCAGTTCGAATCCCGCGGGTGCAGTCATTCACAATACTTAATATGTACATCATAACACTTTTTTAAATAAAATGTAGTCAAACGTGGGATTCGAACTGGGGATCTCCCACTTACAAAGCTATGCTCTTGACCACTAGACAGACATCCTGGCAAGATATTCTTACCGTAATCATAGGTCAAGAAGTCCTGCATACTGGGTACATTAAAATGATGTGATGATTGCTTTTATTTGATGATAAAACAAATTTATCCTGATTCACCCACAACCATTAAATTACACTACATTCTTTAAAATCATCAATTATTGTTATTTTTGTTCTTTGCGTCACAAATAACATTTTTCGCAGGTAGAGGACCTCCCAAAACGTGTATTTCTGGTGGAAAATTAATATCGAAAACCATTCACGAATAGATAAAACTGTAACTTTGATCTTAAATATCTCGACCAATATTAGGGATATCAAAACGGGGTTAACGTCATTTTTCACAGTTTTTTATTTAGTTTTCATAATCATTGTCAAAACCAGTGGTCCTTATGAAACCCCAAACGGGTTTTTGGCTGTAACTCCGCAAAAAATGAATATAAAGCATCGGGGTGGAAAATTTGAAAACTAGACCCAAAAAAACATATAGTTTACTTCGTGGGTTTTTTCGAGATTCCGCTTTCCTAAAAAGTTATTAGCGATTGGGCCTGGATCACCCTGTATATCTTTGGGTATAAGTGGCCAACTTTAAAGAAAGCTGATAAAAACAAACATAATCCAGCAAAGTACTACTTCATATTGTTCAAAGATATGATTAGTTGTTGTGCTGGAACAAAATGGAATGTCAAGAAAGAATTTTAGTTTTTCCAGATTTTTTTTGTTTTCTTTTTTTGGCATTGGCTTCCGCCATACAGCCAGCATCGTCTAGGTGCTTATCACTAGAATATCACTTACTCTCCATTCTTACTTATAAATACATTCGCTTCACACATTCATCATTCTACTATATACCGCTATTTACATAAACTACTGCTAATGGATGGAGCAGCACTCAGTGCTCCTGCCATCCTTCTCGCTTAACCAAAATTAAAATCACGTAATCCTTCTCTAAGCATTTTGTTCCATTCATTCTAATTCGGCTATAGCTTCTAAATACATTCATATTTCATTGCTAGCTCTGCTATCGACTTAAGCACATAACTGTTGGTGGAGAATATAATGTCTTCGTAGCGAAATGGTGCATCTAAATACCTGTATATATCGTCAAACATTCGTTTCCTTTCTACTACATAACGTGGACATATCATTATTACATGTTTGAAATCTTCCTCCTCATTGCAATCTACGCAAATAGGAGAGGACCTTTTGTTGATCCTGTGTAGATACGATCCGCACACCGCGTGGTTCGCTCTCAGCCTGCTTATTGTCGTAACAACCCATTTATTAGTGAAAGTTCCCTTAAACCATGGTTGTCTAGGTAACTGATCTGCCATAGTTTTATAGAATCTACCTTTATCACCATTATTGTAATCTGTCTGCCATTTTTGTAGTGCTGCTTTTGCAATTATACCCTTGATATCGGTGTGTGGTAATTTATAATTAGCCATTTCCCCACTATTGGTGGCTTCCTTTGCAAGTGTATCAACAATTTCATTCTCTTTTATACCACAATGACCTCTTACCCACAAAAAATTAATGCAGACTCCCTTCTCTTTAAAAATGGCAATAGTTTCTACAATCTCTGCGATAATGTGATTCATTCCTGCAGACTGGTTGTGTATATGTGATAATTTACACAACGCACTCTGGCTGTCACTAATAATGGTATATTTTTTCTCCGACAACGAATAAATATATTTTAAAGCCGTTAAAATAGCAATTAGCTCCGCTGTATAGATGGACGCCTCATCTTCTAATTTAATTATCGTAAAATAGTTCCGAACCGGATCATACACAGCACTTCCGACTTTATTATTGATTTTGGACCCATCTGTAAATAAACGATATGAGCCCGGATAATGGGAAGAAATGTAATCTTCGAAGGCCGCGGTTCCCATCTTTTCCGGTACCTTTATCAAGTCGAAGGAAGTGTTAACACTTAATTCGCTCAATAAATGTTCGTATTTTAAGTTGTACACATCTAACTTATTATTAGAATATACCTTATCTCTAAAGGTAGAGATTCTAATAAAACTTTCTGTGTAAATGGGGCCTTTCTTTTTTGTCCAATATTTGTGAGTGAGGACTTCGGTATTTAATTGGCTTATTTTGTTATAAATTATTCGGTTCGTGGCTAATTTTTTTAAGACATATCGATCGGACAGTACTTCTATTCTATAAGCGAGCAGTAATTCGCCAGCCTCTGCGTACATTACGTCTACAGGTGTGCTGTTCAAGAATCCGAGACACAATCTGATACATTTATTTTGTAATACGTGAAGGGGTCGCATAACATACTTGCAGGCCTGACCCTACAGAAAACACCCGTAATCCAGTACCGCTCTTATTGTGGCCCTGTAGAACATTAGGGACACCTCCGGGTCCGCCCCCCACTTCCTATGGGAAAAGGCTCGTAATGTGTTGAAGTACTTTTCTATTTTTAGTTCCACGGTTTCGATGTGTTTTTTCCAATTAAGTACTTTGTCCATTGTCAACCCTAAGAATTTTGCGGACATTTGGCATGGAAATTTCCAGTTCGTCAGTACCATCTCACCGGAGAGGCCCAATCTCCTCTTTCTAGTAAAAGGGCAGAGAACTGATTTTCCAGATTTTGGGGAGAACTTGTTTTCGCTTTTTCTTCCTTAGAGAAGTGCATGAGGAACCAAAAAAATGCATACTTCTTGTTCACAACTTAATGACTAAAATTCTAAATTAATCTGATACTTCATTTTCAGCAGTCATGAGATGAAGTAAAAATAAAACAAAAAATAAATGACGAACAGTCATAAAAACAAGTTCATAATCAAACAAAAAATTTACCAATAACTATATTAACAACTAAGGAAGAACAAAATAGTAATATTTGATAAATAAATATACATAAAATATAATATATATGTGGCCACCCCTTAGACATTATAACGTTATATAAAAATATCCCAAGGGTATTTGAAGTTACTACCTCGGCTTCTTAAAGACGTATGTAGTAAATATTGGCACATCGTACAATTTATATTTCCTCTAGAGGGTATGATTCTTGAGGGAAAAAATATGATGTTCAGTTATTGGACGCGGAGAAAGAGGATGTACTCCAGCTAGCATTACCGTATATAAGGTAAAAATGACTTTTTAAAAAAGGGTAATTTTTTGACAAAGAAGAGTGATGCATTTTCTAGGATATACTTACTTTTATTTATTACTCAGTATTAGACAACTTATACTGAATAACCATATTGTATTATTTACCACATAAAATCAGGCTGAGAGCGAACCACGCGGTGTGCGGATCGTATCTTCACAGGATCAACAAAAGGTCCTCTCCTCTTTGCGTAGATTGCAGTGAGGTGGAGGATTTCAGGACATATAATAATGGATATGTCCACATTATGTAGTAGAAAGGAAACGAATGTTTGGCGACATATACAGGTATTTAGATGCACCATTTCGCTACGAAGACATAATATTCTCCACCAACATCTATGTGCTTAAATCTATAGCAGAGCTAGCAATGAAATATGAATGTATTTAAAAGTTATAGCCGATTAGAATGAATGGAAGAAAATGATTGGAGAAGGTTTACGTGATTTTAATTTCGGTTAAGCTATAAGGATGGCAGGAATATAGAGTACTGATCCATCCATTAGTTGTAAGGTTTATGTAAATAGTTGTATATAGTAGAGGGATGAATGTGTGAAGCGAATGTATTTATAAGTAAGAATGGAGAGTGAGTGATATTCTATTGATAAGCACCTAGACGATGCTGGCTGTATGGCGAAAGCCAATGCCAAAAAAAGACAAAAATAAAACCATTTACGTTTTAATATTTATTAATTACATTTTAGAGTTAAACAGTTTGAATTACCTATTACTTTATAAACATTTTATTAAGAGCGACAGACCGTAGAAATATTAAGAACCTTAAAGAAGTTGATAGTTAATAGAATAAAAATAATAATACGAAAAATATTTTATTTGAATTAAACTTTTTGAGAGAAACCTGAGTGTTAAAGCTACCTAAGTAACAAAAAGTCAAACAATACCTATTCGGGGCGTCAACTTCAATGTATGTAAATATGCTTATTTTATACATTCATTTAGAGGGTGAGAGTCTACTTAATTGGTAGAAGCGTCTAATTTAGATTTAAAGTGCACAAAATAAAGCATAAACAGACTACACTGAGAGGCAAAAAAATTGGCCACCCTTAAAATATGTATTTAACCATTCGTTATTGCAAAAATAAAGTATTTTTAGCATGCATTGTTGATAAACGTATGGTAGCTTAAAGAAATGATAAGGAAATTCAAAATAGGGAAATAAAGAAATATGGAAAAACAAAAAAAATAAGACAAACAAATCCTTAGCACACCGTTTGTTTTTGTAAACTTTGATCTCTAATCCTTGAAATTCACAGTCATGTGGTTTGGACCAGGATTAATTTGAAGCTCGAACTGAATTAATTTTTATAGAGTGGGTCTCTATAACAGGCTGCTGGCTACATAGACCGACATACTTTCGGAAGCTGTTTGAACCAATTCCTACCACACGTCGGCGAGGAATTTTCGTATAAAACACGATAATGCACGGCCTCCTACAGCAGAGATTGTTTCCCGCTACCTGGAAGACGCATCAATCCGATGTTTAGAGTGGGCCCAGCGTGTAGTCCAGATCTAAAGCCGATTGCAAATCTTTGGAATGAGTTGTCAAGACGAATTAAGAGACGTCCAACACTAGCAGATTCTCTTCGTTAAGGGTTGCACTAGCGGACGAATAAGAAAATATCCCTCAGGAAATTATTCAAAATCCTATTAGGTCAATGCCCAGTCGAATGCAAGCACTAATAAACGCAAGAGGTGGAAACATGTCCTATTAATTGGAAAATGAACCTTTTGTTAATTTCCAAATTACTTAATAATTTTTCTTTTTTTAAAATACTACCTGTTATTATTTACCTTTAATATTCCTAAGTATGTTACAAGTGGCCTGTTATTTATTCTAAAAGTATGTGAAGACGTTAATAAAAATTTGATTGGAAATCAGTACACATACTGAAGGGTGGCCAATTTTTTTGCCTCTCAATGTAGGAGTCTAGATGGGGATCATTTTATTTCATTCGGTTTTTATAGTTTTAAAAAAATATGAAAACGAGAGTGAGGTAGTATTGTATTTTGTACAAAAGTTTAGTGATTCTATACATTTCTATAAATCAGTATGTTCTATAATTCTATAACATCGTCTTAATACATATTTCAAAACTTCAAATTGCTCCTTAGGTACGCTGTTTTTTTTTTAACTGTACACAGAGAATCAATACTAGCAGAGCAGTGTTACTGTATTTTGTAGCTAAAGAAAAGAGATATCATTCTAGTAAGCAACAACATATTCATTCTTCTGCTTTCTGCCAACAGCTTCATTTTACAAACTATAACAATTCTATACAATATATTCTATTCAACAACAGAAATGGAATATCTACGAGGGTCGTTTGAAAAGTCCGTGCAAAGTCAGAGAGATAGCACCACTGGCGCGTATCGAGGTTATGTTTAGTTAGTAGCATCTCTTGGAAGAACACACACCAAGTTTCAGCCAGATCGGTCTATTTCTTTGTGTTTGGCATTCGTTTGAATCGAGGAAGTCGAGTGATTTTCAAAAAAATGGACGAAAAAGAATTTCGTGTGTTGATTAAACACTACTTTATGAAAGGCAAAACGCCTCAGGAGACTAAAGAGAAGCTTGATAAACATTATGGTGACTCTGCACCTTCGATTAGAACAGTTTATAAGTGGTTTCAAAATTTTCGGAGTGGCCATATGGGCACAAGTGACGCTGAACGTTCTGGACGCCCTGTTAGAGGTTACTACTCCAGAAATCATTGATAAAATCCATGATATGGTGATGGATGACAGAAGAGTGAAGGTGCGTGAGATTGCTAGTGCTGTGGGCATCTCGAATGAACGGGTACATAATATTTTCCATCAACATTTGGACATGACAAAGCTATCCGCAAGATGGGTGCCGCGATTGCTCACGCTTGACCAAAAACGAAATCGTGTGAAGTGTTGCAAGGACGGTTTGCAGCTGTTCCAGAAGAATCCGCAGGACTTAAACGTCGTTTCGTCACTGTGGATGAAACATGGATACATCACTACACTCCTGAGACCAAAGAACAATCTAAACAATGGGTTACTAAGGGGGAATCTGCGCCAAAAAAGGCGAAGACCGTTCCTTCGGCCGGAAAGATTATGGCGACTGTCTTTTGGGATTCGCAAGGAATAATCCTCATCTACTATCTGGAAAAGGGTAAAACTATTACAGGTGCATATTATTCATCGTTATTGGACCGTTTGAAAACCGAGCTGCAAGAAAAACGCCCACGATTGGCCCACAAAAAAGTCCTTTTCCATCACGACAACGCACTAGCTCACACCTCAGCAGTTGTGGTCGCAAAATTAATGGAAATAGGGTTCCAACTCGTTTCACATCCCCCCTATTCTCCAGACTTGGCTCCCTCGGACTACTATTTGTTCCCCAATATGAAGAAATGGCTGGCGAGAAAAAGATTATATTCAAACGAGGAGGTGATTGCAGAAACGAATGGCTATTTTTCAGAGTTGGACAAATCCTATTCAAACTAGAGCAGCGTTGGACGAAGTGTATAAGCCTAAAAGGAGACTATGTTGAAAAATAAAAAAGGTTTACCCCAAAAAATTAAGTAGTTTTTATTTTTGCACGGACTTTTCAAACGACCCTCGTAGATACCAAACTAGAGAATCTAAACTAATCTCTTCCAAGCTTGTTTTTGTTTGATCAAATTGTTATTGGACAGAAAGTTCTTGTTTAGGATACTTGTTTTGCTCAGTATTAATTTGGGTTTTTAAATTTGAGTACCAAATAAGAACTAATGTGAAAAACTCAAAAGACTTTTTCTTCCTGACGAAATAAGGAATACACTTAGAAAAGAATAGTAACAGAAAAGAAGGTTATGATTATGATAATTTTATCCTGCCAGAGCAAAGCTTGATAGATTTTTATTTTTTTAAAGAAAGTATTATTCAAAATTTCAAGAATCAACTTCTCGGAGCTGCTTTTTCATGTCAGGATATATTTTGATTATCCTTGCAGCAAAGTTCATATTCATACGAACAGCAATGTTATTGAAGAAAGTGTAAGTAAATGGGATCATTTTTTCCCCCAAAGAAGATATATTTTTGAAAAAAAATCTTATCTGTATGTCTCCATCTACTTTTTGATATCTTACATTTTACTTACATTGATTTTTTGATGAGTTGAGAACTAGCTATTCTATTTTACATAACATTTTACTTTAATTTTCGTGGCTTTGGTTGAGTCCCAAAATGGCAGCATGTACCAATTTTTGAAGTAAGGTTTCTTGTCTGATGAGATACCTGCTATTCTAGTTTGGGCCAATTTAGTAAGCTTCTTAGGCAATTAAAGGTAATCTTAGGCAATCCCAAATTGTTACACAATATTTACTTATCACATTGATATAAAGGCGTCCCTTAATAGAGAACAGCCAGATAGAAATTGTGTTCCAAAACCCAATGAATTTCCTTAATTTAATAAATTGTGTGTACAGTTTGAAATTTTCAGTCATAATATGTAAGTGTATTATCTAAACGATCCTACCTAAAATAGTCCATCAAGGGTAGATCCAATTTGCATATTCAGAAATCATGCATAAATTACATTAAACTACTTAACATGTGGCCCACCAGTCGCTGGGTAATGTTACTAACTATTGTAGGTAGTCTAAGGCTTCAGATGACAATATATTGGCATCAAAGTGTTAATACATATTGCTACCCACTGAACAATTAATATGATCAGCTTTATAATTACATGTAACTTACGATAATTAATCGATAGTAACATTGAAATGTGTAAACTATGAAAGCAACTGTAACAGTAATTGAAATTATTAAAGTATCCAAATTTGGTTTTACACTTTTAGTATTAGTCTATAAAGAATTTCGTTAACTAAGAGAAGTTAGCTATATTATATGATCGTATCATTCAGATGGTTAATATTGTAATCATAATTTGTAATAAGTAATGATAATATTGGGCATCAGTAGCAACTGCACAATTGTCACTTACGATTGAACAGTTTTTAATTAAATGCAGTCTAAAGAGCCATCTTGCTGACATCTTGTACTGTTTGTAGTAATACAACTGGATTTAAAGTTAAAGCATTAAAAAGATTATGAAATTTTGCTTGCGATATGAACTTTAGAGAACTCTGCATGTTTCGTTTATGGTGTTTACTGGAATAATAACTTCTAATTTGTTAATTAAACCACAAAGTATATATTTGAAGGTATAAAAGGCAACCAGGCTGCCAAAATATCTTACCTAAGACCTAGGCGACAGCTAATTTAGTTTCATTATTGGCCCATAGATAGTGTCACAGTGACTAAGCTAGGCCTCCTCACATATAGAGAGCAGTTGATAACCTCCAGGCTAACCTGACTAGCGAGCCAAGGGAGGCACCATTGAGAAGGCACAGTACATGCTAAACAAGTTGAGTAAAGTGCATTATTTGTTAAATTAACTTATAAGTTTGATCCTTTACAAGAAAGATATTGATCATTTAAATATGTAGTAGGAGGTTTCCAATGTTTTTGGTAATTAAACGCAACTCTCCCAAAATTACCAAATAATTATTAAACCTTCTTGTTTGTAACAGATGTACAATTAATTTTTAACCACTTTGTGTATGCTTGAGAACATCTAACGCTCTTAACATATGATTTTTCTTAGAAAATTCACTCGCAAAACTGACTTATTTCCCGATATTAAGAAAAATACTAGCTTTACTGCCTTGGCAATATGTTTAGTAGAAAGGGGATGAAAAAATACATAAAAATGACCTATCGCGTGCTCTTCTTTCTCTTTGATAACAAGTTAAAAAACTGAAATATATGATTAATAAATACCAGATTTTGAAATAGCACCTTTAATTTTGAAGATATCGAATTGCGGTTTCCAGTTTCTTTCATAACTTTTTATACTCTTTAAAACTGTGTATATGAAAATGGGTGGTCAACTGCGAACCCTTACTTTTGGTCGCGCGTCAGCCGCATATGCGGGCAGGAATCTAAAATCAAGTCACATATTCACAGAAACTAGAGGTGACGGGCAACAAATTTTTCCTCTACCATTTTTTGCTCAGATCAATCGTTTAAGTATAAGTTTTAATTAAAGTTATCAAATCTTGTTCTTAAACATCTGATAGAAAAACACTAGAGAAGTAAAGAAGATATTAATGAAAAAGTATTATGAAAGTGCCTGTTTGATAATTTTGCATAATTTATCTAGAACTAAAACAACGCTTCAATTTAAAAAAATAAAATGTAAAAATAATATAACATAATCAGATGGAATGGAAATTATTAAGGAGGCAATTTCTTAATGGATTATTAAGAATCACAATTTCTGTTGACATGAAAGAAATTAAGTTATCAATGTAAAATTAAACATGTTCATTAAGTGCAATAACTTGTAATCCATTTGAAAGACGACATAATAAAAGAAGTTATAGTTGTAATCTTTGTGAAAATCGAGGTAGCCCAAAGATAGTTTTAAGGTGGAACAGGCCGCAAGCCTTAATCCCTGAACTGTAGGAGATGATAAATTATGGTTGGACATTTGGTCATACATGGGGCAAAGTCCCGGTCGTTGACAATGACAAAGAGGTTTCTTATGGTACATAGTTCCCAGGTTACAAGCTTTAAACCTTTTCTTTTTTTACGGTTCATAGCCTTCTGCTGTGCTTGTAAATAGCGGGGTATTACCAACCTAGGTTTTCAATGTAGCAAATAATATCAGTGACTTTGCCATACTTGTCAATTCACTCACCCTAAGAAATGGACCAATAAAATCAATGAAATACTTACAGGAAATAGTTCCATTAAATGTACTATCTTAAAGTAAACAAATCAAGCTAATTGCTATTTTTCACAATGTTCAACAGTGCTGTTTCTTCAGAATGATATAGCGTGATAGATGACCGCCAGCGTCTACAGCTTATGTTCTATTGAATGGAACCTGACCTTTGACTGGATCGCAACTGTTGAGTACCTAGACAATACATCGAACATTTACTTTTAATGTACTTACTGCCATCTGCTACGGCTAATATTCGTTCTCAGTTAGCAAGTTATTAGCGTAACTAGTATTTCGTTTTGTCTGGTAACTGCGTAGGCAGAGACAGAACAAAGAAACCTTTGCAAGATAGTCATCAGTTGCACGTTTTCATGAGTATACCAATTTCTAAAATCACCAAATTAAGAGGTAGGTCATCTGAAAAAAAAAAAAATCTTTAGGATTTAATTCAGTAAACTTTATAAAAAAATTAGTGCAAAATATCAAACATGATCTCATAGTGTACAAGGTTTGTTTACTTTTAACGTGCACCTTACCTAAGTTAAAGGTAGGTTCTTCTACTGTTCTCTTCTGTAAAGTTTATATAAGCGGGCCCAAGTTAAAATGATATTAGAGCATGCTGATGACAGATTTATCAGAGGTAAAGTTTTATTTCACCATTTAAAAGAAATTCTGTCCTTGTAAGAGAGTGAAATCAATTTTATCTGTAAAAAAACAAGTAGGTATATCAGATTAATTATGCAACAAGTATGTTTTTTTAAATTACATCAAATTATTTTTCGAATTGTACTGCTCCGAATTATGCAATTAAATTAGGAATATAAACCAAAGCAAAGTTGATAAATAGTTTCAGACTATTGGGTGGGTTTGTTCTACAGGCTCTTCAGCCGAAATTATGCCGATCCTTTGCGGCCATAAAATGGAAAAGATCAAGTCCATTGCAGTTTGTGAATTGTTTCATTTAGTCTTGGTGTACCAGAGGATCATTAAAACCCAATCAGACAGAATATAAGAAATAACTGTTTCCTCCCTTATTATCACAGTCCGCTAAGGTGACGGTGACCCATAGACTGAGGCTGACTTCTGCTTAGACCATTGTGGCGGCAAAGCTACAGGTTTTATAACCAGACATTAACCTTTTTAGTTACTGTTACAGTTTCCTCTTTGAGCTTCGAACGTTCTGGACTTTAATTACTTGTGTTTTTATAAAGTTATTAATGTATTTTTTGTGTTTTTAAATAAATAAAGAATTTTGTTTTGCGTACTCTGGTGACTCCTAATAATTGTGCTTCACCTTCCTAATTAAAATATTGAGTGGTAGCTCCAACTGGATAAATACCACCAAACTGTTGACCCCGACGTGATAGAGTATGCTGACTCTCCAGCCCAAAAAAAAAAGCTCCAAAAACCCTTAGGTAAAGTGAATGTCCTCCAGAATTGCCATCATTTCTTCAGTACTGGATCCAAAGAAAGGCCACGCCCAATCTTGGTCATCTACATATTACACGAGAACAACTTTTATCTTCTGGCGGCATCTTCTGTTGACATCTAAGCGAAATTTTTCAAAAGACTTTTGATTTTTGAGTTACAGTTTGTAGTGAGCGCTAACAATGATGTCGTTTAGCCCCCAGAGGAATCCGTAAATAGTACTAAGGCACATCGATAGTTAACAGCTATCGATGTCGACCACCTTCCTCTTTGGTGGGGCACAGGAGATGGTGCTCTGGTCGCGGCAACAGAGAGAGGCTCTTGTTGTTTTGGTATTCATAAATACGTTAAGGTCGCAACCTGTGTTGGCAATTGTAATATAGAGTTCATACTTAGTTTAGTTATTTCATGTGTTTAACTTTGTATTTTATACTATAAAAACCTAGATTAATAAATATTTTGTATATTTCAATGAGTTCGTTACCCAGTTACCACTCAATGCTCCAACAAGTTTAGAGTTACCTACACACTAAATGAAAGTGAGAGAGAATGATGGTTTGAGGTTCTTTTCCCAAGAAATAACCTCAAAACTGCTATTTCAAAAATCAATAAACTACACGATTACAGTACTACCACTTACTAGAAGAGTAAAAGAAAATTAAAATGAATCTCTATCCGTCATATCGATAGATACAATTTTCTCGTTCGAACTAATAACCAATTCGATTAGTTTAAGTATGTAATGAAGAAGAGGCACCACTTAGAAAAACATTTGGCACCAAATTTGAAATTAGGTTATCTTTAACTGATATTTATGCAGAAACGGTATTACCAAAAGTTTAAATCTCAAAGCGACTCATAAATTTAAATTTTAAGAGAAAAATTTACATGTTTTTTGAATAATTAACCTTAATTTAATTTTCGTTTTAACTCTCAACTGGTAGTATTTTATCGATCTTTAACTAAGCTTAGTTACTAGTATATAACCACAAATGTTATTTATTTCTTAGCTTGTATATACGACTTTGCTTTTAGATAAATTAAAGATGTGCGTCCAGAAAAGTAGCATTACCTAATAGAAAGAGGTTTCTACCCAGTTCTGGGTTGTTTAAATCACCTAGGTAACAGCAGGGTCCCAGACTTGATTCTCCTGAGAGCTTCAAAATTTATTTTAGCAATTTCTAAAATTTGTGCTTGGATTATTTAAAAATGTAATAATTATAAACCTTTTATTTTTTATGTTTTTTTAGAACTTTAAAAATTTGGAAAAGCTTGTTGAATGTTCACACTAAATCTTTGTGATACCTAATTAAAGGAGGTTAACTTTTAGACATTCAAATGATATACATATATTATTTATTCGAACGTAAGGAATGCAGTTAACATAAATACATATTATTAATTACTAGAATACCGTCATGTAATTATTTTAAAAGCAAGTGGCAAATGTAATACTGCAGTGTTGTTGGTATGTAGTCCGTATTGCGGTCATTTTACTTCGTTTCAATCGATTAAATAATATTCCCTTAAAATTGTAGCGGAATATTTAACTTATCTTTGGAATCGTTAATTAAGCAAATGGTTTCTAAGACTTGTACAATGAGACATTTATTTATAATTTTTAATTACTATATTGATGGATATTATTGCTAGTTCATTTAAAAGTGAGGCAGGTTAGGTTTTTAATTGCTATCTACTAAGAGTTGGGATTAACAAGAAGGAGCGAAATATTAGAACATTAGAACTGGTCTGAGGGTTGGCCCCCCAGCTAAGGGAAGAGAATGTAACCGTTTTTTATGTTACATAAAACAATTTTAGAGTAGGCATTAGGTCAGCACACGAAGCATCTGGGGTTCAAACTCAGGGCAATTTAGAGGGGGCCCAGAACCCTGAGGTTTTAGAGCCACCTTCGTTGTTCACAAGGAAGAGCACTTCCTCGAATGATTTGAATGGTATCCGATTGCATGATGAGTTGGTATGAATTAGAACTAAAAAAAAGGGATGGGACCTACGCCCCACGTTATCGCAGCCACAAGAGGCTTATTGAGTCAGCCACCTTTTTTGGATCTAGTAGACGAAACCTTCCCTACTATGACTTGGTATGAAGGATGATGTACTTTTTATTAATAAAGGAGTTGGCTAAAAGTGCCAAAATAACATTTCTATTGTTACAACATCATTTCTAATGCTATAACTAACCCTGATATCGCTGAATAGCACTCCCGAACATGCACCCTCCCGTGCAAGACGAGAGATGGCAGACCAAGGATTTCGAATGGTGTTGCAAGAACTACTAAATTTCATGGATGGTAAAATTGGGAACGTAGAAGGGGCATTGAGCTGAGGATTTTGCATTAAAAAGATCATAATCGCTGGAAGTCGGAACGTTTGGTTTAACTCCAAAGTTCAATTCCGTACGATCAGATAGTATTTAAATTAGTATTGAATACAAGTCATTCGTTGTTTATTGAGAGACTTGATCTGATCAAATAGTCAGTAACCTCTGTTGAGTTCAATTCTTTTTAACCATATTCCAATTTAAGCAATTACTTAAAATAATATAGTTAGGAATCCACTTTTTGGAAACGAATTAGGGCACATGATATGTGGTTATGTTGCTTTCAATTTTATCCGATATATTCGATACCATAAATCTATAGTCAAGATAGATGTGAGTCAAGTGCTTTACATCAGTATTTAGTAAATTAAGGTCCTTCCACTAAATGATAAGCGAATGTTTTACTTACTTTGCGATTATCTGTTATTTAAACCATTGTAAAATGGAGTTTAGTTCTTTTGATAAGGAACTAGCCTTGAGTTTCAGCTAAAATAATTCATTTATGTTGTTTAAATGTGTTGCTGATTGAGGTTGACGGAAAATATTAAAGAATTGCACTATTTATAGTTTACATTTCTTGACTTACACATAACATTCTTTTTATAACATTAACACATCAAACTGGTAATCGTCTGATACTGAAAATCTAAGAACAGTCAGGTTAAATGTTTTGCCTGAAGTCCTGTTGTTTGTTTACATGCATATAAAGAAAATGGCTTCATCACTGACGTTTTGATTAAATGTAAACAATAACCTCTATGTTTCTATTTTTAAACTAAATTCTGCTCAGTAAACGAAGCCAGTTATAGGATACTGTTTTTAGTCTCCTAGGGAAACCCATATCAGATTTCAGTAATAATGGAAATCTACTTAGGATTCTTTTGATAACGAACTTAATTCACTGTCAGTTTCATATAGCAAAGATTGTTTTACGTTAAAAAAATGTTTACTCGCCGTTTCGTACACATGAAATTTAATAATAAACTATGATCTCCTAGATTAGGAACGGCATAAAAGTTGTAAGATATAATCTAAAGTAATTTGCAGGAGTTCCACTTATTTGTCCTACCTAATTGCTATTCTAAATCTAAAACTAGATAATATATCCTGCGTATTTCCGTGTAATAATGCTGGAAATATTTTAAATCAGCATTTTAGGAGTGATGATCTTTATTGGTTGTTAATACAATTTATATTTGAAAAATGTAAAATTAAAATCAATAATATTTATTCTACTTAATAATGAAGTGATTGCTTTAAAATGAGATTTTTTTAAAAGTTAGGTTTCTGGTTTTAGCTGTTATAAACTAAGTAAATTATTAACCGAACTGTAGAGTGTGGTCTAAATTCCTAAAGTGCTCAGGGTCCACTACTGGGGTTTACTGTTAACCAAATTGTTGATGAAAAACCACAACTATTGTCTGGCCAGAATGAGAAACTTGCACGACAATGTCCTGATCCAATATAGCCAATAGGCTTTCTTTGGTAAAATGCTTTAGTTAGTGACCATGATTAATTTAAAACCACGGCTATTGAATTTAAATTCTTTAAAAATACTTTAAATTTTATTAAAATTCATTTTTTATGTTACTCAACATTGAATTTTATTCGTACATTATAAAAATTATTAATTGAGAACTTTCTAATTCTTTATTTTTTTATTTTTTTTCAAGATGTCTAACAATTAATATTATTACGTCTAGATACTGGAAAATCTTAGATCTCTTCCGTGATATTCTCCCCTCTTTTTTGAGTTCAAACGGGTCTTTTGAGATGGCTTGAGAAAAATATGATTTTAAAGACATATTTAATTCCAATTGGTCCGTCTATTTTCACCAAAGATGGAATTCGTGTATTGCTTTTAACGCCTAGTAATATTAATACATAATGGTGAAACCGTACATTATACGAAAGTAGCAATTTAGAAGAGGTGCTTAAAGTTGCATTTTTTAGGAACGAAATCAACAAAGCTTCAATAAAAATGATAAACAATTAAGTGGAGAAATGGTGTACAAAGTTAAAAGAAATCTCTGTGCGCTCTATCTGAGAAAAAAATCTAAACCAATTGGTAGGTCTTAGCTATTGGGATAAAGTTAAAGGAATAACTCAGCCTGGATACCTAACGTCTGGCCTAGAGGATCCCATTTTGGCCCAAATTTAAGTAGAAGGGTCCATCTTTGTGTTACTCTATAGTCAAGGAACCGAAAGAAGAAATGCAACGCAATCATACAGAACATGAGGTCGTTTCCTGATCTCCTAAAACAATCTACATCCAGGCCACAAAAACAAATGGTTATACGAGGTCTGTAAATTAAGTAATGAGACTGATTTTTTAAAATTTGTTTAATCAAAAAGAATTCCAATTCTATTTTGTCACCTTCAAAATAACTTCCTTCTGAAGCCACACAGCGCTGGAGACGTTTCAGCTTGGTCGGTTACAGCAGGTTTGAATGTTTTTGACTGTCCCAAAATGAGTTCCCTTGAGGTGATTTTCAACTTCGGGAAGAGGAAAAAGTCACCAGGACTCAAGTCAGGCAAATAAGGAGCATGGAGTGGCACACTTCAACCTCTCCAAGGCCCAAAAAAGCAAGGATGGCCGAAGTCGAAGATCAAATGCATGCTGATTTGTTTTTTCGATATCCACGGAATCGTCCACAAAGAGTTTCTACCTCAAGGTCAAACGGTCAATCAACGCTTTTACCGAGAGGTTCTTGAAAAAACTTCGAAAAAGGGTCAATCGTGTGAGACCAAACATCAAGAACAAGTGGGTGTTGCATCACGATAATGCTCCTTGTCACACAGCAATTTCAATAAACCAGAGTTTTTGGCCAGTAAAAACATTCCTGTGGCTCCTCAGCCTCCTTATTCGCCTGACTTGAGTCCTTGTGACTTTTTTCTCTTCTCGAAGTTGAAAAATCATCTCAAGGGAACTAATTTTGGGACAGTCGAAAACATTCAAACGGCTGTAACCGACCAGCTGAAGGCTATTCCAGTATAGGAGTTCGAGCACTGCTATGAGGAGTGGAAGAAACGTCTCCAGCGCTGTGTGGCTTCAGAAGGAAGTTATTTTGAAGGTGACAATATAGAGTTGTAATTCTTTCTGAATAAATTTTTTTTAAAAAAATCAGTCTCATTACTTAATTTACAGACCTCGTACATTCGTTAAGGAGCCCCTTGGCGGGACCATGAGGATAGTACCATTGCCTTTAACCAACAGCAAAAATGACAAACTGTCTCTAAGTAACAAACTATAGCCAAGCAATGTAAGCTAAGATGACACCAACATCTGCTGAAAAACTGACGGATTTTTGACTCCAGGCCAAACCAGGGAATCGTCGGATAATGCTCAATCCTGTTATAGTTGAAGACTACAGAAGCAGCAAAAGTAGATTTAGAAATAAATAATTTAGGAGGCAGTGAGTTAGGATATTTACTCTTCTCATAAGGCAGAAAAATGTTTCGATTATTATTTATTTTGAAAAAGTAGTTTAAAGTAGAAATCATGGTACCTACCAGCGATCAAAATTCAGGACTACCAACAAATTATACAATATTCTGAATCCCTGCAAATGTTAAGCTTTCTGGCCAGCGTGTATTTTTTTTTTAATGACAAGAATAACAATATTAATATAAAAGAAATAACATTTTTCTGCAACCATGTAGGGAAGTTCTCATTACTCAATTAAAATCAGCTGTGTAATGCCCAACTTCCCACACTAGTGGGGGGAAATTCCCATTAGTGTCACTTTCCGCACAAGTGAGTGGAAAAACTTTATTGTGCTTCCTTGATATAAGAAGTTTTGTTATTAACATAAATATTTTCTGTAAAACTCTAATAAGCTTATTTAACGTAACTAAATAATTAAAAAACGAATATTAAACGATAAAATAAAAATTGAAAGGAATATAGAAATAAAAATAATACTTTAATAAATAATTAGATATTTTTAATTATAACAGTTAAAAAGGTTATAGTGTTACCTTATAGAAATTTAAAATGGATTCTAGTGATTCCTGTTTAGAAAACACTCCTCCATCAATAAAAGAAACAGCAGAAAATGTAATAAGTAATGTGAATACGTAAGTAATGTAAATAATAGTAATATAACAATAAATGTTTATAATAAATAAATTACTTTTTGTAGACTGTAAAAATGAAACTTTTAATTTTTTTAGTTAATAAATCTAATGGGTGCAGAAAAAATATAATATTTAACTCGAGTGCAAAGTATTTTCCTCACACTCGGCAATTTGCACTTGCACACGCCTCGCTTCGCTCGCTCGTGCGTGCAAACCCTGCCTCGCGTGAGGAAAAGTACTACTTTCCACACTTGTTAAATAAATAACTATTATTTACTTTATTTAAAGAAAAATCAATTTAAAAAACTGGATACTATTACAAAACAAAAAAACAACCTAACCTTGGCTTATATACATTTATTGTTGCCCGTAAGAACTAATATAAAATCGATAGAATAGTGTGCGACGTTAGCCACTTTTAAAGTGCTGACGACACGCTATAGTTTTCACATTTTTCTCCTCCACCTACGGGAAAACTATTAAAATTATTATGGTCACTTAGCAACTATCTTTTATTACTATTTACAAATTTTAACCTGCACTTTAATTACCTCACCTGGTATTAATAATTTGTTGTTGGCTTTTTATTAGTAATTTAGGCATCATGTCGAGTTATTGAAATAAATAAGGTTTTGAAGGCCACAAATTGAAGGGAAAATTTTTCTCTGCGTCTTTTACTTTTCACAGATATTGTTAATGTTTTATGCTACAGGAATTTCTCGGGCCTTCTTTGATAGAGTTCAACTTATAGATGATCCCCATAATACGAGAGTGTTTGGTACAGATTTTGTCTAAATTGCTTATTTATTATTTAACAAGAAAGCAGCTTAATCCAAGACCTAGTAGGGGAGAAGGTGGTAATAAGGGACAGTCTTGTTTTATCTTGCATATTTTGAACACTACAGAATTTAAAATCTACTCTGAAGTAAAATCATAGACATACATTATTTGTCTTTGTAAATTTGGAGCCCCTGAGTGGATCACAGCAAGGAGTCTGGAGTTACACTCAAAAAAGTCTGTCGTGGTGCCCATATTGGCTTTTCAGAAAGTGTGGTCGTAATATGGGACACACATAATAATTATAGTTCTCGTTTCTCCATGAATTGTAAAAATAAGTCTTAAATATGCCACAAAAACTATATTTTACACAATTATCGTTCATTAAGGCTAAAAATTAGGGTGTAATCAGTTTTCTTAGAGAAATGTCAAGTCATGATAGGTGTGGACTGGACACAAAAAATCACAAACAGATGACTCTTTTTCACATGCAGTGCATTCCATATGAGCCCAACGACAACAAACAATGCACTCAATCCACATTTCTCCGGGCTTTCTGAGTTTTTGAACTTTTCTTCGCAAAAAAGTGCAATCCGCATCCTTCATTATCTGGTGTCGAATTTTGGGGTGGAGTGGACAAATACGATTCACCTGATGAAACTGAAACATCAGAATCGTCTTCAGAATCTGTTTGTTTTGATAATAGGCGACGCAATGTTGACTTTGGGACTCTGAAGTGAAGTGCAGCTTCTCTAATACCAACTTCTTTCTCCCTTACAGTTTTAATAGCATTAACCATGTCCTTTTCATCTCAATTTTAACGTTTGCCTTTCGGCGGTGGTCCTAATTTTGTTCTAGGTATATCTTTTTAGGCCCTTTATAGTACCCTGTAGAAAAACAAATATTTATAAGACACTAGTTTCGTCCTCAGGGCCACTTTTCACACTTGTTTGGCAGACGATTAACGAGGTTGTTATATGGGACAACGCTGTCCCCATAATACCACCTTACACCGCGTACAATATAACCTCATTTTTTTCCAATATACATTCATATTTGAAATCCATAATACTGACAATTAAAACTCTCTACTTTCTACATTTTTAATGTCTAAGGGAAATTATTCTGACTTTCCTCGGTATTAACCAAAAGCAGAGGAAAATCAACCTTAAGAAAACGTTTTTAGCACTGACAAAATCAACACGGTCCTCTCTTGGACAAAGCTGCCACTCGATTGACGCGCTGCCTTCTGCAGCAGACAAAGCTTACCTCAAAGAGTAGTAAGGCACCAAAAACTAACAGATAGCACTACTGGTTACCCAGAAACAGGGGTGTCCCAAATTCCAATCCCATCCCAAATTACCACCTTCTCCTCTATTAAATCATTTAAACGAAAATGATGAGGAACTGTAGTTAGCTGAAAATATGAAGCTTAATAAAGAATTTAAAACAAAAAGAATTCACTGTAAAGTCGAAAAGATTAATATAAGAATTGTATGCGTAAACACCGGACATATTTATTACCTAGGGCAGGGGTCGGCAACCCGCGGCTCGCGAGCCGCATGCGGCTCTTTTATCCAAATTTTGTGGCTCTTCAGCCTGTCCAAAATAAATTGTATATTTCAATTTTATTGAAACAAATGAAAATTTCATTTATTAAAGTAAAGATATTTTTTCAAAAAGAATTTTAAATGTGTTAGGTTTGAAATTGAATAGAATTTTATTAAAATACAGTACGTAATATATCGGACTGTTACCATTTTCATTCAAATACAGGTTTAGTTATTATTTATTTTATTTATTTACTTCGTAATATGTGGAAAAAAAAATATATAAAACATTTAAACGTTATTGAATATCGTAAAATAATACTTTGTGAATACAAATGATCTACAGAATTTTATAGATCATTATCCTTGCGGCTCTTGGTAAGATTTACTAAAATTATTTAAGGAGAAATGGCTCTTTACTTAAAATAGGTTGCCGACCCCTGACCTAGGGTGTTTCAAAAAATGTTGACTTTTAAATTTTAAAGAGCGCCGGGCGGAAAATCGAAAGTTCATTTAAAAACAAAAAGTTTCGTCCGTATTAGAGCGAAATCGATTAATATTTAGAGGTCGCTACCATTGATCAAAAGATTTTGGTTTTGCTTTTTCTTTTATATAAAAAATCTTAATTAAATGTTTTATATCTTTTCAAATAATTAGCAAAACATGTATAATTGTACAAAGTTTATTTAAATATAATTTGCTATAAAGACAATGCAGTTGGAATCATTTTGATGGCCATTTTATTTTCAAAGTTATGAATAATTAAAGAAGCTGTACTTTTTTTAAAAAAAATATTAAGAAAAATATACATTTTTGAAAGATTTCGATTAATTAACGTTAAAATCACTTCATTTTTTATGTGTTTCGTACAGAATTTAAAAAACAAATACTTTTGGTTACTGGAACCTCTAAATTAGGGAATATTTTGCATTTATTGTTAGAATTTGAAATTAATTGATTGATAGTAAATAAATTGATTGATTGATAGTAAATTATTGATAGTATGTTTTTCCGCCCGGCGCTCTTTATAATTTAGAAGTCAACATTTTTTTTGGAACACCGTATTGTTAATGTTTGTGGAATTCTTGTAGCAAAAACATTAATTTTTCTATGTTAACACAATATTTGTTTGACACTGTTGTCTATTTTAGCTTTTAATTAATTTTTTCTTTTAATAAATCGATTATTTATAGCCTCAAGTTTTAAAGATAAGTCTTGTCTAAAGTTAGCGCTAGCTTTATGAGAGGAAAAATTTAAACTATTAGGGAGAGAAAATAGTTTTTAAAAAACCATATTAAAAGCAATCTACGTATATTAAACTTATTACATAAAAACCAGTAGTGTACACACGGCTTCCTGGATATGAGCTTGGTGGTAGATAATAGTTTTTTTTTAACAAAGAAAAACTGTGGAAAAATGCGTGTATGCATTAATGAACTAAACCGACAATGAAAAAGTAAAGAGAGGAAAATGAGAAAAGTGTAAAATTTCTCCCATAACCAGGGTCATTTTCAAACTTTTACAAACTGAATAATAAATCATTTGAACTTTTAAATGGCTTTTTTTTTAAAAAAAAAGACTTTTAGTTGAACTCTGTAAATTGGACTACTGCCATTATTTAATCGTCAAGAAATTATGTTTTCGTGGTAATAAATGTGATGATTCTTTTTCAACTTCATCACAAGAAGCGACATCGTTCTCTTTAGTTATACTTGAAACGTTCATTTTTGGTTATTGCAGTAAGTTCGAGGAGAATTGTGACAATTACAAAATATTTTTTATTTTATTCATTTATTTTGTAATTTACAATCTGTATGCATTGTATACAATAAGTAAATATGAAGAGTATGATGAACTGGTGCGGGAGGAGAGAAACTACCCAGCGGTAGCACTCTCTATAGGAGAGAGGATGACGTTTAGGTCTTCAGACTACAAGGGGCCACTGGCGATACAGTCGGCGAGGAGTATTAGGGATGTCAGAGGAAGCGAGAGACAGTACAAGAGGATTAGAGCTAGTCGAGTGAGTAGAATGGCATTTTTGATATTTAGTCTTGGCGAGTTGGTCTATAAAGGGAATGTTGAGGTCGTTGTGAAGAGTGGAGGTTAGTCACCGTAGAAAGGAGCGTCAATTATCTGTCGGCAGTAGTTTTGATTGAAATGTTTTGTACTGTCCTTATGTTTGTAGGTTTGGCTGAACCTCATAGCTCCAGTCCCGTAAGTCCACATACGAGGGTCGTTTGAAAAGTCCGTGCAAAGTCAGAGAGATAGCACTACTGGCGCGTATCGAGTTTATGTTTAGTTAGTAGCATCTCTTGGAAGAACACACACCAAGTTTCAGCCAGATCGGTCTATTTCTTTGTGTTTGGCATTCGTTTGAATCGAGAAAGTCGAGTGATTTTCAAAAAATGGACGAAAAAGAATTTCGTGTGTTGATTAAACACTACTTTATGAAAGGCAAAACGCCTCAGGAGACTAAAGAGAAGCTTGATAAACATTATGGTGACTCTGCACCTTCGATTAGAACAGTTTATAAGTGGTTTCAAAATTTTCGGAGTGGCCATATGGGCACAAGTGACGCTGAACGTTCTGGACGCCCTATTGAGGTTACTACTCCAGAAATCATTGATAAAATCCATGATATGGTGATGGATGACAGAAGAGTGAAGGTGCGTGAGATTGCTAGTGCTGTGGGCATCTCGAATGAACGGGTACATAATATTTTGCATCAACATTTGGACATGACAAAGCTATCCGCAAGATGGGTGCCGCGATTGCTCACGCTTGACCAAAAACGAAATCGTGTGAAGTGTTGCAAGGACGGTTTGCAGCTGTTCCAGAAGAATCCGCAGGACTTTAAACGTCGTTTCGTCACTGTGGATGAAACATGGATACATCACTACACTCCTGAGACCAAAGAACAATCTAAACAATGGGTTACCAAGGGGGAATCTGCGCCAAAAAAGGCGAAGACCGTTCCTTCGGCCGGAAAGATTATGGCGACTGTCTTTTGGGATTCGCAAGGAATAATCCTCATCGACTATCTGGAAAAGGGTAAAACTATTACAGATGCATATTATTCATCGTTATTGGACCGTTTGAAAACCGAGCTGCAAGAAAAACGCCCACGATTGGCCCACAAAAAAGTTCTTTTCCATCACGACAACGTACCAGCGCACACCTCAGCAGTTGTGGTCGCAAAATTAATGGAAATAGGGTTCCAACTCGTTTCACATCCCCCCTATTCTCCAGACTTGGCTCCCTCGGACTACTATTTGTTCCCCAATATGAAGAAATGGCTGGCGGGAAAAAGATTTTATTCAAACGAGGAGGTGATTGCAGAAACGAATGGCTATTTTTCAGACTTGGACAAATCCTATTATTCGGAAGGGATCAACAAACTAGAGCAGCGTTGGACGAAGTGTATAAGCCTAAAAGGAGACTATGTTGAAAAATAAAAAAGGTTTACCCCAAAAAATTAAGTAGTTTTTATTTTTGCACGGACTTTTCAAACGACCCTCGTAGGTTTGAGGATAGTGTTGTATTTTAAGCGTTTTATTTCAATGGGTAATTTGGGAGCGTCGTCCTAGAAGTCTGTTAAGCAGTTTCGCACGTTTTGTCATTACTTTGTCTTTTAAGTCTAGTGTTGTGGGTTCCACGTGAGTCGCTTGTCTATGTAGAGCCCAGGTAGCGCACCAGATCTGTACAAGGAAGAGAACTGCCGTTGAAGAGGACAGGTAGACAAATTATAGAGTTACAACTATATTATTTTACAAAATAATGGGAAAAAAGAATAACCTGTTTATATAACAGCTCTTCTAGTTAGAAAAGCTGCCACGAGAAAAAGTTCTTGTTCAAAAAGACTGTAAGAGCTGTTATACTTGATGGTGTTTTGAACTTAATAAAACATTTTGTAGTCAAAACAGCTGCAACAACTTCGCTACTTTCGCCACATGAAGTTACAAATTCTAGTCTCGGTCGTATAATCCTTGTGATTTTTCTTATTCTATGAGTCTATACAGCGGATCTGAACGAATCCAATGGACGGTTTATCTGGATTAAGAGCCAGATATAGATTTTCCTTCTTTATCAAGAGAAACAATTTAAAAAAAAAACCAAACTCGTCAATTGTAATTCCACCAACTAAATCAAGCTGTTATTTACAGGATTAAACAAGCTCACCCAATGGGGATAATCTGATTCTGCCTTTTCTAATCAATAGCATTTGTAATATGTGCGATCTGATTGTAACTATATATCAATTGAGCTTGATTGTTGATTTGTTTTCCAAATACAGATTACCTTTTAGATAATCCGTCACATTGGCCAATTGGACATATTGAAAACAGATGCCAATACTCGATAAGCTAAGTGCCAATTTTTATAAATAATTCAGAATCGGAAGTTGACGGCTATTAGACTGGAGAGAATAAAACTTATGGGTTGTACAATTATTGATTTCCTGTCTTTTGGCGTTTTTATTTAATTGATGAATGAATATGAGGAAATCACTCTGCTCCGATCGCACAGTACGTTAGAAGATCAACTAAAACTACGAGTAAGTTTTAGTGACTTAAATGGTTCCAATGCTTCTTCAGTCTACTTGCCAACAACTTCTTTTGAATCTAATTTTTATATGCTGCTAGTCTTTACATTGCTCTAGTAATTCTTCTGCTAGATTAATCGAAATCCATTTTAGCCTGAATTATCGTATACAAACACAGATCCTCGTATTAGGTTGTGCGATTCATTTCTTGCCAGTAAAAGTAACCCACAAAGTCCAATACATTTAATAACTCCACAGTTGTATATACGAGGGGTGGCTATTAAATAACGAAACTGATGCTGCTACAGAAAAACTATGCATCCGCCAAATCCTAAACGACCGACAGCTGTGCAGCGTAAAGCCTTCTCTCTTTCGATTGCAGCGTCTCGCGTATTTTTTGTAGAGAAATCTGTCTGACCGGAACCGTCGTTTGTGTAAAGAGGTGTTAGTTTCGTTTTGCCGAAAACATGATATATTTCAAATGTAGTAGAGCAACGAATTGTCGTGAAATTTCACATCAAAACTTGATAAAACCGCTACTGAAACTTATCTTTTATTAAAAGAAGTTTATGGCGATGAATGTTTATCATGTGCGCAAGTTTTTGAGTGGTTCAAGCGTTTCCAAGATGGCCGAGAAGACGTCGGAGATGATGACCGCACCGGGACGCCCTTCCACGTCCAAATCGGATGAAAATATCGGTTATAATTAATCAACATTACTACCGGTGAGGTGCTTGCTCAACTCCGTGAAAGAGTAAGGAAAAAAAACGACCCGATTTTGAGGAAGATCAAGTCACGGGGTTCTCCATCAAGACAAACGCGCCGGCTCACACTGCACTGTCTGTCAAGACAAGTTTCTAGCCAAGTACAACATCCCAGTTTTAGGGCCATCCGCCTTATTCGCCTGAACCTGGCCCCATATGACTTTTATCTGTTCCCCCAAAGTCAAATCTGCATTAATAGGAACACGATTTCAGTCCGTTGAAGCTGTGAAAGAAAAAGCGGCACGCGTCATGCAGGAGCTGACAGAAAAAGACTTCCAGCACTGTTTCGAACAATGGTAAATTCGCATGGAGCGTTGTAGGGATAGGGGAGTGGTGTATATTGAAGGTGATAATAACTAAATATGTATAAATTTAAAATAAAATGTTTTACAGCAATAGTCTCGTTATTTAATAGCCACACCTCGCATATAAATAAATATATTATTTGCAATAATCTGGGGGCCTAAAATATTCGATTTAACTCTTATCGATTTAAGTAAAAATCTTTAACAGCATATCAGAGTTTTAACTTCTTCTATTTTGGCGTACATTGTTATTAAGTTATAGAATAATGTACTATTCTGTTAGTCTAGAATAATTAACTTAGTAGAGATAACATCGAGAGATGACTGCTAATCTGGATAAGCTTAATTCTAGGCTTTCAGCACAACATATACAAGCTTTTCATTTTTTCTGACATTAATCCTACTGTCATTGTTAAGCTGTGACTTTAAAAATTATTCTCAAAAAATATAAGTAGATAATTAGTAGGTCCAGCAGGCCCGATTTGAAATAATTTGATGGCCCGCTAAATTCTTCCTAATTATACAAAATTCATTTATTATCTCCAAAATGAAATATGACATACAATGTAATGATGAACTAAAATAATATACCTACGCTTGGCATAAAAATGAAATGTTAGAAACAGAAAGCAATGAAATTTTGGTAAAACTACGGAAGTATTTGTAAATTTCCTTTTTGTCTCAACTGCAATTTTCGCTGCATTAAGTTCTTGTAGTGAATCCAATCTAATAGATATACATTTAACTTTATAACGGTTCGCCGGCTTATAATGAATTTCAAAATTGACTCAAAAGATCATCACTCCTGTTATAGACTCTCTCTGCTTGAAAAAAATTATTGCTCTAAAGAATTTCTTACAAAAGCAAATACGAGGTCTGTAAATTAAGTAATGAGACTGATTTTTTTAAAAAAAATTTATTCAAAAAGAATTACAATTCTATATTGTCACCTTCAAAATAACTTCCTTCTGAAGCCGCACAGCGCTGGAGACATTTCTTCCACTCCTCATAGCAGTGCTCGAACTCCGATACTGGAATAGCCTTCAGCTGGTCGGTTACAGCCGTTTGAATGTTTACGACTGTCTGCCTTGACTTTTTGGATTCAATTGAAAATGACCCTCATTTTCTGGAACGTGTCATTTCTGGGTGACAAGTCTTGGGTGATTGAGTACGACCCAGAAACCAAGCGCCAGAGCATGGTGTGGCACACTTCAACCTCTTCAAGGCCCAAAAAAAGCAAGGATGGCGAAGTCGAAGATCAAATGCATGCTGATTTGTTTTTTCGATATCCACGAAATCGTCCACAAAGAGTTTCTACCTCAAGGTCAAACGGTCAATCAACACTTTTACCGAGAGGTTCTTGATAAAACTTCGAAAAAGGGTCATTTGTGTGAGACCAAACATCAAGAACAAGTGGGTGTTGCATCACGGGTAATGCTCCTTGTCACACAGCAATTTCAATAAACCAGAGTTTTTGGCCAGTAAAAACATTCCTGTGGCTCCTCAGCCTCTTTATTCGCTTGTCTTGAGTCCTTGTGACTTTTTTTCTCTTCCCGAAGTTGAAAAATCAACCTCAAGGGAACTCATTTTGGGACAGTCGAACACATTCAAACGGCTGTAACCGACCAGCTGAAGGCTATTCCAGTATCGGAGTTCGAGCACTGCTATGAGGAGTGGAAGAAACGTCTCCAGCGCTGTGTGGCTTCAGAAGGAAGTTATTTTGACGGTGACAATATAGAATTGTAATTCTTTTTGAGAAAAAAAATTAAAAAAAAAATAAGTCTCATTACTTAATTTACAGACCTCGTAAATACCTGCAAATTAAAAAATAAATAAATAAGGCTGATTGGTGTTTACAATTACAGATAGTAAAGGAAGTCTAAGTGTTCTATTTATAAGTACAAAGTTATCCACAAAGTTTGTGTATTTAATTAATTTAAAGCGGAAAAAGCAATCTTGCCAACACTTTTTATTGGCCAACTGAAATTTCCCAAGTGTAACTATCACTGATTTGCACAGCTATTGCTTCCTTACCTAGATAAATTCGTGGACATTAAATAATTTCACTTCATCGTCTCTAGTCGATTGCAAAGCTAAGTTTTGTCTAGACAAAGTTTTCCAAGTGAAATGAATTTGGTAAGAGAGTGAATAAGGAAGAGTATGTGGGACAAACTTCCTCAGGTTGTACACCATTCGCACACGAAACAAGATAATTTGGCAAAACCAGCTTTAATATAGTTAGTGCTTAAATTAGTTTCTAGTACCAAATCTAATTTCTAGATAATAGTATTAAGGCATTTCAAACTGAATTGGTATTAGGTCTGACAAGTTGTCACATTAGCAAGACATTTGACGTAATCTTGTCAGGGGGCTTTCAATAATATTTAAATGAACATCTATTTTAATAGATAACAAATCTTGTAGATTGTGTTCGTCATTATGGTTGTGTAATTTTATGTAAAGAAGAATATAACATAAATATATGTAAAGTTTTTTGTTAGTTTGCACGATAAAGTCAGCTATTATTTCAAATTTATTTTGGTTAAAAGTTGCTTGTTTTGATGTAGGTTCTTCTCTATATGAGTAGTTCAACATGTTATTTTATATTCAAGAGCATATTTTTTTGACGTGAATACGTCTTTAAATTTGCTATCATATGGAGGCAATCCATAAAACCTAATGATAACAAAATCGGGGGATACAGTTTGGCATTATAGTTTCGAATCTATCGTCTACATCCAAAATTAAATTAGACCACTGGATAGCTAAAGGATCAAAGAATTCATTACGATAAGCGAGGACTGTGACGCATCGCGCGCGGTGGAGGGGGAAGCGCCGCCATTTTCAGATCATTTTGCTGCGTATCGAGATTTGGAATTAGTATAACTTTTGACTCGGAGAAGCTACGTTATCCGTTTAAGTTTTAATCGTCAGCTGTCGTCACAATCTATCGATTGTATATAAAACATTAGTGTAAAATAGTGACAGTGAATAAAATAAAGGTGTTAGAATAAAAAAAATATTATCAATAATATATAATGTCTGCCTATACGCGTCGAAAAGCCAATACGGTTTGGAAAGGGCTTCTCAAGAACAATCGAATGGTAATAATAAAACACCATATGACCGAGTCAAGCTGTGTTCGGGAACGTAAAAGAATGAATGCGGCCGAGCGGATCAACGACGGTGTCAGTACATCTGCAGCTGGGGCGGTTGAAATTATGCAAGTGGATGATGAAATCGCTTCTACATCGACAACGGACTGTATAGGCATAGATTGTGTTCGATCGTCGATTTGTTTCCTTGATTTCATCCTAAATACATAAATAAAAATATTTTAAATAAAAAATATAACCCGTTACGTGAACGTATTCACGTACAACACCACGGCCGTGTCCATGACATAGTCACAGTTTTTTTTTTTTTCAAATGCTATTTAACTTCAGTCACTCTTTCTACGCACTTGAAATATTGGTCCTAAACCATTCTTGTCGAGAGTCAAAAAATGTTTACAGGAACCACAATGTTAAGGAATGCTTGAAGCTTTTAAACTAATTTCTACGCTCTAGTAATGGGATATGGCGGAAAAAAGAATGGAGAGTTTTTAAAGGTGGTATATTTTATTGAAACTTTTGTGTTTTGAAAAAGGCTATCAGTTCAAATGAGTTAATAGCGAAGAGTGTTATCAAAGGCAGCTGTTATTTTGGGTGCGTTCCACTAAGCGCTCACAACGATCAAAATATACCTTCAGCCGTTCCACTTGACGACCGCGGTTGTTGTGGTCGTGGCGAAAACCCCACTAATGACGTCATTATTTTCGCTCACAACGCCCCCAACCTTAAGAGCTGGGTCAAAGTGGGCGATCAGAAATTTGGCGCAATTTTTTAAGAAGAAAAGATGGCGACCGAAAAAATTATCTCATGCAAATAATTGAATGTGTTTTTCGAATGTTTAAAAAAAAATAATAAAATGAAAAATTACTTATCCCTTTACATACTAAATCACTGAATAACGATCAATTACACTTTGATAGCTAATAATACGTGGCCTAAGTTTTCGCTTTTCACCATTGCGATTTTGTAAAATTGCATTCCACTCTTCATCGGAACTAGATAAAGAACTTTCTAAAGCATTATTACGTTGCATTACTAAATATCCAACTATTGCCACAAAAGACATATTAATTTTATTTAAACGTAAATTTTATAAATACTCCACGAAAATGTAATATAAAAATTGAATTATATATATTTTTTTAATATAAGTCAACTTTACCAATAATTAATAAAGTTTATTATAACTGCTTATAATCGGGGTTATAATTAAAAAGTAACCTCTTCAAGCTTCATACTTATTTTCGAGGTCGCCATTTGTAATGTTTACATGAACGGTTAAAACGCCCCATAGTCCATTCCACTTGGGTTTTCAATTGTTACGCTCGCAAGCAAGTGCGAAATCGCGGTCATGAGCGTGATCGTTGTGAACGCTTAGTGGAACGCGCACCCTTTGTTTTTAGTCTTTTGGAGCTGAAGTTTTGATCACAGAATTTTAAATTTCATTGATGTTAATGAAGATATGATTTCGATTTTATAGTCAAGAGTGTTGGAATGTTAAAGCCTTTTCGACTGTTGAAAGAGTGGTAGAGAGATAATGATTGCGTGGCACTTTACGGGGTTGTCGAGTGTCGCTCAAGAAGTTTGAGAAATTAACAGTCATTGAATGTGTCTTGCATAATTGTGCAAGATATAACATTATGTTTTGGATTTTTTTTTTCACTTTATTTGTCATATTTATACCTACAACAAATGTTGCATCAAGTAAATTTGATGAAACTGGTTAAATTTTCACATGAAAGACATGTAAGAGTCACCACCCATTGATGGAACTCTTTCTCAGTGGATTGCACTCACAACAGTAGGTCCCTAGGCTAGCTCCTTCAAGCGACGAGGAGGATTGTCTGGAAGGTGAGGAGAGGAGAGTTGTTGGACGAGAGAATTAGGATGGAGAACTAGGAGGCTGTGAAAGTTGCGGGAGCGAGACTTAATTAGATCGATTACAAAAGGGATGTGAAGGTCAGTGTGTATGGTAAGGTTAGAAATGTAGTATGGAGCATTCAGGATTTTCGCGTAGAATTTTAGACTGTAATGTCTGCAGGCGTTTGGAGTTACGAGGGTTTGGTTGTGCCCCACACTTCTGCTCCGTATGTCCATATCGGTCTTAACTGTATCTTGTAAATTGTCAGTTTGTGATTCAAGTCGAGTTTGGATCTGCGGTCAAGTAGTCTAGTAGCTTGTAGCGTCTGTTCACGTTCTTGTCGTTTCAGTCGAGTATGTGGGTTCCACGTGAGTCTCTTGTCCAATGTACAGTCCTAAGTATCGTACTACGTCAGCTGGAGGAATCGTTACACCGTTCAGTTGAACTATTGGAAAAATAAAGTTAATTTGTTAAATACCTACTCATAAAAAACACAATTAATGAACGTAATTGAAAAGAAATAAAACACTGCATATTGGTTTTAAAACAATATCTAAAAAATTAATTTTCATCAAATATGTTAACAAAACAAAAAAGAATAATAACCTATCATGTATTTTATATTGGTGGATATCCTAGTTTTACATTGTCCTCAAGGCGCCAGCTGTAAGCATACTCCAGCTTTTGCTGTGCCACCCAAAGTTGGCCTTCATCCAAAACAAAACTCATATTTCCCTTCCACAACCTTACAAACCCCTTCTATGTACTGTACCCTGTCTCTGGGTTTTAATACTAACGCAAGTCTGCCGTATTTTTTTGGTGTAAAGGTTGCGCCAGTTGATGCTGGTGTAAAACAGGCTATTGTACTAACTCTAATATAATTAGATTGGCGTAAAGATAAATTGTATTTCTAGCATTATTTTATTTATTAAACAACTAAAGATATAAAATTGTATAATGGATCACTGAAATCAATGTAAATAAATAACTAAAGATATAAAATTGTATAATGGATCACTGAAATCAATGTAAATAAATAAATAAAGATATAGAATTGTATAATGGATCACTGAAATCAATGTAAATAAATAACTAAAGATATAAAATTGTATAATGGATCACTGAAATCAATGTAATAAGTAGTAAGTTAAGTTAACTTGGTATCGTACCAAATAGAAATTACTACCTTCTCATTTGAGATCGAGAAAACACGATTGGTCTTAGTAAACAAACTGAAGAAGATTTTTTGTTTCAACTAAATCAAATAAATCTTCTTTCCTATCCAAGAAAAGTTTGTGTTCTATTTAAAACTAAAGTAAAGAAATTGATTTTGGTTCTATGCTTTGAGGCACTTTCAAAGTGGCCTAATAATGAAATTTATATTTAGGTATACGAGGTGTGGCTATTAAATAACGAGACTGATGCTGCTATAGAAGAACTAAGCATGCGCCAAATCCTAACGACCGACAGCTGTGCAGCGTAAAGCCTTTTCTCTTTCGGATTGCAGCGTCTCACGTGTTTGTAGAGAAATCTGTTTGACCGGAACCGTAGTTTGTGAAAACATGATACACTACACATGTAGTAGAGCAACGAATTGTCGTGAAATTTCACATCGAAACTTGGTAAAACCGCTACTGAAACTTATCTTTTATTAAAAGAAGTTTATGGCGATGAATGTTTATAACGTGTGCAAGTTTTTGAATGGTTCAAGCGTTTCCAAGATGGCCGAGAAGAGGTCGTCAAAAACGGATGAAAAATACCGATTATAATGATCAACATTACTACCGTGAGGTGTTTGCTCAACTCCGTGAAAGAGTAAGGAAAAAAAACGACCCAATTTGTGGAAGAACAAGTCACGAGGTTCTCCATCAAGACAACGCCCCGGCTCACCTCTGCATTATCTGTCAAGACAAGTTTCTAGCCAAGTACAACATCCCAGTTTTTTAGGCCATCCGCCTCATTCGCCTGAACCTGGCCCCATGTGACTTTTATCTGGTTCTCCAAAGTCAAATCTGCATTAAAAGGAATACGATTTCAGTCCTTTGAAAGCTGTGAAAGAAAGAGCGGCACGCGTCATGCAGGAGCTGACAGAAAAAGACTTCCAGCACTGTTTCGAACAATGGTAAATTCACATGGAGCGTTTTAGGGATAGGGGAGCAATAGTCTCGTTATTTAATAGCCACACCTCGTATCTTTTACTAATATTTTCTCATTCTTCCAACCAAAAATTGCAAACACCTTCTCTTGAGAAAGTAGTAACTATCATTAATATTTACAGACATTTCTCAATCATTTGATTGTATTTATAAAGCGAGATTATTTGAAAAGACATAGATCTTTTACTTTGGAAATCTCACAACTTACAGATGTTACTTTCAAGTTCTTCAAGGCCACTTATCATATATTTCCTTCCTTAACTACAATAATAACTTGCTTGAACCGCCTTTTCAAGTATCGTCCAATCAGCTGCCAGTATAATTAGAAATTCTACCTCTTGCTAAGTTAATTCCTTAAATGAAATAAACTTAAATTAGTACTATTCTATTCCTTCAAACAATCTGTTCATTTAGTACACGTTTACAAAGTATATTTCCTGAAAATTGCGGTACAGTGGTACTTCAAATGCTCTGAATCTATAGAAACTCCACATGAAGGTTATATTAGTATCCGAATCAATGAAAGAGATACGAGTATAAAACACTAACAATAAAGGCGCCACGGTAGCCGAGTGGGTTAAGAGGCGAGACCTGTAAAGCTATAATATGCATTGTGGTACTGGGTTCGATTCCCGGTCTTGGCCTTGGATTTTATTTAATGATTAAATGAGAAATAGTAAAGTACGTTTGCTGTCCACGACACCTAGTAAAAATGGCAGTTGGACGTAAAGCCCCGCCTTAAAAAATAGGCGATTACTTTACTATTAACAATAAAAAAGATATTAAAAAAACAAATTTCTTTAGCCATTATTAAAGAAATAACCTTACTATCATAATTTAAGAAGGTCTACAAAAAATCTATATATGTGTTTTTAATAATAAACTTTGTAAATTTTAATCTTATAATAACTTTAAAAAGAAAGTAGTTGATGCTAACATGCTTTGAAAAACGTTTTGCATGTAATATTCTAGTAATATTGGACAAGTTAGAGTATGTTAAATTTAGCTTTGATCGATATTTGCTATTTTATCCTCTAACATATAATTTCTTTTTTGTTTTTTTTCCACTACTAGGCACCGTTGTAAGATATTTCATGCATGTTCAAGGGATAACGTTTGATCTAGAAAGATCTATCATACTATAAAAGGTAAACTAGTAAGAAAATTAAAGTCTATAAAAGCCCTAAAATAATGTAATTCCAATTTACTATCAAACAAATAGCACACATTATAAGAAAAGTTGTTATAAATATGGAAAATAAACTATTATACGAGGGTCGTTTGAAAAGTCCGTGCAAAGTCAGAGAGATAGCACTACTGGCGCGTATCGAGGTTATGTTTAGTTAGTAGCATCTCTTGGAAGAACACACACCAAGTTTCAGCCAGATCGGTCTATTTCTTTGTGTTTGGCATTCGTTTCAATCGAGGAAGTCTAGTGATTTTCAAAAAATGGACGAAAAAGAATTTCGTGTGTTGATTAAACACTACTTTATGAAAGGCAAAACGCCTCAGGAGACTAAAGAGAAGCTTGATAAACATTATGGTGACTCTGCACCTTCGATTAGAACAGTTTATAAGTGGTTTCAAAATTTTCGTACGCTGAACGTTCTGGACGCCCTGTTGAGGTTATTACTCCAGAAATCATTGATAAAATCCATGATATGGTGATGGATGACAGAAGAGTGAAGGTGCGTGAGATTGCTAGTGCTGTGGGCATCTCGAATGAACGGGTACATAATATTTTGCATCAACATTTGGACATGACAAAGCTATCCGCAAGATGGGTGCCGCGATTGCTCACGCTTGACCAAAAACGAAATCGTGTGAAGTGTTGCAAGGACGGTTAGCAGCTGTTCCAGAAGAATCCGCAGGACTTTAAGCGTCGTTTCGTCACTGTGGATGAAACATGGATACATCACTACACTCCTGAGACCAAAGAACAATCTAAACAATGGGTTACCAAGGGGGAATCTGCGCCAAAAAAAGGCGAAGACCGTTCCTTCAGCCGGAAAGATTATGGCGACTGTCTTTTGGGATTAGCAAGGAATAATCCTCATCGACTATCTGGAAAAGGGTAAAACTATTACAGGTGCATATTATTCATCGTTATTGGACCGTTTGAAAACCGAGCTGCAAGAAAAACGCCCACGATTGGCCCACAAAAAAGTCCTTTTCCATCACGACAACGCACCAGCTCACACCTCAGCAGTTGTGGTCGCAAAATTAATGGAAATAGGGTTCCAGCTCGTTTCACATCCCCCCTATTTTCCAGACTTGGCTCCCTCGGACTACTATTTGTTGCCCAATATGAAGAAATGGCTGGCGGGAAAAAGATTTTATTCAAACGAGGAGGTGATTGCAGAAACGAATGGCTATTTTTCAGACTTGGACAAATCCTATTATTCGGAAGGGATCAACAAACTAGAGCAGCGCTGGACGAAGTGTATAAGCCTAAAAGGAGACTATGTTGAAAAATAAAAAAGGTTTACCCCAAAAAATTAAGTAGTTTTTATTTTTGCACGGACTTTTCAAACGACCCTCGTATATATAAAAATACTATTATTATCCAGTAATAACGTACAATCTGTTTCACCTACAATGGCAATGCTATTAATCATTCCTGATGGACTTCCAATGAATCTTTACTGCTAACAAATAGATATAATAGACTCAGATTATATTCATAATTCCAATAGTTTTTATCCTGTATTTACATTGTTCGTCTTTGAGGTGAGACCTAACCTAACAATGCGAAAAACCTTTGTTGGATTAATCAATTATCTATGCGGCAATTGTGAGGTGATGAGCTTGTATCTGTTTGCTAAAATATATTTTTTTTTAATTGTTAATAAAGCTCCCAAACGTTTTTATAAAATCTAACTAATTGACCCAAAGAAGTGAACATAAATAAAATAAAACCAAGATTTTTAGAAAAATCACAACTTTAATTCTTCCACTCATCAAAAAGACATTTTTTTTCCTTTATCGGAATGCTTCTAGGCTAAAAAGAAGTAAATTAGACTAGAAGGGACACTCCTGAATAGTACTTAAATCAGGATTAGAAAGATAAATAGAAAACTGAAAAATATACATACATGTGGCTATTAAATAACGAGACTATTGCTGTAAGTGTGGCTATTAAATAACGAGACTATTGCTGTAAGTGTGGCTATTAAATAACGAGACTATTGCTGTAAGTGTGGCTATTAAATAACGAGACTATTGCTGTAAGTGTGGCTATTAAATAACGAGACTATTGCTGTAAGTGTGGCTATTAAATAACGAGACTATTGCTGTAAAACATTTTATTTTAAATTTATACATATTTAGTTATTATCACCTGCAATATACACCCCTCCCCTATCCCTACAACGCTCCATGCGAATTTACCATTGTTCCCAAACAGTGCTGGAAGTCTTTTTCTGTGTCTGCATGACGCGGGCCGCTTTTTCTTTCACAGCTTCAACGGACTGAAATCGTGTTCCTATTAATGCAGATTTGACTTTGGGGGAACAAGTCATATGGGGCCAGATCAGGCGAATAAGGCGGATGGCCTAAAAAACTGGGATGTTGTACTTGGCAGACAATGCGCGTTGTCTTGATGGAGAACCCCGTGACTTGTTCTTCCTCAAAATCGGGTCGTTTTTTTCCTTACCCTTTCACGGAGTTGAGCAAGCACCTCACCGGTAGTAATGTTGATTAATTATAACCGATATTTTCATCCGTTTTGGACGTGGAAGGGTGACCCGGGCGGTCATCATCTCCGACGTCTTCTCGGCCATCTTGGAAACGCTTGAACCGCTTAAAAACTTGCGCACGTGGTTAACATTCATCGCCATAAACTTCTTTTAATAAAGATAAAAGTTTCAGTAGCGGTTTTACCAAGTTTTGATGTGAAATTTCACGACAATTCTTTGCTCTACTACATGTGTAGTATCATGTTTTCGGCAAAACGAAACTAACACCTCTTACACAAACTACGGTTCCGGTCAGACCGATTTCTCTACAAACATGTGAGACGCTGCAATCGAAAGAGAAGACTTTACGCTGCACAGCTGTCGGTCGTTAGGATTTGGCGCATGCATAGTTTTTCTGTAGCAGCGTCAGTCTCGTTATTTAATAGCCACACCTTTATTTACTTTATTTCTTTGTTTTTAAAATTTGTATAAGAATTACAAATTATAATTGGGAATAAATCTTTTACAGATCTACACGGAAATCCATTCAGTTTACAGAAATGCGATCTTGAAAATTAAACCAGAATATCCTCTCATACAAAAATGAAATTGTCAACTAACACATTTTACAAGCAGCAACCGGTGCACAAATCAAAAACATGCCTCTAATAAAATCAACATTCCCTTACGTCACAAAAATAAAATATTTTATTTGTCCTTTTTCACCTCTTAATTCAACCCTGTTATTAAATTAAAATATTAAAGCGAGAAGCTGTGAAATAAGCCACTAATGGCGTTTTAATTACACTAAGTACTTAATTCAAAATCTTAATTTAATAATTAGGACCATTATAAATTATTTGAACAAGGCCAGTTTATTTTATTTTTTTAAATAATTGTAAGGAAAAAAGAATTAATAAATCGAATGAAGTTTCACAGTCGTTTAGTAAGCAATAATAACTTGAGTAAAGCAATAAATATACAAACATAAAATAGGATTTAAGAAGTACTTAACGACTTTAGAGAATAAGAAATAAATTCTTTATTATTTAATAATTCTCTATCATAACTTCTGGGAATTAACTCTTGCAAGGAACAACTTACCTAATATTATTGTATTTAATCCATATTTAATATCTGGCATTTCAAATACTATTAGTTTACTTTGCACTAAGATTTATATAAAATAAGGTTTTAATGATTTTATGTATTTCTCGGTACAGGTAAATAATACACATGTAAGTCCAAGTAGATATTATGTATTTCTTAAAAAGGTAAATGTAACTTAACAAAACACATACGTTTTCATTTCTATGCTCTCCACATAACCTTACTGTCCACTCTCCTCTTGATCAATCGATCTCAATATCATATCGATATTAAATATACCACAAATGACATACCAATTCAATTGCCTCTGCAAAGTTAGGCCATATTACTCTTCTCTCTAATACAGCTTAATTAGTTGATTATTTTATTGAATAAACAATTAAAAATATTTTATTTACAATATGATCTTTGTACCGTAAATGATGTCATTTCTCTCTATTTGTAATTATTTACTTGTTATGTTAATGTTATTGTATTTGAATAAACTCGTATGAATGTTAAATGTTTATAACTAAATTTCTTCTGGTGGTGCATTATTATTTTTACTTGAGCTGATAGTTTTTAAGTGAGGGTGACTAATACAGTCTAATTTTGTAAGAATGATTGTTAATGAACTTGAGAATTTTCCTGTAGATTTGTTAAAACATAGAAATAGTAGTGCATACATCCTGCACCTTGTACAGTTACCTACTATGTGTGTCAGGTGTCAGTATTGATTATTGTAAGGTTTGAAATATCCTCAGAGACGCCTGGATCATGGGTAAATTGGCTGGATTACTTTCTCATATGGAATTTTTCTTATTTCTAGCTTTTCTTATCGATGGAAAATATAATAATATATAAAAAGTAAGTATAGGATTTTGCTTAATATTCGAGCCACTAATCATTTAATTTTGAATACTGCTCTTAATTTGAAAAACCTGGTTATTGCTACAGTTTTAAAAGAAATAATTTATTCGAGACAGAGAAATACTCTATTCTTTTTTCAACTAAAAGTAGGTCAAGTAAAACGTATGTGAACAAAAGGAAGTGTTTTCATCTTGTGGTTAGTTGAGAGGGAACTACCAATGTTTTTTTAAGCTTTCTAACCCTACTCTAACTTCTGCATTTCTTTGCCACATGTTTACTTAAATTTTTTACACAATGTTTTCATTAATTCTGCAACAAATGTACTGTTTGAATTCCCTTTTTTTCTTTTGTGCTAAAGATAAATACAACCTTTTTGGCTCTGGCAATGATGTTAAAAAAATTGAAATAATTTTTTTTTTTTTTTCTGTAAATGGCAACCCTAATTATACTAATACTTTTTTCCATTGCAATTTGGGTTTTGTCACACTGTAACTTAATGAGCTTAGCTCCCCATTTAACATGCAAAAAATTTACTATCATTTATTGCTAGTTACATTGTGACGCCATCTTTGTTTTACAATATAAACAAAGAGCACGCTATTATTTAACCATAATGTTACTTAGAACAATATTTCTTTTAATTAACAACAAAATAACAAGATTCGAAGTTTCTTTCACTAATAAAAGAAGGGAGAAAATTATAATTTATTCCCTAACTTTGGCATCTCTTATAAAAGCAACCCCTCGAAATAATTGGACATCATTTGAATAATGAACATCTGCATTTGCAAATTGATATTGTGAAGGATCATCGTCTTCATCTGGTATTAATTATTATTAGAAAATTCATCATTCATCATGTTGAGCATAATTGTTGCACATTTTTTTAATGTTTATTACTTGTTTTATTTTATATATTTAACACTAAACCTACCACGACCGGTCAATTGACGAGTTTTTTAAATTTAGTTTAAATTTTCTAAGTACAACGTCATCATACCGCCATTAAACTTAACGACTTTTCCTAAAATATGTAAACAATTGTTTTTTTAATATTCACTTCTTTTCCTAATATTTGATTTTTGAGAAAAATATGTAGTTCGTCTTAACTACTGCGACCGGTCATTTGACCGGCTGAATATTTTCATTTTATTTACTTATTTTAATATTTTATTTATTTTTATTTTTAGTAACAGAATTCTCTCGAAAACTCAATGCATTTATCGGATTATTGTTTGCATGTGGTGCATATGAGGCAAAAGAAGTACGATATTGCCCATTTCTATGGAACAAAAAATAGGGACCAGCATTCTTCTCAAACACTGAGCAGAAATATATAGACGGAAATTATGAGGTTTATTCGATTGGATCAAAGAAATAATTGCTTACAAACCGATTAATTTGCTTTGATTTCTAAATTTTGGAACAAATTCGTAGAGAACAGTCAAAACTGTTTTAACCAAGAGCATATATCTCTTCCAAGGATATTTGTTCCTAACAAAGTCAAGATGCAGATTTACTCAGTACATGCCAAATAAACCGGACAAATTTGGGTATCAAATCTTGGCTAGCGTTCGATGCAATAAAAGGCTTTCCATTTTTAGGAAAACGTGAAAGCAGAGAACCTTCAGTTCTGCTTGGGGAATTGGTCGCTCTGAAATTAGCAGAAATGTATACAGCTCGTGGAAGAAATATAACCGTGGAAAATCTCGGAGATGGTCTCAACAAATTGTTTTCAACATCCTGGACTTAGCCCCGGGATAAATGCATGGATTTTGTACAAAAAAAAAAACTACCGGAAGTGAAATTTCAAGGCAAAATTTTGTATTACCATTGCAAAAGCATGAACAAGTGGTCGGAAAATAGTCAAATAAGATACTACAAAGGCAATAAGACTAAAAAATGCTGTCTAAACTGTAAAAAATACATATGCGGGAAATTAGCAATTGAGAAGCCTATACGATTTATAAAAAATGGTGCAATAAAGAGTAAAATCTACGAGATTTATCTTTAAACAAAAGAAACTATGATTTTTCGTAGTTAAATAATTATTATCCTCAGTCTGTAATAAGAAATTTAAGTAATTTTAAAGTCCGGTCATTTGACCAGTCACGGTAGGAATAGTTATGCAAAAATGTCGGTAGGTTTAGTGTTAAACTAAAACTGGCTAAAGCATTTAGAATTATACCATCTTCTATCAAATTCACAGGCTGTGCCCAAAGACCTTAGAAGTAAAATTAATTTGATGAAAAAGGGTAAATGAAGGTCACAAGGATTTGGAAGTTATGAAGAAAACATGATGGTACGGGATTAAGCAAAAGAACGGATTTACGGCAAAAGAAGAGAGGATTTCGCGTCTATTTAACCTCCCAAATTGTATTGCATTTTGTGCCTTTGGCAGCCATTGAAAAGAGGCTGCTTACATCCAATTTCTTTATCGTAAAATTGTTCTGATCAGAGATACACAAGATTGTGCCCTTAAATGCTCGCTTAAAAACTTATATTTTGTAGAACGAATTTGAGCCAAAGAAGATTACAATTCTAATCACATCAAATAGTGCTTAAAAGCATTTAAAAAAAAAAAAAAAAAAGAATCTCCTAGGATGGGACCAGGAGCGGAATCGTTATCAAGCTCACCGTGGACTATGGACGCAGAACAAATTGTATTTATTAAACCTATCTTCTTTTTCTTTTGGAGACCTCAAAATCTCTTACCGATTAAATAATTTAGCAGCGAACTTGTCTCTAAAACACATTTGACAAGATACCAATATTATTCCTGTTACTGCAGTACGAGCAAATTACTAAAGTATTGTTAGGTTTATAGTTTGTATTTAGAACTAATATAACCTCCACTCTAATTACTAATGTCAGTCAGTTAATAAACAGAGTTGATTGTGTACATACCTTTGCCCGTCCTAGTGAATATGAATGAAATATGGCAAGTATCTCACATATAAACATAAGGAACTAAACTAAAAAAGTCAGAGAGTCGTTAATAGGAGACGATAAAGCCAACAACTGATTCGTTCTCAAGGGAGAGGATGTCATAACCTACAGTTGAATGATAGCAAATTCTTTATAAAACATAATATAACAGTTTAAAGCCATGCAATGCATTAATGTAAACAAAGTTATGGATACCTTGTGAAATGCTATTTTTTTAAAAAACAAACAAACAAAATAGACTCTTTTTTTTTACACCACTCAAGTGTAAACGAGCCTTTAAGCTGGTACATTTAAAAGTGTGTCACATACTGGAACATGGCCAAAACATTTTGTACAATCCCAAAAAAAAGACTTACAAGACAACAAATCTTTCCCACAATCACTACATCAATGCTTGTTATAGCACCAGTAAGATTACTAGGAAAATTAAAAAAATTTTCACTGAAATAACTAATGTTTTGTAGTAGCAAATAACAATGTTACGTACATTTAAGGATTCAATATAGCGAGGATTCGGTCCAGAGCAAAAAAGAAAACAACTCCGTCTTTTGCCAACGTTTCGACATATTTATAGCTTTTTTCAGAGTCTGGATATTACAAAAAAAATACAACAATTTAGAATATTAAAACCACGGGACTACAAATACAATATATTAATACAGCTTATTAAAACTATAAGAAATGATATAAATTATAATCATTAAAACTTAGGTGGCTACCCTGGTTAGTTGAGTTATAGAAAACTAAGAGCCTAAAATGGAAAACAGGTAATATACAGGGTGTCCCAAGCTATATGGAAAACGACTTTTTCTCGGAAACTAAGATGGCTAGAAAAAAACTAAAAAATACGTGTTCCCTTAGTTTTTTGTTAGAAATCCAAATTTACTTTGTAAATTTTTTTCGGTGCTTCCAGAAGCGAGATACAGGCACCAACTTCATTTTTTCAAATGGGAAGGTGCGGTTTTTATTTCAGAAATAGATTCCTCTATTTTTTTAAAGAAAAATTTACTTGAACGGTTTTTTTCTGTGAGCGATATTTCAGAAGTTATGAATGAAAACATGATTCTTATAAGAAATTTCAAAATGATATAACGGTTTATTATTCTAATATTCTCTGCTTTAGTTCACCTACAGATGCAATCCCGGCTTGATTCTGATACACCTAGATTTAGAATTATTTAGAGAATTTCCTATCGAGATATCTCTTTACATGCCTGATGCTGTTATATCGACACGGGGGGGCGATTCAGTGGCCACCTCGTTCATCGGATTTGACATCCGGGTATTTGACTTTGGGTATCCCTGAAAAACAAGGTGATTATTCATAACTTTTTTCATTCTTTTCTTATTTCTGCTTATCTAAAAGCATTTCTAAATCTAGGTGTATCAGAATCAAGCCGGGATTGCATCTGTAGATGAACTGAAGCAGAGAATAATAGATGCCTGTAACTCGGTTAAAGCCGAAACTATTTCTTTGGCAGTAACGGGCAATTGGCAGGAAAGAGCATGTCTATGCATCTCTAATGGTGGAGGCCAGTTCGAGCATGATCTGTAATATTAATGAGGAGTAAAATTTATAATAAAATAGTACTTTTCTTCTTATTCTATCAAAAAACTGTTATAATATTATCATTTGGAAATTTCTTATAAGAATAATGTTTTCATTCATAACTTCTAAAATATCGCTCACAGAAAAAAACCGTTCAAGTAAATTTTTCTTTAAAAAAATAGAGGAATCTATTTCTGAAATAAGAACCGCACCTTCCCATTTGAAAAAATGAAGTTGGTGCCTGTATCTCGCTTCGGGAAGCCCCGAAAAAAATTTACAAATTAAATTTGGATTTCTAACAAAAAACTAAGGGAACACGTATTTTTTAGTTTTTTTCTAGCTATCTTAGTTTCCGAGAAAAAGTCGTTATCCATATAGCTTGGGACACCCTGTATATGTACAAATATAACACATTCTAAATTGTTTTATTTGTAATATTCAGGCCCTGAAGAAGGCGAAAAAAATTGTCGAAACGTTGGCCAAAAAAAAGCACGGAGTTGTTGGTTCTGGACCGATTCCTTGTTTAATGAAATCCTTAATATAAATATTTTACGGTTACTAAAAGCTAATATAAATTCATAATGTTATTTAATTTTCAATTCGTAGTATCCCAGATCTATGATGTAAGTAAATTGTGAATAATGTAATATTATTTAAATGAATTATTTTTGAATAACTTCTCTTATTGAAAAAGTTATTGTACGTACCAGTTTTTGCTCGAGGTGATTATAATTTGTAATGAATATATGTGCAAATTCATTCATCCAAATCCACTGTAATGTTTCTGAAAGATGTGAACTTTAGGAAGGTTATTTTTTTAGAGAGAAATATGGCAAGTATCTCACATAAACATAAGGAACTAAACTGAAAAAGGCAGAGAGTCGTTAATAGGAGACGAAAAAGCCCAACAACTGATTCGTTCTCAAGGGAGAGGTTATCATAACCTACAGTTGAATGATAGCAAATTCAATTTCGATATTTTCATTGCATTACAATTGAATACTAAGCGAAATGAAATGCATTAATCATGAAAGGTACAATTAATCAAGTGATAAATCTCTGTTATAACAGCTTTCGAAACAAAAAAGCTTCGTTATTGTAAATTTCAGCAATTAATCTTTGTAACAACTCCAAATATAAACATCGATATGTTTCTCATTACGATGGCAAAACAGTTAAGGAACAATGTTACAAAAAATGGTCCTAAATTGGACAAGTAATGGACAAATTTTTGCAACCAGATCGCGTAATATCTAGAACGTACAGCTGTTACATCATACTAAAAATAAAACAAGTAAATAAACTTGCTGGAATGAGTTTTAGTTTGTAGTAAACAGTTGATTATTAATCTTCTTAACTTCATTAAAAACCTAAGCACAGTAATGCTTGTTACAGCACAGTTAATTTAGAAAAGTACCTTTATTACTTATAAAATATTCTGCTATTTCTGAATCTTGCTGCTCTAATTGACTAGAATAATATTTAAATACTCAAAGACCCTTAATGTTATCTTATAAAGTAATAATTAATAGTTCTTAAAACACTTAATACCGTCGTAACGAAAATTGTTTATAAAATGGGTAATTATTAATATTGTTGATTAAAATGTTTAAAGTGAACAAATTGAGTACTCTAATAAGTTCAGTTTCGTCTGAATTTTTGACAAATACTGGCTTATATAAATAATGAATCGCCACGCCATTATGAGAAATATTATTTTGGCAATCTTTATTATTACACTATATTAGTTGTCCTGGAGCTGCTAACATTTTTCGTCCTTTTCTTAAACTAAGAAGATAAATTTAAGGAAGAATCTCTCCTTTTTTCTTTTTGGTTACTGATGCTGAATATTTTGAACAGATTGAATGTTACAGCTCCAATTACTCTTTAACCTCATTTCCCCAAAATACCAATTTCCATAGAATCGTACAAGGTTTTGGCTGAATTTATTAGCGTTATTTCTATGGCACCTAGAGACAGCGGCCATTATGCGTGTATGGCAAAGCAATACATAAAAATAAAATAATAAAAACTCCGAAGTAGACTGCAGTGACCCTGGGACAGGCCATACCTCTGCGAATGTTCTGAATCAATACTTTCCATTCTGCGTTAGTAGGTAAAATAAATTCTTTGTAGAGATTTTATTTATTTATTGTTTTGTTTATTAAGAAATGATAAATAAAACAAAGAATTTTTAGCTGAAACTGGATTTTTTTTGCAATTAACCTTTTTTATATCAATGTTTTCTTTCTGTTAGCGTCCTCAGCACATAAAAATGTTCTGATAAAATACTATGTTATATTTAAAAATGTTTCTGGCAGATAAAAATAAATTATTATTACAAAGCTTTAAGAAAATATTCTGTAAAATAAATAATGGTTCCTGGTGAACCATATACATTTTTACGAGGGTCGTTTGTAAAGTCCGTGCAAAGTCAGAGAGATAGCACCACTGGCGCGTATCGAGGTTATGTTTAGTTAGTAGCATCTCTTGGAAGAACACACACCAAGTTTCAGCCAGATCGGTCTATTTCTTTGTGTTTGGCATTCGTTTGAATCGAGGAAGTCTAGTGATTTTCAAAAAATGGACGAAAAAGAATTTCGTGTGTTGATTAAACACTACTTTATGAAAGGCAAAACGCCTCAGGAGACTAAAGAGAAGCTTGATAAACATTATGGTGACTCTGCACCTTCGATTAGAACAGTTTATAAGTGGTTTCAAAATTTTCGGAGTGGCCATATGGGCACAAGTGACGCTGAACGTTCTGGAGGTTACTACTGTGACCGAGCGCCGTTAAGGGCGATCAGGGCAAGGGGAATTTCGCTCGCTCAGCAGGGGGGTACAAATAACTCGTCAGGCTATGAATACACTGATTTATTGTTGGTCCCAATACACCAATTAGAAAATCGCATACAAAGAGTTGAGCTCATTAATACAAAACCAAACTAATACTTCCAAAAACATAATTAACAATAGAAATATAAACGAAACTGAAGAAACTATAAGATAACATAAAAGTAAGATTAAATAGGCAAATTACAAATTAAATCAACAAAGTTGGGCCCTTATTCTCAAACATTCTATTATTATTACTGTTATTATTATTATTATTATTATTATTATTACTATTATTATTATTATTAATACTATCGGTTATCTTTTGTTAATCTACACTCTAGCAAATGTACTTCTCCCTCACTACGGCAACAGTTAGCCTCGGCCGGAAGCAATGCGTAAAAATTTATGTTCAATACTCACAGCAAAACAATCCCATCAAACGCATAACACTTGTTTCCTCTCACACACTCTAACTAACTCTGCCGGTGTCTATACACTATACACCACGCGCTCGCTATTCTCTCTCTCTCTCTCTCTCACGCGGTACATTGCTCTCGGCCGCTACCAGCCGTGCCGTCAGCAGTTTAACTTAACAATTGCATTTTTTCCTACTAATTATTCAATTATTAATTACAAATTAAATGCTCTCCCTTTACACTTACCCCCCCGTTAAAGTGGGTTCTACCGCCTTGCGGAGGACCCACCACTCGCTTGTCACTTCCCAACTCTCCACCGGGCTCTCCGGAGCTTCGCGTCTTCACGCTCGGCGGACGATAGGGAACAAGTGGTGCCCCTGCATTCGCTGGTTGGTTGTCTCCAGGATCTCTCTGTGTCGGTGGGTGCCCTCATGCCACGGCGGTGCAATTCAGCTTGACTGGCTCGAGCAAACTGTATAACCACTCGTTCGACTCCTCCCTCCAGCTCTACGTAAGCTTGAATCTCGTTACCAGCATCCGCCACGCTCACAAGGGGTTCGCCTTCTCTTATAGTTTCTTGAACAGTAGTGTATGGCGAGACGGTCTATGGAGGGAGAAGACCGGCAATCGTGCTGGGCAGATTAGTGGACTCCTTCCCCAACAGTGCCTGAGGTCCTCCGTTTTCAGAAAGACGAAGCTCTCTCAGTCTACTCCCACCAGTGTGAAGTCGGCCTTAGGTTGTAGCAGCAGGTATAGTCCAGTTATCGGATCCTTCACGGGTATTGGTCCACCCGGTAGTTGTCAAAATATATCTTCCTTTGGTCACCGAGGGTATGTCCACCAAGATGTGAATGTCGTCATGTGTGGAGGCAGCGTCTATCTCAGCGATGTCGTAGTAATGGTACATATCCGCCGGCAGCGGTTCCCGACACGAACCATAGTCTCTCGGATAATATCTGACTGTCTTTATACACTATCCTACTCAGTCACTTGGGGCCAATAGCCTGCTAACTTTCTCCTGGCTAGGGTGCTGAGGGCACCCTCGAGCGACCGCAATTCCACCTTCGCCTCCAAGGTATTGATCTCAAGATTCCGGAGGACGTGAGGAAGAGGAGGTGCATGAGGTTAGAGGTGGTTACCCTTAATTCCCTAATGGCTGAGCGGGTGCCTCCCATCGTGGTTGTCAAGGCTAGTTGGCTAATTTTGTCATTGGTCCCGGGTCAGCAGCACTCGTCCCTCGTTCGGGGACTCAGCTCCGCTGCTCAACCAAATTCATCCGACCACCGCCCAATAGTTTCCTACACCGGATTACTTCATCAGTCCTCCCGGCTCCTTTGGGAACGCAACGCGTAGGACGAGCGAGTGCAGGGAAGCCTAGGTGTACCGACTGGGGTGTATGTAGGGTCTCGTATCGTGTCATCTGGGGGTGAGTACGCCGACGGGGAGAGCTCTCCCACGTTCAGCTCAGTGGCTAGTTCTGTCGTCTCCGTTCTGTCACCAGCCCGCTGGTAACCCCGCGGCCTCAAGTTGACCCCTGCATAAAGATCGTCACCTCCTGAGGTGTTAATTTCAGTCTGCTCCTCTTCGATGGATTCTGCAGTTTGTCCAGACTCGGCGTTCCTTGCGCCGTCCCCTGCAACTTCTCCCACGATCCCCGGCGCCCCTTCGAGTGACAACCCTTCGTAAAACAAGTCGTGCGTGTCCTCCGCTCCTAGGTTCTGGCTTAAGGAGGTGGGGACATCTTCCTCCGTGGTTTCTTGGGGGATTCCCTCCACCACCACCGGTTTCAAGCGATTTATATGCACCATCCGAGTGCTTCCGTCGCCCATCGCAATCTCAAATGTCACATCTGTGATACTCCGCTGTACGCGGAAAGGCCCCTCCCACGGCCTGCGGAACTTCTGCGCTTCTCCTCGGCGTCCAGCGGGGTTGTGTAGGTAAACCCATTGCCCTTCCACCAAGCTCCGTACCCGCGCCTTTTTATTATACTGAGCCGCTTGTCCCTCGAAGGCCCGCTCAGTCGTCTCAGCGGCTATCCGGTGTGCTTCCTTTAACCTCCCACGTAATGCTTCTGCATAACTCGTTTCTTGATCTACCTCTTGACGAGGCCTAGGGTCGAGTGCGCTAGGGCGCGGCAGCTCTCGGCCGTAAAGGAGATAATTCGGGGTGAATCCCGTCGCAGAATGTGGCGTACTATTATATGCCATCAATACGTAGGGCACCCATCTGTCCCAGTCTTCCCCATCGCGGCGCACAAAATGCGATAACGCATCTACCAACGTGCGGTGGAACCTCTCCACTCTTCCGTTACTCTGGGGATGGTAAGCGGTCGTGAACAACTTCTTTATTCCAAGCGTATCGCAGGCGTCCCTTACCAAGGCCGAGGTGAAATTTCGTCCCTGATCAGTTAGTAGCCGACTAGGAGCTCCATGTCGGACTACCAAGTGGTTCACAAATTTTTGGGCCGTCTCTTGGGCTGTTTGGCTTTTTAGCGGTACTGCTTCAGCGTAGCGCGTTAAATGGTCGATCATCGTAAGGAGGTACATGTTACCCTCCCTTGTTCGTGGTAGGGGTCCCACTATGTCCATGGACACCTGCTCAAAGGGGCGCCCGGCCGCGTATGGTACCTGCAGTGGTACTCGTAACTGCTGGGGCGTCTTCCGTTCCAGGCAACTCCGGCACTTCTCTATATGCCTCTTAGCGTCTTGAGACATAGTCGGCCAATAATAACCTTGCCTCAACAGAGCCAGGGTCCTCTCTAGTCCGGGGTGTCCCGCGAAAGGGGAGTCATGGCACTCCTGCAAAATGGTCTCCCGCATTGGCTCTGGTACCATCAGTTGGTACGGCTCGTTTCCCCCCGCAAATCTATATAATAGTCCGTCCAGATCCATGACGCATTGAGCTGTGTTGGTGTTCTTAAAGTGCACACAGTCCGCGTCCGCTAATTGCAGCGCCCGGATCGTCCCTCTCCCCGAATCCGCTTCCCCGTTTATCGTGGCCACCCGTCGACTCAGCGCATCGGCGTTGGAGTTTTTACGCCCAGGCTTATGAAACACTTCATACTGAAATTCCGCTAGGCGGAGCTGCCATCGAGTTAGACGCGATGATGGGTCTTTCACTGTGAGAAGCCACCGCAGCGCTGCATGGTCCGTGATCAGGTTGAAGGGCCGGCCGTATAAATAACACCTAAAGTGTTTCGTGGCCCAGACGACCGCTAGCATTTCCCGTTCGGTCGTACTATAATTTTGTTCTGCCTTATTCAGTTGGCGACTTGCATAAGCAATGGGCCGTTCCGCCCCGTCTTGTAGCTGAGACAGTACCGCCCCGAGGGCAACTCCTGAAGCGTCAGTAGCTAAAATGAAGGGTAGTGAGAAATCTGGATATGCTAACACCGAATCGCTGCATAGCTCATCCTTTAGGCCCTGAAAGGCTTGTTCCTCTGCCTCTCCCCACTGGAACCGCTGGTCTAGGCGTGTCAGATAAGTTAGGGGTCGGGCTTTTTCCGCAAACCTTGAGATATACCTCCGGTAGTAACCTACGAGCCCTAGAAACGAGCGTAGCTCTCTAACATTGCCAGGAGGGGGAAAGTCCTTCACAGCAGTTACTTTCTCAGGATCCACTTGAACTCCCCTCCGACTCACAACGTGCCCTAAGTAGCAAACCCTTTCCGTAGCGAATTGGCACTTGGCGAGGTTAACCACTAGGTGCGCTTCTCTCAGTTTGCTCAACACCCCACTTAGTCTCTCGGCATGTTCTTCGATCGTCGCGCTATGGATGATCACATCGTCCAGATATACAAAGCATGTTACTCCTTTAAGGTCCGCTAATAGCCGGTCCATCAGTAACTGGAACGTAGCAGGAGCCCCCGCCAGGCCGAAAGCCATCCGACGGTACTGATAATGCCCCTCGGGTGTGGAAAATCCGGTTTTTGCCTGGTCCTCCGTAGCTATTTCGATCTGGTGATAGCCCGAGGCCAGATCCAAGGTGCTGAAATAGCGGCTCCTTCCCAGACTTTCTAGCGTCTCATTGATATTTGGTAGCGGATAAACCGGAACCTTCGTTACAGCGTTCAACGCCCGGAAATCGGTACAAAACCGGTACTTCACCGATCCATCGGAGGTCTTCTTCCGTACCAACACCACTGGTGCCGACCATGGACTGTCAGACGGTTCAATTACGCCTTTCGTCAGCATGTCGTCAACCAGCTCCTTCATAGTTTCACGTTGGTGGTATGGCACCCGGTAAGGGCGCTTCGCAATAGGGGTCGCATTTCCCGTATTAATGGTGTGTTTGATTTGGGAAGTACACCCTAGCGAGGATGTGTCCGGGTCCTGAAAAACATCCTCAAACTGGGCTAGAACCGTAGCCAAGAGGTCTCGTTCCTTCCCCCGTAAATGGCCTAGCTTGTCCCCAAGGAGCTTTCCCAATCCTTCACGGGCTCTGGGAACCCCGCCACTCTCTTGGCAAACGCCGACCCACTTGCTTCCCTGAGTTTCTATTTCCGTCACCCACCCTAGCCTCTCAGATTTCCCTATCATCACTTCCGTTTGCGATACATTTACCATCCGCACCCACACGGCGCCATCAACTACTTGACTTATCCCTCTGCCTACACACCAGTCCCGATTGGTCTCTGCTGGGTAGGGTTCCACCAGCACAGTGGCGCCTGAGCGCCAGCCGGAGGCCCTACCACGTACCAACACTTCACAACGGGGTGGGATCCTTATCTTTTCTGCCGCGACCAGGTATACGGCTCCCGACCCATCTCTCTCTTCCTCGTCCTCGGGGAACTCATTTCTCTCAACTCTGGATTGAGGTTCACCCTTCCCTACGAGTAATACCTTCTCCTGTCCATCCGAGGCTCCTTCCCCCTCATCTCCTACCAATTCACGCGTCCGCATATCCAGCCTCATCTTCAAAGCAGCCATACCATCGATCCCTAGAATGCCATCTCCCTCAACATCTATCTCCGCTATTAAAAACTCCTGGGCGATGGTTTGACCCCGCCACACCAAGTCTAGCCGCTGTACTCCCTTGATTCCAACGGGGCTACCCGTCACACCCCGTGCTACCACCCCACTCTCTAACAACGGAACCCCCGGTACTGGTTGCCGCAAGATGGAAACACCCGCCCCCGTATCCACGAGCAAGGTCCTGGTCTCTCCTGAGAGCTTCACCGGGATCCTGATGAATCTGGAGCTGGGAGTGGCAACGTTTATAATCCTGTATCTTGGCCCCGTGGTGGCATCCCTCCCGCAGGTGGGGCTGACTGCGGGAGGAGGGATTTTGGGGCAGCCTCCAAATAGTTGGATTCCCTAACAGCATAGTCTGGTCTCACGGATCCAGGTGTAGCTCTCTTCGGGCACATCCTACAGATGTGCCCCAATTCCCCGCAGGTATAACATTTCACACCCCTCGCCCGTGGTTCTCTCACCCTATCCCTAGTACTCGAGCTTTTCCACTCACGAGGGGGCGACTGGTAGGGGCGGGGGCACTCCCGCGCAAAATGCCCCTCTTGTGCACAGTTGAAACATCTCCCCCGGCGCCCATAGCTACTATCCGCGTTTCTTGCTATGGCGTATATCCCCCTCTCCAGGGTGGATCTAGCAATGCCGGGCCCGCTTTCCGCCTCTTCAACCAGATGCGCTCGCTTCACAGCTTCCGCCAAGCCTGTGGGGGGATGAAAGCGTAACTGGCGTCCCGGTTCACCCGCGAGGCCCTGGATGAACGCAGCGAGGACCACTCGCTCCATTAAATTGCGCTCCCACTGCTTCTGCTCCCCGCTCCCCGAGTGAGAAGTAGCAAACTCCCCCAATTGCCTACAGCGATCCGCAAACTCTCGGACACCCTCCCCACGACGCTGGGACACTGAGTTGAGCGCGAGTAAGTTTTGCTCAGGGGTACGGTGGTCCTGGAATCTTTCCAGGATGGCTCTCTTGTAGTCCTCAAAGGAGGACACCGCAGCGGAAAATATAGGGTGGCTCGACACAAACACAGCCGCTGCGCCTGTCGTCTTTAGCTTACAGATCAGCCTCTTATCGTGGTCCGTCCAGGCACCACTCTCCGCCACCATCTCTATCTCGTTCAGGAAGTCCTTCGCTGGGGGCGCCCCGGTTTCCCCCGACCATGGCTTGATCAAGGCTTGTAAGCCCATCTCCCTCCGCCCGGAATGACCAGTCGATTCACGCTCGCTCGCTAAGGAAGGGCCATCCGTGCCTACCATTGTCCTCAACGTGGTTAACTCCCCCTCCATGCGTAAACGTTCCTCATCTAGGGTCTGTAACTCACGATTGGCTCGGCGTAATTCCTCCACCTCCCTCCTCAGAGCCTCCATGGTAGGGTCCGTTAGTGGCATAGAGATCCCACTTCTGACACCAGAATTGTGACCGAGCGCCGTTAAGGGCGATCAGGGCAAGGGGAATTTCGCTCGCTCAGCAGGGGGGTACAAATAACTCGTCAGGCTATGAATACACTGATTTATTGTTGGTCCCAATACACCAATTAGAAAATCGCATACAAAGAGTTGAGCTCATTAATACAAAACCAAACTAATACTTCCAAAAACATAATTAACAATAGAAATATAAACGAAACTGAAGAAACTATAAGATAACATAAAAGTAAGATTAAATAGGCAAATTACAAATTAAATCAACAAAGTTGGGCCCTTATTCTCAAACATTCTATTATTATTACTGTTATTATTATTATTATTATTATTATTATTACTATTATTATTATTATTAATACTATCGGTTATCTTTTGTTAATCTACACTCTAGCAAATGTACTTCTCCCTCACTACGGCAACAGTTAGCCTCGGCCGGAAGCAATGCGTAAAAATTTATGTTCAATACTCACAGCAAAACAATCCCATCAAACGCATAACACTTGTTTCCTCTCACACACTCTAACTAACTCTGCCGGTGTCTATACACTATACACCACGCGCTCGCTATTCTCTCTCTCTCTCTCTCTCACGCGGTACATTGCTCTCGGCCGCTACCAGCCGTGCCGTCAGCAGTTTAACTTAACAATTGCATTTTTTCCTACTAATTATTCAATTATTAATTACAAATTAAATGCTCTCCCTTTACACTACTCCAGAAATCATTGATAAAATCCATGATATGGTGATGGATGACAGAAGAGTGAAGGTGCGTGAGATTGCTAGTGCTGTGGGCATCTCGAATGAACGGGTACATAATATTTTGCATCAACATTTGGACATGACAAAGCTATCCGCAAGATGGATGCCGCGATTGCACACGCTTGACCAGAAACGAAATCGTGTGAAGTGTTGCAAGGACGGTTTGCAGCTGTTCCAGAAGAATCCGCAGGACTTTAAGCGTCGTTTCGTCACTGTGGATGAAACATGGATACATCACTACACTCCTGAGACCAAAGAACAATCTAAACCAGTGGTGGGCAAACTTTTTTAATGGGGGGCCACAAAGTTTAAGAAATTCTAGAGGAGGGCCAGAATTATAGAAAAAATGCATTTTGTGTTAAAGCTTTTAATCATAATATTATAAAAACTTTACAGCATTACACACTTGTGTAACTACGCGGCTAGTTTAGCTTCACCTATAGGTTATGCATCTATTATTCTACTAAGTAGAATCTACTTTATACTTCTCGACCGTCAAAACGTAATTATAGCGGGCCATATACTATCCATGTCGATGGACCCTCGGCGGGCCGGATTAAATACTTTCGCGGGCCGGAGTTGGCCCGCGGGCCGTACTTTGCCCATCACTGATCTAAACAATGGGTTACCAAGGGGGAATCTGCGCCAAAAAAGGCGAAGACCGTTCCTTCGGCCGGAAAGATTATGGCGACCGTCTTTTGGGATTCGCAAGGAATAATCCTCATCGACTATCTGGAAAAGGGTAAAACTATTACAGGTGCATATTATTCATCGTTATTGGACCGTTTGAAAACCGAGCTGCAAGAAAAACGCCCACAATTGGCCCATAAAAAAGTCCTTTTCCATCACGACAACGCACCAGCTCACACCTCAGCAGTTGTGGTCGCAAAATTAATGGAAATAGGGTTCCAACTCGTTTCACATCCCGCCTATTCTCCAGTCTTGGCTCCCTCGGACTACTATTTGTTCCCCAATATGAAGAAATGGCTGGCGGGAAAAAGATTTTATTCAAACGAGGAGGTGATTGCAGAAACGAATGGCTATTTTTCAGACTTGGACAAATCCTATTATTCGGAAGGGATCAACAAACTAGAGCAGCGTTGGACGAAGTGTATAAGCCTAAAAGGAGACTATGTTGAAAAATAAAAAAGGTTTACCCCAAAAAATTAAGTAGTTTTTATTTTTGCACGGACTTTTCAAACGACCCTCGTATTAAATCAGAATGATGGAAGCAAAGAAAACATTTCTGGAATTTAAGTCTTATAAAATTTTTATCGTACTGTGTACCAATATGTTTTATTAACAAATGTTTAAAATTAGGTTGGCAACAATTAAAATAAATTCGAATAGTCTTTTTTTACTTTAACGTACTAATAAGATATAATTTAGTGACATCTACAGTAAAAATTCTCCTAACAAATAACCATAATAAGAAAATGAATCTAAGTAACATTTATCAATTTTCGGAAAATTTGATTGCAAAAATTTTAATTTAATTTTCTATTTTTTCTTCAATGCTTTTGTGGAAAATGAAAGTTAAGGTTTTCCCCAAAAAAGTATCTGTTTAATTTCCATATTCAGTACAATACAAAACTCTTTGTCAACAACAAACAACACACAAGGTTAATGTAATTCAATAAGAATAAGGTTAAATTCTCTTCTATCTGCAATTCTTAAATTAAGTGCACACAAAAAATAATTTGCAAGCGAAAGAAACCAAAATTTCTAATTGAAAAAAATAACGAAGAAATTGGTAATTTTAAATTCAATTCAAAAATGGATGAGACTGGTCTTTTCAAAAGGCAACTGAAGACAAAAGACTTGCGAGTACATAAATGTTCAAAGAGCACTAGATCCAAAATGAAGTATCAAACTTGAGCTGCTTATAAAATTATAGTACAAAAAAAGTTAATACAAATTATGCTTTATTTAAAGTTCCTTTTTCTGGATATTCTCAACTTTTAGAGATAATAGGATGAACCGCTATTGGTAGGAACGTTAGTTCGAAATAAATCCTAGAACTTAGATTGCCCCAAACCCACCTTGGTAGGGAAATAATTTTTTCAAAAGTGAAGATTATAGCTTTCATATTGCACAGTAAATTAAAAACCAAAACCAATAAAACTTCTTTACAGTGTTTTAAAAATTCTATTAACCCGTTGCCGCACACTTTTATTTTGATGATCGTGCTCAGAAACACACTTTTTTTTCCTCAATTGTTTATGACTGCCAGATGGAATCAAGTGTAAGTTGTATGTTTGGAAGTAAAAATTATCACATTTGGCCACGGTTTTTCCAAAAAACCTCTCGACGGCTATAACCGTCATTTGCTCATCATGTCATTTTTTTCTCTTTCCAGAGCAAATGACGGCTATGACCGTCGTGACGACTATACAGCATTTGCTTTACTAATTCAATAATTAACAAGTGTATGCGTTAGTACACTTCGTACTAACACTGTACTTTTTTTTTATTAATTAAAATGTGCACGACGGCTATAGACGTCGTTTGCCTACATATTGTAACGAAGTTGACCTGGGCATAGAAGAAAGGCCTAGATTGTTCTAGGGGTTGAGCGATCAAAGTCAGTAACAGGCCGCCACTGCATAAACAAAAGGGCGGTATCTACCTGTGGCAGAGAAGAAAGGCCTAGATTGTTCTAGGGGTTAAGCGACCAAAGTCGGTATCAGGCCACCACTGTGTAGACAAAAGGGCCGGTCTTTACCTGAACTAGAAAGGAAAGGGCTAGATTGTTCAAGGAGTTAGTGACCTGTGTAAAAGCCAGCTAAGAGAAAGGCCTCAGTTGGTGTGGTGGCATATGTGTTTTCCCAGCCAGTGATTGACAGGTAGGAGCGAGACGGAGATTAGGAGGAGGGCGGCCCCAGCTGAGGTGGTGGCAGTATGTTTTCTCCAGCCAATGAACGTCAGGAGGGCGTGGAAACTTATGCTCAGAGAGTTGGAGAAGGGCAGTCCTAGTTGGAGGGAGGCACGCAGTTAAAAGGAGGCAGACCCAGCTAGAGAAGTCAGTTTTTAGAGTTTTAAGGAGTTATTAGAGTTGTTAATTAGTTTCAATCAGTTAGTTTTGAGTGAGTCTTGGAGAGACGTTAGTCTTGGAGAGTCAGTGTTGCGGAGGGCTTCAGTGTTAGCCAGTTGGGCAGTTAGTCAATTAGTGAGTAGAGCTGTGTTAGTGCAGCTAAGACTAGTGCAATTCGGTGCAGTGCGGACCAGTGGTCAGTCGGGGAACAGTTTTGTGGCGTTACGTAGTGAGTAAGTAACAGTAAACTGTTGTGACTGTTGTAAATGGTGACTGTAGTGAATAGCGTTAGTTGCTAGTAAATGTTCATGTTAGTTAATGTTAATGTGTGAATAAATCAGGTTATTACTTACAACTTTAGCGAGTTTTATTATTTTATCAAACCCACATATTATTTAATATAACTAGTGGCAGGTACTAGTTGTGTAAGTAAAGTTCTTTCTTAGTAAAAGGACAAGAAAAACTTTACAGTATCAACAAAGATCGGACGGCTATAGCCGTCATTTGCGTCAACGGGTTAATTTAAGGTTTATGTACATTTTTTTCCCTTACATTTCAAAATTATATGTTATTTTATTATTGAACTGATAAACTAGAGGTTTTCGTACAGGCAAAAAGTTTGAAAGTTTATTGTAGTACAATATTTCTTTGTATAGTTAAATTAATATGTAAGTTTTATATTTGAACTTTTTAAAAAAACCTTCATAAATGTAATCCGAAAATCATCTTTTTCGGTTAGATCTTTTTAAACAATAATTCTGCTTTTATTGTTGATCTTTTCAAAAGCTCGCGAAACCTTAAATTGCAATCTACAAAGGCAATAAATTTTCGCGGTAAATTATTTTCTATTTGAAGGTACTTGTGTAAAATGCACTCGTATGTAAATAGATGTAGCACTACATTTCTAGTTATTTTGTGTAATAATTTATCCTTAGTAAAAATAAGGTTGCTAAAAGTGAGAAATAATTCTTTAGGCAAAGCCATGTTCATGAAGAAGTAAACCACAATTAAGAGAACAGTTCAGTAAGTAGTTTATAGGCAAAAGTAAATATGGCAAACTTTTAAAACTACGCCCAGATGTAAAATAATTCAAGCACTTAGAGAAAAGATACTTACCATCTTTAGAGTAACTGTTTTATCAGCTGAGAAGCCACTAAAGATAACCTTATTGCAGCTTAACTGTGTTAGATTAACAAACAGGTTACTACCTAAAGAAATGTGTGAATAGAAAGATAAGCTGGGAGATGTGTATATGGTAGTACATCTTGTGACTTATTGCTCCACTTAGTTTTATGTGTATTCAAATATGGCTTATATAAGGGTGAAATATTGACTCTTACTACATTTTTATACCTTTCGACATTGTTATGAAATAGGCTGATAATGTTATTCATCTCATGAATGGGAGAAGGAAGTATATCTTGTCATTTAAATAGGTGAGAGTTTTTCCAACTATATCTTAATATCTTCAGACCTTAAAGTTGACTTCGAAGGTTACATGTTCTGTACCTTCACTGATGTCTTGATTTTAGCAGATACAGTAAAGACTAAAACTACAAACGGCCATCTTCACTTGTATTATCATTAATTAGATAGTGCTGATACAGTCGAATTCATTGCAACAACTTGTCACACGGCTATATCATTATATTTGATCCTCAAATTTGTCAGTTTGTTTATCTTAAAAACATTGAAAATAGACAATATAAAACCTGCAGAAAAATTGAAATCTAGACAAACTGTAAGCTAATTCGTTGTTTTCCCTTGTATTTTGCCTTCCATTTTCCAAATGAAGGCTATCCTTCATGTTTATTTTAGTCTGGGCCATAAATGTAGGTGACAGAGGCAGAAAAAGTAGAAATCTAGACGAACTGTAAGCTAATTCGGTGTTCTTCCCTTGAATTTTACCTTCTATTTTCCAAATGAAGGCTATCCTTCATGTTTATTTTAGCCCTGGCCAGAAATGTAGGTGACAGAGACAGAAATAGTAGAAATCTAAACGAACTTGAAGTCAATTCGGTATTTTTCCATGTATTTCACCTTTCACTTTCCAAATGAAGGCTACCCTTCATGTTTATTTTAGCCCGTGCCGTAAAAGTAGGTGACAAAGACAGAAAAAGTAGAAAGACGAACTGTAAGCTAATTCAGAGTATTTCCCTTGTATTTTACCTTCTATTTTCCAAATGATGGCAACCCTTTATGTTTCTTTCAGCCCTGGTCATAAAAGTAGGTGACAGAGACAGAAAAAGTAGAAATCTAGACCACGTGTGTCAAAGCCAATGAAAACACGAACCATTTGGCACAGCAGGCAAAATTGACGAGTGTTATTGACAAACATGATTTGATAAGTATGATTCATTTCAACCCAGTTATAACCTTTTCAACTCTTTATAACCTTTTCTCAATTTGGCTCTGTTGCATTACGTGACACTGAGAGTAGCAGATTTTTAGTTTCCTAACGTTCCCGGAACTAGTCAGTGCTGCCAAATTTTATTTAGCTTTGATTTACAGAGTTATACATTGATTTTTTCCTCTATTTGTTGCACGTAGTCCTCCAAGAAAGTTAGCTGTCAAGAAAAGAAATGGAGACCACAAGAATGCGAATATGTAAATGTCATTTCCTAACATTAATATACTACAAAATAACTAAATTAATATTATGTTTAAAACCATAATCGAAGAGAGTCTAAGCAATTTCATTTAAATTTTAGTTCATATTAATAACCAACTTTGAAGAGGTATGATATGATATGGAGATACGGTATGCAGGAATTGAACAGCTAAGTGAATAAGCCAAGGCAAGTAGATACTGCATGCCTATGTATGAAGTACCATGCATGCACACATGGACCAAACGGCTCGTAGATACAGCTGTGGGGAAGGTTTCACACGGAAGAACTAAGGCTCTTAAAATGGATTCCCATACTAATAGCGTGCGGGCATGGTAACAGCGAGAGCAAGTTAAAAGGCAATCAGTCCAGGAAGACTTCAACCACCAACTTGTGAAGCACTTTGCTCCAGACCTGTACATACAGGCGCTTCTTCTACCATAACCTGACAATATGGTGTTGGGTAGGTTATAAACTCGAAGTGGGTCTGCCCGATTCACCTTTCAGATATTAACTTGAAATCTAAATATAAAACTTGCTCAACAGGATTTAATTTTAAGACTACTAAAGGTGTTTATCGGCTTCAGTCCAGTACCAACCTCAACTTAGTTAACTAACATAAACAGACGGGAATATTCATTTATATTATTTCTTAGAAGATAAGTTAGAATTTATTTCTTGAAGATTATTTTTCCCTTGCGATAGAACGGTACAACCAACTCTTTTCAAAAACAAATCTCCCATTTTTAAAGTATTCTGTTGAATCGTGGGATCTAAATGTAAAAACCTCTTTGCCAACAAAGTAATAATAAAGAGAATTTTTGGTAAAGAAAGTTACTCAGAATGGAAGCACCAAACTAAAGCATTAACACTAAACTTGATTAAAAAGAAGATGAATATAATAAGAAAGTTGCGGTCGCAAATCAATCATTTAAATGCAACAATTCACTGAAATGACATGATTTTCTAGAAGATAGATGTTGTATCTTAAATTTTTCATTCTTATCAAGCACAAATTTAAAAGCAACTATTTAAAAAAAAATTGTAAAGCACTTCCCAAGGCTGAATTAATTTGAAAATGAAACGCTCAAAATTTCCTTTGATTCCAAAAGATCAAATTTAAACTAACTATATCCGAGTTTCCATTTTTACTCTTAAAACTGACTCACAAATGTTCAGACTAATTACAATTTCAGAAACAAGGAATCTAAGAAACTGGGATTTACCGATGGTATCTCAAAATTGAAAATTTCACGATAAGGTATAAGAAAAACTCATCCAAGGCTTTAAAAACGTTTCTATATATTTGAATGTGCATATAAGCTGAATCGATTCAAGAATAACTATCAGACTAGGATTTTTGTTCAATGGTAAGCGTTTTATTAAAAGTAGCCAACTTGACAGAACAGTAACATATGTTGACTGACAAGTATTCAGATCTTCATGTAATATTGCAAAGAAGAATTGTAAATATTACCTCTCAGATATTTCTTAAGTATTATTATTGTAATATAGTATATGATACACATTTTTATAACTCATCTTAACTTTTATATTTTAAGTTATTATTTTATTCATATTTAGTATGTGATGAGCATTTCTACACTAAGACAATTTGTGAGAAAAAATGTTCGTTACACTTACTTGAAATTTATGGAAGGAAAATAATTTTAAAATCTGCACAAGTTTTTCAATAAAATAACAACATGCACACAACCCTACATTAATATTTAAGTAGTAATAAATTGTTATTAAACCTTAGATGTTGAACGAAAGCCTGAAACAGGTTAATTTTTCGTGTTACGTTTGATAAAATCATGATATATCCAAGTACATAATCTAGCTATTGGTTGGTATAATGTTTGATCCACCTGGTAACTTATTACATAAAAAAAACTCACCAATTTTAAAGTCACAATTGATGTTTTCAAACTGTTTACAATATTAATTCACCGTTGATTAAAACACTACCTTGACAACTAAGAATGGTTATTCGTTCTGAATCAAGTATCAAAATTTAGTTATACTATATGAGTTTCTCTGTTTATATAGCTTATTGATCTATCTAAATATAGCAAGCAATGACTCACAAGTCAATATAAATGGTTTTGAAATGCCCATTCTACTTTGTGAGGCATAAGAAAAAAAATAAAAATGAAAACATAACTTAAATTCTAGCTCCATCTATGGAGAAAGCAGGTTAGTATGATTACTTGCAATCAATATTTACATGAAATTATCATCATAAATCAATTACAATATATGTCCATCAACTTGATTTTATTGATTACAAAGAATAAAGTACCTATTTATAAAGTTCATTAATTACTTATTTTCCTTTTTGTTCCAATGTTTTCATTACCAAAAACCTTCACATTATAACCTCATGTTGACCTAATTTTTTGTGTGTTATTAAACCAACCTAATCTATTAAACGATACAATGAAATTACTTTTACAATTTTTTCTTAGCTTCTTTGATAGACAAGCATTTTTTTTTTTGATGTGAAACTTGAAAAGAAAAAGAGGTGACTTAGTGATGCTGTCAAGGATGATAATTAGATGCAGGTTAAACTCATCTTTACATGCTTAAGCAAATTCTTGTAAATTGTAATGAGGAAAACTTTATTTTCTCTCACTGTTGGTGATAGGTTTATTGTGCTCCTTTCTATTTGTTGGATCCTCGCAAGGAGTTGCGGCCCCCCTTGACCAGAATTTTCTTTGAGCGACAATTGTCCGTTGGCAGCATTGGTTGTTTGGACGTGGTGGGGATGGTGGCCAGTGCAAGGCTTCTGTTCAGTTGCCCTTTGGGCTTCTCAACTGGTCACTGTAAAGGAAGTGTACATCTTTGTTCTTTTCTGCTGTCCGCCCGCCAAGATGGCGTTCTAAGCGTGGGTCAGCCTGACCTGTGTTGTGTGAATCAACTGTCTATATGTCATTTTATACAGAATCAAGTTGTGCACATACCAAGTGTTATTGTCATGTCAATTAATTGTTAATGTTATGCCAATTAAGTTTGATTAATCTAAGTAAGTCGAAACATTGTCAGTTTATTTTAAGTAAGTCATTATGTCCTGGATCATGATCCTCCCAATCTGTCATGCAAGTTCAATATAAAATTTTATTGTATTTGTCTCAATCATTTAAGATATTCTGAGCGTCGGTGGCGTCCCCACCCTTCCCTTTCCTTTAGGAGTTTTATTTTATTTTATTTGACCTCTTCCAAAGACCTTACACTATTTAAAAAAATAATAAAGTAAACTTATTTTTCCCATCAAGAATAACGTCCATATCTTTACTATGTATTGCTTTACTTTAAATTTCTCATATCTTCACTCTAAATAAATCCAGATTCGAACTCAGTGCTTTCGCATCTACTTCAAAGAATTCTCTTAATAACTTTAGATCAGAAATCATCAGTAACAGATAAGCATGTCTCAAAATAAGTTGCAAAAATCTTAAACCAAGCAAAAAATCAGAATATTATTTACGAATACTTATTCAAAGAACGTTTTCTTAATAATTTATGTCTCCAAGCCATAGAAAGGTATTTCTAAAGGTATGAAAATATGTGAAAAGTATGAATTGAGCTGTTATTTTTGAAAGTGTTATACGAGGGTCGTTTGAAAAGTCCGTGCAAAGTCAGAGAGATAGCACCACTGGCGCGTATCGAGATTATGTTTAGTTAGTAGCATTTCTTGGAAGAACACACACCAAGTTTCAGCCAGATCGGTCTATTTCTTTGTGTTTGGCATTCGTTTGAATCGAGGAAGTCGAGTGATTTTCAAAAAATGGACGAAAAGGAATTTCGTGTGTTGATTAAACACTACTTTATGAAAGGCAAAACGCCTCAGGAGACTAAAGAGAAGCTTGATAAACATTATGGTGACTCTGCACCTTCGATTAGTACAGTTTATAAGTGGTTTCAAAATTTTCGGAGTGGCCATATGGGCACAAGTGACGCTGAACGTTCTGGACGCCCTGTTGAGGTTACTACTCCAGAAATCATTGATAAAATCCATGATATGGTGATGGATGACAGAAGAGTGAAGGTGCGTGAGATTGCTAGTGCTGTGGGCATCTCGAATGAACGGGTACATAATATTTTGCATCAACATTTGGACATGACAAAGCTATCCGCAAGATGGGTGCCGCGATTGCTCACGCTTGACCAAAAACGAAATCGTGTGAAGTGTTGCAAGGACGGTTTGCAGCTGTTCCAGAAGAATCCGCAGGACTTTAAGCGTCGTTTCGTCACTGAAACATGGATACATCACTACACTCCTGAGACCAAAGAACAATCTAAACAATGGGTTACCAAGGGGGAATCTGCGCCAAAAAAGGCGAAGACCGTTCCTTCGGCCGGAAAGATTATGGCGACTGTCTTTTGGGATTCGCAAGGAATAATCCTCATCGACTATCTAGAAAAGGGTAAAACTATTACAGGTGCATATTATTCATCGTTATTGGACCGTTTGAAAACCGAGCTGCAAGAAAAACGCCCACGATTGGCCCACAAAAAAGTCCTTTTCCATCACGACAACGCACCAGCTCACACCTCAGCAGTTGTGGTCGCAAAATTAATGGAAATAGGGTTCCAACTCGTTTCACATCCCCCCTATTCTCCAGACTTGGCTCCCTCGGACTACTATTTGTTCCCCAATATGAAGAAATGGCTGGCGGGAAAAAGATTTTATTCAAACGAGGAGGTGATTGCAGAAACGAATGGCTATTTTTCAGACTTGGACAAATCCTATTATTCGGAAGGGATCAACAAACTAGAGCAGCGTTGGACGAAGTGTATAAGCCTAAAAGGAGACTATGTTGAAAAATAAAAAAGGTTTACCCCAAAAAATTAAGTAGTTTTTATTTTTGCACGGACTTTTCAAACGACCCTCGTAAGTCCATTTTTCCATATATCGAGATATTTAAGGTTTTGCATTTGAATTAATTTAAAAATATTCGTAAACCTTAATCTATTCAAGTGATGTTATTAACACTATACATCTTTTAAATTTTATTATGAAATAATAATTATTACAATTCTTAAAAAAATAAACTATTATTTTTAGCTCCAATTGGACTTATACCACTTTCAAAAATAACATATTACAAGAAATAAAAACAGGAGTAAATATAAGTCCATATTTTTATAGACATTATAGCTTTACTGAAATGGGTTTTTCTGTAAAAAGTAATAATTAAAATGAAGACATTTAAATACACGAATAACCAAGTTTACTTTTTTTAAATTTCAGTTGTATTAAAAATATGAAAATGAAAATTACTTCGTTAAGATCCTTAAAGCAAAAAATGATATTTTAAACTTATTTTTCTTTTACAGTTAGCATAATATCTGCTAACGAGCAGCGTACACTAAAGTACCAATAATCAAAAATAATTGCAATAAGAAGGTTGTTTTAATTATAATTATTAGAAATGGACTTATTCCTCTTTCAAAAAAATCGTACTCCATTGAATGTAGGATTATAAATATGGAAAGTATGTGTCTATAGCTTACTGAAATTACCATTAACTCATTTTTTTTAAAAATTGGACTTATACCACTTTCAAAAATAACAGCTCAATTATTGTATGGAACACATTTATTGTAAATAAGAACCATTTTACACGTTTAGTGCAGAAATCTTTGGTACAATTCCTGCAATAACATTCAGGATTATATTTCTTATTGCATTTAACAAAACTTTTATGATCTGGTAACCAAATGTTAATGAGAATTCGATTCACGAATGGTCCTCTTAAATTATTGTATTGATACTTGATCAGATGCTGTAAGGAGAAGCCTCAGCAAAAAAGAAGTTTAAAAATGAATAACTTATTTTTAGGCTGGTTGTTGAAAAGTGCCAAGAGCTGAATCCTCTAACTCTTCAGCAAATAAGAAATAGTTTCTTTTTATGCAAAGCTATTCCGAAAAATTTAAAATTTTATATTTACACTTTTTATAACTTTTTCTAGAACAAGTAGAAAATGATGTTGACAAGTAAGATTTAATCTTGGATAAAAAATCATTCTTCCTAACCATTACCAAGTGTACTGTGAGCTGCACTATCTTTATGTGCAGTATTATAGGAAAATAATTTTAAAGATAAAGGCGAACTGTGTGAACTGAAGACGATATATTTATTTTTTTTATTTGCCCGTAAATATGTCCACTTATCTAGACGCAGTTTAAAGTCCTTATGGGTTATTAAATTGGAATTATTATGAGCTGTTAATGTTATCAATAAACTGCATGTTGGCGTTGCCATAATAACAATTTTATGCGATTTACTCACGTGACTTCTTCGTGCGTAGAGTTTTACAATCATCGGCTCTTAATACAAGGCAATAGGCCCATCAAGGATTTCTTGCCTCTCTAATATTTTTGCTTCAATGTGAGTGTTATCAGTTCGGCTACAAAAGGAACATACATATAAACTAAGTCTAAGTAGAGGATGGCCAGTTGGCCTACCTGAAATTGCCCCGAGCAGCTGTTCAAATCTTTTCACTTGAGTTTCAGATCACCAAAGCATTTCGTTGACATTGTACCACTACCTAACAAACTAAACTCTAGGTCTCACAGACTTTAGTAATGATGCACCATTTCCTCAGCTTAATCACTGCCCTTTCGGCTAGACTGATTCTCCTTCCAATTTTTGTGAAATTAGCTGGCCACACAAGTTTATCTTATCATAAACCTTTTAATAAAAACTCTTAATTCTATCCCAGAGAAAATACTTTCTTTTCAATAAAATCTCTTAGCTTGGAAACACCGTTCTTTGTTCCTCTAATTCACCTACTTCTCTGATGTTTTATTTCTCTTTCACAAATGTGTTTATTGAAGACACAATGCGGAGAACTCTTTTTAGAGTAGAGAGTATTAAAACTGTCTGGTAGGACAGTTGTATAAGGGTTGATCGTCAAAAACTGCACGAAAAAGCGTAACGTTGAAAAACACCCAACTTTGACAATTTTTTTCTCTTTTTCTATAAAAGATAAAATTCCCAAATTTTCTTTATAATATAGGGCAAATCCTCCTTTATAACTGTAATTTTTTCGTAATAACATAGATTTATTAGTTTTCGAAAAAAACGATGCGAAAAATGCGCAAAAACAACATTTTCAAAAATTGTTCTTCTTCTTCTTCTTGTTGTTGTTGTTACCTTTTTTGTAAACTGCGTAGCGCCTAAACGCGTGAACCGATTTTCATGAATGAGGTGTCATTCGATTCGGAATTTTATGTAGATGTGCCTTTTGGGGGTCTCGACGCTGTACCTCAAATGGGAGAGGAGTTAGCCCCATGTATGTAAGGCCCCCTCCAAAATTATTATTACTAATTACTCTGTAAATCTTGGCCCGATTTTGATAAAATTCGGTAGGATGATAGGGATAGGGCTCCCCTACGTAACATTAAAGCGGCAATCAGCTCTTACACTTGTTAAGGGGAAGTATAGCAATCGTTTCAAATTATCGACACGTGTACCGATTTTCATGAATGAAGTGTCATTCGAATCGAAATTTTGTACAGATTTGCACTTTAAAAGTCTCGACACTGTGACTCATAAGGAGGGGAGTTTGCCCCACCCAAATAAGGCCCTTTCTAAAACTATTATTACCAATATTTCCATAACGCTTAGTCCGATTTTGTTAAAATTCAGCTCGAATAAGTGGTTAAAGCTCCTCTACGTGGCTGTGAAATGCCATCATGCTCTTGCACCTACTAAGAGGAAGTACTGCAATCGTTTAAATTATCAATGAGTGAACCGATTTAAATCAATGAATTGTCGTTCGATTAAAAAATCTTTGCCTCTTTGCCTAGAAGTACTGCAATCGCAGTTTATTTTTCTTACTCCTCTTAAAAGGAAGTACTGAAATCGCAGTTTAATTTTGCTATTTACGTACAAATACCTTCCTATGTTATTCAAAACGCTTTTTTAAAAAAATTGTTATTGAAGATGGTTTAGGGACCGCAACTATAATCATTCTTTAAAAAGATCTCTCCAGTGGTAGTTACGGTTCCGACTTAACACCTTATCAGGTTATAATGATAGAATTGCGTATTACAAATTTAAAAAAAATCTGTAAAGCAGATATGTGACTTTGCAAAATAGACAAAAAGGAAAATCTATCCAATAGGTACAAAAATCTCCTTAACAAAAACTTACAGTTTAAAAAGTTAAGTATAAGGGTTGATTAAACGCCAAAAGGTACACAAATCAGCAAGTACCCAACATTTCATTAATACTTCATTAATATTTAAGTAATTTTACTGCTTTAATTTTCATTAATATTTTTTAGAATTTATTAGATGTCACAGACCCTTATGCTGGCCACTTCTTATAATATTTTTTTGTTACAATTATGATAAATCACTTATAACATACGTACTTGCATGTTAAAGTAGAAAAAGACAAAGTTAGAGTAGGCTACTGTCTTGAATTCGTCTTACCGAAATATCCGTGAGCACAAATAACACACAGTTAATAACAAGTAGATTATTCAACAACAATTATTGATTTCTCAATTGTAATTTAATTTAGTCCCCCTAATTTTACTTATAGTAAAATACTGGAATAATTAGCTGTCCTAAAAATATGCATATCTTATTCATTTTATATTACACATATACAACATTGTGGTATGAATACCTAGATTGAGAATGTAATTGAAGAAAACTATATTATTTGCGATAAAGCCAGATAATTATTACCTATTATTATAAACGTTTGACTACTTCATAAAATAACAATTACTTTAATCGAAGAATGAACTTAAACCGACAATTTTTATTTAAAAATAAAAATAAATAAATAAAATAAACAAAATCATTGATGTATGTTGGTGTAAGCATTTTTTAAAAAAGGTTTTGAATTTTTTAGCCTCATAATTTTTTTTTATTTTTTATAACGTTTTCTTTATAACCTGTAATTAATAGTTTGATTATTATAAATAAAATAGATATTATAGTCAATCTACAGTGCTACTTGAAAATATATTTTGTAGATGAAAATGGCCAGCATAAGGGTCTGTGACATCTAATAAATTCTAAAAAATATTAATGAAAATTAAAGCAGTAAAATTACTTAAATAATAATGAAGTATTAATGAAATGTTGGGTACTTGCTGATTTGTGTACCTTTTGGCGTTTAATCAACCCTTATACTTAACTTTTTAAACTGTAAGTTTTTGTTAAGGAGATCTATACACGGCTTGTTCCAAGTCTCTAGCATTGCCAGATTCACTGAAGTCTCCCTGCCATTTCTTCCAACAGGCAGTAGCTTTGAATGACACCAATGAAAACCGTAAATATATACTCTCAATACCTGCTGAAATCCTTCTTTTTTAAACTCAGTTTAAAATTCATCAGAAATACAGTAAACTAAGCCACTATCCACAAAACATTTTTAAAAATTACAATATGACTCGTGCTCTGCAGCACTTCTTCAACTCAATTTCTTACCAGCCATGTCTGTTTTGGAAAGCACAAATTAATTCAAACGCCTCTTCCAACCTTACTACCGACTTTAGGAAAAGTGATACTAATGTAAATATAACCTCTTATTACACATATTACCTGCACAGCCACCTAAATCTCTCACTAAAAGCATAATACGTGAGAAATGTTTCTTACTTTGGAGCAGGCAAAGTAAAGGAGTTCAATTAGTGATTTTAAAGCTATTTTGGGATTTGACGTAAGGTCTCAAAGTGCTTCGATTAATGCCATGAATGTTAGATTATTTTGAGAAACGCCAAACTACTAATTGTTCGGTTGAACTGGTTCTAATGGTTTCCATTCTATTCAATCTTGTGTGTGAATTCCAAATTAATATGTATCCGTGCTTCATCCGAACATTTATCTGACGGCAATCTGAAGTATAATGTTACTCAAATTAACCTAAAGATAAGTGGAAAAATATTTGTTTATTATTATTAGTTTTTTAAAATTATTATGCAATTTTCTTCCTAATGAAATGAATAATCATTATAAACTGAGTCTTAAAAAAAGAGAATTATTTACGCCTAATAACAGAAAAATAAAAATATTCATTTTACTGGGTATCAAGCGAAACCACTTTGTAACATAAATTGTTTCTGCAAGAACAGAATGTATCAAATATCGAAGGCTATTAAAGGAGCCTGAACACTTTATTAAATGATATCAAATATCAATTTAGTTACGATAAAAGCTCAACAATAATTGTTTAAAGCTAATGTAGAAACTAGAAGATAGAATTAGTTATAAGAACAAACTGGAAAGTATTGATTTGGAATATTCAAATAAGATGGAACTGAAAATCTCAAGGCTTAATTAACAAAGCTATAATAAAATCGGATATTATTCACAATACTGGGAGCCACTAATTGAATTATTGTATTATTCACATGTGTTTTGTAGTTGAAATATAATTGCAGCCAACATAAAATGTTACGAACAAGGCACTTTATTTGGGCAGTAAAATGAACACTTTTTTGTTTATTAGTTATTCAAAATCTACTGAAAAATTGTAAACAGTGATTCTGATGTAAGTAGTTGTCTTCGTTGGATCAGCTGATGTACCGAACCTGTCCACTGGGCAATTCTTTTAATGGAGTTTGTTATATTATCATCGGAGAAAGCCACGGCGTCTTAAACGATGGAAAGAATTATGTGAAATAGTTTTTAGCAAGAGGATTTATGTAGAAAAAGTCAGTCAAAGAATTTAATATATTTAGATTATGATTCTTCAATTACAAAAGAGATCTTTTGAAGTTGTTTTGGTGGTTAGTGTTAAGAGATAAAGTAAACATTGGCTAAGTGTTTTGTATTGCAATTACTGAGTTGTTTTAAATTAAAGGTTCCAGCTTAGGTTGTAATCCAGGAATTTCAGATCGGTGTGAGCCGCTTTTGACGTGAATACGTCTTTAAATTTGCTATCATATGGAGGCAATCCAAAAAACCTAATGATAACAAAATCGGGGGATACAGTTTGGCATTATAGTTTCGAATCTATCGTCTACATCCAAAATTAAATTAGACCACTGGATAGCTAAAGGATCAAAGAATTCGTTACGATAAGCGAGGACTGTGACGCATCGCGCGCGGTGTAGGGGGAAGCGCCGCCATTTTGAGATCATTTTGCTGCGTATCGAGATTTGGAATTAGTATAACTTTTGGCTCGGAGAAGCTACGATGTTCGTTTAAGTTTTAATCGTCAGCTGTCGTCACTATCTATCGATTGAATATAAAACATTAAAATAGTGACAGTGAATATAATAAGGTGTTAGAATAAACAAATATTATCAAAAATATATAATGTCGGTCTATACGCGTCGAAAAGCCAAAACCAAATACAGAGATCGTAAACGGCTGGAAAGGGCTTCTCAAGAACAATCGAATGGTAATAATAAAACACCATATGACCGATTCAATCTATGCTATTCTTTGTTGTAAAGAATGAATGCGGCCGAGCGGATCAACGACGGTGTCAGTACATCTGCAGCTGGGGCGGTTGAAATTATGCATGTGGATGATGAAATCGCTTCTACATCGACAACGGACTGTATAAGCATAGATTGTGTTCGATCGTCGATTATGAAGACACATTGGGCAGCAGCTAGTGCACGTTTCACTACGACCAGAAATCTCGATGAATCTTGTATGCCATTTGTGTCGTACTTTTCGTATCACAGACCTATAATTAATAAAGTTATATTGTAACACAGTAATTATTTGTTTCCTTGATTTCATCCTAAATACATAAATAAAAATATTTTATATAAAAAATATAACCCGTTACGTAAACGTATTCTCGTACAACACACGGCCGTGTCCATGTCGCTGCCACAGTTTGCCTTTTTGTTCTAGACATGTTTACATCGTCTTTATTTCGATGCAGCAACAATACAAGCTAAAGAAGACATTCTTTTAGGGCCTCTAAAAGAACATGTTACTGCAACATTCCTACATAGTTTTGGGTGACAGCCACTGACCTAACATTTTCGTTCTAATTTCTGTTTTTTGTATTTTTTCCTTTTCTGCATTCTAAAACAGGTTTTTACTATTTTTTGTGAGGACCAAATGAATCTATCTTTTCATTGTTATTGAACCTGATGCACCTGTTAATCGTTTTTAAGTTCAACAGGCGCAGGCTGAAAATTCGCTATCTGACAAGACCTAAAAAACTAAATTGAATTGTCTCAGAAGCTACAAGTGCTTACGGCACACAGTTGAAAGCAATAGTAAGTGAATTATTGATAAAAATTCGTCACTCTTGTGTATGTAAATATTGCCCTAAAATTCAATAATTTTGAGCTAAATAAATAATTAAAATACACTAATACTTCGCAGAAAGAGCAAAAAGATCTACATTAAAAATTAAAGAGAGTCTGAATAATGTAAATGCTCATTACATTGCAGGTTGTTTCTTAAATTATATTAATATTGGTAAAGAATATTTTATAATTCCAAAAAGAGAGAAAGAAAAATGAAATACGATTTTCCCAGCTCATTATGGTAATACCTTTTGATATGATGGTCCTCGTTAGAATACACTCTGCAAACGACAAAGGAAAATGGCATTATATCAAATAAAATACGTAAATTTATCAAATAGATCTATTTCTATTTTTCACAAACTTTAAAAATCACCTAATTCTATAATTCAATGATATTCTTGTTTTATACGGCCGCATTAAAATATCCTTATTTATATTTTGGTCGTTAGCAGTATAAAAGTGGCATAAAATATCATTCTTTGCCAAGCTGTAATGTTATGTCGGCCCAAAAAAAAAATGTAAGCAAATACAGACTAGTATTTTTCTCTTTCAAAAGACTGTAAACATATTTCACCATTCACATGTGTGTATATACCGCAGTCTAGTGGCTGCGAGGCTCACTTACTGTCATACATTAGCTATTATTTATTTTCTGTAAATTGTTAGTGAAATTTATGTTTCCTACTAATTTGTTTCTGTTGTTAAATTTAATAAAATTTGTTGTACTGTTTAATAAAATTTTTAGGTAGTAAGAAGGATATTACTTACTGAGTGAAATTAGGTTTTAAAAATCGACTTTGCTATACTTACATTTATAAAAACAAATTTTCATATCTCGGGCCATCTTTCTTTCAGATGGCTGAATTTCATTAAATAGTTTTATGACTTTTATGACTTCAGTTAGAGAAAGAATTGCCTCTTATCATTGGTTGAAAAGAAAACTTATTATTTCTCGCTTTTAAGTAATCACCCCAATAAAATCGTTTGTCATTTAAACATTGTCTTCGGCCAATTTGTTTCATAATGCTGTATTATTAATTTCCATCAATTATTGTCCACCATTACTTTCTCTTACTATCGTACATAAAGATAACATTACGACTCAATAGATTTTACTGAAAGGAAAATATATCTTCGTATGGCTGATCAGCTTACAGCTAACTGCAATTGTTATCAAAGGCACCTCTTTGAAAGGCTTGAATACCCGTCTTGGGATTCTTTCTTCAGGATTTTGTCTTGAATGTACCTCTACTCCTCTCGATCCACATTAATATCACAGGATCCACTCACTGCTTAATTGAGTCGTAACACCATCTCGATATAATTGCCCTGACCAGCAATTTGGAAAAGCATGATCTAGAAGGCGCTATCGTTTCCCAGCCAATTTCCAATTCCCTTCTCTGTTTTTTAGCTGCCCATCTGCTACTATCGAAGATTGTGAAGGCCATGTCTCCGTTTACGTAATATGTCCACACATTCCTCACTTACAGAATCTGAGACTAAACATTCACCGAACTGAAGTGAACCTTGTAAATTAACCTCTCCATTCTTCAGTGGCACTGTGGATGAGTCTAGGACATTGGATGATGCCTTCTGAGTAAGCTGATAACAGGCCTGTTCCTTCACGTAAGGTTACCCCAAAAGCCTAGCAATGTACTTTTTGTCGATAATGAAGTTAATTATTTTATTTTACTCATAAAACACAATACTTATGTATACTTATATTCCATATTATAGTAATTCCCTTACATTTGATACATATAATTAATAATACATATGCTTTAATTCTACATAGCAAAAGGCAGTACGATAAATAACAGCTTTGTTTACTTACTCCATATTGTCGAATCGATTCTTGCAAAATGATAAAATGATTACCTTTGTTTCAAACATCCTATACAATGATCGATTCCACAAAAAGAACAATTTGCTATTTAAACGCTCTGTTTAACTTAATACGATTTATCGTTTCAAACAAAATGTACGATTGATCATAGCATGTAAACTAGGCCAAAGAAATGTTGGAGGAAATAGCAAAAATTTGCAAATAAAGCCATAGTTGACAATAAATAACATGCCTCACTGTTAGATATGAACAGAGAGGTTTTTGCAATCTCTTTTTACACCGTTTATGTCAGAGCCAAGCAGAAATAGCTTCTTCACTACCTCATCTGAACAGATCCAATTCAAAATAATTTATGAGAAGTGGAACAACATAAAAAATAATAAAGAATAATGCAGTTTAATAAAAGCCCTGAAAATGGGAGGTTTTTTTTTTATTATTATAATTCTTTTTACTTTTAACGAAATAAAAAACTGGAAAATAATTTATTATATTTATCTGGAGAGAAAACGTTGGAACTTGTCCTGTCCAGATAACACCGTGGGATGCTTCCCTCTCAGCAATCTAACTTTTGTTAAATTATGACAAATAGTTTTCTGTTATTATATTCTGCAGTGTAAATTTTATACAGCAGACTTCCGTCATGAAAACTTTATTCAACATGTTCCTACACAAGTTTATAATTAATCCTTTTTAATAAATTATTTTGTAACTAGATCTTCTTTAAATTTAAGCCATTAAATGTAAATTACTTTAATTTGTGTTTAATTCTACACTGTTTTGGTATAAAATAAATAATTTAAATAAATACGAACTCTGTCTGGAGGAACTAAAGAGAATTCCGAAAAATATGTAGTGGTGAGGGGGGCACATTTGTACAGAATTTACATTTTTTGTTACAGAGTGCACAGAATCGTATTATTGAACCTTTTTATTTGGTTTCCTACAACTTTCAAGTCTTCTTAACAGATCTATATCAATAAACAGTTGGTACTTTACGTACATATCTATATTTTTTTAATTTAAAAATTTTGTGCCAAATGTTAATATCTGCCCCACTGGTGGGGTAGCTTTGAACACAATATAAAATAGAAAGAAATGATATTACTTTACTCTGAATCTACCTTCTATCAGTTATTTCTCTCGACTACTACATTACTTTCTCTTTTAAACCACTGAAATTTAGTTCAAAAATCGAGAATGACTCAGTTCAGGGATGTTGTACCCTAAGTGTGATGGGTTTAGGAAGTTTGAACAAAATATTCGGTTTGTTGCGCTTCTTAATGTAGGTTCGAACCACTTTCCCCTTCTCTGCGAAGTCACAAACTTGCAGGTCGGTAGGGCGGCACATTGTAACTGTGATGTTGAAATGTGCGCCCCTCTCCTTCCATAAAAGAAAATATAATATCCAACACTTTTTGCAAGCAAATAGACTTTTGTAAACACTAGATTTAAAAATACGAATTCCAAATGTTAATATGGACTAACAATACTTACACCTTGTCCACTACAATCTTCACAATACACTTCCAAAGATGCAACAAAAATTTTACTTCCACGTTACAAAATATAACATTCCTCATTTCTGGACTTTACCAAACAATGAAAACGAAGGGAAACTCTGTCAATTATACAACAGGTCTACCACCAAAATATGGAGAAAATTACCAATCATAAATGTTTTAAATATTTGGCGAGAAATTAAAACTGTTCAAAGGTGCCCCCTCTCCAATACTATATTTTAATTGTATTTTTTTTTAAATTGTTTCGTTTCTACACATTCTTTTATTATTTTATTCTATCCGGGTTCTTCTATAAGAAGGTTTTTCTTGCATAAGTAAGTCTAAAGAATACCACAACTGAAAAGAATCCGACATCTCCAAGAGACTGAAACTCAATCAGGAATTTAACACAATACTTTAATGCATTCTTTTCAAATGTGTTTTTGGGACAATGAGTTGATTTTAAGATGTTCAGCTACTTAATGAAATATAACAACTTCAACTCATAGTTCTCTATTTCTCCTTAAAAGTAGGTCGTCATTTAATATTCCTTAGACCAGTTACATTTGCCTGCCAAAGTGATAGAAGATAAAAAAAAAAGCTAGTAAAAAGCTCCCATCTATTCAACCATATTTGTTATGTAAGCAACTTCAAAGTGAAATTACACTTAGCTTTTTAGCTCAAAGCTGTGTTAAAACAACTGCAACAAAACAGAACAAGTTCTTTACGACTTTGTTCATTAAACTTTCATAGACTTGTAATTAGACTTTAGAACATTTCTTAATAAAAGTGAATTTACATAATTCAGTAACATTAACGATCTGCTAAAAATAAAATTTTACATAAAATTGATAGAAGTGTTCCAGAAGATTATTAGTTCCGTGTATTCTTATAGTTAAATAATTCTGAGGGAACGGATTAGCTATGAGGTTAGCATACTGGACTCCCACGCGGAGGTCCCGGGTTCGAATCCAGCAGCTGACCCTTAGATTTTCTCTTCCTAGGAGCTTCTTACAGCTCACTGTCCGGTGATGGACAGTGTTGTCTGTAATGAGAGAACACTGTCCGGAGGCCGGCAGTGCACTGGAAAAAGCTCCGGGCGCCAATAACCTTAGATGTTGACGCGCCTTAAATCATAAAAAAAAAAAATAATAATAATAATAATTCTGCTTTAACCAAAATCTCTATTTCGGTGCGTTCGACATGTATATCGTGAAAAATATGAAATTGCCATTAACTATAAAAACTCGAAATTTTAATAAAATACAATAAGAATATTATTTGGTGGGATGTTTCCTTTATCTTACCAATAGAACTGCGGTGGGAGTCAGCCAAATGATAAGTGGTTGGTACATGTTTGGTCTCCGCATTAGAGATTGGGGAATTACGCACACAAATAGAAGCTCTCAACCCTTGTGCAATGCCCGCTTTTACCTTAGATACAGGTTCAGACCTCAGTACGAGCATGATTTCATTTTGCTCAAGAATTCAAAGCTCTTTTCTACCTTGTAAAAGCTCTTGCGTTAAACTAGAGCAATGCACACTTGAAGCGGTGCAAGATTTTTTGAAAGAGCACAGAATGCTCTGTAATCTCAAGCCCCCCAGAGATTGCAGAAAAAGTCGCTTGCAGTGACTATTACGACGTTGTAAACTTTTGGTTGTTTTGCCCTGCGTTCGACGTGTATATAGGTCATTGTCTGATTTTAAATCCGCACACTGTGGTAGGTTTTTACAAAATTAAATTCCATGCTTAACTGGTTAAAAAGGATTTATAAATAAGAAAAAGATAAGGTTATCGTCGTGATGGGGGATTTTGTTTAACACACTTCAGGGTTAATCTCATTTCTATTTTGAAAATTTCATTGTAATATCAATATAATTACATTCAAGGCGCTATTGTAGCGGTTAGAGGCAACATCTGCCAAGCTAATGTGTATTCAGGGCCGGATTTTCCTATAGGCTAACTAGGCTTCAGCCTAGGGCCTTAAGATCAAGAGGGGCCTACATTCAAATTGTTAGCAAAATTAAAATTACACTATTCTAAAAACATAACATATATTATAAGTATTAACATTTAAAATATTGATGTACAGGGTGAATCAGTATACTTTCTATTATAAAAATAGTACTTAAAATATTTCCTAACGTTTTCTCAAATATTTCAGAGAGATCAGAAGTAAATTTTTAAAGTGCAATTTGTAACCTTTGACTTTCTTATTTTAAGACAATCTACTTTAAAAATTGACTACTGGTCCATCTAAAAGTGTTTTCAATGAATTAAACAACTTGATAACTGACACTGTTAAGTGCTCGTGAACACGTTTTCTTGCAAAACAAACGTAATTTCTCGTACGAAGATAAAAGGAATCCTGGAAAATGATATACCGTTAGAAAGCCCACTCACTAGACAAGTGCCAGCACCTAGGTCTGATAAAGATCACATAAGGGCCTAATGAGTTTTCTTAAAAACTTCGATTACTTTTATTTTTCCAGTATCCAGGAGGAAGATTGAGGATGTTTGGAGAATAACTTATGCTTCAAGATGGTGTCAATTTTTAGAAAATTTATCTGTCTTTCTAACCGTGTTATCAGAATCGAATTCGGACTAAAACTTTCTGAGTAATAACATTTTTATTGCCAAAAAAAAGTAATGATTTTGGGAGGAAAAAAATTAAAGTGACGACACTCAAGAAAAGTGAAAAATATGAAGTTGGCCATTGGTCATTGAACTCCACTTCAGATGTACTACACACAGTAGGCCTATAGACAATACTTACTGGTTCACCCTGTATATCACAGTAGTGATGTATTTTATTATCTCTCATATAATTTACAAACTTAAGAATGGGTGGTGAAAGGGCCTCATAAGTCGAATAGCCTAGGGCCTCTTTTCATCTAAATCCGGCCCTGTGTGTATTGTGGTTATTGGGTTTCATTGATGATCTAGGCCGTGCATTTTATTTAATGGTTAATAAAAGAAATTTACAGTAAATTATGTTTGGTATTCCTCTATGTCCTCGACGCCTAATTAGATAGTTGGTCGTAAAGGATAACTGAAAAGAAATAGGCTTTACTTTACTTTTAATGGCGTTGAAGGCTATTTGCCCAGTAGGACTGAAGAAGCAAGAATGCCTAAGAAGGACTTGTGAAAATGCTTTGGCAAGTTTCGGCCACCAGCGTCTGCAGGAGGAAAAGAAGCTATGTACCAGTTTTAAAACAATAAAGTTGCACAAGATTTGGGCGTTAGATGTGAATCCTTTGGTTGTTATTTCGGTGAAAGATCTTGGCCTACTGAGGGTGATAGACTTGAAAGAAAGCATATTCGGTTTCTGGTACTGTTTGGAGGTAAACAAAATGATCAGCAGAGAAGATCCACTAGTTCACGGCAACCACTTTGGTTTCTTTGAAAGATATTTTCTGCCTTGAAACCGAATGCCTATGATAGTCAGTATGTTTTGGTTGTGCCTTGATGAATTGATAAGTTCCTTGAAACAGAATGCGCATAGAACAATAAATAATAAGACTTACAAAGTTAAGTGGGCATTTAAGAACGGAGTCGTTAGTTAATGTTGGCTGAACAGAGAAAAATTGGTAAAAAACAAATACGATTATTAGAATTAATAGTTAGTTATGCTCCATAACTTTAGAGCTTGCTCCTCTACAACCAGTTCAAACACTTGAGACGTTTTCAATTTGAGTGGAAAGTATTTCCCTACTTCGATAAAAATAAAAAGAGTCCATTTCCCAAACCGAGAACAACGACCTCTCATAAATCTCCGAATTAGATTTGGTTCTTCTCTTTTGCTAAGCGGGCACGTTTCAGTTCTACACTAAATCCTAATCTGCTTAAAACCTCTCAGCTTTGCAAAATAAAGGATGAAAAATGCAAAGACTATTGTTTGTGAACTCTTTTTTTTAAAGAAGCTTTAAAGACTGAGAAGTTCAATAAAAGTTTTTTAATTCCTGACAGAGAAACACAATCTATTTAAATAAAAAATATTATGCGATTCCAATTTCAATTTCCTACTGACAATAAAGCTTACCACTAGATTGAAAGCTTCTTTTATAGCCTTTCAAGTAAATGTTTAACTTACCATGATCTACTTTAGAACGAGTAGTACGTGAATCTTGTACCGAATAAGGTGTTGTATTAATTTAATTTAGATTGGTTTAAGGATAGTGAGATGGGCAATAAAAAAATAAGGGAAAAGGCAGGATCTGGACAGCAATTACAGGGGTTGGTGAACTGAACAAAACACTTTCTGGCGTCATTTGTTGTCAATGTTTACACTTTCACAAATTATTTACTACTGATCTACACTGAATTTATTTCTTCCAAGGCTGAAGGAACTATCTTATCCTTTGCCTAAAGATCTTGGTTTTATTCTATTTTCTGATAAAGGAAAACGTTTTAGTTTTATATAATCTGACTTTATCAAGTCTGTGACAATTCAAATGAGGTAGCTACACAGATTTAATAATTCATCTTTAACAAAAACTTACAGTTTAAAATGTTAAGTATAAGGGTTGATTAAACGCCAAAAGGTACACAAATCAGCAAGCACCCAACATTTCATTAATTCTTCATTAATATTTAAGTAATTTTACTGCATTAATATTCATTAATATTTTTTAGAATTTATTAGATGTCACAGACCCTTATGCTGGCCATTTTCGTCTACAAAATATTTGTTCAAGTAGCACTGTAGATTGACTGTAATATGTAGTTATTTATAATAATCAAACTATTAAATACAGGATAAAAAGAAAAACGTTATAAAAAATAAAAAAAAATTATGAGGCTAAAAAATTCAAAACTTTTTTTTATAAAAAAAAATGTAATATGTAATATAAAGTAAATAAGATATGTATATTTTTAGGACAGCTAATTATTCCAGTATTTTACTATAAGTAAAATTAGGGGGACTAAATTAAATTACAATTGAGAAATCAATAATTGTTGTTGAATAATCTACTTGTTATTAACTCTGTGTTATTTGTGCTCTCGAATATTTCGGTAAGACGAATTCAAGACAGTAGCCTACTCTAACTTTGTCTTTTTCTACTTTAACATGCATGTACATATGTGTGATTTATCATAATTATAACAAAAAAATATTATAAATGAAGTGGCCAGCAGCATAAGGGTCTGTGACATCTAATAAATTCTAAAAAATATTAATGAATATTAATGCAGTAAAATTACTTAAATATTAATGAAGAATTAATGAAATGTTGGGTGCTTGCTGATTTGTGTACCTTTTGGCGTTTAATCAACCCTTATACTTAACATTTTAAACTGTAAGTTTTTGTTAAAGAGATTTTTGTACCTTTTGGATAGATTTTCCTTTTTGTCTATTTTACAAAGTTACATATCTGCTTTACAGATTTTTTTAAATTTGGAATAAGCAATTCTATCATTATAACCTGATAAGATGGTAAGTCGGAACCGTAACTACCACTAGAGAGATCTTTTTAAAGAATGATTATCGTTAAGGTCCCCCAAACCATCCTCAGTAACAACTTTTTTTGAAAAAGCGTTTTGAATAACATAGGAAGGTACTTGTGCGTGAATAGCAAAATTAAACTGCGATTTCATTACTTCCTTTTAAGAGGAGTAAGAAAAATAAACTGCGATTGCAGAACTTCTAGGCAAAGAGGCAAAGATTTTTTAATCGAACGACAATTCATTGATTTAAATCGGTTCACTCATTGATAATTTAAACGATTGCAGTACTTCCTCTTAGTAGGTGCAAGAGCATCAGCAATGTAGAGGAGCTTTAACCACTTATTCGAGCTGAATTTTATCAAAATTGGACTAAGCGTTATAGAAATATTGGTAATAATAGTTTTAGAAAGGGCCTTATTTGGGTGGGGCAAACTCTCCTCCTTATGAGGCACAGCGTCGAGACTTTTAAAGTGCAAATCTGTACAAAATTTCGATTCGAATGACATTTCATTCATGAAAATCGGTTCACGTGTCGATAATTTGAAACGATTCCTATACTTCCCCTTAACAAGTGTAAGAGCTGATCGCCGCTTTAATGTTACGTAGGGGAGCCCTAACCCTATCATCCTACCAAATTTTATCAAAATCGGGCCAAGATTTACAGAGTAATTAGTAATAATAATTTTGGAGGGGGCCTTACATAAAGGGGGCTAACTCCTCTCCCATTCGATGTACTGGGTCGAGACCCCCAAAAGGCACATCTACATAAAATTCCGAATCGAATGACACCTCATTCATGAAAATCGGTTCGCGCGTTTAGGCTGTACGTTGTTTACAAAAAAGGTAACAAGAACAACAACAACAACAACAACAACAACAACAACAAGAAGAACAAGAACAAGAACATTTTTTGAAAAAGCCGTTTTTGCTCATTTTCGGCAACTTTTTTCTCGAAACCTATTAGATCTGGGTTGTTGCAAAAAAATTACAGCTATAAAGGAGGATTTGCCCCATATTTTAAAGAAAATTTGGGAATTTTATCTTTAGTAGAAAAAGAGAAAAAAATTGTCAAAGTTGGGTCTTTTTCAACGTTACGCTTTTTCGTGCACTTTTTGACGATCAACCCTTATACAACTGTCCTACCGGACAGTTTTAATAAACATCTTATGGCAGACCAAGTGAAAGCAGTTAAACTTAAAAGAAAAGAGAACTAAATTATCGTACAATATATTATTGAATATCGATATCGATTGAATATCAATATAATATCGAATATCGAACAAATGTATTGTTTTATGATTCAATCCAGTGTAATAGATTAAATTATTCTAAACATCCATTATTCACATAATATAGTATATTCAAATAAATAAAAAGAAAAACTATAACATTTTTATCACAAATGGCTAAAACTAAGAATAAGAGAAATCGCATTGTTAGAAATGTTACTTTTTAAAATAAATAAGACAGTTTGGATGAGATAGTGGAATGTGTTTAGAAAGAAAATGGAGGAAAAAAAAATCCAGTTTCCACATCCTAAACTTCTGTATTGCCACAATTCACTAGACTGCCTTCTCCACCCTCGAGCAAGTCGTGTTGTGACAGCAATCTGAACGGCGCCACCCTCCGGACGAGAGACGAAAACCAGTTGCCAACGACTGGCGCACATAAATCGATTATACTTTTTATGTATTCTTATTGCTATCATTTTGGTGTCTTCAGTTTAACTTTTTTTTTTCTTTTTTTTTTTTGTAAACTTTTGTGGCAAATAAGGAGAATTTTGATGATGTAGATATCGCGATGGCATTGTTAGAGATAATTTTATTGTTTCTGTTATAAATCTAAGAGAGATAAGTCTGAAACAGAGTTCATTTAATGCAGGACCATCTGTTCTATTTTAGTTCTTGTTGAATTCTTTATTCTTTCTATTTTCATACTTTGCTAAAGACTATCCCATGAGGACATTCAAACTTAAATTATAATGGGTCTGCCAAAAAAATTTCGTTCCATTTCATACGAGGTGTGGCTATTAAATAACGATACTATTGCCATAAAACATTTTATTTTAAATTTATACATATTTAGTTACTATCACCTTCATTATACACCCCTCCCCTATCCCTACAACGCTCCACGCGAATTTACCATTGTTCGAAACCGGGCTGGAAGTCTTTTTCTGTGAGCTCCTGCATGACGCGTCCCGCTTTTTCTTTCACAGCTTCAACGGACTGAAATCGTGATCCTTTTAATGCCGATTTGACTTTAGGGAACAGATAAAAGTCACATGGGGCCAGGTCAGGCGAATAAGGCGGATGGCCTAAAACGGGGATCTTCTATTGAAACGTCTTGACAGACAATACAGTGTGAGCCGGTTCTCCAACTCTTTCACAGAGTTGAGCAAGCACCTCACCGGTAGTAATGTTGATTAATTATAATCGATATTTTCATCCGTTTTGGACGTGGAAGGGCGACCTGGGCGATCATCATCTTCGACGTCTACTCGGCCATCTTGAAAACGATTGAACCACACAAAAACTCGCGCACGTAATTAACATTCATCACCATAAACTTATTTTAATAAAAGATAAGTTTCGGTGCGGTTTTATCAAGTTTTGATGTGAAATTTCACGACAATTCGTTGCTCTACTACATGTGTAGTATCATGTTTTCAGTAAAACGAAACTAACACCTCTTACACAAACGACGGTTCCGGTCAGACAGATTTCTCTACAAACAAGTGAGACGCTGCAATCGAAAGAGAAGGCTTTACGCTGTACAGCTGTGCAGGTCGTTAGGATTTGGCGCATGCAGAGTTCTTCTGTAGCAGCGTCGGTGTCGTTATTTAACAACCACACCTCGTAATGTTGTCTCTTTCTTCTTATTCACTCATCAAAGCCCTTTCAACCATCAACTAACCTAACCTAAAACCTTCTAAAAATATGAGGGGTTATCGGCTACGCCATCGTTGGAGCGTCTACATTATATGGTTCTCCAATATCTACACTTTCAACACTATTACATTTTTTCATTAATATGAACCTTCATTGATCTCAAATTGAATAGGATTCTTGTTTGAATTTAGCAGTGAAAAACTGGAGGTGAAACTGTATGTAGCAAAATTTCCCTTCATAGTGCCATTCAATCAAATACCAGAAGAAAATAGGCATTAATCTTCATATGCAACCCTATTCATAGAAGCTAATTTATTTACATATTGTTCCATATTCAGCCATCTAGGTTTCAATTTCAGTTCTTTAAACAATAAAAATGAACCTCATGGTTTATTTAAAATGTATAAAAATTATCGGAATAGCAGTGAAAATAATTATTAATTGAAAATTTTAACCTTTAAAAAGATTGATTACATTTTCTTCCTCAGAAATTTGAACTTATCCAATAGGTGACCTCACTTTTAGCTTCTAGAATTGATAGGACGTAAATCTGAAATTTACCCGTGTTTGGTTAACGTTAATCATTTAAAACTGAGAATTAATTTCAGTATGAAATACAAATGTTACAATTATCTCTTAGAAATGGTTTGTTTTCTAATATTGTTTTTAGATTTCTAACTCTTTCAACTTCTAAGTTCTATTGACGATTCTTCAAAGACCTAGTTGATTCGGATTTTTTACGTACAAAGTCTTTACACAGCCCATGTCTTAACACATTGCCGAACACTCGGGGAAATCTCACCGTTTGACAATGCAATGGAGTACTGAATACATGGTTTTAAGTATATTAAGTACTTATATATTTTGATGCCCGCTTTTCTTCGTTGATCGCTATGTATTAAAACTATATTATTTAAATATTAGAGAGTAAAAGAATTAGGAGATGAGAATGAAAGAGATATTGCTAAAAATAATGCTGATAAACGGATCATGAAATTTTCACAAAAAAATATACGCCATATTGGATTACAGTTGGTAGCATAGTCATCTACAATTCCAGTCTTACAATTTTTGTATTGAGCATAACAACTCGCATATCTATTTTGTAATTTATCTTTGTAATATAATAAAAGACTTTAATAAAATGTCCCAGGAAATTGAAGATGCTTTTAATGAATTTCATCTTGATACTGGCATCAGAATGTTCAGAAGACAATTTTGATATCCCTGATAGGGGACATTGGGCGCATTCAGCAGACAAGAGCGCTACCAGAGCGCTTTATTTCTCTGAACGCTCTGCTACTAATATAACCTAAAATAACCTTTTTTTCTAATTAATATTGGCGAGGAATCGGTCAAATAAAAAACAACTCGTCTTTTAAATTAAAAGGTGCTAGGCCAATTCAAAATCTGGTATTTATTAATCATATTTCAATTTTTTAACTTGTTATCAAAGAGAAAGAAGAGCACGAGATAGGTCATTTTTTGTATTTTTTCATCCCCTTTCTACTAAAAATATTGCCAACGCAGTAAAGCTAGTATTTTTCTTAATATCGGGAAATAAGTCGTTTTCCGAGTGATTTTTCTAAGAAAAATCAAATGTTAAGAGCTTTAGATGTTCTCAAGCAAACACGGAATGACTAAAAAATAATTTTACATCTGTTACAAACAAGAAGGTTTAATAATTATTTGGCAATTTTGGGAGAGTTGCGTTTAATTACCAAAAAAATTGGAAAAATTTCAAACTTGTTTTGATAAATACACGTACTTTGCTAGTAGCGATCACCGCTCCGTCGAAGGAGCATAGAAAATTTCCGCTCCATAAGATGGCGTCCGCTGCCACAACATGTGAGAGCGATGCTAAAAGTGCGCCATTCAGAGGATAGTTCCGTAGCGAGGTTTATTCGAATGGATCAAAGAAATAATCGTTTACAAACCGATAAATTTGCTTTGATTTCTAAATTTTGGAACAAATTCGTAGAGAACAGTCAAAACAGTTCTAACCAAGAGCATATATCTCTTCCAAGGACAATATTGTTCCCAACAAAGTCGAGATGCAGATTTACTCAGTACATGCCAAATAAACCGGACAAATTTGGTATCAAATCTTGGCTAGCGTTCGATGTAATAAAAGGCTTTCCATTTTTGGGAAAACGTGAAAGCAGAGAACCTTCAGTTCCGCTTGGGGAGTTTGTCGCTCTGAAATTAGCAGAAATGTATACAGCTCGTGGTAAGAAATATAACCGTGGAAAATCTCGAAGATAGCCTCAACAAATAGTTTTCAATATCCTAGACTTAGCCCCGGGAAAATGCATGGATTTTGTATAAAAAAACTACCGGAAGTGAAATTTCAAGGCAAAATTTGTGTTACCATTGCAAAAGCATGACAAATATTAGTCCACGAACAAATGGTCAGAAAATAGCCAAATAAGATACTGCAAAGGCAATAAGACTAAAAAATTCTGTCTAAACTGTAAAAAATACGTATGAGGGAAATGTGCAATTGAGAAGCCTATAATTATAAAAAATGATGCAAAAAAGAGTAAAATCTACGAGATTTATTTTTAAACAAAAGAAACTATGCTTTTTCATTGTTAAATAATTATTATCCTCAGTCTATAATAAGAAATTTAAGTAAATTTTAAGTCCGGTCATTTGACCGGTCACGGTAGGAATAGTTATGCATAAATGTCCGTAGGTTTAGTGTTAAATTTTATCAAATTGCTTTTGGAGAGAAACTTAATGACGCTTTATGTTTAAAGAAAAAAATCATTTTAAAAATGATACCAATACAAAATTAATAAGAGTTCATTTCATGGAGTATTACACTTATCTAATGGTCAGCTGGAGATTCCTTTAGTTTAAAGTTGAAATAAAATATAGCCAACTAGTACAGCCTATGCCATCTAGCGGATATTTTGGTAACAAATTACTGCACAAAAAAAGGATAAAATGGCAACAGTAATTTCAGGAGTAACTATACGGAAATAGAACTGAAACAGGCCTTTTTCCTTAAAAGTCAACAATTTAACAGTAACAAATTTTAGTGTAGGCCATAAAAGCCAAGTTGTAACCAATGTTAGAACAGGAAGCCTGAAAAAAAACTATATTTGGATAAAAGATACCAAGACGGGTGTTTTATATGAAAGGGTTGTGTTAGTACACACATGTATTATGAATACAGAAAATGGCGGACTGAAGACTGCGTGTGGGCAAGGAAAGAACATACAAAGGAAAAAAGTGAAGGGAAAGCCATAGAGGAAGGGAATCTGTGCTGCGGCTGTATCTTGGTCATATAACTGTTCGTACAGTCCATAAACATTGTAAACTATGAGTCCATAACTTTTTTTTAGTTATTTCTTCTCAAAAACTTCCACCAATAACCAGTTTCCTTTTCCAACTACTAGATCTATTCAATAGTTGATAAAGAATTCATGACTATCAAGTTTTGTCATCCTCTCTTCGATATTACATGAGGACAATGAATTTAAACGAAGAAAAACTACGGCAAATGGCTGCTAACAAAAAGAAATTCATTGACTTTTAAATTTTCTTGTTACTTTTTTAATTGAATAAGTTGTTATAATATCCACAGCCTTCTCTAATGTTCAATGAATACATCCTTCAGTAATGTTCTTTCCTTATAAATGCCACTTTTCTTCATCAGAAATAGCTAGTGAGCGATTAAGTTTAATTACAAAACGTAGGCTTCAAAACCATTTGATGAATGGTTTAAAAACATTGCCTGATAAAAAATATTATATTACCTGCCATTTTGTTTCCTTTTATATTTCATTTTTATTATTTGACAGTATTTTGGAGTTATTTATCGTTATGATAACTTCAAATTATTTGTATACCTATTTTTTTTTTTACTTATTTGTGATATAAATGGAAAATGTAAATAAATGAACAAAAATCTGTCCATATTCTCAGTTTAACTCACTTCACCGCCTCTATCCGAGTTCTCTTATCGAACAGCTCTACTCTTGTTGCATACAAGGCAATCCTCCAAGAAGCGAACATGCACTTAGAGACCTATTGAGTGAATGCATCAAAAAAATCTTTTGATCAGTTTCACTGAATGCTTTTTTTTTTATACCAGTTGAAGTATTTCTCTGCCTTTGAAAATATTAGGGTAGCAGACATTTGCAGGACGCAAGTACGTCTTTTAAGTAGGACTTTGATCTTGCCTATTGGATGTAAGTTAAGCGATGCCTTCAAGAATAGAGGTTTCATCATAGAAGAAGGGTCCGAGATTGGAAAGAAGTAATTTTGGGGCATGCGAATCTCCTGAGAATAAATTTGTAGTTTCTTTATTGAGTACAGCGTGTGACTGAGGATTTTTTTCTCTGGTGGTGATTCGTTGTAAATAAACAAACTAAATAACCAATAATGTATAAACATAACCTAATTTTAATTACAAAAACAAAACAAGAGGAACATCATGGTAACAAGTTTATAGTCCTTCGATTAAAAAAAAATATATATTGAACTAAAATGTTCAACTTTCACTGACCTACAAGACAATAGTTTAAATTCATCTCTGGATCGAATTTAGTTCAGAAATAATTATAAATCACATTAGTATTATAAGCAAAATTTATTAATTAAATATAGTAAAGGTCATGAGTGTAAATAAGAACGAATTAGCCTACCTCTGACATTTAACATCCAGAAATTATCTAGCTTGGTTACAAATTCTTGTTTAGAAAATTAGATACAGTTATTACAGTCTTAATGAAGAAGGGCAACATTATTTGCTGGTGATGAAAGATGTCAGAAGCGTCACGTTGTATATTCCAGACTTTCCATTATCTAACCAACAGGAAAGCTAAAATTAAATTATTACAATTTACATTTTAGATAGTTTTCTGTTTTAATTAAAAAGCATTTGTTGAAATGTTACAGATAAATTTAAGAATGCAAGTATTCGAGAAGTTGTAAATAATTCTTTTTTTCCTATGATTTATTGTGACAATAATTTATAAAATGCTGCTTAGATTTCGTGGGTGAGAATAAACAGAAGCAAGTGTCTGCACATTACATACTTGTAAGAAATAACTCCGTCTTCTTTATCCTAACCTTTCAATCTCCAGACGTGGTATTTACAAGGACCATTTTAAGGAAAATTCATTTTATGTTAGCTCTTTATCCAAAAGCCCAATAGTCAATAACTCTTATCTTGAAATCTGACTGACAATTCTCCTCGTCAATGAAGTGGAATGCCCTACTAATCTTCCAGAATGAATGGTTCAAAGAGACTTGCTCAATATCTGCTACGAGTGGATGATTAATTTTGTTCAACCAGTGGCTTAGCTAGTCAACTACATCAGTGTTGTACTTACTTGTTACATCTTCCCAGCTTTCTGGTTAAATTATAAGTATTATCTCAAACGAGCAGTTTAATATTTACCTGTTATTTTATTTTTCAATAAATTAATCAATAAACTGTCTTATTTAGCTTGTGAGAAAATTAAGAGACGTTGCTTTTTGTGTATTAAAGCTGCAAACTTGAATCTATTTAATGCTAGTATGTTTTTCGGTTTTGATTTGTAAGAAGTTGCAACTGATTCTAAAAGAATTTAAAAAATTCACTTTTATAAAAAATTGATAAAAAACTTACCCTTTAAACTTTAAAAGGTTTGCAAAGTCAAACTTTGTGCCCAAATGTAAATAAAAAAATATTCCAGATAAAAAAAGATAACTTGGGAAAAAGCACTTAACAAGTTTTTACTTCTGAACTGTCTCTATAATATAATTGAGTTAATAAAACACAATTGGAAAATGGAACAGCAATTAATGAACTAAACGAATCTCTTATTGATTTTAATTAATATTCTGATCAGAGCTGGTAATAAATAAACTTCGGTTTGGGAAGGTTTGGAACTGTTATTGCAGTGAGTCATTCTTCCAGCATTTGGTTTTACATATTACAGCTTATAATGTAATTATTACGTTATATATTTTGTTTTGTTTATTTACATTGCTTTGATTTCCTAGCTATATATTTTTCAAACATCTAATGGCAAAAATAATAAATAAAAATTTGTGTTCTGTTGTAGCTGTAACCCCCCTAAAGAATGCTGCACTTTGGGATGTTGCTACTTATATGCACCCCCCTCTCCCAACCTTCTCTCTCTTATCTTCTGGAACCACTGGTACCTTTGGTAAGTAACTTTATATTTTCTATAAGTTTAATAAATATTGTGAACATAATATTCCTTCTTACTATTCATGCTTGTGAAACTAAATTAAATGAACAGCCTAACAAGCAGCCTTACCTGATGTGAGTGAATATACCACGATGTGACGACTCTCAGGCCTAGTTTGAGGAACCCTGATTCTCACCATGCGTAACCAGAGTTGCGATGGTTCATCTTTAGTTAAATAAAATCACCCAATGACTTATCATCGTCCAGATCTTCCTTCCCGCTCTCATAGCCCTCTATTCCAGCAAGTTGTAAGCCTTGCGTGTATGAATGCATCACAAAAAATAAAAAACAATTCGCGAAAAAAGTGTTGAAAATACGTAGGGGCAAAAAAATAAAAAAATTCCTACATGACAGACCATACCAAGTGTGGTTATAGTTATCAGACAATCAGTGCGTGCGTAGGAACCCCTTTCGCGCCCCTCATTTAACATGACACTGCCTAATGGGCTGTCCCAAACTGACTTACTTGTCATGACCTAATTCAATGGCCTTTCGTAGATAGTAAATTGGCCATTTTATAAAGGAGTACAAAAACAGTATCTCCCATAATTACCATTTTAATGTCACAACCCAGCATTACAGATATTTCTTTTGTTACTCGAAGAACTGCGCTCCACAATTTTTTTTTTGTTTTTGTTTTGTATTTGGTATTAATTGGCTACTTTAGCTAACGCCCACACGTGATAATAGTATCATTTGCCACTGCGACGAACCAATCTAGTTGAATATCTCAAATGTTCTATTTCTAGCTACTATGAGCATTAACAGCAGATATCAATCTCAGTTTCAGATTTGAATAGATTTGCCTACAGGTAATCGTGACTCTAGTGTTGAGTCAAAACATTACAGTTTTTTTAATATGTTTTGCGAGACTACAAGTTGTTCACAACTCTTTCCAACTGTATTAATACATATTGTAGAGAAGTAACTTTGGCGCCATTTCTTGGAAGGAGATGGAACCTCTAGTTCGTTAGGACGCCACTAGGAAGAGCTAGCATAAGTCTAGACTTGACCAGCGGCAAACAGAAATGCTGAGCTTATACTGTAAGCTTCTATCAGATTCCAGAACATTCTACGGGAATATAAAAAGTGAAAGAGCGGCTCCAGATAGTCAGTCCAGTGCAATCCAATCCATTAAGTCAGTCTGATAGTAGTCTTTATTGTGAATTGTAACTTTAGTAAATTAGTTCAGTAAATAGTCGTGTTTTTAGTAAATGTTATTTACTGTGCTGTGTAATAAATCAGGTTTGTTACAAGTTTAGCATGTTTCATCGTTTACGAACCTACTTATTAACTAGTGGTAGTCACTAGTTGTGGTTTTCAAATAGAGAAAACATTACAATATTTTAAATAGCAATTGGTAAGAAAATTATGCTACTCAGTTGTTAGTGAATTGGACTCCCTGGCTGAGATCTCGAGTTCGGATCCCGCTTTATCTTAGATTTTTCCTCCTAAGAGCCTTTTACAGTTCACATTCTGATTGAAGAAAGTGTTGTTACGAGAGAACTCAGTCTAAAGACCGGCAAGCACTAAAAAAGGCTCCAATCACCAAAGACCTCAGATGTGTCGCACCTTAAAAATTAAATAAATAGATGTAATAAAATTCTAAAAACGAGTGTAAGATAAGAAAAAAAAAAAAAAAAAAAAAAGACCGAGAAATGTTTCATTCTGGAGGAGAATAGTTCAGAAAATTATGGTGCGGAGAATTTGGAGTATTGAGGAGGATGCGATGGATACGGAGAGGTAGAAGTGAGGAGCGAACACTTAGTTTTTGTATAGTTCGGTGAGGTAATACTTTTTTTTAGAGGAACTGAAAATAAGTTTTATCAATGTGATTTATGAAGGGATAAATAAATTGGTTTTGATCCTGACTTCTTTATTATTATCCACCTTGGCCAAAAGATATATATATTTAAATGGAAAATATTTTTAAGAAAAATAGAAAGGATTGAAGATAAAAAAATCTTTATTAAACTTTTGAATCAAAGTTGAGATTCCCAAGTACAAAAGGATGAAACAGTTTATTGATGAGAGGGGTAAATGTGCCCTCTTACCCAAGAAAGCCAACAACCCTTTCAACAAAGGAGATTCTTTGAAGACATACTATGTTCTAAGATAAGCTTTTATTTCTACTATTCAAACCAGTTTACCAACTCTGGTATATTCACTTACTGAAGCGAGTCATCTATATTTTATAATAATTGGGTATATTTTTTAAAAAAAAATAACGCTTTACTTTTCCTTGTGACAAGAATTACTTGAATATATTTACTTCTTTTGATTTTCACAATCTTACAAAACAACCTATCCAAGCTAAACGGCAGAATCTGTCTTCAACCAATCTTTCTTTGCCTGCAATCCTATCCGATTAACCCCCCCAAAAAAAATAAAGACAATGAAGTCATTTCTCCGCTTCACACAAACTTCATGCACTCCTTGAAATAAAGTTAACCCCTCTCGCCGATTCCTTTAACGAATCCTTTAAATTTGTTTACATAGATATTTGTAGTATTTATACAATTAGAACGATCAGGTAATTCTGTCTAAATGAGTCAAAAACTGGACAAATCGACAATACATGTTGTAAACAAAGTTAACATAAAACTCTTGCATCAATTATAAGTTTATATTGAATAAAATCCAACGTCAATCCGTTACTTTTGGGTATCTAGCAGCCCAGTAAAGTTTTGCCATAGATAATATAACATAACCATCTATGTTAATGGCGTATAATGTAAAATGTAGTGTAGCTCATGATGACATTCGTCAAAGCTAGACAAAGCTGTCCATCGATTTTTACCTTGGTTATACTTGACATAATATCGATTATGCCTATTCCTGTACAGGTAACAGCCAACAAACCTCACACCTATTTAGAGCGTGTACAAAACATGATTTTCAATAAGAACCTTATAACTAATTCTTCTTTACAAAAATAATAATATATTTTAGAAAAAGCCTAAAGAAAAATACATCTTTTAGAATGTAGACTGTCCTGCACGTGTACAATTTACAAAAATTAAGTAATATCATTAAGTAAAATTAAGTAGTAAAATAACAGTAAGTAATAGAATTAAAATCAATACATCCTAAATTACTCGAAAATAAGTAAAATACAGAAAAATAATAATATATAAGAACAGATACATATAATTTAAAGTAAAGAGAACAATAACTCCTTAGATACATCTTATCCTGATTGAATGAACTAGAAATTTTCAGTACCTGAAATTAACATTAATATTCTAGCCTTAGCTGGAGTATTTGAATTGTGTAAAGAAAAATATTATTTATTTTTTATCTGGAGCTTACTTCTAAAAAATTTTCAAATCTGTAAGCATGAATGAAATATTTCTTCTTTACAAAAAGATTTTAATGATTTTTTTATAGCAGGGAGTACATTGGGACTTATGACTAGATACTTTTTGGGTTTGTAAGCTGCAGTTGTACAGACAATAATGGAAAAGAAAATTGGTAGAATAGCAAATCAAACTTCTTTTTAATCTTTATTAAGAAAACTTAAATTTTCTCAATGAAGTTGTTAGATGGACTCAAGACAAAATTTTGTTTGTAGTAAAAATTAATAAAGCTCGCTAATTAGGAATATTATCAAAGGATAGAATTATCTACTCACACTAAAAGAACTAATTATAAGTCAGTAAGCTTTATTAACAGAAATAGAATACTTATTATTACCCAAGAATGAGGTAATAATTCTAAAAAATCTCTGCTGTTCAGAGAGTTTGAGAATGTATAGAGTGTTGATCAAGTGTATAATGAACTAATCTCTAAGATCAAAGTAGTATAAGGAACTTAATCAATAGAAGGGGAGAAGAAGCAAGGCCCTTTTGTACGTCACTTGGACGAAACCATCTTGCCTTGCTTCTATTAACATCATGAGATGTGTGCCCTTAATGAGATGGCAACTCTGTCTTAATTATTAAAAGATTCTCTTGCCTGAAAAACATTGCGATAAACCTTGTAACGGAGTAATTATCTTATCAATTTATTAAAAGTGTCATTTAACAATGTATTGTTATAATTTTACTCCCTTTTCAATAGATAAGGATGTAATGTCTATTACTTCTTTATACAACTTTGAAACAAAAAATATATAATTATAACTCACTTATATCGCCTTATTATCTTTAAACTCTTCTCCAAACTATTCCTATTTTTAATCCAATTCGAATCAACTTGTGATGGTACACATATTTACTCTTCCATAGGCATCTACAAAAATTCCATGCTTATTAAAGTCAGAACTTCTTTCAGTACTGCACATGCTTCCACCTCATTGTTACCTGAAGGCCTGGTAGTTCACTTGTTTGCGCGATTATCTTAACAACAATCTCTTTACAACGTATTTTTTAGAGCATATATTCAATTAACTTAGTTTATAATCTGCTTCAGTATCTTCTGCTTCTACAAAAACAATCAAAACTACTCTAATAAAAACTAAGAAATTATTCGCTAAATAAATATACAGGGTGTTCAGCATAAGACTACGGTAACTTCGGGAGGCGATTCTGGGCATCATTTGCAACAAAAAATTCCATATAAACTATGGCTTGATTCGGCTCCGTTTTATAGATATTTTTAATTTTATGCTTTTTCAAGGTACTACTACTTTTTAGCCAAAAGTTGTCTATATTTCTCAAACTATTAAAGCTACAGCTATTTTAATACGCTCATTAGAAAGAAGGTTAAATTTCCTTTTAAATAAGCTAATTTTTATTCCAAAATAATAGTATTAAGTATTTTATTTTGTGGCCCAAACATAAGAAATAGCAAGTTTCTAAATTTTTCCAAAAACTTTGACTTCATTTTTCTCAAAAACATTTTATATGAAAAAACCGTGCACTATTCAGGAAAAACATCTACATACGATCACCTTTCGAACGGTGTACAATAATTGGGGTTATGTTAAAAATTGATGCAGAAATCTGTGATTAATAGCATAAAAGTAGGCTTCAAAACAGCGTCGGCATTATGAAAGGAATTCACCTACCAAAAGAATATAACTGACCAGAATCATCAAATCCAGTACGATTTTTTGCAAACGTGTAATTTAATAATTTATTTATTTAAGAACTATATTCAAAAATATAAAATTTACATTATAAATAGTAAAATAAAATAAAAAGAAGAAAAATGAATATGATGTTAAATGAGTCTTAGGTACCAATTTCGAAAGAAAGGATTTTCGTTTAACGAGTTTAGATCTGTGTGTTGTTCTTTAGTTAATTAAAGAAATATGCCAAATAATGTGAATAAATCACAGATTTTCTTGAACTACTCAATAAACTTTTGGAATTAACAGGTTGTGAAGAGCTAATGAATTAAGTCGAGAACTTACTTATCGTTCTAATCTCCAAGTTAAAAACTGACATGTTTTATCCTAATACGGCTTATAAAAACAAATAAATACAACAAGCAGAAAAGATAGTTTAAAGTACATTTTCATTAGATATTTAGTTGTCATTTTGCTATCATTATGCCAACGTATTCGAATATTGAATATCGCGATATGTTATACATCTACGGTTTCGTAGATGGGAACAGTGGAGAAGCTAGGCGGGAGTATTCGAGATGTTTTCCTGATAGGGTGTTCCAAACGCTAAGACGATCGTGGAGGTGTACTGGCGGTCCGGTGAAGTATTCCATCCACTATTATTTAATTTGGGGATCAGAGCGAGTAATAAGTTCTTGGCTTAGTACTGGATTTGATGATTCTGGTCAGTTATATTCTTATGGTAGGTGAATTCCTTTCATAATGCCGACGCTGTTTTGAGGCCTACTTTTTTGCTATTAATCACAGATTTCTGCATCAATTTTTAACATAACCGTAATGTATTGTATACTGTTCGAAAGGTGATCGTATGTAGATGTTTTTCCTGAATAGTGCACGGTTTTTTCATATAAAATGTTTTTGAGAAAAATGAAGTCAAAGTTTTTGGAAAAATTTAGAAACTTGCTATTTCTTATGTTTGGGCCACAAAGTAAAATACTTAATATTATTATTTTGGAATACAAATTATCTTATTTAAAAGGAAATTTAACCTCCTTTCTAATGAGCTTATTAAAATAGCTGTAGCTTTAATAGTTCGAGAAATATAGACAACGTTTTGCTAAAAAGTAGTAACACCTTGAAAAAACATAAAATTAAAAATATCTATAAAACGGAGCAGAATCGAGCCATAGTTTATATGGAATTTTTTGTTGCAAATGATGCCCAGAATCGCTTCCCGAAGTTACCGTAGTCTTATGCTGAACACCCTGTATGTTACATACTCTCAAAAAGTTTAAGAAAATATTCATTTACGTAATTGTAAAATACCACAATATTTTTTCTTAAAACATCAGGGAAACTTTGTTGTTTCTTTTTAATCCCTGAATTTAAACATGCAGACATATTGTTTATTTGAGAAAATCAGCTGATTTTCCATATACTTCGGCCACAAGAGATATAACAAGTCTGCACTGTTTTCCCCCTTAATCTTAACCAAATATTTAAATATAGTAATATATCTATCTATCTACGTCTATTTCCCCATCTTTTTTTTTTAGTTGTTTCTTGCTTTTGTTGATGTACCCATTTCAATGGAATGCATTCCATACATTTAATGGATATTGCATGTCATAGGATTATTTCAGTGAGCCAGAAAAACACAGGTTTCTACATATAATGAAGAGACATTCTACAAGCTTGAAGAGTTTTTAATCAACGATAGTTATTTTAGATAAATATTATAAGAAAATAAAATTATACTTTTATGAAAGCAAAATTATATCCAATATTGCGTACCTGCTGTCAAGTTAGGATTGGCTGTAGGCTACATTGAAACTATAGTTGACTAGCAAAGTTTTGTTTTGAGACTTTTATGCACTTTCCTTGCTGGAGACGATTTTTAACTGTAAAAATTGATGCGTCTATTCACAATATTTTGTCATCCTCAAGCAGAATGTTTCCAGTACAGTTGGTTTTTGAAGGTTAGTTTAAGAGGGACCTGAGGAATTTTATTGTTCATGTTGATAGAATTGTAATAACATTATTATATTAGAGAATTTATCTGGCTAGCGATTAATTATTATCAGTCTGTTAGACGGGCAAACTATAGCGGGAAACCTCATTTTCTATGCAACAATTTCATGCTTGGAGAGTTTGGAAATTCAGCAACTGTGGGTGCGCCCATTAATACTGTCGTAAGACTTATGGGCTGTAGTGAAATGAAAATACAGGTAGGTTGTGGGAAGAATATTTCTTAATTCACATCATTGTGATTTTTTGCGACGTTAACGAAACGTTAGAGGAGATTTTACTTTTTGGGAATTACTATATATTTCATTCTTTGTAGGGTTGTTTTTAGTTTTATATAGTATTGCTTTAAAACAGATTTGTTTAAATCGTTTCACTTCCACTTAAGCAGGAACATTCTGCACCCCGATTCGGTATGCAAACCTCTTCTTTAAAGCTTAATTTCACCCAAGAAATAATAATTCAAATAATGGCAAGAACAAACGAGTAAGTAGATAGATCAGGCTAACTAAGCAACTGTACTACGCTAATGAGAAAATATGTAGGAAAAAGTAATACAACTTGAAGAACTTCAAGAGCGTCATAAATTTTGACGGATTTCTGAAGTCTTTTAAATTACTTCTGAACTCTGCTTTTCACTGCCAAAGTAAAAAACCCTACTTTAACCAAAAACTATCTCTCATTGGTTAAAACAGAACTGGTTAAGACCCAAGATAGATTAAGATTAAGATAGTAGATGGGACGGGACCTATGCCCCAAGGCACCGCAGCCACAGAAGACTTATTGTGCCAGTCCCTTCTTAGTTCTAGTAGGCGAACCCTCCCCTCCTAAAGAGGTCAAGGTCTTTCCCTACTAGTTCTTTTTGCGCTACTATCTCCTTCGGCCTCAACGTTCCAAAGGTTTCATAGCGCAAACGTTCGATTGCAACGCAATCGAACAACAGGTGAGAGGCCGTTTCCTCCTCTTCCTGACATAATCTGCACAACGGCTCCGAGCTGATAAGCCCCACCTTGCGCAGATGCTTCTTGAACCTACCGTGCCCCGTGAATAGGCCTGTAATCAGAGTAATCTGATTTCTGCCCAAACACAGGGTCTCTTTGGATCTTTGCTTACACAGCCAAGGCATCAAGGTCTTGCTGTGTTTAACCCCAGGACACATCACCCAGTTCTTTTCGTGCTCCCTCCAGATCCAATCTCTGAGAGCCGCGCGAACCGAACCCCTGGTGATCCCCAGGACAGGCTCTGGACCGATGAAAGGAGTGTTAGCCCCATTCCTGGCCAGATAATCAGCTTTTTCATTCCCTTCAATACCCACATGACCCGGCACCCATTCCAACCGAACTTTGTTGTGCCGCGCCAGTAGTTCTAGGGCCTTCCTGCATTCCCAGACCAGGGAAGAGGTGATTCTGAAGGATACGAGAGCCTTCAGTGCAGCCTGGCTGTCCGAAAAGATGCGAATCTCCCTATTTCTAGGTTCCATCCGCAGGTTTTCCTCAGCGCTGTTCAAGACCCAAAATCCCACACAATTAGAATTTTGAGTTTCCTCTTCTCTCAGTTTACCTGAGTTTAGCCCTGGTATGTACTGAATGTCACCTCTTCCGAGCCCTCTAAAATTTACGGATCATTTGGCGAGAATGAAAGTTTGTTGACTCGGAAGTTAGCTAATGGTATCAGGTGGGCATGTTGGCTAATGAATTGGCTATAGAAAATGATGGCCTACATTCCAAAGAAAGGCGTTTGTAAACAAACCATTTTTACACTTTTGTCGTATAAAAAAAAAAGCATATTGTCTCATTGAACGGTGTACCTTTACAAAATATAGACAATCTCAACAATTGTAAAGCGTATCTGTCTATTGTCAGAGAATATATACAAGATATTATTGTTATCAATTAGATAATACCGATTTGTCATAGTCATATACATAGTATACTTGTATGATGTATCACTAGCATACAACCATTTCACCCTTCTAATGCCTCCATTTGTCAACCTGAGGTATACAGACTATGTTGGAATTAATCATGCGAATAATCCGAAAATCGAACAGTAAATATTTCGAATTTTATGCGCCTATAGTGTCTTGAGTATTATTTTTGTTGATTGTGACTACAATTAGCACAAATTGATTTCATATTTATATTATACAAGGAGTCCATTTTAAGACGGCTCAAATGCATTTCATGCTTAAACGGTTGATCTGAGCGAAAAATTGTAGAGAAAAAAATTGTTGCCCGTCACCTCTATTTTCAAAATATGTGACTTGATTTTAGATTCCTGCCCGCTGACGCGCGACCAAAAGTGAGGGTTCGCAGTTGACCCCCATTTTCATATACACAGTTTTAAAGAGTACAAAAAGTTATGAAAGAAACCGGAAACCGCAATTCGATATCTTCAAAATTGAAGGTGCCTCTTCTGGCTCACAAGCCAGGTTAGCCAGGAGGTTATCAACTGCTCTCTGTATCTGAGGAGGCACCTTTGAAGGAACAGTACATGCTTCACGAGTTGAGTAAAGTGCATTATTTGATAAATTAAGGAATAAGTTTGATCCTTTACATGAAAGATATTGATCACTTAAATATGTGGCAGGAGGTTTCCAATTTGTTTGGTAATTAAACGCAACTCTCCCAAAATTGCCAAATAATTATTAATCCTTCTTGTTTGTAACAGATGTAAAAATAATTTTTAGCCATTTTGAGTATGCTTGAGAACATCTAAAGCTCTTAACATTTGATTTTTCTTGAGAAAAATCACTCGGAAAACGACATTTCTCGATATTAAGAGAAATACTAGCTTTAATGCCTTGGCAATATTTTTAGTAGAAAGGGAATGAAAGAATACATAAAAATGACCTATCGCGTGCTCTTCTTTCTCTTTGATAACAAGTTAAAAAATTGAAATATGATTAATAAATACCAGATTTTGAAATGGCCTAGCACCTTTAATTTTGAAGATATCGAATTGCGGTTTCCGGTTTCTTTCATAACTTTTTATACTCTTTAAAACTGTGTATATGAAAATGGGGATCAACTGCGCGAACCTTCACTTTTGGTCGCGCGTCAGCCGCGTATGCGGGCAGGAATCTAAAATCAAGTCACATATTCTGAAACTAGAGGTGGCGGGCAACAAATTTTTCCTCTACCATTTTTCGCTCAGATCAACCGTTTAAGCATGAAATGCATTTGAGCCGTCTTAAAATGAACACCCTGTATGCATACACTCATGCACTCAGAAGGAATCTATCACAATATATATCAGAATCTATGTAGCTACCCTCAATCTATGGCCACCATCTTTAACCACCGACTATCAACGATCGTTCGTCAAAATTCTTTCCCTAATCTTCTAATCAACTACATCATTTTCATACTTCTACCTCAACATATTATTTTCATTTTCTTCGGATTTGATAGGAATATGATTAATACGAGAATTGGCTGGGCCCTTTCTAACGTTGACGTTGAATCACAGGACTATCTGAATACATTCTTCTTCAGCCAGAAGAAAAACATGCTACTTCTTTTCTTATCTGTGAGGGACACTTTGGCATTTTTTTTATAACCTTCAACATACTTTAGGTATAGGTTTCCTACAATTAGGCTTTTCCAATTGTACCTTAGCGCAGCCTTTTTGATTTGAAATATATTTCCAGAAAAATGATAATTTTTTTTTAAATTTCAGAAACAAATGTATCAATGATTAATGTAAGTCATTATTTATTAGATGTCGCAGACCCTTATGCTGGCTAGTTCAGATTCAAAATGTGAAGGAAAAGTTAATGCAGTAAAATTACTTAAATTTTTATAACTAATTATGTTGATATTACTCACCTTTTAATTATTATATCAAAAAACTTAAAATGAATGAAATGGCCAGCATAAGGGTCTGCGACATCTAATAAATTCAAAAAAAATTTATAAAAAGTTAATGCAGTAAAATTACATTGTTAATGTAAGGTACAAAAATAATGTAAAAGTTAATGTAGTATCTATACATGCATGTTAAAGTAGAAAAAAACATTAGATATTACAGTCAATCTAAGTTAAATGGTGTTCAAAACATATATTTTGTAGATTAAAATGGCCAGCATAAGGGTCTGTGAAACATCTAATACATTCTAAAAAATTTAATAAAAAGTTAATGCAGTAAAATTACTTAAATAATATCAATGAAGTATGAATGAAATGTTGGTTACCTGCTGATTTGTGTGCATTTTGGCGTTTAATCAACCCTTATACTTAACATTTTAAACTGTAAGTTTTTGTTAAGGAGATTTTTGTACCTTTTGGATAGATTTTTCTTTTTGTCTATTATTTGGGTGGGGCAAACTCCCCTCCTTATGAGGCATAGCGTCGAGACTTTTAAAATACAAGTCTGAACAAAATTTCGATTCGAATGACACTTCATTCATGAAAATCAGTTCACGTCTCGATAATTTGAAACGATTGCTATACTTCCTCTTAACAAGTGTAAGAGCAGAATGTCGTTTTAATGTTACGTAGGGAAGCCATAATCCTATGATCCTATCAAATTTTATCAAAATCGGGCCAAGATTTACAGAGAAAGAAATACCTTTTTTTGTAAACTGCGTAGCGCCTAAACGCGTGAACCGATTTTCATAAATGAAGTGTCATTCGATTCGGAATTTTATGTAGATGTGCCTTTTGGGGGTCTCGATTTACTGAGAAGTTAGAAATAATAATTTTGGAGGGGCCTTACATAAAGGGGGCTAACTCCTCTCCCATTCGATGTACAGCGTCGAGACCCCCCAAAAGGCACATCTACATAAAATTCCGAATCGAATGACACCTCATTCATGAAAATCGGTTCACGCGTTTAGGCGCTACGCAGTTTACAAAAAAGGTAACAACAACAACAACAACAAGAACAACAACCATTTTTGAAAATGCCGTTTTTGCTCATTTTAAGCAACTTTTTTCTCGAAATCTATTATATCTATGTTGTTGCAAAAAAATTACAGTTATAAAGGAGGGTTTGCCCTACACTTTAAAGAAAATTTGGTAATTTTTTTTTTTATAGAAAAAGAGAAAAAAATTGTCAAAATTGGGTATTTTTCAACGTTATGCTTTTTCGTGCAGTTTTTGATGATCAACCCTTATACAACTGTCCTACCGGACAGTTTTAATGATTAAAACTAGCATTATAGGCATTCAATTTTTCATATACTACAGCTCAATGTTTTCTCGTTTTTTGATAGGTTTTTCCAGAACCAATTTTTATAATATATAAATTGTTTATAATTTGGGCATCGATTTTAAAATCCTGTAAACTGCATTAACGACAAAACAATATATTTTATTTACCCTAAATATAGGGTTGGCAAATAAGTTCGTTCGGTTTTTGAGGGTGGAATAAATAACCATTTTTTTGATACACAGAATAAATTTTAATCAATTATCCTTAACAAAAACTTACAGTTTCAAATGTTAAGTATAAGGGTTGATTAAACGCCAAAAGGTACACAAATCAGCGTGTACCCAACATTTCATTAATACTTCATTAATAGTCAAGTAATTCTACTGCATTAATTTTCATTAATAAGTTATTTTTTAGAATTTATTAGATGTCACAGACCCTTATGCTGGCCATTTTCGTCTACAAAATATAATATGTTCAAGTAGCACTGTAGATTGACTGTAATATCTAGTTATTTATAATAAACTATTAATTACAGGTTAAAAAGAAAAACGTTACAAAAAATAAAAAAAAAATATGAGGCTAAAAAATTCAAAACTTTTTTTTATAAAAAACTTACATTAATGATTTTATTTCATTTATTTATTTTTATTTTTAAATAAAAATCGTCGGTTTAAGTTCATTCTTCGATTAAAGTAATTGTTATTTTATGTAGTAGTCAAACGTTTATAATAATAGGTAATGATAGTTGCGTCTAGTGCTTCAGAGAGTGAACATCACATGTTTTGTCTCTGTGTAATTTGTGAATTTTATAGTGGTTATACTCTGAATTTTGAATTGAATTTTTGACAAGTGTTTGTTTTAAAAGTGTGAAAACTATATACAAAATTTCAGACAAATCTACCGAGCAGCTTTTTAGTAATTAATTAAAATAATTATTAAATCTATAAAGAGTTGTGTTTCTATCTGGGCAAAGGTTGTTAAATTATTTGCTATAGTTTATACCAAGAGAAGAGAGTTGAGAGAGAATAGCGCTCAGGAGAGAAGAGAGGAGGCAATAATACTGTGAGTACCCCTTCCACTTTACCTTCTTGACCATGCCTAGTGACAGAGAGCGTACTAGTAGCGCTTCTAGTGGGGCACTGTCGAACCCTGCAATTGGTGCGGTTGACTCAAGTAGCGTAATTATCTCTAAGCTGGATTCGCTGGCTAGCGATATAGCCGCGAGTAGAAGAGAGCAGGCTTCTCTATCAGCCGAAATAAAGGACTTGAAAAATGATCTTAAAAAAGTATCAGAAAAATTAGCCAAAGAACTGCAAATATGTAAACGGAAAATTTCTAGGCTAATGGAGGAAAATAAAAAGATTAAAGAGCAGATTACCTCCTTAAATAGAGAAATCTCTTTCTCCTCTCAAACCCCTTTTCTCTTCAATGTAAAGATTGATAATTATCCTGTTGCAGTTGATGAAAATTTATTTTTGATTGTCAAGAAAATTTCTGAATCTATAGGTATGGAAATCAGAGAGGAAATGATAGATTATATTTACCGTCGGAATTTTGGGAAGAAGACTGTTCCGTCTATTATAATTAAATTTTTGCATGTATCAGTAAAAACTAAATTCATTATAAACGCAAAAAGAAATAAAGATAGACTTTACCCTGAAGATCCGAGTAGAAATATTTATGTAAATGAATTACTCTCTTCGTTTAATTATAAATTATTTACCATGGCTATAGATTACAAGAGACAGGGTTTCGTAGAGTCAGCTTGGCATAGGAATGGTGTAATTCTCATTAAAAAGAAGGCAAATGAGAGGCCTAAAGCTATACGGTGTAAAGAAGATTTACAGGCTCTGAACCCTGCTATATCGGCTATATTTTCTTCAGATGATGAGGATCTGGATCCCCCTCTTGAATCTGATGCGTCCACATCTTCTGTAGGTTCCAAACGGAGGAGAGGGGAACACAAACTGGGGCGATCTCCATCTATCACTAGTTTTTTATCCCGGAAGCACAAATAAGTTCATCTACTACTTCCTCTGCACATGGATGTTTATTAGAGACTATTTCATTTAATGTTCACCAGAATCAAGACAATTTTCACTCATTAGTTAACCGAAAATTCCCCCAAATTCTATTTTGGAATGTCCAAGGGTACAATAATCTATGTGAGAATATTGGTCACTTTGAGAATTATGATATAATCTGCTGTTCTGAGACTTGGCACCTAAATGAAATTAAGAAATCTCCTTCGAAAAGTTTTGATTTGGCAGCATCATCCTTGGCTATCAGAGAGAAATCCAGAGGAAGAGGAAGTGGCGGTCTACTGATCTTCGTTAAAAGTGATGTGTTTAAAGTTCGTGTTGTTGAGTCGTGTCATTGGTGGTTGATTTTAGAGCTTAAAAGTGAGGTTGTTTCTTTTCTGCTAATTTTTGTCTATTTCAAACCCTCATTAGATATATCTGTTCTCTTAGATTTATTTGACATCTCAGTTAAGAATTTATTAAGTAATAATAGAAAACTATGTGTATTGGGGGGTGACTTTAACTCAAGGGTTGGTATTATGGACAATTTTGATGGAATCTATGACTATTCTAATCTTAATGATGTACATGATAGTTTAGATGAATATTGTAATCAGAGAGGTCGTCTGCTAATTCAATTTATGCATGATAATTCTTTTATTCTTATAAATGGTAGATCTTATAGCGATCATCCGGCGCAATTTACCTTCGTTTCTCATTTAGGAAAAAGTATTAATGATTTGATCTGGTGTAATAACGCTAACATGGATGATATATATGATTTAAAAATAATAACATCTCTATGTCTGATCATTTCCCTGTTTTATTGCAGCTTAACTTTGATTATCAACACTCCACCTGTAATTTTTCTAATTCTATTGCTAACAAGGTTGATGTCTGTAGATGGGATAGCAACAAATCTGTCCTCTATAAAGAATTTATGATGTACTCAGATAAAGTCTCAAGTCTTAGTAAATCATCCGATATTATGTTTGAAAATTTTCTAAACACTTTAACTTATGCTGCAACTTGTCTTGGGTTGAAACATGAAAAAATTGTTTATAACAAGTCAAATTATTCATCTAATAAGCCTTGGTATGATTTAGAGCTTAAAACTTCAAAAAAATTAGTTAAGCAACAGTTAACTATATGCAGGCGAAATGGTTTTTTGGATTTAGACTACAAAATGTATGTTTTGTTAAAGAATAAGTACAAAAAGTTAATTAAAGATAAAAAGAATAACTATGACAAATCAATATTAGATGATTTTTCCAATGTTAAAGATCCTAAGGCTTTTTGGTCAGTAGTCAGAAAATTTAAAACAAAAAGAAATAATTCGAACTTAGTCTCTCTGCAAGATTGGGAAAAATTCTATACTGATATCTATCAACCATGCCCTACCATTGAGGGCTCTTATTTTGGCGTTTCTTTGCCTATTCTGGATGAGCCAATTGATTTCAATGAAATTATTTTGAGTTTATCAAAATGTAAATCAAACTCTGCTCCTGGTCAGGACGGTTTTTCTTTTGAGTTTCTGAAATTTCTTCCACAAAACTGGCTACTTTATTTGCAAGTTCTATTTAATAATATTCTAGAAACTGAATGTATTCCTAAACTTTGGTCGAGAATTTCTCTTTGTATGCTCCACAAGAAAGGTGATAGGCATGATCCTGCAAATTATAGGGGGATAGCTCTGGCTAATTGCACTTTAAAGGTTTTTACTCAAATTTTGTTAAATCGTTTGATTATCTGGGAATCAGAATTTAAAATTTTGCCGGAGTCTCAGTCAGGGTTCAGAAGCGGTCGTGGTTGTCTTGACAACATTTTTACTCTGTCCTCTGTAATACATCTCCACCTCCGTTTGAAGAAAAGGATTGTTTACGCTTGTTTTGTGGATTTTAAACGGGCATTCGACTCCGTTAAACATCATCTTCTTTGGTCTAAATTGTTCTTGATGGGAGTAAGTCCAAAGCTCATCAGAATCTTAAAAAATCTGTATGGAAATGCTGTTTTAAATGTAAGGGTAGGATCTAATCTATCCTCTGATATTTTAATGACTGAAGGGGTCTTGCAAGGGGAAATCCTCTCACCGTTCCTGTTTATTCTGTTTCTGTCTGATTTAGAAAACTTCCTCAAGGAAAGAGCGGGAGTTCCCGGTTTGAATATTGATGGCCTTAACGAATTATTGGTTCTTGTGTATGCAGACGACCTTATTATTCTGTCTGACACATATGTTGGAATGAAAAGAAATTTAAAGGCGCTGGAGGAATATTGTCATTTGAATTCCCTAAAAGTAAACCCAGCTAAAACTAAAATTATAAAATTTCATAGAGGGCGCACAACTCTTTCGGAAAAATTTTTCTATGAAAACACAGAAATCGTTTTGACGAATAAATACGTCTATCTAGGCGTGCAGTTTTCTTCCTCATCCATGTTTCTCTCAGCAACAGAATACTCAAGGTTTAATATTGCTGCTGGTACCGTAAACAATATTCTGGCGAAAGTCAGGAGTAACTCATGGTCCAGTAATGTAGCTCTGTTTAATTCAATTGCCCGTTCCACATTGCTCTATTCAGTTCAAATCTGGGGACTAAGGTATTTAGACCGTTTAGAATATGCCCAAACAAATTTTTATAAACATCTTTTTCATCTATTAAAATCTACTCCGTACTATATAATACTGTTGGAAACTGGATTACCTCATATAGCCACCACTGTTTTTAAGCTTACGTTGAAATGGTTATGTAAAATATTGGAAATGGATCGATCCAGATTACCCCGTATTTGTTACGATAGGCTGTTACACCTCGATTCCTCATCGTCTAATAACATCAAGTTCAACTGGGTAACCCAAGTTAAGGAATTTTTTATAAATGTCGGTTATAACCATCTTTGGGAAATGCAGGATCCATATGTAATCCGTGAAAATCTAAATGCAATGTTGTCAACCTTTGAAGCCAATTTACACAATACTGATGTAGCCAGATTATACTCCTCAAATTATAGCATTTATTACAGAAATATTCCTTTAAATACCTCGGATGTTCAAAATTATCTTCTACTTTCTCTACCATTTCCTGTAACTAGCATATTGTTTCAACTTAGAACTTGCAGTAATTTCTCCATTAAAATCATCCATAAAGCAATAGCCTACTTAATAAATCCTAACCTGCTCTGTACTCTTTGTAATCTCCATGAAAATGAAGACTTATTTCATTTGATTATTACCTGTCCGATTTATGAATTTATTAGATTAAAATATCTACCCCAATTATCTATCCCAACCATAAATAGCAGAGAGGAACAACTTTTTCATTTATTATCACCTTTATCAAAATCTGACTGCCTTAATATTTACAATTATATAATAAATGTAGTAATGCTGCGCTCATCCTTACTCAATGACTAAAGTAATAAGGTGCTGTTATAATATTTAAGTTTTAATTTAATTTAGAAGTTTAATTCTCATTTTTTATTTTTTTTTATTTTTATATTATGTGATTTATTATTATTTTATTATTATTTTTTGTTTAAGTTCTATTTAATTTTGTTTCTTTTAATATTGTTTTTAAAAAGTTGGTTTATGCAACTCCTTCTGTACACCTATCTGGTTAAAACAGAATAAATAAAAAAAAAAAAAAAAAAAATAATAATAGGTAATAATTATCTGGCTTTATCGCAAATAATATAGTTTTCTTCAATTACATTCTCAATCTAGATATTCATCCCACAATGTTGTATATATGTAATATCGGTAAGACGAATTCAAGACAGTAGCCTACTCTAACTTTGTATTTTTCTACTTTAACATGCTTGTTCATATATATGTAGATATGCATATTTTTAGGACAGCTAATTATTCCAGCATTTTACTATAAGTAAAATTAGGGGGACTAAATTAAATTACAATTGAGAAATGAATAATTGTTGTTGAATAATCTACTTGTTATTAACTGTGTGTTATTTGTGCTCACGAATATTTCGGTAAGACGAATTCAAGACAGTAGCCTACTCTAACATTGTCTTGTTCTACTTTAACATGCATGTACATATATATGTGATTTATCATAATTATAACAAAAAATATTATAAATGAAGTGGCCAGCATAAGGGTCTGTGACATCTAATAAATTCTAAAAAATAACTTATTAATGAAAATTAATGCAGTAGAATTACTTGACTATTAATGAAGTATTAATGAAATGTTGGGTACACGCTGATTTGTGTACCTTTTGGCGTTTAATCAACCCTTATACTTAACATTTGAAACTGTAAGTTTTTGTTAAGGAGATTTTTGTACCTTTTGGACAGATTTTCCTTTTTGTCTATTTTACAAAGTTACATATCTTCTTTACAGATTTTTTTAAAATTTGGAATAAGCAATTCTATCATTATAATCTGATAAGGTGTTAAGTCGGAACCGTAACTACCACTGGAGAGATCTTTTTAAAGAATGATTATGGTTGCGTTCCCCCAAACCATCCTCAATAACAATTTTTTTGAAAAAGCGTTTTGAATAACATACGAAGGTATTTATACGTAAATAGCAAAATTAAACTGCGATTTCAGTACTTCCTTTTAAGGAGTAAGAAAAATAAACTACGATTGCAGTACTTCTCCCTAAAAGGCAAAGAGGCAAAGATTTTTTAATCGAACGACAATTCATTGATTTAAATCGGTTCACTCATTGATAATTTAAACGATTGCAGTACTTCCTCTTAGTAGGTGCAAGAGCATCAGCAACGTAGAGGAGCTTTAACCACTTATTCGAGCTGAATTTTATCAAAATCGGATTTAGCGTTATAGAAATATTGGTAATAATAGTTTTAGAAAGGGCCTTATTTGGGTGGGGCAAACTCCCCTCCTTATGAGGCACGGCGTCGAGACTTTTAAAGTGCAAATCTGTACAAAATTTCGATTCGAATGACACTTCATTCATGAAAATCGGTTCACGTGTCGATAATTTGCAACGATCGCTATACTTCCCCTCAACAAGTGGAAGAGCTGATCGCCGCTTTAATGTTACGTAGGGGAGCCCTAACCCTATCATCCTACCAAATTTTATCAAAATCGGGCCAAGATTTACAGAGTAATTAGTAATAATAATTTTGGAGGGGGCCTTACATTAAGGGGGCTAACTCCTCTCTTGTTTAATGTACAGCGTCGAGACCCCCAAAAGGCACATCTACATAAAATTCCGAATCGAATGACACCTCATTCATGAAAATCGGTTTGCGCGTTTAGGCGCTACGTTGTTTACAAAAAAGGTAACAACAAGAACAACAAGAAGAAGAAGAAGAACAAGAACAAGAACATTTTTTGAAAAAGCGGTTTTTGCTCATTTTTGGCAACTTTTTTCTCGAAACCTATTAGAACTGGGTGGTTGCAAAAAAATTACAGTTATAAAGGAGGGTTTGCCCTTTATTTTAAAGAAAATTTGGGAATTTTATCTTTTATAGAAAAAGAGAAAAAAATTGTCAAAATTGGGTGTTTTTCAACGTTACGCTTTTTCGTGCAGTTTTTGACGATCAACCCTTATACAACTGTCCTACCGGACAGTTTTAATATATTGACCATTCTTATTGATGACTTCATGCCATCTTTCCACCAACTTCATTATACCACGTTCGTAGGACGTCTGTGGCTTATCGTCGAAAAACCAATCAAAATGTTTTTTGACACTCTTCTCGTTATCGAAAGTTTTTCTGTTCATGGAGTTCTGCAACTATCAGAATCAGAAGGTGCCAGGTTTGGTGAATACGGAGGATGAGGCAAAACATTGCAGTTTATTCTGAGTGGTCAGTGACGTATACGGGGTGGCGTTGTTGTGATGGGAGACGTACACCTTTGCGATTTGCTAATTTTGGACGTTTTGTGCGGATTGCATGGTCCAGTTTGGTTAACAGCATCCAGCATGCAGTTGAATCAATTGTTTTGCCTGACGGTAACAGCTCGTAATAGATGATACCTTTATAATCCCACCATACGAAGAGCATAACCTTCTTCGGATGCAATTCCGCCTGCAAGCTTGTTTGCGGCGGCTCACTGCAGTGCTTCCATAATCTTTTACGCACTACATTATTGTAGACGATCCATTTTTCATCTCCCGTTACCGTACGCTTTAAAAATGGGTATTTTTTTGACGTTTCCGCAACGCATCGCAAATGGATATGCGAGTGGCTAAGTTGGCCTCGGTTAATTCATGCGGTACCCAAACATTGAGCCGAGAAACGTATCCCAGCCGGCGTAAATGATTTTTGGAGCTCGTATAAGATATGTTCAGTGCTGTTGCTATCTCTCTCACCGATTGGCATGGATCTTTATCGATTACGCCCTTGTCATCATCTGAATTAATCTCGGTCGGATGACCGGAGCGGGGCGCATCATTAATGTCAAAATCTCCAGAACAGAAATTGACAAACCACTTTTGGCACACGCGTTCTGTTAGGGCATCATCACCATAAACACAACATATCTTTTTATGAGCCTCTGCAGCTTGTTTGCCCTTTTTAAAATGATAGAGCAAAATATGACAAAAATGCACTTTATTTTCTTCCATCTTTACAGCTACGCAGCAAGCACAATAGTAATGTTTGTTAAACCGAAATTCATAGAAAGGTTACACTCTTAACATAACCTTTCAAATGAACAATCGAGTTGTGCGCTTGCGCCGAAAATAAAAACCCAACGAACTTATTTGCCAACCCGATATTTCTCTTCTTTAACATTGGTGCCACCAAATACCATCTCTTTTTTCAAACATTTTGAGAAATATACTTTATATCTAGCTTCATGATTTATGTACAGTGACTCCCATTAATATTGGGACACCTATTACAAAATGATTTAAAAGGAAAATGAAAACAACATACAAAAGTTTGGGATTTTCTTTTTTTTTTTAAATTACATTAGCAACATCTGTGGAAATTATATATCAGTATAAATCGATGAAATTCCAAACTGTTAGGTAGCACTTTTTGAAAAAGTGTAAAATAAGGCTCTCAAAAATATTGGGACACCAGAAGTGCTAGTGTTTAAACGTTCAATATTAAAATCTCCTACTATTTAATAATTGGTTGGTAATAATTTAATAATTGCTTTTTGACTTAAAACAGCCCTCAAACGATCAGGCATGGATGAAACAAGTTTTTGGTTAATTCAGGTGGTGTTTTTTTCCTATTCTTCCAGGAAACATCGTTTTAATTCATTTTTGTTAGATATTACTCGTTTTTCTTAAAGCACTGGCTAAATATTGCCATAAATGTTCAATGGGATTAAGATCTGGTGACTGCGGAGAGGTTTGGAGTACTTTTGGGCAATTATATAACAGTCACTGACGTATCACCCAAGCCGTAGGTTTGGGGTCGTTCTCTTGGTAGAATTTAGAAGACCCTAAATACCAAATGTTTAGGCACTTTTTTCAAATTATATTTTAATATATTACTATAAACCATTTTGTGCATCATTCCATCAATAAACATTAATTCTCCAAATCCTGATGCGGACATCCAGCCCCAAACCAGAACTGACCCACCTCCACCCGGAGGTGCAGCTTTAAAACCCTTTAAAGTTGGCTGTAAATTCTTCTTTTCGAGTTCAGCATTCGCTTTCCTCCAGACCATAACCCTTCCATCTGACTGGAAAACATTAAATTTTGATTCATCGCTAGAGTATATCATTCCAAAAGTCACTATTTACATTAGAATATTTTTCGGCAAATTTCACTCTCTTAACACTATTTATCTTACTGACAAAAGGATTCTTCCAGGCTACTCTACCATGATAGTCGAGTTTTCTTAGCCCTCTCCGAACAGTTTCTGCTCCTTTTTTGCTCTCTGAACATGTCAAAAATTTCACATAGAAGTTTTGGAGCACTAAGTCGGTGATCTTTTCTAATTCTTTTAATATATAACGCTGCTCTCTCTCAGAGAGCAGTTGAGGACGGCCTTTTTGTGGGGTTGAAACAATTCTTTTTTCTTTTTGGTAACGCTGAATGATGTTCCACGCAGTAGATGTTTTAGGTCCGATCAGTTTTTCTGTCTCTCTAACACTTTTTATTGTCTTTGTGCAAAGAAATTACAATTTTTCTTTGTTCAATCGTTGTATTTGTATTTTTGCGCGACATGTTACACCTGGCTTGATTTATGTAAACTAATATAATTATTAATTTCATATTGAATATATGCTTAAGGTATATATTTACAAATTGTATAAATATTCGGGCAAAACCTTGGACAAACTATAAATTATAATAGTGTCCCAATATTTATGAGAGGTAGAATTTGCTCTTATTATTATATATATTTTTTTTAATCTACCAAAACATTTTTATGTACTTATTTAAATAGTTTTTATTTAATTAATAGTAATTATAAAATGAAATGAATTTATAAAAATTTGAATAAATGGGTGCCACTTTTAATTTTCGTCAATTTTTAACTTCTGTATGTACTGTCCCAATATTAATGGGAGTCACTGTAGTTTTATTTTCTATCATAGCTGTAAAAGGCAGCATTGCAAGGCCAAGATCGCCATTTCCAGCACTAACCGTGTTCCTCAGTCTTCCTTAAAGTATAAAATCATTAACAAAATCAAACGAACATCCTTTCACTTATAGATTTAATTGATTATCCATTTTCCATTGCTTAAAGACTGTGCAATAAACCATCGAATTTTAAAACTAAAATACTTAAACTTTATAAGATCTACAAGAATAGAAGTTTCTTTAGACAAAGAACATAATTACAATAAAAGTATTGATTTGATAATTTTGAAAAAAGGGCCTTATAAATTTTTAAATCACTCGTCAAAAGTAAAAACTTAGTCCACTAATACATGAGTATTACATTCGGGAAAAGGGAATTGAAGTTATGCTTTGTGACAACAAATGAAAATATTTAACACTGAATATTATCAGATTCATAAAATGGAAAAAGAAATATAACAAGATAATCCCTCAAATATTTAAAAAATTAAAAATATGTGTACATATTTTTGTTAGTACATTATTAAATTTAAAACTAACATATAGGAACAAAGAAAAACTGGAATTTAAAATGTAACTGGAAATGTGAAAAACGCTTTGCAAAGAAAATACTCTCGTTTGGAAAATACTAGGTAACAGTACAAAGAGAAAAACTGTCCAAATCAAAATTACCTCGAGTTAATTTTATCTCTTTTAAAGTAGTGCAAAAAAAAGAACTCTTTTAATCCAGCTTTTTTAATTGTTGTACTTTAAGTTTCTCTCAGTGCTAAAAAGTAAGTATTGCAAAAAAACTGTTTTGTTATAAAAAATATCTCGATTTGTGTAAGAAACATAAGCGAATAGCGCTAAATATCATTGTACGAGGGTCGTTTGAAAAGTCCGTGCAAAAATAAAAACTACTTAATTTTTTGGGGTAAACCTTTTTTATTTTTCAACATAGTCTCCTTTTAGGCTTATACACTTCGTCCAACGCTGCTCTAGTTTGTTGATCCCTTCCGAATAATAGGATTTGTCCAAGTCTGAATCACCTCCTCGTTTGAATAAAATCTTTTTCCCGCCAGCCATTTCTTCATATTGGGGAACAAATAGTAGTCCGAGGGAGCCAAGTCTGGAGAATAGGGGGGATGTGAAACGAGTTGTAACCCTATTTCCATTAATTTTGCGACCACAACTGCTGAGGTGTGAGCTGGTGCGTTGTCGTGATGGAAAAGGACTTTTTTGTGGGCCAATCGTGGGCGTTTTTCTTGCAGCTCGGTTTTCAAACGGTCCAATAACGATGAATAATATGCACCTGTAATAGTTTTACCCTTTTCCAGATAGTCGATGAGGATTATTCCTTGAGAATCCCAAAAGACAGTCGCCATAATCTTACCGGCCGAAGGAACGGTCTTCGCCCATATGGCCACTCCGAAAATTTTGAATCCACTTATAAACTGTTCTAATCGAAGGTGCAGAGTCACCATAATGTTTATCAAGCTTCTCTTTAGTCTCCTGAGGCGTTTTGCCTTCCATAAAGTAGTGTTTAATCAACACACGAAATTCTTTTTCGTCCATTTTTTGAAAATCACTCGACTTCGTCGGTTCAAACGATTGCCAAACACAAAGAAATAGACCGATCTGGCTGAAACTTGGTGTGTGTTCTTCCAAGAGATGCTACTAACTAAACATAACCTCGACACGCGCCAGTGGTGCTATCTCTCTGACTTTGCACGGACTTTTCAAACGACCCTCGTATATAGTATCAGCTTGGAATTATAGACAATCTTTAAAAGATCATTTAAATTTTTAACACTGAAAGAATATATTTAGTACCGTAGTTTAGTACATGTTACACAAACAGAGTCAACTTGCAGCGGACTAAGTCCATGCCTAAGATGGGTTTTCGATTTCAAATGTAAGAATTTTTTTGTATGCAAATAGTTTTTTAATAAACACAATTATTATTAAGTCAGTATTGCAAACCAAGCTTCAATGGAAATTCATCTTATTAGTAAAAGAAGTAGGTTATTGTTGCGTTCATTTTGCTTAGCACTCAACTGTATACATCGTACAGGGTGTTCAGCATAAAACTACCGTTATTTCGGGAGGCGATTCTGGGCATCATTTGCAACAAAAAAAAATCCATATAAACTATGGCTCGATTCGGCTCTGTTTTATAGATATTTTTAATTTTATGTTTTTTTTAAGTTATTACTACTTTTTAGCAAACAGTTGTCTATATTTCTTAAACTATTAAAGCTAAAGCGATTTCAACTTATTCATTAGCTCTTCAAAACCTGTTAATTCCAAAAGTTTATTGAGTAGTTCAAGAAAATCTGTGTTTTATTCACATATTTAGCATATTTTTCTAAATAACTAAAGAATAACACACAGATCTAAACTCGTCCTTTCTTTCGAAATTGGCACCTAACCTTCATTTAACCTCATACACCATTTTCTTCCTGTTATTTTATTTTATTATTTATAATGTAAATTTTATATTTTTGAATATAGTTCTTAAATAAATTAATTATTAAAATACACGTTTGCAAAAAAATCGTACTGGATTTGATGATTCTGATCAGTTATATTCTTATGGTAGGTGAATTCCTTTCATAATGCCGACGCTGTTTTGAGGCCTACTTTTTTGCAATTAATCACAGATTTCTGCATCAATTTTTAAAATAACCCCAATGCATTGTATACCGTTCGAAAGGTGATCGTATGTAGATGTTTTTCCTGAATAGTGCACGGTTTTTTCATATAAAATGTTTTTGAGAAAAATGAAGTCAAAGTTTTTTGGAAAAAATTAGAAACTTGCTATTTCTTATGTTTGGGCTACAATTTGAAATACTTAATATTATTATTTTGGAATACAGATTAGGTTATTTAAAAGGAAATTTAACCTTCTTTCTAATGAGCTAATTAAAATAGCTGTAGCTTTAATAGTTTGAGAAATATAGGTAACTATTTTGCTAAAAAGTAGTAAATACCTTGAAAAAACATAAAATTAAAAATATCTATAAAACGGAGCCGAATCGAGCCTTAGTTTATATGTAATTTTTTGTTGCAAATAATGCCCAGAATCGCCTCCCGAAGTTACGGTAGTCTTATGCTGAATACCCTGTTTACTAGTAATGTTTTACCAAGCGTTTCTTAGTTGAAAACCATTTACTTTTAGTTTATACTTGAATCAACGTTCGAAAAGAAGTACGTGATTAGAAAAAAGCAAAACGTTACTTCCGAAAATAATGACATGAAATCAGAGAAAGATTAGATTTTTAGTTGAGTTGCGAAGGTGATGTGAACTTTAACTAGAGCATCCTCAATTCTTAGTTATATTCAGCACATCTGGGGATGACACTTTTAGAAGCAGATGCTTCCTTCAACAGCAGAAAACTTCCTATTGAATGTGGTAGTAACATTTGACTATAGACCGCTATCTTCGAGCAACCATTATAATTTCTAAAAGCTGCCAAATTACTGAAAACAATTTAAGCCCCAGCAAATTGCTCTTTAGAAACTTGTATTTAAAAAAAAACAATAAATTAGATTATTTTTATTTTTTTTATGAAGTTTTTATTATAAAAAAAAAGTATTAAAAATTAATTTTTTCTGCAACCATGTAGGAATGTTCTCATTACTCAATTAAAATCAGCTGTGTAATGCCCAACTTCCCACACTAGTGGGGAAAAATTCCCATTAGTGTCACTTTCCTCACTGGTGAGTGGAAAAACTTTATTGTGCTTCCTTGATATAAGAAGTTTTGTTATTAACATAAATATTTTCTGTAAAACTTTAATAAGCTTATTTAACGTAACTAAATAATTAAAAAACGAATATTAAAAAATAAAATAAAAATTGAAAGGAATATAGAAATAAAAATAATACTTTAATAATTAATTAGATATTTTTAATTATAACATTTAAAAAGGTTATAGTGTTACCTTATAGAAATTTAAAATGGATTCTAGTGATTCCTGTTTAGAAAACACTCCTCCATCAATAAAAGAAACAGCAGAAAATGTAATAAGTAATGTGAATAATTGTAATATTTTTGTTTTATTTTTTTTTTTTAATTTGTTTTATAGGTTATAAACCTGTAACAAAAGGAGTTGGTTTTATCCTTAACAACAATGAATACAACTTGGTACAAAAAATACAAACAAAATAATAAGAATCTAACATACAGCTAAATTCAAACTTTACTCATTCAACAGAAATGACCGTAACAGTATATTTTTAACATATTTGTACACGTTGTGAATGTTTGATTGAGAATAATCATTCGCTAATATTTCCATTTCTCTCGCTAAATTGTTGTTATCAAGGTTTAAACTTTGCCTATAAATGCTATATGCAGGACATTCTAAAAACAAATGAGCGATATTTTCACGCTGACCTCCATTACAAACCATACAAAATTTATTTGAATCTATTGTATATATAATATTTTTGACAGTAAACTTCAGTACATAAGGTCCTGACATTCTGAATTGAAAGAATAATTTAATAATATGAAATGATAATTTGTCATTAAGATATGGTTGTATTATTTGTTTATTAAGATAAGAGTTTTTGGTAAAAGTAAGAAAACTAGAATTTATCATTTTGTCATAATCCATGGAAATTAAACTTTCTTTATACTTCTCTAACAGCGTGCGAACATGGGACTTATCTTTTATAAAGGATACCAAATCGTTTACTAAATAATTGTAATATAACAATAAATGTTTATAATAAATAAATTACTTTTTGTAGACTGTAAAAATGAAATTTTTAATTTTATTAGTTAATAAATGGTTGCAGGAAAAATATAATATTTAACTCGAGTGTAAAGTATTTTCCTCACACTCGGCAATTTGCACTTGCAATCGCCTCGCTTCGCTCGCTCGTGCGTGCAAACCCTGCCTCGCGTGAGGAAAATTGCTACTTTCCACACTTGTTAAATAAATAACTATATATGCACATTTGTTTGAATTAGTGAATTACTTTCTCTTTGACCTGATAGGTGCGTGGTGGCCTTGGCAGTGCTATGCGGATGCGGTTGCGGTTTATGGAAAAAGAAAAGCCGACCAGTCCGACAACAATCTGAACCTCCAACTCCAGACTCTTGCTACCATCCGCCCAACTACAGCAGGTGTTCTTCATTTCATCAGCCACCTCCATACGCTGAGGTAATGACAATACATAACTATGTTTTAATTTCTTTTTATTATCATTATTAAACGTCTAAAAAAAAAAAATCTATGGTTTGTAGATTCTGGCGGTTCTTAGAATGATTGGGTCAGTGATACTTGTCATCGCGAAGCTGAGATTGTTACCTTTTTTATGGTCTATTGCTTTATATGTATTAGCTAAATTATTAATGTACTAAACACAACAATTCTGTGGTGAACTGACGAATGATCTGATCTGGATACACACAAAATACTTTTAAAAATATACACAGCAAGTGGTGCTTTGTATTGTATAATTTTAAAAATATATAATATTTTTTTAAATATTTTCAGGTGACATCTAAACCGGATTTATATCCACTTGTGATAAGTTACACGGAAAACGGCAAAACGGGAGGCAGTTACCTGATGGTTCAATATTTCAGAAACTACATCATGCGACCAGTTGGTACGTATCTAGTTTTTTGTGTTTATCTATTTAAGTAAAATTAAAATACTAGACCTAAATTGTATATTAGTACATCATTTAGGCTCTAATTGAAGTTAAAAAATGTTCAGAGAATATTTCTTTTAATAGATAATTTTTCTTGTTAGATAAAAGAATTCAAAATCTGTTTAAGCTTTTATGGAATCCTATAGAATTCTACTGGGATATTTTTTTTGAGAGAATAATTAGGCTGCAACTCGCTTCAGCTTTAATAAAGACGTCTTAAATTAAATTTTAAAATCTTTAAATTCTTAAAAGTTATACATATTCTTCGAAGACAATCTTTTAAGCGACCATACCTTAGTTATGTGTTTGTTAATCAAGTGAGCAACCACCACTCGTTTCTTGGATGGACCTGTAAGAAGCGAGTGTATATTCTATATTCTCTAAAAAGACTGTACTTATCTGTACTTTTTTTCATATAAAATTGGTTTATCTCTGGCTAACTAACTGAATATAACAATTCCCTAACTCAACAAGCGTTCCTAACAGTCCTCTTATTTTAAAAAAATCAAGCAGTTATTTTGAAAAAAGTTATACATTGAAAGTTTGTAATCACTGTTATAATAGAGTAGCCAAACTGCATAAAATCGAAACAATATCTTGACGAAGTACCCAATTCGACCAAAATAAAATAAAAAAAATGTCTACCTGCAAATAGTTAGTTCTGAAGATACCATAATCTCAATCCGAATTGAGATTAGCTTGCCCACATAAATATAGCATTTTTCACCTTATAAAGCATTCTACACCACTTAAGAGGCACCTTACCTCAGTTTTAAAATTGACTGCGCCAAATTATCTAGCTCCTCTTCATTTGGGTACAGTATAGTGGAAGATGCAATATCATCACCATGGCAGCCGTTGAAGTGATTCTCATTTCACTCCAGTAAGCTAGTCTCGTTAGACCACCTCTATCTCCGCCTCTGTAAAGTAGCCTAGGTTTCTAATTGTTTTCCAAACTCTAAAATTTTTATATTTGATAAACGCAAACTCTCATCAATCACAAAGTTTTTCTGCAATTGAAGTGGCTGGCATTAACAATTTAAAAAAAAAAAAACACTGGCAATTAGTTTCACGTTCGATAGATAACCCATTCTTTCTGAATCACCATTTTTTTTTACCACTAGAGTTTTCGTGACAAATATAAATGGGTCATAAAAAAAAAATCTTACCATTGCGTGAGTTTCATTCTTTGATCAGCCGTGACCATAGCTTTCTTCCATGTAGTTTTTAAATATTTAGTTCGTAATTAATAATGCTAAGTTATCTAAATAAATTATTAAAAACTAAAATATTGTTCGCTCTCATCAGAATGTGAGACTGTCCAAGGCTATTTGGCATCTAACTCACATCTTAAAAAACTTGGCTATTTCGTTGTTTTGGATAAACAGAAAAAGCTATTCACTGAACTATATTACTAGTGTGTTTGCTAGTCGCCTTTATCCACGACCATTTGAATGTAAAGCCCGACTTGGAAGCAATACTTCACGTTTTTAAAATTAAATTTAGAAATCATTGCCTCACCCTTATATTGACAAGTGCATGAATTCGAAATATTATTATTTCTTCAGAGTAATTTAATTTGAAAAAGATTATTATATGCCTGAATTTAACATAAACCAAATTTGCTTTCATTCTGACAAATGGTGTACATTTTACTTTCTGCCGCGATTAGATACACTGGAACACTTCTTCACTCTTAAAAAATTAACTACATTAAACAACAGTTAATGTTAATTCTACATACGTATGTATAACCACCATAACCTCTCAGCCATTATGGCGGCAGTAATAATAACAATAATAAATTAAAGGCTAAACTTATGTATGGCAATTTTGATTTCTAATTCAAAGAATAATATACTATCAATTTTAGGGTCCCTCTCAGCCACTAGCACCGCCGATTCACTGAGCTCAAGCTTATTTTGTAGTGCAACAAATGAAGTAAGTATAATAATTTTTATTTAAACGTATAAGCCAGTGATGGGCAAAGTACGGCCCGCGGGCCAACTCCGGCCCGCGAAAGTATTTAATCCGGCCCGCCGAAGGTCCATCGACATGGATAGTATATGGCCCGCTATAATTACGTTTTGACGGTCGAGAAGTATAAAGTAGATTCTACTTAGTAGAATAATAGATGCATAACCTATAGGTGAAGCTAAACTAGCCGCGTAGTTACACAAGTGTGAATGCTGTAATGTTTTTATAATATTATGATTAAAAGCTTTAACACAAAATGCATTTTTTCTATAATTCTGGCCCTCCTCTAGAATTTCTTAAACTTTGTGGCCCCCCATTAAAAAAGTTTGCCCACCACTGGTATAAGCGATGAAATAGTTTACAATTAATTATTTATGCCAGCAAAAAGTGTTGATGATGATAAGAAAGATAATCTTTGAACTTTCATAAGCAGGCAGAGCAGAAGACAAATCAATTTAGTATAAACAATATAAAAATATTTTATTGTTAATAAACCCTGAAGATGACCTAGTTCCTAGGTCGAAAGCTCGGTAAAATATTTAAAAAAATAATGACTGAAATTGACATTATTCTTTCTTTAATCTGGATTAATGAAATAAGAGTGATAATAATTTAATTATGTTGCAGGCAAATAGCTTGATTCCTCCTCCTTACTCCAGTGCCCCTGGAAGTGTAGAGCAAATCAATTCTCAAACTTCGCCTCCAACAGAGGTTAGTTTTAATAACACTAAGTTTGTGCTAAGACAAAAAAAAAAAAAATTGTAATTAATCATGTTGTTTTCATTTCTTGCAAACATTAAGTCAAAGATAATCAAATATTTCTGACTTTTAAGTATGTTTAGATTTGTTTATTTATTTATTTAAATGAAGGTCTCAAATTTCGCAAATTAGATAAAATCTTAAAATAAAATTGGTTTATATTGTTGTTAAAAAAGTGTATTAATGCTTCAAGACATGTTAGGATAAGAACATAGATTCAGAAAAAGTGAATGAGCTTCTTGGCATTGGTTTAGGAAAGATTAGATAAATCGGAAACAATCTGACTCCTCTTCTAAACATAAAAACTAAAAGATTCGAATTATCCGCTTCTAGCATTATTAAGGGGCCTTTATGAGTGTTATTAGATCTATTTTTAGAGAGGTTCCATCAAACAATTTGTAGTAAGTTAATACAACAAGCTTTCATTTCTACTATATTTTGAAATGAGTAGTTTTGAACCTAACTTAAGAAGTCAAACTTTATGAAAGAAATGCAGATGTTCTACACAAAAGCATTTCATGAATTACTAAGATGAAACATTTTACTGTATACGAAAGAATGTTTAAGGTTATGAACGGCCCAGGTTGCTTTTAATCTTGATTATCGAGAATGCTTATTTTTCTAACTTTTAAAAATATTTACATATAGTAGCACTAACAAAATTTAATTGTTCGACTAAATGAAGGTCACCCACAATACATAGTTTTAAATCGTGGTATTAAGTAGTTACAATAACTGTTTACGAATTATTTTGTACCCTCTCAAATACTGAGGCAGAGTTTAGCATCATTTGTATAGGAATTTCTCCATTAGGGTCCAAAATTAGATCCATTTGAGACCTTATATTTAGATTGCCTGTCTATGGAGCACCTTGTCTGTTGTTATAACTTGTAAACAAAATTTTTATTACATCAATGAAAACGGAAGGATTTTTGATTCGCTCTTGTAGTTTTAATGAAGTTTAGAGGAATTATTGTAACATTTGTTTACATGAAATAGAGCAGATTGTTTAAAACTGTAAAGCAGACTTATCTTTTGCATCAGTTTTTTTTTTTTTTTTTTTATCACTGCCTTCAAGAAATAGATTTTCTATTTTAGAAATGTTGCAGTTTATCTACGTACTTGAATAAGATTGATGAATTCATCAGTTGGATGTTGATGGATGTAATTGGAATTGAACTAGTTTAGTAGATTTCATTTTCTAATAAGCTGTATGAATTTGTTTTTCATTATATTATTTTTCTCTTTTTTAGGAGAGGAGAGCAGAATGTGTCGTAAGCACAGAATGCGAAAGACGACAAGCCAGACCGTCTCTGTGTGGTCTATCTAATGTTAGTTCACAGTCTATAGCCCCTTTAGACTCCCCTCCTAGAGCAACCACACCTACATTAGCTCGTATCCTTCCTCAACAGGTACAGCTCCACCACCTCCAATTATAGCAATAATTTTAAAAGAAAAGAAATTATAAATCAAAACCTATACAAAAGTGCATCGTTTATAATTGGTATAAAATAAATAATAATAAAAAAGAATGCATTAATGAAGAAATGCAGTTGGAAACTGTGGTACACTTTACTAAAAATTAGTTATGATTACTTTAATATATATTTTAACATGTAGAAGAAAGTCTTTAGTTTGTATTTATTTATCATTTTATAGTTAATTCATATTTTTACATTATATATTTTTATAGTTATTTTATAGTTTTTAACAAGTTGAACAACGATACATGAACTTAAATCACTACTTATTTTTCCCTGCAATTGATGCTCTCGTGTACCTAACTTACTTTACTTTGAATTTCTCTTGTCAACATAAATAAAATTCCGGGAATTGAACTCAGGACCACAATATTGGAGGATAATCAGATTAGGTACTTAAATGTTTCTTTATATATTATGTATATATATTAGAAATCAATGACTCAACACATCTAAGCACATAAAGGGTACCTAAACAATCCCAGATTTACTGGGTTACCATCAGACTGCTACAGGCAACTTAATGAATCATAAAATGCATTTGAATCACTCAAGTTTCCGTAGTTATTCAAAATAAGTAATCGGTAATTGGACGTAAAGCCTGTGAAGAAAATAATAATTTACATATGCATATTTTTTAAAAAACAAGAAGTAAAAACCATTGGAAATAGCAGAAGAATGGTCTTCTAATTTCACTGGAATTCTGCGGTTGTAGTATTAAGTAGATAATATTAAGGCCAATGCTAGATTGTGCATCTATTTTAAAAAAGGTAGTATATACCATTGGAAAATGCTGAAATAGTCTCCTAATTTCACTGCAATGCTGCTATTCTGTATTTGATGGTTAATATTAAGGCCAATGCTAAGTTGAACATATTGGGCCGAATCTATTTTGAAACACAAGAAGTAAAAACTATTGGAAAAAGTGGAACTTTTCTCCTAATTTGACAGGAATACTGCGATTACTGTATTTGATTGTTAATATTAAGGCCAATATACTACATGTTAGGTCTATTTATTTTGAAAAACAAAAAGTACGAACAATTGGTTATTATAAGTAAGTATTATAATTATAAGTAACAAATAATAATAATAATAAACAAAATTAAATTTTCTAAATTAATTTTGTTAAAAGGTGTACCCCAGTTTTCGCTGGATCGGAATTAATAATCTTATTCTATGAACAGTTTAATAAGTTGAGGTTGGGTAAAATCCTTAGCATAATTTATACTTTAATATCAATTTTTATTAGAACACAATTAGATTAAAAAAGCTTTACACCAAGCTGAACACTGTGTAGTATAAAATTTTTCTGAAAATATCTTCTAAAATAATTCTAATAACCTAAAATTAGCAATCATCTTCAATGGTTACACCATTTTTTAGTGAATTATTAAATTATAATAATAATAATTATTATTATTAATAGATTTTGTAGAAAATAGAAGTAGAAAGCAAAGTTATTAAAGTTACTATGAATCTAGATGTATTTACTCTTAGAAAAATCCATAGGCAGTTATTGAAGTTAAGTAGTATAGTTGTAATTGAATGTAAAAATAATTTAATTATTGTAGCTATTAATAACAGTTCTCTTAATTTATTTAAAAAAAAAAAGTGTGCTCAGTAAAAATGAAGGACGGTTTAGAACAAGTCAAAAGTGAAGGAAACGCCCTCTTTACTTTATGAGAATCTTACAAGTACACTCTGATTTCTGTGAAATCGCTAAAAGGTGTGTATTTTTTCTTGTTCAGCAGAACAAATGGCATATAGGAGGATGGACTTCTACGGCTCATACAGGCTACTACTAGTCTAGTAACTACTTCTCTAGTCTACAAATAAAGTAGATGGTGGGCTATCTTATCTAGGTCCTACGCAAAGTACTGGATACCAAACGACCTCCATTTAAATTGGCCTAAATTTAGGCATCAAGCATCACACACTAAGAATCTAACTCTAAAAACTTATCTTCACTACTTACTCGTGACACTATTACCTCAGAAAAAAACATAAGCTATGAAAAATAATTATTTAAATAGATAAATAGAACATTCACCTCTATGATGTCTATGACATGATAAAACTACTATTTTCTGATCATAGGCCTAATCAAACATTTTATTTCAAGCAATGTATATCACTTTAACGTCCAGTGTTATTCTTCTTTCCATGGAAACAGTTATGGCGATGAGCAGGCCTGTAGCATGATAGAATTCTAGTGCGTTTGAATACAAAATTCTTAGTTCTAAGACATCTAGGGTCTCAGAATTTCGTTAATAAAAATTAACTACAATTATCAAAGGGAGTGTTGCATTAGTTGCATAGAATAACATCATTTATCTTGTACATAAACATTAGTTCATACTTAGTGCTGGTAAAATTTGTTCAGCTCAGTTGAAACTCATAACATTGTGCTTACATAATCTTTTTCTTCAAAATATTTTTTTAATATTCTATTGATTAAGATAATTTTACTAATAATAATTTACGTTTAAAGGGTGTTGGAAGCGGTGGTGGTGGTTCTAACAGTACCCGAAATAAATACCGTGGTCGAGGATGGTTGAGCAGATCAGCACCTACAACACCGTCTTCTAGGCTCACACCTGCAACCGCATTTCCAACAGGTGAAAGTAGTCCTTTATTAGCAGCTGATCAGGATACCATGTTTTAGCATCAGCTGTTTAATGACTAGGGGATAAAAAAAAATATATTCAAGATTGTAATTGAAAAAAAAATAATAAAAAAGGTTCCTACAAAAAAAAAAACCTAAGAGGCGGCAACATCTCCTACCTCAACTGAAGAAGAAGAACTATTTGTTGACATTTTTAATCTCTTTCAAGATTTACCAATTGTAATTTTATGTTTTAATATCAAAGAAATTTTTCCAAGCTTTTCCAATAGTCTTTATTATTTTTTTGTGTTTAAAGTGAATCAACATTTTGCAAAAATTCAAGGGGGGGGGAAATTTTTTTTTATTTATAACAAAAAATACAATATTATTGGCGTAACAAAAAAAAAAAAAAATCTGTTAATAATGAGAGCGAAATTAAGAGTACAACAATGATAAAAAAAAAAAAATTTTAAATGGGGGAAACATTAATTTAATTATTATGTTTAATATTCAATAAATCTTTGCAGACATATCTACGGTGCACGTTGAATTTTAATAAATAACAATTATCGCGGCACAAATATATCTCAAATTTAGAATATATTAAAAAAAAACTTTTTGATTCATTTCGAACAGAAAAGCCTAACAATTGTTAAAAAAAATATTACAAATACAATATGCCAACGTAGCGTAAAATAAATAAAATATTGCCTAAAACTGTAACGATATATTAACGCACATTTTATTTACTTATAAAATATTAATAACGTTTTAAATAAGGCCTATTGAAAAATTAAATGTGGTGATTAATACAAAAAAACATGAAACAAGAAAAACTAAATTTGAATGAAATTTGTAAAAAAAAATTAATACAAATTTCTAACATTTAAATATTTTCCCTTTTTTTTGTGACAAAAAAATGTGTCTTTTATTTATTGCAAAGACAATAAAAACCAAAATAAAAAAATGCTAGCTGTAAATTTTTGCTAGTAGAAAATTCGGTAAATTATTAAAAATACAGATAGAAAAATATTACTTCGAATTATAAATATCTGACAATCTAATAAATCTTTAGAATTCATTCCAGAATCATAATGTCTGCTTCAGTCATCTGCCTTAAATTAAACTATTTTTATTTGAAATTTATCAAGAAAGATAAATTGTTCATTTAAATGAGGCCTAGTTCATTTGAGAATAAACTAAAATAGCTTTCAATTAACTTTTGCGCAACTTACAATTTTAAATAAATTTATTAATTTGCTTGCAGAATTTCAATATGACTTCGAATATCTGGTTAAATGCTGCTAAAATAGTAAAAAAGTTTGTGTCTTGGCTCTATTGTACAGAACAACCAAATCATATCGAAACTTCCTTCATTATAATGATCGAATTTGGAAAACGTCGAGCATTTTAAAGTGGGTAGAATACATTATTTTGTATGTATTTTAAATAATAATAGCAAATAAAACTAATCAAACAATATAAGAAATCTGTTCAGCATTTAATACCACATTGCTTCCAAAACAATACAAACTTAAAACTGTAGTGAACTTGCTTCCAAAGTGAATGAAAAATCTTTATAAATTACTAAAGATTAAAATGAAAATATATTTATGTTACTAAGACCCATTGGGAAGCATGTTGGTTGTCTTTAGGTAACTAATTTATCTTTTTTTCAGCTCGAAAGAATATCTCATGCTTAACTACAACATAAAGACCTAGTATTCAAGGTAAAGCTCAGTAGCAATTTGGCTTTCTAAACTGTTGTAGAGAACAAGAGATAGTAACTCGATTAAACGAGTAAACTCGATCATTTAAATTCTTAGAAAAAAAAGAAGATCGATTTGCCTATTAAAGTTACTATAGGTAAGCTTTGATTGGAGAAAGTTTGTGAAGATGTTGAATGATTTATTGGAAAAGAAAAGCGTTCACAATTACTCCTGTGATTTGGGTTGATATTAGCGATTTGATTAACTGTAATAAACATGAAGTACCTTTCGTTGGCCCTAACAGAATGGATTATTCCATGAAAGTAAGAAGTTATTTTAGGGATCGCCAAGATTCTAAAGAAGTTAGTTTACATTAGGCTACGGAAATTTTAAACCAACACACAAATTTTAAAGAGCGCAGCATTTTTAGTTACTCATAACAATTGTAGCAAAGAATTTAGTGCAGTATCGCTGCAAACTAACTGTTTTGAAACGAAAACAAAGCATAATATATCCAAAAGTTACTTAATAAAATCAACGCTTCAATTTCATTCATGGCATAGAATTTAAAGTTATTAGCTAAATAACTAAAAAAATAAAAATGCAGTTGTTATAAATCTGACTCCATATACTTACTTTATAAATGAACTACTAAAAAGGGATGTAATAGCTGTTGTCAATGTTATTATTGTAGTTAAATTGTTTTAATTAATTTTAAAAAAATAGATAAAATAAATTTGCCTTTTCCATCTTTAATCCTAAAATATTTGATCATAATGAGAATATATAATATAAATTATTTTATATTACATGTCTAAATGTTACCGTGCCTAAATAAATAAAAAATATTTTCTAACTGCCCCATTTTTCTTGACTTATTAATTATCGTTTAATTTAACTTCAATAAAGTAATTAATCTTGGTGTTTTGAAGACCAAAGTATATTAAAAATTAATTACATCGTTATCGTTAAAAAAAAAATTCAATAGAAAGTGTAATTAAAAACGAAATGTAATTTATTTATTTTAAATTATTGATGTCAACTTAGTATTTAATTTTTACTTCTTTATTTTTTTTAAATATATGATCTACTTAAAATTAAAATATTGTATTGGTATTAGATAGCTAGCGCATTTACATAGTGTAGTTAAAAAAGAAAGCTTTATTATTTATAACAAATACTTCAATGTTCTGTTTTCCAAATAATATATTTTATTTTCAAAATAAAGTCACTACGAACTAGTAATATTAAATCAAATAACATTCAAATTTGGAGTTCATTCCATCAACAAAAAATAATAATAATAATATGTATATTTACTAGGTACCCATTTAAGGGACCATATTATATTAGTTAGTATTAAAGTAAATTCAAAATATTTAATAAATTTAGATTAATAAAATCGCAGGTTTTGTTTTTTTGTTTTTTGTTTTTACATCATAATGTAGGTCTTCCAAAATTGCTACATTTTACTTTTTTTAAACAAAACAAAAAATATTTTTTTAAACTGTTATGTATAAAATATTTTAAATGTGTTTATTGCTTATGAAAATTTAAAAAGGTGTAGTTGGCAAAGTTAAAGAATAAATAAAGTAGTAATCAATGCTCAAAAATAGTATTTTAAAAAACGGAAAAGATAATTGACGATTTTTATTATTAATATTGAAATTTACAAAGGTTAAGAAATAATTATCATTTAATAATTCTATGTCTTAATAGTGGTGTCTAACAAAGCGATCTGAGAATACTTGTTTTGGAAGTGTTAATCCATTGCTTGTACTTAGAAAATAGATCAATTTAATAGATAAAACCGAGATCAACAATTCTTATAAAGATCAGATATGGTAAGTTACTTGCAATGGAAGCTTAGTGGAGTTTTTCCCCCTAATAGAAATAAATAAGTCAAAAATAAAATATCAGTTGCAAACTGGTTTTTAGCAGACTTACGAATTTATAATTGGTAACCAGTGTGTTTTACACAACACATGGTTGGTGTCGGGGAGATCGATGTACGAAAGATTTCTGCTGCTTGAATTTTCTTGTCTGCCTTGAAACGCACCTTACTCCTTTGTCTTTATCCTGTTTTGTACTCTCATGTTTACATGTTGTTAGACATTTTTGGTAAAATGCAAACAATGCTCTTATTTAACTGAAGTAAGAAAATATTATAACCGTAGTTGAAACTTTTTTTTAAAAACTACCAATATTATTATTTTAATGTTCTGTAATTAATTTCTTCAGTTAGATTTTAAGAATAAGAATAATTATGGGGAAAAATTAAATTAGGTGTCTTTATAACGCAACAATAAATATTTAATTTTATTAAAAGGTTGTAATATAATAATAATAATGGTAGCCCTTTCATTAAATGTACATAAATCAGTTATTCGTACCATACCTTCATGACAAAAATATGAATGCCTATCTGTTCTATCAAATTTCATTCTTAATGAAAGGAATAGAAAAGGTTATATAGGAAAGGTTAAATTATCTTTCTCTCCCACATCGTGTATATTCACTTCGAATATCTTCAAGAATCCAACTTTAATGTCCTGTTACGCCCCTAATAAAATAGCGAACCTCAAATAATCGTGTAATTGCATTAATATTGGTGAAATAAAATTTGTTTTACCAATACTTTAAAGTCATGTTAGAAGTGTTGAATATAAATAGCTTACTCGAGTTTGACACCACTAACTAAAATGAAAAAAATACTTTCTTTGTTTTTTTAGAGCAGAAGTTCAAGGGAACAGTATATATATAATTTAAAAATTTATATAATTTGAATTGAACAAATTTATATTATAACGAAAACAAAAATATTTTATTAGAATAGCTAATTTTTAAATGTATACATTTTTCAGCTATGTTATTTATTCTAGCAAGTTTTTTAATGTTAATAAAAAAATAAAATGAAGAAACGAAATAAATGTTAAACTTGCACTTTATTAATAAATATTTTTACATATTAAGCTAAATTTTAAACAATGTCTTTTCAAACAAAAATTTGACGAAACAAAATGTATGTCTAATAATTTTTTATTTTAATCATAAATAGAACATGTAGATTCGTTAAAACAAAGTAATAAATAAAATTAAAATATAAGCCTGTACTAACATCGAATATTTGACGTCAATTTATTGTTAAATATGATTACAAAAAAATAAATTAAGAATTCATTTCATGCTTTCTTGGGCAATCTGGTAGGTGGAAAAAAAATCTGTGTAGTGTGCCAGGATATTTCTGCAGGTAATTTTTACTTGTTTTGCATTATTTTTATATTCGTAAAAGTTTTTTTTTTCTTTTAAATCATTACTGGTTGTTTAATGGTTGAAGGTGATCAAATTTGGTATCATACGAAAGAAATAAATGGAACCGCGATTGATCTTTAGCAATTGCGCAAACGTGATACATGGAACAAATAAAACAAAAATTTAAAAGAAGAATTGAAAACACTAGGGAACGACAAAACCCAAATTTTAAACGTAGGATTAATTCAGTTTTAATGTTAATGAAATATCTTTATCATACCTCTTTAAGGATTTGAACTGAGAATGGCTAAAAATCGCGATCCAATAAGAAGTAAAAGATCTTTTCTAATAAAATACAGCTCCTTATACCAAAATACCGCAAGCAGCACAAACTTAATTGGTCGCGTTCATTCTGAGAGATGGTTGTGCATGTGGCCACTGGATTAAAAATCATCTTTACAACATTAAAATAATCTCTCCAATCATTAAAAATTAAAAACCGATTAATTAATTAAAAAACCAACTCTTGACATTTTTCTCCTTTGTAACTAAAATTTGGGTTATGCCATTCCAACAAAAACGGATATTAAATTGTTATAAATATATTAATCGCCTAGTCAATTCATAAGATGTTGTTATTAGTAAGAAATATAGGTTTCCAATAATTATATCTTACAATATAATTATGCAAGTAGATTGGAACTATAAAGAAAAAAAAAAAGTATGTAATTTGGTTAACTGGAGAGTTTTGGTAGAATAGAATTATAAGAAAACGTAAACTGTGTATTTATGTTTTATAAAACATTTTTTGACTATAAATCAAATATTATTCTTGTCTATAATAAGACGAAAAAAAATAGAAAGAAAATAATATTAGAATTCAGCAAAACATAAAAATATATTGGGGAACCTAGATTTCTTAAAATTAAAAAGTATTTCCATTAATAGAAATATACAAAAAATAAAGCAAAATTGTCAGGAATATATTTAATCTATTTATTTATATGATGTTATTTAATATAAGTTAAGTGTTTTGTAAAGAAATTATTCTGAGATTTTTCGCCATATAATCCTTCGTTAAGCAACTATATATTATATGTTAAAAAAAGCAATGTAAAAAAAAAAGTATTAAATAAAAACTAAACAAAAAGAAAGCACTTTATTCACAACTCAAATATGAGGCCTCCTTTTCCAAAAGGCACCTACCTTAAGATCTAATTTTCGGGGAAAAAGAAATACTGATCAATAATTATTTGGACAACTGTTTTTATTTCTCCTATTTTGATAAAAATCTTCAGCAGCTCAGGAATATTTTGTAGAAATATTTAGATTTAGGTTAATATTGACGAAACTATTAAGCCTATTTTTTTAGATAACATCCATATGGATGTTTAGTGGACAAGAATTGTTTTGTTATTGCAATGACATGGATATTAATCGTATCGAAAATATACACTTTTTTGGGATAAATTGTTTAAAGGAGTATTTTTGTTAACACTTACTCCACAAACTTTACAATACCATGAAGAAGGTAATAAATTTACCGAAACGTTGGTATGAAGAATAAATTTTAAATTAATTTTTATTAACTTAAATTTTAAGTTCTTTTATCTATGTAAATAAATCGTGAATGGCAAACACTTAATGAATTTGCAAGCGTATTAATAATATTGTGTTTATTTTCCTCTTAGTCTCTTAATTAATATGAAAAAATTAAAATAAAACAAAAATAACAATATTATAATCATCTTTCAAAATGATAAAAACAATACGAAAAAATAGAAAGGAAAACGTAAAAAAAAAAGGTTAAAAATGGCTAGAATCTTGGGAGAGAGCAATAAAAACAATTAAAATAGGGCAGCGCGAGCCATCTAGTGGCAGTTTACTGGACTAATAACTGTCATGGTGATATGACGCGCCACATGTTTCATTTGTTCGCCTCTAAACCGCTCGGTTACCGGAGCGCGTCTGTAAATTTATATATTTTTTGTAATTTATAAATAAATACAATTATTATTAGTATTACTGGTGTGCTGCTACATATAATGAAGGTTCCATAGAAGTTATCATTTCACAGATGAAAGATGAGCGATATTGTTTTCAATCTGGATGAAAACCGTGGATAATGGAAACGATTACAATAATAATTATTATTTAATTCACACCTAATATAATATTGTAGAAATCTGAAAAATTTTCAGTAAAACAAAATCTCATTTCAACCAGTTTAAGACCGAGGCAACCAAAATAAAGCATTCAGTTTTCTTAAAAAAAAAAAAAAAATCACTTTCATTGTCAGTTACAACTGATCAGCTCAAAAATATACTGGTTAGTGAAATAGAGTTATGAGCTATTTGAGCGGAATCGGTCCACTTAAACGAATCCATTAGTGGATCGAGTTGATTCAAATCTCTATTTTTAAAAAAAGTTATTCCGCCACGCCCAAAAAATTGGAGTATTTTTTTTTTTTTTTTTTTGGCGCATCAACATCTTAGGTTATTGGCACCCGGAGCTTTTTTCAGTGCACTGCCGGCCTCCGGACAGTGTTCTCTCGTTACAGACAACACTGTACATCATCGGACGGTGAGCTGTAAGAAGCTCCTAGGAAGAGAAAATCTAAGGGTCAGCTTGCTGGATTCGAACCCGGGACCTCCGCGTGGGAGTCCAGTATGCTAACCTCATAGCTAATCCCTTCCCTATTGAAGAGTATTACAATGAAAATAGTTAATACTGAAGTTACTTATATGTTATACTGAAATACATTTTTAACTGATTCCCGGAATATACATATTGAGTAGTTATAGAAACTGGAATCAGTGAACGAGTTGTTGGAATATATTCCAATCCTGGAACTGATTCAAATCCAACGATTCCAAAGGCGACTCGTTCTGACCATCACTTACTGTAAGGAAGGTTCTACAAAGGCTCACCGAACTAACCTTAACATAAGAAAAACTGACGCTTACTCCCGATTGAGTGTGAGTGCGATATACCTTTTTTTATTACATTTTACTGACAATGGCGCAGAGGTTTCCAAACACTCAACCGCCTCCAGCTCCAGTCCAACAGCCTCAACGTTATCCTGCACCTTCAGGACCACCTCTCAGGCAGTATGGTGGACCAAATTTTCCGGTAAGAATACGTGATTTTCTTGTTGTAAGTAAACATTGTAATAAAAATTATGCCAATTTATGTTCTTAGTTTTGTGGATTCTGCTTTGCTTTTGTCTTTATTCTATTCTATAAGGTAGCATTAATTGTCCAGAGTAAGATCATTCGTTCATAACATTAAGTATATTGCTTTGATTTCATTAATTATTACTTTAGCTTCTATCGCCTAGTTTCATTATTGCAACCAAGAATCATTTTTATTACTTAAATTTTATAAAGGCTTTTTATTCAATACACGATTTGACATTTGCATTATTTTCTTGAGACGCCAAACAGTATCGTATTGAACTAGTAGCGTAACAGAAATATTGGAGGGATTGCCTTTTGTGAAGATGAATGAAGTGGAATATTTTTAAATTTATTTCTTTTCCAAACCTAGTATAATCTAGAAATGTTGATTAATGCTACAATTTAGGTATTATTTGTTCATAATTTTCTCGACCTTTTGATTACTTAATGTAATTAGAAAATTACTGCTTTTTGTTTTGTTTTATTCATGCTTAATTTTTCTTGTTTTAGTCCTTAACTAAACAACGTTTTATCAGAAGCCTTTTTTTATTCTTGCTAATTTGAGATAATATTTATCATTCATTAATTATGTATGGAAGATTATTAAGATATTAATTTATTTGTAAATTTATTAGTATTAATTTACTTGTAAGGTTTAGTTCTAATGATTCATTTTTATGTATGTTCCCCTTGAGAGGTAAAACGAAACTAATGACCTGATGCAGACAACGGTTAACGACCGCAAGAAGAAGGAAATTTTTGAAAAGTGCATAGTTTTTTATTGAGAAAAGATTGGGAAGTAGTATGGTGATATTTCTCCGTTGATGGGTTACGGCTCAGTGCGAGGGAAACGTCCCCTACAGAAAACCCAAGAATTCTTGACGAATTTGGTTGAGTCAGTTATTAATATCGTAACACCATATTTATTTAATCATAGGCACTTGTTTATCTTTGAAAATGTTATGACTAATTTTGCAATCCAGTTGGTAGACGAAATGAGTTTATTTGACGGTAGGTACTAGATTTATGAACTGTTTTTTGTTTAGGAAGTTTTCAGAATGATTGATTGATTAGTAAGCTGTGTGTTCCAGCAACTCACAACATTTTGTTCTTATTAGTTTTTATTCTTTTTTGTTCAAATTTGCTTGTTAATTCTTTTAAATTTTCATGTTGTATCTTCTATATTTTTCATTTCAGACGAACGAGAAGTCCATGCTTAAATGTTAGAATTACTTTTATGTGTATATTTTGAAATGCCAATAAACAACTTCTTCTTATTATTATTATATTTTTCATTTTTTAATTGGTTATTTGATAATTATTTCTTTATTTTGTTTTATTCCCATGCTGGATTGTGTGGTGATATGCGAATGGCACTGCGAATATAGATGGCACAGAGAAGCGGTGGATTTGTCCAGGGTGGAGGAGGACCTGGTGCCGGCGGTGGAATGTCCGCGCCTCCGGGTCCAGCGGGCATGATGCAGCGGCCTCAACAGCCAGGCGGACCTGGCGGTCCTTATTCACAGATACGTCCTGGACCAATGCCTGGTCAAGGACAGAAAAGACCAAGTGAAGTTAGGCCACCTCCGCAACAACAACCTAAACCGTGAGTAATCTTTTAAATAAATAATGCGGTTAGAAATTAATGGAAAAAGAGTGTTTGCTTTGAAAAATTAAAAATTGTTTTGCTCAGAAACCGACAGAATTAAATTATAAACCCAGTGCATTTTCACTTAGGGTTTTTTCAGTTTAAATACCTTGACTTTGTTTTTAAATGTTAGCTGTTGTTAGATGAGAACAGTAAGATAGGCTAGTTAGTCTTCTCCACCGCCTTGCGACCCAAATGAAACATCATCATTTACTTTTCCAACCCTGTTCTACTTACCAAGAAATCGAACCTACTACTGTACAAGACTTGAATAAGTGCTGTGTGCTATGTGATGCATGAGCTTCTTAATAGATTGGTAGAGAGGTCTTTATAACCAATGGTCTCAGACCTATGCTGGAGTAATTCATTAGCAAAATTAGGCGAGTTGCTATGAATGAACATATTCTCTTTTCTCTGCCCTTCTATATATTTCCAATATATTCATTAAAATATTGATTAATTACTTATGGAAGATTATTTGGAAATAACTGTGTCAATTACCTGTAGAATCTAGATTTGTTAACGGCCCTCAGCAAAACAATGAAAAATAAACAATTTCATTTTTAGAAAGCAAACACATTTCTGTGATAAAATTATTATGAAGAAAAGCATCGAATAAAAAATAAGTTGTTTTATAATTTAATTTATTAGTTGGAGGGGTTTGCCCTTTGGAAGTAATTATGCCCATTGTAAACACTAATATTATTACTTCAAAGTAACTTCTTACCACTAAAAAATGACCCCTCTTTTCTTGCCCAATTTTTTCAGCAAAACATGTTTGATTAATTTCACTTCGGATACCGTAAGTTGAAAAGTCTCACAGAAGTTATTATCCATTTTTATAATTACAGTTTGATTGCAGAGTCGGTAGATTTTATTCCTCTTCAGTTCTCTTGCTGTGAGATCTCAATTTGTTTTATTTTTTGGAAGGGAAAGATGTATTCAACATTCACATTTTAAATATTTGATTATTATATACAGTAAGAATTGTAACCCTCAAAGGGCTTTCCTTTTGCCTCTTGTATTTATCGATATGTATGTATACATCGATTCAATTAACTCTCGTAATTGTTTTTATGAGCTAATGGATGCTTTTCTTTAAAATATAGTTATGCTGTTTATTATGGAAGAGTTGGACTTATTATTTTTAAAAAAAGTTGAGGAAATACCTCAAATTAGATATAAAATTCGAGGACAAGGAATGTTTTACTCTTCCATATTTTATCATATAGAAATAAATTCTTATTTTTTAATGAAGTGTTCAGATGTGTGTGAGACAACTGCACTGTCTTTTTTTTAATTTGCTTATTTTATTGTTTGAAATTTTCTTTAAAAAAAAAAATGCATTTCATTGTAATGCATGTAGCTACCATTTCATAAATTCCTGATCAAAAAATTGCATGAAAATGTTTCTAATTTTTGTACTGTACGTGAATTGTTCGAAAACTGAGTAAGAATTAGCGCTGTGGTAACTCGGTGGTTAGAAGTGTCTTGGGAATTATAGAACAGTTTTTTTGGATTTAATTTGTACGCCAACCTTTGGATGTATATTTTTGATATATGGAAAAGTTTTTTATAAGTCATAGCTATTAAAAATAAAATAAATATTTTTTTTTTTTTTTTTATAATTTAAGGCGCGTCAACATCTAAGGTTATTGGCGCCCGGAGCTTTTTTCAGTGCACTGGCGGCCTCCGGACAGTGTTCTCTCGTTACAGACAACACTGTCCATCACCGGACAGTGAGCTGTAAGAAGCTCCTAGGAAGAGAAAATCTAAGGGTCAGCAGCTGGATTCGAATAAATAGAGTAATTCGTTAACAAGTAGATTACTATTACTGAAATATTTTATTTTGCGTTTTTTCTGAAACCATTTCTTTAATTTCTTTGAAGTCAGGAGCTATTGCTCGCTTAAGGTCAGAAACCTTATTTTAGTCGGTACATTTTTCTTTTAGAGGGGGGAAAAAATGTTAGTTCTAAGGGAGTGGTTATGTTCCATTACATTTAAGGTAAATATTATAACCAAAATGAAAAAATGTCTAGTATCATCAAATGGTTAAAAAAATGTCTAACCTATTCCTTCTGTCTTTTATGTTATCCTTAGCTTGCTTCTATTTGTATTGATCTATTAACTGTTTATTACCTTTTACTGCCTTTTCCTGCATGAGAAATCCCTGTGTTTTTTGTATTTTAACCTGAGGTTGTATTTCTTATATATTTAAAAAAAAAAAAAAAAAAAAAAAAAATTAAATGAACCTCATAACAAAATTACTCACACTCACTGCTACAAGACTAACAGCCGGGTGGGTATCTGTCCTCTTGTTGTTTTTCCTTATCCCTCTGTGCGGTGTCGGGTTGGCTACACTGAACGCACCTTACAACGGTTGCACCGTCACACACACTTCTGAGACACAGTGGTGACTTGGTGACACCGTCTTCGGTGGCTGCCGGCAGCAGTAAGAAAAAGAAGCGACTAGCTGACAAGATCCTACCGCAGAAAGTCAGACATCTTGTACCAGAATCTCAGGCATATATGGATCTATTGGCTTTTGAAAGGAAATTGGATTCAACAATTATGAGAAAGAGATTGGATATACAAGTGAGTACAGTGTTATTAATTACACTAATATTTATATATTTTTTACCTTATGAACTGTATTGCTGGAAAAAATGTTTTATTTCAAGAATATTTTGAAGTTCTGTGAAGTGTAGTATGGAATTGAAACCTCATCACTGATCTAATTAGAGCTGCGTCCCATGATAGCTTAGAAAAGTAATCGCCTAATTTTTACAGGAGGGGCTTTACGTCCTACTTCAAAATTAAGTGTTCTGTACGGTGCAGGAGCTCATACTTTATATATTAACATTTTTCCAACAAAGGACTCGAACTGGGTAACTCCCTCTTACAAATTCACGCTTCATAACTACCACAACACCCTCCTATCCATGATAAACCAGTGGTTCTTTCTTAAATGAACAATTCACTTTTGGGAAAGCCTAAAATTTACAAGAAATTTGTATGAATGCTTAAATCCCTCAAATTAGCAGACATAAATCATTTATAACGATTTTTACGCTTTTATAAGAGAACAATGTATGAGAATAAAGTTCAACTAATGATCACCAACGCGAAAGGTTTGTTCGTGGCATGCTGGGTAAATTATGATTAAATTAAATATTCTGGTATTGTATACTCTTATATTCAAAAATTTGGGGAAGATTTAGTTAGGGTTAATATGCAGGTTAACTGGAATTGTCTGCATATTACTAAATTAAAATTTTAATAGAAGTATAATAATATAAGCGCTTTCTCCCACCTTGGAGGAGAAAAAAATGGCGATTACTTTTCTTCATATCTGAGGTTAAAAACTGGCTTTCTTGATTGAATCTCAGCGAAGTTCTCTGTTCAATTTATTTGATTTATGCTTCTAATGATTTTTATTATTATTATTGTTACACCAAAGTGACATAAACTCAAATCGGATCTGTTATCCCCAAGCAATGCAACGAAATGAATCGTGCTGCGAAAAAGATAGATAAAATTGAAGTACTGTTTTGCTTAGGGTCATGTACATTATTTCTGTTACCAGAATTATCACAAATTATAACTTAATTAGCTGTTGAAGGATAAAATGTACACGTTATTTGAGTATATATTTATAATAATAATTTATATTTGTAGGAGGCATTGAAACGTCCCATGAAACAGAAGCGGAAATTGAGGATATTCATATCTAACACATTCTATCCGGCTAAAGAGGCTACCGAGAATGAAGAAGGAAGTGTAGCTTCCTGGGAACTAAGAGTAGAAGGACGCCTGCTTGAGGATACAAAAAATGATCCAAATAAGGTAAATTTTAAAAAGAATTTTTTTTTTTTTATGTAGATCGTAATAAAGTTACTCGTTAAGTTTTCCAAAATTTTTGTAAACTTCTTTACAGTTGCTTAAAAAAAAAAGTTTTGTTTTAATTAAAAATAATCTTTACTTTGGTTGGTATGTATAAAATCTACAGGATAAATATGTATATAAAAAAAACGCAATATATAAAAGTATAAAACAATTTGAATATTTAAAGTCTCATTGATTTTGAACTTAAAGAAATATCTTATCAATTATATATGAGATAAATTGGGTAGATAAACATCCGAATTAGACAATAATAAGAAAAACAAAAGTAAGAAATTAATACATTCTCTGAAACCAATGAAAATGCTTGTAATAAGAATAATTAATTGGATCATCAAATTAAAATCCTTTTCTAAATCCGCCTTGTGCGACAGTTGCCACCATTACAGGTTAAACGGAAATTTTCATCTTTCTTCAAAAGTTTGGTAATAGAATTGGACAAAGATCTATATGGACCAGATAATCATCTCGTCGAATGGCACAGAACACCGACAACACAAGAAACTGATGGATTTCAGGTATTATTTTATTTCATTTATTTGTGAACGATTTCCTGAATTGATTTAATAATATTGAAATTCTGATAAAAGGATTTTTTTTAAACAATTTCACCAAGTTCTACTAACCGCTAGTTTGAATCTATAGAAATCAATTTATTTTGAAGCTTATGACCTTTAAACTCAAAAATGTTTGAGTGTCTTCTCAAATGAATCCTAAAAGTTGTTCCCAAGAAATGTGCTAGACAGAGAGTATTTTTTTTATATAAGCAATTCCTTAAAGACTTTTTCCGTTCTTAAAGCAAGGATTCTCGATTTTCTGAAAATTGATTACTCTTTAAAGTAAATAAGTAATATACTGCAACTGCAGGCACCAAGTTTAGCCGTTAAGGAGCTTTTGAAAACAACATAGAAAATAGTTAATTACATATAAAGGAAATATTTCTTTTAACAGAGAAAAATTATGATAACTTCTTTTCTTTTTTGAATTCGTATCCACAATTTAAACTAACTATAGAATGAAGTGTAACAAGAAGTAGTCATATTTAGATCTTGCAACTAAATGCCTTTCTCTCATCTGAATTGAAGTGTATGAATAATACGAATTATTCATTACCTAAAAACATATATAGTCAACATGCTCCACCAATTAAGGGCAATCTCTTCTATGTAGCTTCCAATGTTTATATTATTTTTATAACCTACATATTTTGTTGAAAGGTTAAGAGACCTGGTGATAAAAATGTACGATGTACAATTCTACTGCTATTAGATTATCAACCTCTTCAGTTCAAACTAGATCCTAGATTGGCAAGGCTACTTGGGGTACATACACAGACTAGGCCAGTTATAATATGCGCTTTATGGCAGTATATAAAAACTCATAAGTTACAGGTAATTTAATTTTATAATTTGAAATGAAATATTTTTAGAAGCCCTTTTATTTATACATATTTTTAGTACTGTTAGTTGATTTACAAATAATGGTATTGTTATTTATATTATTTTTTAGGATGCACATGAGAGAGAATTTATTAATTGTGATAAATATCTTGAACAAATATTTGGTTGCGCTAAAATGAAATTTGCTGAAATACCCCAACGATTGAATCCACTTTTACATCCACCTGATCCAATTGTCATCAATCATACCATCAGGTACAGGTAACACTTCAACAGGACTTCCATTTCTACAGTTGTGTTTTTGTTTGGAAAGTTCTATTTGAAGAATATTATTTTTTATATTTTATATATTATAGTTTAGCTTAAATCTTTCTTTGTATTGTTATTTGAAAATCACTGTTCGCAAACATTCTACTTAGATTAAACTAACTTCTTTCCTTTTTTGAAGTTACCTCTTATAAGTGATTTCTTTTCGAGCCCAGTGATCCTCCGCTGCTGTAATCCTAATGCCTGCTAACCTAACCAGTCAAGAAATGCATTATTATAGCACTTGCAGAGCATCCTGGATGTTCGATAAATTAGCGACCGTGAAATTAATTATTTCCCTCTTAAGATCTCGGCAGCCTAAACATAAAATAGCCACTAGTTGCGCCTGAAAGACTTTAGTTAACCTTTTAGAAATATCAAACCTTTGAGATATTTGTTAAGTGTAACTTAGTCGGTAGAGCTGTACCTAATGAAAATCAGTGAGTAACCCCAAATTTGAGAATTTTCTCTTTGTTTTTTAGTGTGGAAGGTGCTGATCAAAAGCAAACTTCTTGTTATGATATTGATGTAGAAGTTGATGATACATTGAAGACCCAAATGAATAACTTCTTATTGTCAACAGCCAGTCAGCAGGAGATACAGGTTAAATGAGTTTTGTTTATTTTTAATTGCCTTTAATGCTATTTGAGAATAATACAAAAATCTTTTGTAAATGAAGATTTCTGATAAAGTGTAAGAGGTTCTGGTTTATGTATTTTAAAGTCATTTCCTTTTTTTTCTAATTAGAGTTTGGATAATAAAATACACGAAACTGTGGAAACAATAAATCAATTAAAAACAAATAGAGAATTCTTTCTAAGTTTTGCTAAAGATCCCCAACAATTTATAAACAAATGGATTGTTTCTCAAACTAGAGATCTCAAGGTAAACAAAAACTGATATTAAATTGTGTAATAAATATTAATTCAGTACTTACATTTATTTCTTAAATTAATTTTTTTAATTACAGACAATGACGGATGTTGTTGGAAATCCAGAAGAAGAAAGACGTGCTGAATTTTATTATCAAAATTGGGCACCTGAAGCTGTTTGCAGATATTTCTATACTAAAGTTCAACAAAAAAGAGCTGAGTTGGAGCAGGCATTGGGTATACGAAATAATTAGAGCAATTCACCATTTTACTTTATCATCATTATGATTTCTGTTTTAAAATTTTCAGAACTGTTCTTGATTCATTAATAAGTTCCAACAATATTTTAAGTAACATAAGCAGTATATTTTAAATACAAAATATTATTCGTATATTATAAAAAATATTATTAATAAATCAGATTTGTATGTCAAAACAAAATGTAAAAAACCCTTTTGCAGAGTTTTAGGAATAAGTGTAAGCGAATTTAAATTTATTAGAACATGATTTTGAATGTTGGCAATTTATAACTGTTTTAATTTTTGTAACTTTTTTTTTAAAACTAAAATAGCATCTATTTAAATGAAAAAAAGGTTTAATTTCTTAATGCAAAGTAAAGTATTTAATACTATTTTTTTTAACTTTATTTACCTAGTTTCTTATACTTTTCGAATCCTAAGTTCTAACAAAAAAAAAAAATATGTTTGTAGATTTATTTAATAGTTAATTATTCACATTGTAACATCAGATATGCTGAACGACTTTGATACGAGTTCAAAAGAAATAAGTATGGCCATTATGAAAAAAAAAGATGGTACGGATGGAAAGGCGATCAAAGTTATGGAATTAGTTCGCACATAAATTTCAAATTTGCAGTTAAGCCTCAAAATGTAGGAAAAGGCAAAGTTCTGTAAAGAATATCTTCATGAGTAAACAATAGAGTTCTTTCCTCTTTTTATTAAAGAAGTAGTAAGTCAAAACTGAATTATACCTTTGAGGAGTTAGTTTACATCCAAGTTACAAATCTGTGTTGAGTTGAGTAGCGTCATTTTTATATTACAAAATCTATGTCTAAAAATGTTTCGAGATACTTTTTGTTATTCTAATGTCAGGTACACAATACAAAACGTTATGTTAAGATGTTGCGTAGGTAAGTTATGAGACATAAGATGCAACAGTAAAGTGTGATAACACTTTCGATCGGAATATCTGTATACTATTGAAGTTGAAAGGTTTGATTAAAAAGATTTTTATCATTTCATAAAATTAAGATATTTATTGCATAAATTTAACATATTTTGAGATAAAATAAAAAAATTTAAAAAAAAAAACAACTTTTCATTTCCATCTATCTGTTGCACGAAATTGTAACCTCTAGACGAAATATACAAAAAGCAAAAAAAAATCACCGCTTACTAGAGTATTAACTGAAGATATTTAAATATATATTAAGATCGTTTGGTGGCGCCAATCAGCGAGTTCGATCTTTAATTTGATCATTGTTAATAATTAACCCATAATACAATTCATTTAATTACAGCTGTAAATAAACAAATAAAATAAACAAAATTATCAACTTACCGAGACTAACACTATATTAAAGGATTAAAGAAAAATAAGTCAATATACATAATACTTATTACAGTACATTCTTTTGAAAAATTATTAAAACAATTTACTGGCATTTAAAGGCCAAGGTGGGTAATCTTGATCTTAAAAGTAGATTTGAGATACTTAATTTAGCTTTTTCATAGAATAATTTAAGTATAATTAAATTGGAAGAAACCTCTTTGCTGCCCTAATATACTTAAATTTTACTTTCACATTTAGGAAAATAAAGTTTGTATCTAATTTAATTTTATATTATTATTCGTTTCAGGCTCCATTTTTAATGTTTCTTAAATATTGATGCTTGTAAAAAGAAATTTGTTTGGAACAAGTATTTATTCGAACACTACATAAAAATTTGTAGGATAAAGACTACAATATCTTATCATTTGCTTATATATAATTCTATTCAGTTTTGTTGTTCTTATTAGATAATGTTCAATAATAAATTAAAGAAATATATTACATTCCTAATGAGTAACTGTCGCAATTAAAAATATATTTGAAAACTTCATTCAGTCATGGAAGATTAGTTTTAAGGTTCAAATTAACTAGATATGTTGATCTTATGTTCAGGAATAATAATTGTAATATTTTGTAAATTAGCATAGCGTCATCTAAACGGGAAGATGGCGAAGAGAGACAATTGAAAGCATGATAGAAGAAATCCCAACAAGTTCGGATACTGAAAATAAAATTAAAATAAACAAAAAATTATTTATGAAAAATGTACATATATTTTCTTTTAGTAATTCACAAGAATTGCAAAAAGTATTCAGAGAAGCCTAATAGGGGAGTAAGTGAAGGAACACGAACCAATATCTTCTTTCAGAAGCGCTTTAAGATTAGCTTCGTTGTTTGGTAGATGTACTCAAAGACTCATCACGGTATTACAGGCCTATGTCATTGGTAACACGAATGTTCTAATCTGTTCGACTAGTTTTAGGGAGATATATGAGAGGAGATTATTTTCGGTTAATTGAGAGTGTAGGCTCAAAGCTTTAAGTAAGCCATGTTGGAGTTAAAATGTATGTATGAGAAGATTCACAAGCCTTGGCCCGAGGAGTAATGTGAAACTTTTCTGGGTATATCGAACATCCCAAGAAGCGAACAAGAGAACAAGCAGATTGACAAAGTTTGGATCCTGTCTTCGATCTGTGACCCCGAGGCAGGGAAAGCACATGAAGCAATTTAGTGACAGAGAAATTAATGAGTGAAGTATTAGAAAATCTGAGAACACAGAAGCCTAACTCTAGAATAATTCTAGATACCAAAAATAACAATAACACTTACAGTAATAAATTTATCCTTTAAAATATACCCATACAAAGTCCATTGTGCAGTTACTACCAGTGACATTAGGATAAGTGGAAAAGGTAAAGATTCAGATGATTGTACTCTTATCACGTGAGCCTAAAAATGATATATTTATTAAAAATAAATGAAAATAGTTTCTAATAACTCTTAATAACGATACAAAAGCAAATTCACTTACTAAGTTGGCCAGAGGTGCTGCGAAGAATGTCAAAGTTACAGAACAACAAATGATTCCTAAATGAGATTTCGCTTTTTCAAATTCGTCAATTGAATGTATGTAAACCTGGGCTATAGTGATCAAGATGGTTACCATAAGTATCTGTTTTAATAATGAGCCCTGTAAACAAGGAATTATAATTTTTAGGAAATCAAAGTTATTTTTAAAGCAAAAGTTTATGGTTAGGTAATTAGGACAACCAAATAAATTACGGTTATTTTCTATTTCAAGTTATTACTATAGTTTACTAGTACACTAAAATATTTAACGATAGGTCCTGTTTGGTCGCTTATTATCGCGTTTTAACACCGTATGAAGCTATGGTTGCTTCATCTATAGTGATAGAATTAAACGCTAAGGAGATGTGATATGACTATTTACCACATTGGTATTTGCAAGATTTCAAACGAAACGTATGCGACATAAAATAAAAAAAGATTGGTTTTAATACAAATTTAAAGTGAATTGTTAAACGGTTCTTTAGATGTTTCTCCTTCAATGTAGATTTTATGGCTACTTTTTCAGTAAAAGTAAGAAGATGCTAACTATCAGGAAGGACCTAATGTGGAGACTGGGCTTAACCGTACCGAAAAATGTCTACGAGCCTAATAAAACTGAGCTATTCACACTTGGACAAACTCCAATTAAAGTATGAAAGATGATCACGTCTATGGTCTTGGGTCAAAACTGAGTTCTCATTATTTTGTATAAATGGTATAAAGACCACTCCAGAAATTGGAAAAAGCAAAGTGTTTTGGGCTGTAAGTAGAGGGTCGATTTTTCAGGATTTTTGAAAACATGAAAACAAAGTCAGAAGCAATTTTTTTTCTTCAATTATTCTTGATTTGTTTTTTGTAAACAACTGCTGATATTTTATATTGAACTGTTATTCAAACAGGAAAGACAAAGTGGCCAAATACTTACACTAAAAATAGTAATATCACATTTGAAGAGCTAGGGGCACCGAAAATCAAATAATACTATTTAAAAATAGTAGTAAACAAAGCGAACAAGCTATTTAATAAACCGAAACTATTTTAATAAATCAAATTCATTACCTTTCTTGTTGCAAACATGTAATAAGCGACTATATAGGAAAACATAAGTAGTGCTCCAAAAACATTTACTATTATTAAAGCCGTTTCATTAATAATATTAGCATACGTTGCCCACAAAATGCACCTGTGTAAAACATTTCATTACTGTGATAATACGTTAACTGTAAAAGAATTGGCAGTCATTCGTTTTAGTATATCAAAGAACTTACGAAGTAACACCACAAACGAAGGGAAATGGTGAAATATCATTAGATGTTCCTTTTTTTATAAACTTTTCACAAACTAGGCTGTAAAATAAATTACCCTATCAGTACAGTTGTAAAGTGAAGCTAATATTACTGTTTTTAAAGAAAATAAGTAATAATACTTACATTCCTGACATGAATTGAAAAATCTGACATACTGAAGCACAGGTGACTAATACCTCTTTAAAATCTTCTAATGCCATCGTAAAAACCATTACTATCTTTAGCTCATATTACTTAATGAATTACAATAATATTCCTTTCAATATGTTCACTCTTTTACATTCTTTTTGTAATATTGAGAAAGATATTTAACATTTTGAAAAGAGAAACGGTATACAAGATTGTATAATTAATGTATGTGAGGTAACTGAAACATATTTATGAACTGTTGAGACAGCAATTCTATCTATACACTTATGAGGACTAGGAATTAGTGATGGGCTATTTGAGCGGACTCGTTCCATTGGAACGAGTCCGATGGTGGAACGAGTTGATTCAAATCCCTATTTTTAAAAAAAGTGATTCCGCCCCGCCCCAAAAAATTTAGGCAAATAAAAATGAAAATGAGGCAGCAGAAGGTTTGGAACGATTAAACATAAGAACAAATGTCACGCAATTTATTATATTATTATATCATTAAATGTTAGCTTTCCCAGTTAATAACAAAACTATATTTCTTTAACACACATTGAGTACTATCCCTAATTTCCAATTGCTCTGATAAATATAAAATTAACAACGTAATACAAATATTAACACAAAAATAGGCTAGTCAAATATAAATTAAAGCAATGCAGTTTTGTCATTATCTAGCTTGACCACTAGAAGACTGGAGTTAACTTACTTCAAGAGTATTCAAGGTAGAGAAACGGAAATGGGTAGGAAATTATTCCATAAAAATTCTAACCCTTCAAAATTATAATTACTCATAATATTTATTAACTAAGAATTGAATATCAAGCTTTTAAAATATTATCTTATTGTTTTACAAAAAGAAAAAGCTGTGTGCTTAATCTTAAACTTAGCGCTGGACACTCTTACTCTCATCTTCATTGGCGTAAGCTTGAACGTGTACATGTCAGCTAGACGGTCAAAGTAAAACTGGGCCAAAATTTAGTATTACCTAACTGGTTTACTTAGTGTAGTATCCCTCCCACTCTATCACCTATTTCACAAACATTCATCGATTGAAAATATTTTTTAGTTAAATATTCGTTTCATTGGAATACAAAAAACATTATAACGCTTTCTTAAGATGATTTGAATTTTTAAAATTTGTTTTTGTCCATTACTCTTATAAAATACGAAGAATTTCAAATAAAATATAATATACAAACACAGAATGATCTAGTGTGCAGGTGGAGTCAGTCGTAGTTACCATGACAACGGAACCGTTAAACGACTCCGGCCCAGCTCTAGCATTTTCATTGGTTAAATCCACTGGAGTTGGTGGAGTCGAATCCGGAGTGATTTAAATCCTTTTGAAACCGGACTCGTTCCATTTTTTCGTTCACTGAATCTAGCCAATAGAAATTGCTGGAGCTGGAACCGGAGTTGTTTAACGGTTCCATTGCTATGGTAACGAGGACTGACTCCACCTGCATACTAGATCATTGTGTTTGTATATTATATTTTATTTGAAATTCTTCGTATTATATAAGAGTAATGGACAAAAACAAATTTTAAAAATTAAAATCATCTTAAGAAAGCGTTATAATGTTTTTTGTATTCAAATAAAACGAATATTTAACTAAAAATTATTTCCAATCGATGAATGTTTGTGAAATTGGTGATAGAGTGGGAGGGATACTGCAGTAAGTAAACCAATTAGGTAATACTAAATTTTGGCTCAGTGTTACTTTGACTGTCTCACGGTCATGTACACGGTTAAACTTACCCAATGAAGATAAGAATAAGAGTGTCCAGCGCTATGTTAAAGATTAAGCACACAGCTTTTTCTTTTCGTAAGATAATAAGATAATATTTTTAAAGCTTGATATACAAGTCCTAGTAAATAAATATTTCTTTATTTATGAGTAATTATCATTTTGCTTGAAGGGTTAGAATTTTTTTTATGGGAATAATTTCCTACCCATTTCCGTTTCTCTACCTTGGATCCTCTTGAAGCACGTTAACTCCAGTCTTCCAGTGGTCAAGCTAGATAATGACTAAACATCATTGCTTTAATTTTTATAATTGACTAGTCTATTTTTATGTTAATTTTTGTGTTACGTTGTTAATTTTATATTTATCAGTGCAATTGGAAATTAGGGATAGTACTCAATGTGTGTTAAAGAAATATAGTTTTGTTATTAACTGGGAAAGCTAACATTTAATGATATTTTTTAATGAATTGCGTGACATTTTTACTAATGCATAGGGTAAGTACAGAGACCGGAATCGGTGAACGAGTTGTTGGAATCGATTCCAACCCTGGAACTGATTCAAATCCAACGAGTCCAAAGACGGACTCGTTCTGCCCATCACTACTAGGAATGAGGAAGGTTACGAACTATTTATGGGTTTGCTGATAAGTGATAACAAAACGGCTTGATTGATACGAAAGGTTAGAACCGAAAGGTCATACACAAGTTTTTTTTTTTTTTTAAAGATATTAAGAAATACTTTTACTATTTCTGAGCCAACAGCAGCATTAAAAAAGTGTTTGAATGAATAGATAATTGTGACAGTAAAAAATTGAATGTGGATAATCTACGAAAATTGCTGACGGTAGAGAAAAATATGAAACAAGTTGTCCTTAAATTAAAAAATCGAGTTAACAACTGATAAAATTGTATACAAGGGTAGTAAATAATACGCACTCATGTGTGATCAATATATTTTTTGTGGATTACGTATAATGTCGAAGATATGTCAGAATATTAGCGAACAATTCTAAGCAAATTCCTCCTATTTGCAAAGAGTAGGTGTTCTAAATTTATTTCTACATTCACTTTGCGTCCTATATTCAGCCTATAATTTTGTCGAAAAATTTGCAGACTCCAAATTAGCCTAGCGCAATAAAAATATATTCAAGCTTAATAAGTTTCTGCTCTTAAATTTTCATTTCTGGGAGCCGTTTACACATTATTGTCCGATGAGGGAAGTACTGTCTATGACGGAGGGCCCTGTAAAAAAGCTGGCACCTCAGCAGTACACTAAAAAAGGCTTCAAGCACTAACCTCCAATGATGAAGCGCCCGAAATAAAGTACAATTATTTTTTATCCCGCACTTTTCAAAGCTCTGAGTGGCTAAAATTAATGGTCCACAATGTCAAAAATAAGAGGACAAAGGGTCTTCAAAAATCCAGGATGTTTAAAATTCAAACTACATATTGTGTTTATTAGCCACCTATGTTCGAATATCACGCTTTTTATCTAGATCTATCATTGAGTACGATTAAATAGCGAAATTAAGTAATATTAAGAAAGAAAACCAAATTAAGGCACGAGAGATGGCAAAGTTTGAAACCTTACTTTAAACAATTAGGTAACACAAAATATGAAATTGAACCTATCCACCCAAAACAGTTTAACTGGTCTTATTAATATATTAAAAATGAAAAAAAAAAAATGATTTGAAGCAGAAAGTGTTGCTTTTGTGACTATTAAAGAAATATGTGTTTTTTTTAATTCAAGGCTCGTCAACATCTGAGGTTATTGGAGTCCGGAGCTATTTTCGGTCTCCATTGTCTATCATCGTGTAATGAGCTGTAAAAAGCTCCAGAGAAGAGAAAATCCAAGTGCTTTGGATTCGAAGCCAGAATCTCTGCATGGGTATCCCTTACCTAACTCCTTAGTTAATCCCTCCCCTATAACAATGTTTTGTACACATTTTGTAACCTTTTTTATGCCAACTCATCAAACTTCTTAGTTTGAGAAATAATCGTGTTATATAAGTGAAGTGCTGAGGTGGGATAATAGAAATACCATATACTGCATTATGGAATGTGTAAATTTAGCAAATAATTCATTATACATCTCTTTAATATTCTTTCTTACTCTAATAAAAATGTTTTATACAAATACATTTATGTTCTATTAAAAATTTTAATAAATTACTTTGTTCAAATATTGATCGTTAAATTTTCTTCACATAGAAAAATATTTTTCTAATATACAATAAGACTGTCTTTCACATATATCTAGAAATAACTATTGGAAATAATCAAGTTATAAAACAAGGTAAATAATAACTGCTTTTTTGATTAGGACAACAATTTAGGAATAAAAAAACAATTTACAATAATTCTTCAACAGGAATGTCATTCTACCTTCCTTCTTGGTTTACCTGGATACATTAAGCACAGTGCTAATTGGACACTGCACAGGGTACAACCAACCACGTTTTGTATCTGAAAAAAGAGAGAAGATATTAAACATTTTTTTACTTTAAAAGTGTAAGAATAAGAAAATAAATTGAAATTAGAAGTCTGTTTCTTCATATCAATGAGGAAAAGTATGATGTAGTTGATAACAGTGATTACAGTCTCTCCAAAATTGTTTAAACGAGTACTAAACAGGATTTGACAGAAAACTATATGGTTAAGCATTACATATGGTTATATGAAAAGAAAATGTACAGTTTGTTCATTCTTTAGATTCTAGGTAGGATTCTAGAGAATAAGGTAATAGAATAGATAGCCATATGGATAATATAAATATGTCCAAGGAATTGCAATGTTATTGCATCCGGTGAAGCGAATGGCTTTATGATGATTCTATCTTAAACTTGACTGGCTATGATTTGTTTGGCGAATGGTATTCAGTTATTCATGTTATTTAAATAAAAAGTCTTATGATTTGAAATTTTAAAAGATATAGATAAGCAAGTATATTTAATCATTCCATTGATTTTAGTTAATGCTAGCATATTAATTTAGCACATAATTTATCGATTTTAATGAAACAAATTAGTTCTTACATTGTAACTCAAATGTAAACAAACAGTACCTTCCCTTTGTTACATAATTACTTCTATCAAAGAACCAATCGCCCAGCCGGATGCTATTTGCTTACAGCAACTAACTGTCTGAGAGATTCTAAACATACATTTTTAATATATACATAGTTTTACTATATTTTTCTTAAACAATATCATCCATGTGAATTACTTAATTTTAATGAATATACAATGAGCACTAGTTTTGTAGATAAAGGAATACGTAAATAATGCAGCCTAATTAGAAAATGTGTTTAAAAAAAAAACTATTGAATTATGTCCACCGTTTTTGATAAGTTATTGAAAAATTGAATTTTTTTTTATACATATACTTAAGGCGCGTCAACTGCGTAATTTTATATATATATACATAAATTAATGCATTTAATACTTCGAGGACAATACGAGGTCGAATATAGTGATAATTTCTTTAACCTTATAGTAAACTTCAGCAGTTGTCTTTTGACAAAGTGAAAGAGAGTAAAAAACAAACGTTCCGAATATTTGGGTCATATTTAATTATTACCAACATTAAAAAAACACACAGGAAAAGCTAAAAAACAATTTTTTGCTAGTAAAAGATGAATATGCGTAAATACGAAGTTTGAAGATATAATTAGAAGCCACTTTAAAGAGAAATTCGTAAAGACTATCTAGCATAAACGTACTTTAGGTTGAATAATTTTGTTTAAAAATAGTAAACTTCAAGAGAAAAATAGTAAAAATTCCAAAAAAATAGTACTTCTGAGTGAATGAATGAACGAATCTTGACAAAAAATTGTCTGTAATCAAAGTTTCCTAGACATTGTTTTAAATAAAAGATACTATATCAACTGGTACACAAAAGTTTGAATAAAAAGAAGAATTTAGAAAGAATCCTAAAACAAGTAAATTGATTCGGTAAACTTTTGGTTGTCCAAATTCTAATTATGGTATTCTCGGTTGGCACCAAAAGAAAATATCAACTTTTTGACTTAAATACAGATATTTTCTGGGAAAGAACTCAAAATCAAAATTGTGCATGTGTACAATACTTTCTCTTAATGAACAGAGTAATACAATACCTTGATGACGCGACAAAACAAAAAAATATCTTTACTTGCAATAAAAAAAAAAAAAAATTAGAGCCAAAACCAGGAAAAAGAAATTGTGCACTATTCTTAAAATAGTGCAGAAATGGAGGGGGGAAGGAAATTAGAAAATAATGAACTGGCATAAAAATATTCATATAAAAAAAACAAAATTAATCAGCAGGATAGAGATCATAATCGGTCTAAATCCTATGGCGCCATAGCGTTACAAATAAATACAATGTACACATAATAACGAAAATAAAAATGTACACATAATAATTAATTACAAATTTTAAGAATAAAAGACAAAACACATAACGGTGATCTACACCAAGTTCATGTACTGTTGGCAGTTGCCTTATAAAGAATTAAATCGCAAGTCTAACAGTTAATGCTGATTCAGAAAAAAAATAATTATTTAAAAGGCACTAAATATCTCTAATAAATATGCGATTTGAAAGTTATCATAAAACCGGCAATGTGTTAATATGGGTTACATTACATTTCTAACTTACATGTTTTTATATAAGGAAAAAACGGATTTTTTTTTTAAATACATAGTATGTATACTTAAGGCGCGTCAATTGAGTAATTATATATATTAATGCATTTAATACTTCGAGGACAATACGAGGTCGAATATAGGCTCATATTATGTGATAATTTCATTAACCTTATAACTTTAGCAACTGTCTAAAATAAATATTCAAAATAAACTATCCAAAATTTTACCTGGATAAATATATTTTTGATTATGATGCCGTAAAGGAGCCACAAAAAAGTTACAACTGTACCACAAGAGATCATAGGAAACGGTAAAGATGAAGTATCCTGGCTTCTTAAAATCTCTTTCTATAAAAAATAAATAAATAAAAATAAAATTTTTATTAAAGTATGTAAGTTGTACCTTCCAAGCTGTTATACATTTTTCTGGAAAAATACAAACTGAAAAATCCTCTTCAGAAATATATCGAACTTTATGAGTTATTAATGATAGGGAAATGAATCACTTCTACTACAACGGCATTTTAGGGTGCCTTGCACACCCTCTACCAAAGAACTGCCCTTAGGAAATGTTTCAAATAAATGCCATAGAACTGCATTTAATCAATAAGTAAGAACCATTCAAAAAAAAAAAAAAGAATCTAAAAACAAAAACGACAAATTTAGAAGATTGTAGAAGTTTTTGACGAGTTGTTCATAAATAATATTTTTATAGAATTCTTGAATTTATTTTAGTAGAAGTAAACAAAACTTCCATCTTGGTTTTGCTCGATAAAGAACTAATCGAAAATTATTCGAAATTACTTTGATTTATTGTAAGACCATAACTCAAGGAACCTAGAAAAATAGCATTGAACAATTATTGATTCAGTAAGACATTTGTATTGAGCTGTTTTATTATTTATTATTATTTTTTTTTCTAACTTGATTTGTTTCGGAGGTATTCTATTTGGTACTAAAATACCGATTTTCAAAAATTCTGTAACAAATTTGTCATTACATCTGTGTAAATGATAGTGAAACCCAGACTGGTGAGTATTTCTTATCAAAATTTTTCGAATAAAAAAGTAATTAGAAATTACCAAATTAAACAAAGGTGCTCCAATGAGAGTTAATAACAAAATTGTAACAATTACACCAAAATTAAATTCAATTCTTTCTTCAGATTCTAGCTGAGCATATGTAATTAATACAGCTACTCCTGCAATTACTTTTCCCAAACTTCGAAAAACGTCGAACTGTGAATAGAAATAAAAAAATATTAAAACAAGTTGTGATGGGACAGGGCGGCCCAACATAGAATCAGCGGTACTTTACATCTATATTCTACAATAATTTCAATTTTTGTTGTAATTTAAAGGAATATATTCCCTTGTTTTGAAAATAAATTAATGAGGAGCTAGGTTTTTCTTTTTTGGTGAGAGGGTAAGAGAGAAGAGTTCTGTGGGTTTCTTTGGTATCATCATTGCACTTAAAAGTTTTCATGCTGGTGAAACAAGCAATAGAAATGGAGTAGCATTCTGCGCAATTACAAAATAATATACTTACATGTTATTGCTTTATGGGAATTTGAGGCTAGAATGAATTAGTAAGGTTGCCAAAGAGCCAGCAGCATTTGCTGATTTTCGATTTTGGCCGAGAATTTGAAAAAACAAAATAAATAAATAACAGCAAGGGGTCAGTATTTTGGTTAGATGAACATTAATTTCTAAAGAGAGAACTTTGTAAGCAGGAAATCTTGATTTGCAAGCAGAATAAGTAGGCAACTATCCAACCGATTCTAGCCCCATCAGATGGAGGACATACCACAATGGCTAATACCTAAATCTTCGCCAGTATAGAGCTAATTTTAGCTCATTATTCTTCCTTGCTTGGTACTCTAGTTTCGTTAAAGTCTAGTTTTAAATAAAACCACCGGTTTAAATCACCATAATATAGAGCGATAGTAGGTTATACGGAAATTTTAGGTTTTCTGGTCAGGCTTTTGTTTTTTAGCGTCGACTGAAATTGTTTAGCAAGGTTTTGCTGACTACTTTTCTAACCTCTTTTCTACCACCGTTTATAAATTTCAAATTGTCAAGAAGGTTAAATTAAAGGAAAAGATTTCTAAAATATTTTTTTTTTTCTGTTGCCTTGAACTCACTTAATTCCTTATTTTAAATATTTTTATTATTTAAGGTGCGTCGTCAACATTTGAGGTTATTGGCGCCTGGAGCTTTTTTTCAGTGCACTGCCGGCCTCCGGACATTGAACTGTAAGAAGCTCCTTCGAAAAGAAAAATGTAAGGGCCCAGCAACTTGATTCGAACCCGGGATCTCCACGTGGCAATTCAATACGCTAACCGCATAGCTAATCCCTTCCCCTCATTTTAAATTCAAATTAATCTCCGCGGTTAACCTCTAAGCTTAATCCCTCCTTTCTTCTAGTTATTTTATGTTTTTACCTTTTTTTAAAAAAACAAAATAAAGTCTGCATTAGCCAAACTGATACTTTATTTTTTTGTTTTCTTTAGCCAGCGCCTGCCCTTGACATTTCTTTCATTCGACGCTGAATACCCAAGCAGGCTAAGCATAAGGTCTTCAGCTGTAATTGCCTGACTTTTTTTTTTTTAAATATACCACAGTTTTTGTTTAAATCTACATTTCAGGAACTAGTGACCATCCCTGCTCATCAACTACAGATAAATTCTTCTTCTGGGCGACGTTTTTTTAAACTTGAGGGCGTTTAAATACGTTAACGAGCAGAACCTCATTCCCGGCTGATGGTAAAAACCGAAATTTTTACGTTAAATTCACAAGGAAATCTTAATAAATAGAAAAGCTGTGCTCTCTATATTTTCGTTGTTGTTAAATAGTATTTTCCCTTTTTAATAAATTTTGATTGGCTCTAGAGAAAAAGTTTTGGCGTAGCCGTGTCTCGAGTAGAAATACGTTTAAATTTTTTTTTCACGAACAAGATAATCTGTTCACGCACTTATGACAAAATTCTTCGAAGTTTTCGGAAAAAACGTCCAGTATGCGCCTTTATAAATAGAATTTTTCAGTTTTCCTAATTTTCTAAAAAAGTTCTACTTTCATTGATGTTAGTAATACATATTATGTGCAAATATTGTATTCATTTTTGCTTGTAACACTTTCTCAGTAAAAAAAATTAGTAACGATTGTGAATGAGTACTTTTAGGCGTTAAAGTGCTGTACGATATCAAATTGCTATAAACAACGGAATAAAATAGGCGCATCCAAAATGTTTAAAAAATGGCTTAACGCAAACCCACTTTAGCAACGTAATTTTTTTTTTCCATTTCTTAAATAATATAAACTCAAAAAAAATTGAGGGTAATAGTACTGCAACTAGAATTGGTTTATGGTTTTTCTGAGGATCCTAGCGCATTCTACAGTTTATCTTTATAACCTCACAATTCTTTGGATTTAATTGAAAATTGGTTAATATTCAAATTTTCTACCTCCAAACACAAGTTGCTGCTTTTGTTATTTATTCAAATGGGAATTGTGGTTGTTATTTAACAATAGGTCAAACCACATCTAATACTTTCAAACATAAATATAAATGAGCACAGGAAAAATATAAATCCAAACAGACAAAAATAAAAGTTATCTAAGCGTTCTCGTATTGGAACATTTTAAAAAGCAAGGAAGGAGTTGATAGCGCCATAATAATCTATTCATTTAAAGCAAATGAAGTGTGTTAAGTTGAACTCTTTATTTTTTCTTGTAAAACTTTTATGACACGGTAATTTCAAAAAAATGAAACCAAAGTGAAGGCATTACTAACATTATATTTGTTCTTGAGAATGGTTTTGTTCTCAGATAAAAACAGGTATCTCGCTTATGGTTTCTGGTGCAAACCAGTCGGCTGTTTCTTCTCTGGGATCATCAAAATATTTTGAAACTCGGACATAATTTACAACATTTATTTTCAGAAATAAGGGAAATTAAAGATCATTATCGTCAGACTAATACAGACTGCATGAATACCAACTGCATGCTAGGTTTGAATTTGTTTCTATATTCAATAATTTAAGAGATGTTCCGCTGATTCTATATATAAAAAAAAAGGACACCCTGTATATCTAAGTGGTTGATAAAAATAATAACTTTAAAAAACATGATAATACCTTATCTTTAGTATACGTGTAAAAAACAGACAGATATACAATATTAAGTATCAATCCAACAATATTCACAGGTATCATAGCAGGATCATTAAGAATTAAACCATGTTGTAGCATCAGCAGTGAACTTGAAGCCATATTTCTTAGTTAGATAAAATCAAAATGAATAAATGAAAATACCAATTTTTTTAAAAAAGTACTTACATTCCTATTCCTCCAATGAATGGTGTAGGGTCCACATTACGAGTATCCTTTTGTTGAATTATATTTCTGCATATAATTCTGAAAATAAATCTGTATAAGAATCAACTAGTGCTTTTGTTTTGTTTTAAAATAAAATTTTTTTTTCTTACAGAGGTGAAAAAAATTGTGCAATTGTAGCGATTCCTGCTGCAGCACCCACAATGTTTTTGTAGTCTTCCAATCCCATGACTAGAAAGTATACCAGCTATTGTAAAAAAAACTTGTAGGAACTGATTGTTAACGCATGTAGCTTCTGACTGGGCAATATGCTACCTTTACTAAAATCGAATGTGAAATGGAAAGAATGTTTAACTGACCAACGGCAATTATACTCATTATTATTAGGTGGGGTTGATTTCAACCATGAACCATGCTTTCAATCTAACCTGACCTTGAATTATATCGGAAAGAATGGGTAACAGTTGTTACCTTCTCACAGAAAACCTGGATTTAACCTTTCCAGTTTCCATTTGCAATTGATGTGCTTGATAGTGATTAATTGAAGACATTTAGTATATTTTAAATAAAAAATGGCCATTCCTTCTTCGCGTGAAGATGAATTAGGTAAAAAATGGGATAGATGTATTGCTGATACATTGTTAAAATTTGGTAGGTCTCTTTTTTTAAAATAGTAATAATTTGATCTTATTTCTATTCCTATTGAGCATAAATGAAATGTAATTTACGACATATATCTTTTATTACTTTTCTATTAAATTAAATTACACTGTTAGGTGGAGGCATTTTAGTTGGTGGAGTAACATCTTTAATATTGTTTAAACGTAAGTGGTTTCTACATATGTTATATGATCAGAAGTGTGTGCCACTTTCAACTAGCACTTTAGGGTTTTTAGAAAAAGTATAATACAGCATTAAATGATTTCGAATTCTAAATATATGTTCTAATTTTAGGTAGAAAGTGGCCAGTATTCATTGGTGCAGGTTTTGGAGTAGGTTTAGCTTACGGTAATTGTGAACGGGAATTAAAAGATGTACTTACTCTAGCCCCTGTAAGTAATCTTTGTTTTACATTAACTAAAACAATTATTATTATTTAATTCTTTAAACTTTTTTATTTTGACATCTTTAAGTTGTAATTACGCCATAAAAATAAATTTAAATTTCTTTTTTCAGGCCTCACAAAAAGTGTAGATATTTCTCTATTATTGAGTGTTCCATATAATTTCATTATGCAGTGTTTAGGAGCCTGTTAATATAATTAGACATTTTTAAAATGTACATACGTTTCTGTACTATTAATACTTAAATAAATTGTTTTTAAAAAAAATCTGATTTGCACTCACGTTTGATTTTATCCTATGCCTTTGAAATTATTTTGAACTTCAAATTATGAATGTTTAAGATAAAATGGTTCCTAGAAATATTGCTTCTCTGAAATAATAATTACAAGTGTGTCAATTTGTAATCGTAAAATGACTTAATTTAGCAACTGTTTCACTATCTTTTGATTTAAAATTCTATGTAATTATTTAAAAAAATATATTTATTTAGATAAGAATTTTTTATGATAACAACACTGTAGCTTGTAGTCAAGGTAACTTTTGTTAGAAGGAATGATTATAGATGTCCTGCATATCTTTATTTTTTTGATTTGTTTTGTTTCGATCTAGTTCGATCGAAAAGAAGATTATATTCCAAAATTTCGGAGTGGAACGTCTGCATTTTTTCGCCTTCACTTTGTGCTTTTACATTTTCTTAAGATCTTTTTCCAGTTTTCTGTCTATTAAATCTTTCTAATATTTCAATATTATTTTATCTAATTTACCGACTAAAGTATAACTAATTTAAATGCAGGGACGGGCAAATAAGGATATAACTATCGAAATAAGTAGAAAAACTATTTTTACGTGCTCCTCATTTCTGGATCAAGAAATTTAAAGAGCCTGAACATCCTCTTTACTCACCTTCGGCACTTCTCACTGCTAAAATGCACTGAACTCAAAATATTTTATAACCTTTAAAAATTGCCTAATAATTAACAATAACTCAGATCAGTGACTACCATATTGTTTTGAGTTTATCAGTCGAAGCATGCATATTTCTTGCATCACTGACCGGCTTCGGACTTACATCCTACATCTCTGATGTTAATTTTATTTATTAATTAGGAATAATAAGTAACACTAATAGCATAAAAGACTGTTTTACTAACACAGAAGCTGAGACTGAGATGTTATGAATACAATGCTTAACTAATATCTGTAAAAATTATAGAAAATTACGACTTTTATCCTCAAAAATTTATATATATTCTATTCATTTGTATAAATTTTTTTAATTATTGTAATTTTGCTTGTAATTCTCTTCTTGCATATCATTTTGGATTATAAAGTTCAATTTTCCGTCACATTTTTAAAATTCACATTTTAATATCTTAATTTAGCAACTTCAAATAGTATCGGTTAAAACCTTTACAATATTATTAATATTAAGCATGCACAGACAAAACACACACTATAACAGAAAAATAGCTGAGAGTATTGAATTAAAATTGAAGCTCAACACAATAAAGGCAAACATTTTATGTTCACTAAATATTATGAAACATCAGCAAAGTATCTGGTTGTTTAAGTAATTAAGTAGTAAAGTTTAAGTAATTCTGGTCGTGTAAGTAATTTTAACAAAAAAAAAAAGAATTTATTTTTTTAACTATTAACAATGGAAATACAGAAAGTTTATCGCGTTTAGCATTATTTTGTAATTCTCATGTATATGAATCCCATGTGTATTGCTTTTTATATATTTCGAAGTGCAATAAATTCTGATAAAACTTTTATTACCCAGCCATAAATAAGATAGTTATAAAAAAAAAAAATTACTATTGAAAAAGCATGTTAATGCTATCTAGCGACATTAGAAAGAACTACTAAGAAGTTTAGTTTCAGGTTTGACCGCTAGTCAACTGTAATTAATACTGATCAGGCCATCTTTTTGCCAGTTTTAGGCACTTTCACTGATTCGATTCTTTGGATTTGAGATTTGATTTGAAAAAAAAGGTCTTAAACTTCTTTTGGAACTTTAATATGTATTAAATAAATTAATATTTTTCTACGAAGAAAGTAACTATGGGTCAAAATAAATGTTAATTGGATACAGCTAATTATGGGATATTACAGAATGAGTGTAAAAGATATTAATTCCTCGTTGTTTTTACTTTTACTTTTAACTGGGTGTACTCGGTGTAAAAAAAACAAACTTTTTTTCAAGTTTGTCTTCTTGTACAAATCAGAACTGTCATTTAAGTGCAATCTTATTAGTTTAATTGATTACACCTGCCTTTGCATTTCACAATTCTTGCTCAAAGAATGGCGCGTAAGAATCAAAATTTTAAGAGATATTGTCGAGAATCTTCTCCAAGTCGACAGGACTAGGAAGTTTTAAGTCTTCAAAGAGTTGAAGATTTATTGAAAGCACAGTCATGGTTTTCTAAAAATCTCACTCTATAATTGTGTTCTTGAAGTGGTTTTAACCATTACTACGTTATAAAAACAGGATAAAGCATAAACATTACTTTAGGATACTCTTCAAAACACCAGATTTGTAGGGTTTTCAAACTTTGTCTTTAGGACTTCTTTAACCTTTGTTTTGTTTTGTTTTTTGTCATCCCATTGCTCATATCGTTGTTAATGGCAAAAAAAGAAAAGAATTAATTTAATAAAATTGTTTTTCACTTCTAATTGAATTTGGTTAATAACAAAATTCTTATTCTGGTGGAAAATTTGCCTGATTCTGAATTGGTTTTGTGGTAGCCTTTTATTAATTGTAAACACGAAATAAATGATGTACTTACTCTGGTGATTTTAGATAATTAAATTAATTACAATCCTTATTATATTTACATTCCATAAACTTTTGATTTGAATGGCAACATTTCTACAAAAAATTGTTTGCAAATTTTTTCAGGCACGCCTAATAAGACATTGATAATTGCAAATGAGGAAATCATTTTTGCAAACGTTAATTTAATTAGAAATACTAAAAACGAAACGTTTCTGTACTATTATTAGTTAAATTGTTTTTTTGTTTTTTAATGCAGAATTGCAATCTCATATGATTTATCACATTATTGCGTTGCTTGTTTAAATAAATTAAAGTTATGAAAGAAACGTGGAAAAATTGCCTTTCTGATGGAACGATTATTATTGGTGAGTTAATTAATTCAGTGTGTAAATGTACCATTATTTCTACTATTATGTTATTAATGAAAACTCCATGAACACAGGATTTCTTCAAAAACATTTATGTTAAATTTTTTAAAGATTAAGAACGTGATACCACTCAGAGATAAATTTCAGCCTGGTAACTTTTGTCAAAGGAAATTAAAGCAGATTTGCTGCACTTCTAATGATATTGCAAACATTGTTTTCTTTATTTCAATTGTTTTATTTCGATCATGCTTTTTAATAAACCATCTGATTGATAATGAAAGAAATACTGAACGAAATACTTTTATTATTTGCTGAAAGTAACAAAGTTTTTTTTCTAACTTCAGATACAAAAGCAAAAACAAGAAATGCAAGCAAAACTGAGAAATACAAATGAACCTCTATTTGCGAGACTAGCCTGCCTATTGTGTATACATTAACCTAGTTCCGTTCCTTATATTGTGTTACTTTATTATAATACACGCTTGACCAAATTCTCAATTGCTGTAAGACGTTGGACAGGGGTTTATTTAAGAAAGAAGCATTAATCTTGATTGGAATGCACGATGTATAATCTGCCTCTCGTAGTTTCTTTAAATGTGGCAGATTGTCCGACGATTCGCTCTCCTCGTTTGCGTTGTTCAAATGATTTTCTACTCGCATTCCATGTGTAATACGTAGGCACTTCTGGAATACAGCAGTGTTTTCGTAAACTGGTCATTTTGACATAACGTGAAGAAAGTAGTTAACGTTGTAGCCAGTAGATTCAGGACTATTTGTTGTACATTGGAATCTATGAACATTCAATATAAAAATGCAATCGGTAACATTGAAATGGAAATGGAAATATTTAGTATATCGTATGACGTTTTTACGTCCAACAGAAGGCGCCTTTTTTCTTTTTCTAAACATGTTTTTACCTTTCATTGGTGTGAGATTTATATAATAGGTATATTATATAAACACGCCCGTATTCAAACGCAACGTTGTGTCCAAATTTCAAAGCAATGAATTGCACTGAATTTGACTGGGCTAAAATACTTCAGCAGACCTCTCAAATTCTTTTGCGAAGAATTTATTGTTTCATTAAGAAAAGTAGCACTCAATGAATAGTGTGTATTGTTATTAATAACAAATTTTTACAGTTAATAGCAATAACATATTTTGTAGGTAAATAACATATTTTTTATTTTATAGGTGGTGGAATATTTGTTGGCGCTATGGTATCTATTTTGACCCATCAATGTGAGACATATTTATTTTAGTAACTTTCTTTTAATAAATGAAATTTCGGTAATAATAATTAAAATAATATTATATTTCCATTTTCATTTAGCCTGGCCAATAATGTTTGGTTTGGGAATCGGAATGGGAACAGCTTTTGATAATTGTGAGAGTCCACAAAACAAAGATGATTCAGATGAAGATTTTGATGAAATTACCAGCCCGTAGGAAATATATTTACAGATGTATTCTTTGGATTATTCTTGATTTATAGAATTTTATAGATAATAAATTTTACGTTTTTTTTTTTTTGTTTTCAAATATTAAAAGAATTTATAGTTTACTGAATTATTATTTTTTGTAAGAAAGAATAGAGAAAGAGAATATACTTCGGGTCTTTATTTTTTGTTTTATTTGATCTTTGAGTGCACTAGAAAAAAAAACATTATTTCTAATGCTCATTTTGAATAATTATCTCGTCTACCTATCCTAAATATTTCCCGTTTCTCTTAAAAATTCTCACCTACTTCCAGGATTAAAGAGAATAAGTCTCAATTAAAACATAAATTGAATAAAATACATGCAATATAGAAAACTTTAAACCACTATTTCATTCTGGATTATTTTTAGTTGCCGGAATAATGTTTGGTTTGGGAATCGGAATGGGAACAGCTTTTGATAATTGTGAGAGTCCACAAAACAAAGATGATTCAGATGAAGATTTTAATGAAATTACCAGCCACCAGAAGGAAATATATTTACAGATGTATTCTTTGGATTATTTTTGATTTATAGAATTTTATAGATAATAAATTTTACGTTTTTTTTGTTTTCAAATATTAAAAGAATTTATAGTTTACTGAATTATTATTTTTTGTAAGAAAGAAAAGAGAAAGAGAATATACTTGACATTTTTTTTAGGTTTAGTAAGAAGACTAAAAAATTAATTTGAATTTATTTTTATTTTTTAAAGGAATATAACATTTTTTTCAATCTTGAACGCAGTATTTTCTTTCTTATCAAAAATAAAAATAATAAACCATATGTTTGCGTAGTAGATTAAAAACTATGGAAACAAGATGTCTATAAAACTTTCAGGATAATCAAAATTTTTGAAAAAGAACTTTTTACTGAAGAATGTCACCTCCTCTAGAAGACTGTTTAAAAAATCCACCAGTTAAAGATGAGGTATGGGATAGGTGTGTCAGAAGAAGTTCTATTGGTATTGGTATGAAACTATAAATATACTATTGTTATAGCATAATCTTCAATGTAGAATTAGCGCAATTAATACTGTATTGCTGGCTTTTTTCCTCACATTCATGTGATGTTGAAAAATTCAATTATAAACGGTGATTTTAAAATCATAAAACTTAGGGTACAAGTTCAAGCAATGCGGCCCTCGTATAACGAATTGAATAATATTCTATGCAAAAATAGAAACCAAACAAAAATAAAGCAATAAAATAAAACTTGACTGTTTTTTTTCCTAGTTTACAGAATGTAAGGCCCTGCAAAAAACAAAGATGATCAGAGCTTCATATTCTGATTTTTTACCTGGGTAGATTTCAGATTGTTATTTACTAACGTAGGTAATACGTTGTTTCAAGGAAGCTATTATAAATAGTTTAAAGAATGGATTTATTACCTTATTTTTTAATAGACGAATTTGAATGTTCTATCAATTGTATTTCTGCTAATACTTGTGTTACTTTTTTTTAAAAAGGCGTTGGAGGATTACTGGGAGCTGTGAGCTCAGTGTTCCTTGGAACAGGTAATCCTTTTTTTTTTATTTTCACTAAAATTAAAGAGAAGTCAGAGAATGCTTGGTTTTGAATAATTTGTAAAGAATTATTAAGAAAAACATTTGTTCCACTATAAACACTTTATACTTATTTTTAACTAATCAGAATTAAATTTTGGTAATTCATCTAATTTAATTTGGAAAAAATCTTATTTTTAAAAAATTGTATCATACTTAAGTTCTGGCAAACCAGAATCATTTGTGGTAAGCAGGCGTCTGGTCACCATCTAAAATGTATTTTCCTGTACAGATATCTTGTTTCCAATTTCAGTGCTCCAATAAACCAACCGAAGTTGGTTTCTGATATAGAAATTAAATTGGCTTTTGCGTCATTTATGATATTAACAAATTCATCAAAAAAAAGTTAAAACAAAAAATTGCTTAATCTTACTACTACTCCTGGTAATTTCATAATTCCCTCTCTCTTTCCTAAAATCCCTTATTTTAAGAATATTTTGCCTTAATACTTGTAAATTTCACTATAAGAATAGCAATAAGATCTAGTCAGCATCAAAAATGAACTGTGAACTTTTTTTTAAATAAATATCTAAATATCTCTCTCTTCTCATACAAAGTGCTACTTGTAATTGCATACATTTTCATCATCTATTCTATTTAGAACCTTCCTTCTTTCTAAAATAGATATTGGTAGAAAAAAATGTGTTCCACTTATAACACATCGTTTAATATTACATAGAGTGGAACTGTTTAATATCTAAATCATTTATCTGACCAGGAGTTGTATCAAAAAATTATTTGAATGGATGACTTGAAAGACATTAGTCTAGATGTAGTTTGATTATGTAGGAATATACTGGCTACCAGTATATTTTTATCACTGATAATTATTGTTTTTTAGGTGGTGTAGTTCTATCGATGGGTTTATGCGTAACATGGGCAGTGAACCACTGTAGAGCTTTATTTCGAGAACAAAATAGAGCAAAGGAAGAACTTCAAAAGTTACCACCTTGTCCACCAACTCCTGATGAAAAAACTCCAATTTGCGAGGTGAGTACTTGTCAGGATATTATAAGCTGTGGGTAGTTTACAATAAATATATGTGTATATATTATTTTATTTCTACCATTACAGGTCGATGAGCCGCAGGAACCAGTTTGCGATATCTTACCAATCCAACCACCAACTGCATCATCATGCTATTCATTCCCTCCTGTTTTGCCAATTCCAGATCGTCCATTTGCACGAGCCAAGAAAGAAGAAGATGAATGTGAATGCGTTATAGTAGATAATAAAGATGTCGCGGATGATGGTGACAGTCGTAAAATAGAATGTACATGTCCAGTACCAAAGACTGAAGAGAATGAATGTACTACAAACGCCCCAGATGAAATACCGGATTTCATCATTGAGTGTACCACTCCGGAAGAACCTTCAATTTCTTACACTCCTCTAGACGGGCCAAATGAAGTAGCTGAAGAAGCAGTATGTACATGTGATAAAATTGAAGAACCAGCATTTGATTGTTTAGAAACAGAAACAACACCAACTGAGCCAGAATGTACTTGCCCAGAAGACTAATTTGAAAATTAAAACCCCGTAATATTTCTTTTATTTAATCGTTTAATATTTAGTAATGAAACATTTAAAATTAAGCTTCCTTCTAAGAATCATCTTATACTCTTATAACATCCAAGACTTGCGAAAAGGCTGGCAGGCATAGGCTACTGTATACGAGTAGGTTTCTCCAACTCCATCTCTAACTTGCTGGACTATCGAATGTTTTTTCGATAACTGTTTAGTTGATTCAGTTCCATGGTTTGTTGGTATTTTCTCTTTTTTTTCAAATAGACAAAACAACTGCCGCCTTTTGGATGCTTCATTGGATCACATTGCAAGTTTTTTGTATTACAGCTACGCGTTATTTTGCAAGAATGTATAAAATAAAAGATGAGTCACGGTTCAAAGGAATAAGTAAAATAAAATTGTCTTTCAACCATTCTGTTTGCGGATGACAAATGTTCCCTCGAGATTATTGTGTGAAAAAAAACATTTGTTCCGTTTAATTAGTATAGGTAAAATCTCATCTTGAAGCCGTTGGGTTCGACCATCTGCTATTTTTTTTTTTTTTTTATGATTTAGGGCGCGTCAACATCTTAGGTTATTGGCACCCGGAGCTTTTTTCAGTGCACTGCCGGCCTCCGGACAGTGTTCTCTCGTTACAGACAACACTGTACATCATCGGACAGTGAGCTGTAAGAAGCTCCTAGAAATAGAAAATCTAAGGGTCAGCTGCTGGATTCGAACCCGGGACCTCCGCGTGGGAGTCCAATATGCTAACCTCATAGCTAATCCCTTCCCATCTGCTATTAAATTCAAAACCATCTTAATTTCTTTATCATTTAAGAGATATACGTAATTCAAGCTGTTGATAATTAACTATTAAGTTTAGTTATTGATTTTGTATATCATTCCTCTTTTAGTACATATAAAGCTATAATAACTATAATGGTTCGTTAAAATCAATCACCGCTTCAAGTCAACAAAAAACAAATGAAAAGGAAAAAAAAATCCATTTTGCCTTTTTAATTATTTTTATTTGGAATTCTTTAAAACAAATGCCCAACGAATTACAATTTTTTTTTTTTTTTTAACAAATAACAAGGAAAAGTTAACTAAAATTAACATCAATTATAGTTCATAGATTAATTTCTTTAATACTCAAATATTCAAACAATATTTTTGGTATTTGTAGTAAAGAAACCATTTTTCAAAGGTTGTATTCCATAAACAGCCAATATTTATGCAAATATATAATTTAAAAGAAATTTCACAAATAATGCTATAATAAAAACACTTTCGATTAAAAAAATTTTTAATCCATTGTACAGAATTTACTATAAATAAAATAAAATCAAAAAATAAATTATTCATGAATAATTATAATTATTTTTAATCAATAATTTTATGGTCTTTCTGTCAAGTGACTAGAATATTTATACCTCTATATATAATATTCTTACATATATATTCTTTAGGAGTTTATAAATTAGAAATTCTAGAACTACATCCTAGCTGGTGGTGCAATCTTTATATTCTTTAAAAATTAAATTAGAAAAAATATGCTTGTAATTTGCTTCTAATTTAATAAGTATTTGACTTTTTTTTTCAACAAATATTATAAATCAGTGATTTCATTCTTTTTTTTTAATTAAACACAACCTAATATCATATAAAAGTTTATTCAGTAAAATCCTTATTCTTATAAATTTATTTTCAATAAAAAACTTGAGCTGCCTTTTCACAGAAATCAAGGTTTATAAAATTTAAATCTTGGAGAGGCAATAGATTTTGAAACATTTACAGCATAAGTAGTAGAGGCATCCATTTTTTTAATTTTTATTTTTTAATGAGAATTAATAATAATTCGATGAATTTCCAAATAATTAGAAAAACGTTTATCTACTTCAATGAAGTTTGTATTGAAAAGTTTTAATCAAGTAAAAATATTTTCTTAACAGATTAGTAGCTTTCTGTTTGCCCAGATCTAACTTTGAATCGAACTAAAGCATGCAAATATTGCTCAATGCTATCTCATGGCAGAACTTGTTCAAAATTAACATTTTTATGAATTCCAGTATAGTTTTTTGTGTTACCAAAATGAAAAAGTTATGTTCGCTCTCTTGGAACATTCAATGAATTTCCACCTTTACTTCCACAAAACTAGATAGTATGTGCTATAATAAATAGCTCAATGCTGAACAGCTTTAGTAAATGCAAATGATTCTAAGCACTGGACTTTCACCAACCGACAGATTAAAGAAAAATTTGAATACTTTATAGCGACAAACCTCTTTGAACAACTTAAAATTCACCAACAATTCAAATTCAGCTCCTACTCAGACTAGACTACTACCTATTTGTTTTGATGGACTTAACATTTAACTAACTAGAGTGTGTCGTTAACTTCTTCTTTTAATATTTAACTGGATTTTCGTAACAGTAAAAATCATTTTCAAGAAGGAAACTAATATCTCATAAAATACTAAGAAAAATATGAATACTAACTTCATTGATTTAGATAGTACAAAATTGTACTTATTTATTGTACTTATTTCACAAAACAAGGTTTACCGTGTTCCAGATTTAAGCATAAATTAAGCCTACAAAAATTATTAAAGAAATATTCAATAAATAATTTTTCTAATTTAAGTAAATGTAACCTCTCTGACTAATAGAAAATCAGGTGTAGCAATTAGTTTTTAACTGACATTAAATAAAACATATCTGATATGTGAATTAACGAGAATATATATATTTTTTGAATATGTATCTTTTTTTTTTTTACTTAGTATTATTTATACAATTTTCTTTTTATTGAGTTATTTACACATATACAAAATATGATTCAATAAAATTTTTGGGGGTACCACTTTTTTTGATAACAAAATTTATTTTTTTTTAATTTTTGAAATACAATGCAAAACAAAAATTAATATCGCAGATGCAACAACAGAAAATAGGAGGAATGCATTCGATACTTTAAAGTGTAACGATAGACAGAAGCAAGTATCTTTGAAATCTAAAGCACCACTAAAAACAAACTTTTTTTATTTGTATATAAAAAATGACTCACATTCACTTTTATCAATTTTTTTTTCGTTACTGATAACAATGAAGACATGATTTGTTTTATCTACCTATGAAATTAATAAGGTAACTATCAATATAATTACTTTTATTTAATAAAATTACTTTTTTATTCATTTATTTGGCAATAAAGGCAAAAGTTATTATTACTTATCATGAGAAAATGCATGTTTAGTAGAAGCTCCTATATGGTGCTAGTATTATTAATTCTATTTTAGAAATAACCAACAATTGAGAAGTTTCAATTTTTTTTTTTCTTGGTCGACTATGTACTATTAAAGTATTTTTCAATTCAATTAGCACTAACTTATTATTGTAAATTTAAGTGTGTTTGTTTATGTGTGAGTAAGATTTGAAGTTAATTGGAAGTTTTTATTTTTATATAATTACATAATTATAATTAAGTTTACTATTTTTTATTTTTTGTACATTCCAAATACAGCCAAATTGCTTAATAGTTATTTTAATTTATTTTTTTTATCACTCTTTAAGGCATTTCCCATATTTTGCGTAAAAATTGAAACAAACATTACAAATAATATCAGGTCAATGGAGTAGAAATACAAAATAAATAAATAAAAATTGAAACAAATAGTACAAATAATATCAGATCAATATAGGAAGAATACAAAATAAATAAATACATAAAACTTATTAAGAAAACATTTGTTGATCACTGACTAAAAAAATATTTTAACAAGAAAATATCGGGAAAGCTATACAATGACTAGTTTTTGAAGGAAAACACATAAAAAATAGAAATGGTAGTAGGAAACAAATTTATTATTATATATTTTTTTAAATTTCTTCGTTGGCATATTTTTTGCGATGCCCTGCATGAACGGCGGTACTCCGATAATAATTTTAAAAAACATACCCATATGCATATGGCACATTCTTTTATATTTATTTTATTCCTTTTTTTTTTTAACCATAGCTTTCTTAAAAATTAATAATTACTTGCCGGTAAAATCTGGCCAATAATTCAAATAATATCTACGTGTTGTACCTTCAAATAATCTATCAAGCCAGTTTGGTAGGCCATCCAAAAGATTTTCCACGTAGATGACGTCATTGAATTTGGTAACCTGAAAAATATTACGTCACAAAGATCTGGTATATTATAGTGACGCGAAGATTTTTTTTCCCCCACAGAAAATAGCATTTTTTAAAAAAGATCCTGAATTGAAAATGCGGTTGGGTACTCGATAATGGATAAAATGATTAAAAAAAAAAAAACTTGTTTTATAGATTTAGTAATTAATTACTGTAAAAAGTTATATCAAGTAAACGCTAAAAGAGTAATTCTGAAATTTGTTTATGCCTTCTTAATTTTCAGAACGAAGTTTCAACTCAACATTATCATAACACCAGAGAAAACTGAACAAAATTTCTCAGTAACAGACATTCGTTAAGGTGTAATTGCTCGTATGGAGTAAGAAACCAAAATGTTAACGTTTTAGGATTAAACATCTAAAAAAAAAATCCCAAACGGAAAATTTCTGAAATTAAAGATAGCAGTATCTTGAGTTCTCATCTTTCTAAAGATTTAGCGAATGTTTTGCAGATAGAATTCAGATTGGCTGAGAAATCTCAGCCCCCAGTACCCTCCAGGAAGTATTAGGTAAGAATGTTTTCAATGGTGAGGAAAACATAACAAAAATCCTGTCCTTGAAGTCAAAAAATTAAGAAATATTGTAACCTTCCAAAACAAATAGTCTTTCACAAAAGACCCTAGCGGTAACCGAGTGGCTTTACGAACCAGATTGAAGAGTATGTCACTCGTTAAGACAAACGTTGGGAGTAGACTTAATACATCTCGACGATAATATTCGCTGTCTATTGTGCCAAAAAGCTGTATGTTATGATCAAAACATTTTCATCAAACAAAGCTTTCGTCATAATTTATATGATCTTGTAGACCAGTCATGGCGAACCAATGACCTTGCAACCATTTGTTTGTTTACGCGGGTTGATTTAGATTTTCTAATTGTGTGGATAATTTATATTCTATCTGTATTTTTTTCAATCACGCATTGACACAAAAGCAATTTAAATGCTATCTATAACCTTTAGTTTGATCATTATAGTTCTAAAACGCAAATGACGACAAATGCTTTTGTATGTACGTATTTGAAATAAAGCAAAAGTGTTTACAAAATATCAAATAAAATGTATAATTTTACTCATATTTTGTTTATTAAAAAAAAATCGACAACCCAAAGCAAATAACCATATTTAGATTTTTCTTCAGATAAAACACACTTTTGTAAGGTTTTATTCAATTATGTTTGTAAAAAGAGACTTTCATAGCACTTGTTTCGTCCCGTTTTACCCGTTAAGCCAACTGAATTTTAAAGATGTTTAGTTTTGAAAATATTCAGTTTAAAATTTTTAAACTTAACTCTTGTGCAAATGGGCATTAGTGACCCAAGAGCTAGTACTAAAAAAAAAAAAATTAACAAAATTTGACCCACGTCTCAAAAAGGTTCGCCATCCCTGTTGTAGGCAAACCAATTTTATCATGGGACGTCCTTAATTTTCATTTCCAAAGTTCTTACACTCTACACACAGCTGGTAAATACTTACATTATTCTGCCGAGTTCCCTGTTCAACATCAGAGATGTCACTCTCCGAAGTTGTATCCTCGAATCCTATGAATGAACCTGGAGGATCAATATTCGTATGTTTCTTCAGTCTCTACAAAATAAAATGCACAATTAGAAAAAACATTAGGCTCACTTCCATTGCTTGAATACTGAAAGCAATGAAGGGTATCAGCAGTTATTTCAGAAGTAAGAAAGACCACGATTTTGACAAGGTAACTGATTAAATGGCAACTTTAGAACAACCGTCATCTTTGACTTCAATGGTATATTACTATATCGGAAATATAAAAATAAAAATTAAATACTAACGGAAGATGACGTGGCTGAAATTAAACCTTCCGGATGTTTAGCATGGTACATACAAAGATACTTTCTCAAACCATTAAGTGCCAGAACTGTCCCAACACAATTCCTAGGATTGATTGATAAGTCCCTCTCTTCCACAAGACTCTGTCTTAATACTTCTGTATACCAATTAATACCTCTTTCAAGATTTAACGTTGCGAACATTAATGTCTTGTTCCTTAAAAATAGAAAATTAAGAATCCTAATACATATTTTCTTCCTTCTAACAATTGATTTTATGTAAAGATTTGCTTACTTCCTGTATGGCCATACACATTTGTGAAATTTTGGTAGAAGTTTTGGCTTAGAAGCTATGTCAGTCAACAATAAAATAGTTCTACAGCCAGGTCGAAGTAATCTAACTAAACCATTATAGGTCTCTGCTCTCATTTCATGTATTTTCAATTGAGGCTGATATCTAAAACAAAAGTTAGTAACCTTTGTTTTTTAATAAATTAAATCCAGATTAACTATATTTTAGACCATGAAGGCTCTTGCTAGAGGACAAAGGCTGGTCTGCATGTTGATTACAGGGGCCTTTAGTAGTGCCCCTACTACTGCGCTGGAGGTACTGCTGGGGTTGCCTCCGCTTCAGTTTGTTATTCAGGCGGAGGCAAGGGCTGGCGAGTACAGACTAACGAGAAATGGACAATGGAGGCGCATTAGCTCCTCTATTGGACATATGAATATCACAGACAAGGTCGACTCTTTGCCGGTCATAGACATGGTTGGGGACAGTGTCTGTCCTAAATACAGTTTCGAGACTCCGTTTCAGGTGATCCGCAGATCAAGGACTGAATGGAGGGTAAACTGGACAGAACAGTGCCGGAAGGGAGTCATGTGGTTTACGGATGGCTCCAAGATGACCTGTGGGACCGGAGCTGGAGTGTATGGGGCAAAACCTGAGGTACTCATTAAGGGTGCTCTTGGGAGATATGCCACCGTCTTTCAGGCCGAAGTCTTTGCCATTAAAACCTGCGCCGAGGAAAATCTGCGAACGAATCTTAGAAATAGGGAGGTTTGCATCTTTTCGGACAGCCAGGCTGCGCAGAAGGCCATTGTTTCCTTCAGAATTACCTCTTCCCTGGTCTGGGAATGCAGAAAGGCCCTAGATTAACTGGCTCGGCACAATAAGGTCCGATTGGAATGGGTGCCGGGCCATGTGAGGATTAAGGGGAATGAAATAGCTGATCGGTTGGCCAGGAATGGAGCCAACACTCCTTTCATTGGCCCGGAGCCTGTCCTGGAAATCACCAAGGGTGCAGTTCGTGCGGCTCTCACGAGATTGGATCTGGAGGGAGCATGAAAAGAGCTGGGTGATGCTTCCTGGGGTCAAACACAGCAAGAGTGTCATGCCCTTGCTATGTAAACAAAGAACCAAAGAGACTCTGTGCTTGGGCAGAAATCAGATCACTCTGATTACGGGCTTATTCACAGGGCACGGCAGGTTCAGAAAGCACCTGCACAAAATAGGGCTTATTAGCTCGGAACCGCTGTGCAGATTGTGCCAGGAAGAGGTAGAAACGGTCTCTCACCTGTTATTCGATTGCGTTGCAATCGAGAGACTGCGCTACGACATCTTCGGTACCTTGAGACCAAAGGAGATTATAGCGCAGAAGGAACTGGAAGGGAAAGCTTTCAACCTTCTTAGAAGGAGAGGTTTCATCTACTAGACTTAGAGGGAAGGCACAATAAGCCTCTTGTGGCTGCGTTGCCGAGGGGCATAGGTCCCGTCCCGCCTTTTAAAATCTAAATCTTAACTATATTTTATTTAAATATTGCAATATTAGGCTGTAGTTTTTGAAAGAGCTAAAATAATATAGCTTACCCTCCATTAACTTTAACTCCATTTGATAAACCGCTTGCACTTCGACCACATTCTTCTTGGACTCGTTTTTCTTCTAGCTTACTGTAATAATAGTTCATTTAAGGGTTTATATAAATATATAAATATAAATATTCTCTTAGCTGGACTTCATATGATTGCCAGAATTAGGCAATGAAAACTGAATATTCTGACATATATCTTAATTTAAATATTTTGATACATACACTAAGTGACTCATGTAAAATCCAAGTCCTAGAATTAAAGCTAAAGTTGTAAACAGGGATACAGCTGGCAGAATATGTTCTTTTCCAAGAGTATCTTGCAGATAATAAAACGTTTGCAATAATCTAGTGAAAAATCTAGACACAACACCTTGTGTGTGTTCATCAATTAATTCTCCAATAACAGCTTCATTCAACTTCTATGGGCGAGTAAATAAAAATTAGAAATTAAGTGATAAAATTTTTTAAAAAGTTGTTTAAAGTAAAGTAATGGCTAGCCTTACTTGTGTATTATGGAGTATCCTATCCACGGCTGACTCTATATACTGTTTAGTACTGTTGTAATTTTCCCAAGCTTCTTCACCGCCAACCCATTCATATTTAACATGTGAATTATCACGTCGGCACAGTATTAAAACATGGCGTAACGGCTCTCTGGGACTATCTTTCCCTTTTTTTTTGAAATTTCGTGCAGAAACAAAAGTTATTGCATATTATTACTATAAAAAAGGTTAATTATTAATTTTTAATCCTTACTACATACCTGCAGTAAGTGCATACAAAAATTGTGTTTGTCTCTCTTGAAAAAGATACATGTATCTAACTCTGTCTTTTGGATATGTGGATTCCATAGCTAGTTTTCTTAAAGCTTGTCTATGTACCTCTTGTTCTGGTGTATCTTCAGAAACAAGTACAACACATAAACGCCGGTTTGCCCAAGTAACTCCAGCAGCTGGACACAAACCATCCAGGACTGCCTGTATCATAAAATTATCATTAAAATTGGATATATCAGAGAAAAAAATAGGCTTTAGCAATTAATTATTAACCTTCCGAAATCATCTCTAAATTACTTACATGTCAACAACTGTAACAATTTTTGTTTATAACCAAAATAAGATACATCCTGGTAGGATGTAAGATAATTATAAGAATGTACTAAAGATTATGTAATATAAACATCTGTATGATTCGATAGAGGTAATCTAGAAGCCTTACCTGAGATGATAATCTTGGTAAAAGAAGGTAATTATTATTATTTATGACGTCATGAAGTGTAGGCACAGGAATGTCGGCCATGCTAACCGATGCAACAGGCCTTTCAGTAAATTCATTAAAAACTAAAAGTGCGTCTTGTTCATTAGACACTTGATACTTAGCACGAACACCTTCAGTATCTTCACCCGGTGGTACGAAACTAAAAAAACAGAATAATAATTTCTTTAGCAATCATGTTCCCTTACATAATATATAACAATTTGACTTCTTGGTCACCAACCCAAAAGCAACACGATGTCTGTGATAGAACGCTGCCAAAAGATATCTCAACCTTAATGAATCTGTTCTCTGGAATACTAAAGCTCTTACTCGATTGTCATGCCAACCAGACAGAAACGTTTCAACAGAATCATCTCTGATAGCAGACACTAAACGGTACGGCATTTTGTACCGCACAAATTCTGTAAAATAAAATGATATAAGTAGAGAGGTTACGTTTACAATTAAACAACATTTTCAGCAAATAAATGCTCACCAACAACTTTCTGTACGCTAAATAAAGGCTCTTTATACACACTCGGCCGTCCATCAAGAAGTAAGATAAGACAAGGAAGTGACGAAACGCCCACTCGCCTTGCTAGGGGTTTTTCATTGTCAGAATGCACAGTAGCTATCCCAACACCTGAAAAAAAAAACATTGCAATATAACTCCAAAATATGGCATGAAAAACAGGCTTAACCTTGTCATAAATAAGCGATTTATGTTTTATAAAGTAAATCTCTCACCGATGGGTTCCAATTCCTCCATTATTCGCCTCCAAATTGGTTCCACTTGAAGACATGGAAAACACCAATCTGCATAGAATAATATCAGATATGGAGTTCTTGAACTTTTTGGCACTAAAATGTTTTCGTAAGCTCTGCAAAAAATAATTTTTTATGTTTTTGTTTAGCAACGTAAGCAGTAAAATTATTACAATCCATAAAATGTAGATATGTTTTAAATTGTGCCAAAATGTTTGTAATATACATAAAAAAAGTCTAGTAAATGTGCCATAACTCTACAAAATGATCATAGAAAAAGAGCTTTTGGTGCTCGAATGTGTTCTAAGGGACAACAAAAATTCCACTGACAAGTAAATAAATTCTAAGGAAAATAATTATAGTAAATTTAGACAGTTTCAAGTTAAGAAAATAAGACTAACCGTGAAGTAATTGATAATTTATGGAAAAGGGTGATGTCCTGCTCTGAGAAACGAAATCGAAATCCAGAACCAGAAAATATCTCATCAAATGGATCAAACTGCCTAAATGTAGCATCACGCCTTGGTCTAGGTTCCTCAACCCGGCCAAAAGTATCGTACATCCTTCGCCTTTCAGGATCAGTTAGTAATTCATAAGCTTGTGTAATTTCCATAAACTTATCTGCAGCATCAGTATCTTTGTTTTTGTCAGGATGCCTACAAAAACAATTAAAATAAAGTTTCCATACCCAGAAATTCGAACGTCATAAACTGATTAAGTAATTAGCTCACCATTCTTTAGCTAACTGCTTATATGCTTTTCTAATTTCAGTCACAGTAGCTGATCTTGAGATGCCAAGTACCTTGTATGGATCTTCTAAACTGCGTATTATCAAAATTAGCGATAAAAACATAAACAATGGAATCACCCATTTCATTTCTAACTAGTAACTTTTGAATTTTCTTGCACACTACGCAATGACAAGTAATAATCACATAAAAACTATACCATTCACCTTCACAAACACTCACTTCCTAACACTGAACGTCCATATTGATTAAACGTTTCTCACTGCTTAACCAATATAAAGTCAAGATGTAATTTAATTAATGTAATTTAATTTTTATAATTAGTAATACTTTATGTGTATACTTTAAGATATGCAAAATAAAAGAAACTGCATGATTACTAATTTATTTGTAGTAATAGCTGACTTTGGTAAATTTAGTTTGTTAAGGTTGGCGTCGTGTTGGCAACTAGTTTTTTTTTACTCTTTGATATAACGTACGCTTTATTTACGTTTTGTCGTTTTTAAAATAGAATGAGTTTGATTCAGATAAGTTGTGAAGTGTATGAAGTCATTTTATCATTACGGAATCATAACATATAATACTCGGTTTTCATCTTAATTCATTGTGCCTTGTGTCTTAGATCAAAACATGAACCCAGATGTGAGAACAAGTGTCTTAGGCAATTTTAGTTTTAAAGGTGATTCTTTGCCCGATTTCAGTGAATTTGATTCTGATTCTGTTATTGAGGAATATCATCGCGAAAGGTATTTTCATTATTAATGATTTTTGGAGGAAATATTGGTTTCTCTTTTTTTCCTCATCAAATGAAATGACTTTGATTTACCCTATAAACTAGTCCATTTAGAAATGGGGTCACTGGCATTATATAAACATAATTAATGTTTTTTAACTAATATTTTACTTAAATAACTGCTACATAAATGTTGTCACCCCTAACTATTAATAATGTATCTTTTATTCTCCTGTTTAATTTTTTGTTTTAGAAGTCTTTTTTCATTAGTCCTTTTAAATCTACGTATAAACAAACTAATGTTAAGATTTACTTAAAGCCTAAGAAAAACGTTTGTATAATGATGTGACTCTAATTATATTCCGGATACCCGCCACTACCTGTTGATTCAAAAATTTGAGCGCCTATTTTAAAAGACAGTTATAAAACTGAGTAACTTTTTATCTTCAATAACATTATTAATTTATCGCCCAAGTAGGGTAACTAACTATCTGGAATTTCTACAAAATGAATTTATCACTGTTTAAAAATTACTTCCTTAATTAATGCTTTTTGGGTGATAATCTATTTCGTTTCTTATAATTGTTCGATAATTTTCTTTTTTCCCCAACGTTATTTTGTAGTTCAAAATTAAAGATCGTAGTGTAGTGTTTATATGAAAACTATAACATTTCCAATCTCGGTCAGATGCCTGTTCTCTCTCCGGGCTATTGGTGATGTTAAAAATAAATCCCATCATGTTTATTTATAAACTACTAAGTGTAAAATTTTTGTAACGGGGTCATGCAAAACTCATCGTAAGTTTCTGCTGAAAAGTGTGTCATAACATTTTATATAGATTTAATTAAAAAGAACTCTGCTGAACAAAACTATCACCAATTTGCGTAATTAAATTTATAATTCAGAATTTATACTAACAAATTAGTTGCAGTCAAAACATTACGCAGGTTCAATATAAGAAATGATTGATTGGACCCGTTAAAATTATTGTTCTACAAAAAAATAAAAGAAATTGCTAACCAATTTGATGGTGATATAAAACATAAAAAATCTAAATGAGAATGTTATTCAACAAAATCACAGTAAGCTAAAAAAAGTGTTGAATAGCGGAGCATTTTTTGGTTTTCTGTTTATTTTATTACTTATTAAATATTTTTATTTTAAATTTACAGAGAAAAAAGAGAATTATTTCTAAATGTTGCTTTAAAATTTAACAAATTATTTCAAATGGGAATTCTTAACAAATAGTAACTTCCCCTTCCTTGCCGTTCAGATTAATCACAAATTCATTGTTATACTCAAATTATTGTTATTGATAGCTCTTTTTTCTCGGAGACCCTCTCTCTTTCTCATTACCCCCATTCCAGGTTTTTTTTCTTTAACATTTTTAAACAATTAACAGATGTTTTGTGTGCATGTTTAGTAACCAACGCGTGTGAACTTGTAAAAAAAAAGTTGCTGTTGAAAGAACTTTTGGATTAATATAAATCATTTTGTGGTTTGGTAAGTCTAACATTTTTTTTTTTTTTTGTTAATTAACAAGTACTTGAATTATTATTTGTTTATCAATTATTGTAATTGGTTACAACTTTATTTCAGTTCCCTTCGTCCTCCAGATGATAAAATGGCTCCTACTACTACCATAGAAACCATTACCATCACCAGACCATTGAAGGTGAGTAATTGTGGTTTTCAATAAAATAATTGCATAGCTCAGGAAATTGTTCCCTGTTTTCCTAAGTCATGGTTTTAGATATTTTCACTTTTTGGTAAAATTTATGTTCTAGAGTATCTTAAATGACAAAAAGTAGTCAATCTTAGGATTTATTTATATTAGAGCTTCCTTTTGATGAAACCACAGAATCTTTTCAGAATATAAGTTACAAATGGAATTGTTCGGTCGCATCTAAGGTTTCAATTGAGATGAACCAATGGTTTAAACTCAAATATTTAAAAAGAATTTTGAAAATGGTGGTGCAAATTATTAAAAATGCCCGCAGACTTTCTACCAAAGATATGTTATATGAGGATATATGAATTTGTGGATAATTTTAAGGCTGCCATTTAACTGGGCAAACATTTTTAAGAGGGCTTTTTATAATAGAAATAGGAGCAAACGATTTTTGGCAGTTTCAAAGTTTCTGATGCATTACCAGGTAATTTTGGAAATCTTATGGAAAAATTTAAGAATAATTGCCAAAGTTGGGACATTAACAAGACTTAAGAGTACAGATATAATCTGCATTACTGTAATATTGTATCTGAGCTACTCTTAAAAAGTCTTTACGTTAATTTTAAAATGAACTTAAATAAAATATCGGTAATTGCTCAGATTCGTGTGGCGTCTAAAAAATTTCCAGCATTATACGTGAATGTTAAATAAATATAAGTTTAATCCAGATAAAAATTGTATAATGTGTAAATCAGATGGTGATAGTCTTGAACATTTCTATCTGAACTGCCTCCCGCTGGCATCTTTACTCGAAAAGTTTCTCTTTAAATATTTCACCCATTCCGACTGATTTGAAAATTTTTTGGTTGTAAGCTGTAGAGATTTTTTTTGTACACCATTCAAGCACTCCAGCTAAGGCTAGAATAGTAGGTGAAAACGTATGCTCTTTGTATTCAATAAATTGGAAGTTTACTAAATAATCTTTGTCAGCAGTGTTAATTTCGGGTATTCAAAACTTTATAGTTTATTTTATCAGAGTTAGCTGTATTCTGAGTAGTTGTTCTCTATACTTTAAATTATATGTATCTGTTCTTTATATTATCATATAATGATTTACTTTTAAACATTTTAGGCGCCTTTTTGCGATAGTTATAGCAAAAATTTGTTTTTCTAAAATATTTTCTGTGATACACTATACACTTTCAAACATTAGCTTATAAGTTCTTACTATAAATGTGTTTTTCAGTTAGCATATTTGTACGGTCGCTCACAGAAAAAATATTAAGAGTTAATTTTTTCTCCAAATGAATTTTACCAGCATGGTAAAAGCAATTTTTAAATTCTCTGCGATTTTTTTTGTAATTTTAGTTATGGTGGTGCGTAAAACACTCCGCAAAAACGTACCCGAACCTTTTTTTGACGCAAAGAATCTCATAACAGTGTTACATTCGTATAACCTCAACCTCAACGTTATACCTTCATGTATTGTTTACATTGATAAAATATAATAATAAACATTTTTTCAATTACTGAGATAAACTTTAATTAAAATAATTTAAATGCAAAAACTAAGCTATGAAAGTTTATAATGGGTAAATAAGAATTGTAAAGTGAATTAGATTTTTATTACAGTATCGCCTAAAAAAAGGGTGGGTCCTATAAAAATAAAAAAGTCTTTACAGCTCAATAAAATTGTCTTTCAATATAAAAACCAGAACTTTTTTTACTTCGGTTAAAGTACATTTTTATTTGGGTATTCCAAATAAATTTTTTAATATCCTAAAACCTACCCAATACTTTGTATGGTTGAATGAACCCTTATAACCTAATTTTTTTTTTTTTTTTTTTTTTAACGTGGCGTTGTTTTTTGATATTACAGTCCCTTATAGAGATGTAGTGTAATCGAGTGTTCTACTATGTCGTGATATCCCCTTGCTTATCTCTTTGCGGTTAGGTGGGTTAAAAACTGTCCCACCTTTTGCTTAGCATGGTGGGATATATTTTAACCCACCTCGAAAAGTTGAAGTTATTCATACATACAGCTTAATATGTTATTTACAGTTATTCATTCAGTTGTCAGTGCTACGCACCAATGGTAAATGCGTAAATAAGTGAAAAACAAATTGTATATCAATTATAAACTTGACCGATAGTAAAAAATGGTGGCACCGCATACTGTTCTGTTATTTGGATGCAGCTGTTGTTAATTCATATATTGTTTATAAAAACCATGGAACTTAAACATTTCAAGGAACAGTGCGCTGAAAGGACAGTGCTGTACTGTCTGCAAAGTTCCGCTTTGTTTTGGTAAAAAGTTGTGTTTGAATGAACATCATATAAAGCATTAGTTGCATAGTGGTATTATACAATACCAGTGTCCCGCACTAAAAAAGGACTATTGAAATGGTATTAATTTTGTCTTTTCCTTTTTTCTGTATTTTGAGAGTGATGGCTATTTGAGAGGGATGATTACATGTGTAAAATAATGGAAATGAATGTTTATTTCCATTTTTTTTATAATAAAAGAAATTCTGTGCAATTAGGGCTTTTATTTTCTTCAAAATCGTGTGCCTCAAAGAGATAAGAGGTAGCCAAAGCTCCTGCCGGATCCTGTTCAGTCTAGTTACTCAAACCTTTGGGAGACATCTCCTCCGATCAACCATTCCTTCCTCTTACCATCTCTGGGCCATTTGCCGGGTCATTCTCCTCCATTCCATTTTTTGTCCCCTGTTCTCTATTTCATATTTTCTGTTGTTCCCTTAATTTCTAACTTGATATCCCCTACTCTTCATTCTGCTACATTTCATAAAGACATCTTCATTTCCAAAATACATGAAAACCGTGTGAAATTTTCTTATCAGATTTGTTTTTTCCAGAGGAAAGCTCAGCGGGAAATCAATTTTAGAACTTGTTACTAATTTTGCAAGTGTGTTTATCTGTCATTCTATAATAATAGAATGTACGCTTCAGCAATTAATGCTTGAAACTCATTACATGTCAAGAACATGTTAAGTTCACATGTTACAAGTTTTTTCACAAATTAGTTACAACCAAATTACAACTACCCTAAACTAGATAGATTGATTTCGTTGGAGGGGGTTTAACCCCTTCAGCTGTTACGTGACATAATTAAGAGTCCCATTTTCAGACATTGTCTAGTTCAATAGACAGGGGAGAAATTGGGTATAACCTTAAATTTTATTATTTTTTTTCTAAGGGTTTTCCCCACAATGAGGATTCTCTCGCCCAAACTAATTTAATTTTTTATTTTACTCCTCCAAATCTCTCTATTTTTTGCATCTTCTACTGAAACACCACATCCAGCCATATCCTCCTTAGCCATCTTCAGCCATGACAGCTTCCGGCCTGCCTTTTCTCCTTCTTCTCTCTCTGGGTCCCATTCCATGATCCGTTTAGGAATCCTTTGCTCTTCCATCCTTGAAACAACCTTTACTCCGGAATTCTTTGAAAGATATCCTTCTCTACTTCCATAGTCTTTCTTAACTCCGAATTTCTTACTCTTTTTAAACGGGATTTTCGAGCGGACCTTCTCCAAAAATCCATCTCGGACAATTTCCCTCTCTCTTGACTTCCTGGAGTCCATGTTTCACTACCGTACAGTATAATGCTTTCGACTATGGAATTATATATATCAGCCTTTTATCTGACGGTAGTATGTTACTGCTCCACAGTAGAGGATTAAGCAATCCTCAGAGATCCTTCTTGACACTTCTCTCCTAGAGCCGCCATCTACTTCAAGGATCCCAGATATTTAAAGTAGATTGAATCCCTCGATTTCTAGTAGCCCTCCTTGGGTACTCATGAACTCAGTTTTTTTAAATTGATAGCTAAGCCCCATTTTTTTTATACTCTTGGGCTAGTCTAGTGCCCATAAAATTAGCGTCTTCTGAGTCCTCAGTAATAACCATCTGATCATTCGGCGAAGAACAGATTGTGTAAGTATTGGAACCATAATGTATCTTTAATCCCAATGGTTTACAGCTGCGGGACCATTTACGAAGGGCTATATCTACATATATTTTAAATAATGTAGGGAATAGGCAACAACCCTGAAGGAGTCCATAACCCTAAATTTTCTTCTTCTATTTCCACTTCTTATCGACAACCCCCCTCCACCTACTATGCTCAGACTAATGCATTCAAATGCACTTATAACTGAGATCTCTTGCAACAAGACTATTCAAACCTCCGTAATGATGAGACATTTACTATAACCCAAAGAGTTAGCCAGATATTATTCATAATTACGCCTAAATATAATTCATTTAACAAAATATAAATTATCTATTAAATTAACGAGCATTGCTGGTTTGTTTATATTTTTTAATATCCAGTAATTATTGTTTTTAGGGATAATCAAATTAATAGTAATTATTTATAAAATAAAAAATTGCATCTTTTTTTTTTAAATTTTTTGCTAGATTAAAATGCTCCAATGAGATGATTTAAATTCATTAAAAATAAATATTGTGTCAGCAATATGAAATTTAATGTACTTGCATAATGAAGCAATTATGTTAGTTATAATTACTAATTATAATTATTATTTCATCATTAATATTGTTTGGTGAATTTAATTAGCTTTATTAAAAACATTGATATTTTTATTGTTGTTTTTTTTTTTTTAATTAAACTAGAAAATAATTCAATTAAGATTTTTAATTAAGGAAAGTGACTCGAATAATAAAAAAGAGTGGCGATTATTTTATGTTTATAGTACGAGGGTCGTTTGAAAATTCCGTGCAAAAATAAAAACTACTTAATTTTTTGGGGTAAACCTTTTTTATTTTTCAACATAGTCTTCTTTTAGGCTTATACACTTCGTCCAACGCTGCTCTAGTTTGTTGATCCCTTCCGAATAATAGGATTTGTCCAAGTCTGAAAAATAGCCATTCGTTTCTGCAATCACCTCCTCGTTTGAATAGAATCTTTTTCCCGCCAGCCATTTCTTCATATTGGGGAACAAATAGTAGTCCGAGGGAGCCAAGTCTGGAGAATAGGGGGGATGTGAAACGAGTTGGAACCCTATTTCCATTAATTTTGCGACCACAACTGCCGAGGTGTGAGCTGGTGCGTTGTCGTGATGGAAAAGGACTTTTTTGTGGGCCAATCGTGGGCGTTTTTCTTGCAGCTCGGTTTTCAAACGGTCCAATAACGATGAATAATATGCACCTGTAATAGTTTTACCCTTTTCCAGATAGTCGATGAGGATTATTCCTTGCGAATCCCAAAAGACAGTCGCCATAATCTTTCCGGCCGAAGGAACGGTCTTCGCCTTTTTTGGCGCAGATTCCTCCTTGGTAACCAATTGTTTAGATTGTTCTTTGGTCTCAGGAGTGTAGTGATGTATCCATGTTTCATCCACAGTGACGAAACGACGCTTAAAGTACTGCGGATTCTTCTGGAACAGCTGCAAACCGTCCTTGCAACACTTCACACGATTTCGTTTTTGGTCAAGCGTGAGCAATCGCGGCACCCATCTTGCGGATAGCTTTGTCATGTCCAAATGTTGATGCAAAATATTATGTACCCGTTCATTCGAGATGCCCACAGCACTAGCAATCTCACGCACCTTCACTCTTCTGTCATCCATCACCATATCGTGGATTTTATCAATGATTTCTGGAGTAGTAACCTCAACAGGGCGTCCAGAACGTTCAGCGTCACTTGTGCCCATATGGCCACTCCGAAAATTTTGAAACCACTTATAAACTGTTCTAATCGAAGGTGCAGAGTCACCATAATGTTTATCAAACTTCTCTTTAGTCTCCTGAGGCGTTTTGCCTTTCATAAAGTAGTGTTTAATCAACACACGAAATTCTTTTTCGTCCATTTTTTGAAAATCACTCGACTTCCTCGATTCAAACGAATGCCAAACCCAAAGAAATAGACCGATCTGGCTGAAACTTCCAAGAGATGCTACTAACTAAACATAACCTCGATACGCGCCAGTGGTGCTATCTCTCTGACTTTGCACGGACTTTTCAAACGACCCTCGTATAAATGGATACGACAATATTTTGAGAAAAAAGTTCCGGGCGCCAATAACCTCAGCTGTTGACGCGCCTTAAATCTTTAAAAATAATAATAATAATTAGATTGAATTTTCTAAATTGTTAACAATTTTTAATTGAATATTTGTGTTTTTTTAAAAAAAATCAGCGTTTTCAGAGATAAATCTCTTTTATCTTTTTATTCTCAGTACCTGACAGGTGCATAAAAAATTTCGACGTCACTTGAGATTTCATGATTTTAAATTATTTTGAATTTCCGGGGGTGGGTATTGTTTTTAGTGGTCAAGAGCGTGACTATGTGAGTGGGAGATCCCTAGTTCGAATTCCGCGTATAGCTACTTTTTATTAGGAATTTCTGAATTATGAATTATTAAATTCATAAAGCGTACAGATTTGGTGCGCTATCTTGGGGCTCTACATAGACAAAATGACTCACGTGGAGCCCACAACACTTGACTTAAAAGACAAAGCAATGACAAAACGTGCGAAACTGTTTTACAGACTTCTAGGACGACGCTCCCAAATTGCCCATAGAACTCAAACGCTTAATATACAGTACTATCCTCAAACCTATGTGGACTTACGGGGCTAGAGCTGTGGGGTTCAGCCAAACCTACAATACATACGGACAGTACAAGACATTTCAGTCAAAACTACTGCCTACAGATAGCTGACGCTCCTTTCTACGGTGACTAACCTTAGTCTTCACACCGACCTCAACATTCCCTTCATAGACCAACTCGCCAAGACTAAATACCAAGAAATTCCACACTACTCTCTCGACTAGCTCTAATCCTCTTTTACTGTCTCTCGCCTCCTCTGACATCCCTAATACTCCTCGCTGACTGAATCGCCAGTGGCCCCGCGACTTCCTTGTAGTCTGAAGGCCTAAACGTCATTATTCTCCGATCTCTCCTCTCTCCTCCTCACATTCCCCTATCTCATATAGAGAGTGCTACCGCTGGGTAGTTTCTCTCCTCCTGCTCTTCTCCCGCACCAGTTCATCACTCTCTCCTATCTCTCCTCTCTCCTCCTCACATTCTCCTCTCTCCTATAGAGAGTGCTACCGCTGGGTAGTTTCTCTCCTCCTGCTCTCCTCCCGCACCAGTTCATCACTCTCTCCTATCTCTCCTCTCTCTACTCCTCACATTCTCCTCTCTCCTATAGAGAGTGCTACCGGAGGGTAGTTTCTCTCCTCCCGCACCAGTTCATCACTCTCTCCTATCTCTCCTCTCTCCTCCTCACATTCTCCTCTCTCCTATAGAGAGTGCTACCGGAGGGTAGTTTCTCTCCTCCCGCACCGGTTCATCACTCTCTCCTATCTCTCCTCTCTCCTCCTCACATTCTCCTCTCTCCTATAGAGAGTGCTGGGTAGCTTCTCTCCTCCTGCTCTCCTCCTGCACCAGTTCATCTCATTCACCTCCTATTTACTTATTGTATATATTTATACAGATTGAAAATTACAAAATAAAATTTAAAAATCATTTAATTGTAATAAGGAAAACAATTGGGTTAATTTTAACCTAAAAGTTATTATTACCATGCACGTTGTCCAGATTTTTTTTGTTTTTTGTTTTTGTTATAAATGTTGCCACTTATGTGACTAATACAAGTGCACAAACACTTTTAACTATACTGTAATATTTGAAGGTCTTAATTGTTTTAACAGTACGGCGACTTTGTGGAGACTGTCAAGGCTGACATGATCTAAATTATCTTTATTTCATTAAAAATAATGTAGTTGGCAAAACTGATTGACATGTTAGGAAATTACATTTTTATTAAATGAAGTTTTTTTTATTTTTTTTTATAATTTTCTTAAAAATTGAATTTTAGAAAACAAAATTAACAATTACACAAATTTCACTTCTTACAATTTTTTGTTTTTTCTCTGTTATTAGCCTCTTGAGCTAGCAAATCAGCCATTTACATTCTTCTTTCGAAGCTTCTTTAGTATTCTGAATATTTACAGAGTTATCTTGTTGTTTGTTATGGTCTCAAAGAGCTCTGTGTAAATGCTGCCATCATCAGCTGCCAGAATAGTATCTAAATTGGCAGGTAAAGGATATCCAGTCGCTACAACAGCCCTCCACAATCGTTCTCTTCCTTTAGTACTGTTAGCACCTTCCAGGATTAGATGGTTGTGGCGTCTGCTATTATTCCAGAAGTATAAGAACACTTGTGAAATGTTTCCATGCCAATCCTGGCTAGATGGTGCGGCGAATAATTTGTGATTAAACCTCATTCTAAAGGCTGTGCTAACAGACTTCCTATTGTTGTTCTTATACCTTAAAAAAACATGGTCTTTTGAGGGATACTAGATTATACGGCTGTGTAAAATTGGGCCTTTTCTCGCCTTTGACAATTCGTATATCCGCTGCCAATCAGTATAGCACTCCGCTTTTGCATAATTTTTAATATCGGAGACTAACATTGAGTATGGAGATGTACGAGGGTCGTTTGAAAATTCCGTGCAAAGTCAGAGAGAGATAGCACCACTGGCGCGTATCGAGGTTATGTTTAGTTAGTAGCATCTCTTGGAAGAACACACACCAAGTTTCAGCCAGATCGGTCTATTTCTTTGTGTTTGGCATTCGTTTGAATCGAGGAAGTCAAGTGATTTTCGAAAAATGGACGAAAAAGAATTTCGTGTGTTGATTAAACACTACTTTATGAAAGGCAAAACGCCTGAAGAGACTAAAGAGAAGCTTGATAAACATTATGGTGACTCTGCACCTTCGATTAGAACAGTTTATAAGTGGTTTCAAAATTTTCGGAGTGGCCATATGGGCACAAGTGACGCTGAACGTTCTGGACGCCCTGTTGAGGTTACTACTCTAGAAATCATTGATAAAATCCATGATATGGTGATGGATGACAAAAGAGTGAAGGTGCGTGAGATTGCTAGTGCTGTGGGCATCTCGAATGAACGGGTACATAATATTTTGCATCAACATTTGGACATGACAAAGCTATCCGCAAGATGGGTGCCGCGAAGTGTTGCAAGGACGGTTTGCAGCTGTTCCAGAAGAATCCGCGGGACTTTAAGCGTCGTTTCGTCACTGTGGATGAAACATGGATACATCACTACACTCCTGAGACCAAAGAACAATCTAAACAATGGATTACCAAGGGGGAATCTGCGCCAAAAAAGGCGAAGACCGTTCCTTCGGCCGGAAAGATTATGGCGACTGTCTTTTGGGATTTGCAAGGAATAATCCTCATCGACTATCTGGAAAAGGGTAAAACTATTACAGGTGCATATTATTCATCGTTATTGGACCGTTTGAAAACCGAGCTGCAAGAAAAACGCCCACGATTGGCCCACAAAAAAGTCCTTTTCCATCATGACAACGCACCAGCTCACACCTCAGCAGTTGTGGTCGCAAAATTAATGGAAATAGGGTTCCAACTCGTTTCACATCCCCCCTATTCTCCAGACTTGGCTCCCTCGGACTACTATTTGTTCCCCAATATGAAGAAATGGCTGGCGGGAAAAAGATTTTATTCAAACGAGGAGGTGATTGCAGAAAGGAATGGCTATTTTTCAGACTTGGATAAATCCTATTATTCGGAAGGGATCAAGAAACTAGAGCAGCGTTGGGCGAAGTGTATAAGCCTAAAAGGAGGCTATGTTGAAAAATAAAAAAGTTTTACCCCAAAAAATTAAGTAGTTTTTATTTTTGCACGGACTTTTCAAACGACCCTCGTATGTTGTAGGGAGATCGCTTCCTTGGCTTTACGATCCACAATTTCATTTCCTCTCAGACCTGTGTGACTCTTAATCCAGATTAAATGTACCGATTTGCCTTTTCTTAGAATACTATTTTTACAATTTTTAAGAAACTAATTTTTTTATATTCTTATTACTTGTTTTTCTTTTTTTGCTAAATGTCAGCTCGAAGGCTGGCGCATTTTCTTTTGGATTTGGTGATGACCCACGTCTCCAATTTTGGATTTAAGGAAAGGTCAGAGAAGAATTTGGTATAGCAGTAATTTTGTAAGTAATTACCTGAACCTTTAATTTAACTTCAAAATTAACCTTCAATTAAACGAAATAACATTAGTTTATATAATTTGTTGCGTCCCCTAAGAACAGTCACTTACCTTTATTCTTTGGCTTCTATGGAGGACATTTAAGCCTTCAGTCTCTTGTACAACCAAGAATGGGCAAATTGGGGTAAATCCAGCTTAAATTACCGCAAGAAAAATATTAAAACTGTTACAGCCCAACAAACTGGTCACCTAGCCGTAAACAGTGTCGCTTTATATTAAAATATCGCTCTGGCCGCAGTCTACCCAGATATCACGCTACGCTACTGGTCTTACAATGAATTAATAAACATGTTGGCATGTGGGAGAGCCTTTATTACCCTCTAACGACTTGCGCTTTCTCGGAATAGGATGACTTGTAGAATACGAGGGGCACTACTTATATTTTGAGCCTTGGCAACACTAAGTGTTGTCAGGTGCTATCTGACGTTTCCACTTGAAAGTTTCGACATTTTTGACCATAACCTTCTTCAGAACATTTTGTTATTTGAGCGAGATTTGTGTTGTTTACAGTCACTTGTAAATTGTGTCTCAGCGAAAAAATGGGAATTAACTCGTGAAAATTTTCGTGCAATAATTTTATCGGACTTTCGACGTGAATTATCAAAACAGGAGTGCATCGATCAACTTACTTCCACTTTTGGCGAGAAAGCCCCATCCTTTCCACACTGTGAAACGCTGGTATAACGAATTCAATCGTGGTCGTCGTTCGCTTCACCGACGAAAGTCGTGAAGGTCTTCCATAATCAGTGTTGTGCCAGAAAACATTGATGCTATGCAAAAACTAATAATGCAAGATCGTCATGTGACATACTGTGAGATTGGTGCAAGACAAATGCTTAAGAAATTACAATGGCGGTGCTTCAAAAGACGTGTATAAGATTGTAACATGTGACGAATCATGGATATACGCGTATGAGCCGGAAACTAAACAGCAGTCGACTGTATTTGTGTTTCAAGATGAACCAAATCCAACAAAAGTTGTTCGCGCTCGAAGCACTTCTGAAACAAATGGTCGCCTGTTTTTTCGGAAAAACTGGTCATGTGGCAACAGTGCCTTTAGAAGGAACGTAGAACAGTCAATTCCTGAATGGCACACAACCATTTGTTTGCCGGAAGTCTTCGATGAAATAAGGAAAACAAACAAGCGCCGTCGGATCGTTCTTCATCAAGACAATGCCAGCTGTCACACACATCTCGTCTAACAACCGACTATTTGAGCACACAAAAAATCGAATTAATGGGGTCATCCGCCGTACAGTCCTGATTTGGCACCAAATGACTTCTTTTTGTTTCCGAACGTCAAGAATAAATTACGTGGACATCGATTTTCGTCGGCAGAAGAAGCCGTTGATGCATTCAAAAACCATGTTTTGGAGGTGTCTCAAGCGGAATGGAAAAAAATGCTTTGACAAGTGGTTCGAACGCATGCACAAGTGTATAGATCATAAAGGAGAATATTTTGAAAAACAATAAAGTCATTTTCAATGACAAATTACTGCTTTTTTATTATTAGGCTCAAAATATAAATAGTGCCCCTCGTATATTATGGAAAAATAAATGGTAACAATATTCTTATGCGAGTGTAGGTTAATATGAAAAAGAAATTTTGTATAATCTGTCCCAGACATTGTAAGATCTCTTTCAATAATAGTTTGATGAAAATGAGACCTTGATCCGAAGTTGACCCAAATTTATTACGATAAAACCCTTTCAGGCTTTTTGTACTTTTTTTTTGATAGGCGTCCATTTTTTTCCCCTCCTTTGTAGTCCTTCATTCATACAAACGGTATAGTTTTGACCTTCATTCATTTTATAATTCTAAGGAGTAGTGTGAGGAAAAATTGTGTTGATTTTTTCCTAGAACTGGCTCCTACTTCAGTAAGAAGAGGAATACAGTCGGTGGAGGTCGCGCATGCGTATAGATAAGTTGATCGATTGGTCAGCATCAACTCTCCCCCCCTATACACCCCTATATTCCCCTCCATACCCCCCCTGTAAACCCCTCCATCCCCTCTTCTCCTTGGTGCCCATATTCCCCAGCTGCCCCAGTGGAAGTCATAGCAAGCTCTCGCATTCAGCCTAAAACTTGTACCGACTGGTACTATGTTGTAGCCCTCACCCTCATCCACAGCTTTCCTCGTATCCTCTTCTACAATATCCTCATCCACTAAGATCTCCGCTGCATCTACCTCCTTATACTTTCAAGCTTCTTGCTTTTCCACGCTAACACCCTATATTCTACTAGCTGACCCAATTTTACTGTTTCTAGTAAAATTGCTCAATTACTACTTTCTCTGGGTTCCTACTCCGACTTCCTCTACCATCGTTTTATTTCTTCCCGTTTTATCCTCAACCCTTTTATAGTTTTACTAAACCTCTTCCTTCTACTTTGTCGGCTAAATAGAATGCACGGAGATTTATACACGTGTATTAGCTTGTTTTCTATTTCTTGGGAAGTTTTTAATCCGTTTTATACAGGGTGATCCATTTAAAACGCACCAATCGCTAATAACTTTTTAGGAAAGCGGAATTCCGCAAAAACCCATGAAATAAACTATATGTTTTTTTGGGTCTAGTTTTCAAATTTTCCACCCCTGATGCTGTATCTTTATTTTTGGCAGAGTTACGGCCAAAAACCTGATCGGGGTTCCATAAGGACCACTGGTTTTAACAATTATTATGAAAACTACATAAAAAACTGTGAAAAATAACGTTAACCCCGTTTCGATATCCCTAATATTCGAGATATTTAAGATCAAAGATACAGTTTTATCTATTAGTGATCGGTTTTCAATATTAATTTTCCACCAGAAATACACATTTTGGGAGGTCCTTTGACTGCAAAAAATGTTATTTGAGAAGCAAAGAACAAAAATATTAATAATAATTGAAGATTTAAAAAAATGTAGTGTAATGTAATGGTTGTGGGTGAATCAGGATAAAATTTGTTTTATCATTAAATAAAAGCAATCATCACATCATTTTAATGTACCTCGTATGCAAGATTTCATGACCTATGATTGCGGTAAAAATATCTTGCCAGGGTATTGGTCTAGTGGTCAAGAGCATAGCTTTGTTAGTGGGAGATCCCCAGTTCGAATCCCGTATATGTCTACATTGTATTAAAAAAGTATTATGATGTATTAACTATTATGAATGACTGCATATGGGAGATTCGAACTGAGGATCTCCCACTTACAAAACCATGCTCTTGACTTCTAGACCAATACCCTGGCAAGATATTCTTACCGTAATGTTAGGTCAAGAAGTCTTTTGCATACGGGGTTCATTAAAATGATGTGATGCTTGCTTTTATTTGATGACAAAACAAATTTATCCTGATTCACCCACAACCATTACATTACACTACATTCTTTAAAATCATCAATTATTGTTATTTTTGTTCTTTGCGTCACGAATAACATTTTTTTGCAATCAGAGGACCTCTCAAAACTGGTGTATTTCTGGTGCAAAATTAATATTGAAAACCGATCACGAATAATTATAAAATTGTAACTTTGATCTCAAATATCTCAACAAATATTAGGGATATCGAAACAAGGTTAACGTCATTTTTCACAATTCTTTATGCCGTAACTCCGCCAAAACTGAAGATACAGTATCAGGAGTGGAAAATTTGAAAACTAGACGAAAAAAAAACATTATTTAATGGGTTTTTCCGGATTTCCGCTTTCCTAAAAAGTTATTAGCGGTTGGTGCGTTTTAAATGGATCACCCTGTGTATATTATATATTACTCCAATTCAACTTTTTAATGTTACAAATTTTCTTCATTTTCTTTTGGTTTTAATAAACATAAAGTGATATTTTGATAGGGCCAAATTCACCACTCAGTTTTAAGGATTTTTGAGCATAAAAGGCAAGTTTTAAAAACATTTGTTGACCGATATTCTTCAATATTTCCACGTCTAACAAATTTAAGTCTGTTCGACATTTTGATTTGTTTTTTTTTTATTTTTTGCCCCAAAATGCCTAACCCGATCATATCCTTCGGTATTGTCTAGATAATTCTCCCCTACATTCTGAAAAACAACGAAAATGCTTTAAACATATCCTGGATCCAAGGTGATGACATCAAACGCATTACCATCTCCAATATCACCATTTAATTCTCTTGAAAGACCTCATCATTTCATTCAACCTTGAAAGTAAATCGTATTTTAAAGTAAATTACAGCCTGATATTGTTTAAAAATTGCTCTTCATCTCTAACTCAAATTTTCACTTTATAATTCCAGCCACTTTCGCTGCGAGTAACTGCAATGGCTGTTTAAGGTCATCTTTCACTACGCAAACATCAGTAACTCAGCTAATATCGTTTTCTATTTCCTCCTATACTTTCGATGTTGATGAGTTACAAATAAAATAATATTAATAGTAATAACTTACAGACATTAAATTTCATAGATGAAATAAAAAGTAATTTTGAAAGTTACGCTACAGTAACCTTAGTGTTTAATAGTGGACTGAATCAACTACATTGGCTAAGATAAAGTTATGGCTACGTGCTAGGACTATGAACGTATCCTTATTGGTCCTTTTAGTCTCTCAACTTTAGTCCTTACTGTTATTATCCTTCTCTTAACCTTCTTCTCGTCCTCCCTACAGTCTAATCAAGAGTTTATAAATTATGGAAATTAGTTGAGTTAATTTTTTGAATTATGATTTGTTAATGGGTATTCTTTAGTATCTTAATGCTTACTTTTCTTGATTGGATTTAGTTTTAGTCTTTAAAAACTTTATTTAGTAAATTTTGTAACTCTCTTACCTTTTTTTTGGTGGGTCCAGAAGTCTTTTAATTGAATCTTTTTTGATATAAATTACATTTTTTTTGTATTTTATTTCATATTTCTTATTTATGAATAAAATTTTACTTGATGGATTACTTAGGCATATTATTAGTGTAGCTCTAACATTTCGTTAAATAAATATACAGTTTTAATAAATATAATAATGAAAGGCGCCACGGTAGCCGAGCGGTTAAGAGACTGGACCTGCAAAGCAAAGATGTATTGTTGGTTTAGTAGGTTCGATCCCCGGTCTAGGGGCCTTGGATTTTATTTAATGTTTAATATGAGAACTTTGTAGTAAAGTGTGTTTGCTAATCGCCTCCGTCCAAGATACCTACTTTAGAAAGAATAAGATCTACTTTGGCCATCCTCCAATACTCTACATTAAACCAAAAAACCACAAAAAAAAACTGTCGATGGAGAGCATTGCACTGATGCAACAATAGTTGGGCTCTTAGTTAAACAAAAAATAGAATTCAGATTCACTAAAATAAGTGTAACTGTATTAGTGAGAAAAAAGATTTCCCTGAAAAATTTTTGAAAATGCATGTTCAAAAAATAAACTGAAAGGTGCCAATCAGATTGAAATGGAAAGTATGGTGAGCCGTGGGTGGTAAAAAGATGGCGGAGCTCTCTGTAACAAAGGCCAAACATCCAATTAATGCATTAAAACGTTCTCTTGCCTCTTATAAATATATAGGATGTTCATTTTATGACGGCTCAAATGCATTTCATGCTTAAACGGTTGATCTGAGCAAAAAATGGTAGAGGAAAAATTTGTTGCCCGTCACCTCTAGTTACAGAATATGTGACTTGATTTTAGATTTTTGCCTGCATACACGGCTGACGCGCGACCAAAAGTGAGGGTTGACCCCCATTTTCATATACACCGTTTTAAAAAGTTATGAAAGAAACCGGAAACCGCAATTCGATATCTTCAAAATTAAAGGTTATCAAAGAGAAAGAAGAGCACGCGATAGGTCATTTTTATGTATTTTTTCATCCCCTTTCTACTAAAAATATTGCCAAGGCAGTAAAGCTAGTATTTTTCTTAATATCGGGAAATAAGTAGTTTTCCGAGTGATTTTTCTAAAAAAAATCAAATGTTAAGACCTTTCAAGCATATAAAAATGGCTAAAAATTAATTTTACGTCTGTTACAAACAGAAAGGTTTAATAATTTTTTGATAATTTTGGGAGAGTTGGGTTTAATTTCCTAAAAAATTGGAAACCTCCTGCCACATATTTAAGTGATCAAATATCTTTCATTTAAAGAATCAAACTTATACCTTAATTTATCAAAAAATGCACTTTACTTGTGCAGCATGTACTGTGCCTTCAAAGGTGCCTCCTCAGATATAGAGAGCAGTTGATAACCTCCTGGCTAACCTGATTTGCGAGCCAGGCAACAAATCTTTCCTCTACCATTTTTTGCTCAGATCAAACGTTTAAGCATGAAATGCATTTGAGCCGTCTTATTATGAACACCCTGTTTAGTACTATATATGTATTTTTAGACCAGCAAAGACAAATGTATTCGGCCGTAAAATTATGAATTCATCGATGAGATAAATAATGATAAATAATGAAATTAATAAATTTAAATATTAGCGCTTATCCTTACACATTTTAACTTTCTGTTAAACTGTCTTGATAGGTCTCGAAACTGTTCAGATCTCTCGCTTTTGTTTGAAATTATTTTTGGTACAAAATTGATTTCAATGTTCTGCTGAGCTATGAGTAATCATGCATTGGATTGCAATAAACCTTGCAACTCCAAGGATGCATTTCTAGCGATAATTAAATTTATTTTACACTTTTATATCCTGCTGCCCCCATACTCTTTGGAAGAGAAGGTAGAGAATATCCTCGTTAGTCCAACTAGTTCTTTATAAGGAGCTAACATCTCCTGAGGGAGTCGTTTTTAGGTTCTCTAAAGTTTTATTATGTATAGACTGTACTTTCTTTTTTTGACCCTCTGTTGCAATTTTATTCTTCACTGTAATAAAAGTTTTATTACTACTATTGAGATAATAAATTTTTATTATGGTTTTTAATGTAACAAGTAATTCGATGGAAGTCGGGTTTATCTGAACTTTATCAGAACCTTCTTAAAATACTATTCGATACCCGTCCAAATAAATATAAACAGAAAGAGTGGATTCAATTTACTGGATATGGGTTTAAAATGGACAATACCAAATTATAATTCGATGTGCAGCGTCGAGACCCCCCAAAAGGCACATCTACATAAAATTCCAAATCGAATAGGCGGTACGTTGTTTACCAAAAAAAGGTAACAAGAAGAACAAGAACAAGACCAATTTTTGAAAAAGCCGTTTTTGCTCATTTTCAGCAACTTTTTTCTCGTAATCTATTAAATCTGGGTTGCTACAAAAAAAATGCAGTTATAAAGGAGGATTTGCCCTATATTTTAAAGAAAATTTTGGAATTTTATCTTTTATAGAAAAAGAGAAAAAATGGTCAAAGTTGGGTGTTTTTCAACGTTACGCTTTTTCGTGCACTTTTTTGGCGATCAACTCTTATACAACCTTAATGTAGTGACTCGCCACGGTAGTCGAGCTGTTAATGGCTAGACCCGCAAAGCTAAGATGTATTGTTGGTTTAGTAGGTTCAATTCCTCTGGTCTAGGGCCTTAGATTTTATTTATTGTGTTAATATGAGAACTTTTGTAGTAAAGTATCTTTTTGCTATTCACCTCCGACTGCGACTCCTAATTTGGTAGTTGGACGCAAAACCCGTCTGAAAGAAATAGGCATTACATTATTCTTTACTGTTTAGTGTTCAGGACATACCAACTGATCCTAACACCACACTTCTCACATACTCAGACGACACCGCCTTACTGTCCTCTAATCATGATCCTGTACTAGCACACAGAAATCTGCAGTCACATCTCTCCTCATTAGAACAGTGGCTCGAGAGATGGGCTATTAAAATAATTGAAACCAAGTCTCAAAATATCACCTTCACTCTTCGGCGCATTACTCTTCCTCCAGTGTCATCTACAGCCTAACACCTCTACCTGTAGTGAACGCTGCCCGGCTACCTTGGGCTTTACTTAGACCGAAGACTTTCTTGGAACCCCCACACTAGACTTAAAAGAACAGAACTAAACAGACGCTATCGACTACTTAAAAGACTCTTAGACGATAGATCAAAACTTTCTCTGGACAACAAAAGACTAATTTATACTTCTATTTTGAAACCCATCTGGGCGTATGGAATAGAGCTAGTGCGGTTCAACCAAACGCTCCAATCTCCAAAGGATTCAATCTCTACAATCTAAAACACTTCTAACTATTGTAAACGCTCCATTTTATGTCTCCCAACCTGGACTATACACACTGACCTTAACAAGTTGCTGAAAACACGATACAGAAAACACTGCTTCGGCCTGCAATCTCATATAAATCCTCTAGCTCAAAAATCTTGCTTCTAGAACTCTTCCTGATAACCCGGACAAGACGCCTTAAAAGACAGTGGCCTCTTGAGCTCCTCTTAAGTGAAGAGAGCGACTAACAGCCTAATGTTTTGGAGTGTTACCACTGGGTGTAACTTCTCCACTCGTTTACCTCTCTAATTCAAAGTTCTGTTATCACAGTTACTTATAGCGCCAACGCGCTGATTGTAGCAAAAATAATTTTTTTTTTTGTTTTTTTGCGGGTAGGGTAAGAGTAAAATAAACTAAAGCAGGACACTGTCCTGCAGGACAGAGGCTCTCCTGAAGAAACAAATTAACTGTGTTTAGATAAGGATCAACTTTATAGAGAGTGTAGCTTGAAGGATGTAACTCCTGATTTTGTCGCAAAGGATTATGAAATTTTGACATCAAACCAGGGATCGAATCTACCTTGAAAGCTGCCATTTTTCCAAAATGTCGGTGCAAGTTGTAGGATAAAAGTGGCCAGTATAATGTAAACCCCTTGCCTTTTATCTGCAGCTTAAACACAATTTAAAAATGAATTAAAATAGTTATTAATCTAAATGTTGAATCTGAAAATTAATTATCCGGCGAAATTTATAACCAGCTAGAAGTTATTAATACAGAAGAGTATCCACTCGGAGATCCTGCAGCACTGATTAAAGTCTTAGTTCAGTTTGTTAATTAGAAAATGGAAATTGTTACCATTGAACTTTCTAGAGTTTACTTCTGGATTTTCCCATCACTATCACAATAACAACAACATAAACAGAAATATACTGTAAACATGAATGCTACGCAACAGTATTTGTATAGAAGTAAGTGGTGAGATTGAATGGCGTGGGGAAGGTTATTAGATTGTTATGAAAAGTTGAAAATGAAACTTTATAAACGACTTTTAAGGGCAATAACCTCTCCTTTTGTGTTAGCTTCACACTAATAGAGAAGCTTTCTTGCAGTTTTTTTTATTTCTTTCTTGTCTTAATAGCCTTTCACCTTTCTAACTACTTTGATGAATAGAATTATTGTTAAAAGTTTCTTTAGTTCCTAAAAAGTAAATAAAAACATTTTAATTTATGAAAAAAATAAGTTGTATGCCACTGAATTTAGTTAATATAAAATAGTTTAGCCGTTTATTCTAGGATCTTAATGAAATATGAAGGTATCGTAGCTTAAGAACAATACTCAACGGTAATAAATTAGGGAAGGGATTGGCTAAGCGGTTAGCGTATTCGATTTCCACGCGGAGGTCCCGGGTTCGAATCCATTTGCTGTCCCTTAGATTTTCTCTTCCTAGGAGCTTCTTACTTCTCACTGTCCTGGTGATGGACAGTATTGGTCTGTAACGAGAGAACACTGTCCGGAGGCCAGCAGTGCACTGAAAAAAGCTCCGGGTGCCAAATAACCTTAGATGTTGAAAGCGCCTTAAATCATTAAAATAAATAAATAATAATAATAAATTAATAAATGTTGTTTTTAACGTGACAACACTGTCCGGAAGTCGGCACTGCCTGAAAAAAAACCTTCGTGCACGAATAACCTCAGATGTTGATGTGCCATAAATTAAAAAGAAAAAAAAATAGTTATATTAAATAACATTTATTACTATGTGGAGACGGATTAGCTGAGTGGTTAGCGAATACTGCTTTTCAATACGGAGATCGTGGGTTCGAATCCAGCTGCTGGCCATTAGATTTTTCTCTTCCTAAAATAATTCTAGGATTGACAATGTCTTTAGATGTTGATGCACCTTAAATACAAAAACAAAATAAAATATTAAATTTAGAATTTTAATAATATCAATAATAAAAAATGTTACGTGGGATTGTTTCAATTTAAAACAGTATTTTGTGTTTCCATTAATGAAACTTCAAAATTTCCTCTTCTTCATTAAACATTTCTATTTAGAACAAAACGTTAGTTTAAAGATTTAATTCAGGTATCTTTACAAGTTAGTTTTATTCAATTAACATCAATTCAAGTGAAATCCAAATAGTTTGACGGCTGGGTATAGTTATTCTCAAGACCGAAGGGAATGATGTTTACCTTGAACTTCCTAAACACCTTAATTCGACCTTGATAGTTTGTAGGATGCTGTGCTGCTGCGCGTGATAACTTTATTTACGTGATGTGCTTTTACAATACATATATTTTTTTTTTTCAGTTATTCAGAAGGCTGTGAACGTAGAGAAATGTGTTAATAACTTCTTTTTTTTCTAATTATTTAATACTTTTTTAATAATAATTTAATTGGCAGTGCAAAACTTTGTAGTAAGCATGGATTTATTTATTTTTGGCTATTTATTATTTTGTGATTAATTGTTACTTTTTTCAATTACTCGATTAGAATATCTAATACAAGTCATTCTCTCCTTAAATAATACATTACTAAAAAAACTATTCAGAAATTTTGAGCTTAAAGCGCAAAAATATAATTTAATATAAAATTAAAATAACCTTTGCCAGTTGTGATAAATGAATTCCATCTAATTTTAATTTGATGCATTTTAAGAATAGTTCCATTATTTCATAATAGGAAGTAATGCACTATATTGCATTTCTTATCTTTATACTGCAATCATACCTGGTGGAATTGTTCTTATCATCTGACATGTTTTCGCATATTAAAGTTGCGCAATAGATGTCGGCGCAGTTTATTCTTTCTCCCACTCTAGTATCTGTGCTTCGCATGAACGATATTTATCCTCCTTTAATTTTTAATAATAATAATAATTGATTTCTCAGGTGCACAAATACGCTTTAATTATATATGTGAATAACATTAAATAATTTGTATTTATCTGTTTCATTTTAATATAATTTATAAACATCAAGCTATAGCAGAGATTTTGGTGCATTATTAATTCGCCCTTGAACGCCTGGATTGGAGCCAGATGCCATTAAAAAGAGGAATCCATTGACTGTTGAAATATTTCTAATAATTTATAGAAGGAATTCATTATTTATAAAAACCAATAGCAATAATTCGGCTTTTATTTCGTTATTTACTGCCCAAGTTCATTAATCATTTATTGAATATCACACGATGAATCACAAAAAAATAAAATAAAAGTGGAATCAATTCGGCCCAAGTTCATGTCGTAGTTGCTTGGTCCCTCCATTTTGATTTTTGTAGCACCAAATTTCTAATTTTCTTTTCCTAGGTGCTTCTTACAGCTCACATTCCGGGCTGTAACAAGAGAACATTGTCCGGAGGCTGGTAGTGCACTGAAAAAAGCTCTGGGTGCCAAAGAACTCAGAAGTTGACGCGCCATAAATAAAAAGAAAAAATTATGAAAATTATTCAAAAAATAGAATAAAAAATTCACATGCCAGCAAACATTACCGACATTACTTCAATTAAGCGAAAGTTGCCGACAAAAACCGATCACATTCGGCTTGTTAGAGAGAAATGAGAAAGAAAGTCGTGAGAGTTGGCACAGTTGATGTAAAATATTAAATAAAGTTAATAATCACGGTCAATTAAGCGAAAGTTGCCGACAAAAACCGATCGCATTCGGCTTGTTAGAGAGAAATGAGAAAGAAAGTCGTGTGAGTGTGTCCAGTTGATGTAAAATATTAAATAAAGTTAATAATCATGGTCAATTAAGCGAAAGTTGCCGACAAAAACCGATCACATTCGGCTTGTTAGAGAGAAATGAGAAAGAAAGTCGTGAGAGTTGGCACAGTTGATGTAAAATATTAAATAAAGTTAATAATCATGGTTAATGGGCCGAAAATAGCCGACAAAAACCGATCGCATTCGGCTTAATAGAGAGAAATGAGAGAAATATGATATTAAAAAGTACGGCTAAGGCACGATGGGTTAGAAATGCAGTAATTCATGGGATTCTCCTCTTTTTCCGTATTTTGCTGTTCTCTAACCCATCGGTCTTTAATGGCATAGGTTTGAACAAAATTTACTGCTCTGTAGTGAGTTTATCCACTATATCTCAGGAACGGAAAATCGCACACTTTTCAAATTTGGTATTTCGTTCAAGTACCACCAGTGGAAGTTGCAATAAATTTTTGATCAAAATAGCTCCACCGGAAGTAGCACTTTACTGAATAGATTTTTCACTTTTTTAACTTTTTTTCAAAAACCGCTTCTTGGATTTTCTTGACACTTGGTATAATAGTAGCTTACAAATAGTTCTATAACTTTTATCTGAAACATTTTTCTGAAATACTTCGATCAAGGGCACTTTTGGGGAGGGGGTGGTGGGTCAGTCCAATAGAATGCCAGTTCACTGTAATATATGGACTTATTCTTTGTAATATTGAAGAAATTTTTGTTGTAGATGAAAAAGGCCAGCATAAGGCTCAATAAATAACTAATAAATTCTAAAAAAATAATAATGAAAAGTTAATGCAGTTAAATTACTTGATTATATGATTGATTAAGTATGAATGAAATGTTGTGTACTTACCTGATTTGTGTACCTTATTTCGTTTAATTAACCCTTCTAATTAACTTTTTAAACTGTAAATTTTTGTTAAGGAGATTTTTTGTACCTTTTAGATATAGTTCTACGAGGGTCGTTTGAAAAGTCCGTGCAAAAATAAAAACTACTTAATTTTTTGGGGTAAACTTTTTTTATTTTTCAACATAGTATCCTTTTAGGCTTATACACTTCGTCCAACGCTGCTCTAGTTTGTTGATCCCTTCCGAATAATAGGATTTGTCCAAGTCTGAAAAATAGCCATTCGTTTCTGCAATCACCTCCTGTTTGAATAAAATCTTTTTCCCTCCAGCCATTTCTTCATATTGGGGAAGAAATAGTAGTCCGAGGGAGCCAAGTCTGGAGAATAGGGGGGGATGTGAAACGAGTTGGAACCCTATTTCCATTAATTTTGCGACCACAACTGCTGAGGTGTGAGCTGGTGCGTTGTCGTGATGGAAAAGGACTTTTTTGCGGGCCAATCGTGGGCGTTTTTCTTGCCGCTCGGTTTTCAAACGGTCCAATAACGATGAATAATATGCACCTGTAATAGTTTTACCCTTTTCCAGATAGTCGATGAGGATTATTCCTTGCGAATCCCAAAAGACAGTCGCCATAATCTTTCCGGCCGAAGGAACGGTCTTCGCCTTTTTTGGTGCAGATTCCCCCTTGGTAACCCATTGTTTAGATTGTTCTATGGTCTAAGGAGTGTAGTGATGTATCCATGTTTCATCCACAGTGACGAAACGACGCTTAAAGTCCTGCGGATTCTTCTGGAACAGCTGCAAACCGTCCTTGCAACACTTCGCACGATTTCGTTTTTGGTCAAGCGTGAGCAATCGCGGCACCCATCTTGCGGATAGCTTTGTCATGTCCAAATGTTGATGCAAAATATTATGTACCCGTTCATTCGAGATGCCCACAGCACTAGCAATCTCACGCACCTTCACTCTTCTGTCATCCATCACCATATCGTGGATTTTATCAATGATTTCTGGAGTAGTAACCTCAACAGGGCGTCCAGAACGTTCAGCGTCACTTGTGCGCATATGGCCACTTCGAAAATTTTGAAACCACTTATAAACTGTTCTAATCGAAGGTGCAGAGTCACCATAATGTTTATCAAGCTTCTCTTTAGTCTCCTGAGGCGTTTTGCCTTTCATAAAGTAGTGTTTAATCAACACACGAAATTCTTTTTCGTCCATTTTTTGAAAATCACTCGACTTCCTCGATTCAAACGAATGCCAAACCCAAAGAAATAGACCGATCTGGCTGAAACTTGGTGTGTGTTCTTCCAAGAGATGCTACTAACTAAACATGACCTAAACATAAGTATTTATAGTTTCCTATTACGAACAATATTTACACATCTCTGAACATGATCTCGCTGCGTATAGTTTACCTTTTCCATGTTTTACATAGATAAAGTTCTGTTAGGTTCCGTATATTATTTTTTTTAAAGAAATTTATTGAAATGTATGCAATCATAAATAAAGTTTAAACTTTATCTAAATATGAAGTTTAATTAGAACTTTAGAATAACATAGCAAGTGTTTACTTTGTTGGAAGTTTCCAATTTAAATACAGAAATAGAATCTATTCCCTGATATCGAGGTAAATTTCAAAAAATTAAGGTTAACGATTAATAAATAATCAATGCTATGATTAAAATAAAGTGGATATAGCAAGATATAGATTTATTGGGACTAATCTTTACGTTTAATATTATTTTTCTGTGTAAAATGGACCACATTTTAATGGGAAAAACAAAAATCAATATGGCTGTGGCACTTTTTAACATTAGAAGTGTATGCGTGAGGTTGATTGCAGTCTTTACCCAGTCTAATCATCATCATCTCCTCTCTTCTGACTTTCTAACTTCGTTGCCAACGAACTAATAATGCTGGAAATTTACCTTCTACTTCATAGTATTATACAGCTTTGCTACACACGTTATAAAACCTCTCGCATTAATTTCAACCATTACTTCAATCTTTATAATCTCGTAGATTACAATTTTTTCTTCCCCTCACTTAGCTATTAGGTATTGATAAGTTTTTGTCCAGAAATACACGATTTCATGTATAAGCTACCTGACTATACCTACAGGTATAATTTACGTCTCTTACCTAATGGTTTTTAATGTCAGTAATTTTTAGTTATTGAAAATTATTACGTATTGATTTTTTTCCCCTACATTTTGTGAGGCAACCCAATTAAAAAAAAATACCATTATCAGATCTGACGATATTTATTCATAGTTAGGACATCATTTTTGTGAAATATTACCTCAAGATTGCTTGGGCAAGAAGGAGGGAAATAGGGTTACCTCACACAGGAAGTGCAACCAAAAGTAATGCATCATATTACCTGGTTATTGATTCAAATTGCATCCTCATACTCGCATAGTTTTTTTTTTTTTTTTACTGTTTAAGATGAATAGTAGGGTGTTTCAAAAAAAATGTTGACTTTTAAATTTTAAAGAGCTCTGGGGGGAAAAATCAAAGTTCATTTAAAAACAAAAAGTTTCGTCGTTTTCGTAAAGATTTAATATCAATCAATCAATTTCAAATTATAACAATAAATGCAAAATATCCCCTAATTTAGAAGTTTCAGTCACCAAAATTATTGGTTTTTTAAATTCTGTATGAAACCCTTAAAAAATGTATCCCTAATATTAGTCGAGATATTTAAGATCAAAGATACAGTTTTATCTATTCGTGATCGGTTTTCAATATTAATTTTCCACCAGAAATACACGTTTTGGGAGGTCCTCTGACTGCAAAAGATGTTATTTGTGACGCAAAGTAAAAAAATTATAATAATTGATGATTTTAATGAATGTAGTGTAATGTAATAGTTGTGGGTGAATCAGGATAAATTTGTTTTATCATCAAATAAAAGCAATCATCACATCATTTTAATGCACCCAGTATGCAGGACTTCTGGACCTGTGATTTCGGTAAAAATATCTTACCAAGGAGGAGCGGATTTTAGTCAAGAGCGTGGCTTTGTAAGTGGGGGATAATTAAAGAATCGCGTCTAGCAGAATCACAAATAAAACTTTTATTGGTATGTTATTCACAAACTGAGAACATTTATATACAGGCTAACTTCTAGTAACGTATAATACTAATAATCATCGACTAATCTTGACTGCTCTCTGACTAAACTTTTACTAATCTCTATATTCATAATTGCATGTCCTTATATATTAATTACAGTTTACATTGAGTATCGCATAGATACCAATAATCTTAAATAGTTCATATTCCCATAGATCTAACTTATTGTTACATATTTACATTGATAGCTTTGCAATAGATATCGTATCTTCAAGAGAAAGGTACATTCTCTTTTATTTTCGGCGAAAGGCAGGGTGACGTCATAACTGATCCTCAATTCGAATCCCGCGTAGTACTACACTTAATTAAAAAAAGTATTATGATTTTTTTAAGTAATAAGAATGACTGCATACGCGGGATTCGAACTGGGGATCTCCCACTTACAAAACCACGCTCTTGACCACTAGACAGACATCCTGGCAAGGTATTCTTACTTACGTAATCATAGGTCAAGAAGTCTTGCATACTGGGTACATTAAAATGATGTGATTGCTTTTATTTGATGATAAAACAAATGTATCCTGATTCGCCCACAACCATTACATTACACTACATTTTTTAAAATCTATTATTATTTTTGTTCTTTGCGACCACCAATAACATTTTTTGCAGTCAGAGGACCTCCCAAAATGTGTATTTCTGGTGGAAAATTAATATTGAAAACCGATCACTAATAGATAAAACTGTATCTTTGATCTTAAATATCTCGAATAATATTAGGGATATTGAAACGGGGTTAACTTCATTTTTCACAGTTTTTTATGTAGCGTTTATAATCATTGTCAAAACCAGTGCTCCTTATGAAACTCCGATCAGTTTTTTGGCTGTAACTCCGCCAAAAATAAAGATACAACATTAGGGGTGGAAAATTTGAAAACTAGACCCAAAAAAAAAAAAACATATAGCTCTACTACGGTCGAAACGTTTTGTTTTTAAATGAACTTTGATTTTTCCGCCCGGCGCTCTTTAAAATTTAAAAGTCAACATTTTTTTGGAAACACCCTAGCCTAGAATATTTCTCATACTTTTTCTGGATCATTACTATGGATTTTTATAAGTAGATAGATAATCCTAATTCTTTGTTCGTAATAAGTCACAAATTTAAGTGGGTCTCTTATCATATACTACTTACAATAAGATTTTTACATATCGCGATGTTTTATTTGTCCCATTATTCTCATCTCTCCTAAAGTAAGTACAGTTCTAGTTTGAGTTCTTATCCATCTATATATACGTATGTATGTACTACAGCTTCTTTTGGTCCAGCTATTTTTATATTCATAGACCTGTTCTTATTTTTTATTATATCTTGAGATTTTGCTTTTGTATTCTCCTCGTTACTTTATGATGGCCCTGTATAATGTAATATTTTTTGAGATAGTATTTTTTTCTTTATAATAAGATATTTCATGGGGAAGAGATTAGTTCAGTGAATAGCGTGTACAGGCTTCCAACTTGGAGATCTTGGGTTCGAATCCAGCTGCTGGCACTTAAATTTTTCTCTTACTAGGAGCTTCTTACAGCTTACCGTCAGGTGCTCAACAGTAGTTCTACTACAGAACACTCTCCGGAGGCCAATAACCTCAGTTGTTGGACGCGCCTTGAGTGCCAAAAAATATAAAAAAAATAAAGAAAAAGCCATTTTATAATTTTAACCAGAATTTCAGTAAACTTTTTATCGTTTTAATAAAAAATAAATTCAAAAAATAATAATAAAATAATAAAAATAAAACAAACTGAAATTTTTATTTCAAACGTCATAAATTAAAGGATAAAAATAAAGCTGGCAAATATACAAAAAAAGCGTACCAACATAAAAACCAGGAATATTAAAAAACGTGGCACTGATATGAATATGGCACAGGATGTTTCTAGTTTGACTCTGGATTTGAATGTATCAACCATTTTGTATTGTCAACGCGGAAAGGAGGATTTTATTTATTTATTTATTATTTTTAGGTGTTCTTTTTTTTCTGTATGATACACTGTCTAGTATATGAATGCCAACTAGATCTGAGGGTACAATTTCGCCATAAAAAGAAAAAACTAAAAAAAAATGTATACGTGTATATGTTATATTAATTAATTTTTTATGAACAACTCGTACACAACTTTTAATGGATGTGCCGGTCGTACATTAAAATAAAAAAAAAAATTTTGTGTCCCTAAAATATTAAGAGAATAATCCTGCAGTATACGAGGGTCGTTTGAAAAGTCCGTGCAAAGTCAGAGAGATAGCACCACTGGCGCGTATCGAGGTTATGTTTAGTTAGTAGCATCTCTTGGAAGAACACACACCAAGTTTCAGCCAGATCGGTCTATTTCTTTGTGTTTGGCATTCGTTTGAATCGAGGAAGTCGAGTGATTTTCAAAAAAATGGACGAAAAAGAATTTCGTGTGTTGATTAAACACTACTTTATGAAAGGCAAAACGCCTCAGGAGACTAAAGAGAAGCTTGATAAACATTATGGTGACTCTGCACCTTCGATTAGAACAGTTTATAAGTGTTTTCAAAATTTTCGTAGTGGCCATATGGGCACAAGTGACGCTGAACGTTCTGGACGCCCTGTTGAGGTTACTACTCCAGAAATCATTGATAAAATCCATGATATGGTGATGGATGACAGAAGAGTGAAGGTGCGTGAGATTGCTAGTGCTGTGGGCATCTCGAATGAACGGGTACATAATATTTTGCATCAACATTTGGACCATGACAAAGCTATCCGCAAGATGGATGCCGCGATTGCTCACGCTTGACCAAAAACGAAATCGTGTGAAGTGTTGCAAGGTCGGTTTGCAGCTGTTCCAGAAGAATCCGCGGGACTTTAAGCGTCGTTTCGTCACTGTGGATGAAACATGGATACATCATTACACTCCTGAGACCAAAGAACAATCTAAACAATGGATTACCAAGGGGGAATCTGCGCCAAAAAAGGCGAAGACCGTTCCTTCGGCCGGAAAGATTATGGCGACTGTCTTTTGGGATTCGCAAGGAATAATCCTGATCGACTATCTGGAAAAGGGTAAAACTATTACAGGTGCATATTATTCATCGTTATTGGACCGTTTGAAAACCGAGCTGCAAGAAAAACGCCCACGATTGGCCCACAAAAAAGTCCTTTTCCATCACGACAACGCACCAGCTCACACCTCAGCAGTTGTGGTCGCAAAATTAATGGAAATAGGGTTCCAACTCGTTTCACATCCCCCCTATTCTCCAGACTTGGCTCCCTCGGACTACTATTTGTTCCCCAATATGAAGAAATGGCTGGCGGGAAAAAGATTTTATTCAAACGAGGAGGTGATTGCAGAAACGAATGGCTATTTTTCAGACTTGGACAAATCCTATTATTCGGAAGGGATCAACAAACTAGAGCAGCGTTGGACGAAGTGTATAAGCCTAAAAGGAGACTATGTTGAAAAATAAAAAAGGTTTACCCCAAAAAATTAAGTAGTTTTTATTTTTGCACGGACTTTTCAAACGACCCTCGTATTTTACTGGAAACCTCTAAGTGCATTTACGGTATGGACAGACTTGAATTGATTATTTTTCAATAAGGTGGTGCAGCAAATTATTAGTGAATAATCCTACATCGCGGTTACAACTAATATATTTCTTTTAGATGAAGAAGAATTCTCTATCAATAGTTCTATTCATTTGCACACAGCTATGGTCTCAAAATGGGTTGAAGTAACCCGTGATGGTTTAAACCAAAATATGAATTTGAGTATGTTCTTAAAAGAATGTTCGGATCTTCGAGTAAAGACGAATTTTTTTACTACATCTTCCTAGGTAAAGAGAGTATTGTTATCTAGAGCAGCGTTTCCCAACCTGTGGTACGGGAAAATTATCAATTATGGCGGACATAAAAAATTAAAAACAATTAAAGCAGAAAACGTTTTTTTCCTATAATTCATAAACATTATTTTAATTAGTGATATTATACAGTAAAGTTGTTAATATGTACAGTAATAAGGCTGGTCTGTCTCAAGATATACGAGAAAATATAATAGCACATTTAACAGGATTAAAATGGTCTTTCATGGAGTATTTTCCCAAAACCCGTAAACACAAATGATAATTGGTATTTCAAATCCCTTCTATAAAGAAAATTTAAGAAAAGCTACATCATTATCGATAAAAGATAAAGAAAATTTAATAGAATTATCACGTGACAGAACTTGAATGATAACTATGTAAAAATCTGCTTAAAGAGACTTGATTGTAATGAGTAAGCTCTATCCAAGCAACATTAAATTTAATTGGTACTTACTGGTAGTTGATTGCTTAAAAGAAATTAATTTAGAAGATTTGGGCTCAAATATAATAATCCTAAAGTAAAACTGTTTAAATTAATTAATAATTTTGAAGAGAAAAATATGTACGCAATTTTTAATTATTTTAAAAACAAGTATGAATATATAGTTTTCGTGACCGCAAATTGTTAAACTTAGGATGGACTAAGTTGAAACTGTTATAGTTTCTTTAACTCAACCAACCCGCATAGCCACGCCCTGAAGAGGACAATATATTTGTCGAAACGTTGGCAAAAAGACGAGTTGTTTTATTTGACCGATTCCTCGCAAATCTTCCATCCTAAATTTAAAAACAAGTTTTAAAACTAAGATCTTACACTTTACAAAGTTTATAAAGTGAACATGAACTTGGAACTCCTTTGTAACAGATACATTGTATCTCTATACAAATAAAGATGATAATAATAAAATAACACACCCGGGATAACAAATTTCACGAAATACCATCATTTTTACGAAGTGGTACAATTTAGCATGATGTACTACCAAGTGGTACGCGAGCCAAAAAAAGGTTGGGAAACGCTGAACTAGAGGATTCTCTGAATGTTGTTGTTCAATGTTTCAGCTTTTTAATGTTATCGTTGTTGCTTTTTTTTTAAATTTTATTTTTTAATGATTTAAGGCGCGTCAACATCTAAGGTTATTGGCGCCCGGAGTTATTTTCGTTGCACTGTCGGCCTCCGGACAATATTCTCTTCTTACAGACCGGGCAGTGAGCTGTAAGAAGCTTCTAGGTAGAGAAAAAAAATCTAAGGTCCAAGCAGCTGGATTCGAACCCGAGATCTCGGGTACGAACCGTGGGAATACGCTAATCGCATAGCTAAACTCTTTCGTTATCGTGGTTGTTGTTAGCTTGGGTTATCCTCATTAATCTTAAATAGTGGCTAATACTAGAATGGTGTCTCCATAAAAAAAAAAAAAAAAAACTAGAATGAGCCCAATAAACCTCTTTTAATTGCAATGCTTCGAGAAGTTATTTCTCAAAGTGGGCGATAATGCCCCCCTGTGGGGAGGTAAAGGGCCTAGAGAAAATTGGGGTAGCTGTTGAAGCGGTTTAGGGTAGCAATGGCTGATTTGTGTTTTTTCTAATATTTTAAACTAAAATCGAAACCTACCTGCTGCACTACATCGATTATTTCGTTGATTTTTGGCTACAAAAGCCATTCCCGCAATTATATCCTGGATTGTGGTCGATTGTTCAACGATTTTTTTGATACCATTCCCATCGCCGTATTTGAGTGAACATGGATTTAGTGCTGTGGCAACACTGCTAACTAGTAAGAGAATTCGTTTGCATGTTACCGAACTCTGTGACTCACGGCTGTATTTTGAGTAAATTCGAGCCTGATATTAACCAAACTTGTTAAAAATCATCAGATTCATCCCTTCACATTAGATTAGTTTTAAAATTTAAATTGAAATATTGGTTTTAATTTAAATAAAAGTTGTTTCTAAATATTATTTATAAAGTTGCATTTTATTGCTCTAATTAGAACAATAAAATTAATTAATAAATAACTGACGTTACCCCTAACTTTATTATCATTGTAATTTATGTGTTCCTGGATCTTTGTGCTTTACAAATATTACTTTATTTGAGCCGTTCACTGTACAACTATATTATTAACTGATGTTGTGGATCAGAGGGTTTGTAATGATTGTGTAGATATGAGTGGAGCTCTGTTTACCGAGATTGGGGCTATTTCCAGAGACGAGAGGAATATAGAGTGTATAGTATGTTTGGAGACGTAGAAGGGAGCGTTAACTATTGTTCTCAGGATTTTAGACTGTAAGATTTGAAGTCGGTTGATGTTCGATTTTTTGGCGCTTCCTTAGAGCTGTATTCCGAACATCCATTTTAGGGCAAATATCTGGTAAACTACTCGATAGATTTTGTTTATATTTTACCTGTATATGGAGACAACTTTTGCCTATAATTGTTTGAAATATCGTAAAAATCTATCGTGTAGGAAACGAGATATTTAGAGTTAAATTTTGGTTTCATTTAACACAGTGAAATCTTAAACTTCAAATATCGTGTAAACTACTCATTTAAAATTGTAAGTTCGAACTCAGAAACAGGATAAGACCCATATGGAACGCTATAATTAAATTAAAGTAATGGATTGCGATTGTGACTTTTTAAGTTGTGGTAAAGTTACAAATTTTAGGAGGCGCTAGAAAATAATTGATTCTCAAAGTGGGGCGGTAGATGAAATAAGTTTTTTAGAACCTCTGATCTTAGAGGAATTAGAATCGCCAAATGTTCTTATCTAATTAATCTGATCGGTGCATTTCACATCTTCTTGCAGCTGCAGCTATTTAATTTTTTAAATATTTAGAGAACACACCCGTAGAAACGTTTACATCCCATATTGCAGGAGCCTATATAAATAGTTCCTATAATAAATACTAGATTCTTTAAATAAGCCTAAAAATATATGCTTGAATATTCGGTTAAATATAAAACGTTTTTAAACTAGCCATGATGGTTTCTTGGTAAACATAAAGTACATAAAACAGTTGAATTTATTGGTTTTATTTTTAACTTTTTGGTTTATATAACCTTCTTCTCAGATTTCTTGAGTTCTTGGAGCTTATCTTTAAAGTAAAGAAATATGCCTTAGTTTATCTCTGTTCTAATTAAAAGTTATGTGAAACGGATGTTACTAACCTTACAAAATAAGTTAGATTTTTGTTTTTTTTACAAAAATCTATCTTGTATTGAACATAAAAAATCTTATTGAACCGATTGATACTACCATTTTGACAAAAAGATTCCTCTCCTCTTTGCGTAGATTGCAATGAGGAGGAGGATTTCAAACATATAATAATGATATGTCCACGTTATGTGGTAGAAAGGAAACGAATGTTTGACGACATATACTGGGTATTTAGATGCACCATTTCGCTACGAAGACATTATATTCTCCACCAACATCTATGTGCTTAAATCTGTAGCAGAGCTAGCAATGAAATATGAATGTATTTAAAAGCTATAGCCGAATTAGAATGAATGGCAGAAAATGATTAGAGAAGGATTACGGTGATTTTAATTTCGGTTAAGCTATAAGGAAGGCAGGAATGTAGAGTACTGATCCACCCATTAGTTGTAAGGTTTATGTAAGAAGTTGTATATAGTAGAGGGATGAATGAGTGAAGCGAATGTATTTATAAGTAAGAATGGAGAGTGAGTGATATTCTAGTGATAAGCACCTAGACGATGCTGGCTGTATGGCGAAAGCCAATGCCAAAAAAAAAAAGCTAAAAAAATGAAGCAGTTTGTAGTTGTAAATATTACTAATAAAGTGTGTGTATGAATTTAATAAGTTTTAAAAAAGCAAAGATTTAAGTGAGGTTTATTAGTGAGTTTGACTTTTTGTGAGGGGTTTATTCGTTTAATGTTGCAGAACAAAGTAATCTTAACAAACCTTAGGGGTCTTTCACTTTAATAACTAAACCCTAGTATAAGGACAATTAAGGGTTCATTAATAAAGTTATTCCAACAATAGGGGACAATGGGGGTTATATTATAGAAGATAGGTTACCTGATAAAGAGGTATGAGGTTATGATAGCAAGGTTTATATGAAGTACCATGTTTTCTCACTCTAACCCAGGTTCACCTTTTCTCGCCGCGTCTGTTCTTTCTTTGTGCGTTGGTTTAGGGAAAAGGAAGTCACTAAGTTGGGGCCGTGTCTGCTTGTTGTAAACAGATGCTTTTGAAGATGCGCTAGCCCTTCTATTTTCTTTTAGAGCTTCCATAGTTCAGGGGCGCCAGTGTACTAGCGGATCTTGGCTGGCTGGTAAATCCCACATATGGACCCTTATTTATTCTGCACTTTATCGAGACTTATTGTACATTCGCACTGACGTTACCCCTAACTTTATTATCATTGTAATTTATAAGTGTTTCTGGATCTTTGTGCTTTACAAATATTTCTTTATTTGAGCCGTTCACTGTACAACTATATTATTAACTGATGTTGTAGATCAGAGGGTTTGTAATGACTGTGTAGATATGAGTGGAGCTCTGTTTACCGAGATTGGGGCTATTTCCAGAGACGAGAGGAATATAGAGTGTATAGTATGATTGGAGACGTAGAAGGGAGCGTTAACTATTGTTCTCAGGATTTTAGACTGTAAGATTTGAAGTCGGTTGATGTTCGATTTTTTGGCGCTTCCGTAGAGCTGTATTCCGAACATCCATTTTAGGGCAAATATCTGGTAAACTACTCGATAGATTTTGTTTATATTTTACCTGTATATGGAGACAACTTTTGCCTATAATTGTTTGAAATATCGTAAAAATCTATCGTGTAGGAAACGAGATATTTAGAGTTAAATTTTGGTTTCATTTAAAACAGTGAAATCTTTAACTTCAAATATCTTGTAAACTACTCGATAGATTTTGTTTATATTTTACCTGTATATGGAGACAACTTTTGTCTATAACTGTATAAAATTTCGTAAAAATCTCTCGAGCAGGAAACGAGATATTTAAGTTAAATTTTGGTTTTGTTTGAAACTGAAATCTTTAGCTTCAAATATCTTGTAAACTACTTGCTATCAAAATCTATATTTTGTTTATATTTTACCTGTATATACAGACATCTTTTATCTATAACTGTATAAAATTTCTTAAAAATATGTCGAGTAGGAAACGAGATATTTAGAGTTAAATTTTGGTTTCATTTAAAACAGTGAAAACTTAAACTTCAAATATCTCGTAAACTACTCGATAGATTTTTCGATTGGACGTTTGTTCGTCAGGGTCAGTTTTGAACGTTTGTCGAGTAGTCTTTTCAACATTTTATACCTCAGATTGAGGGTCAATTCGTTGTGAGTGTCGTGTGGGGGTTCCATGTTAGCCGTTTGTCAAGATGTAGTCCGAGATATCGTACTTGGTTAGTGATTGGTACAGAAGTATTGTGGAAGTTGATCAGATGTAAATTTATCATCTATTATCATTATCATTATAATTATTAAAGTGACTCTTGCATGGTGGGGCCCCTACACTGTCTACTTTTAAAAAAAGTTGTTTTAAAGACCTTTTTTCTTGTAAGACTAACCTCAATTTAGTCTTAGATATGACTCAGAACTATGCCAATAATTTTTTTTCTTTTTTCCAACATTTTTCCTTTTCTCGAAATCGAGAACCCATCATCTATAACCAGTTATAATAATATAATTAAGCTAGTTTTCTCCAGACATATTTTTGAAAAACTCGTTACAGTATTCTTATAATTAACTTTCCTGCTATTCGAGACTCAAAATTATAAAAATTGAAATTTCTGCTAAAGTAATTTGCAGGTGTGACAACTGAGGCGTAGTAAATTAAGTAATGAGACTGATTTTTTTTAAATTTTTTTATTAAAAAAGAATTACAATTCTATATTGTCTACCTTCAAAATAACTTCCTTCTGAAGCCACACAGCGCTGGAGACGTTTCTTCCACTCCTCATAGCAGTGCTCGATACTGGAATAGCCTTCAGCTGGTCGGTTACAGCCGTTTAAATGTTTTCGACTGTCCCAAAAATGAGTTCCCTTGAGGTGATTTTTCAACTTCGGGAAGAAAAAAAAAGTCACAAGGACTCAAAAGTCAGGCGAATAAAGAGGCTGAGGAGCCACAGGAATATCTTTACTGGCCAAAAACTTTGTTTATTGAAATTGCTGTGTGACAAGGAGCATTACCCGTGATGCAACACCCCACTTGTTCTTGATGTTTGGGTCTCACACGAGAATGACCTATTTTTCGAAGTTTTTCAAGAACCTCTCTTGGTAAAAGTGTTGATTCCGTGGAATCGAAAAAAAAAACAAATCAGCATGCATTTGATCTTCGACTTCGCTCGCCATCCTTGCAATTTCAATAAACCAGAGTTTTTGGCTAGTAAAAAAACATTCCTGTGGCTCCTCAGCCTCCTTATTCGCCTGTCTTGAGTCCTTGTGACTTTTTTTTTCTCTTCCCGAAGTTGAAAAATCACCTCAAGGGAACTCATTTTGGGACAGTCGAAAACATTCAAACGGCTGTAACCGACCAAGCTGAAGGCTATTCCTGTATCGGAGTTCGAGCACTGCTATGAGGAGCGGAAGAAACGTCTCCAGCGCTGTGTGGCTTCAGAAGGAAGTTATTTTGAAGGTGACAATATAGAATTGTAATTCTTTTTGATTAAATATTTTTATAAAAATCAGTCTCATTACTTAATTTACAGACCTCGTTTATTATTATTATTTTTTATTAATATAGATTTTTTATTTATTAATTTGTTGTTATATGTTTTAGGTAAGTCAGTGTTTTGCATATCTCTTATCGCCATATCAAAGCTTTGTAAGTATTACTTATCATTTCAAATTTAAGTAATAGTATAGTAAATAAGTGGGCACATGCAGTACTCTTGACGTAATCGAAGAAATATGTATGACGAAACATACTTGTTAATTTATTTATTTAATATTTAATATTATTTGTAACCAAATAAGATGTACAGTGCTTTTCCTAAGCAACTTGTTGTGAAGGGAGGGGCACATTTTTTATTAATAATCCAACAGATGAAATACAAAAATAAAATTTAAAAAAAAACACAAAAACCTTCATTACCATATGTGGGCATATGAATGTAGTAGCATATTCATTATATCCCTGGTAATGACGTCATCCACAAATGGAGACCATATTCCTTCATCGTTATCACACCGCATTACAAAACCTTTTTCGTCTCAACACCACTATCTCGTTCGGATAAGTTTATCAAGGGGGCTGTATCATTTCCAGGTCATTTAAAAGATTTATTTTTTATTTTTTTTATTTTAGTCTGTAGATAAATGTGTTTTAAAATAAAACAAATAAAAAATATGTGATGAAAATATAAGTTTTACTTTATCGTAATTTTTGTTTTTCTAATTTGTAACATGGACGTCGCCATTTAAAAAGCCAGGGGCGTGGTCAGGTAAAGTTTTATAACGTTTTGCAGGGGTGGAAACAGAGCATCCATAAAATATTTGAATTTTTAAGGAAATAATTAAAAATAATCATTGAGTGAGAGAAGTAAACAAGTCTCAAAAGTTCATGGCAAATTTTTAACTACAGTTCAATAAAGTATATAATTGTACGAGGGTCATTCAATAAGTAACGAGACAAATTACTACTGCTCAAAAACAGCTAAATTGATCCGTTTGAAACTTTCAGGACATAAAGTTGGCAACCTTGCGATGACATCTGATCAGCTGTTCAATTATATTTTGTAAACATAACCTCAAATTTACTCAATTAACGATGGCGAGTCCGTTCGAGAATTGCACCGTGGAAGAACAACGTGCCGTGATCAGATTTTTAGTCGCGGAAGGTGAGAAAGGTAGTAAAATCCACAAAAGAATGTTAAAAGTGTACGGAGACAATTGTTTGAATCGTTCGAACGTTTACAAATGGGTAGAACAGTTTCAAAGTGGCCGTACAAAAGTTTCTGACGAGCAACGCAGTGGACGACCGATCGAAGTTGGGACTTCCTCTCTCGAATCTCGGATTGACGCGTTAATTCGGGACAATAGGCGTATCACCGTTAAACTGATAAGTGAAAAAGTAAACGCGAGTGTTGGAACTGTCCATAACATTATTCACAACAAGCTGCAGTACAAGAAAACCTGTGCGAGATGGGTGCCCAGACAACTCACGGACGCTCACAAAGAAACCAGGCTTCAAATCAGTCAACAGTTGAAAAATCGATATTCGACTGAAGGAGAAGGTTTTTTCAAAAGAATTGTAACGTGTGATGAAACATGGATCCACCACTATGAGCCAAAGTCAAAACGATAGAGCCTTGAGTGGAAGCATACGACTTCTCCCATTCGGAAAAAATTCAGGACCCAGCCATCTGCCGGTAAAGTCATGCTTACAGTATTCTAGGATTTTCAGGGGCCAATTTATTGTGATTTTCTTGAAGGCCAAAGAACAATCAACAGCCAGTACTACAGTGACATGCTGGAAAACAAGATAAGACCTGCAATTCGAACGAAACGCCGTGGGCTCTTGACTGAAGGCGTGATTTTGCTTCATGACAACGCCCGTCCACATACGGCACAACTGACGAAAGAAAAACTTCAGAAACTGGGATGGGAGATCCTTCCACATCCCCCCTACAGCCCCGACCTTGCCCCAATGAGACTTCCATCTGTTTGGACCCCTTAAAGATGGTCTACGAGGGATACATTTTCGATTCAATGAAGAGGTAAAAAATCAGGTGCAAAAGTGGCTTCGAGATCAACCCAAAGAATTTTATGCCAAGGGCATTTACAAATTAGCAGAAAGATGGGACAAGTGTATAAGTGTTGCTGGGGACTATGTTGAAAAGTAACCAAAGTTTTGTACTGATTCAATAAACCGTTTTTGAGCAATAATAATTTGTCTCGTTACTTATTGAATGACCCTCGTAGTTGTCCAGACTATGATTTGACTAAATACTCGTATTGTTTAACTCAGCAGCTTGTCCGTTTTGAACCCTGGGTTGCACATTTTTTTCTTTTCAGTCAGAGGGCCGGACTTGTCATATTAACCATTAACCAGTTAACTGTTTTTGACGAAAATATTCGTCATGAAAAAAGTGTAAAATTTTATATTATGACGATTATATTCGACATGCGTTTTTCAGTATCGACCATCGGCAGTTAATTTTGCAATTTTAACTATTAAAACTAAAATAAATTCGTAAACTGCAATAAGTTTGGAATATTTTGAGGCCATGTCGAAATAAAAAGAACTAATTAGAAGATATAGTATGAATTAGTCTTCGTAAATGTATCCTTGTCTTTTATTAGTCATCAACTGAATCAATAACGAATTAAAACTGTCCGGTAGGACAGTTGTATAAGGGTTGATCGTCAAAAAGTGCACGAAAAAGCGTAACGTTAAAAAACACCCAACTTTGACAATTTTTTTCTCTTTTTCTATAAAAGATAAAATTCCCAAATTTTCTTTAAAATAAAGGGCAAACCCTCCTTTATAACTGAAATTTTTTTGCAACCACCCAGACCTAATAGATTTCGAGAAAAAAGTTGCCGAAAATGAGCAAAAACGGCTTTTTCAGAAATTGTTGTTGTTGTTGTTGTTGTTGTTGTTGTTGCTGTTGTTGTTGTTACCTTTTTTGTAAACTACGTAGCGCCTAAACGCGTGAACCGATTTTCATGAATGAGGTGTCATTCGATTCGGAATTTTATGTAGATGTGTTTTGGGGGTCTCGACGCTGTACACCGAATGGGAGAGGAGTTAGCCTCCTTTATGTAAGGCCCCCTTCAAAATTATTATTACTAATTACTCTGTAAATCTTAGCCCGATTTTGATAAAATTTGGTAGGATGATGGGGTTAGGGCTCCCCTATGTAACATTAAAGCGACGATCTGCTCTTACACTAGTTAAGGGGAAGTATAGCAATCGTTTCAAATTATCGACACGTGAACTGATTTTCATGAATGAAGTGTCATTCGAATCGAAATTTTGTACAGATTTGCACTTTAAAAGTCTCGTCGCTATGCCTCATATGGAGGGGAGTTTGCCCCACCCAAGTAAGGCCGTTTCTAAAACTATTATTACCAATATTTCTATAACGCTTTGTCCGATTTTGATAAAATTTAGCACGAAGAAGTGATTAAAGCTCCTCTACATGGCTGTGAAGTGCCATCATGCTCTTACACCTACTAAGAGGAAGTACTGCAATCGTTAAAATTATCAATGGGTGAACCTATTTACATTATGAATTGTCGTTCGATTCAAAATCTTTGTCTCTTTGCCTTTTAGGGAGAAGTACTGTAATCGCCCGTTTATTTTTCTTACTCCTCTTAAAAGGTAGGTCTGAAATCGCAGTTTAAATTTGCTTTTTACGTACAAATACCTTCCTATTTTATATAAAAAGGCTTTCTCAAAAAAATTGTTATTGAGGATGGTTTGGGGACCGCAACTATAATCATTCTTTAGAAAGATCTCTCCAGTGGTAGTTGCGGTTCCTACTTAACACCTTATCAGGTTATAATGATAGAATTGCTTATTCCAAATTTAAAAAAAACAGTAAAGCAGATATGTAACTTAGCAAAATAGACAAAAATGAAAATCTATCCAAAAGGTACAAAAATCTCCTTAACAAAAACTTACAGTTTAAAATGTTAAGTATAAGGGTTGATTAAACGCCAAAAGGTACACAAATCAGCAAGTACCCAACATTTCATTCAAGCTTAGTTGATATAATTTAAGTAATTTTGCTGCATTAACTTTTCCTTCACATTTTTTAGAATTTATTAGATGTCACAGACCCTTATGCTGGCCATTTTCATCTACAAAATATTTGTTCAAGTAGCACTGTAGATTGACTTTAATATCTATTAATCTATAATAATCAAACTATTAATTACAGGTTAAAAAGAAAACGTTATAAAAAATAAAAAAAATTACGAGGCTACAAAATTTAAAAACTTTTTTTAAAAAATGCTTACACCAACATACATCAATGATTTCGATTATTTTATTTTTAATAAAAATCGTCGGTTTAAGTTCATTCTTCGATTAAAGTAATTGTTATTTTATGAAGTAGTAAAACGTTTATAATAATAGGTAATAATTATCTGGCTCTATCGCAAATAATATAGTTTTCTTCAATCACACTCTCAATGTAGCTGTTCTTCTCACAATGGTATATATATGTTATGTAATATAAAATAAATAAGTATTGCATACTTTTAGGACAGCTAATTATTCCAGTATTTTACTGTAAGTAAAATTAAATTACAATTGAGAAATGAATAATTGTTGTTGAATAATCTACTTGTTATTAACTGTGTGTTATTTGTGCTCACGAATATTTCGGTAAGACGAATTCAAGTCTGAAATATTGTTTTAAATCCTCCGTGATTCAAATTTAAACAGTAGCCGACTCTAACTTTGTCTTTTTCTACTTTAACATGCATGTATAAGATGTGACAACTTCAGATAAAGGGCATATTAAAGATAAATCAGAAGAATATTTGGAATAGAGTTAAAATAAAGTACCTATTTAAAAACGAAGATATAATATACATTTTATCATAAGTATAACCAAATAATATTATGAACGAACTGGCCAGCATAAGGGTCTGTGACATCTAATAAATTCTAAAAAATGTGAAGGAAAAGTTAATGCAGCAAAATTACTTAAATTATATCAACTAAGCTTGAATGAAATGTTGGGTACTTGCTGATTTGTGTACCTTTTGGCGTTTAATCAACCCTTATACTTAACATTTTAAACTGTAAGTTTTTGTTAAGGATTCATATATTGTGTTAGGCTAGACTATGCAGTAAGTGGCGCGCCTGGTAATAAAAAACGGGATGAGGATCCTTTTGTTCCCTATTTACCTGTATTCAAGAGGGCGGAGCTTTTTGGCTCATGTGCGGGGGTTCAAGATTTAGCGATCATCCAAATTGCTGCGTCGAGGGCTACCAATCTGCCAAGATATTTCCCTGCATAATTGTTGGTATTTTATCATCAGGACCAGGGATTCATTTGCATAAATACCAGCCTCTTAATGTTGCAACCTACTCGGGATAATTGCAGCTGAGTGCATTCTTTGCAATTTGGTATTTATGCAAGGACATGAGTAAGCTGTTTAGTTTATTTAGTGGCACCAGGTTTTTCCAAGTTTAATGATCCTTTGTCGGATTTCCTCCATAACACTTTATCATTTGAATGCGTATTTGAGATAATAAGGTAATTTAGAAAACAATTTTTTGACCGATCGAAGAAAGTAAATCAGTGTGAGGCAAGCTGTTCTCAGATCAACAACAAATGGTATATTCGAGTGCAACGAAATTTATTTTTGATGTTTTTGGTTCCTATTTATGTTAATATAAATAAATGAATACGAGAAAATGTTCATGAAATAAATAAGAAAATATAAAAGTCACTTCATTGCAACCCAATTTCATATCAAACATATTCTGGGTTTGATGAATATATTCGTCATCGCTTAATTTGTACGGCGCACGTAGGGGGCACATTTACCAATAAAGATCGGAACAGTTAACTGGTTAAATAAAATCTAAAGCTTCTAGACCGGGGAATTGAACCTACTAATCCAACCATTAACAGCATTGTCGGACCACGCCTTTAACCGCTCGGCTATTGTGGCGTACTAATTAAATGAAAATATTAATAATTAAAACATCTTCACTTAACTTCTGTGTTCACATAATTATTGGAGCAAGGAAAATAACTTTTTTTTTTATAGATACTTAAAAATAATGCTTTTTTAATTTAATAAAATAAAGTTTTGTTCTTTAAAATGCTGACCTCTTAAAAGAGGTTAATTAAAGGTCCTGAGTTCTGTTCTTTTTTTTTCCTTTTTATTTTTATTTTTTAAATAACCATCTTCAATTAAAGGGAGGTTACTGTTGAAAAACTCCCAACTTTGACAATTTTTTTTTCTCTTTTTCTATAAAAGATAAAATTCCCAAATTTTCTTTAAAATGTAGGGCAAATCCTCCTTTACAACTGTAATTTTTTTTGCAACAACATAGATATAATAGATTTCGAGAAAAAAGTTGCTGAAAATGAGCAAAAACGGCATTTTCAAAAATGGTTGTTGTTGTTGTTGTTGTTGTTGTTGTTGTTGTTGTTGTTGTTGTTGTTGTTGTTGTTGTTGTTGTTGTTGTTGTTGTTACCTTTTTTGTAAACTGCGTAGCGCTTAAACGCGCGAACCGATTTTCATGAATGAGGTGTCATTCGATTCGGAATTTTATGTAGATGTGCCTTTTGGGTGTCTCGACGTTGTACATCGATTGGGAGAGGAGTTAGCCCCCTTTATGTAAGGCCCCCTCCAAAATTATTATTTCTAATTTCTCTGTAAATCTTGGCCCGATTTTGATAAAATTTGGTAGGATCATAAGGTTATGGCCTCCCCTACATAACATTAAAACTACATTCTGCTCTTACACTTTTTACGAGGAAGTATAGCAATCGTTTCAAATTATCGAGACGTGAACCGATTTTCATGAATAAAGTGTCATTCGAATCGAAATTTTGTTCAGACTTGTACTTTAAAAGTCTCGACGCTATGCCTCATAAGGAGGGGAGTTTGCCCCACCCAAATAATAGACAAAAAGAAAAATCTATCCAAAAGGTACAAAAATCTCCTTAACAAAAACTTACAGTTTAAAATGTTAAGTATAAGGGTTGATTAATTTTATATTTTGTATAAAACGTTCCCAATTTATCTTTTATTTTTTATCCTATTCATTTACTAAAATAGTATTCAACTATTTAGGAAGTATTCAGTATTTTATCAACAAGTGTTTTAGCATTTTTTGAATGTTAATTTCCGGATAGATTCATTACAAACAGTACTGCCATTGACCTTTATCGCTGGTATGCAGATAGTTTTTACATTTATTTTTTTTTCATTGCTTTAAAAATTGTCTTAATTTAGAACTCTTCCCCAGCGACAGCAATTCTCAAAATCAGCAAATTTTAAGTCTTTAATTGTGTTCCCTTACTTGGAACAGTATCATTTTTTTATAGTGAAATTGAATAACGACGGAAGTTAATTCTTAAAGTTTTAAAAAAAAAAAAAAATTATTTTTGAATAAATAGCGTTTGATGATCACAAAAATAAAATGAAGAATGATGTCAGGGGAATTGAAGAACTAAGCTGGGGTTGGCCAGCCTTGCTAACTGAACCAATATTTATTTTTGTTAGCTTTTCTTTTACTGTTTGTATGTCTATAGCAAATAAAGAAAATTTATTTTCTCTGTAAGTGTGAGGTATCTTAGTTAGGTGTAATTCTGGAATTTGTATTTCTTATAATTTAACTTGATTTTCTTTCAGCCTTTTGGAAAAATCCATTCGTAGAAATTGATTTAAAAAAAAAATAATAATAAAGTGTGGGTGTTGATCGTTTTCTGTGCGTCTGACTGTATACACTGCGACTCAAAAAGCGCAGGAAGTTAAAATTTACTATTTCGCTTAGATACTAATAGAGAACACCATCATAATGATTTAGTCAAGTTCCGTCTACCGGAAGTGTCAATTTACTACAGAGATTCTCCAATTTTTTTTAAAATTTCCGAGAAAACGGCTTTTTAATTTTTTTTAAAAAAAAATCTTTTATTGTAATTTACCACTGCAACAGTTGTTGCAACAAGCAAATATGGTAAAAGAAAAAAGAAATAAAAGAAAATCATGAGTGGAGAAGGCACCCAGTGGTGCCACTCCAGTAACGTGCTTTGCTCTCTTCCATCTTCTCTTCAATCTCCTTAGAGGATTACCTGGTAATGTGGAGGAAGATAGGTGTTCTATGAGAGGGTTAGGATGAGCTGCTGAAGAGGAATGATGAAATTGAGAAAACGAGTTTTAGCAAGATCTGTAATGAAAGGGATTTTGAGGTCATTATGGTTAGTGAGGTTAGATACATAGAACGGAGCGTTAAGAAGTTTTCGAAGTATTTTTGACTGCAATGCCTGGAGGCGTAGCGAGTTGGAACGTTTAGTCGATCCCCATACTTCGATGCCGCATGACCAAATACGAGGGTCGTTTGAAAAGTCCGTGCAAAGTCAGAGAGATAGCACCACTGGTGCGTATCGAGGTTATGTTTAGTTAGTAGCATCTCTTGGAAGAACACACACCAAGTTTCAGCCAGATCGGTCTATTTCTTTGTGTTTGGCATTCGTTTGAATCGAGGAAGTCGCGTGATTTTCAAAAAATGGACGAAAAAGAATTTCGTGTGTTGATTAAACACTACTTTATGAAAGGCAAAACGCCTCAGGAGACTAAAGAGGAGCTTGATAAACTTTATGGTGACTCTGCACCTTCGATTAGAACAGTTTATAAGTAGTTTCAAAATTTTCGGAGTGTATAAGCCTAAAAGGAGACTATGTTGAAAAATAAAAAAGGTTTACCCCAAAAAATTAAGTAGTTTTTATTTTTGCACGGACTTTTCAAACGACCCTCGTACATCGCAGTAACAGAAGATATAAGAGTCTTTTGTTATATAGGTTAAGTTTCGATTGTTTGTCAAGTAGTCTGGCGAGAAGTTTTGTAGGATTGGTTAGTTTCTTGTCTTTTCAGTCTAGTATGGGGATTCCATGTCAACCGTTTGTCTAGGTGCAGTCCAAGGTAGCATACTTTGTCCACAGTTGGTACAGGAGTTTGGTTCAAGATGATGGGAGGTAGGATTTTCCGTCTGAGAGTAAATACTATAAACTTTGACTTCTTAACGTTGGTTTTGATTTGCCATTTGAAAAGCCAGTCCTGTAAGTGGTTGATGTGTGTTTGTAGAGTTAGCGATAAGAGGATCGGAATGAGGAGATAAGATTGTAGTATCGTCAGCAAAGGTAGAAAAAATGGTATTTGGGTGTTGAGGTATGTCTGCTGTATATAAGGAGTAAAGAAGAGGACCTAGGGCACTGCTCTAGCTAGCTAGGCGGATATCAGAGTCTGCTGCTCTACAGATGACTCTGAAATATAGATCTTTTAGGTAGGATTTGAGGATGAGGTAGTAAGTAAGAGGAAGAATCTCCCTCAGCTTAAACAGTAGTCCCTCGTACCACACCCTGTCGAACGCCTGAGCGACGTCAAGGAAAACACTCGGGCAATACTGTTTTCGCTCGAGGGAGGTAGCAATAGTGTCTACAACGTGAAGCACCTGGTGAGAAGTTGAGTGATGTCTTCGAAATCCGAATTGATGATCCGGAATCGTATTTTGTTCTGACGTTAAAGGATAAAGTCTTTTAAGAAGTAGCTTTTCGAGGCTATTTAAAATAGAAAAATTAATTTACAAAAAAAATGATAATAATTAATAAAAGAAAATTATTCTAAACAGGTACATTGTTAAGCGTTCTTATTTTTTCAAAGCAAAATTTCAATCAACTTTAGCAGAAAATTACTTTTTAGCTTTTATTTGAGATCCCCATGACTTCAACGTTTTTATTAATATTATTTTTTTTTCCAATTTAGGACAGTTGAATTAAAATTAGCTCAGCGTGGGAAAAATAACAAGAGATAACAAAAATATGGTAATGAATAAAAATTATTATCGATTTTTATTACACGCTCACCAAATGTTTCTCGATCGCAATAATTTTTATCCTAAAAGAACTCTTGACTAATGAAATTACTTTTTATCGATTTTTTACTTTAATACAATATTAGCAACAGTAGAACCAATCAGAGCTAATTTTTTTTTTCTCCGTGAAAAGGGTAATTTGATTGTTTCCACAAGTTTGTAAGTGCGAAATATGATGTGATATCTATTGTTATTTATTATATACATGATATTTTTTTCAATGCAAAACGAATAATTTGTGAATGCTGTTTAGTTGGTTGTAAATTGAAGACGATTAATTCAGAGATTTTCCAGAGAGAAGTTGAAATTTAGGATTCTTTCACGTACCCTAAACTTTGATTCGTTATATCTCGATTTCTATCCATAGGAAAACTATGCAATTTTGTTCAAATGTAAACCTAAACTATCTCTATAATTGAGAGAAATTTGAACGTTTTAAGTAGAATACTGAAGGAAATATAGGAAGTTGAAATTTAGGATTCTTTCACGTACCCTAAACTTTGATTCGTTATATCTCGATTTCTATTCATAGGAAAACTATGCAATTTTGTTCAAATGTAAACCTAAACTATCTCTACAATTGAGAGAAATTTGAACGTTTTAAGTAGAATACTGAAGGAAATATAGGAAGTTGAAATTTAGGATTCTTTCACGTACCCTAAACTTTGATTGGTCGTTATATCTCGATTTCTATTCATAGGAAAACTATGCAATTTTGTTCAAATGTAAACCTAAACTATCTCTACAATTGAGAGAAATTTGAACGTTTTAAGTAGAATACTGAAGGAAATATAGGAAGTTGAAATTTAGGATTCTTTCACGTACCCTAAACTTTGATTGGTCGTTATATCTCGATTTCTATTCATAGGAAAACTATGCAATTTTGTTCAAATGTAAACCTAAACTATCTCTACAATTGAGAGAAATTTGAACGTTTTAAGTAGAATACTGAAGGAAATATAGGAAGTTGAAATTTAGGATTCTTTCACGTACCCTAAACTTTGATTCGTCGTTATATCTCGATTTCTATTCATAGGAAAACTATGCAATTTTGTTCAAATGTAAACCTAAACTATCTCTACAATTGAGAGAAATTTGAACGTTTTAAGTAGAATACTGAAGGAAATATAGGAAGTTGAAATTTAGGATTCTTTCACGTACCCTAAACTTTGATTGGTCGTTATATCTCGATTTCTATTCATAGGAAAACTATGCAATTTTGTTCAAATGTAAACCTAAACTATCTCTACAATTGAGAGAAATTTGAACGTTTTAAGTAGAATACTGAAGGAAATATAGGAAGTTGAAATTTAGGATTCTTTCACGTACCCTAAACTTTGATTGGTCGTTATATCTCGATTTCTATTCATAGGAAAACTATGCAATTTTGTTCAAATGTAAACCTAAACTATCTCTACAATTGAGAGAAATTTGAACGTTTTAAGTAGAATACTGAAGGAAATATAGGAAGTTGAAATTTAGGATTCTTTCACGTACCCTAAACTTTGATTCGTCGTTATATCTCGATTTCTATTCATAGGAAAACTATGCAATTTTGTTCAAATGTAAACCTAAACTATCTCTACAATTGAGAGAAATTTGAACGTTTTAAGTAGAATACTGAAGGAAATATAGGAAGTTGAAATTTAGGATTCTTTCACGTACCCTAAACTTTGATTCGTTATATCTCGATTTCTATCCATAGGAAAACTATGCAATTTTGTTCAAATGTAAACCTAAACTATCTCTACAATTGAGAGAAATTTGAACGTTTTAAGTAGAATACTGAAGGAAATATAGGAAGTTGAAATTTAGGATTCTTTCACGTACCCTAAACTTTGATTCGTCGTTATATCTCGATTTCTATTCATAGGAAAACTATGCAATTTTGTTCAAATGTAAACCTAAACTATCTCTACAATTGAGAGAAATTTGAACGTTTTAAGTAGAATACTGAAGGAAATATAGGAAGTTGAAATTTAGGATTCTTTCACGTACCCTAAACTTTGATTCGTCGTTATATCTCGATTTCTATTCATAGGAAAACTATGCAATTTTGTTCAAATGTAAACCTAAACTATCTCTATAATTGAGAGAAATTTGAACGTTTTAAGTAGAATACTGAAGGAAATATAGGAAGTTGAAATTTAGAATTCTTTCACGTACCCTAAACTTTGATTCGTTATATCTCGATTTCTATTCATAGGAAAACTATGCAATTTTGTTCAAATGTAAACCTAAACTATCTCTATAATTGAGAGAAATTTGAACATTTTAAGTAGAATACTGAAGGAAATATAGGAAGTTGAAATTTAGGATTCTTTCACGTACCCTAAACTTTGATTCGTTATATCTCGATTTCTATCCATAGGAAAACTATGCAATTTTGTTCAAATGTAAACCTAAACTATCTCTACAATTGAGAGAAATTTGAACGTTTTAAGTAGAATACTGAAGGAAATATAGGAAGTTGAAATTTAGGATTCTTTCACGTACCCTAAACTTTGATTCGTTATATCTCGATTTCTATCCATAGGAAAACTATGCAATTTTGTTCAAATGTAAACCTAAACTATCTCTACAATTGAGAGAAATTTGAACGTTTTAAGTAGAATACTGAAGGAAATATAGGAAGTTGAAATTTAGGATTCTTTCACGTACCCTAAACTTTGATTCGTTATATCTCGATTTCTATCCATAGGAAAACTATGCAATTTTGTTCAAATGTAAACCTAAACTATCTCTACAATTGAGAGAAATTTGAACGTTTTAAGTAGAATACTGAAGGAAATATAGGAAGTTGAAATTTAGGATTCTTTCACGTACCCTAAACTTTGATTCGTCGTTATATCTCGATTTCTATTCATAGGAAAACTATGCAATTTTGTTCAAATGTAAACCTAAACTATCTCTACAATTGAGAGAAATTTGAACGTTTTAAGTAGAATACTGAAGGAAATATAGGAAGTTGAAATTTAGGATTCTTTCACGTACCCTAAACTTTGATTCGTCGTTATATCTCGATTTCTATCCATAGGAAAACTATGCAATTTTGTTCAAATGTAAACCTAAACTATCTCTACAATTGAGAGAAATTTGAACGTTTTAAGTAGAATACTGAAGGAAATATAGGAAGTTGAAATTTAGGATTCTTTCACGTACCCTAAACTTTGATTGGTCGTTATATCTCGATTTCTATTCATAGGAAAACTATGCAATTTTGTTCAAATGTAAACCTAAACTATCTCTACAATTGAGAGAAATTTGAACGTTTTAAGTAGAATACTGAAGGAAATATAGGAAGTTGAAATTTAGGATTCTTTCACGTACCCTAAACTTTGATTCGTTATATCTCGATTTCTATCCATAGGAAAACTATGCAATTTTGTTCAAATGTAAACCTAAACTATCTCTACAATTGAGAGAAATTTGAACGTTTTAAGTAGAATACTGAAGGAAATATAGGAAGTTGAAATTTAGGATTCTTTCACGTACCCTAAACTTTGATTCGTCGTTATATCTCGATTTCTATTCATAGGAAAACTATGCAATTTTGTTCAAATGTAAACCTAAACTATCTCTACAATTGAGAGAAATTTGAACGTTTTAAGTAGAATACTGAAGGAAATATAGGAAGTTGAAATTTAGGATTCTTTCACGTACCCTAAACTTTGATTCGTTATATCTCGATTTCTATTCATAGGAAAACTATGCAATTTTGTTCAAATGTAAACCTAAACTATCTCTACAATTGAGAGAAATTTGAACGTTTTAAGTAGAATACTGAAGGAAATATAGGAAGTTGAAATTTAGGATTCTTTCACGTACCCTAAACTTTGATTGGTCGTTATATCTCGATTTCTATTCATAGGAAAACTATGCAATTTTGTTCAAATGTAAACCTAAACTATCTCTACAATTGAGAGAAATTTGAACGTTTTAAGTAGAATACTGAAGGAAATATAGGAAGTTGAAATTTAGGATTCTTTCACGTACCCTAAACTTTGATTCGTCGTTATATCTCGATTTCTATTCATAGGAAAACTATGCAATTTTGTTCAAATGTAAACCTAAACTATCTCTACAATTGAGAGAAATTTGAACGTTTTAAGTAGAATACTGAAGGAAATATAGGAAGTTGAAATTTAGGATTCTTTCACGTACCCTAAACTTTGATACGTTATATCTCGATTTCTATCCATAGGAAAACTATGCAATTTTGTTCAAATGTAAACCTAAACTATCTCTACAATTGAGAGAAATTTGAACGTTTTAAGTAGAATACTGAAGGAAATATAGGAAGTTGAAATTTAGGATTCTTTCACGTACCCTAAACTTTGATTGGTCGTTATATCTCGATTTCTATTCATAGGAAAACTATGCAATTTTGTTCAAATGTAAACCTAAACTATCTCTACAATTGAGAGAAATTTGAACGTTTTAAGTAGAATACTGAAGGAAATATAGGAAGTTGAAATTTAGGATTCTTTCACGTACCCTAAACTTTGATTCGTTATATCTCGATTTCTATTCATAGGAAAACTATGCAATTTTGTTCAAATGTAAACCTAAACTATCTCTACAATTGAGAGAAATTTGAACGTTTTAAGTAGAATACTGAAGGAAATATAGGAAGTTGAAATTTAGGATTCTTTCACGTACCCTAAACTTTGATTCGTTATATCTCGATTTCTATCCATAGGAAAACTATGCAATTTTGTTCAAATGTAAACCTAAACTATCTCTACAATTGAGAGAAATTTGAACGTTTTAAGTAGAATACTGAAGGAAATATAGGAAGTTGAAATTTAGGATTCTTTCACGTACCCTAAACTTTGATTCGTTATATCTCGATTTCTATCCATAGGAAAACTATGCAATTTTGTTCAAATGTAAACCTAAACTATCTCTACAATTGAGAGAAATTTGAACGTTTTAAGTAGAATACTGAAGGAAATATAGGAAGTTGAAATTTAGGATTCTTTCACGTACCCTAAACTTTGATTCGTCGTTATATCTCGATTTCTATTCATAGGAAAACTATGCAATTTTGTTCAAATGTAAACCTAAACTATCTCTACAATTGAGAGAAATTTGAACGTTTTAAGTAGAATACTGAAGGAAATATAGGAAGTTGAAATTTAGGATTCTTTCACGTACCCTAAACTTTGATTCGTCGTTATATCTCGATTTCTATTCATAGGAAAACTATGCAATTTTGTTCAAATGTAAACCTAAACTATCTCTACAATTGAGAGAAATTTGAACGTTTTAAGTAGAATACTGAAGGAAATATAGGAAGTTGAAATTTAGGATTCTTTCACGTACCCTAAACTTTGATTCGTCGTTATATCTCGATTTCTATTCATAGGAAAACTATGCAATTTTGTTCAAATGTAAACCTAAACTATCTCTACAATTGAGAGAAATTTGAACGTTTTAAGTAGAATACTGAAGGAAATATAGGAAGTTGAAATTTAGGATTCTTTCACGTACCCTAAACTTTGATTCGTTATATCTCGATTTCTATTCATAGGAAAACTATGCAATTTTGTTCAAATGTAAACCTAAACTATCTCTACAATTGAGAGAAATTTGAACGTTTTAAGTAGAATACTGAAGGAAATATAGGAAGTTGAAATTTAGGATTCTTTCACGTACCCTAAACTTTGATTGGTCGTTATATCTCGATTTCTATTCATAGGAAAACTATGCAATTTTGTTCAAATGTAAACCTAAACTATCTCTACAATTGAGAGAAATTTGAACGTTTTAAGTAGAATACTGAAGGAAATATAGGAAGTTGAAATTTAGGATTCTTTCACGTACCCTAAACTTTGATTCGTCGTTATATCTCGATTTCTATTCATAGGGAAACTATGCAATTTTGTTCAAATGTAAACCTAAACTATCTCTACAATTGAGAGAAATTTGAACGTTTTAAGTAGAATACTGAAGGAAATATAGGAAGTTGAAATTTAGGATTCTTTCACGTACCCTAAACTTTGATTCGTTATATCTCGATTTCTATTCATAGGAAAACTATGCAATTTTGTTCAAATGTAAACCTAAACTATCTCTACAATTGAGAGAAATTTGAACGTTTTAAGTAGAATACTGAAGGAAATATAGGAAGTTGAAATTTAGGATTCTTTCACGTACCCTAAACTTTGATTCGTTATATCTCGATTTCTATTCATAGGAAAACTATGCAATTTGGTTCAAATGTAAACCTAAACTATCTCTACAATTGAGAGAAATTTGAACGTTTTAAGTAGAATACTGAAGGAAATATAGGACGTTGAAATTTAGGATTCTTTCACGTACCCTAAACTTTGATTCGTTATATTTCGATTTCTATTCATAGGAAAACTATGCAATTTTGTTCAAATGTAAACCTAAACTATCTCTACAATTGAGAGAAATTTGAACGTTTTAAGTAGAATACTGAAGGAAATATAGGACGTTGAAATTTAGGATTCTTTCACGTACCCTAAACTTTGATTCGTTATATCTCGATTTCTATTCATAGGAAAACTATGCAATTTTGTTCAAATGTAAACCTAAACTATCTCTACAATTGAAAGAAATTTGAACGTTTTAAGTAGAATACTGAAGGAAATATAGGAAGTTGAAATTTAGGATTCTTTCACGTACCCTAAACTTTGATTCGTTATATCTCGATTTCTATTCATAGGAAAACTATGCAATTTTGTTCAAATGTAAACCTAAACTATCTCTACAATTGAGAGAAATTTGAATATTTCAAGTAGAATACTAAGGGCTTCCTGTCTAAGCTTATGGCATCGAACTTAGGGTGTTCAACCAAACGGTCAATTTTCTAAATAATATTTCTTAAAATGGAATTTTTCAAATATTTCACTCGATTACGGAACTACCTTTTATCTGTATTATCAGAAATTAAGAACGAAAGAAAGTAGTAACATTTGTGTAAAAAAAGAATTTCAGCCTGAATAATAAGTAGTTGGTTTTTGTAAATTATTGAATTACGATCGATTAATTCACATGTGTTTCTATATTTTCAAAGTTTATTTTAGTCTAATTATTCCATCCAGTTTTTGGCCTACCTTATACGATTTACCGTGTAGACCTTGCTCGCCTTTTTTTTTTTTTTTTTTTTTTCCCCTTGTACTCCTGTTGTTTTTAAAATTCTCTGTGATTCTCGTTAGATTTTGTATTTACTATGCTGTCCAGGAGGGCTAGAAATGGGTTTTGTCTGTCTGTCTGATAAAAGTATGATAGAGATTTTTTCGCATAAACAAGTAATTCACATGCATTTCATGCGTCGCAAAGTCTATGTGCATAACGGGAAATGGTAACTTGCCAGAGCATTGTTGCCAACCTAGTTTATTATTTGAACACTGTTTTCCTTATAACTTGATCATTTCCTTGCTATAGTTTTCTTTGTTTAAACAATGTTATTACTGTTTTTGTCTTATTGTTGTTTAGAGTTGAGTATTGCCTGAAACTAAATATTTTAATTCTGATTGTGTATTTCGCACGGTCTTCTCTTACATCTGTTACCCTAGCTTCGAATTCATTTATATTTTTTAAACTGTTTATTATTCCAGAAGTACAGGAACACTGGTGAGATGTTTCCACACCAATCCTGGGCTAGATGGTGCGGGCGAATAATTTGAGATTAAACAGCATTCTAAAGACTGTGCTAACAAACTTCCTATTGTTGTTCTTATATCTGTAAAACCAAGGTCTTTTGGGAGACACTAGATTGTATGGCTGTGTAAAATTGGGCCTTTTCTCGCCTTTGACGATTCGTATATCCGCTGCCATTAGGGTATAGCACTCCGCTTTTGCATAATTTTTAATATCGGAGACTAACATGAGCTTGGAGATGTATGTTGTAGGGAGATCGCTTCCTTGGCTTTACGATCCACCATTTCATTTCCTTTCAGACCTGTGTGGCCACTTAATCCAGATTAAATGTACCGATTTGCCTTTTCTTAGAATACTATTTAATATTTGGGAAGTTTCTAAGATTAAAGCGGGTGCATTATTTCCGAAATTTTGTAGTTTTTTGGAGAACACTTTTACTGTCGGTGAGAATTAAAACAAGAGATTGGTCTATTGAATCTACGACGGTCGTTTGAAAAGTCCGTGCCAAGTCAGAGAGATAGCACTACTGGCGCGTATCGAGGTTATGTTTAGTTATTAGCATCTCTTGGAAGAACACACACCAAGTTTCATCCAGATCGGTCTATTTCTTTGTGTTTGGCATTCGTTTGAATCGAGGAAGTCGAGTGATTTTCAAAAAATGGACGAAAAAGAATTTCGTGTGTTGATTAAACACTACTTTATGAAAGGCAAAACGCCTCAGGAGACTAAAGAGAAGCTTTATAAACATTATGGTGACTCTGCATCTTCGATTAGAACAGTTTATAAGCGGTTTCAAAATTTTCGGAGTGGCCATATAGGCACAAGTGACGCTGAACGTTCTGGGCGCCCTGTTGAGGTTACTACTCCAGAAATCATTGATTGTCACTGTGGATGAAACATGGATACATCACTACACTCCTGAGACCAAAGAACAATCTAAACAATGGGTTACCAAGGGGGAATCTGCGCCAAAAAACGCGAAGACCGTTCCTTCGGCCGGAAAGATTATGGCGACTGTCTTTTGGGATACGCAAGGAATAATCCTCATCGACTATCTGGAAAAGGGTAAAACTATTACAGGTGCATATTATTCATCGTTATTGGACCGTTTGAAAACCGAGCTGCAAGAAAAACGCCCACGATTGGCCCACAAAAAAGACCTTTTCCATCACGACAACGCACCAGCTCACACCTCAGCAGTTGTGGTCGCAAAATTAATAGGGTTCCAACTCGTTTCACATCCCCCCTATTCTCCAGACTTGGCTCCCTCGGACTACTATTTGTTCCCCAATATGAAGAAATGGCTGGCGGGAAAAAGATTTTATTCAAACGAGGAGGTGATTGCAGAAACGAATGGCTATTTTTCAGACTTGGACAAATCCTATTATTCGGAAGGGATCAACAAACTAGAGCAGCGTTGGACGAAGTGTATAAGCCTAAAAGGAGACTATGTTGAAAAATAAAAAAGGTTTACCCCAAAAAATTAAGTAGTTTTTATTTTTGCACGGACTTTTTTAAACGACCCTCGTACTTACTTTAAAACATTGATTATACTGCAAATAATTCGGCTATGAATATGGAAGCGAACTTATTTAATTTGAAAATTGTAAGGTGACGTCAGCGGAAAGATCAATCATTGCACATCCCAACCCCGTCTTGATTCTTAGAGCCATCTGTGAACAGTTTATATCCTTTGGGTAATTTGTTACGAAGCAGTGCGTGTTTGAAAGAATTTGTATTGATTTCGTTGTATTGGAAAAAGTTCGTATGAATATGAATGTTCTATTACGTTACTTGAGTCAAGTAATTCATAACCAGATTATTTTTTTTACTTTTTGCTGTGAGGGAATCTCTTTGTAAATGTATTCTCGTATATGTGTAAGTAGATTTTTTTTTGTTTTACGCTTGTAACTTACCAACCGGAAACATTAGGTTTGACACTACACTGACGGGTTTGTAAACCATTGTCCCGGAAGTGTGAAATGCAAATCTTCTTGTCGCAAAAGATATACCAACGCATAAGTCTGAAGTTTCTCTCATATATGTGTGAATCTAGGCCAAATGTAACATTACATTGCCTATTCTTAGCCTCTGCTTGCTTACATTTCTAAATGTGTTTACTGGTTAGTAACATGGTATGCATATTCTAAATTTAGTTCTTTTCCAAATTTTTACATTTTGCAAGTTGAGTAAATGTTTTTAGTTAATGAAATTATCCGTTTTTATTAAGAATAACAATAATAAAGCCATTTATTTGGTTTCAGAATAATACATTTTTTATATATGTATAATACATGTTATTAATGAAACAAATAAAATAATAACTTTTCAAAAAGAAAGAATAATATAATATTGAGTAATTCTTGAAACCAGGCCCACTACTGAGCATAGGCCTCTCCCATTAAACTCCACAATCCTTTATCTTTCGCCTTCCTAGTCCATGATGGTCCAGCATGTTTTAAGATGTCATCCGCCCATCTCTTCTTTTGTCTGCCGACCCTTCTTTTCCTGAATTCCAGAGACCAGTTAGTAATTCGATTTGTCCAACGACCATCTTTCACTTTCATCAGCTTTCCTGCCCATTTCCACTTTGCCATCTTCACCTTTTTTATAATATCTGACAAACCAGTTCGCTCTCTAATAAATGTGCTCTTTACTTTATCCTTCCGACTAACTCCTAGCATACTCCTCTCCATAGCTCTTTGAGTAATCTGAAGCCTATTTAGATTTATTTTTGTGCAAGACCAGGTTTCGGCACCATACAGAAGGCAGGGCATTACGCATCGTTCTACGATGGTCGTTTGAAAAGTCCGTGCAAAAATAAAAACTACTTAATTTTTTGGGGTAAACCTTTTTTATTTTTCAACATAGTCTCCTTTTAGGCTTATACACTTCGTCCAACGCTGCTCTAGTTTGTTGATCCCTTCCGAATAATAGGATTTGTCCAAGTCTGAAAAATAGCCATTCGTTTCTGCAATCACCTCCTCGTTTGAATAAAATCTTTTTCCCGCCAGCCATTTCTTCATATTGGGGAACAAATAGTAGTCCGAGGGAGCCAAGTCTGGAGAATAGGGGGGATGTGAAACGAGTTGGAACCCTATTTCCATTAATTTTGCGACCACAACTGCTGAGGTGTGAGCTGGTGCGTTGTCGTGATGGAAAAGGACTTTTTTGTGGGCCAATCGTGGGCGTTTTTCTTGCAGCTGGGTTTTCAAACGGTCCAATAACGATGAATAATATGCACCTGTAATAGTTTTACCCTTTTCCAGATAGTCGATGAGGATTATTCCTTGCGAATCCCAAAAGACAGTCGCCATAATCTTTCCGGCCGAAGGAACGGTCTTCGTCTTTTTTGGCGCAGATTCCCCCTTGGTAACCCATTGTTTAGATTGTTCTTTGGTGTCAGGAGTGTAGTGATGTATCCATGTTTCATCCACAGTGACGAAACGACGCTTAAAGTCCTGCGGATTCTTCTGGAACAGCTGCAAACCGTCCTTGCAACACTTCACACGATTTCGTTTGTGGTCAAGCGTGAGCAATCGCGGCACCCATCTTGCGGATAGCTTTGTCATGTCCAAATGTTGATGCAAAATATTATGTACCCGTTCATTCGAGATGCCCACAGCACTAGCAATCTCACGCACCTTCACTCTTCTGTCATCCATCACCATATCATGGATTTTATCAATGATTTCTGGAGTAGTAACCTCAACAGGGCGTCCAGAACGTTCAGCGTCACTTGTGCCCATATGGCCACTCCGAAAATTTTGACACCACTTATAAACTGTTCTAATCGAAGGTGCAGAGTCACCATAATGTTTATCAAGCTTCTCTTTAGTCTCCTGAGGCGTTTTGCCTTTCATAAAGTAGTGTTTAATCAACACACGAAATTCTTTTTCGTCCATTTTTTGAAAATCACTCGACTTCCTCGATTCAAACGAATGCCAAACACAAAGAAATAGACCGATCTGGCTGAAACTTGGTGTGTGTTCTTCCAAGAGATGCTACTAACTAAACATAACCTCGATATGCGCCAGTGGTGCTATCTCTCTGACTTTGCACGGACTTTTTAAACGACCCTCGTATAGTGCGGATAACTACCACTATTTTGATAACAAAACAAAAATAACAATTTAAACTTGCCTTCTTAAAGTTTTCTAGAATCGATTAAAAACAAAATAGAAAATTTCAAGATGAACAATACAATAGCAATTGAACCAAACATCTGCTTTGCACACTAGTGCTATCTAGCGACAGTTTGAACCGGATATTTTTTTAAAAAAATGATTTAAGGCGCGTCAACATCTACGGTTATTGGCGCCCGGAGCTTTTTCAGTGCACTGCCAGCCTTCGGACGGTGTTCTCTCGTTATAGACAACACTCTCCATCACCGGACAGTGAGCTGTAAGAAGCTCCTAGGAAGAGAAAATCCAAGGGTCAGCAGCTTGGATTCGAACCCGGGTCCTCCGCGTGGGAATCCAATACGCTTACCGCATAGCCAATCCCTTCCCTGCCGGATACTGTTAACCCAAGATCACTTACCGCTATAATATTATAGGATTCCATATTACCACCACTTCCTATACCAATTTTTTGGCAAAATTTGGCTAGCAAGATTACAATTTTAGTTTACGCAACTTTCGAATGAATTGGTACACTTGGAATTTTTGTTTTTCATATTTTCTTTCTTTTTTGTTTTTTCATACTTATTTTTTTAAACTCCGTAGTAAGTTTAATAAAAGTTTGAAGATAAAATAAAAGATAATGACTTCTAGTCATTGGATTTTTTTTTTTGTTTTATTATAATGACTATAACAACAGTATATAGTTGCTTTCAATCGATTTATCTTGAATTCAATTAATTCCCCAACTTGGTCTTATCGTTTTAGACTTTAAATTGCCTAATTTACTTTTATATCGTTCACCAGCGGCGTTTGAAAAGTAGGTTGTGGCTACATTTGTAGCAAGCAACCTGACTGTGCTTGGCCGTCTCTTTTCCTCAGTAGACATGGGCTTCTATCCTCTCCTATTTTTGTTTTTGCTTAGAAAGAAAATGTTCCCGCAAATAGTTAACTGCACTGGAATTATTTAAATATGTTGTAGAACATAGATTCTGTATAAATAATTTTCAACAGTTGAGATTGGAAACACTTCAATAATTATTGGTTGGCTTATTGATAATCGTTTTAAGTATTACTGAAATATTCAGATAATTTATGTTCCACCAAATCGGACGTTTTTTAATTCTGTCATTAAAGAATGAATCTGGATGTGTCAGTAGCCAATTGCGCAAGAACGTTTCTACACCATCGTCGTCGTCAAAGTGATGACTTCCCCAGGGGTGTAATGATGCACCCACAATGTGCCTCAAGAAAGCATCCCTTTCTGTTCGATATCGTCAATAGTTATTTATTTAACAAGTGTGGAAAGTAGTACTTTTCCTCACGCGAGGCAGGGTTTGCAAGTGCAAATTGCCGAGTGTGAGGAAAATACTTGACACTCGAGTTAAATATTATATTTTTTCTGCAACCATTTATTAACTAATAAAATTACAAATTTCATTTTTACCGTCTACAAAAAGTAATTTATTTATTATAAACATTTATTGTTATATTACAATTATTTACATTACTTACGTATTTACATTACTTATTACATTTTCTGCTCTTTCTTTTATTGATGGGGTGTTTTCTAAACAGGAATCGCAAGAATCCATTTTAAATTTCTATAAGGTAACACTATAATTTTTCTAACTGTTATAATTAAAAATATCTAATTATTTATTAAAGTATTATTTTTATTTCTATATTCCTTTCAATTTCTATTTTATTTTTTAATATTCGTTTTTTAATTATTTAGTTACGTTAAATCAGCTTATTAAAGTTTTACAGAAAAGATTTATGTTAATAACAAAACTTCTTATATCAAGGAAGCACAATAAAGTTTTTCCACACACTAGTGCGGAAAGTGACACTAATGGGAATTTTTCCCCACTAGTGTGGGAAGTTGGGCATTACACAGCTGATTTTAATTGAGTAATGAGAACTTCCCTACATGGTTGCAGAAAAAAGTCTTTCACAGACGGGGAAGGACGGTTTGCTTTCTGCTCTTTCGTCAAGAGGCGAGGAACCCATCTTGCCGACACTTTTCGGTAACCCAAATCATTGGAAATGATTGATTAGGCACTCCCTAATTACGATGTTCCAACGTGTGCAGCAATTTCCCATATTGTAAGGCCAGCGCGGTCTCATTCAATCATCTCACGGATCGCAAGAATATTCGCGTCAATGGTGCTTGTTTGAGGTCGGCGTGCATGGCTGTCATTTTGCACTGACTCTTGGTCATCGGAAAAATTTTTTGTGCCAGTCGCAGACTTGGGTCCTTGAAAACGTTTTTTCAGCAAACTGTGCAGTTAGTCGACGCAAAATTTCGGCAGGTTTTAGCGCCCTTCAGACGTTGCTAAACAGACATGTGCACCTCTTATTCAGATATGGGGCTACTAGCAGCCGAACTGCTCTTGCTCTGACGAGCTGGACTGAGTTACTCACCTCCACTTTACATCACCACCCAACATATATTATGACGTCACGTTACTCACTTCACCTAAGGAGCGTCAATGAAAAAAGTCCGATTAATATTTGATTTACCCACTTACATCTAACCCTTTTCTTAAACGGTAGATGCGTTCCTTACAAAACCGTGCAAAAAAGGTAATAATGAAATCCAAATTAAATATTTATAAAACAAAAACAATTCATTTTTAATTCAAAAAAAATAATTGAAATTAGGAATCAAAATCAATTTCGCAACTATTCAACCGCTATTTGATAACAAGCGAGCACATATATTACGAACTGGATCACAAATTCTATCATCAGTAGATATGTCAGTGATATACTGAACACTTTAACCCTGAATAACGGAAATGCTGTGTTCCAAGTTGATGTACAACGAGATAAAGAGAAAAATGTGATAATAAAATTCGGGTATACCCCCGTTAGCTCCGTATTGCAAAGTAAACTATCCAGGAAGTCAGTTGATGTCATCAAGACCAAGTCACAGGACACATGTGTGGGCATAAACCGACCGACTTCTATCAAAATTTGAATTAAAAACAATTTTTTATGGGGATTCGTGCTAGAGAACATAAAATTCTGTGTTAAAAAGAGCTCTTTGGTGAACAGTGTTATTTTCAAATCGTGCCATAAAAGGAGTTGGGTTTATATATTCATTATTCTGCTTTGGTCTCCTTTTCCTACTCTCCATAATTTCGCTGGATGATCTACTCTAATCAGGCGTGAGAAGAATGGGGCCATTCAGAAGAATCCTCACTGCGGATAGCTTAAGATACAATAGGCCCTGTCAAGAATAGGAGAAAACTGTGCACTGCTCAGGTTAAAGTCATTGTGAAGAGCTTGCTTAGCTGAGAGAGTTCGGCTATTCGCAGTAGGACAAACTCGGAAGTTTTCAAAGCTTTATCCTGATTAGCCAATTCCTTTGGAGTTATCACCGCCTACACCTTACTTGTAACAAGCATTGATTTGACGGAAATATCTCATTAATGGCTGAGAGCGGCTGTTTTCTGTTTACTCAAAATTCTCGTAACAGTTTTTCTTTACTTTTGTTTACAATTTGTGTGCGTAAAAGTAATCACGTAACTGCCTTTCACGTTTACTTGTTAAGTTTTTCCCACGAAAATTGTATGAAAAGGGTCTTGGAAGTATAACCTTTAGTCTCCCTTTTAAGTTCCATTATGGTAAAGTGTATTGATCTGAGAAGGTTCAAGTACTCTCTTTAGAAGGGGTTTAGAAATAACTCATTTTATGCTTTTCAAAAGTTAATAGCATTAATATAACTTTTTGATTTATTATTGTTATAGCCAATCCAATTTTCATCCATAAAACTATAATGTTTATTTTATTTTCTTCTCTAAAGTTTAATGACTTCATCATTGACCCAAAAAATCAAAATACACACCCATTTAATCAGCTTAGTAATGTAATTTAATGAATGATAGATAGATAGATTGTCAGATTAAAAAAAAAAAAAAAATTCACTTGAAATTTAAATTACATTTGCTCTCATATATTATTAATTAAAATTAATTTGGTACGATTGCCTCATTCTGCTTTTCCATTATCCGTTTTAAATATCAATCTTACCGATTGCTTTGAAATTTCGACAACGTTGCATTTGAATTCGGGCGTGTTTTTATTCATATACGAGGGTCGTTTGAAAAGTCCGTGCAAAGTCAGAGAGATAGCACCACTGGCGCGTATCGAGGTTATGTTTAGTTAGTAGCATCTCTTGGAAGAACACACGCCAAGTTTCAGCCAGATCGGTCTATTTCTTTGTGTTTGGCATTCGTTTGAATCGAGGAAGTCGAGTGATTTTCAAAAAATGGACGAAAAAGAATTTCGTGTGTTGATTAAACACTACTTTATGAAAGGCAAAACGCCTCAGGAGACTAAAGAGAAGCTTGATAAACATTATGGTCACCTTTGATTAGAACAGTTTATAAGTGGTTTCAAAATTTTCGGAGTAGCCATATGGGCACAAGTGACGCTGAACGTTCTGGACGCCCTGTTGAGGTTACTACTCCAGAAATCATTGATGAAATCCATGATATGGTGATGGATGACAGAAGAGTGAAGGTGCGTGAGATTGCTAGTGCTGCGGGCATCTCGAATGAACGGGTACATAATATTTTGCATCAACATTTGGACATGACAAAGCTATCCGCAAGATGGGTGCCGCGATTGCTCACGCTTGACCAAAAACGAAATCGTGTGAAGTGTTGCAAGGACGGTTTGCAGCTGTTCCAGAAGAATCCGCAGGACTTTAAGCGTCGTTTCGTCACTGTGGATGAAACATGGATACAACACTACACTCCTGAGACCAAAGAACAATCTAAACTATTGCAGGTGTATATTATTCATCGTTATTGGACCGTTTGAAAACCGAGCTGCAAGAAAAACGCCCACGATTGGCCCACAAAAAAGTGCTTTTCCATCACGACAACGCACCAGCTCACACCTCAGCAGATATGAAGAAATGGTTGGCGGGAAAAAGGTTTTATTCAAACGAGGAGGTGATTGCAGAAACGAATGGCTATTTTTCAGACTTGGACAAATCCTATTATTCGGAAGGGATCAACAAACTAGAGCAGCGTTGGACGAAGTGTATAAGCCTAAAAGGAGACTATGTTGAAAAATAAAAAAGGTTTACCCCAAAAAATTAAGTAGTTTTTATTTTTGCACGGACTTTTCAAACGACCCTCGTACCTATTATATAAGTCACACCTGTGACAGGTAAAAACATGTTTTTTTTTATTTTTTAAAAACAGCGCCATCTTGGACGTAATAACATCAAGCGCTGTACTAAATGTTTTACGATTCCGTAACAATGTTTTCGACTGCATTGTTAAATTGAATGTTCACAGATAATTCAGTGTACAACAAAATCCACTGGCTACAATGTTAACTTGCTTTTTTTCACGTTTTGTCAAAATGATGCGTTTTCGAAATGACACTGCTGTATTCTTGAAGTGTCCTACGTATTACACTTGGAACGCGAGTTGAAAATCAAATATTCGTAAGCTAATGCTTGAACAAAAAGACAACTACGATCAAATAATGCTAACTGTTAATAACGGGGTTGGAGAAATCTTCTTCTTAGATGCACCAGAAGGAACTGGTAAAACGTTCCTAATTAGATTGATTCTGGCAGCAATTCGATCCCAAAATGACATAGCATTAGCTCTTGCGCCGACCCAGAATAGTTCTTCTTAGATGCGCCAAGAAGAACTGGTAAATCGTACTTATTTAGATTGATTCTAGCATCAATTCCATCCCAAATTGACATACCCTTAGCTCTTGCATCTTCCAGAATAGTTCTTCTTAGATGCGCCAGGAGGAATTGTTAAACGTTCATAATTAGATTGATTTTGGCAGCAATTCGATCCTAAAATTCCAGGAGGAACTGGTAAATCGTTTCTAATTAGATTGATTCTGGCAGCAATTCGATCCCAAAATGGCATAGCCTTAGCTCTTGCGTCGCCCCAGAATAGTTCCATTTATCCAAACAGAGAAACATCAACGCGTTTCTTGAATTTCTTTAAAAAACATTTTGTTTTTTCAAATTAAGGCGCTTCAACAGCTGTTCTTTGTTTACTAACAGAAAACCACTCTTCATCACCGTATAAGTGAGCTTTAAGAATTTTTTTTTTGGTAGAGAAAAATGTAAAGGCCTGACAGCTGGATTTGAACCCATGATCTCCGTGTTGGAAACCAGTATTCGCTAACCACTCGGCTAATCCCTCCCCTGACTCATGTAGTTATTACCCATTATAATTGAAAGATAACAACGATTTCTTCTTCATGGAATTAAGTTCCCTCTATCCAGTTCCGACTCTTTAATTACACAAACCTCATTTCATGTAAAAACTTATTTCTAAAAATGGCAGCCTTACTTCCTGAAATAAGTTTTACAATAAAAGCTTTAATGGCCCACCGTGTGGTCAAGTTTTAATCAATGTAAGCATTGTGAAAATGGCGGCCATTGCCGAGGAAATTGCAATAAATTGAAAACCTTTCAGTGACGTTCAAACTCTCTTCCGGCCAACATCCGCTTACAGGAAGTGAATAAGGGCATAGTGTGTTACATTTCCTGTTTTATTTATTTAATTTTTTTTTTTTTAAGTTCATGTCGTTTGAGTTCCCGTGAAGCTTTTGTCGAGGTATAGTCGACATAGTCTTGCCAATTTAAATAATATTTGGAATTTTGGTATCGAACTACGAGGGTCGTTTGAAAAGTCCGTGCAAAAATAAAAACTACTTAATTTTTTGGGGTAAACCTTTTTTATTTTTCAACATAGTCTCCTTTTAGGCTTATACACTTCGTCCAACGCTGCTCTAGTTTGTTGATCCCTTCCGAATAATAGGATTTGTCCAAGTCTGAAAATTAGCCATTCGTTTCTGCAATCACCTCCTCGTTTGAATAAAACCTTTTTCCCGCCAACCATTTCTTCATATCTGCTGAGGTGTGAGCTGGTGCGTTGTCGTGATGGAAAAGGACTTTTTTGTGGGCCAATCGTGGGCGTTTTTCTTGCAGCTCGGTTTTCAAACGGTCCAATAACGATGAATAATATACACCTGTAATAGTTTTACCCTTTTCCAGATAGTCGATGAGGATTATTCCTTGCGAATCCCAAAAGACAGTCGCCATAATCTTTCCGGCCGAAGGAACGGTCTTCGTTTTTTTTTGGCGCAGATTCCCTCTTGGTAACCCATTGTTTAGATTGTTCTTTGATCTCAGGAGTGTAGTGATGTATCCATGTTTCATCCACAGTGACGAAACGACGCTTAAAGTCCTTCGGATTCTTCTGGAACAGCTGCAAACCGTCCTTGCAACACTTCACACGTTTTCGTTTTTGGTCAAGCGTGAGCAATCGCGGCACCCATCTTGCGGATAGCTTTGTCATGTCCAAATGTTGATGCAAAATATTATGTACCCGTTCATTCGAGATACCCACAGCACTAGCAATCTCACGCACCTTCACTCTTCTGTCATGCATCACCATATCATGGATTTTTCAATGATTTCTGGAGTAGTAACCTCAACAGGGCGTCCAGAACGTTCAGCGTCACTTGTGCCCATATGGCCACTCCGAAAATTTTGAAACCACTTATAAACTGTTCTAATCGAAGGTGCAGAGTCACCATAATGTTTATCAAGCTTCTCTTTAGTCTCCTGAGGCGTTTTGCCTTTCATAAAGTAGTGTTTAATCAACACACGAAATTCTTTTTCGTCCATTTTTTGAAAATCACTCGACTTCCTCGATTCAAACGAATGCCAAACACAAAGAAATAGATCGATCTGGCTGAAACTTGGTGTGTGTTCTTCCAAGAGTTGCTACTAACTAAACATAACCTCGATACGCGCCAGCAGTGCTATCTCTCTGACTTTGCACGGACTTTTCAAACGACCCTCGTACATACTTGAATAAGGTGATGATTGAAATTGATGATTAAATGAAATTTTTAAACAAAGTTGTTAAATTTTATTTTAATTTGAAGTTACTAAAACTAAATTACATTAATTAAAATAAAAGGGCTCAAATAAATGAATTATTTTAAATGCTTCGTTGGTTTTGATTTTGTACTCATACTTTTTAGTTTATCAGTGCGTGAAATTTATTAATTAGACTTGTAGCTTTTGTATTTAGGTATTAAATAAAATTAATACAATTGTAGCGCTAGTTTAGGATGAAAGTGAAAGAGATGTAATGAAACAAAAAAAACTTTAATTCTATCAAAGTTTTTTTAATTGCACGTTTTTAACCGTACTTGATTTTTCAATACTAATTTCATAAAGATTCTATTTTTATCTCCTCTCTATTTAATAATTCTATAATTTGAAACGATTGCCATACTTCCCTGTAATGGGTGTAAGAGCAGGACGTCGCTTTAATGTTACGTAGAGGAGCCCTAACTCTTTGATCCTGCTAAATTTTATCAAAATCGGGCTAAGATTTACAGAGTTATTAGCAATAATAATTTTAAAGGGGACCTCACATACATGGGGCTAACTCCTTTCCCATTCGATGTACAGCGTCGAGACCCCCCCAGAAAAATGCATCTACATGAAATTCTGAGTTGAATGACACCTCATTCATGAAAATCGGTTAGCGCGTTTAGGCGCTACGTTGTTTACCAAAAAAGGTAACAAGAAGAACAAGAACAAGACCAATTTTTGAAAAAGCCGTTTTTGCTCATTTTCAGCAACTTTTTTCTCGTAATCTATTAAATCTGGGTTGCTACAAAAAATTACAGTTATAAAGAAGGATTTGCCCTATATTTTAAAGAAAATTTGGGAATTTTATCTTTTATGGAAAAAGAGAAAAAAATTGTCAAAGTTGGGTGTTTTTCAACGTTACGCTTTTTCGTGCAGTTTTTTTGACGATCAACTCTTATACAACTGTTCTATCGGACAATTTTAATTGCTATCTTATCAAAGCAGAATCGCGATAAGTTAAAATTTAATTATTAGGTTCTGATGTCACTATCTAATCTGACAATAAATTTTTAGAGTAAATGAGCCAACAAGGAAAGTGGTCACATTATTGAGTGGATTTTTCAGTATTTTGATTTACTTAACAATAAAACGGTATGATTATTGCTTAATAATGAATTCTAAAACTTTTTTATTTGTAATGTTTTTTGGGGAATTTGATCGGCTACGGCCATTTTGGTTTGCTGAAGAAGTTTAAGGAATCTTTCCCTCATCAATTATTGCCTAATCCTCAAATACTTAGTGAATAATGCAGTTCTCGTTGCATCTTTTCTACACATAAACTGCATACTTGCCATCCCGTCCAGAAATAATGCTTCTACCTCCTAGGCTGACTATACCGGCTGACATTTCACCTCTGATATCCCACTCTCTTCAAAACCCGCATAGATTCCAAAAACTGGCTCGAAACATGGAAGATCAAAAGACAATCCCGTTACATGTGAATGCTTTAATCCTTTAAACCTATGTACCTTCGTGAGACCATATCTGTAAAAAGAGTAACCATAGATCTTTACTTAAATAAGCGGCCTATCACGGAAGCGACACTCTAGATTGTGAAGACTAGATCTAAAAAAGGAAAACTGTCCAAATGTCTCTCCAGACAACTTGATGAACGTTTTAAATTCACAACAGAAAATAAATGACTCATATACACGACAATCATTCCACCACTCTGTCTTAAGGGAACGAAATTTTGGATTCATTGTAAGTCCAATTTTAACCAATCATGTCCTTTAGAAAAGTAACCAACGCTATTATTTCTAATCTAATCCAACACATCCCAAACCAAAAAATAAATTCCCTGATTTCCACCCATCTGTCCATCCAAAACCACTTTTATAAAGACTATCTCTTTACAATTCTTGACACTCTTTCCAGAAGATCAAAACGCCGCTGTCCTCAAGATTTCCTCATCCTCGCCTAATCTGCTATCTGTTCAAAATCAATTATTTTAACTTGGGAGAATTCTTGTTCTTCTATACTATACGTCCAAACTTATTTTTGCAGGTGATATTATTATTACTATTATTATTATTATTATTATTATTATTATTATTATTATTTAATGATTTAAAGCGCGTCAATATCTAAGGTTATTGGCGCCCAGAGCTTTTTTTTCAGTGCACTGCCACCCTCCGGTTATAGACTCTCTCGTTACAGACAACACTGTCCATCACCGGACAGTGAGCTGTAAGAAGCTCCTAGGAAGAGAAAATCTAAGGGTCAGCAGCTGGATTCGAACCCGGGACTTCCGCGTGGGAGTCCAGTATGCTAACCGCATAGCTAATCCCTTCCCTTTATTATTATTATTATTTGTCAACGTTTAACCTGTTGACAACAGAATAAAGTTTGTAATAAAATTTAAAGAATTGATTATTGCATAAATTTGGTTAATAAATTACGAGAAAATAGATTACATATGTAGGTTTGACGCATAATATTATGTACTATGCCACCAGGTATTTTGTAAATAAATTATTGGAAAAAGAAGAATATTATACACTGCATAGAAAAGTAGTTCAATTTAAGTACGAACATGTGCTTATATCCAATATTCTCTGTAGTTATATGAAAATGAATTTTGCAATCTTTAATAGTATGCGTGGAATCTTGAGTATATGGGGATTTTTGCCCTTATTCTCTATATATTCGCATGCTATTATATTCTGTTTCCATTATTGGATCTAGCCTTGATTGTTTATTCTGAAAGAAACCCGAGTATATATTATTTATCTCCGGGTAGATTTATCCGTCAAAATAAGACATAGAAGTACCGGAGTATCGCATTCTCGTTGCGCATAATCGCTTGGGTTAATCGCTGGGACAATAATTTATTATTTATTTTTTTTAAGTAATAGGAGTGGTATACTCTTCGTGGGTTTTTTCGACCTAAAACACATTAATGGGCTTCTTCCTTGTCTCCTTTTCAATGTTTAGTTCCTATTAAGGGCACAGCTCCCTTCAAGCTCCAGGTACTGCGATCCTGCGATCCTTTCTCGACCTTACTCCTTTTTTTTTTACCCCATTTGTAAACTTTACTCTGGTAATCACAGGACATTCTCTTTAATTGTACGAACAAAAGAGTGTTTTCTTTAACTTTGACTTCCCTAAACTGCGAATTCTGTACTCTTTCTATCCTGGATTATCTTTCTGCTCCTTTCAAAAAGTCTGTCGCCAATATTTCTTCTTTTTTTTAAGGCTCCGGGTGTCATTTTTAGCCTGAGGCCGATATTTTAAAAATATTCAGCTTGGTTTTTGGCCAATTGTGGTTGTCTTCCTCAAGACAGTACTTAGCCTAGAAATAGACTTTTACTTAACGCCTATTCTTCTTCTAATTACTAGGTTAATGGTCCCATCAGTGTCTACTAAGAGGCCTACATATTTAAAATTCCGAACTAAATTTAGTTGTTTTTTTCTCAGGGTTCAACTTGATCTTCTCAAATTGTAGCAGATAGTTGCCTATTTTCCTAAACCCCTCATTGCTCGCAATCCTCTTAAAAATTTTCTAAGCATGTTTTTAGCGAGTCTTAAGCGATTATGACTTGATGGTCGGCAAACTGTCGGCACTTTACTTTATGTGAATTTCTCTTTTAATAGCGCTTACTTCTCTAGTTCTGGAGGCATTCTTCCTCATAGGCTTTGATAAGAATTGGCGACACTCATTCGGATTGCTCTGCTATCGTTAGCGAGCGATATGAAATCCCTGGTGCTCTAGGTCCAGCGGAGATTTTGGGTAAAACCTACTCTTTTTTTTTTTGCCTACAAGAAATATAAAGGAGCGATCGTGTATAAAGGCGGAGGTTTCTTAACAGGATAGAGCACTGAGTCAGGAAGAGGTGGAAAGGCTGTGATAGTTACGAAATCTTTGGTAAGTTGAATCCCCGAAGAGATCATGTTGCCCAAAAAAATCTTGTAGGTAAAACCCTGGAGCTCATGAAGAGCTGTAAAGGTTACTTCTACTAGACCTGATAGAAAACGGAACAATATACACCTTCTAGTGTATATCACGATCCTCTTCCATCTGCAACTGCCACTTCTACCAATGGAGTCCTCACAGGAATGCTTCCCAGTATTCTGTTATCTTTTAAAATGAATTAAATTCGGATATTTCTAAAAATCTCACTAATTAGAAAACCAAAATTACTGAAGTAATCTCCAATTTTTAGGAAGGGCTTAACATCCATCTACCAATTAGGTATCGTGGACGATTGAAGAAGCACATACTTTACTATAAATAATTTTTTTCTATCAAATAGAAAGTTGCTATATGCGGGATTCGAACTGGGGACCTTCATCACACAAAGCCATGTTCTTGACCACTAGACCACCAACACCTAGTAAGTATTAGTAAATAACAAATATAAATCTAATTAGAGTGAAGAGAGAGTGAGTGAGAAAGAGAGAGAGAAAAACACGGTTCTCTCATTTCAAACTAAATATTTGTTTGCATTGCTAATCTATTATGATAAGAATCCTAATCAGCGTTTGAATGTTGGCTCTTAATAAGGTTATTAATAACTTTTATCAGTGTGTGCTGTACATACCTTTTTATGAACAGTGCTCTTTCAACTCGTTGATGTAGGTGTGGCGTTAGTCATCGCTATGTTTCGCTAATGTTCGGCTAATTTCTTGTCATTACAATTTTTAGGTGTTACTTAGGAGCAGTTTCCTTTTACTACATGTAAGTTCATTATTACTTTAAGTTGCATTTTTGTTAAGTTAAAACTTCAGTTTCATTCTTATATTTTACTATTTCCCATCCATTGAAGATTTTGCAGATTTTTTAATTGTTTTTCGTTTTTATTTTCTGGGAAATTTAGTTTTGAAATCCTTGAACACGATTAAACTGGTTGATAATTGGGCAAAAACGTTAATGGGACTTTTACTTAATGCTGTTAACTTAGTTACTAATTAGTAGGCATGTTTTTTTTTGTAAGTACCGTTTGGAAATTCGACCACTGCGATACTGCGGTCGACATTTAGCGCATGCGCGCTGTGTACCTACATCTATCAAGAAGAAATCAGGCGCTATTAAAATTAGAAACAAAAAAGAATATGACAGTTATAAGGGTTGATCGTCAAAAATTATTAATCCTTAATGACATGAATTACGATTTCCTGTAATTTCGTGAATAAATTATGCATTAGGTATTATGTAGCCGAGCGGTTAGAGGCGATAGCCGCAAAGATAAGATGAATTGTGGCACTGATTCGATTTCCTGGACTATGCCTTGGATTTCATTTAATGGTTAATAAAAGGAATAGACACTAAAGTATTTTGCTAGTTGACTCCATCCACGACATAAAGCTCGCCTGAAAAATAGGCATTACTTTACTTTTTATGTATGTACAAATATAAATAATAAATATATATCAATGAGTACATGGAGTAGATTCCCTGCATAACGTTTTAGGGTAATTTTTTACAAACTTGATTCATAAACATTGCTGCTTGAAAAGAAAATTGTAAGATAAAAATTTGAGAATAATAAGAAGTCGAGTGATTGTGCTCGGTAGATTTTTCTAAAATAGTTCCATTACAATGTCTTGTGTAATGTAATGTGACTACTGTTTGGTAAAAATACTAGCAGTCAAGAAAACCCAACTATACAGCTAGTGGTAAGAGGCAGTCTTGTGAGTGTGTCCAGTAGATGATAAATATTAAATAAAGTTAATAATCTGGTCAATGGAACCGAAAATAGCCGACAAAACCCGAACGCATTCGCCTTGCTGGAGAGAAATGAGAAAGAAAGTCGTAAGAGTGTGCACAGTAGATGATAAATATTAAATAAAGTTAATAATCATGGTTAATGGGCCACGAAAATTGCCGACAAAAACCGATCGAATTCGGCTTGTTAGAGAGAAATGAGAGAAGTCTGATGTTAAATAGCACGGATAAGGCTGGATGGGTTACAGATCCAGTAATTCTTTGAATTCTCCTCTTTTTCCTAGTATTTTGATGTTCTCTAACCCATCGGTCTTTAATGGCATAGGTTTGAACTAAATTTACTGCACTGTAATGAGTTTATCCTTTATATCTCGGGTACGGATAATCGCACACATTTCAAATTTGGTATTTCGTTCAAGTGCCACCAGGGGAAGTAACAATAAATTTTTGGACAAAATAGGTGCACCGAAGTACCTCTTTACTGAATAGATTTTTCAATTTTTTAACTTTTTTTAAAAAACTGCTTTATCGATTTTCTTTTAACTTGTTATAATTATAGCTCTCATATAGTTCTATAACTTTTATAGGAAACATTTTTCTCTAATACTTCGTTTAAGGGCACTTTTGGGGGAGGAGGTGGTGGGTCAGTCCGGTAGAATGCCAGTTCGCTGTAATATATGGACTTACTTCTTATTAAACATTAATTAGGATTAAATGTAAAACAAAACATGGCGAAGTTGAAGGAAATTGGACTAACCGGAAATACCATTTTTCATAAAGTCATGCTTCTAATGTTCCATTTACTGTGTTGCACAAGAGTTACCTCCCGTTAAATATTAATTAAAATTAAATGTGTAACAACAAATATTCCATATTTAAAGAATATCGTTAACAGATAGTTCGTCTTTATTGAACACATTTTTTAAATTTTTACTTTTCCTTATTGTACTAGTGCCCTTGAGACATTTGACGAGTGAAGTGTACAACCATTTTTTCTCCGCAATCTTTTACATTTTTACTTGAGTTTTTTTCATCCTTTTATTTAGATTTTCATACAGTCATATTCGTTTTGAGTTTTTCTTTCTTATGGTGTAAATAGTTTTTGTTAATTAATTCTTTATCTTCTGTAAATACTGTAAATAGTTAAACAATTAATAGTAAAATCGTAGTGCTGAACATTGATGCAGAGAGTAGTGGGGATCATTGGACTCTTGAATGTTATGGTAAGGTGAGCCAATAATTACTACTAGTTAGTTATCTATTGAAGTACAGAGTGGTGGGGGAGCTCCCTTGCCGTTCTGATAACTGCTATACTTTAGTTCCGCCCTGATAGGGCTACAATGAGCGCTCGGAGTAGTGCTGACGCTGCCCTTCAGACAGCTCCTGTCGGATTGGGCGGTGCTCTGATGGATACTTCTGCATACAACACTGTTCTAGAATCTGATACTTCAGAAGTATCAATGAGGCCTCCTTCAGTAAGGAGGAAGAGAGTTTACAAAAAAACTAGCGCGCAAACTATCTCACCAAAGAATAAAATAAAAAAGGGCACACAAGAGAACACAGACTCTGATAGTACCTCATCAATAACCCCAGCTGGGGTGCCTTCCTCATCTGCGAAAACTAATAATAATAACAACAATAACAATAGTAATACACAGAAACCTCCCCCAATTATGATAAATAATATTCAAAACTACGTCGATTTCTGCCACCATTTAACTTCTTTAATTGGAAATGAACATTTCTATTGTAGAGCGAGAATTAACGACCTCTTGCTCTACGCAAATGATAGCGATAGCTACAGAAAAGCAGTGAAATACCTACAGGAACGTCATTTTGATTTTCACTGTTATCAGTTAAATGAAGATAAATGCTACCGGGTTGTAATCAGAGGTTTACATCATTCAACCCCGGTTGGAGAGCTTAAAAAAGAGCTACAAGAAAAGCAATTTCAGGTATTAAGAGTGCACCCAGTCTTGCACCCCAGAACCAAAGCGCCTCTTCCCCTCTTCTTCGTCGACTTGGCCAAAAATAAAAATAGTTCTGATATTTTTAAATTGCAGTATGTGCTATATACAAAAATCAGCGTGGAGGAGCCTCGAAGAAGAACTAATATACCCCAGTGTGTGAGATGTCAGGAATACGGCCATACCCGCACCTATTGCAACCATCCTCATAAATGTGTGCGTTGTGCTGGAGCTCATCCTTCTGCGGAATGTCCAAGACCACTAAACATGCCAGCCACCTGTGCCCAATGTGGAGGGGCGCATCCAGCGAATTATAAAGGCTGTGTCACACATCGCGAGCTTCAAAAGCAAAGAAATATAAAGCAAATTACGGCGGCGCAACAGCTCACTCCTGAAAATAGGGTAATCACGAGGACAGCATCAACTGATGCTAGGCAGTCGCTTCACACACCTTCACATCTACCTCAAATCAGAGCAACTAGAGGGAGTCTCAACCCTGCACTCCCAGCTTCGAACACTCTTGGACTAGTAAAGCCGACTACCAGCTACGCCCAAGTAGCCAGTGCCACAGTCAGACCCAAACCCATTCCCAACACTCCAATCCCAACAAATCCTACACCCCTATTTACTCCCTCAACCTTACCTCCACCTGCTATTGATCTTTCTCATCAACTAGCGTCCTTCTTAAACGATTTTAAATCCCTTATTACCCCCCTTATTTCACTCCTTACTACTTTAGTATCCCGACTTCTCCCAAATCCTAACCCATGAATCCCTTATCTTCAAAGCCTCTCACAGTTCTTCTCTGGAACTCAAACGGACTACTGACACATAAACATGAACTCGAAATATTATTGAATGACAAAAACGTTGACGTAGCACTTATTACAGAAACTCACTTGACCGACAGACATCGTTTTCACATAAACGGTTACACTACTTACAGAACCGACAGTACAGCACTGAGAGCTCAAGGTGGTACCGCTATCCTAGCCTCTAATTCCTTACAGCACCATTTGCACCTATCACAATTCACCGACTCCTATCAATCCATTTCAATATCGCTCCAATTTTTTCCTTTTCCTATCACCATATCAGCAGTTTATTGTTCCCCTTCCGTCCCAATCTATTATCCCCAAATGAGTTCCCTCTTCCAATCTTTCGGTCGCCGATTTATTGCAGGAGGAGACTTCAATGCAAAACATCCCCATTGGGGTAGTAGACTTGTCAATTCCCGTGGCCGTCTCCTTAACAACTTAATCCTTGCCCAAGGATATTCCTTTTTCTCCCCCGACCATCCCACCTATTGGCCTTCAGATCCAAATCGTGCTCCTGATTTAGTTGATTTCTTTGTCGCTTCTGGTGTAGGATCTGTTTTCACAACAGCACAGTCCTTGAACGAACTATCTTCTGATCATTCCCCAGTGCTCCTAACCCTTAATATATCACCTATTCCTAAGCCCTCAAGACCCTCCCTGATTCAAGGTCCCGTCAACTGGTATCATTTCAAAACCATCCTTGATCAATCCCTAAACCTAAATATCCCCCTAAAATCCGCTGAGCAAGTAGAAGATGCAGTACAGTACCTTACAAACAATATCCAACATGCAATCCAGCAAGCCTCCTCTTCTCCAAAAGCACGTCCCCCACTCCCCAGCCAACAACTTCCTACTCACATTCATTCCCTTATTTCAGCCAAACGGCGGGCAAGGAGCCGCTGGCAGCGCACTCGTTACCCGTCCGACAAAAGAATATTCAATCAGTTGACCAACCAGCTACGTGAGCAATTAATATCCTGGCGATCCTCTCAGTACAGCAAATACCTGGAATCCCTTTCCACCGACGACAATTCCCTCTGGTCTGCCACCAGAAAAATCCTAAAATACCACACCATTCCAGCTCCCATTCGCTCAGAAGATGGTTCGTGGGTCAGATGCGACAGAGAGAAATCTAACTTATTCGCCACTTACCTAGAGAAAACCTTCACTCCTCATCCCGAACAACCTGATCCTCTTCATATTCAACATGTCCACCAAAACTTAGACATACCTCATCCTCTGGAACTTCCCCCCAAAGCTTTCCATCCTTCTGAAGTGAAATATCTCATTGACCATACTCCTTTAAAAAAATCCCCAGGACATGATCTTATCACCTCCGAAATAATTCGCCACCTTCCCCGAAAGGCCATAGTTCTCCTAACCATCATCTATAATTCTGTGTTACGGACCACTCACTTCCCCATTCAGTGGAAACATTCCCTTATAACCCTCATTCCCAAACCTCATAAAAATCCTAGCGAAATGTCCTCTCATAGACCCATTAGTCTCCTCCCAGTGTTATCCAAAATCCTTGAAAAGCTCCTACTTAAACGCATAATTCCAATTTTAGAATCCCATAGAATTATCCCTAATCACCAATTTGGTTTCCGATCCCAACACTCCACTATACAACAATGTTTCCGAGTAGTGGACAAAATATCCTCTGCTTTAGAAAAAAAAGATTTCTGTCTAGGTGCCTTCCTGGACGTAGCACAGGCTTTTGACAGGGTGTGGCACCCAGGACTGTTGTACAAGCTGAAGCAGTTCCTTCCCACTCCTTATTACCAAATCCTTCAATCCTATTTGACAAGTCGCTACTTCAAGGTTAGATGTGGCATTGAATTCTCTGATGCTAAGCACATCCAAGCCGGCGTCCCGCAAGGAAGCATCCTTGGCCCAGTCCTATATCTAGTGTACACTGCTGATATCCCCACGCACCCACATACCTTAATTACAACCTACGCAGACGATACCGCAATATTATCCTCAAATCCCAATCCATCTGAAGCCTCCACATATATCCAAGAACACCTTGATCTCATTTCCTCTTGGTGCAAAAAATGGAAAATGAGACTGAACGAAGACAAATGCCAACAGATAACATTCACCTTACGTAGACAAACTTGCCCCCCACTACTCATACGCAACAGAGAAATACCGACCTCCACACAAGTACGCTACCTAGGACTGTATTTAGACAGTCGACTTACATGGAACCCGCACACTAGACTGAAAAGACAAGAACTCAATAGACGATACGGACAACTACGAAGACTGCTAGGGCGGAGATCAACCATGAACGTACATAACAAACTGACTCTATACAAGACACTACTAAGACCCCTCTGGACCTACGGAGCTGAACTGTGGGGCTCTGCGAAACCTTCCAACATTCAAAGAATCCAATCCTTTCAATCTAAAGTCCTTCGGCATATCGTCAACGCTCCTTATTATGTATCCAATTTAACCCTCCACACAGACCTCAATATCCCTTTTGTCAATGACCTAATCCATTCTCGCTTCCTTAATTTCCATAATAGCCTAACCATACATCCTAATCCCACAGCACAAGCCTTATCCACAACAACCCATCCCGACAGTCCTCCACGACGCCTGAAACGACGTTGGCCCCGTGACCTTTTACCTATTTCCTAAACTTCCTTCCAACCCCTAGAGAGTTCCAGCATTGGCTGGCCCCTCTCACCATGCCTTCCCGATTGTGGCGCTGGATCCTCGGGTTCAGCCTACAACCTGTGCCTAACAAATTGATGAACGCATTTACTTGATGTATGTTATATGTATACAGGTTGTAAATAAATAAATATATACAATAAAAAAAAAAAAAAAAAAAAAAAAATCCTTATTGTACTATTTGTAATTGTGCAGATTTTCGGTTTCGACATTCCACTGGAAATAACGTGATTATATCGTTAATTACGTGATTTGCTCTCAGAGTACAGAGTGACCTAACCAGTTTTTCTAAATTTATATAAATAAATTACTATTTAAACTTTCAGTAAAAGTGCATCATTCAGAATTTCTTTGTAATTCAAGGTTGTGTCATTTTTTGTTTCTAATTAATCATATCCGTTGATTACTCGTTAATTTATTATAATGCCTAAGCAAACAGTTAGTGATATAGTGGGGTTTGAGTATATAGCGAACAAGTACTGGTTTTAGACGGCAGTGGAGGTCCCCGAGTAAATAGAATTTGTCCGCCCAAACATTTAGGCGGGGAGTTTTAGTGGAATTGGCGGCGGGGACGCGCTCTCTCTAAAAGCATTAGCCATGATAAAATTGAATGCTGATCTGTTTACATTCCACTAGCTCGGCCATGCCCCTCCCACCCCATTTCTCTTCCTTCCTTCCCTGCCACCCTCCCATCAGTCTAAAACTTGTAACATACACACATTTGTTTTGTAAACATTTCTTTTAGTAACTTGATTCACTATTTTTGTTATTCATTTTATTTACCGCTTCATTTGATCTTATTTTTCTTTGTTCCGCCTTACTTTCTGTTCAATTTTTGTTTTCTTTTTGTTCTTTAAACTTTCTTTTTTCTTTTTTGTTCTTTAAACTTTCTTTTTTCTTTTTTGTTTTCTTTTTTGTTCTTTAAACTTTCTTTTTTCTTTTCTTTTTTGTTCTTTAAACTTTCTTTTTTCTTTTTTGTTCTTTAAAATTTCTTTTTTGGTTTCTTTTTGTTCTTTAAAATTTCTTTTTTCTTTTTTGTTCTTTTATTTTTTTAAAAAAGGAATAAAATTAAAATATAACTCATGAATTTTTTTCTCACAAATATTTCACTAACTTACATCGTAAAAAAAGTGGTATTATACTTTTGATAATAACTTCCGATCGCTATGCTATCTAGTGGTCGTCAGAATAATAAGTTTCACCGCTTTTGTGATTTTAAGTAAACTGACATACAAAATGATTCTCTTAAAAATACTTTTTCGGGTTTAAGATGGAGGGACTTCCAAACGGATATTACTGGTCTGAACTCAATAACAAGAAATGTTTAATGACGTAATGCAAGCCTTTAACTTGTTACAAGAGACTGATTATCATAAGTTATAAATAGTTACACCTGTTAACATGATTTAATTAAGATATTATAGCGGAAATTCAAAAATGATTTAATGCTAAAAAATGCTCTGATCAATATTTACAGCGTAATCTGATGAGTCAGAATATTTGCTCTCTACTCTTTTTCCTGAAGTTCGCATTATCAACATCCTTCCGGACGCTTATCTCTTATTTTCAGTTAAAATAAAATCAAAATAGTTGGTGATTATTGCTGTTATGTGTTACATGTCTGCAATAGTTAAGTATTTGGAATCTAAATTTAGTGAATTAAGTTCTTTTTTCTGATGAAGCAGTACTTAAAGTTTTTTACGCCGTACAGCAGTTTACACTATTACTTTGTAAGTAAGTTTTCAATGTTATATATTAATCGTTTGTAAAGTAGGATTACATGAAATTTTAGGCATCCCTCTTCAATAACTAAAAGAAACATGCTTATAAAATGAACCAACGTTGCGATATTGGGACTAAAATTAAAGTTGAATAAATAGTTTTCTGTAAATCTTTTAAAAAGAAATAAATTATAGTAGCCTAATACAGCGTTTCCCCAACCCGCGGTACGCGAAAAATAATCAATAATGGTGGACTTAAATAATTTAAAAAAAAAATTAAGCATAAAAATACCATATAAACGTTTTTTTCCCTATATTTCATAAAAATTATTTTAACTAATAATATTATACAGTAAAGTTGTTAATATGTACAGTAATGAGGTTAGTCTGTCTCAAGATATACGAGAAAATATTTTTATAATAGCACATTTAACAGGATTAAAATGGTCTTTTATGGAGTATTTTCCAAAACCTGAAAACACAGATGATAATTAGATTTCAAACCTCTTTAAAGAAAAATTAGGAAAAGCTACATCATTATCGATAAAAGATAAAGAAAATTTAATAGAATTATCATGTGACAGAACTTAAATGATAACTATGTAAAGATCTGCTTAAAGAGACTGGGATTGTAATGAGTAAGCTCTATCCAAGCAACATTAAATTTAATTGGTACTTACAGGTAGTTGAATGCCTAAAAGAAATTAATTTAGAAGATTTGGGCACAAATATAATAATCCTAAAGAAGAACTTTGTAAATTAATTAATAATTTTGAAAAGAAAAATATTTACGCAATTTTTAATTTAAAAAAAAGTTTTAAAACTAAGATCTTACACTTTACAAAGGTTATAAAGTGAACATGAACTTGATATCCTTTGTAACAGATAAATTGTATCTCTATTCAAATAAAGATATTAATAATAAAATAACAATCATTTTTACGAAGTGGTACAATTTAGCATGATATACTACTACCAAGTGGTACACGAGCCAAAAAAGGTTTGGGAAACGCTGGCCTAATATAACCTTACTTCTAGAAAATGCAAAAGCAGTTTACAATTTTGTTACTAACTTGCGCAATGAGTAACCATTATAACAGTGAACGAGTGAAGTTACCCCAGTGATAGTAACTCTCCCAAAACACTGAACTTTTTGTCCATTTGTCCACCACTCTTCACTAGAGAGGAGATCACGAGGTCACACTGTCTTTTAAGACGTCTTGTTCGGGTTGTCAGGAAGAGTTTTAGAAGAAAGATTTTTGTGCTAGAGGATTTGCGTATGATTGCAGGTTGAAGTGGAGTTTCCTGTATCGTATTTTGGCGACTTGGTTGATTAAATGTTAGTTCGGTTGAAGATGTAAAAAAAGGAGCGTTCACTATGGCTCGAAGTATTTTAGATTGTAGAGATTGAATTCTTTGGGTTTCAAAATTGAAGTAAAGTAAAGTAATCGCCTATTTTCTTTTCATACTTTAATATAAACAATTTTTGCTAACAAATAAAAAGTAGACATATGCGGGATTCGAACTGGGGATCTCCCAGTTACAAAGCCACGCTCTTGACCAATAGACCAACACTTGCCCCTAGAGGTAGTTTAGTTCTACGGTTTAAGTCTTTTAAGTTGTCGACTATTTAGTTCTGTTCTTTTAATAGAGCTATTAGGTTTCAGAATACTGGAAGAGGAGTAATGCGATGAAGAAGGAAGTTGTTCTTTTGAGACTTACGTTTCATTAGGCATAGATTAGCCACTTCTCGAACCACTCTCTTAATAAGGAGAGATGGATTAACAAAATTAAAAATAAAAATGTACAAACTTTAAAGTTTCTAGCATTTCTGGCGGCTACTAAACTTAAGAATCCATCTTCCATACCTACACAACCCAGTTCTTGTAGAAGGATACCAAATGACTGAGACGCCGATGTTTAAAAATAGTTTAAAGATATTTTATTGATCAGTTAAAAACCTTTTCAGTTTGGTGAAAAGTAAGTTTATTTTTTATTCATGAATTGAAATTTATTGAGTTTTGATTAATAATTTAAATTCTGCTTAAAAATTGACTGTCCCCAATCCGCATTATCTATAGAAATTTTAAAAGCTATCAATTGATGGACTTTCCACTCTTAATTCAATTATTCATTCGCAACGAGGTTGAAATAATTGTTTTAAATAAATATAACTCCAAATATAAAATAATATTTTAATAATTCTGATTTACTTTTTAATTTTTACCCATTTTGAATTCTATAATTCAGCCCAACTGACTGGTAAGATAGCCTTTTTATCTAAAACATATTGCCTATCTTTTTAATCAGAGCTCTGCAAACCCGTGTGCCACGTGCCAATGATAAGTGTGCCGCCAAAGATGAAGGATAATAGCCACTCATTGGCCCGTATTATTGAATCAATAATGTAGAACAAAATCATACTAATAATGCTAGTAATAACCATGTCGGCTCTTAAATTTGCTTTTCCCGTTAATGGGACAGTGTTCTCTCGTTAGAGACACAGTTCGGAGTGTCCCGATAGTGTACTGAAAGACTACAGTTATTAAAGCGTTTTGGAGAGTGACTAACATAGAAACAAGCAAATCTTCATTTTTGTGGACAAGGGAAGAATAAAAGTATGTATAAAAGAGATATAGTTTATTATAGATGTTTAAAAAAAATATGATTACTTTACTTTTGCCACGATAGCCTAGAGGTTAGAGGCGAGACTTGCAAAGCTAGTTATGTCTTATGGTACTTGGTTCGATTCCCGGTCCAGACGCCTTGGATTTTATTTATTGTTTAATATGAGAACTTTGTAGAAAAAGCTTTTTTCAGTGCCCTGCCAGTTTCCGAACAGAGTTCTTTCGTTACAGGCAACACTTTCTATCACCGCACGGTGAGCTGTAGGAAGCTCCTATAAAAAAAAAAAAAATTCTTAAGGGCCAGCAGCTGGATTCGAACCCGGGATCTTCGCGTGGAAATCTAATATAGCTAACCGCACAGCTAATCGTAATTTCTTAAATTAGTCTATTGGTGAATCATTAGGCCTTAAATTTTGATGTTAATTTCATTCATAAACTCGAAACACCAATCAGTTGACGCCATTTCAATTATTTCAGCCAATCAGTTATGTACGAGGGGGTACCCAAAAATAACCGGAATTGCGTTGCCACGCATGGAGCTTATGTAGTACGCATTTCTGCCGCTAGACGTGTATAGCGCAATTCCTTGCCAGTTCAGTCCTGCCTGTGTTGTCTGCCTGGCTTGTTCTGTTCATCTGCAGTGATTGTTTTTACCAGCGCTGTTTTGTTCTTTTTTCGTTTTTTATGATGGCAAGTTTAAGTGAACAACGTGCAGCTCTGAAATTTTGTTTTCTACTCGGCAAAAATGCTGCTGAAAGTGTTTTAATGTTGAAAACAGCTTACAAAGATGACGCTATGGGAAAAACTCAAGTATACGAGTGGTTTACTCGGTTTAAAAATGGCGACATGTCGATTGATGACAAACCTCGTTCTGGACGTCCATCAACTGCCCGAATCGACGAAAATGTTGAAAAAATTCGAGAGCTGGTGTTCACAGACCGTCGACAGACAATTGATCAACTGTCAGAGAGTAGTGGGTTATCTTGGAGCTCGGTTCAGCGAATTTTAACGGAAGATTTGGGGATGAAAAGGGTTGCTGCCAAGTTTGTTCCTCGAGTTCTGACTGACAATCAAAAAGAACATCGAGTTGAAACATGTCGTGCTTTGAAACAACAGCTTGAAACTGATCCAGACTTTCTGTCAAAGGTCATTACTGGTGATGAGTCATGGTGCTATGGTTATGACCCAGAAACAAAGCAACAGTCGAGCCAATGGAAGACGTCATCTTCACCCCGACCAAAAAAATGTCGTCAAGTCAAGTCAAACATCAAAACAATGCTGATTTGCTTTTTTGATGCCAAAGGCGTAGTCCATTCAGAGTTTGTCCCCCCAGGTCAGACCGTCAATCAAACCTTGTATTTGGAAGTTTTGAAAAGATTGCGCAATAGTGTTCGCCAAAAAAGACCCGATTTGTGGCAAACAGGAGACTGGTTCTTCCACCACGACAATGCACCTGCACACACAGCCATCTCTGTTACACAGTTTTTGGCTAAAAATGGCATGGTTCCGCTGCCCCACGCACCTTACTCGCCTGACCTGGCTCCGTGCGACTTTTTCTTATTTCCACGCATGAAAAAGGGCATGAAAGGTCACCGATTTGACAACATTGAAGAGGTCAAGAAAAAAACGAAGAAGGAGCTGTCAGCCATTTCTAAAGATGACAACAAAAAATGTTTCGAACAGTGGAAGCACCGGTGGGACAAATGTATTAGTTGTAATGGAGAGTATTTTGAAGGGGATAAGGTTGTTCTGTAAAAAATTTGTAAATAAATAGCTTTTAAAAAATAATTCCGTTTTTTTTTGGGTACCCCCTCGTATTACAAGATAATTCATGGCCCTGTATGCCATTAATCAGTTGACAATAAGGATAGGTTATAATACCATGGATATACGTACATATTCTGTATTTTAATATAGAATAGGGTAGGATGTTACCAATTTTACAAGTTCCTGTCCGCGGCCAGCTTCAGTGGAGACGGGGTGGATCGAAAAGGGAACTAAACTTGAATAAATAAATATAATAATGTTATTAGAAATTAACGATGAAATGTGTTGAGCGCCACGCTGTTAATTTTGTTACCGTAGCAACAGCGAACCTACGGATAAAATAGTAGACAAAGAAAATGAAAAATTAAATAAACCAAAAGATGTATGTATTGTACCAAAATATATAAGTCAAGGAGAATAATGCAGGTATTAAATAGCAAATGTACTAAATAGCTTTTCTATAACAATAAAAAGTAATTGAATAATCAAAAAAATATCTATAAATAGTCCAAACAGTATCTGGGTGAAATCACTCTCTCACCAAATAACCCTGGATGGCTTCTCTCTTCGGGCCCAGTTCTTCCAGATCCTTTTGTCTAAGTAAAAAATCCAGAGTTGCTTCCACGTGCTACCTATGTATTTCTTCACCTGAAGGTTGAAACAGAATTTCCGGCAACGCCGATCGCAAGGCAGATGTGCACTCGATGCTTGCTTCAAAAACTAAAACTCGGTTGATCTTCGTCTCTCGTTGTTATTATCCGATTTTCTGTTTTTTTTTTTTTTTTATATAATTTCATATGGTCTATAGTAGAATTTTGGACAGTTGAAATATACATGTGTTTTCTACTAACATATTGAAAACCTTGTGCTTTAGACTATTCTTTTCGAATTAATTGGCGTACATTTGCTAATTAAATATTTAATAAACTATTATAGAATTTTCCTAAAAATCTAATGTAGCCGATTTTTATCGGTAACATTTTCCCCCCTTGCTACCGGAGTGAAACGTCGGGGATCTGATGTTAGACGGTATGTGATTACGGAGATGGGTGAGGTTTAAGTTGATCTACGTGCCAGCAACCTAAAGATCTGCTCTCTAAATCTTCCAGATCTGCAATAACATTCGATACCATTCTTTTTATCCTACACTGCTGAAACTTTGGTGCCAGTTTGCCTGCGATGTATTTACTTGCATCTGATTGCGCGTGGCTCTTTTTCCATACGATATCACCGGCGTGGAATCTAGAGGGACGTCTTCTTAGGTTGTAATTCCTCGCTGCCTTCTCATAAGCTCTTGCCAAACGATCCTTTACTTCTTCGAAGAGAAGAGGCATCTTGGCTAGTTGTTCCATTCGCCCCTCCCTGCTTACTTCCGGAGTAGTGTCATTGAAGTCCAGCTGTGCATATTCAGTACCCGACCTCTTTAACTCTCGACCGAAGTTGAGATAGGCCGGCGTAAAACCAGTGGCCTCGTGCACCGCGGTCTGCAAAGCAAAGCTAAGCTTAGGAAGCTCTCGATCCCAGGTTCGGTGGTTATCTTTCACGTATGATGCCATCATCGTCTTAATGACTCGGTTTGCTCTTTCGGTAGGGTTGGCCTGTGGGTGGTACGCTGCAGTGAACCATATCTTCGCTCCATAATTTTCCATCAACTTTTTGAACTCGGAGCTGATAAACTGCGCACCATTATCGCAGATCACCCTCTGAGGAGCTCCAAACCTCAAGATAACATTTTCCTCTATAAGTCTGGTGATTGTTTTAGTATTTGCCTGTCTTAATGGTAGTAGTAGGCTGTACTTAGTGAAATAATCTACTACCACTAACAGGTATCTGTTTTGTTTGGAGGATAATGGTAAGGGTCCCATCAAGTCTGTTGAGATAATTTGCCAGGGCTCACTGACTACTTTCGATTTCCCCATCAATCCGGCAGGTTGCCGTTGTAAAGGTTTATTCTGGAGGCAAATACTGCACCTCGCAACATATCGCGCTACATCTGCAGCCATTGCCGGCCAGTAATACTGTTCCTTTACGCGTTGAAGGGTCTTCCAACTTCCAAGGTGTCCGGACATTGGACTATCGTGATACTCCTGTAGTACCTCCCGCCGTTGTCTCTTAGGAACCACTAATTTCCACGAGCAAAACTGGTCACTTAACAGCTGGTTGCGCCCTTCAGCTACCCGCTTGAACAATTTTCTTTCGCCTTCCACTCTCCAATTTGGGTATTTAGATGGTTCCTTTTGTACCTTCTGAAGCATTGACGCGTACCAGCCCTCCACATCATCAAATGTCAAGTTTATTGCTTCTACCACTTCTTCATTTACCCTGGATAGCGCGTCGGCCGCCACATGCTGTTTTCCAGGTCTGTGTTGAACGGTAAATGAGTACTGTTGAAGTTTCAATGCCCAGCGTGCTAATCTTCCCTGTGGATCCTTCAGATTAAGTAGCCAGATCAAAGTATGGTGGTCCGTTATTACTTTAAATTCGGCCCCCTCGAGATAAGGTCGGAACTTCTCGATCGCCCAAAGCACTGCCAAACATTCTTGCTCCGTTACGGAAAAGTTCTTTTCATTTCTTGTTAGGCTTCGACTAGCGTAGGCGATTGGTTTTTCACCATCTTCAAAAACCTGAGAAAGGATGGCTCCCACTCCTGAAGAAGAAGCATCCGTTTGTAGTACAAATGGCTGACTGAAGTCGGGGCAAGTCAGCACGGGTGCGGAAACCAAAATATTCTTAAGTTCCATGAACGCACTGGCTTGGTCTTCTCCCCAGTTCCATTTCTTGTTTTTCTTCGTTAACTCCGTCAATGGTGAACTAATGGTCGCAAAACGCGGAACGAATCGCCTATACCAACTTGCTAGTCCTAGAAATCGTCTCACTTGTTTGACTGTGCGCGGCTGAGGGAAGTTCAAAATAGCCGTGACCTTTTCTGGGTCAACATGTAAACCGTTCCGGTCTACAATATAGCCCAAATACTTGAGTTCGGCTCTGCAGATTTGTGCTTTTTCCCAGTTGACAATTAAGCCTGCCTCTTGAAGTCTCTTCAGCACCAGCTCCAATATCTCTAGATGTTCTCCATACTCTTCGGTTGCCACCACAATGTCATCAAGGTACACAAACACTTTCGGTTCCAACTCTGGTCCTAGGACTGTATCGATTAACCGTTGCCAAGTAGCTGGGGCGTTATTGAGCCCAAAAGGCATACGTATAAATTGGAACAGACCTCTACCCGGAACAGTGAAAGCTGTTTTCTCTCTGTCTTCTTCTTTCACCTTCACTTGCCAGTAAGCTGACTTCAGGTCTAAGGAAGATAAATACCTTGCCCCTCTTAACTTGTCCAGTATGTGTGAAATGTACGGCAACGGATACGCGTCTCTCTTCGTAACAGCGTTTAGCTTCCGAAAGTCCACGCAAAACCTGTGTTCTCCATTTGGTTTCTTTACTAGCACTACCGGCGAGGACCAAGGGCTTGATGACCGCTCTACGATTCCAGCCTCTAACATTTTGTCTAACTCCTTATTTATTATAGCCTGAATTGCAGGCGATACAGGGTAATATCTCTGCTTAATAGCCTTGTTGTTACCTGTGTCGATCGAGTGCTGCACGATATCTGTACCCTCCGACGTATTGGTGATTGATTGCCAATATTGCAGAAATTTCTGGAGTTCTTTCTCTTGTCGTGTGGTCAGTTCCGCCCTTTCTACCAACGCTGCAGATACATGGACCTCTTCTTCCTCAACTTCACTGAATGTCCACTGCTTGTTCTTCAAATCTGGGACAATGCCCATTGCTTCCCAGAAGTCTACCCCTAAAATTATGGTATTCACCAAGGCTGGGACTATTAAGAATTCAATTATTTTAACTTTCCCAGTCAACTCCACAGGCATCTCAACAGAACCAAGCACTTCGCAGCGGTTCCCATTCGCGGTAATGACTCTCAGTGGCTCTACTTTCTTTACCGGCAATTCTAATTTCTTCAGCCTTCTCCAACCGACCCCTCCAATAAGAGAACGAGTGGCTCCAGAGTCCAATAATGCCGTAAACCATAGCCCAAAAATAGAAATTCGTAAATGTGGTCTTCCGTCTTGCTTCTCAGCCATCTGGTGGAGTGGTCGCACAGTCTTTCCCTGCATAAAGGCAGAAACTACCGCAATCCATTCGCGCCACTCGGGATCTGATGGGGACATCTTAGGCGAATGACTCGAGCTCTGTCCTCTCATGCTCGGTCGCCTTTGGAGTTTCCCTGTTGTTGACAATGAGGGCAGCTAGCCTTTGAGTTAGTAGTATCCTGTGAGGGAGCGACGCTACTATTTCTTTTCGGGCAAACCCTAAGCGTATGGCCGATTTGATGGCAATTCCAGCACCTCAAGTTAGTTCCTAACCTCTGCTGCTCCGCTGGTGGTGTGGAAGGGGTAGTGGAAGTGACTATTGGATTCACCTTAACAGGTTTTCCAGGTGGTCTTTTATAAGCAAGATCAGGCTCTAGGGATCCCTTTACAGGTGGTTCTTCGTATCGTGATGCCATAGTAGCCCCAATCTCAAGATTTGTCAAGGCCATTTCCAGTTCCTCAATATTAGTGGGCGACGTCAGAGGAAGCAGCGCGCGATACTCCCCTTTCACATTGCGCTTAATAATCCCAAATTTTTCTATGTCACTTAGAGGCTTGGAAAGACGAGCGAACAGCGCCTGCATCTTCGCAATATAGATAGCGATGCTCTCCTGATGTCCTTGGGTGCGCTTACGTATTTCTTCCATCAATTGGTGGTCATAATCTGGGTCTAAGAATGTTTTCCTCAGCCTTGCTACAAATTCATCCCATGTATTGATGGCATCCCGCTTTGACCTGTACCACACAAGGGCAGTACCTCCCAATAGTTCGCCTGCAGAACGAAATAGTTCCTCTTTGGCGATCCCCTTGGCTGTTCTTCTATCTTCTACTTCAGCTAGAAAAGAGCAAAGAGACTGATCCGGGTCATCAGCAGTGTACTTGAGGCCCCATTTGTACAATTTTAGGTCTCTAATTGACATGGTCTGACGCATAGCTTGTTGCTGATCCGGTTGGGACTGCGCGCCTACATCTGTAAAAACAACAGGCTTTGACGTAGTACCTAGTTTTAATAAGGGGGTCATCTGCTTCCCTGGTACTTCTGCTTCTCCTTGAAGTTCTGTGAGATACTCCAAAAGGTTACCTACGTCTTTCTTCATAGCTTCTTGCTCAACTGCCTCCTCACTCTCGAGCTCAGTGATTCTATCCAGCCGAAACTTTACATGAAGAAGCCGTGTATGGAGTCGCTTAATGTCATTGTTATCGTCTTCTGCTAATACTTCCGCTTGATCTTTAAGCGCTTCGAACTTCTTAACACAAAGTGTAAATTCTCCTTTAGCAGGTAGAGCAGAAAATAATTTCTCAATTGGTGGTATCTTTGATTGCAAAGCCTTAACAAACCTCTTCCGTAAATCGGGGACTAATCCTTCACCAGAAATACCCCTTATGGCCAATTCATAACTTAATTCATCTTTTAAGAGCCTATAAGGATCCATGATTAATAAATTTTATGAAACAAAACCAACCTAAAAAAAAATAATGCAAGTCTGAAATAGGAATAAATACAAAAAAAAATATTTTAATAAACCACCAATTAAAGGCAAAAAAAATAAGTGTTAATAAACTCGCAAACTTGCTCGAGCCCCACGTTGGGCGCCAGATAAAATTGTTACCAATTTTACAAGTTCCTGTCCGCGGCCAGCTTCAGTGGAGACGGGGTGGATCGAAAAGGGAACTAAACTTGAATAAATAAATATAATAATGTTATTAGAAATTAACGATGAAATGTGTTGAGCGCCACGCTGTTAATTTTGTTACCGTAGCAACAGCGAACCTACGGATAAAATAGTAGACAAAGAAAATGAAAAATTAAATAAACCAAAAGATGTATGTATTGTACCAAAATATATAAGTCAAGGAGAATAATGCAGGTATTAAATAGCAAATGTACTAAATAGCTTTTCTATAACAATAAAAAGTAATTGAATAATCAAAAAAATATCTATAAATAGTCCAAACAGATAGATAGATAGATAGTGTTTTATTTAAAAAAATAAAAGGAAAACTTACACTTTTTATAAACAAAAACACTTAAGACAATGGACAATTTGTCCGTCTGCCAAGTTACCTTCTAATTGAAAATAAAATGATTTTTAATTATTACAAAATAAAATAACATAATTAGTTTGAATTAAAAATAAAATGTACATTTGAACCTTAAAATTTTCAGGTCTTTTTACCTTCCTTACGACCTTCTTATAGGTCTTTACGTGAATGAATAATGAAGAATTCTTTATTCATTCATTATAGTGGTCTATTAAAAATTTTCTATATGTGGATGCCCTGGTCACGTACTGGTATAGATGGTTCCAGTTTTTACCATTTAAATATTGAATCACTTCCTCCCTTGACAACTGGGCTTTCCTCAACCACCTGCTACGGTACTCATTCAGCACAGGACATACCGCTAAAAAGTGAAAACAGTCTTCTTTTTCAGATCGATTGCACATGGTACAAAGTCCGCTCGAGTCCGGAGAAAAGGGTTTAAAATTTAGGTTTAACAGTTGGCATCTCGACCGAAACAACACTCCCATATAGTGCAATTTATTTACATTCGTAATGTAACTTCGAGGACTTTCTCCTAATAACAATTCACCATATAAAGAGTGATGCTGCGATCGAGAGGCCAATAACCACCAGTGTTGCGAATAAAAAGTATCGACCCGGCAAACAACCATATCAAGACTTTCTCCCAACCTATCGCAATCTTCACCAATTTCCTCGATATTGCAATCATATTTCTCAGACATATCCAGCCATTCCTTGTACCAGTACAGCTTCTTTTGAATTATTTTCTTAGCGATAAAATGAGGCAATCGACTTTCCGGCAGCTTTAAGATTTTTAAAATGTATTTAAAATGCAGCTGTAAAGTATATAGGTACATTATTTTTCGTCCTGTTTCTAAATACAACATGTAATTGGGAGTGGAGGGAGGAAGACCAAAAAGTTTCTTAATAAAAAATCTCTGAATTTTTTCCACTTCATCAAAAGGCTTGAAACCCCATACCTGAGCGCTATAGCACATCACTGCCCGTGAAACCGATTCGAATACGGAATATTTTGCTGATAATGGGACTTCTTTTCTCAAAATGTAATTAGACCAGGTCGTATTGATACCGAATTTAGCTGTTGAGAGCTTTTCCTCAAAGTGTTTTCTCAACGATAACTGAGGTGTAACACCAACTCCTAAATATTTATAATAGTTTACAATTTCAACAGGTGACCCCTCCCAGGTCCAGTATTCACTCCTAGCCGGTCTACCCCCATTCCGAAATACCATGATTTTCGATTTGTTGAGATTCACAGTTAAGTTCCATAACTTCGAATACTCACTTGCTTTATTAATCATATTTTGAAGTACAACCGGGTCTGAACTCATTAGGACTATATCGTCCGCGTACAAGAGACAATTTATATTCATTTCATCTATTTTGAGTCCACCGCCGATATATTCAGGGAGATCGTTCACATACAAGGAGAAGAGGATCGGAGAGAGTAGACACCCCTGTTTCAATCCTAGTTCTGTTCTAAAACATTTGGTTACACCCTCTTTGACCCAAACAGCTGATTGAGTGTCTGTGTATAGCATTTTTAATATATTGATAAATTTAGAGGAAATACCTAAACAATTTAATTTATAAAAAAGTGATTTTCTAACTATTGTGTCAAATGCGCTTTTGTAATCTATAAAAAAACAATAAACTTTCTGGCGTTTAACGGACAAAATTATTTTAATTATATTAAAAAGATTAAAAATATTGTCATTTGTAGAATAGCTTTTTCTAAAGCCTGCCTGATACTCATTTAAAACTTTATTAATAGAACACCAATTTTCCAATCTCAAAAGTAGCATACCCGTAAATAATTTAGAAACGGCATCCGCAAATGAAATTCCCCTATAATTTTCCACACTGTTTACATCGCCTTTCTTATGCAGTGGGAATATTATCGATTTAGCAAACGAATGTGGCACATTACCGGACTCCCATATATAATTAAAAACAGATAAAAGATGGAGCAAAAAAGTTTGTGGGCAATTTTTGTAAAATTCAGACGGTATTCTATCAAAGCCCGGGGCCTTATTACTGCCCGCTTTCATAATCACAGCCTCCAATTCATTAATTGTAAATTTAGAGTCTAAAATATCGTCACCGTAATAAGGGGCTGCATATAGAATCGGACTATATTCCGAGGCCGGGTTGAGCAATTTATTAAAGTGCTCATACCATATATCGCTCTTTATATTAGCACCACATACAAAAAACTTTTTTACAAAAACTTTTATTAATGACCACATTTGTTTAGAATCTTTAATACTTTCAAATTTTTTGTTTAATGATTCGTAATAACTTTTCCGTTTTTTTCTACAAATACTTTTATATTCCTTATTAGCTTGCAGATATAATTGTTTAACATACCCTGAATTATTCTTTCGAAAAATATTTAACAATTTGAATGAACATATTCTAAGTTGATTACAAGCATTGTCATACCACACGGGTTTTACTTGTTTAGGTTGAAAGGTTTTTGTTTGTTGACCATAGGCCGCAGATTCTCTAATCATAGAACATAAATAATCTATTGCTAACTGTGTATTATTTGGCACAACTATATTTCCTTTACATTTTAATTCCAATTTTTTCTTAAAAAATAAATTATCATTTTTAGACCAGATTAATTTAGGCAGCAGAGGCATTATATTTGCATCCCTTTCCTCCTTTTTTGAATAAACAGATATACTTATTGGCATATGGTCAGAATAATTTTTAACATTTACACTAAAACTTTTTATAATATGTAATATATCAAACGATACACAACATACATCGATAACCGAATTACCGGGCCCACCTACAAAAGTAAATTCACCCTCGTAATCACCAGCCGTTCTTCCATTAAGCAGTATTAAATTAAAATCATCGCAAACTTCCATAAAACGTTTACCTTTACTATTTATACATTTATCTTTTGATTGTCGTTTTATATTAAATTGATAGAGATTATTCGAAACACTTTCTGGTATAGTCTGCAAATCTGCGAATCTAGCATTCACATCTCCCATTACAATAAAATTACTACTAGACTGTTTATTAACAAAATTAGAAAATTTTACAAATTCTTCATCCCAGCTTCTAATATTTAAATACAATGGTACAATATAAAATTTTATGTTCCTATCTTCATAACTTATTACAGAGAGCCCATCTACATTAACAATTTTTAAAAATTTAGAATAAGGGGAATTACTTTTTATACCAATAACACATCCACCCCTGCCTCTGCCATACCTGTTTACTTTCTCTGCTGCTATCCAATGTAAATTATATCCAGAAAAATACTTTTCATACATAACTATATCCTTCTCTACAACAAAAGTTTCAATTAAATAAAATAAATCATATTCTTTAATAAAATTAAAAAACCCAACTTCTTCACGTTTACTACCTAACCCGCAAATATTATACGACAACATATTTAAATAGAAATTTTCTTTTACAAACTCTTCACTTCTTCTTCTTTGAAACTGACAGACTGCCCTACCTCATACCTCCGAAATGTTGGGAGCCAAACCTGAAACGCCTGAGTTTCCAGCCAATGACTGTTGCACTTGTTTCCGGTTATCAGTCTGAGTATGAAATTGTCCAGAAACGGCCTTTTTATTACTTAGTACTTTCTGCTTTTCATTCAGTAGTTTGTGAATATAATCAGTAAAGTCGTAATTAAAAAGTTCATTCAGATTTTTGACTCCATCCGTGCCGTTCATTATTAGCCCTTTACACTCACACCAAGTAAATCTCATTCCATTACAGTACATATTGTCCATTCTCACATTTATTTTTGCATTCTTATTAATCAATTTGATTTGCTTTCTTATGGCCAAAAGCTTATTGTGTTTATATCTAATAGTTGGGACCATATCTTGTTGGATCGAGAATTGAGTACCATTTAATATCCTACTTTTTCTTAATAATTGCACTTTATCTTCATCGAATGGGAATTCTGCAATTAGTATCTTGCTATTAGTGCTAATTCTCGAACTAACTGCGTAAACTCTGGATACTGTAACATCTTCACGTGCACCTAGCATATTAACACAGAAAGTTTTTACTATTTGCATATAGTTATCGGCCTCATTACATTTCAGCCCTCTGAAAACAATATTATTCTTTCTTAATTGTTGTCTGACATACTCCAACTGATTGTTTACTTCAATGAATTTATTCTCGATATCCTTTATCTTTTCTTTTAATTTATTGTTTTCTTCCATAAATACGTCACATTTAACATTTATTTGTTTAATATCATCTTTAACCTCATGCAATCTAGCATCAAGAACATCCCTAAAACATTCTTTTAATTGACTTATAGACATTTGACCTACTTCCCCCATCTCTGTACTATTTTTATCTACTGCAATCTGTTGCTTTTTTACTTGTTTATCCGCGCTCAACGGTGAAGTTTTATCTCTCCTCCTTTTTCCACCCACAGTCGATTGAGACGAATCTATTTGATCAGAATTACGATGCATACATAAACAGAGAACGTATCTGTTTCTATTCAAACTCGCAATACGTATACGTAATATTAAATTATACGTAGGTATTTTACTTTAATTAAAAATATACCTGTTGGTCTCTCGCAGCTGATCAAGCAAGTGAGCAGGTGGGCGTGGCCAATAAGGCACACACAATTACCCCACTAAATTCAACTGTATTGTTACACTCCCCACTCCAGATTAAATGTACTTTAAATTTACAACAAGAGTATAGTCACTAATTCTTCACAATAAATTTTTGAATAATTTCGTCTATATCTTAAAAAGTCATAAAAATTAAGTCATAAAAATTGCACCACTAAAAAGATCGTAAAAAATAGATTCTGTTAAACTCAAATTTCACAGTAAACACTGATATTTAACCAATGAAAAATGAAAAAAATTAACGAACTTTAACAGACACAAGTTTCCAGCTCAAGAGCACGAAGGTAACTCAATAGTCCAAACAGTATCTGGGTGAAATCACTCTCTCACCAAATAACCCTGGATGGCTTCTCTCTTCGGGCCCAGTTCTTCCAGATCCTTTTGTCTAAGTAAAAAATCCAGAGTTGCTTCCACGTGCTACCTATGTATTTCTTCACCTGAAGGTTGAAACAGAATTTCCGGCAACGCCGATCGCAAGGCAGATGTGCACTCGATGCTTGCTTCAAAAACTAAAACTCGGTTGATCTTCGTCTCTCGTTGTTATTATCCGATTTTCTATTGTTTTTTTTTTTTTTTATATAATTTCATATGGTCTATAGTAGAATTTTGGACAGTTGAAATATACATGTGTTTTCTACTAACATATTGAAAACCTTGTGCTTTAGACTATTCTTTTCGAATTAATTGGCGTACATTTGCTAATTAAATATTTAATAAACTATTATAGAATTTTCCTAAAAATCTAATGTAGCCGATTTTTATCGGTAACAAGGAATCAGTTTATAAATAATTTAAATTTACTGAGACAAAGTGTAATTATAATATCTTAAAATATGGCTGCATAACAGTTGAAGATATTTCTGTTTTTTGTCATGTATTTTGTTGCTTTAAACGTCTTTTTATCAGTCACTATTTGACTTCTTATTGTTTTTATTTTATTTCACTATTTCCCATTGCATTTTTATGGTTACCGTAATTAGGGCTGAAATTTGAACGAAAAGGAATTGATTTCTTGTTTTTGTGGCATAAAAATATGTTTAAAAGAATAATAGTAGGTACAGGAAAGGGAACGGATTAGCTGTGCGGTTAGCGTATCGTACTCCCACGCCGAGGACCCGGGTTCGAATCCAGCTGCTGACCCCTTACATTTTTCTCTTCCTTGACGCGCAATTAATCATAAATAAATTAATAAAAATAGCACAGGAAGTTAAGCAGTAACATAAACGGAAATTTCCTGCTTTAATTAAATATCATTTTCATGTCATATTTATAGTTTGCTTTACATATTCCTGGTATAACCTTCTTTAATTTTCTACAACAAGATTTTTACAGTAAATCTTACAATATTTAGATTCAGAAGGTCTTGAAAGTTCACTAAAGCCCTTGTAATTTATTTAGGTCTACATTCGCTTACATATTTTCATATACGAGGGTCGTTTGAAAAGTCCGTGCAAAAATAAAAACTACTTAATTTTTTGGGGTAAACCTTTTTTATTTTTCAACATAGTCTCCTTTTAGGCTTATACACTTCGTCCAACGCTGCTCTAGTTTGTTGATCCCATCCGAATAATAGGATTTGTCCAAGTCTGAAAAATAGCCATTCGTTTCTGCAATCACCTCCTCGTTTGAATAAAATCTTTTTCCCGCCAGCCATTTCCTCATATTGGGGAACAAATAGTAGTCCGAGGGAGCCAAGTCTGGAGAATAGGGGGGATGTGAAACGAGTTGGAACCCTATTTCCATTAATTTTGCGACCACAACTGCTGAGATGTGAGCTGGTGCGTTGTCGTGATGGAAAAGGACTTTTTTGTGGGCCAATCGTGGGCGTTTTTCTTGCAGCTCGGTTTTCAAACGGTCCAATAACGATGAATAATATGCACCTGTAATAGTTTTACTCTTTTCCAGATAGTCGATGAGGATTATTCCTTGCGAATCCCAAAAGACAGTCGCCATAATCTTTCCGGCCGAAGGAACGGTCTTCGCCTTTTTTTTTTGCCGCAGATTCCCCCTTGGTAACCCATTGTTTAGATTGTTCTTTGGTCTCAGGAGTGTAGTGATGTATCCATGTTTCATGCACAGTGACGAAACGATGCTTAAAGTCCTGCGGATTCTTCTGGAACAGCTGCAAACCGTCCTTGCAACACTTCACACGATTTCGTTTTTGGTCAAGCGTGAGCAATCGCGGCACCCATCTTGCGGATAGCTTTGTCATGTCCAAATGTTGATGCAAAATATTATGTACCCGTTCATTGGAGATGCCCACAGCACTAGCAATCTCACGCACCTTCACTCTTCTGACATCCATCACCATATCATGGATTTTATCAATGATTTCTGGAGTAGTAACCTCAACAGGGCGTCCAGAACGTTCAGCGTCACTTGTGCCCAAATGGCCACTCCGAAAATTTTGAAACCACTTATAAACTGTTCTAATCGAAGGTGCAGAGTCACCATAACGTTTATCAAGCTTCTCTTTAGTCTCCTGAGGCGTTTTGCCTTTCATAAAGTAGTGTTTAATCAACACACGAAATTGTTTTTCGTCCATTTTTTGAAAATCACTCGACTTCCTCGATTCTAACGAATGCTAAACACAAAGAAATAGACCGATCTGGCTGAAACTTGGTGTGTGTTCTTCCAAGAGATGCTACTAACTAAACATAACCTCGATACGCGCCAGTAGTGCTATCTCTCTTGACTTTGCACGAATTTTTCATACGACCCTCGTATTTGACGATATCAGCCCTATTTAAGCCCTTCAGATGTGAAAAATGTTCTTTATTGCCGAGGTAATATTTTTTTTTATGTTCCATTCCGGCTCTATTCAAGTATAGTGAGTTGAGAATGCTTCTGTTTAGTCGGCTAATTTTATTTTCTTTTTCTTAATTTTACGTATGGAAATATTAATATTGTTAGTGTTGGAAATATTAATGTTATAAAGTAAAGTAATGCCTATTTTTTCAGGCCGGCTTTACGTCCAACTTCTCAATTAGGTGTCGTGGACGGAGGTGACTAGCAAACATACTTTATTATTAAATTTCTCATATTAACCATTAAATAAAATCCAAGGCCTAAGACCGGGGAATCGAACCCAGTACCACAATCTTAGCTTTACAGGTCTCGCCTCTAACCGCTCGGCTATCGTGGTGCCTTTAATTTTATAATATTGTTTTATAATGAAGTTCACCTAAAATTCTGTAAATAAATATTTTTTTTTGTTGGCTTCCTGTCTGGGCAGATTAGCCAGAGATGTACTAAAGTGTTATTTAATGATATGGGTTATTAGTACTATTGTTACTTTTGCTTTTAGTTCCGGTTATTTTATTTTATTTTCTTTTTTTCAAAGTTTGATTTTGTTCTTAGTAATGAAGTGGAAGAAATAAGTGTGTTCGCTAGGGCTTCTGAGCTGCATTTCCACGGCAGCCTTAGAAGTGCTTCTGGGACTTCCCCCTCCGTACAGTTCCTTGGCGACAGCCTGCCTACTTATTAGCATCTAGTAATGTTAATCAGAGCGCTTGCGAAAAATCTTTTCCATTATACATGGTGTTCATTTTAAGACGGCTCAAATGCATTTCATGCTTAAACGGTTGATCTGAGCAAAACATGGTGGAGGAAAAATTTGTTGCTCGTCACCTCTAGTTTCAGAATATGTGACTTGATTTTGGATTCTTGCCCGCATACGCGGCAGACGCGCCACCAAAAGTGAGAGGTTCGCAGTTGACCCCCATTTTCATATACACAGTTTTAAAGAGTATAAAAAGTTATGAAAGAAACCGGAAACCGCAATTCGATATCTTCAAAATTAAAGGTACTAGGCCATTTCAAAATCTGGTGTTTATTAATCATATTTCAATTTTTTTAACTTGTTATCAAAGAGAAAGAAGTGCACGCGATTAACCGTTTAAGCATGAAATGCATTTGAGCCGTCTTAAAATGAACACCATGTATTTATGGCAGGAAATCTAATGAACTCGTCATTTAATCAAATTCCAGGGTAATTATTTCAGTCGTTGATTTTGATTATCCCACTGATTTTCAGGTGGAACTAACTGCAGTTTCATAAATTGAACTCGTATGTATGTATTTTCAGTGCACTGCCGGCGTACGTACAGTGTTCTCTTGTTACAGGCCGGACAGTGAGCTGTAAGAAGCTCCGAGGTAGAGAAAATCTAAGCTCCAGCAGCTGGATTCAATCTCAGGATCTCCGCGTGGGAAACCAATACGCTAACCGCATAGCTAATCCCTTCCTTTATTTATATATATATATATATTTTAATGATTTAAGGCGCGTCAACATCTAAGGTTATTGGCGCCCGGAGCTTTTTTCAGTGCACTGCCGGCCTCCGGACAGTGTTCTCTCGTTACAGACATCACCGGACAGTGAGCTGTAAGAAGCTCCTAGGAAGAGAAAATCTAAGGGTCAGCAGCTGGATTCGAACCCGAGACCTCCGCGTGGGAGTCCAGTCTGCTAACCTCATAGCTAATCCCTTCCCTTATTAATATTACTTATATTATTTGATTGCAACGCTTTGTTTGTTAGATAAAGTGAAGGGAGTTATACTAAGCCTGTACTACTTTGAAGCATTTCAGCCGGTTATTTTCGTATTTATACTAAACCTTCTATACTCGGGTGTAAATAGTGTTCTCCAAGTTTATTTCAAATGAGAAAGAAACCGAGAATATAAAAGAATTCATTTTTTCTCATATGGTTTTTAAGTTTTTTCCTAAATATATGTCTATCCTGTCTTTGCTGGTGTGCCACAGGGAAGTGTCTTAGCTCCTCTTCTTTACACAATCTACACTGCCGACTTACCTTCTAACCTTAAAACCTCTATTTACACCTTCGCTGACTACACTGCCATTCTCTCCACACATTCTGACCCTATCCTCGTAGTACGCTCACTACAGTCCCACCTTCACTCAATAGAACCTTGGTTAGAAAACTGGCGTATAAAAATTAACCCAACTAAGTCTAAATACATAGTCTTCACACTCAAACGACAAACTCCACCATCTTACATCATACACCTATCCCACCAGCCAACCATGTGCGGTACCTTGGAATGTACCTAGACAAGAGACTTACCTGGGAACCCCCATACGAGACCTTAAACGTACCGAACTAAACAAACGATACAAAACTTCTAGCCAGACTACTCGACAAACGCTCAAAACTGTCACTGCAGAAAAAACGACGACTCTATACAGCTCTTCTCACACCAATATGGACTTACTGACTCGGAACTTTACGGAACAGCTAAAAAAATCCAACATCAATTGACTGCAAACACTTCAATCCAAAATACTCCGCCGCATAGTAGACGCTCCATTCTATGTTAGTAACCACACACAATACATACAGATCTCCAAATTCCACTCATCTCCGAACTTGCCAAAATCCGATAAAAAATTTTCATCAAAAACTCTCATTTCATCCCAACCCTTTAGCTGCAAACTTGTGTTCAACTACGCTACCCTCCAATCCTCGGAGACGGCTGAGACGCCGTTGGCCCCGTGACCATCACTGGATGACCGTCATTCACGTCTGCCACTTTACTATATACATTTATCTTATTATACTATATCATTTATCTCATTTGTAGTCTGCGCACTTTTTCCTTAAAACCCTAAAAGTAAAATTAAAATCGATACGACTAAGGAAACCATTACCTTAAGTCGTACCACCTACTGCTTAAGTCTGTACCTCCAGCTAAAATTAAATAAATATATGGTTTATTTTCAAATAAATCTATTTGGACGTAGAAATGGAGCTAGCAAATTCAAATTTGCCTTTATTTCTATCGTAGTCTAGACGTGGGACGTGGTAAGTTGGTGACTTAATCGGAGACAATAATATTTACATCAAGTATTTAAATTCCCTGTATGTGTCACGACTTGTTGACCTAGGAGTTGTCCTAGAGTCGATGGAAGTGAGTCGGCTGACGAAACCTTCAGTTTCAATATTCTGTTCTGGAGTTGGTATTTGGACAATGAGTCCTCATCATTGATGCAGGGAAATCTTCATTCCGAAAGACATTTCTATTTACATGGCCTTATAGTTCTTTAAACTACAACTTATTATATTATTTGAAAAATGTTACTGAAGTAAATAATTTTTTTTGGATAATTCTATGAGAGTTCAGTTATATTTGTGTACACCTTACAAGTTCCAGTCGAGTGGAGTATACCCTAACCAAAGTGGGGTCCTATTAACAAAATTTAAACTATAGTTTGGTGTAACTGTGATTCCACCTCCTTAGCGTTCACTTTAAAAACTTACCTTTTCCCGGTGTTCAGTTCTTGCAGAGAGCTCTAGCTCCTTGAGTAGTTTCCTCTGTTAATCGTGTCGTCCCCTATTAGACCTCGCATCTTGCTATATCCCCAGTTGGCAATATCCTCTTCCACTTCCTCAATTCAACTTCTTCTTAGGCTATTCCCCTAACTTGCTTCTTCCTTTTCTGGGTTTATTTCTGTACAACTTTCTTGTTATCTTACTCTCATACGCTCCACATTTCCTAGCCAATTAAGTTTTAGCCCATTCATTTCTGCTACAATGTTTGACGATGCGTGTAGTTCACTGTTCAGCTAGTTTTTCTTTTTTCTTTTTTCCAAACTCTGTCCATTTTGTGGCCAATGGTTTTCCTTTAAAATATTTTTCTCATCAACTTTTAAGCGCGTTAATGGTGTTACAGTTCATTAACATCTTTTATCCAATCCAGAAAATGATAATTCTATATATTCTGAGTTTTTACTTGCGTCTTCTGCCGGCTTAACGTAAAGCTGCATCTGGCTTATCTACAGTTAACCATTCTTGTATTTAGCTATTAACTTCTATCTGATTAGTGAATATGGCTTTCAAATATTTTAATGATTTTACATGTACAAATCTTTTGTCCTAAAACCTTAAATCTACCATTCTGTTAATTTTAATACAGATTTATTTAGCTTTCTTCCAAAACTGTAAATGTTCTTCTAATTAAAATGACGGTCATTATCATGCACCATTTTATTTTGTCTCCATCCTTTAAGTAATGATTAAAATAGTTTTTGTGTAATCACCTAGAACGTTCATTTTTTTACAAACGCGTTATCTAAGAACGTTTTGATTGTTTTTTCGCCATATTTTATCGCGTCTCTTAAAGATAAAATTCTTGCAAAAGCCAACACTTATTGAGTGTTATCCTTCTTGATAAGATTTAGTCGATAGTCCATCGATTTTTTTGTTTTTTTTTGTTACGGAAGTGCAACTAACTAGTTTCCTTGTTTTACATTTAAGTAAATTTGTAAATTTAGATTTGTAATCCAAAATCAGTTAGAGAAAATTTGTGGTTATTTCACTTCAGTCTTCATTTCTTTTTTTTGTTTTTCAAATTGCTCAATATGTTTCTGTAACTACTGGACAAATTATTGTTTACGGAAAGGTGTGCTTTGTTATTTGCCTACAGAATAAATGAAACTATTTTGGACTCTGGGATTTCTGATTGGTTTAAAAATAAAAGGATAAAAGTGCATGAATCCTACCGTGAAACCCTACCGGACAGTTTTAATTTCAAAGGTTATTAAAATAACAGTATAAGTTAGCGACACATATATTAAATAATAATAGTATTAGTTAACGACACATATATTAAATAATAACAGTATAAGTTAGCGGCAACTATATTAAATAATAATAGTATAATTTAGCGGCTACTATATTAAATAATAATGGTACAAGTTAGTAACAACTATATTAAATAATAACAGTATAAGTTAGCGGCAACTATATTAAATAATAATGGTATAAGTTAGTAACAACTATATTAAATAATAATATTATAAGTTAGTAACTTCTATATTAAAGAATAATATTATAGGTTAGCGGCAACTATATTAAATAATAATGGTATAAGTTAGTAACAACTATATTAAAGAATAATATTATAAGTTAGCGGCAACTGTATTAAATAATAATGGTATAAGTTAGTAACAACTATATTAAATAACAATGGTATAAGTTAGTAACAACTGTATTAAATAATATTATAAGTTAGTAACAACTATATTAAAGAATAATATTATAAGTTAGCGGCAACTGTATTAAATAATAATGGTATAAGTTAGTAACAACTATATTAAATAACAATGGTATAAGTTAGTAACAACTGTATTAAAGAATATTATAAGTTAGTAACAACTATATTAAAGAATAATATTATAAGTTAGCGACAACTATATTAAATAATAATGGTATAAGTTAGTAACAACTATATTAAATAATAATAGTATATTAAGAACTGAGCAGAATTTTTCAATTTTAGCTTGAAATATTGGGCACAAAAAAGGAATAAGAAGAAAGCAAATTTATATCGAACCAATCTTAAATAAGACAATATTAATTTTCAATTTACATGTATGTGAAATGTATTGGACAATGTTATTTATTGTCTCTTACATTGTTATTTATTGGCAGACAGCAAGATAAATATTCTGATTTGCTATCTCGGGTGAAATAATGGCTCAATTTGAGGTTTTCGGGTTGAGTGTGTTCTAGTATCTGAATGGGTTATTTACCTAAGAAATTTTGCTACTCTTTAAATTTAGCAGCGAATTTATTTGCCTAGTTGCTGCTAGATAAAGTGTTTTAGTACTGGTAGTTCTCCATTTTTAATGTTATTTGCTTTTTAGTATTAGTAAGCCCAATGTTTTTTTTTTGTTTATTCTTAAATTGATTTAAGGCGCGTCAACATCGGAAGTTATTAGCGCCCGGAGCATTTTTCTGTGCATAGGCGGCTTCCTGACAGTGTTCTCTCATTATATACTGTCTATCACCGGACAGTAGGCTGTAAAAAGCTGTAAGAAAGAGAAAATTTCAAGGGCCAGCAGCTAGATTCGAGCCCGTTGGAAACTAGTATTCGATAACCACTCAGCTAGTATCACTCCCTGGTAGTAAGCCTAATTCTGCCTAATTGTTAAATTCCTCACCCTCCTCTCATATAATTATTCCTTATTCTCTCTCGTTCACTTTGATTCCACAGAACCGATTCCCGATTAAATTGAAATGATTCCCTCAACCATTTGTCGCTCTAATCTGGGTATTAGTGTTACCGCTACATCTTTCATATTCGTCCTTTTTCTCTCCTCACTTCTTCTCTCTAGCACGTTGCTATTTGACTTAAGGAAACATCCTTTCTTTTTTAGACGTTTGAAATTCTCCTTGCACCAATTTGACACTATCCCTTGCCCGCAGGGACTCCGCCGGTCATTTCCTTCTCTATCTTCTTCGACTTTTACGACGTTCTTCCTCTTCTTTTTGTTCCGTTGAAGGATCCATCATCTAATTATCTCCAAGCTAAAAATAAATCGAAGTCTACCAGGTGGGGGAGCACCCTCTTTTAAGGTATCCATACCACCTCATCTTCCTTTTCTCTGTTCTCTCCTCCACAGTTCCCATTACTCTTGTAAGTACATTACCCTTACTTCCACGTATGAGGAATAAGAGAAAATGAATAATCAATTTATAATCTAATAATTGAAATAAGAGCAAAATAGAGCGGATTTTTTGTTTGTTTTTTTAAACAAAATTTATAAATCTTCCACTTTCAAAGAAGACAAATAATATGGGGCTGTTGAACGCTGCAGGCCAAAGAAAAAAAGTAATGACTATAATTTACAATATACAGCGACAGAAATAAACGTGATTTTTTAAATCTCCTTTGTTATGCCTTTATTGGAGAAGAATAACTAAACCAAAACTGGTAAATTATCCCAATCATTCGCTAATCATCGTGTATGTTCGTAAATATTCGTTTAGAACTCCAGTTTTAGTGGGCGGCGCTTGGACTACTCTCCCTAAGTTTTGTGCCAGTCGTTTGTCGTGTTTGTACGCTGGATGTTCGTTGAAAGTTCTGAAAATAAATCTAAAGAAAAATGTTATTTTGTTTATATTAATACAAAAGAACTTTTTTAATAACTAATTTAATGGATTCATAGTGATTCAAGTTTTATTCATTTCTCAATAAATTTGTTTGAAATTCCAATAATATAAACGTTTTTTATTTTGTTATTGTGATGAACTTGACATAGTTTCATTTGTAGAGTTGTGTTTCGAAGACTATTATATCCCCTCCCTTTTTTTTTGCTTCATTTTATTACTAGCTCATTAAGTTTCGAAAACAACAAATTGTAGTTCGGTTTGTTTTGTTTTTTTTATTTCTAAAATTTTTTTCAACCCAATTTTTTATTTTATTTATTTTTTTGGACGCCCTATAAGGCGGGTCTTAATTGAAAGACCAGCTGGTTAGGGCAATAATAACCATAGATACTGCAAATCGTACACGGTTACAGATAAGATTTGCCAAACTGGAGGAGATGACAGAAAGTCCCAACCCTATCGCCCAGGTTAGTGTTGTATAGAAGTTAGTAACATAAGGGTCTGTAGTTTGGTTAGCAACTCCCTCTAGCGGAATCAATATGAAGGCAAAACCCACTTGTACGCCTTTTATTAAAATATTTCTGTTGTATTTTCTTACTGAGCTTATTATTTTTCTTTGTATTCTATTTAAAAATTAAAATTACTGTTCATATTTTCAATTTTTGGTTGAATATTAATTTAATTTTTTGTGTAAGATTGAGGTTATACTGATTTTTCCTAGCCTATGTCGGCTTAAGATCTTTAAATTTCATTAACTTCTGAGTTTTTAACCAAATAAATGGAACCTTTAAACGATTTTGTTTAGATACTTGCTTCTTACTAAAATACGAGATATATATACACAATAAAATTATTTTTTTTTAAATCCAAACTATTTTTTTTACGTTTTAAATAAATAAAAAAAATTGAAATAGCCATATTAAGATAAACAGTTTGTTAAAAGTGATTATTAAAAGGAAATTTTTTGCCTTCTTTGTGGTGTTAAATAGATTTGAACTTCTATAACCTTCTTTTAACAAACCTATATTGTTTACATTTCCTATTGAGTTCATAATCTCTTATTATTTACTTTGCTTATTAAAGTAGTTCTTAAATGCTATTATCTAGATGCTTTTGCTTTGTTTTTGCTTGTTGTACATTTTTTTTTTAAATAAAAAGTGCCTTCTTCATTATTTACTTTACAAGCAAAATAATAATAGCCTTCCATATAATTACTTAATTAGCGTATATTTAGTTTTTGCTTTTATTATTATTTTTATGTTATTTTATAATCACTGTGCCCTAATTCTTAATGCCTAATATTCAGTTTTTGTTTTGTTTTGTTCTGTTGACCTTTTTCGTTCCTTCCTAATTGCAATATTCAAATTCTTGTACCTAGAGCAATTCATTTTGTAAAATCTTTCTCCGGTGTCTCTTCATCCGACGAGCAGTTTCTGTTATGAAAGATTTGTTTGTAATTGAGGAATGTAAATTCAAACAATTATGGTGTAAACACTTACTCGAACTTCTCTTATATTATAATTTATGTAAATAAGGTTTCTCTTTATAATAAAATGTAATCTCAAAATGATGGTTTAAAAAACAGTTTTCAACTCGAATTTGGTACAAATAGGTTTAACACACGTTTTGCTGTCCACATTTAATTGTGAATACCATAGGCGGCAACATTCTAGAAATTGCAGAGAACAAGAACAAAATCTTCTAATTAGATATCTGCTTCACCGTTTCACCTGATATTTCTCCATTTTTGGAATTATGGTTACATATTCCATACTTGAACAATAGCTAAAATTGAACTTTAAAGGAGAGCCTTACTTGTTCCCGCTTTTTCAGAATTCTGGATTAAACCTGAAAAATAGAAATTTGTTCTCAAAAAATTCTTAACGGTTACGATATTGTGTGGTACTGGGGTTTGAAAAATTTGAAATACTTTTTCCTCCCCCCCTCATGAACTACGGTGCTTCCAAGCCAGTCAGTACACCGTTTTTGGAAATACCTGCAACTTGTTTATTGCACTGTTATTAGCCTCCATCATTAAAGAGTTAGCATGGACCAGTAAAGGTCTGAGAGTGCGGGGATGTTTACTGAGAAGTCTTGAGCATTGTGGTTTTAGTGGTGCTCTCCGGTTAATTAGAAGATTATACTGTCTCAAGAGTTTTAGTCAAGCTTGTTTTAATTGCCATGTTTAATGCAATATTCTAGCAGACATTAACAGACATTAAAATTTAAAAAAATGTAATAATTTTGTTTGTGTTCCTTAGTAATTTTACGACTTTAATAAACATTGTTTTAATAAATTTGTATGACTGTAGTAGAGCCTAAAAAATAACATTTTTCAGTATTAGTCTATTCACTAGCCTGACAGGCGGCTTTATCTGAACCGACAATTTATAGGCAGACTATCGAAGTTACCGTTAGAAAACAAACGACAAATAAAATGTTTATTAATTCGAAACATATTACAATAATATGAAACATAAAAACAAAACAAAACACAAATTATGCATGGAATTCACTCCATCTGCATGAGTTGCAATAAAATGAATAAATTTTAAGCAAAAAATTATAAATGTGTAAATTAAAAAAGATAGAAAAGAACCAAAAATTCAGTTTGAACTATACAGTAAATTTTATAATTAATGTTTTGGTATAGTCGAACCTCTCAATAACGACCACTGGCGGGGGAAAGCAAAGTGGCCGCTGTTTGGAGGTGGTCGTTAGAAGGAGGTAGGCAAGTTTCATAATGAAAAAATATGGGTTTTTCTTACAAACAACTATTTAAAAATTGTTTATTATTAATAGATTTAAAATCGTACATACGAGGGTCGTTTGCAAAGTCCGTGCAAAAATAAAAACTACTTAATTTTTTGGGGTAAACCTTTTTTATTTTTCAACATAGTCTCCTTTTAGGCTTATACACTTCGTCCAACGCTGCTCTAGTTTGTTGATCCCTTCCGAATAATAGGATTTGTCCAAGTCTGAAAAATAGCCATTCGTTTCTGCAATCACCTCCTCGTTTGAATAAAATCTTTTTCCCGCCAGCCATTTCTTCATATTGGGGAACAAATAGTAGTCCGAGGGAGCCAAGTCTGGAGAATAGGGGGGATGTGAAACGAGTTGGAACCCTATTTCCATTAATTTTGCGACCACAACTGCTGAGGTGTGAGCTGGTGCGTTGTCGTGATGGAAAAGGACTTTTTTGTGGGCCAATCGTGGGCGTTTTTCTTGCAGCTCGGTTTTCAAACGGTCCAATAACGATGAATAATATGCACCTGTAATAGTTTTACCCTTTTCCAGATAGTCGATGAGGATTATTCCTTGCGAATCTCAAAAGACTCAAATCTTTCCGGCCGAAGGAACGGTCTTCGCCTTTTTTTTTGGCGCAGATTCCCCCTTGGTAACCCATTGTTTAGATTGTTCTTTGGTCTCAGGAGTGTAGTGATGTATCCATGTTTCATGCACAGTGACGAAACGACGCTTAAAGTCCTGCGGATTCTTCTGGAACAGCTGCAAACCTTCCTTGCAACACTTCACACGATTTCGTTTTTGGTCAAGCGTGAGCAATCGCGGCACCCATCTTGCGGATAGCTTTGTCATGGTCCAAATGTTGATGCAAAATATTATGTACCCGTTCATTCGAGATGCCCACAGCACTAGCAATCTCACGCACCTTCACTCTTCTGTCATCCATCACCATATCATGGATTTTATCAATGATTTCTGGAGTAGTAACCTCCAGAACGTTCAGCGTCACTTGTGCCCATATGGCCACTCCGAAAATTTTGAATCCACTTATAAACTGTTCTAATCGAAGGTGCAGAGTCACCATAATGTTTATCAAGCTTCTCTTTAGTCTCCTGAGGCGTTTTACCTTTCATAAAGAAGTGTTTAATCAACACACGAAATTCTTTTTCGTCCATTTTTTGAAAATCACTCGACTTCCTCGATTCAAACGAATACCAAACACAAAGAAATAGACCGATCTGGCTGAAACTTGGTGTGTGTTCTTCTTCCAAGAGATGCTACTAACTAAACATAACCTCGATACGCGCCAGTAGTGCTATCTCTCTGACTTGGTACGGACTTTTCAAACGACCCTCGTAATTACATGATATGCATCAAATTTTTCTTAATTATCCAAAAAAATCATAAAAAAAACTACATATTATTGACTTATTTAATAATTTTTATAACAATTTTTATAATAATCATCACATTTATTCATAACAATAATAATTTATGGTAAAATTATCATCATACTATCTTCTATTATTAGAAAAATAGAACAAACCTTTCGGCAAGTTGACGATGGTTCGATTTGGTTTTTGCAAAATCTTCCAACACATTTATTTTTCTCTTCTAGAGACATATCGGAAAAAAACAATATTGTTCGCCCAAAGTTATATTGAAAAATGATTAAAATTGGTACAAGATGTATGTGAGCTTATATAGGAAACGTCAGGAAAAAATTGAAAAAAAAAAAACTTGAGAGGGGATAATTATTTTGATCACCGCGTCAAAGGAACTTTTAATAATAAGGTGGTCGTTGGTTTGGAGATGAAACATTTAATCTGTTCCCCAAAATCAATGTCCGCGGTCGCTATGTAGAGTGTCCTTTAGACGGAGGTTCTTTTATATAGAAAGTGTTATAGGGGTAAAACGGGGAAATCCAAAAACTGGTCCGTAAATGGAGGTGGCCGCTAGTGAGAGTGCTCTTTATGGAAGGCTCGACTGTGTAAAGGAGGAACAAAATATTAAAATTTGGTCAAATTAAATTTTAAAACAAAATTTACCAAAAAGTAAAATGAAATTTTCTTTTAAAATATAAATTTTTAATACAGCTAATTTTCCTTTTAATAACATTAATACAAGAAAAAAAGAAGTTAATAATCAAATTCTTGTAACAGTCAAGTTCTACACCTGGATGCATCTCTTAAAAGTGCACTTAATCCACTTTTTTACATTTAGGTATTCACAAAGTACTACCTCTGTGAGTACCTTTCTATTAAAATATTGTAAGTCTATAGGAAGACAAAATAGGGCTGACTGCGATAAACTGCATTATATTATTAATTTCACGCAAATTGAAGAACCTAGCTAGCTCTTCGATTTTCTCTTTACAGCTCACTATCCCATAATGGACACTGTTGTCTGTAACGTGAGAACACTATCCGGTGGCCGGCAGTGCACTGAGAAAAAAAACAACAGGAAGTTATAATTGAATTGAGAGGAAATAGTGTAAATACTTTAGTACGCGATTTCCGCCGGATATAGGATTAAACCTCATTATTATTTCTTTCCATAAATATTTTATTTTATTTTTTTTTAGGACAAAATGGTAAATGTAGTACCTAGGTAGGGCTTTTTGAAATATTCATAGATATGGCCTCCAGTCTTCCACCTGGCAATTGTAACCATTGTAAAAGTTATATGGCAGAGTGGAGGTGGCCATACACCGCCTCCTCATGGTTTCAGAGAGGGAAAAACACTAACACACACATACGTACACGGACAACATACACTTCGGCACTTTGGGGATACTTTTCAATAAATAATTTGGTCGCAGAGTGTTGTTCCATGTTGTTGTTCGTTTTTTTGGAATGTACATTCTAAATCTTTCTCTATTTTGTTTGTTTCCCTTTCAAACCTGAGTCTTCAATCTAGCAATCGTGCACAAATAATGTATACTAATTTAATAATGTATTATATAGTATACGAGGGGCACTATTTATATTTTGAGCCTAATAATAAAAAAAAACAGTAATTTGTCATTGAAAATGACTTTATTGTTTTTCAAAATATTCTCCTTTATGATCTATACACTTCTGCATGCGTTCGAACCACTTGTCAAAGCATTTTTTCCATTCCGCTAGAGACACCTCCAAAACATGGTTTTCTGAATGCATCAACGGCTTCTTCTGTCCACGTAATTTATTCTTGACGTTCGGAAAAACAAAAAGGAAGTCATTTGGTGCCAAATCAGGACTGTACGGCGGATGAACCATTAATTAGATTTTTTAAGTGCTCAAATAGTCAGTTGTTAGACGAGGTGTGTGACAGCTGGCATTGTCTTGATGAAGAATGATCCGAATGGTCGTTTGTTTGTTTTCCTTATTTCATCCGAAGACAACAAATGGTTGTGTACCATTCAGAATTGACCGTTCGACGTTCCTCTAAAGGCACTGTCGCCACATGACCAGTTTTTCCGAAAAAAACAGGCGACCATTTGTTTCGAAGTGCTTCGAGCGCGAACAACTTTTGTTGGATTTGGTTCATCTTGAAACACTCATACAGTCGACTGCTGTTTAGTTTCCGGCTCATACGCGTATATCCATGATTCGTCCCCTGTTACAATTCTTATACACGTCTTTTGAAGCACCGCCATTGTAATTTCTTAAGCATTTGTTTTGCACCAATCGACACGAGCATCTTTTTGATATTTTGTCAGATTATGTGGGATCCAACGAGGACGGCTAAATGATCATGCAATATTTTATATATGCTGGTGGAACTAATGCCTAAAGTTGCCTCAATCTCACAGTATGTCACATGACGATCTTGCATTATTAGTTTTTGCACAGCATCAATGTTTTCTGACACAACAACTGATTTTGGACGACCTTCACTTCGGTGAGCGAACGATGACCACGATTGAATTCGTTACACCAGCGTTTCACAGTGGCAAAGGATGGGGGCTTTATCGCCAAAAGTGGAAGTAAGTTGATCGATGCAATCCTGTCTTGATAATTCACGTCGAAAGTCCGTAATAAATCATTGCACGAAAATTTTCATGAGTTAATACCCATTTTTTCGCTGAGACACAATTTTCAAGTGACTGTAAACAACACAAACCGCGCTCAAATAACAAAACGTTCTGAAAAAGATTATGGTCAAAAATGTCGAAACTTTCAAGTGGAAACGACAGATAGCACCTGACAACACTCAGTGTTGCCAAGGCTCAAAATATAATTAGTGTCCTTCGTATTTTAGATCCACTTTTTTGAAATATCTTAAATTTAAGAGTCAAAGCACTTGGTTCCAGTCATAGCTATTTGTATTTATAATAAATTTCCCCAAATAATAAATATTAACACCATTAAACGGCAAAAAAATGTTTTGTGCATTAAATAATAAATAATTTATTTTTAGAAGCCATTTTGATTCAACTCCGGGCTCTATATTTATAATATATTTCCCCAAATAATAAATATTAACACCATTAAACGGCAAAAAAATGTTTTGTGCATTAAATAATAAATAATTTATTTTTAGAAGCCATTTTGATTCAACTCCGGGCTCTATATTTATAATAAATTTCCCCAAATAATAAATATTAACACCATTAAACGGCAAAAAAATGTTTTGTGCATTAAATAATAAATAATTTATTTTTAGAAGCCATTTTGATTCAACTCCGGGCTCTATATTTATAATAAATTTCCCCAAATAATAAATATTAACACCATTAAACGGCAAAAAAATGTTTTGTGCATTAAATAATAAATAATTTATTTTTAGAAGCCATTTTGATTCAACTCCGGGCTCTATATTTATAATAAATTTCCCCAAATAATAAATACTAACACCATTAAACGGCAAAAAAATGTTTTGTGCATTAAATAATAAATAATTTATTTTTAGAAGCCATTTTGATTCAACTCCGGGCTCTATATTTATAATAAATTTCCCCAAATAATAAATATTAACACCATTAAACGACAAACAGTTTTTTGGGCTTTTGAATAATAAATAAATTATTTTAGAAGCCATTTTGATTCAACTCTGTGCTCTAATGTGAAAATCGTGGCAATAAGAATCATTGCTCTAAGTAATTCACTCATTTTTACATTGTTGTGACGTTTTATTGCGCTATTTTTTTGCATCACTCACAGTCACTTTCTGTAAATCCTCTACCCATCATCCATCCGCTTGCATTTCATCATTACATTTTCTGAGATCATCATAATATTCCAGTTAGTGTGTTCAAGGACCCTTGTACAAACAATCAATCATCTTTTAGAATGTAGCAAGATCAAAGAAACCTTCTTTTTTTTTTCTGCCTGCCAATTCAAGATCTTGAAGTTGAACATATTGAACTTGTACTGAACTCCTTGATATTTCCTTTATTTCATCAAATTCAAACTCATGCATGAAATTCGACTTTTCCAGTGATTCTAACTACAGAGCCTTTTGCTGTTACTTTTTTCCCGCTAAATTGATTTGAATAATTGGTCTGTATTGTGCGAGTCATTACGCAAAAACCAAAAATATCCGGGAATTCAAGTTTAGCACTTTTATTTTTTGGTACGCAACTCAATTAATATCGGCTTTAGAAAACTAGATTAACCTACCAGAAAGATATCATCACATCTTGCAACACATCTCAATACAAGCACACTTTAATTCTTTGGCAAGAATACCTACCGATCTTCAAAATTAAGAATTGTTTACTGGGTTACCAAAATTCTCGCAGTGGACTACTTAGATGACCCCCGTAGGGCAATTTAAATTTTAAAACACCTTCCAGATCATCCTCCTAGGCGATTAAAACGCCAATAGCCACACGATTTTCTTTCTTCTGGGGAGTGTAGTTAATCCTGGAGATGACTTAGTGACTGGTTACCGCTGGGGTAACTTCTCCCCTCAGTAAAGTGTAGTAGTGTCAGTTATTGTCATTGTTACTAATAGTGCATCTAGCGCTGGCCGTAACTTTCAAAATTAATAACTAAATAAAAGTAAAATTAAATGAATAAACTAAAATTGTATCCATTCATTTTTAATTTTGTTTTTTTTACTTTAAATTTTGTAATTGTCAGCTCTTTTAACACGCGTAAATACAGCTTATTTTTATTTTTGTAAATAAGTAAATTAATTCTTGGTTTACTTACTCTAATATAAAAATGAGTAATTATTGGAACAATTTTCATGATAATTGAAAGGTTTCAGGAGAAATTTCTATAAATTTTTGGTCTTACTTCCAATAAAATAACGCTGTAAATAAAATAATTTGTTAAAAATTTTGTTATTCCCAGAAAATTAGAAAAACAAATTTGTCAGAATTAAATTCTATTAACAACGTAAAGGAAGTTTTTAATATAAATGACTTGTTTACTTTGTGGTAAACACAAAGCAAAGGAATTACAATTGATGACTTTGTAATAATAACACAAATCGTAGTAATATTATAAGTTTTTAATTCCCGATAGAAATTTTCGTTTAATTAAAAGTTCTGCGTATTTTAATGTCATTAAATGTTTAAATTCCAGTAAAATATTGTTAGCGGCTGGAATACAAAGCTGATGACGTCAGAATGTGTTGGTAATTAAATGGTTTTGTTTTATGTGGATTTACATTGAAATTAACAACACTTTTAATGAAGTAATTTGTATTATTTACTTTTGAACGATATAATGACATATTTTTTTGTTATTGTTGTTATTCCTTTCATTTTCTACTTAACTCTCCTGTAACTAAGAATCTCTTGTCTAAATATATAGAACTTAAATTATCTGTATATGTTTTGATATTGTAATACATATACTAACATTACCAGCTATAAATACGACAATGTTGTTTTAGGATTGTGTTATAAGTGAAGAACATTGTATAAAAGGGTAGTTTGTCCACCACTCAGTGGTGTGGAGTATTTTAGTGGTTGTCAGAATGCATCGGACCCCTTCGTACAACACCACTACTACTTAGGCTGCTCGTAACCATTCATGTACAAATTCTCACTAGAGTTTATTACATTGCCTTCTTATTGTGTACATTGTTTTTGTATAAATATAGATATTCTCTTTCTCTTGGATAGAATTACATACTTCTCTTTATCCTATATTAAAACTGTCCGGTAGGACAGTTGTATAAGGGTTGACCATCAAAAACTGCACGAAAAAGTGTAACGTTGAAAAACACCCAACTTTGACAATTTTTTTCTATTTTTCTATAAAAGATAAAATTCCCAAATTTTCTTTAAATCTTACTCCAAACCCTCCTTCATAACTGTAATTTATTTGCAACCACCCAGATCTAATAGGTTTCGAGAAAAAAGTTGCCGAAAATGAGCAAAAACGGCTTTTTCAAAAAATGTTCTTGTTCTTGTTCTTCTTGTTGTTGTTGTTGTTGTTGTTGTTGTTGTTGTTGTTCTTGTTACCTTTTTTGTAAACAACGTAGCGCCTAAACGCGTGAACCGATTTTCATGAATGAGGTGTCATTCGATTCGGAATTTTATGTAGATGTGCCTTTTGTGGGTCTCGGCCCTGTACATCGAATGGGAGAGGAGTTAGCCCCCTTTATGTAAGGCCCCCTCCAAAATTATTATTACTAATTACTCTGTAAATCTTGGCCCGATTTTGATAAAATTTGGTAGGATGATAGGGTTAGGGCTCCCCTACCTAACAATAAAGCGACGATCTGCTCTTACACTTGTTAAGGGGAAGTATAGCAATCGTTTCAAATTATCTAAAAGTCTCGACGCTATGCCTCATAAGGAGGGGAGTTCGCCCCACCCAAATAAGGCCCTTTCTAAAACTATTATTACCAATATTTCTACAAAGCTTAGTCCGATTTTGATAAAATTTAGCTCAAATAAAGTGGTTAAAGCTCCTCTACGTGGCTGTGAAGTGCCATCATGCTCTTACACCTACTAAGAGGAAGTACTGCAATCGTTAAAATTATCAATGAGTGAACCGATTTACATCAATGAATTGTCGTTCGATTCAAAATCTTTGCCTTTTAGGGAGAAGTACTGTAATCGCAGTTTATTTTTCTTGCTCCTCTTAAAAGGAAGTACTGAAATCGCAGTTTAATTTTGCTATTTACGTACAAATACCTTCCTATTTTATTCAAAACGCTTTCTCAAAAAAATGGTTATTGAGGATGGTTTGGGGACCGCAACTATAATCATTCTTTAAAAAGATCTCTCCAGTGGTAGTTACGGTTCCGATTTAACACCTTATCAGGTTATAATGATAGAATAGCTTATTCCAAATTTTAAAAAATCTGTAAAGCAGACGTAACTTTGCAAATAGACAAAAAGGAAAATCTATCCAAAAGGTACAAAAATCTCCTTAACAAAAACTTACAGTTTTAAAAGTTAAGTATAAGGGTTGATTAAACGCCAAAAGGTACACAAATCAGCAGTTCCCAACATTTCATTAATACTTCATTGATATAATTTAAGTAATTTTACTGCATTAACTTTTCCTTCACATTTTTTAGAATTTATTAGATGTCACAGACCCTTATGCTGGCCAGTTCATTCATAATATTTTTTTATTATAATTATGATAAAATGAGTGATGAATTATTCTGAGTAGTCACATATACATGCATGTTAAAGTAGAAAAAAACAAAGTTAGAGTCGGCCACTTTTTAAATTTCAATCACGGAGGATTCAAAACAATATTTCAGTCTTAAATTCGTCTTACCGAAATATTCGTGAGCACAAATAACATACATTTAATAACAAGTAGATTATTCAACAATATTTACTCATTTCTCAATTGTAATTTAATTTAGTCCCCCTAATTTTACTTATGGTAAAATACTGGAATAATTAGCTGTCCTAAAAATATGCATATCTTTATTTTCTTTATTTTATATTACATATATATAACATTGTGGGAAGAACACCTAGATTGAGAATGTAATTGAAGAAAACTATATTATTTGCGATAAAGCCAGATTATTTATTACTTATTATTACAAACGTTTGACTACAACATAAAATAACAATTACTTTAATCGAAGAATGAACTTAAACCAATGATTTTTATTTAAAAATAAAAATAAATGCATAAAATCATTGATGTAAAAAAAGTTTATGAATTTTTTAGCCTCTTATTTTTTTTATATTTTTTATAACGTTTTCTTTTTCACCTGTGATTAATAGTTTGATTATTATAGATAAATAGATATTACAGTCAATCTAAGTTAAATGGTGTGCTACTTGAGTAAATATTTTGTAGACGAAAATGGCCAGCATAAGGGTCTGTGACATCTAATAAATTCTAAAAAATGTGAAGGAAAAGTTAATGCAGTAAAATTACTTAAATTATATCAATGAAGTATTAATGAAATGTTGGGAACTGCTGATTTGTGTACCTTTTGGCGTTTAATCAACCCTTATACTTAACTTTTAAAACTGTAAGTTTTTGTTAAGGAGTTTGGATATGTTTTATTTATATGTGGTACGTATTATCCACTATTAAACCCTTATAGTCTAAAAATACAATATAAAGTACATTATAATTTTATTTTAAGTAAATAATGTTAATACCGAGTTTTTAAAGGTCCACTGATATTTTGAAAAGAAATAAGTGTAGAAAGGGAACGGATTAGCTATGCGGTTAGCGTATTGGACTCTCACGTGGGAGATCCCGAGTTCGAATCCAGCTGCTGGCCCTTAGATTTTTTCTTCTTATTAGCAGCTCCTTGCAGCTCACTGTCCGGTGTGAGACAGTTGTCTGTAACAAGAGAACACTTGTTCGGAGGCAGTGCACTGCAATAAAAGCTCCGGGCGCTAATAACCTCAGATGTTGACGCGCCTTAAATCATTAAAAAAAAAATAACAGTTGAAATGATTTAAGTTTCCTTCTAATCTAAATATTTTGAATTTGCGTAATTAAGGAATAAACTTGATAGAATTCTATTCATTTGTTAACCAATTTTCTGAAAAAGAATTCTCTTTATGAAAAAGTTGGCCACCCGTATTTAGAGTTGTCAGTTGTTGTCAACATTCAAGGCGGCTATCTTGCCTGAATGATGCACTCACATGAACTGAAAGTTGAATCTGATCATTAAGTTCGTCTTTTTTTTTTTTTTTTGCAGCTGCACTTCCACCCTGCACAGGTCATTAACATTTTACAGTCAATAAATGAACCATTTGCAATAATAATAATAATAAAATGTAATAAAAGCTGGACGTGGCTGAAATTTGAGAGCATCTTTTTTCTGCAGATTAATTCGACGCAGTACGGCTGTTTTTTCCCCTTCATAGTTGCACACTTGTTTTGTTTTCTGACCTCCACTTTGTACGATTGCACTTGGAAGAGACCTTCTATCATTTCGACATGGTCCAGGTGTTCTACATTGCGTTGTTCTTTTCGTTGCAACTTAGGTAGTTTTGTTACTAGTTTCTAATCAGTTTATTATTATTTTTAGTACTACGTTTGCCTTTTTGTTCACTACTTATAACTCTGACTGTAAATATTATACGAGTATTGTGTTATATTATATCGTATTGTGGATTAAATATTTGATATTAAATTATGAATATTTGATATTTTAAATGCAGTTAATGATATTATTTTATTTTACTTGTTTCAGGTAGGTCTATTTTTATTCTTATCAGACATTATTTGCTGTTGAAGTATTTGTAAGTAAAAATTATTATTAATTCAGCTTTAATACTTAATGCATCATATGATTATAATAAAAAGTATTAAGTCGGCATTGGCATTCGGTTTGGTCCGATGGTACCGCGAGGGGTTACCGTTCTTCTTGGCCAGTACACTTGTATGTAGCTAACCTGGTCCTAAAGTTATTATCTCTCGAAGATAAAAACTTTAAGAAGGGTTTAGTTGGAAGATGTGGCTCCCAGAAACTGCCATTACTCCTAAGGAACGTGTCCTCCCTCAATGCTAGATGCCCAACAACCTCTAGAGAGCCGCAGTTGTTCATCGTAACTAGATCAGTGATTTGAAGACTTCGTTACGGGAGAGGAACTAGTTTCATCTGGTTGCCCTTCATTTTTTTTTTTTTTTTTTGTATCTTCCCAGGAATTTTTTCGGGATTACTGTCCGGGTTATCTATAGTGTACCTATAATGAGAAAACAAGTGTTCGAAGAGCGGTAGTTTACTGAGATATTGTTGACTGCTTACAATTGGCTAAAGCGCCGTTTTTTAGAGCTACACTCTTTACAAATAGGTCTGGTAATAATTTTTTGCACACAAAACTATAAAATAAAAGTAATTTTTGCAATAATTATCAAATACATTTTACAAAAATGGAAAATGAAAAAGGAAAACAAGGAAAAACGAGAGAGATAAATAAAAAATTCAATAATATTAAAGAAAATAGTATTCCTACATGCTAAACCTAACATGTCAACATAAGATAATCAATTTTACATTTTGTAAAAGTTTGGGAGGTCAGAGTACAGAAGTTACTGTATTATTGATAAATGAATAATAATAATGACATAATAGTATAAACATACAAATCATCAGTATGTAACTTATTATGACAATATTAGTTGACGAATTTTCAAAGCTTCTAATGCAAAATAATAAATATCATTTATTTTCTCTTTAGAATACGAGGGTCGTTTGAAAAGTCCGTGCAAAAATAAAAACTACTTAATTTTTTGGGGTAAACCTTTTTTATTTTTCAACATAGTCTCCTTTTAGGCTTATACACTTCGTCCAACGCTGCTCTAGTTTGTTGATCCCTTCCGAATAATAGGATTTGTCCAAGTCTGAAAAATAGCCATTCGTTTCTGCAATCACCTCCTCGTTTGAATAAAATCTTTTTCCCGCCAGCCATTTCTTCATATTGGGGAACAAATATGTAGTCCGAGGGAGCCAAGTCTGGAGAATAGGGGGGATGTGAAACGAGTTGGAACCCTATTTCCATTAATTTTGCGACCACAACTGCTGAGGTGTGAGCTGGTGCGTTGTCGTGATGGAAAAGGACTTTTTAGTGGGCCAATCGTGGGCGTTTTTCTTGCAGCTCGGTTTTCAAACGGTCCAATAAAGATGAATAATATGCACCTGTAATAGTTTTACCCTTTTCCAGATAGTCGATGAGGATTATTCCTTGCGAATCCCAAAAGACAGTCGCCATAATCTTTCCGGCCGAAGGAACGGTCTTCGCCTTTTTTCGCGCAGATTCCCCCTTGGTAACCCATTGTTTAGATTGTTCTTTGGTCTCAGGAGTGTAGTGATGTATCCATGTTTCATCCACAGTGACGAAACGACGCTTAAAGTCCTGCGGATTCTTCTGGAACAGCTGCAAACCGTCCTTGCAACACTTCACACGATTTCGTTTTTCGTCAAGCGTGAGCAATCGCGGCACCCATCTTGCGGATAGCTTTGTCATGTCCAAATGTTGATGCAAAATATTATGTACCCGTTCATTCGAGATGCCCACAGCACTAGCAATCTCACGCACCTTCACTCTTCTGTCATCCATCACCATATCATGGATTTTATCAACGATTTCTGGAGTAGTAACCTCAACAGGGCCTCCAGAACGTTCAGCGTCACTTGTGCCCATATGGCCACTCCGAAAATTTTGAAACCACTTATAAACTGTTCTAATCGAAGGTGCAGAGTCACCATAATGTTTATCAAGCTTCTCTTTAGTCTCCTGAGGCTTTTTGCCTTTCATAAAGTAGTGTTTAATCAACATACGAAATTCTTTTTCGTCCATTTTTTGAAAATCACTCGACTTCCTCGATTCAAACGAATGCCAAACACAAAGATATAGACCGATCTGGATGAAACTTGGTGTGTGTTCTTCCAAGAGATGCTACTAACTAAACATAACCTCGATACGCGCCAGTGGTGCTATCTCTCTGACTTTGCACGGACTTTTCAAACGACCCTCGTATCTATAAAAACATAGATAAAAATAGACAAAAAGTCCTTTTCCATCACGACAACGCACCAGCTCACACCTCAGCAGTTGTGGTCGCAAAATTAATGGAAATAGGGTTCCAACTCGTTTCACATCCCCCCTATTCTCCAGACTTGGCTCCCTCGGACCACTATTTGTACCCCAATATAAAGAAATGGCTGGCGGGAAAATGATTTTATTCAAACGAGGAGGTGATTGCAGAAACGAATGGCTATTTTTCAGACTTGGACAAATCTTATTATTCGGAAGGGATCAACAAACTAGAGCAGCGTTGGACGAAGTGTATAAGCCTAAAAGGAGACTATGTTGAAAAATAAAAAAGGTTTACCCCAAAAAATTAAGTAGTTTTTATTTTTGCACGGACTTTTCAAACGACCCTCGTATTTTGCTCTTAGGCTCGTTATATATTAAAAAATGCAACACATTTTCGGGACTACATGAGTTACAAATGGGGAATATTTCTGGGCTATTTAACTTAAATTGTTCATTATTAAGGTAAAAAGAAGGCGAATCAAAAATTAGATAGACGGATTTGACAAACCAATCTACGCTTTTTATTGGAACATCTAAATTCAAAATACTCCTCCACCATTCTTTTAGAGAACTAAAATGTCGTAAAGTTCTGATTATAATTTGAATGGATGTCCCTACCGATATCAGAGGACAACAAATTGACAATAAAATCGCTTAATATTCTTTATTTCAGTATTTAGAAAGGCTAGAGTTTGATTCTATAACCATGTTCAGAACCGATAGGCAATAACTTGTTCCTAAATTGGGTATTCCAATTATACGATAATTTACATTACTATGATTGCAACTATCGATTACTTTTATAGCATTAAATACGATAAAGATAAATATGGGAAAAATTTATTGAGTATTAAAACCAAATGGTTTTTAGTATTTGAGACAGGATGTAACCGCATGAAATTCTCTAAATATTTTTTTACGTGGCCCTAAAAAGTTCAATTTATTTTTAACCAAAAATAATTTAAAACCGACATATTGATCGTATTTATATTTTTAATTTCAAGGAAACTGAGACAGTGGCTGTAAATATAAACTGTAATTTTCCCTGTTTAGAATTGTGGGCAGGCAAGCAACATGTGTCGGCCATTTTCCTTAGAATAAATTAAAAATTTTTTGGCTCTTGTAATTTAATTTCCATCCCCCAGCTAACCGCTAATTCTTTTTTAGGCTAGCCTTTTTCCATAAAAATGGTTAAGTGGCTACCTATTAGATTGTCCTAATGAGTAGTTAAAAGATTCCATAATTCAAAGCGAGGTATACAATTTTTTTTCTTTTTCTAACTAGTAAGGGAAAAATTTTTCAACTTCGATTTGCAGTTTTTCGATTGAATTTTATCGACTTTCAAGTTTCATAAAAGAAAAAGTCTTAAGAAAAGTTGTTATCACGAACTGTGTGTTTGACCTGCATAATTCGAAAAAGAAAATATCGAGTAATGATCCATTTTCATCTTTCGAATTGTAGACAGTATAATTTATTTATTTTGTAATTTACAATCTGTATAAACATATACAATAAGTAAATAGGAGGTGAATGAGATGAACTGGTGCGGGAAGAGCAGGAGGAGAGAAACTACCCAGCGGTAGCACTCTCTATATGAGATAGGGGAATGTGAGGAGGAGAGAGGAGAAATAGGAGAATAATGACGTTTAGGCCTTCAGACTACAAGGAAGTCGCGGGGCCACTGGCGATTCAGTTGGCGAGGAGTATTAGGGATGTCAGAGGAGGCGAGAGACAGTACAAGAGGATTAGAGCTAATCGAGAGAGTGGTGTGGAATTTATGATATTTAGTCTTGGCGAGTTGGTCTATTGCAGGGAATGTTGAGGTCGGTGTGAAGTAAGGAACGGATTTTTATGTATTTAAAAATGCCAAATATTTAATTAAAATATGCATTTATTTTCGTCAATTATGTGGAAAATATGTGATTTTCTTAAAATATTTTCTGGAATATTTAAGTAAAATGGACATTTTTTTTATGAAAATGGAATTTTTTTTTGGGGGGGGGGGGCAAGTTATAATTATTTATACAAGAAAAGAACATTTTTATAATTTATAATAATTTATTAGGAACAAAATAATTTGTTTTTACAAGTTATAATGATTTATCCAACAAAGAACATTTTTACTATTTATAAAAAGATGTGTTAAATTTTCAATTTTGAAAACTTCACTCTTCGAAATTGTTTGCAACCACATGAAATTTCAAATGTTGGAACGTAAAGTGACGACGATCTGGGCGTAAGATGGACTTGTAACGACTAAAATCCTTTGAAATCTGCTCTAACCAAAGCCCGACACAGATCTGTACTCAGAGTAGACTTACTTGATGATGGAGATGTAAGGAAGGCTTGATAGGACGTCCTCTCTTTCTTTCTGTTTTTATTCTCTATGTGCGATCCGGTGGCAATATGTTGGGTGACTTGGGAACGTTGAGAGCAAGAAACGCGCTTGTCACAAGCTGTACAGTACAAAATGTCTCCATCACTTCGAAAAAGTTCTGCTGGAAACTCGCGAAGATATTTAGCAACCAGTTGTTTGTTTGAGGCCGATGTTCGTGGCATTTCACCCAAAAAAAGAATACACTAAGTGACCGAACGAAATGAATTGGACACTTCAACGAACGAGCTGAAAGAACAGACAACGTCAGACAACTTCAAAGAACTAACAAGTGCCCGTCACTGTTTAGCAGCATTCTGTGTAAATTACAATAACCATTGTACCCACTGTGATTCACAGCCCTACAGTCTGTGGTTCACAGTTCCTGTCAACCACCTCCCAATTATGAAAATATGCCCAAAATGAAAAATATGTACATATTTTGATTAAATATGTAGAAATATTTATTTATTTTAATCAAATATGTATAAATATGCGATAACATCCAAATATGTGGAAATATGTGAAATAAAAGTAGACTCAAACGGCTTAAAAAGTGTCAGTATGAATACTTCTAGTTGAAAAACGTCTGTAAATTGCCTAGAAAAAAATATGTAAATACATACGAATCCGTTCCCTAGTGTGAAGACTAAGGTTAGTCACCGTAGAAAGGAGCGTCAGCTATCTGTAGGCAGTAGTTTTGACTGAAATGTCTTGCACTGTCCGTATATTTGTAGGTTTGGCTGAACCTCACAGTTCTAGTCCGTAAGTCCACGTAATTGCTATAAGTTTTAGAATGAATTCAGCCGATTAGAAGTGCGCCACTTCACTGATATAAAACGTTTTCCCTGAAGAATGCTCCTTAAGGCCGATGGAGAAGTGAATTAAAAATGTAATTAATATTAAGCATAAGCCCAGAAGATGAAGCATAGTCCAGGGTTCATCAAGTGGTCGATATTGACACGTAAGGTGGCGATGTTATACTGGTGCCACTTTTGAAATAACTCTTAAACGAAGGGAGGTATCTAAAAAAAAAAACGAACATAAAGTTTGTTGAAGTAGTTGTTCATCTTTTTGGTGACTGATTCATAGTTTCAATAGGATAAAAAAATAATTGCCATTTCAGTCGTGATACATTTATTCTGCCGAGCTTTCGACCTAGGGACTAGGTCATCTTCAGGGCTGTGGAACATGTTTACAGATTGTTAACAATGATTCTATTAAAATGAATATGTATAATATAATGAAATTTACAAAAATTATTTACCTAGTTTACAAAGTAATACTATTACATTTCAGGGTTGGTGTGTCTTCTGTCTTGTCTGTTCATGGACTGACTGTGATCGGTCTATGTGTAATATGTTTTAGGTTGTGTGTTAGTCAGTGTTGCCAATTGTCAAGTATTTTGTAGTAAGTTGGCGTATATGTTGTAAAGCTCATGAGCCAGTCATGAAGTCTTCTTTTATCATATTCACTAATTACATTTTGTTCTTTTTGTAGATTGTGATTAACAAATAAATTAAAAAAAAAAAAAAATTGTTACCTCACCCCTTAAATCGGGGGTAGAAAATGGCGATTTCCTTTTGACCCCCACTTTTCACTACTGTATTTAAAACTATTTCAAAAAAATGAAGAAAAATGCTGTTAATTTTACTTCAATGTTTCAATCCGTTGCCGAGATAATCAATCACAAAGATTAAATTTTCGTCGTTTTTTCCCTATTTCTCTGTTTCAAAAACTAAAATTAAAAGCGGATTTTCTTATTAATTTCTGATAAATCAAAACTTAAAGCCATCAGGGACTTAAAAATCAGGCAAAACATCATTAAAACAAAAGAAAATATTCCAGTTTATTTACAAAAGTCGATACAAAAAAATATTTTCAATTTACACAAAATGAAAATGTTTTACCTTCAGTGTCTTGGGTTCTACATAGACAAAAGACTCACTAGGAACCCACAACACTAGACTTAAAAGAAAAAGCAATGACGAAATGTGCCAAAACTGCTTTACAGACTACTTGGACGACGCTCCAAATTACCCATTGAACTTAAACGCTTAATATACAGTACTATTCTCAAACCTATGCGGACTTTTACGGACTAAAGCTGTGGGGTTCAGCCAAACCTACAATACATACGGGCTGTACAAGACATTTCAGTCAAAACTACTGCCGACAGATAGTTGACGCTCCTTTCTACGGTGACTAACCTCACCCTTTACAACGACCTCAACATTCCCTTCATAGACCAACACGCCAAGACTAAAGACTCTCTCGACTAGCTCCTCTTGTACTGTCTCTCGCTTCGTCTGACATCCCTAATAATCCTCCTCGCCGACTGAATCGCCAGTGGCCCCGCGATTTCCTCGTAGTCTGAAGACCTAATCATCATCCTTCTCCTATAGAGAGTGCTACCGCTGGGTAGTTTCTCTCCTCCTGCTCTCCTCCGGCACCAGTTCATCACTCTCTCCATATTTACTGATTGTATACAATGTATACAGATTGTAAATTACAAAATAATTTAAAAAAAATAAACCTTCAGTGTATGATACAAATTTGTGAAGTTACATGTTAAGCTATATCATCATAACTGTTGGTAACATTTTTCACTTAACATCATGACTTTTTTTTTATAATTAAAATGAATTTCTTGTATTAAGCTTGGCGGGAAGTACTGTCTGAGGCGGTAAAAGAAAATAGAAATCTTTCCCGCCATTACTAGATTTTCATTTTCTTTTCACGTCCATAAAGTTGGGAAATACATTCATTGGAAGGTTTTTTTTTTTTTTTTGTAAGGACAGATAGTGGAATGTTGTATCTGTGTTGACATACAGAATGGTGTATGCGAATCAAATTTAGTACTGTGATGGCTGGCAGTTCGGTTGGTTGGTTGGGCGGGGATTGTATAAGTGTAGAACGTTGTCAAGAAGGAGGAATGTAGGGGGAGTGGTTTGGTGAGAGGGAAGTTCCGTATGTGACAGGGCCGGGTAAGGTAGAGTGGCAAGGGTTTGGCAAATTAAATTTCCGATGGAACTGGCTCCACATCAACTCTGCCTTCGTTTACGTGCAGCAGCCCTTTTGCTCTCGTTTCATCCTTTCTACTGGTCCTGCCGAGTGCATGTACTCATATATAAAGTGTGGTTATAATGGTAGTGGAGGCTTTCTAAGGAGCAAAGGAAACATATAACATATGTCTTCTCTTTTCAGAACTGCTTTTTCTTTTTTGGACCCATGTCCTTCAAATTTATTTCAATTCCTTCTTATTCTTTTTGTTGCCATTTCCTTCTCTATTCATTCCATCATTCCAGGTACACTAAGATGAAAAAGAAATATTATATTTACAACACGGTTGGAGGAGATTTACTTACTTGTGGCTTAGCCTACAAGAATTAAACATAACTTTTGAGCATTCAGTGTTAATAAATAATGATATTGTTATCCAAAGGTAAAAACGTTTATTGCCGATTTTTTAAAAATCTATTTGTTAAATTACACCATCGCTAGATACACCATAAGTAACAATGACAATATCTGGCACCACTAGGGAAGGGATTAGCTATGCGTTTAGCGTGCTGAAATCCCACGCGGAGGTTCCGGGTTCGAATCCAGCTGCTGACACTTAGATTTTCTCTTCCTGCTCACTTACTTCTTACAGCTCACTGTCCGGTGATGGTCAAACGGTCAATCAACACTTTTACCGAGAGGTTCTTCAAAAAACTTCGAAAAAGGGTCTCATTCTTGTGAGACCAAACATCAAGAACAAGTGGGTGTTGCATCACGATAATGCTCCTTGCCATACAGCAATTTCAATGAACAGAGTTTTTTGGCCAGTAAAAACATTCCTGTGGCTCCTCAGCCTCCTTATTCGCCTGACTTTTGAGTCCTTGTGACTTTTTTCTCTTCCCGAAGTTGAAAAATCACCTCAAGGGAACTCATTTTGGGACAGTCGAAAACAATTTAAACGGCTGTAACCGACCAGCTGAAGGCTATTCCAGTATCGAAGTTCGAGCACTGCTATGAGGAGTGGAAGAAACGTCTCCAGCGCTGTGTGGCTTCATAAGGAAGTTATTTTGAAGGTGACAATATAGAATTGTTGAAATAAAAAAATCAGTCTCATTTCTTAATTTACAGACCTCGTAAGTAACATGTATGGGTATGAGCTAGCGCTCGGGGACCGCCCCTAAAAAAAAAAAAAAAAAAAAAAAAAAAAAAAGTAACAAAGACAATAACTGACACCACTACAAACTCACTAATTGAGAGGAGAAGTTACCCAATGGTAATACTCCCTAAGTCGTCTCCCAGGATTAGCTACTCTCCTCAGAAGAGAGAAAATCGCGAGGCCACAGGCTGATTTTGATTGTCTGGGAGGATGATCTGGATGGTGATGAGATGATAAATGGCGGACAAGAGGATTATAGAATGAGAGGGCAAGTTCTATAGAGAGTTCGTGCAACCTGGACCTACAAAACGGAATTGCCAGGTCTGTGTGGATGGTTAGATTTGAAACGTAAAATGGAGCCGTTAATGTGACGTGCGGAGAATTTTAGACTGAAGCGATTGAATTCGTTGAAGATTAGAGCGTTTTGTTGAACCCTATAGTTCAATTATTAGCAATAATTTTTTTGATCTATTTTCTATTCCCAAGCATTCGAACTAATGTAATTTATTTTTTACATTACGACCTTAGTGGTTGTAAGAGCAGAATGGCGCTGCAATAGGCAAGCTTTAATCTCTGCTTCCAAAATTTTATCGAATTCGGGATATTATTTACAGAATGGTTAGTAATAAACGTTTAGTAAGGGGTCATACATAAATGATAAACTTGCAAAGGAAGCCACCAATAGAGGGGAAATGGAAATAATGGGGAAATTATAAATTACTACACACCGATATCAAGTGTATAATTGCAAAAGCAGCACTACAAAAATGGCAGACAGATTAACAGTAATGGTTACCTAGACAACCATGTCACTAATAAATGGGTTGTTACGACAATAAGCAGGCTGAGAGCGAACCATGCGGTGTGCGGATCGTATCTTTACAGGATCAACAAAAAGGTCCTCTCTCCTCTTTGCGTAGATTGCAATGAGGAGGAAGATTTCAAATATATAATAATGATTTGTCCACGTTATGTAGTAGAAAGAAAACGAATGTTTGCCGACATATACAGGTATTTAGATGCATTATTTCGCTACGAAGACATAATATTCTCCACCAACATCTATGTGCTTAAATCTGTAGAAGAGCTAGCTAAGAAATATGAGTGTATTTAAAAGTTATAGCCGATTAGAATGAATGTGAAGAAAATGATTAGAGAAGGATTACGGTGATTCTAATTTCGGTTAAGCTATAAGGATGGCAGGAATATAGAGTACTGATCCATCCATTAGTTGTAAGGTTTATGTAAATAGTTGTATATAGTTGAGGGATGAATGTGTGAAGCGAATGTATTTATAAGTAAGAATGGAGAGTGATATTCTAGTGATAAGCACCTAGACGATGCTGGCTGTATGGCGGAAGCCAATGCCAAAAAAAAAGCTAAAAAAATTTGAAATTCCACATCGAATGACACCTCATTCATGAAAATCGGTCCACGCATTTAGACGCTACGTTGTTTACCAAAAAAAGGTAACAACAAGACCATTTGCAGCAACTTTTTTTTTTCTCAAAATCTATTAGATCTAGATTCTTGCAAAAAAATTACACTTATAAACGAGGATTTGCCCTATATTATAAAGAAAATTTGGGAAATTTATCTATTATAGAAAAGGAGAAAATAATTATCAAAGTTGGGTGTTTTTCAACGTTATACTTTTTCGTGCAGTTTTTGACGATCAACAGCAGTCCTGTCAGACAGTTTTAATTCTATGTGTTTCACAGAATAAATACTAGTATCATTATTTTTTTTACAGAAATGTTCACTATTATTTTGATTAAAAAAATAAAAATTTAATAAAAGAAAACAAAAAATGACTACACTATATTAAGTAAAAACATTTATCTGGCTGATTTTAAGTATGGGCTGTTTTTACGAGTATATTAAGTAAAAACATTTATCTGGTTGATTTTAAGTATGGGCTGTTTTTACGAGTATATAAAGTAAAAACATTTATCTGGTTGATTTTAAGTATGGGCTGTTTTTACGAGTATATTAAGTAAAAACATTTATCTGGTTGATTTTAAGTATGGGCTGTTTTTACGAGTATATAAAGTAAAAACATTTATCTGGTTGATTTTAAGTATGGGCTGTTTTTACGAGTATATAAAGTAAAAACATTTATCTGGTTGATTTTAAGTATGGGCTGTTTTTACGAGTATATAAAGTAAAAACATTTATCTGGTTGATTTTAAGTATGGGCTGTTTTTACGAGTATATTAAGTAAAAACATTTATCTGGTTGATTTTAAGTATGGGCTGTTTTTACGAGTATATTAAGTAAAAACATTTATCTGGTTGATTTTAAGTATGGGCTGTTTTACGAAAACTTAGTAATTTTTTTCCCTGGCTACAACTCACGGACCTTCTAAGCTTTAGTTCAGAAACTTTTAAAGTTTGTAAAAGAGAAACAAGGTGATATTTAGGAGCAGCATATTTGTTGAGGCCCTAGTTAAGAGTTTAGATTGGTTTAGATGGGCGTTTAGAAGGGAATAGCAACTCTTGAGTTTGCAGAATAGCAACACCACATCTACAGCTTTCTCAATTAAAACTTTTTTCATTTCTTTAAATTTCTTTTTAGAATCTGTACTTTTTTTTCAAAGTCCGGCCAAAAGTTTGTTTTTTTATTTGTTCCTTTCTGTTTTACTTCAGTATTGCTTTCATTTAATACTCCTAATGAGAAACATGGTTCGTAACTTTTCACTTAAATTTGACTTGTTTTTTTCCTTTTCCGTTGCCTTTATGAATTCTCTAAAATAAAATTTTGTGTTTACACTTTGGGAAATAAAAATATTAAATTATAATTGCGTAGATTTGAACAAAATTTTGGATAAATAATACATTATTAAAAACAAAATCATTTCCACAGTTCGCTATTTTATCTGTGGTAGCACGCGTTTCTTTTTGGCCTGGATAAAAAAGATTCATTCATCGTCAGACTGATAACTGATAACTTTGGGCTACGAAAAATAAAATTATCGAAAATACGAGGGGGTACCCAAAAATAACCGGAATTGCGTTGCCGCGCATGGAGCTTATGAAGTACGCATTTCTGCCGCTAGACGTGTATAGCGCAATTCCTTGCCAGTACAGTCCTGCCTGTGTTGTCTGCCTGGCTTGTTCTGTTCATCTGCAATGATTGTTTTTACCAGCGCTGTTTTGTTCTTTTTTCGTTTTTTATGATGGCAAGTTTAAGTGAACAACGTGCAGCGCTGAAATTTTGTTTTCTACTCGGCAAAAATGCTGCTGAAAGTGTTTTAATGTTGAAAACAGCTTACAAAGATGACGCTATGGGAAAAACTCAAGTATACGAGTGGTTTACTCGGTTTAAAAATGGCGACATGTCGATTGATGACAAACCTCGTTCTGGACGTCCATCAACTGCCCGAATCGACGAAAATGTTGAAAAAATTCGAGAGCTGGTGTTCACAGACCGTCGACAGACAATTGATCAACTGTCAGAGAGTAGTGGGTTATCTTGGAGCTCGGTTCAGCGAATTTTAACGGAAGATTTGGGGATGAAAAGGGTTGCTGCCAAGTTTGTTCCTCGAGTTCTGACTGACAATCAAAAAGAACATCGAATTGAAACATGTCGTGCTTTGAAACAACAGCTTGAAACTGATCCAGACTTTCTGTCAAAGGTCATTACTGGTGATGAGTCATGGTGCTATGGTTATGACCCAGAAACAAAGCAACAGCCGAGCCAATGGAAGACGTCATCTTCACCCCGACCAAAAAAATGTCGTCAAGTCAAGTCAAACATCAAAACAATGCTGATTTGCTTTTTTGATGCCAAAGGCGTAGTCCATTCAGAGTTTGTCCCCCCAGGTCAGACCGTCAATCAAACCTTGTATTTGGAAGTTTTGAAAAGATTGCGCAACAGTGTTCGCCAAAAAAGACCCGATTTGTGGCAAACAGGAGACTGGTTCTTCCACCACGACAATGCACCTGCACACACAGCCATCTCTGTTACACAGTTTTTGGCTAAAAATGGCATGGTTCCGCTGCGCCACGCACCTTACTCGCCTGACCTGGCTCCATGCGACTTTTTCTTATTTCCACGCATGAAAAAGGGCATGAAAGGTCACCGATTTGACAACATTGAAGAGGTCAAGAAAAAAACGAAGAAGGAGCAGTCAGCCATTTCTAAAGATGACTACAAAAAATGTTTCGAACAGTGGAAGCACCGGTGGGACAAATGTATTAGTTGTAATGGAGAGTATTTTGAAGGGGATAAGGTTGTTCTGTAAAAAATTTGTAAATAAATAACTTTTAAAAAATAATTCCGGTTTTTTTTGGGTACCCCCTCGTATGCTGGGTTATCCATTTAAAACGCACCAATCGCTAATAACTGTTTAGGAAAACGGAATTTCGAAAAAACCCACAAGGTAAACTATATGTTTTTTTCGCTCTAGTTTTCAAATTTTTTGCCGCCGACGGTCTATCTTCATTTTTGGCGGAGTTACGGCCAAAAACCTGATTGGGTTTATTGCAAATAACATTTTTAACAGTCCGAGGACCTCCCAAAACGTGTACTTCTGGTGGAAAATTAATATTGAAAACCGATCACGAATAGATAAAATTGTAACTTTTTGATCTTAAATATCTCGACTAATATTAGTGATATCGAAACGGGATTAACGTCATTTTTCACAGTTTTTTATGTAGTTTTCATAATCATTGTCAAAACCAGTGGTCTTAAAGAAACCCTGATCAGGTTTTTGTCCGTAACTCCGCCAAAAATATAACACCATCGGGGGTGGAAAATTTGAAAACTAGACCAAAAAAAAACATATAGTTTACTTCGTGGGTTTTTTCGGAATTCCGCTCCCATAAAAAGTTATTAGCGATTGGTGCGTTTTAAATGGATCACCTTGTATGTATACGGATTTAATTTTATAAAACGTATGATTAGGTTATTGGACCAGGCATTCTTATCATTTAAACACAGTCGAGCCTCTCAATAACGGACACTAGCGGGGGAAAGCAAAGTGGCCGCTGTTTGGAGGTGATCATTAGAAGGAGGTAGGCAAGTTTCATTATGAAAAAATATGTTGTTTTTTTTCCAAACATCTATTTAAAAATTGTTTATTATTAATAGATTTAGAAACGTGCATAATTGCATAATTATTGCAGCTATATGATATGCATCAACTTTTTCTTAATTATCCAAAAAATTACATATTGACTTAATTAATAATTTTTATAATAATCATCACATTTATTCATAACAATAATAATTTATGGTAAAATTATCATCATTCTATCATCTATTATTAGAAAAATAGAACAAACCTTTCGGCAAGTTGACGATGGCTCGATTTGGTTTTTGCAAAATCTTCCAACACATTTATTTTCTATTCTAGAGTTAACCACTTTCGTTTGAGAGACATATCGGAAAAAATAATATTGTTCGTCCAAAGTAATATTGAAAAATGATTAAAATGGTAGAAGATGTATGGAGCTTATATAGGAAACTTTAGGAAAAACCAGAAAAAAACAAAAACTTGAGAGGGGATAATTATTTTGATCACCGCGTTAAACGAACTTTTAATAATAAGGTGGTCGTTGGTTTGGAGATGAAACATTTAATCTGTTCCCCCAAAATCAATGTCCGCGGTCGCTATGTAGAGTGTCCGTTAGACGGAGGTTCTTTTATATAGAAAGTGTATAGGAGGTAAAACGGGGAAATCCAAAAACTGGTCCGTAATTGGAGGTGGCCGCTAGTGAGAGTGTCCTTTATGGGAGGCTCGACTGTATTATTAAAAATATTAAGAAATAAGGCAGTTTTTAATTGTTCCTTTTCCTTTGTAAGGCGTTTTTCGATAACCAAAACCTCCTGAACCTAAGAAGTTCATGTTAAGCAATTTCACAGAATATAATGACAAATTATACGAAACTATATGCTACAGATACTTCCAGTATCGATCAATCTCATTTGAATCCTGAAATTCTAATAGTTTTTTGTCCTATGCAAGTCTTAGTTTAGCATTGTGCAATCTAATTGCATATACAGGGTGTCCCAAGCTATATGGATAACGACTTTTTCTCGGAAACTAAGATGGCTAGAAAAAAACTAAAAAATACGTGTTCCCTTAGTTTTTTTGTTAGGAATCCAAATTTACTTCGTAAATTTTTTTCGGTGCTTCCAGAAGCGAGATACAGGCACCAACTTCATTTTTTCAAATGTGGAGGTGTGGTTTTTATTTCAGAAACAGATTCCTCTATTTTTTTAAAGAAAAATTTACTTGAACGGTTTTTTTCTGTGAGCGATATTTTAGAAGTTATGAATGAAAACATGGTTCTTATAAGAAATTTCAAAATGATAATATTATAACGGTATTTTGATTGAATAAGAAGAAAAGTACTATTTTATTATAAATTTTACTCCTCATTAATATTACAGATCGTGCTCCAAATGGCCTCCACCATTAGAGATGCATAGACATGCTCAATTGTCCCTTACTGCCAAAGAAATAGTTCGGCTTTAACCAAGTTACAGGCATCTATTATTCTCTGCTTTAGTTCATCTACAGATGCAATCCCGGCTTGATTCTGATACACCTAGATTTAGAAATGCTTTTAGGTAAGCAGAAATAAGGAAAGAAAGAAAAAAGTTATGAATAATCACCTTGTTTTTCAGGTATCCCCAAAGGAAATAGTCCATAGGTGTCAAATCCGGTGAACAAGGTGGACACTGAATCGCCCCCTTTGTCGATATAACACCATCAGGCATGTACTCGTAAAGAGATATCTGGATAGGCAATTTTATGGGCATGTTATATCGACACGATTTTCCGAGAAAAAGTCGTTATCCATATAGCTTGGGTTTGGTCTAGATGGTTCTAGCAAATTGGGTGCCCTGCTTCTTTTATAAATAACTAAAACCATTTCAGTGAAACAATTCTTTTTAATTGAATAATAGACTTGAAAGTAAAAAGACCGTGTTCAGATGCATTTTGTTGATAAAATGCTCAGCTGCACTTTTGTCTGAGTTTCTGTGACAATTATTTTTCAAAACAGGGGGGGTTGCCATGATATCTTTCCCCTCACAATTGTTGTAGGTTCACTGATAAAAAGAAAACTTATGGTTTCTCAATTTTTGAAGGAGTTTTTGAAGCTAACTTTTTTATTTCCATTACAATTTTTCTAAATAAAATTTACTAAATTTAATATTGATAAAAGGAATTTAACAACATCCAATCTAATTACCTCTTAGTATTTATTATTCAATTCAATCCAACTTAATTGAGTGCAAACATTTGAACATTCAGCAGTTGGCCGAGATTCTTGATTTTAATCATTTTAAAAGCTTTTAATTGGTATTAATTCTGCGCAATGCCGTTCGAACTACTACCTCCGTATCAGTCACTACTGATTCGTTCCCATTGGGCTGGCTGTGAGCCCAGTATTCAAAATATAGTATATCTACGGACCACCATCTAAAATTAATAATATTCCACACTAATTAGAAAGAAAAGTAAAAAGTTATTTGTTATTAAATCATTTAAATTATTTTTTTTTTTTATATGCATTTCCAAAATATAAACATGTGGAAGTTGTAATACGAGTACATAAATCTAAAATTACGAGGCGTGGCCATTAAATAACGAGACTATTGCTATAAAACATTTTATTTTAAATTTATACATATTTAGTTATTATCACCTTCAATATACACCCCTGCCCTATCCCTACAACGCTCCATGCGAATTTACCATTGTTCGAAACAGTGCTGGAAGTCTTTTTCTGTGAGCTTCTGCATGACGTGTGCCGCTTTTTCTTTCACAGCTTCAACGGACTGAGAAATCGTGTTCCTTTTAATGCAGATTTGACTTTGTGGGGAACAGATAAAAGTCACATGGGGCCAGGTTCAGGCGAATAAGGCGGGTGGCCCTAAAACTGGGATGTACTTGGCTAGAAACGTCTTGACAGGCAATGCAGTTGTGAGTCGGCGCGTTGTCTTGATGGAGAATCCCGTGACTTGTTCTTCACACAAATCGGGTCGTTTTTTCTTTACTCTTTCACAGAGTTGAGCAAGTACCTCACGGTAGTAATGTTGATCAATTATAATCGATATTTTCATCCGTTTTAGACGTGGAAGGGCGACTCGGGTGGTCATCATCTCCGACGTCTTCTCGGCCATCTTGGAAACGCTTAAACCACCCAAATACTCGCGCACGTGATAAACATTCATCGCCATAAACTTCTTTTAATAAAAGATAAGTTTCAGTAGCCGGTTTTATCAAGTTTAGATGTGAAATTTCACGACAATTCGTTGCTCTACTACATGTGTAGTATCAGGTTTTCGGCAAAACGAAACTAACACTTCTTACACGAAACGACGGTTCCGGTCTGGCAGATTTCTCTACAAACATGTGAGACGCGGCAATCAAAAGAGAAGGCTTTACGCTGCACAGCTGTCGGTCGTTAGGATTTGGCGCAAGCATAGTTCTTCTGTAGCAGCATCAGTCTCGTTATTTAACAGCCACAATTCGTATGTTTATTTATACCCATGAATTGGTACCTAGTTTTGGGAATAACCAGTACTGTAACTGAAGCAGGAAAAATCGTTTTAACTATGTTGGAATAATATTTTGTTTGCGTGTGGGTGTACAGAAAAGGGAAAAACTCGTAGGGCGAAAAGCGCAGGAAAGCGGTTGGTCCTTTTTTCCTCTATCGATTTATATTTGACCCAAATTTGAAATGATCCAAAAAAGTTATTGAATATTATTTTTTTAAATTACAAACAAAAATATCCTTCTTAGTATTTATTTATTGAACCCACGCTGAAGGTTTTTGTTATATAAATATATCTTTCCCTCTCGTAGGTAGAGTTAACGAAATACAGTCAGCAGTGGCCCTCATGTGTGGGCCGACAAGGAGAGCCATCCTAATTGAAACGGAACCCCGACTGCTCGCCTGCTCTCGCTGAATTTGTTGCTCACTCATGCCTCATTCAGTCTATTACTTCTCCCTTTATAATCCATTTGGCCAATAAGAATTAATTAACTTATTTATTAACACATAAATTCCAATTAAATAATGTATTTTTGATGTTCTCTGTTGCTAAAGATAGGAGCAAAGTATTGCGATTGTGTCATATTTTTGGAAATTTGAGTTTTCCTTGATATATCCGGTTCAAAAAAGTAGTTTTAACTGTTCGGTTAATATTTGCGTAAACATAACCTTAACAGTCTCAGTTACGATAACGATTCTGTTCGAAGAAAGTACAGGGTTCTGTGATTGAATTTTTTACTCGAAAGAGCTGATGAAAGATGCTTTGCGTAGCATCAAGTTTTACGACAACGAAGAAGTAAATAATACTGTACAAAACTGGCTTCGAGATTTAGGGAAAGAAGGCTTCGAATACTTAGTGTGGTATAAAGTTTTACGACAACAAAGAAGTAAATAATACAGTACAAAACTGGCTTCGAGATTTAGAAAAAGAATTCTTCGAATAATTAGTGTGGCATAAAGTTTTACGACAAAAAAGAAGTAAATAATACAGTACAAAACTGGCTTCGAGATTTAGGAAAAGAATTCTTCGAATAATTAGTGTGGTATAAAGTTTTACGACAACAAAGAAGTAAATAATACAGTACAAAACTGGCTTCGAGATTTAGAAAAAGAATTCTTCGAATAATTAGTGTGGCATAAAGTTTTACGACTACGAAGAAGTAAATAATACAGTACAAAAGGCGCTAATGGCCATAGACGTCGATGCGCCGACAAAAAAAAAAAAAAAAAAAAAAAAAAAAAAAAAAAAAAAATACAGTACAAAACTGGCTTCGAGATTTAGGAAAAGAATTCTTCGAATAATTAGTGTGGTTTAAAGTTTTACGACAACAAAGAAGTAAATAATACAGTACAAAACTGGCTTCGACTTCTAGGAAAAGAATTCTTCGAATAATTAGTGTGGTATAAAGTTTTACGACAAAAAAGAAGTAAATAATACAGTACAAAACTGGCTTCGAGATTTAGGAAAAGAATTCTTCGAATAATTAGTGTGGTATAAAGTTTTACGACAACAAAGAAGTAAATAATACAGTACAAAACTGGCTTCGACTTCTAGGAAAAGAATTCTTCGAATACTTAGTGTGGTATAAAGTTTTACGACAACGAAGAAGTAAATAATACAGTACAAAACTGGCTTCGACTTCTAGGAAAAGAATTCTTTGCTGTGGGGATAAGTAGTCTCTTAAGAAGAGGGGACAAGTGCATGGATGTTGGTGGGGGATTACGTGGAAAAATAAACAAAACATTTTATTGATTAAATAAGTTTTGATGTACAGCTATTAGTATGTTTAACTATCGAATGACCCTCGTATATATACCACCCTCTCACAAACACACAGAGAGAGAGAGTTTTACTATTATAAATATGTAATTGTTTGAGGCACCACAGTAGCCGAGCGGGTTAGAGTCTAGACCCGCCAAGCTAAGGTGTATTGTTGGTTTAGTAGGTTCGATTCCCCCTGGTCTAGGCCTTGGATTTTATTTAATGGTTAATAAAGAATGTTTGTTACCCGCCTCCGTCCGTGACATTTATTTAGGCAGTTAAACGTAAAGCCTGCTTGAAAAAAAATTGGCTTTACTTTGAGTGTCAAGCCATTCACTTTGATTCGAAACAGTTTTTAATAAAAAAAATGGAGCCTTTCCCCAATTATTTACTTGGTACCATATTTCTTATTGTCATGCTTATTGAACCAGAAATAATTAAAATATTTCTTTGGATATTTTATACAGTCGTACATTGTAAGAGCTCGACTTGTTATTCAAAGGCAGGATACTAGAAAAGAAATTGCATCATTAGAATTATTAATTAGCCTTTGTACAAAGAGAAAAGTAAATCTTCTCATTCCCTTTCCCAGTTTTACCCTGAAGAAAATTCTGTTAATTCAATAGAGTTATTTTGTTGGTAACATTGTGATAAAACTCCATTTTTTAGGACACCCGTCAGGTTATAATTAGATTTCAGTTTGCAATGATTGTGGTTGTATAATGATTTTTTCTTAGGCCAAGTTTGTCAATTTTCACTGGGGAGTGTCATCCATTAGTTTAAGAAACTTGCCTTGAAACTTATTACCTCTTTGTTCTGCTACTTCCGCCATTGCTAATTATTGGCCCATCCTATTCTCTCACTTCAAATCATAATTCCAAGCTTGATTAAGAAAGATACAGAAACTTATCCCATTTTATTTTGATATCAATAAATTCTCATTGTTATTCTCTTTTAGATTCTGCATTTCAGAAGTATTACCAACATTGAGGCAAAATTAAAAGAAAAGTGATAAATATAGCCTCAATAAATCTCCCCTACCCGAACTTATTCTCCTCCTCAGGCCTCCCACTTCTGTTAATTTATTGTACACAAGAAGGTTCGTTAAAACTTATAATCTTCATTTATAATTAATGTTTGTAATAAATTTCATTTCCTCGAATAATAAATGTATGAAATATTATTGTTCGATTAAAAGTCTTTTAATCCGCGCATAAATTTACAGTTTACTTTTAAGTATTAAGGGTGGTAATATGTTGGTATTAAAACTGTTTTGTATTTAAGTTACTAGTTTATTACTACAATTACCGTTTGCGATTACGTGTTTATTATTATCATTATATTATTTTTATTAATGTTATTATATTATTATTGTTATTATATTATTATTATCACGTTTCTATCATAGTTTAAATATTGATCAATCGCACATTTCTTGGAAGCAGACTGCTCCTACCCAAAGATCTTTTGTTCACGCTACCATCTCCTCTAATTGTGACGTAATTTGAACATAGTTTTGAAAAGGAAGGAATTCAATATAGCAAATTCTTGGCACTCTCTTGCTGTCAGACATTTTATTACAATTTTTTTTTTTCTTCTTCTAGATCTTCTTTACAGACATTTCCTTCTTCGTTATTGTTCTTCCATGTTTGCTTTTATTAAACATTTTTGGCGATTTATTTTATTTTTTATTTCTTTATTAGGTTATAACATTTCTTTGTCAACTGTATTAAGTATTGGAATATTTTTAGTTTTATTTTTGGATTAAGAGGAAAATTTCTATTAAAACTGCACGAAAAAGCGTAACATTGAAAAACACCCAACTTTGACAATTTTTTTCTCTTTTTCTATAAAAGATAAAATTCCCAAATTTTCTTTATAATAAAGGGCAAATCCTCCTTTATAACTGTAATTTTTTCGTAATAACATAGATTTATTAGTTTTCGAGAAAAAACGTCGCCGAAAATTTTAAATACCAATTCAAGAATACATCGTATTCGTATTTTTTAATATTTAATTAATTTAACAGAACGTTTAATTATGATTTTTAAAATTTTATGAGGACTTTTTTAGTTTTGAGTTTTACCATTCTATATTAAAAATTGTTTTCAGTGATTTTTTTTAATTAACGAACAGTTCTTCGGCTTATTTAGCCATTATCTGATGTATAAAGCAAAAGCTACATGGAAATGTGTTTGATTTGTTCACCTTTTTAGTTAAACAATCTTGCATTAACAATATTAAATATAGGGTGAAGGGACCAGTAATTGACTGCTTAAGAAAAAATTCGAGTTTAAGGTAGAATAACTTCCGTTATTTTGGCTCCAGGTGTAGGTTGTAAAATTGTACCGCTCCAGTAGGATGTATTTTATTTTATTAATATTTTAAAAGCAGTAAATTCGATCTTTATGTCAACCAAAAATGATTTTTTTTGAAAATTTGTCAATGACCCAGTAATTGACATACCGAATTTTCGGTGGAACCAGTGTTTGACATGGAGTGGGACCAGTAATTGACATACAAATATATTCATGAAACGACATAAGATATGCATTCAAAATCACTTTTAAATCTAAATAAATCACTTAAATCACCTAAATCACTTTTTCAATTGGATTTATAACAAAAATCGGTCTTATTCATAATTAATCAGTTTTTAAATAGGCAAACCTAAATAATCTAATATTTTTCAACATTACGCTATTTTATGCAGTTTTTGACGACCAACCCTTACACAACTGTCCTACTGGACAGTTTTAATTAAGTTCCCCAAGCCAAGACAGGTAATTTGAATAACAGCCCTTACTTTCAATAGTGCCAAGGAGATATTAGCTAACATACATGTTAGATCGTACACAATGTCTGTCGGCTCGCTTTTATCTCTTTCTCTCAACTCTTCCGCTCTCTTATCCTTTAGTTTCCGCTAAATATTTTGTTACTTAAACCTCTTTTTGGGAATTTTTTTTTGGTTCTCACTTTACCAAACTCTCTACTTCCGATTAGACTATGTGGTCACATCCTTGTTTTATCCATTCCGCCTATAACGTTGCTACTAATGGCATCTACGCGTCCTTGGGTTCGCTTTCTAGTGAACCAAATTTCTCCTACGCTTCCCTTCTTTTGGAGCGCTTCGCTAATATTTTCCACAATCTGTGCTGCCAGTGTCATTTGCTTCGAAACCAAACTATCTGAATGTAATTCATTCTTATTTTCTGCATCTAAACAGTATTTGATTGTTTATTATTACTGAGTTACCTCTTGGGCTCATTTATATATACACTGTGTGCACGTTAATCGCGTCCCGCCTCAGGTTGTAAGCATTCGCACTTACAACAGTAATAAATAAATGAAACATCAATGAAAAAAAAACTAGATTAAAAAGTAAGTAATGTGTAACGTCACTAAGTCACCAACTTCTCCACTTATGTTTAATTTCGCACCTGGTACTTCTCTTGAGGGAGCTTCATTTTTCCCCTGGCCGTTTTATTTGATGGAATTCTATGGTTCAGCCATTTCCTCCCTTTCTTCTTTGGAATGTGGCAAGGACCCAAAACTGAGGGAGAATGAGAGATTTTCAAACTCCGATAAGTGGGCGTCGTTTTTATCATTCACGTTGGCCTCGTGAAACTGTTCGGCGATCTCGACTATTCCAGTTTGTTGTTCATACATTGTTGTTCTGTACAGAATAATCCTTCTGCATGCCCTCTTGAAATAAGGCGTACATTTGCTAATTCATTAATTTAAACATATTTTGTTGGAAGTTTTACTATTTATTTTATGTTGCCGATTTTTATCAATGATTTTATTTTACAATGTATTGAATTTTTAATTATAATAAAATTTATCAACCTATCTTATCATTTTCCCTGGAAGTCAATCACTGGTTTCAAAAAAAAAGCTGTAGGACTAGTAATTGACATACATGTCAATTACTGGGCAGATTGCCGTTTCAAGGACCAGTGATTGACAGCCCCATTTTAATCCTCAATGCTTCTTATAATTAAAAAAAAACTACATAAATGAAATCTATAAGTAATACTAGTTATAACAGAACATTGATAACAACACGAATATATGAACAAATAAACGAAAAATAAGAAAAAAGAAAAATTATTTTCTTATCAATCCTCCTTAGCAACGGCTTGTTTTTTCCTTGATTTTGAACTTTTAACACAAATAACCTTCCACTGATACCAAGGAACCTTCCAATAATTAATATTTTTCAGGAACTGCTGCCTAAAGGCTTCTCAATAACGAAATTGAAAGAATCACCACTAAAAACGGCTCATATCCCTTATAATACCAGTTTATATCTGGTATGTCAATTACTGGTGCCCAGTCAATTACTGGTCCCTTCACCCTATGCATTGTTGGATGGAAGTAATTAACAGATGAATTGTGGATTTTAATTAATAGGAATGTGGTCGCTATTGTGGGGTTTTAAAAATAAAAATAAATTGTTGGTTCAATTGGCCGTCTAAAACAATCTTTCAACTGTCTTAAAGTTTGTTTGTTCCTTTGCCCCGCCAAACTAGATATTTACAAGTCATCTTTATGAAGTCATTAAATCTTTTCAAAGTTTTATGAGGTCATTAAAAAGTTTTTTAAGTTCATAGAAGTTTTGAACTTAGTATTTACTCAATCAAGAAGTAAAAATTTTCATTACAACAAATAATTAGAAAGAATGGTACGTATTTGTGACCTCATCATCTTTGCCTGTATTTTGGGAAGATATTTGAGCTAACAGATTCCCTTCTGTCGCGAGCTAATTATTTGTTAGTAAATTTGTTAGTAACACCAAAACATTTTTGTTTCTCTTCGCACAGGGGAGTTGGTACTCCCCCAGTGGTGGGAGATTCGATGTGGTACACGGATGGCTCCAGAACAGAGGAAGGGATGGGAGCGGGAGTGTACGGGGTGAAGCCGAAATGTAGATTTTCGGTTAGCCTAGGAAAACTAGCTACAGTTTTTCAGGCTGAGCTAGCTGCAATTAGGCTCTGTGCTGGACGAGGAATAACTACTTCTAAGGCCGTGATTTTCTCGGACAGTCAGGCGGCTCTGCGAGCTATCGGTTCTTACAAGGTCAATTCAAGGGTAGTCTGGGACTGTCTGGGTGCCCGTGAAGGAAATTAGTGACCAAAATAAGGTCTTTCTAGTGTGGGTACCTGGTCATTCAGGACATAAGGGAAACGAAGTGGCAGATTTATTGGCCCGGGAAGGCTCTGCGGGACACTTCGTTGGCCCAGAGCCCTGTTTTGGGGGGTCTCCAAGTGTCTTTAAGACTGCGGCCATTAAACTATGGGTACAGACTAAGATTCAGGAGTGGTGGCTTGCCACCATAGGGCAGAGACAGGCGAAGGAGTTCATAACGGGCTATTTGCCAAGGCTGACTGCAGAATTAATCCGCCAAGGACGAGGGGGGCTATAAGGATAATTGTAGGACTATTAACTGGGCCACTGCTGGCTCAGAAAACACATGCATCGCATGGGCCCGGGCGGATGATAGCCTTTGTTGGTTCTGTTAGGATGAGGAGGAAACGGTACTGCACCTGTTGTGTTAGTGTGAAGGGCAAGCCCGACAAGTCTGGGGCTAAGGTTGTTACTCTTCGGGGAAGAAAAACCAAGTCCTGTGAGCTTTACCCAGGTGTCGTTCTCCAGAGTCTGATTAAACGGACGGGTCTGGAGGACGAGCTCTAATGTTGGGGAGCCACAATAGATCCAAAAGGGCCCCCCTCTTAGAACCTTAATCATAATCTTCCCTTCGCTGTAACTGTATATCGAAGTTTTAATTTCGAATCATTACTTTTTAAATTGAGTACAGTACTCGAAAGGCCTGCAATTCCTTTGGGATTCAGAAGACCACAAAAAACCACCTCCAGTGAATGTTCAACTTTGCAAATGTTACAAGCATTAAGGTTTTTTTTTTGCTCCCAAAAGTAGGAGCTAGTAAAGTACCCAAGTATGTGTGGTTAAAGCAAACGTATTTTTCCATTTCCTTTTTCTCCATAGACGCTGATTTCCAGGATTCCGATTGGCCTACACCGTCCTGGTCCTTTTTCTTTTATTGCTGACCTCCTTATTTGTCCTGGCTGTCCGCTTCTTTTTTGCCTACAGAGGACCAATCAAGGATCTTCTACCTTCCCTTTCTCGTAGTACTAGTCCTTTTCACTTCAGGCCATTCCTATTCCACAGTGGATTACTTCTTCTACTCCAGTTTGCTTTAGTATTTTTCTTTTTTCTTTCCTCCTTATAAATATTTGAAGAAAATTTCTTCGTCTTTTTTACATAGAAAGAGTTTACAAAGTTAATAAAACCATTCTTGAATTTAATTCGCTTTTTTTTTAGACTTTTGGTACCAAACTACCTGCCTTCAGTTTCAGTTTCTTTACAATTTCCTAGAATGGTGAATAATAAATTCGCTAGCATTTCATATTTGATGATATTTCACATACAGTACAACCTCGATTTACCGGCCCTCGGTTAACCGGGATTCGGATTAATCGGGATCATGTTGAATCATCATCAGAAAAACTGGATCGGCGCCGAAACAAAAGAACTTTTCTTTTTGTTTTACATAAACTGCTGAGAGAAAATCTCATGCGAGGAAAACTTTTTTCCGACAGTTTTTTTAAAAAAAAATGCAAATGAAACTTTTTTATGCAAAGTAGAAAAAATTGAAATTTTAACCCTTTACTGTAGTTTATCGCATAAGCTAAAAATGTGCAGTCCACATTACCTGACACTTAATTAATACTAATTTGTGAAAGATTTAAGCTTCAGAGCTTTCTGTTTAAGAATATTAATTTAAGGAACACTTTTATAAAAAAAAATAAAGTTACTTTACAAGTTGTTTAAATTTGACTTTAAGTAAGTTCCAAGTTGTAAAAAGTTTTATACTTTTCTTACTGAACTTTGTAATTTATGCGCAAATAATTAATTTTTGTAACCAAACAAGCTGTAATACTTATTTTTTTTAATTGAAAAATAAATAGCCCGTAATTCATTAATTAAACTCCTTCTTTCTTGGGTTCGAACTCCTTGATATCCACCTGAATCAGAACAAGGAATGTCAGAAAAAGAGTTAACAAAAATTATATTTCAAAATCATAGTATTTACGCTTGTTATTCTTTTCGTACATGACTTTTTGGTAATAATAATAATTATTATTATTGCTATTATTATTATTATTTATTATTAGTCTCATCGGAGATCCTGCAGCTTGGGCGGATAGACTACTACCTAACCCAGGATACTTTTGCTCGTCTCTTGGCAAAATGGGTAAGGTAGCTACACGAGATTGTATTTTCGTGGATTCAGCTCACGATGATGCGAATCATACCTTCTTCGAATGTAGTAAGATAGGCGGAGGAAAGAGCGAGACTGCAGGAAAGAACTGGTCCGCTATCACCGCACAACATAGTGGATACTCTGCTGGTTAGCCTAGGACCTACGGGAGGAAGTTTCCTGCTTTGTTAGGGTCTGAGCTAAAAACTAAGAGGAAGGAGCTAGATCGTCGATAAGATCTACGGCCCAGACAATTTGCAAGTTCACAGATAGTTGCATTCAATACGAGGCACCACCCTGAAGTAATGCTCGTGGCGGTTCCGGGGTGGACGCTTTGCCTGAAGAGGAGGGAGTTTTTTAGTGGGTAGAACCCCACAAACCCAGTCTTAATCTGGAAGGTGCCTGTGGCATTTTTTTTCCCCTCGGAATAAAACAATTATTATTAACGATTTAAGGCGCGTCTACATGTAAGGTTATTGGCGCCCGTAGCTTTTTTAAGTGCAAAGCCGGCCTCCAAACTATGTTCTCTCCATCACCGGACAGTTAGCTGTAAGAAGCTCCGAGAAAGAGAAAATTTTAAGGGCCAGCAACTGGATTCGAACCCGGGAATCCAATACCGCTAACCGCATGGCTTTCCTTATAGCATAGTTCGCATTTCCCGAACACAAAGATACTGATGAAATCAGAGAAAAACAGCCCCCCCCCCAAAAAAAGGAAAGTGCTAGAAGTGATTTACATATTAAAGACGGAAAATGGTTTAAAATTGAAAACAGGAAATAAGAAAAATTACAAAAACATGTGAAGAAAATCAAAATATTTAAATAAAAAAAAAAATGTCGTTTCGCCATTTCCGTTTTTAGTAACTTTTATATTAAAGTAAAAGTTTGACTGTTAAAATTGTTCTCGGAAGTCTTCACTTACCAGCTTTACATCAAAATAACTTTGCAAAATTGACTCCCCAACTTGGATGAACTTAAAGAGCGATATCATATTCAATCTGTCTTCTCCTTAAAAGTTTTTCCCCTTATTATATTATTTTTCACCGCCAGAAGTAGGGGAAAAGGACAATTTTCATTCATTTCTAACTTTATCTACAGGATTCAATACCACTAACAGAAAATGGAATCAAGAAAAAATTTTCGTCCTTTTTTCCCTGTTTCTCTGTTTCAAAAACTAAAATTAAAAGCGGATTTTCTTATTAATCAATATAAGGGACTTAAAAATCAGGCAAAACATTTTCATTTTGAATAAATAGAAAATATGTTTTTGTATCGATTTTCGTTAATAAACTGGAATATATTCTTGTTTTAATATGGTTTTACCTGATTTTTAAGTCCCTTATGGCTTTAAGTTTTGATTTATTAGAGATTAATAAGGAAATCCGCTTTTAATTTTAGTTTTTGAAACAGAGAAATAGGGAAAAAAGGACGAAAATTTAATCTTTATGATTGAATATCTCGGCAACGGTTTGAAACATTGAAGTGAAATTAACAGCATTTTTCTTCATTTTTTTAAAATAGTTTTAAATACAGTAGTGAAAAGTGGGGCTCAAAAGGAAATCGCCACTTTCTACCCCCGATTTAAGGGGCAAGGCGGTAATAAAATCGGAAAAACACTAACACCATCAACAAACTAGAGAGAAAATACTTCGCCAAACTTTATGTTCATTTTCTTTGATATCTCCCTTCGTTTAAGAGTTATTTCAAAAATGGCCCGATTAAATGGGATACCCTGTATACATATACATCCATTTAAAACGCACCAATCGCTAATAACTTTTTAGGAAAGCGGAATTTCGAAAAAAACTCACGAAGTAAACTATATGTATTTTTTTGGTCTAGTTTTCAAATTTTCCACCCCCCGATGGTGTATTTTTATTTTTGGCGGATTTACGGCCAAAAACCAGATTAGGGTTTCATAAGGACCACTGGTTTTGACATTGATTATGAAAACTATATAAAAAAAATGGGAAAAATGACGTTGACCCCGTTTCGATATCTCCTAATATTAGTCGAGATATTTAAGATCAAACTTACAATTTTATCAATTCGTGAACAGGTTTTCGATATTAATTTTCCACCAGAAATACACATTTTTGGGGATGTCCTCTGACTAAACAAAAAATGTTTTTTGTGACGCAAAGAACAAATATAATAATAATTGAAGATGTTAAAACATGTAGTGTAATGTAATGGTTGTGGATGAATCAGGATAAATTTTGTTTTATCATCAAATAAAAGCAATCATCACATCATTTTTAATGCACCCATTATGCAAGACCTATGATTACGGTAAGACTATCTTGCCAGGGAGAGGTTTAAACCCAGACACAGGGTTTAATATTTTTGCTGAGAAGTTTTGCAGTTATGAAATTTTATGCAGAAATTTTCATGAAAAATACTACAGATTTCAACAAAAAACAATTCCAGAATGCTTGTTTTATACTCTTTTAGCGAAGCACCGTCTAAACATCTACGCGTACAACTACCAAATTACGAGTAAGTAACACTAGGGGCACAAGTCCTGTTGAACTTCCAAAAAATATAAAATTAGTTGATTTTATCCGTTACAGCCTGCGTATTTATTAAATCCTAGATCGGTTGTCAGAAGAAGATTAATCAGTTTGGTATCTTTACAATTGAATTCTTTAATTCAATTTCACTTACGTAGCTCAATAGGATCCTTCGAAAGAAAAAGATGGAATTGAAGCCAGGATCTAGCGATCCAAACTCTAGTTATTCAGCCCTTCTGTACTAATTAATCCATTCTCGGATTTATTATTTATTACTTTGATTCTAATTAAAATTTCGTGTTTTTCTGTTTCAGGTAATTTGTTTGTCTTCTAAATTAGTGTTCACATCGTTCTCTGTTTTGTAAGTAGTTTTATTCCAATTATAATACTTCATAATCCTCATTGACTAGTTTAACTAACACAAATTTAGATACAAAGTAATAATCTTTTAAAGTTCAGCCCTTATTTGGATTATAATTGAATATTCTGATTCATTTTCTTACAACTATAATTTAATAGAAATTTTTATTACCTTGGGTGTCAAGTTATATGGTACGGTAGAGCAAATAAATTTCCACAGCATATGGGTTTTTTCATAAATGGAAATTATAACTTTTCTCCGTGTAGGTTATTGTAAAGAAAATGTAACCTTTTTATATATTTTGCATTTTAAATAAATGTTACGCTAAAGAATTTCTATTAAAATGGAATATAAAACTATATTATTATATTTTGTTTCATATTACCTGGCCATGTTAACAAAATATTGAAAGAAGAGTGTTGCGTGTTTCAGAGAGAGTATACATAAAAATTGTTTTATCTGAACCTAATGCTCGTTCAATATGATAGAAATAAGCATCATTAGCATAAAATGAAATGAAGAATATTAATACTGTATTTATGATAAACATATTACAAGAGTTCTGTACCAGGTATTCTATAAATCACTTGCAAAATAAAATACATTCTGAATTGAACAAACTCTAAACTTGCATAAATTAAAAAAGGCTGAATAACAATTATAATAAACAAAATAAGAGTGTTACATAGTGTTATCTATTGAATCTCCTTAACAAAAACTTAGAGTTTAAAAAGTCAAGTACAAACGCCAAAAAGTACACAAATCAGCTAGTACCTATCATTTCATTCATAATTCATTGATATTATTTAAGTAATTTTACTGCAATAACTTTTCATTAACCAGTTAAGCGTGGAATTTAGTTTTTTTTTAAAAAAAAAACACAGTGTGCGGACTTAAAATCACGACAATAACGTGTATACACGTCGAACGCAGGGCAAAAACAACCAAAAGTTTACAATAGTCGTAATAGTCACAGCAAGCGACTTTTTCTGCAATCTCTAGGGGGGCTTGAGATTATAGAGTATTCTGTACTCTTTCAAAATCTTGCACCGCTTCACGTGTGCATTGCTCTAGTTAACTATGGAGGACGCAAGAGCTTTTACAAAGAAGAAAATAGCTTTTGAATTCTATGCAAAATGAAATCATGCTCGTACTGAGGTCCAGACTTGGGCAAAAATTTAATAAATTAAAAAACAATTGAATTAAACCGAAATTTAATTTTAATCATGATTAAAATTAAAAAATTTAATCGGCCTAAATTAGTTGATTAAAATTAAATTCACATTTAATTTAATCGGAATTTAATCAATTAAAATTTTTAATCATAACTAAAAATTAAGATTAAAATTAAATAATCATAATTTTAATTGATTGAATTAAATTCCAAATTTAGTTTTAATCACTTTGGACGATTAAATTTTTTAATTTAATCAAAATTTGAGAAATTAAATTTTTAAAACCAAACATTGCCAACGGTTAAACCAGAATCGGACCAATGCATCTTTACTCCGCCTAGCTAGTGCCTCTTCTCTATCAATATTATCACCTTACCCAAACTTGGCACCTTCATTCTACCAGTCAGGTGTCTCACCTGTATTATGTTGGTGACTCTCAAGACTTATATAGGTCCACCTTACACTAACATTTAACCATGTTTACTACTCACTAGACACAGATAGGACCACCTTACACTCACATTTCACCATGTTTACCACTTACTAGACTTTATATCTTCTAAAATTATAGATCAGTGCACAAAATAACTATAGTTTATAAATGAGAATATCAAAGTGTACAAGAGAAAATAATTCCATATCAATACGTGGTTCACAGTGGGAGATATAGAACGGCCACAATTTTACAGAATTTCATGACCCAAAAAATTTTCAACCCTTTATATCTTCTACATTTATAGATCTGTGCACAAAATAACTATAGTTTATAATTGAGAAAAACAAAGTGTACAAGAGAACAAAATTTCATACGAATACGTGGTTCACGGTGGGAGATATAAAACGGCCATAATTTTACAGAATTTCATGACCCAAAAAATTTTCAACCCTTTATATCTTCTACATTTATAGATCTGTGCACAAAATAACTATAGTTTATAATTGAGAAAAACAAAGTGTATAAGAGAACAAAATTTCATATCAATACGTGGTTCACGGTGGGAGATATAAAACGGCCATAATTTTACAGAATTTTATGACCCAAAAAATTTTCAACCCTTTATATCTTCTACATTTATAGATCTGTGCACAAAATAACTATAGTTTATAATTGAGAAAAACAAAGTGTACAAGAGAACAAAATTTCATACAAATACATTGTTCACGGTGGGAGATATAAAACAGCCATAATTTTACAGAATTTCATGACCCAAAAAGTTTTCAACCCTTTATATCTTCTACATTTATAGATCTGTGCACAAAATAACTATAGTTTATAATTGAGAAAAACAAAGTGTATAAGAGAACAAAATTTCATATGAATACGTGGTTCACGGTGGGAGATATAAAACGGCCATAATTTTACAGAATTTTATGACCCAAAAAATTTTCAACCCTTTATATCTTCTACATTTATAGATCTGAGCACAAAATAACTATAGTTTATAATTGAGAAAAACAAAGTGTACAAGAGAACAAAATTTCATACGAATACGTGGTTCACGGTGGGAGATATAAAACGGCCATAATTTTACAGAATTTCATGACCCAAAAAATTTTCAACCCTTTATATCTTCTAAATTTATAGATCTGTGCACAAAATAACTATAGTTTATAATTGAGAAAAACAAAGTGTATAAGAGAACAAAATTTCATACGAATACGTGGTTCACGGTGGGAGATATAAAACGGCCATAATTTTACAGAATTTCATGACCCAAAAAATTTTCAACCCTTTATATCTTCTACATTTATAGATCTGTGCACAAAATAACTATAGTTTATAATTGAGAAAAACAAAATGTATAAGAGAACAAAATTTCATACGAATACGTGGTTCACAGTGGGACATATAGAACGGCCATAATTTTACAGAATTTCATGACCCAAAAAATTTTCAACCCTTTATATCTTCTACATTTATAGATCTGTGCACAAAATAACTATAGTTTTTAATTGAGAAAAACAAAGTGTATAAGAGAACAAAATTCCATATCAATACGTGGTTCACAGTGGGAGATATAGAACGGCCACAATTTCACAGAATTTCATGACCCAAAAAATTTTCAACCCTTTATATCTTCTACATTTATAGATCTGTGCAGAAAATAACTATAGTTTATAATTGAGAAAAACAAAGTGTACAAGAGAACAAAATTTCATACGAATACGTGGTTCACGGTGGGAGATATAAAACGGCCATAATTTTACAGAATTTCATGACCCAAAAAATTTTCAACCCTTTATATCTTCTACATTTATAGATCTGTGCACAAAATAACTATAGTTTATAATTGAGAAAAACAAAGTGTATAAGAGAACAAAATTTCATACGAATACGTGGTTCACGGTGGGAGATATAAAACGGCCATAATTTTACAGAATTTCATGACCCAAACAATTTTCAACCCTTTATATCTTCTACATTTATAGATCTGTGCACAAAATAACTATAGTTTATAATTGAGAAAAACAAAGTGTACAAGAGAACAAAATTTCATACGAATACGTGGTTCACGGTGGGAGATATAAAACGGCCATAATTTTACAGAATTTCATGACCCAAAAAATTTTCAACCCTTTATATCTTCTACATTTATAGATCTGTGCACAAAATAACTATAGTTTATAATTGAGAAAAACAAAGTGTATAAGAGAACAAAATTTCATACGAATACGTGGTTCACGGTGGGAGATATAAAACGGCCATAATTTTACAGAATTTCATGACCCAAAAAATTTTCAACCCTTTATATCTTCTACATTTATAGATCTGTGCACAAAATAACTATAGTTTATAATTGAGAAAAACAAAGTGTATAAGAGAACAAAATTTCATACGAATACGTGGTTCACGGTGGGAGATATAAAACGGCCATAATTTTACAGAATTTCATGACCCAAACAATTTTCAACCCTTTATATCTTCTACATTTATAGATCTGTGCACAAAATAACTATAGTTTATAATTGAGAAAAACAAAGTGTACAAGAGAACAAAATTTCATACGAATACGTGGTTCACGGTGGGAGATATAAAACGGCCATAATTTTACAGAATTTCATGACCCAAAAAATTTTCAACCCTTTATATCTTCTACATTTATAGATCTGTGCACAAAATAACTATAGTTTATAATTGAGAAAAACAAAGTGTACAAGAGAACAAAATTTCATACGAATACGTGGTTCACGGTGGGAGATATAAAACGGCCATAATTTTACAGAATTTCATGACCCAAAAAATTTTCAACCCTTTATATCTTCTACATTTATAGATCTGTGCACAAAATAACTATAGTTTATAATTGAGAAAAACAAAGTGTATAAGAGAACAAAATTTCATACGAATACGTGGTTCACGGTGGGAGATATAAAACGGCCATAATTTTACAGAATTTCATGACCCAAACAATTTTCAACCCTTTATATCTTCTACATTTATAGATCTGTGCACAAAATAACTATAGTTTATAATTGAGAAAAACAAAGTGTACAAGAGAACAAAATTTCATACGAATACGTGGTTCACGGTGGGAGATATAAAACGGCCATAATTTTACAGAATTTCATGACCCAAAAAATTTTCAACCCTTTATATCTTCTACATTTATAGATCTGTGCACAAAATAACTATAGTTTATAATTGAGAAAAACAAAGTGTATAAGAGAACAAAATTTCATACGAATTCGTGGTTCACGGTGGGAGATATAAAACGGCCATAATTTTACAGAATTTCATGACCCAAAAAATTTTCAACCCTTTATATCTTCTACATTTATAGATCTGTGCACAAAATAACTATAGTTTATAATTGAGAAAAACAAAGTGTACAAGAGAACAAAATTTCATACGAATACGTGGTTCACGGTGGGAGATATAAAACGGTCATAATTTTACAGAATTTCATGACCCAAAAAATTTTCAACCCTTTATATCTTCTACATTTATAGATCTGTGCACAAAATAACTATAGTTTATAATTGAGAAAAAGAAAGTGTACAAGAGAACAAAATTTCATACGAATACGTGGTTCACGGTGGGAGATATAGAACGGCCATAATTTTACAGAATTTCATGACCCAAAAAATTTTCAACCCTTTATATCTTCTACATTTATAGATCTGTGCACAAAATAACTTTAGTTTATAATTGAGAAAAACAAAGTGTATAAGAGAACAAAATTTCATACGAATACGTGGTTCACGGTGGGAGATATAAAACGGCCATAATTTTACAGAATTTCATGACCCAAACAATTTTCAACCCTTTATATCTTCTACATTTATAGATCTGTGCACAAAATAACTATAGTTTATAATTGAGAAAAACAAAGTGTACAAGAGAACAAAATTTTATACGAATACGTGGTTCACGGTGGGAGATATAAAACGGCCATAATTTTACAGAATTTCATGACCCAAAAAATTTTCAACCCTTTATATCTTCTACATTTATAGATCTGTGCACAAAATAACTATAGTTTATAATTGAGAAAAACAAAGTGTATAAGAGAACAAAATTTCATACGAATTCGTGGTTCACGGTGGGAGATATAAAACGGCCATAATTTTACAGAATTTCATGACCCAAAAAATTTTCAACCCTTTATATCTTCTACATTTATAGATCTGTGCACAAAATAACTATAGTTTGTAATTCTGAAAAACAAAGTGTATAAGAGAACCAAATTTCATACGAATACGTGGTCACGGTGGGAGATATAAAACGGCCATAATTTTACAGAATTTCATGACCCAAAAAATTTTCAACCCTTTATATCTTTTACATTTATAGATCTGTGCACAAAATAACTATAGTTTATAATTGAGAAAAACAAAGTGTATAAGAGAACAAAATTTCATACGAATACGTGGTTCACGGTGGGAGATATAGAACGGCCATAATTTTACAGAATTTCATGACCCAAAAAATTTTCAACCCTTTATATCTTCTACATTTATAGATGTGTGCACAAAATAACTATAGTTTTTAATTGAGAAAAACAAAGTGTATAAGAGAACAAAATTTCATACGAATACGTGGTTCACGGTGGGAGATATAAAACGGCCATAATTTTACAGAATTTCATGACCCAAAAAATTTTCAACCCTTTATATCTTCTACATTTATAGATCTGTGCACAAAATAACTATAGTTTATAATTGAGAAAAACAAAGTGTACAAGGGAACAAAATTTCATACGAATACGTGGTTCACGGTGGGAGATATAAAACGGCCATAATTTTACAGAATTTCATGACCCAAAAATTTTTCAACCCTTTATATCTTCTACATTTATAGATCTGTGCACAAAATAACTATAGTTTATAATTGAGAAAAACAAAGTGTACAAGAGAACAAAATTTCATACGAATACGTGGTTCACGGTGGGAGATATAAAACGGCCATAATTTTGCAGAATTTCATGACCCAAAAATTTTTCAACCCTTTATATCTTCTACATTTATAGATCTGTGCACAAAATAACTATAGTTTATAATTGAGAAAAACAAAGTGTACAAGAGAACAAAATTTCATACGAATACGTGGTTCACTGTGGGAGATATAAAACGGCCATAATTTTACAGAATTTCATGACCCAAAAATTTTTCAACCCTTTATATCTTCTACATTTATAGATCTGTGCACAAAATAACTATAGTTTATAATTGAGAAAAACAAATTGTATAAGAGAACAAAATTTCATACGAATACGTGGTTCACGGTGGGAGATATAGAACGGCCATAATTTTACAGAATTTCATGACCCAAAAAATTTTCAACCCTTTATATCTTCTACATTTATAGATCTGTGCACAAAATAACTATAGTTTATAATTGAGAAAAACAAAGTGTACAAGAGAACAAAATTTCATACGAATACGTGGTTCACGGTGGGAGATATAAAACGGCCATAATTTTACAGAATTTCATGACCCAAAAAATTTTCAACCCTTTATATCTTCTACATTTATAGATCTGTGCACAAAATAACTATAGTTTATAATTGAGAAAAACAAAGTGTATAAGAGAACAAAATTTCATACGAATACGTGGTTCACGGTGGGAGATATAAAACGGCCATAATTTTACAGAATTTCATGACCCAAACAATTTTCAACCCTTTATATCTTCTACATTTATAGATCTGTGCACAAAATAACTATAGTTTATAATTGAGAAAAACAAAGTGTACAAGAGAACAAAATTTCATACGAATACGTGGTTCACGGTGGGAGATATAAAACGGCCATAATTTTACAGAATTTCATGACCCAAAAAATTTTCAACCCTTTATATCTTCTACATTTATAGATCTGTGCACAAAATAACTATAGTTTATAATTGAGAAAAACAAAGTGTATAAGAGAACAAAATTTCATACGAATTCGTGGTTCACGGTGGGAGATATAAAACGGCCATAATTTTACAGAATTTCATGACCCAAAAAATTTTCAACCCTTTATATCTTCTACATTTATAGATCTGTGCACAAAATAACTATAGTTTATAATTGAGAAAAACAAAGTGTACAAGAGAACAAAATTTCATACGAATACGTGGTTCACGGTGGGAGATATAAAACGGTCATAATTTTACAGAATTTCATGACCCAAAAAATTTTCAACCCTTTATATCTTCTACATTTATAGATCTGTGCACAAAATAACTATAGTTTATAATTGAGAAAAACAAAGTGTACAAGAGAACAAAATTTCATACGAATACGTGGTTCACGGTGGGAGATATAGAACGGCCATAATTTTACAGAATTTCATGACCCAAAAAATTTTCAACCCTTTATATCTTCTACATTTATAGATCTGTGCACAAAATAACTTTAGTTTATAATTGAGAAAAACAAAGTGTATAAGAGAACAAAATTTCATACGAATACGTGGTTCACGGTGGGAGATATAAAACGGCCATAATTTTACAGAATTTCATGACCCAAACAATTTTCAACCCTTTATATCTTCTACATTTATAGATCTGTGCACAAAATAACTATAGTTTATAATTGAGAAAAACAAAGTGTACAAGAGAACAAAATTTTATACGAATACGTGGTTCACGGTGGGAGATATAAAACGGCCATAATTTTACAGAATTTCATGACCCAAAAAATTTTCAACCCTTTATATCTTCTACATTTATAGATCTGTGCACAAAATAACTATAGTTTATAATTGAGAAAAACAAAGTGTATAAGAGAACAAAATTTCATACGAATTCGTGGTTCACGGTGGGAGATATAAAACGGCCATAATTTTACAGAATTTCATGACCCAAAAAATTTTCAACCCTTTATATCTTCTACATTTATAGATCTGTGCACAAAATAACTATAGTTTGTAATTCTGAAAAACAAAGTGTATAAGAGAACCAAATTTCATACGAATACGTGGTCACGGTGGGAGATATAAAACGGCCATAATTTTACAGAATTTCATGACCCAAAAAATTTTCAACCCTTTATATCTTTTACATTTATAGATCTGTGCACAAAATAACTATAGTTTATAATTGAGAAAAACAAAGTGTATAAGAGAACAAAATTTCATACGAATACGTGGTTCACGGTGGGAGATATAGAACGGCCATAATTTTACAGAATTTCATGACCCAAAAAATTTTCAACCCTTTATATCTTCTACATTTATAGATGTGTGCACAAAATAACTATAGTTTTTAATTGAGAAAAACAAAGTGTATAAGAGAACAAAATTTCATACGAATACGTGGTTCACGGTGGGAGATATAAAACGGCCATAATTTTACAGAATTTCATGACCCAAAAAATTTTCAACCCTTTATATCTTCTACATTTATAGATCTGTGCACAAAATAACTATAGTTTATAATTGAGAAAAACAAAGTGTACAAGAGAACAAAATTTCATACGAATACGTGGTTCACGGTGGGAGATATAAAACGGCCATAATTTTACAGAATTTCATGACCCAAAAATTTTTCAACCCTTTATATCTTCTACATTTATAGATCTGTGCACAAAATAACTATAGTTTATAATTGAGAAAAACAAAGTGTACAAGAGAACAAAATTTCATACGAATACGTGGTTCACGGTGGGAGATATAAAACGGCCATAATTTTGCAGAATTTCATGACCCAAAAATTTTTCAACCCTTTATATCTTCTACATTTATAGATCTGTGCACAAAATAACTATAGTTTATAATTGAGAAAAACAAAGTGTACAAGAGAACAAAATTTCATACGAATACGTGGTTCACGGTGGGAGATATAAAACGGCCATAATTTTACAGAATTTCATGACCCAAAAATTTTTCAACCCTTTATATCTTCTACATTTATAGATCTGTGCACAAAATAACTATAGTTTATAATTGAGAAAAACAAATTGTATAAGAGAACAAAATTTCATACGAATACGTGGTTCACGGTGGGAGATATAGAACGGCCATAATTTTCAGAATTATGTTAAGAAATACTGGCCTAGAGACTCGTGAAGAAGTCCAAGTCTACAAAAATTAACCGAAAAGTATTTATTGAAGACGCTGAGAAAAAGGGCCTCGCCAAAACGTGGTTCAAACCATTGGTTGAAAAGCCATAAAAGTGGATGATTAAATTAGTTTGATTAACGATTAAATCTGAAATTTAATTGATTAAATAATTGTCATATGATTAAAATTACGATTAAATTCGCCGATTAAATTTTGATTAAAATTAAAAATAGATTTAATCAATTAAAAGAATTTAATTCTTTTTAATCAGTGCCCAACTCTGTTGAGGTCTGAACCTCTATTTAAGGTAAAAACGGCATTGCACAAGGGTTGAGAGCTTCTATTTGTGTGCGTACTTCCCCAATCTCTAATGCGGAGACCAAACATGTACCAACCACTTATCATTGGCTAACTCCCACCGCAGTTCTATTGGTAAGATAAAGGAAACATCCCACCAAATAATATTCTTATTATATGTTATTAAAACTTCGAGTTTTTATAGTTAATGACAATTTTATATTTTTCACGAGTATACAGGTCGAACGCGCTTAACTGATTAATAGTGTTTAGAATTAGATTTCATAGATGATGATGGCCATTGCGGCTAATCTAAAGAATAGCTCCCCGGAGGTGTGGCCTGTTTATTTTTAGGGGGTGGGAAGTACAGCGCACCTACCGGTGAGATTTTAAACTACTTCCCGCCAATGAACTGTTTCGGATTGTGCGAATTTCGTAACTTTTATGTTTCGCGCGCATGCGCAGTACACTTACTGCATAGTAACTGCTTCCTGTTTAATGTATTAATAGTTCCCGCGAGTGCCCTGTTTGTGACTTTTTTTTGTTACTTTATGAGCATGAGCGTTTTAAATTTGCAGTTTTTTTTTTTTAAATTAAAGCATGATTGTAGTGTGAGTGAGGATGGAGTAATGAATGTTATAAAATTTTGTTCGATTTTCTGGAGGGAGTCCGCCAAGAATACCCTCCTCAGGCAAAGGACTCCACAGAATAAGGTAAGTTTCTTTTGTGTTGTTCTGTGTAATTATTGTAATGAATCTTGTGACACAAATTAAAAAATTGAGGGTGATTAGGTAGGTTAGGAGGGGGTATGGGGGCGAAGCCCCTATTAAGAAAAAATCAGGGGGTGTGGGGGGCGAAGCCCACATTAAGAAATAAATAAATCAGGGGGTGTTTAAATAGAAATATCAATCCTAAATAAATAATTCGAAGTGATTCTGATTCGCTGTTACCATATAACCCGCTAGATTTAAGTGTAAATATAAAATAAATAGTTTTATATTTATATTTGAATATGGCGGGTTCTATAGTAACAGCGAATCAGAATCACTTCGAATTAGGCCACGCCTCCGGGGAGCTATTCTTAAGATTTACCGCCATTGCTTTCATATCATTTTTTTTTGGTTAAAATTATGATAAAATCTTTATTTCATCTTAATTAATAAAATAGACCCTTTATTTTATTAATGTAGAACTAGAGAAAGATAGATTTGGACACTTGCGAAATTTGAATTACGAAGTTTAAACCAAATTTCAGTCTGGAATTTGTCTTACAGAAATAAACGAGAACATAAATTACGTACTGTTAATTACAAATAAGTTATTCAACTGTAATTATAGTGTTAGTTACAACTATGATTTAGTCCCTTTAATTGAGTAAAGTAATAATAATTGCCTATCCTAAAAATATGCATATCTTAACATATACAGGGTGTTCATTTTAAGACGGCTCAAATGCATTTCATGCTTAAACGGTTGATCTGAACAAAAAATGGTAGAGGAAAAATTTGTTGCCCGTCACCTCTAGTTTCAGTATATGTGACTTGATTTTAGATTTCTGCCCGCATACGCGGCTGACGTGCATCTAAAAGTAAGGGTTTGCTGTTGACCCCCATTATCATATACACAATTTTAAAGAGTATAAAAAGTTACGAAAGAAATCATAAACTTGTATGATTTTGCTCAATTTTTCGTTGAATGAGACAAGTATAGGTGTCCCAAGATATTGTAAAAACGCCAGAACGCTTGCCCCAATGAAATTTTAGTAATGTTATTTATTCAAGGAAGTTATATTATTGAATCTCCATTGTCTGCAGCGTGTTTGAATTCAGATGGGGGGAAGGACCGTTTTGGAGGCGGAAGTTCACGAAGGCTGTGGAAAGTTTAGAAGGGTGGTGAAGTGAAGAAATAATGAGCACTCTCGAATTTGTTGAATGTTACATTGGCATGTTTGCACGTAATTGTTTGTTAAATCAGTTTGCATATAATGTGATTCATTCTTCTGTTTTTTAATTTATTCATCAAATTCTGCAAGCGTTCTTCTTCTTGATTTTGTTCCTATTTATGTCGTCACTGAATTGCATGGAAGCATGTAAAAGGTTTCGTTTGCAATTGTTTGGCTGCTCATTCGCTTTGTTCCACTTTAATTAAGTGGAAGTTGCTTCTTTTGTTGCGCTGTTATTTAAATCATTTTTTAAAAAATAAAATTGTCCATTACGCTTCTTATTTGTTTCTGAATTCTGCATACAAATTCTGATTTGTTATTAAAATCAATTTGAATTTGAATCAATATGTTCCGAAAAAGCGTTTTTCAAACAACGTTGTATGAGTATGTGTATTTTTGGGTACAGCTAACAATAACAAAGCTATGAGAAAAAGGGTTTATCTCAGTAGATTAGCATATATACTGGATTCCCATTCTGGAGTTGTCGGGTACGAATGCCTCTGATTCAGGCCCTTAAATTAACTCTTCCTAGAAGCTTTTTACAGCTCACTGTCCGGCAAAAGAGAGTATTGACTGTAGATTAGATTATCGGAGTAGGAACTAGGCCCCACGGCACCGCAGCCAAAATAGACTTATTGTGCCATCCCCTTTGGATCTAGTAGATGAAACCTCCCCTACTAAAGAGGTTGAGGACTTTCCCTACTAGTTCTTTTTTGCCCTACTATCTCCTTTGGTCTCAATGATCCAAAAGTTTCATAGCGCAACCGCTCGATTCACAACGCAATCGAACAGCCATTGAGAGGCCGTTTCCTCCTCATCCTGACACAATCTGCACAACGGTTCCGAGCTAATAAGTCCCCACCTTGTACAGAAGATTATGCCCTATGTGTACTGTGTAAATGTATTGGGGTGTAACAGTATATGTTGTTCATGTTCATGTTGTTAGACTGGGATACCTGCAGGGACGCCAAGTACCCTGATGAAGGTGACTAATCCACTTCTCCCTGCGGGGAAATATTGATTGTAACGAGAGAATACTTTCTAGAGGCCGACAATGCGTGAGAAAAAAGCTCACAGGTTGTGTCAGTGATCTTATATTTTGACGTGTGTGTGATGATGATAATAATAATAAAAAATTATTATTACTTTGATTTTGTTTGTGAGGAACATTTTATCAGCGAAGGGTCCAAGAACTGATTACCATCTCTTGTTATTTTGTGCTGATTTTAGCGCTCTTTGAAATTTGAAGCCTGAATCTGCCGCTTCTTTTTCACACTGCACAGATCATGGCATTAAAAGTGTAATATTAGTGTTTTAGATCTCTAGTAGTCGAAAGCTTGGAAAAAGCAAAAAATAATAATGACTACGCTAGTTCTTAATAAAAAAAAAAGAAGTCCTCATTAACAAAGTAATGGAGGTAATACCTTTTAATGGTGAAGATCATATTTTTCATTTCTAATATAAACGAAAGAATGGGTAATACGAGATGAAAAAACATAAAAGAAATATGTACATTTTAATAATAATAAAAATAAGGGTTAAATAAAGACAAAAAAAAAGTCTGACAGAGGAAGGTTTTGAAGTTCAGGTTACATCCGTTAATGTAACCTTCACAAAGAAGTTGTAACATCCTGTTTCAAAAAACTTTCATAAACGCTGCCAAATAGATGTAAAAACGGTGAGAGGGGTTGTTTTTATGCCCTTTTTTTTGGGGGGGGGGTGTGTGTAATAAAATATTTTTACACAATGAAGTAATGGAGCTTTAAAAATAAAGAAATTAGGATATTCTGTTTTTAAGAATGTAGCGCCTCTATTCTGCAAACATTTGTTTTATGTAACAAAAGAAGTTCCTAGAATTCATTACCATTCGGAAATAAATTGGAAATTTATAAAATAAAAAAGAATAAAACACTAAATAAAAAGTCGTGTGAGTGTGCACAGTGGATGATAAATATTTAATAAAGTTAATAATCATGGTTGATTTAGCCGAAAATTGCCGACAGAAACCGATCACATTCGGTTTCTTAGAAATAAAAGTAAAAGAAAGTCGAATGAATGTGCACAGTAGATGTTAAATATTAAATAAAGTTAATAATAATGGTCAATGGAGCGAAAGTTGTCGACAAAAACCGATCGTATTCGGCTTGTTAGAGAGAAATGAGAGAAGTCTGATGTTAGACTTCAGTACGGCTAAGGCACGATGGGTTAGAGAACCAGCAATTCTAGAAATCGCCACTTTTTCATTGTATTTTGCTGTTTTCTAACCCATAGGTCTTTGATGGCATAGGTTTGGATTGACTTTACTGCTCTATAGTTAGTTTATCATCTATATCTCAGGAACGGATAATCGCAGAAACTTCAAATTTGATATTTCATTCAGGTGCCACCAGCGGAAGCCACAAATAATTTTTGGTCAAAATAGGTCCATCGGAAGTAGCACTTTACTGAATAGATTTTTCACTTTTTCAACTTTTTTGGAAAAACCGCTCAATGGATTTTCTTTAAACTTGGTATAATTATAGCTCACAGATAGCTCTACAACTTTTATAGGAAACATTTTTCTCTAATACTTCGATTAAGGTCAATTTTGGAGGAGGGGGTGGTGGGTCAGTCCAGCAGAATGCCCAGTTCGCTGTAATATGACTTGTGACATCTAATAAATTCTTAAAAAAAATATTAGTGTAAATTTAATGTAGTGAAATTACTTTAATGATGTTGGATTAAATGAATTATTAATGAGAAGACGGGTACTTGCTGATTTGTGTACACTCTTTGTCATTTAATAAACCCTTATAATTCTTTTCAGTCATGAACGCGTTTGATAATTCGCTGAACTAAAGATTACACATATTACTGTTAACATTAATATCCTAAATTAGTTATATTTTCTTGTATTAATATTATAACAACATACTCGTATCTATTATACAAACAGAAAATAACAAATTTTTCTAGTTCTTTTTATATTCAATGAATCATCAGATCTCCCCTGTCCGTTGTTAAGGTTGTTCTTAGCAACTGTATCGCGTGATTGCGTGATTCCAGGCTACAGAAAAAAAGGGTTCAAAAAAGTAAAAAGGTAAATATGCCCATAGATTTACATGATTATATTCTCCCCTCTCCTCCCAAAAATATAATTATGTATTTTTAGGTAACATAAACCTATTGTCTTCCATTCTCTATTTTTAAAAAATGTATTTACGTCGGATACATTTTTTTTTCTTACACTTCTATTCAGAAAAAGTGTTGTAATTGGGTCCTATTTTCGAAGTTAAATTACTACTTACAACTGTAAGTTCTTTATATGATTAACATCATTATATTTTAATAGTACTCTAACAATCCCCACCAATTACATCGTTGTTATTTGAAACCAGCAAAACCTTAACGACAAAACTAATTATTATTATTATTAGAATATTAAAAATAATTTATGTCGTTCGTTGTTTTACACAAAATTTTCTAAGAAATATCAACGTTTAATTTGAACTATCTTCACTGGAGGTGAATTTCAATTAAATAAATGAATATTGTTGAATAATTTACAATATTTTAGAAAAATATCATCTTTTCGGGCTGATTTTGAAGCAAGTTCTGTAGTAATATTACCATTAACTAGGCGCCACGATAGCCGAGCGGTTAGAGGCGAGTCCTGGAAAGCTTAATATGTATTTTGTGTTACTAGGTTCGATTCCCGGTCTATACACCTTGCATTTTATATTTATATTTAACACTAAAACTACCACGACCGGTCAATTGACCATTTTCTACGTTTGGTTTAAATTTTCTAATTACAACGTTATCATACCGCCATTAAACTTCACGACTTTTCCTAAAATATGTATAAAATTGTTTTTTTAATATTCACTTCTTTTCCTAATATTTGATTTTTGAGAAAAATATGTAGTCCGTCTTAACTACCGCGACCGGTCATTTGACCGGCTGAATATTTTCATTTTATTTACTTATTTTAATATTTTATTTTATTTATTTATTTATTTTTTGTAACAGAATTCTCTCGAAAACTCAATTTGATAATGCATTTATCGGATTATTGTTTGCTTGTGGTGCATATGAGGCAAAAAATGTACGATATTGCCCTTTTCACTGGAACAAAAAATAGGGACGAGCATTCTTCTCAAACACTGTGAGCAGAAGTGTGTAGACGGAAATTTTGAGGTTTATTCAATTGGATAAAAGAAATCATCGCTTACAAACCGATAAATTTGCTTTGATTTCCAAATTTTGGAACAAATTCGTAGAGAACAGTCAAAACTGTTCTAACCAAGAGCATATATCTCTTCCAAGGACGTTTGTTCCCAACAAAGTCAAGATGCAGATTTACTCGGTACATGCCAAATAAACCGGACAAATTTGGTATCAAATCTTGGCTAGCGTTCGATGTTATAAAAGGCTTTCCATTTTTGGGGAAACGTGAGAGCAGAGAACCTATAGTTCCGCTTGGGGAGTTTATCGCTCTGAAATTAGCAGAAATGTATACAGCTCGTGGAAGAAATATAACCGTGGTAAATCTCGGTGATGGCCTCAACAAATAGTTTTCAATATCCTAGACTTAGCTCCGGAATAAATGCATGGATTTTGTATTTAAAAAAAACTACCGGAAGTGAAATTTCAAGGCTAAACTTTGTATTACCATTGCAAAAGCATGACAAATATTAGTACACGAACAAATGGTCGGAAAATAGCCAAATAAGATACTTCAACGGCAATAAGACTAAAAAATGCTGTTTAAAGTCCGGTCATTTGACCTGTCACGGTAGGAATAGTTATGGATAAATGTTGGTAGGTTTAGTGTTAATGTTTAATATCAGAACTTTACAGTAAAATTATGTTAGTCGTCTCCGTCCACGACATCTTGGTAGTTGGACTTTATAAAAAGCCGTTCTGAAAAAGCAGGCATTATTTTACTTTGGCTTTTTACTGCCATTTGCGTTTTTTGAAAAGACCATTGGAAAAGAGAAAAAAAAGTGACTTTGAAATAAAATGAAGTAAAATAACTACCACAGATACAAATCAAAATCTGATAACAGTAAATTATTGAGGCTGAATGTATTAAAAGGTTATAAGCTTTTGAAAGCTTTCAATGTCAGTGATGGTGGTTACCATGGTTACTGGCTGCTGTGTAGTGATTTTTTTTTTGAACTCTTTTTACCATCTTTTTTCCGCCGCCCATTATATTTAGTTTTAAATCTTCATTGGCCGCCTGTGAACATTTCCTTTCTGTTTTTTACTCGCATTACTCCTCTCTCTTTGTCGGTTCTTAATTGATTTTCTCACTTCTTCTTTGTTCTGGCAGGTTAACTGATGGCGCTTTTCTAATCAAATAGTTGGGAACATCTAATCTTTTTTTTACATAAATCAATTGATAGCTTGTTGTTTTTTTTTGAGGAAGGGATTTAAAGTCGTTGGTAATTGAATTGGCTTTTTAGTTTGTCTCTTTTTTTGGGGTTTTTAATTTGTAAAAAACAAAAACGGTTCAGAAACGTAGCATAACGTTCTCTCTCACTATAATTGCTGCCATTATCAGTGACATAATTTTTGTAAACAATTTTTAGTACATCTTTTCAATAGGATGAAGAAATAATAGTTGCCAGTTTCAGTCATGATATATTTATTATGCCGAGCTTTCGATCTAGGGACTAGGTCATCTTCAGGGCTGTGGAACATATTTACAGATTGTTAACAATGATTCTATTAAAATGAATATGTATAATGTAACGAATTTTACAAAAATTATTTACCTAATTTACAAAGAAATATTTTACAACATTTCCGGGTTGGTGTGTCTTCTGTCTTGTCTGTTCATGGACTGAGTGTGATCGGTCTATGTGTGATATGTGTTAGGTTGTGTGAAAGTCAGTGTTGCCAATTGTCAAGTATTTTTTGTAGTAAGTTTGCGTGTATGTTGTTTAAATTGTTCGTGTCTGTTTTGAAATTTAGACTGTTTTCTGTCTACAGACAAAATACACAGACAGAAAAAAAAAGACAGAAAATAGTCTAATTAAATATTCTCATTTTAAAATTACCATTACATAATACCTTGCTTCATTATTGATTTTGAATTGAAATATTTACTGTCTGCTTAATGCTCACTATGTAGAGAAAGACTGACCGTGATCCACATATTAGAAGAGTGTTCAGGCACTTAAAGAAAAAAGACAAAGTACAGGGCTACAATGTAACTTGCGGGCAATATTAAAAGAGGGTTCCCCTTATATAGGAACCCTATTTGACTTTTTGAAGACTAGTAACTTATATGGTAAAATTTAGATAAGTTAGGTTAGGCTAGGTTAGGATATCTTAAGCGAGGAGTGGAATATCGAGGACACTCCTTCAGAGTGAATGTAGAATACGTGTATTTATTAGTAAGAATGTGTTTATTGGAATGTACTTGCTGGTATATAAATGTATTTATTATCATGAATGTATTTATTGGTATGAATGTATCTTCTGGTATGAATGTATTTATTGGTATGAATGTATCTTCTGGTATGAATGTATTTATTGGTATGAATGTATCTTCTGGTATGAATGTATTTATTGGTATGAATGTATCTTCTGGTATGAATGTATTTATTGGTATGAATGTATCTTCTGGTATGAATGTATTTATTGGTATGAGTGTATCTTCTGGTATGAATGTATTTACTTAGTTAGTGCTTAGGTAAAATGATTTTCTAAGCAATCCCCTGCTATTAGTTAGAGAATGGCGCGAAATGTAAGGCTGACTTCTCCCCGTCGTCGGATACGATGGTAAAGAGAGTAAGTCAAGACCATCATACCATACTGTAACCAGGGTAGCATAAAATATAAAATAATAATAATAATAATAATAATAATAATAAATATTAGGGAAGGGATTAGCTATGAGGTTAGCATACTGGACTCCCACGCGGAGGTCCCGGGTTCGAATCCAGCAGCTGACCCTTAGATTTTCTCTTCCTAGGAGCTTCTTACAGCTCACTGTCCGGTGATGGACAGTGTTGTCTGTAACGAGAGAACACTGTCCGGAGGCCGGCAGTGCACTGGAAAAAGCCCCGGGCGCTAATGACCTCAGCTGTTGATGCGCAAAAAAAAAAAAATAAAAAAAAATAAATAAATAAATATTTAGCATTGGCACCGGGTAGATGGGTAGATTTAACCCGACAGGGTAAAGTCCATCTAAATAATGCTACCCGCTGAGAGCGAGGTGAGGCACTCCACTACCAGTGCTCCCGGTGTACGTACCTTACGTATCTCTTAGCTTAGTGTGACCACTTATTGTATCTATTGTGTATTATATATCTACTATCTTCAATATAAGTATGTATCTTATGGGAAAATTAGTGTGATTTTTGGTGCCCACATACGGATTCCTCCCTTCCTCACCTGGTCTGGCCGAGGAGAAAATTTTATTATTTTTTGTGAACTGGAAAAGCCAGGTAAGATCAACATCTTAGTACCTTGAGCCGCCGGAGTTTTCCGGGTCATAATACCTCCTTAGCTCCCTCCTCCTTTGACCATCCAAAGGCGTTGTTTCGGATGCTGGGTATTTTGGGTAAGCGCCATTATAGTTCGAGTGGAAAGGAAAGAGTGTGAGGCGCTAATAACCTCGCAGTTGATGCGCCGGAAAAAACAAAAAAAATTAACTGTCTGCTTTGATAAAATCTTGTTCTTCAGGTTTGAATACGATTTTGACTACAAATTATCACATTGAGGTAAGTGCCGAGCTGTAACAATCACTTAATCTTCGCCTTTAAAAGCACCATCCATATATCTCTTTGTCCAAGTGCTTTACTAAAGTATACAATGTTTTTTTTCTTTTAAATGATTTAAAGTCGCGTCAGCGTCCAAGGTTATTGATGCCCAGAGTTTTTTTTCGTGCACTGCCGGCCTCCGGACAGTGTTCTCACGTTACAGACCAACACTATCACCGGGACATGAGCTGTAAGAAGCTCTTAGGAAGAGAAAATCTAAGGGGTGAGCTGCTGGATTCGAACCCGGGACCTCCGCGTGGGAGTCCAATAAGCTAACCGTAAAGCTAATCCCTTCCCTTATACATTTATAATTAAAAGCTTATTTTGTCCAAGTCCATCAGTCGATGAAATTTCTGTATTTTTTAAATCCTTACCACAGGTTCCAATATTTCAATTAAACAACTTTATCTTCGTATATATGTAATTAAAATTTTTGCGGCGATCCTTCCTATTTCTTTTAATCCACAATCCATGCAATATCTGTGCTTCGTGGAAATGCCCTAATCCCCACAGTAGCCGTAATCCATCAAGAGATTTATTAAAACATTTGCCAGGCAGCATTAATTGTTCTCTCTTTCTCTTTTAGGATTAATTTGTAGGCGCGCTCTTTGTTCTATTATTCTAATTCTCGTAATTATCTCAGAGTGAAAACGTTCCCAACTACAAGTATAACATAATATTGTAAATTTTTGTTTTTGTTTGATTTTTAATAATCACACTCTTTTAGTGATTATAGTATCTTAGGATTATGGAGGTTAACTCTATCTGTTCCTTGTATCTGGGTTTACCTTCCAAATGTACAAATCTCATAGCTCGTCTAAAACCAGTAAAGTTCTAAGAAAATTTCCATTGGCTATCCTGTTACGATCGGGTATTATATCTGGAAAAGTGGTATTGTCTCTTTTAACTCCCCACGATCTGGAGGAGATCTCACGTTCTGCTATTTCTTTGGTACCATCCAAGTCTTCAGTATCCCAAACATGTCAATATTCGTTCTAATTTTTGCTCAAAAATTGACTCACATAAAAACTTTAACTGACATTGATGGCTCTGTCTTAGGGTACGTTCACAACGGAGCTGTGAGTATAGATGATAGCGGAGATGATAGCTGATAGTGTAAAATATAATCGCTGATTAGTGTGCACAACGGAGCTGTGATACATGCAACATGTCGAGTAGTGAAGAAGAGTTTTTATGTTCAGCTGCAACGAAATGGTATATTTTAAAGAAAAAACGCTATAGAAAATATCATGTACATCCCATAAATAAAAAACGAAGTACTTTGGGTGAATTTCACCATTTATATAAGGAACTTCGAAATTATCCGGATCGTTTTTTTGAATATGTGAGGATGGGTCCACCCACATTCGACTATTTTTAGAAAAAATAAGGTCAAAATTAAGAAAACTTTGGAAAAATTGTCATGGAAATCCTATAACCATAGAAGAAAAACTAGTGATTACTCTTAAGTAAGTAATGGTTATATTGAGAAAAAAAACAAATAAATACACATGAAAATAAATGTAAGCACGATTTAAAAAACAAAATATTGTTTATAAGTAAATAATAAAATAATGAGTAAAGACAACACTAAATAATTTTTCTACGTCCATTTTGAAGCTCCGATACTGCAGTTCAGCTAGCAGAAAAATTAAAAATTCAATTCTATCATCTATGCTCGTTTATAGCAGCGCGTATGAGTCACTAGTCGAAGCTTCGTTGTGCACGCTCACATAAGAATGTACTAGGTTATTCTATAAGCGCTGATGCATCACTGCTATCATCTCCGCTATCATCTCCGCTCACAGCTCCGTTGTAAACGTACCCTTAATCTTACCTCCGACTATGGCTCTCTTAAATTCTCTAGAGCGAAAAGAACATGCCATCTTCCTTCCTTGCTGAACTGATAGCCCTACATCTGCTTTTGTTGTTGTGTCTTTGAGTAGTTTAATTTGAAATTTAGAAAGAGATCACAAATTTTCGACATCGTATACCTCCTTTATTGTCACAACTTCACTGTTTATTATCTCCTCATTGCTAAAGAACGATAGGGGTATTTCTTCTAGCAAAGTTACATGGAGTTGTTATGATTACTAAGCGAGATATTGTGACTCCAGTTTTGTGGAAACCTTCCCTTTTCCACTAAATTTTCCATTTCCTCATTTCTTAACGTTTGGAAAATAGCTTTCCCAGTGAACATCACATAATCGGCAATATTTTTCTCATTAATATCATCCCACACTTACCATTTATTCGAATTATTCACATAATCTCGTAAAATTTTTAGCTCATAGCGTTCCATTAAAGTAATTGATTTGTGTAAGCGAACCATTAATACTTTGCCAAAATAAGTCCATTCATGGAATAAAATCCTCTGATGTTGGCATTGCATTGGTTTTTAAATGAAATCCCTAATTAATTGTAACAGGAACTCGGAATTAAGCAAATTTATCAAGTTATATTTCTCTTTTCCGCCATTTTTTTGAGAAAGTAAATATGAACATTATATTATACTTCTTAATATATATCTTACTTTTTAATAAAAACAAGAAAAAGTACAAAAAAGAAGACTGCCTTCACTAATTAGCAAATTAATAATTTATTAAAAGATCTTGGCAGCAACTTTTTTTTAAAGCAAGCTTCAGTTAGACTGTAATTTCTTGAGAACTCTTCTATTTTCGAAAGAAAACATGCTCCGTGGGTTTTCTAAGCTTTTATGTTGAAGAAATAAAATAAATAATAAAATAGAGGAAAATTCAAATTGATGAGCAATTTTGAAAAGTATGCTAATAAATGAATCTGGAGGAATTAGAGATTACTTTCCGCTCAAGTCTTGAAACTTACTAAAAAAATCAGTTAATTGCAAAGTAATTTACTTATAAACAAATCGTCAAGAACTGTACAAAAAAATCGTTAATTTTTTAAAATTAAAGGCGCTTGGACATCTGACGTTATTGGCGCCCGGAGTTTTTTTGACGTGAATACGTCTTTAAATTTGCTATCATATGGAGGCAATCCAAAAAACCTAATGATAACAAAATCACGGGATACAGTTTGGCATTATAGTTTCGAATCTATCTTCTACATCCAAAATTAAATTAGACCACTGGATAGCTAATGGATCAAAGAATTCATTACGATAAGCGAGGACTGTGACGCATCGCGCACGGTGGAAAGGGAAGCGCCGCCATTTTGAGATCATTTTGCTGCGTATCGAGATTTGCAATTAGTATAACTTTTGACTCGGAGAAGCTACGATGTTCGTTTAAGTTTTAATCGTCAGCTGTCGTCACAATCTATCGATTATATATAAAACATTAGTGTAAAATAGTGACAGTGAATATAATAAGGTGTTAGAATCAAAAAAATATTATCAAAAATAAAACAATGTCGGCCTATACGCGTCGAAAAGCCAAAATCAAATACAGAGATCGTGTACGGTTGGAAAGGGCTTCTCAAGAACAATCGAATGGTAATAATAAAACATCATATGACCGAGTCAAGCTGGGCCAGCAACGTAAAAGAATGAATGCGGCCGAGCGGATCAACGACGGTGTCAGTACATCTGCAGCTAGGGCGGTTGAAATTATGCAAGTGGATGATGAAATGGCTTCTACATCGACAACGGACTGTGTAGGCATAGATTGTGTTCGATCGTCGATTTGTTTCCTTGATTTCATCCTAAATACATAAATAAAAATATTTTGTATTAAAAAATATAACCCGTTACGTGAACGTATTCACGTACAACACATGACACAGCCACAGTTTTTTTCCCATTGCTACGTCAGCCTCCGAGGAGGGTGTTCTCTCGTTACAGATTGCTGGGATTCGAACTTGGAGATCTCCGCCTGGAAATCTAGTAAATTAACCATCAAGCTAATCTCTTCCCCTTGCTACCGGTTTAAAATTGTTTTGCTGTTTTAAAAGGTGTGGTTTTCTAGTTGTTATTTTTGGAACCCTGTGCGCACTATGATTAAAAATAAAAATATGTAAATGTGATGTATTTGTTGGATGAAAAAAAGATTAGTTCCTTGAGAATGAGTCTCTATAAACTAGGCTAAGTAGAGAATAAAACTGTAAGTTTAGCTGGGAATACCTCCCCGAAAATTTAGAGAGAGAGGGGCCATTTTCTTTCACTTATTTTTAAATCAATACAAAAATCTCATCTATATTACTCCCACGGCTGGTATAATATCTTACTTAAAGCAAGATGTCGGTGAATATGATAAATGAGCCAACGTTATTCACCCAGCAAGGGCAGGCTAACAAAAAAATTACATGAAGTTAGTGTTGCAGAAGGATGGATTAGATGAACAGTAGACGGTTGGAAACATTCAGACCCTTATTTCTTTCTGCTCCAGCATTGTATTATCAACGACTGCTTACCTTATTTTATCCATAAATCGATCTGAAACCATTATATACTTCTCAGGTATATCAGAATAAAAAAAAAAGTAAAGCTGTTCTGTAGATTTTTGGATTTTGAGATTACCCTGTGTTTCCTAAAAAATTGGGCCAGCTGATTTTTCCACCGCAGCTCAAAACAGAAAAAAAAAAAATTAGGAGTAGACATTTTTTTGGGTCATGATATTCTCAATTGTGCTCGCCATATCGTATTCCTCGGTAAACAACATATTAGTATGAAATTTCGTCCTCTTATACTCTATACTTTTCTCTGTTATAAGTAACAGTATTTTTGTCTACACATTCATAAATTGAGAAGATACGAGGGTCGTTTGAAAAATCCGTGCAAAAATAAAAACTACTTAATTTTTTGGGGTAAACCTTTTTTATTTTTCAACATAGTCTCCTTTTAGGCTTACACACTTCGTCCAACGCTGCTCTAGTTTGTTGAACCCTTCCGAATAATAGGATTTGTCCAAGTTTGAAAAATAGCCATTCTTTTCTGCAATCACCTCCTCGTTTGAATAAAATCTTTTTCCCGCCAGCCATTTCTTCATATTGGGGAACAAATAGTAGTCCGAGAGAGCCAAGTCTGGAGAATAGGGGGGATGTGAAACGAGTTGGAACCCTATTTCCATTAATTTTGCGACCACAACTGCTGAGGTGTGAGCTGGTGCGTTGTCGTGATGGAAAAGGACTTTTTTGTGGGCCAATCGTGGGCGTTTTTCTTGCAGCTCGGTTTTCAAACGGTCCAATAACGATGAATAATATGCACCTGTAATAGTTTTACCCTTTTCCAGATAGTCGATGAGGATTATTACTTGCGAATCCCAAAAGACAGTCGTCATAATTTTTCCGACCGAAGGAACGGTCTTCGCCTTTTTTTGGCGCAGATTCCCCCTTGGTAACCCATTGTTTAGATTGTTCTTTGGTCTCAGGTGTGTAGTGATGTATCCATGTTTCATCCACAGTGACGAAACGACGCTTAAAGTCCTGTGGATTCTTCTGGAACAGCTGCAAACCGTCCTTGCAACACTTCACACGATTTCGTTTTTGGTCAAGCGTGAGCAATCGCGGCACCCATCTTGCGGATAGCTTTGTCATGTCCAAATGTTGATGCAAAATATTATGTACCCGTTCATTCGAGATGCCCACAGCACTAGCAATCTCACGCACCTTCACTCTTCTGTCATCCATCACCATATCATGGATTTTATCAATTATTTCTGGAGTAGTAACCTCAACAGGGCGTCCAGAACGTTCAGCGTCACTTGTGCCCATATGGCCACTCCGAAAATTTTGAAACCACTTATAAACTGTTCTAATCGAAGGTGGCAGAGTCACCATAATGTTTATCAAGCTTCTCTTTAGTCTCCTGAGGCGTTTTGCCTTTCATAAAGTAGTGTTTAATCAACACACGAAATTCTTTTTCGTCCATTTTTTTGAAAATCACTCGACTTCCTCGATTCAAACGAATGCCAAACACAAAGAAATGGACCGATCTGGCTGAAATTTGGTGTGTGTTCTTCCAAGAGATGCTACTTACTAAACATAACCTCGATACGCGCCAGTAGTGCTATCTCTCTGTCTTTGCACGGACTTTTCAAACGACCCTCGTATTTAGAGTTGAAATTTTTTTGGGTCATGATTTTCTCTGAAATTGTGCTCGCCATATCATCTCCTTCGGTAAACAACATATTAGTATGAAATTTCGTCCTCTTATACTCTATACTTTTCTCTGTTATAAGTAACAGTATTTTTGTCTACACATTCATAAATTGAGAAAATTTATAGAGTTGAAATTATTTGTAGTCATTTTTGGCGACACGCTTCGACAGAGACAAGAAGTTATTACATAATTTTAAATTTTATAGCTCTTTGTGGAGTAATTTGAAAAAATTATGGTATTTATAGAAAATAAGGATCTGACAAACATTCCTTAAATCAGTGATCGCAAAGTGGGCCATTTAATGAAATTTTTTTTCACTATTGTTGCACCATATCAGATAGTTATGTTTATTTCTATATGTGACACGTCGCCGGAGTTATGTTAGTGTTTTCAAAATTAGGAGCCAGAATGTTGTCTATCAATTATCTAAGCGTTTAGGGTATTGGATTCCCACGCGGTGATCCAGGGTTCGAATCCAGCTGCTGGCCCTTTAGATTTTTTCTTTTCCTAGGTGCTTCTTACAGCTTACTGTCCAGTGATGGACAGTGTTGTCTGTAACGAGAGAAAAGTTACTGGAGCCCAGCAGTGCACTGAAAAAAGCTCCAGGCGCCAATAACCTCATATATTGTCGCGCCTTAAATCATTTTTAAAAAAAGAAGAAAAATAGGAGAGTGAGATAAGGCTAAAGCTGTTAGCCAGCTGAAACACATCTTGTCACTAAGCTAAAGTGAAGCCATGTTTGGTAAAGCTCTTTATTGGGTATATATGAGTTCTTTAAAGCTTTCAAATCTCTTCTTAACAACTTCACTTTTTCCATTATCTTTATTTTATATTTCTTTCTTATTTTTTTCAAACAGAAAATGTCATATAAAAGTTTTTGCTAAATCCTTAAAATGGTGTGGATGGATTAAATAAAAAAATTGTTGGGATCCATTTTTGCTGTCTTTATCCAAGTTAGAGCTGTTTCCTCTCTCTTAAATTATAAAACTGCACTAAACACCTGAAGTGGCAGTTTTCAGGAGAAATTCTACCCCAGATTCCGCGTTTAGATGCTGTAAAAATAATTTTGCCAGACTAATTATTTAATTCTATGTATTTAACAGACCAACATTCCTCATGAGGCGTGCTTCTTTGAGCTACGCTCGCGCCATCTCAATCTTCAAACATGTTCCCCACCTCTATTCATCCTCGGACATCACCTCCTTTTTCAATGATTTTAAATCTCTCATAAACCCTCTTATAACTCTTCTCACCACTATAGTCAGTGAGCTGTTTCCTAAAAGATCGCGATGAACGATTCTCCTTCTCGCAGTTCTCTGCAAATTCTCCCATGGAATGCCAATTTGCCTGGGATCCCCATTACGATGAACTCTTATTACAGTTGCACGACAGATAAATTGACATTGCCTATATTTACCTTTGGCTTTACCAAGCGCTCAACCCAGTAACTACGAACATTCCTATCAAGTGATCTTTGTAATTCTTAATTCTTTGAAAATATGTAAATATTCCTCTCCTTTCTCATTTAGTTACGACTCCATCGCTATTGTTCTACTTTTCAACTCTACTAGTAAATAAATTCCTTCATCTCATTCACTATCTATCGCCTCCATATTTCTCCTTTCTCACAACTTGTACTCGTAATTGCCTCGGAGGGTTGTCACTGGACAACTGCTCCACTCTTGCACTCATCTTTTGCATTTATCATATTTACTAGATGCAAATTTATGCAGTTGTAAATTTTTCAATAAATAATTTTTTTTTTTAAATCTTTTATTCAAATTTGCGACTACAACGGTTGTTGCAACAAGCAAATGTGATGTAATATTATGTCTTGAATGAAGATTGGAGAAGGCACCCAGTGGCGACACACCATTAACGTGATCAGATCATTATACTGTAATGAGGAGAGTAGATCAGGAGGCCATCTTCTCTTCAATCTCCTTAGAGGATTACCTGGTAATGTGGAGGAAGATAAGTGTTCTATGAGAGGGTTAGGATGAGCTGCTGTAAAGGAATGAAATTTAAAGAAACGAGTTTTAGCAAGATCTGTAATGAAAGGGATTTTGAGGTCATTATGGACAGTGAGGATAGATACGAGGGTCGTTTGAAAAGTCCGTGCAAAGTCAGAGAGATAGCACCACTGGCGCGTATCGAGGTTATGTTTAGTTAGTAGCATCTCTTGGAAGAACACACACCAAGTTTCAGCCAGATCGGTCTATTTTTTTGTGTTTGGCATTCGTTTGAATCGAGGAAGTCGAGTGATTTTCAAAAAATGGACGAAAAAGAATTTCGTGTGTTGATTAAACACTACTTTATAAAAGGCAAAACGCCTCAGGAGACTAAAGAGAAGCTTGATAAACATTATGGTGACTCTGCACCTTCGATTAGAACAGTTTATAAGTGGTTTCGAAATTTTCGGAGTGGCCATATGGGCACAAGTGACGCTGAACGTTCTGGACGCCCTGTTGAGGTTACTACTCGAGAAATCATTGATAAAATCCATGATATGGTGATGGATGACAGAAGAGTGAAGGTGCGTGAGATTGCTAGTGCTGTGGGCATCTCGAATGAACGGGTACATAATATTTTGCATCAACATTTGGACATGACAAAGCTAACCGCAAGATGGGTGCCGCGATTGCTCACGCTTGACCAAAAACGAAATCGTGTGAAGTGTTGCAAGGACGATTTGCAGGTGTTCCAGAAGAATCCGCAGGACTTTAAAGCGTCGTTCCGTCACTGTGGATGAAACATGGATACATCACTACTCTCCTGAGACAAAAGAACAATCTAAACAATGGGTTACCAAGGGGGAATCTGCGCCAAAAAAGGCGAAGACCGTTCCTTCGGCCGGAAAGATTATGGCGACTGTCTTTTGGGATTCGCAAGGAATAATCCTCATCGACTATCTGGAAAAGGGTAAAACTATTACAGGTGCATATTATTCATCGTTATTGGACCGTTTGAAAACTGAGCTGCAAGAAAAACGCCCACGATTGGCCCACAAAAAAGTCCTTTTCCATCACGACAACGCACCAGCTCACACCTCAGCAGTTGTGGTCGCAAAATTAATGGAAATAGGGTTCCAACTCGTTTCACATCCCCCCTATTCTCCAGACTTGGCTCCCTCGGACTACTATTTGTTCCCCAATATGAAGAAATGGCTGGCGGGAAAAAGATTTTATTCAAACGAGGAGGTGATTGCAGAAACGATTGGCTATTTTTCAGACTTGGACAAATCCTATTATTCGGAAGGGATCAACAAACTAGAGCAGCGTTGGACGAAGTGTATAAGCCCAAAAGGAGACTATGTTGAAAAATAAAAAAGGTTTACCCCAAAAAATTAAGTAGTTTTTATTTTTGCACGGACTTTTCAAACGACCCTCGTACATAGAACGGAGCGTTAAGAAGTTTTCGAAGTATTTGTGGCTGTAATGTCTGGAGGCGTAGAGAGTTGGAACGCTTAGTCGATCCCCATACTTCGATGCCGTATGACCAAATAGGTCGCAGTAACAACAGGTATAAGAATAAATAATTTTAAAAAAAAAATTAAGAAAAAATGTATTAAATCTTCGTTTAAGCGATATTTATGCGTTTTGCAGGTAAAATAGTAGTTGATATTTTCTCATAAAAGTTAAAAATGCGTTCAGAATTGTGGTGCTCCCGGATGTGGAATTTTTGCTTTTTTTTCAGTGAATTGCTTCAAATTTGAGAGCATATTAATCTTTATTCTTTTCTGAACTGATTTTTTGTTGTATTTTTAAAAAAATTACTTTGAAAGTTTTGTCGGTAAATAAAGAATACTACTTAGAAATCTAAAATATACTTTAAAAGGCTCCATTTATTTTTTATTTTTTTAGCTGCCATATTATTTTTTTTTTTTTTTTTTTTTTGTAATGTCTAAGTATCGATTATTCAATGATATCGCAAATTCCTTCCCAAAAAGATGTCTAAACTCAACATTGTAAAATTGATGTCTAAAAACACTCCCGTCCTCTAGACGTGAATAGGGGTTTTTTTAAAATGCAATTTTCTGCATCGGCTGCACCAAAAAAAATTGTTACATTGTTGGCAGATTTCCAGGGCTGGTTTTAATGTGTTCTTTTTTTCACTCTCTAATTGAGGTTACAAAAAAGTGAAAGGTGGGTTAAATAGTAGAATCCAAATTTGATATTTATTCTTGAAAGTCTTCGGAGTGAAAGAAGGGAATTTTCATCTCCGTTATTATCATTTCATGTTGAAACTTTGGGGTCCAGCCCGTCCAGTTGGGAATTGTTCTAGGCAAACATTCCTTAAGGTTGGCTCTTTGGGGTAGATGTTTGCAATGTTAATAGACTGGACCGATGGCCCCTGTTAAGAGGACAGCTTATTGATGGAATCTTCTACGTGATGCTGTCACAACATTCCTCTCTAAGGAGAATTTGGGTCATTCGCTTATTCTGTAAAGGGGACTACTTGTTGGATAGAATTTTTAAGAAGATGGACATTATCAGGCATTCTATTGGATACGATGGGATGCTCATGTTATTAAAGTTTTTTAGAAACCTCTTTAAGGCTAAAATACCACTTACTGTATAGATTTTGTGGATTTCTGCGCTACTTCAGGGAAGTGTTATTTTTTTCAACCCTTAACTGGTATCTTCAAAATCTCAACTTCAACTGGTATCGTCGGGTCAGCTTTGACCCGAAACTTTAAATGCTCATTACTTTTAAAAGGTCATTGATATAATTAAAGTCGATTTAGTTTTTCTTAGAAAATTTATTTAGCAAACGAAAATGATGAATATTTTATTAAATTTGTTTCATAAGATGAAGAAAAACAAAAAAAAGTTAAAAAATGCAAAAGTTGCATTTTTTAAAGTTACAAAAAAAGAATAACAAAAAATAATATTTACTGAAAAACGTTATTTCCTTAGAGTTAGATGTTCGTTCCAAGCAAAGAAAAGACCTATTTTCTTAATTCTGCAAGTAGTGAATTATCATGATGCGAGTAAAACATACTTGTGATACAAAAAACCACCGTTTTGTTACCAGTAAAATCAAACAATGAAGTTCCAACGGTAGTTTCTTTTTAATTTGGAATTATATAAGAGGGGTTTTATTTTTTATTTTTTTCGTAATGTCCCCGAGTAAGACAAATTTAGCTTTCCTAGTCCATGGACCAGGTTAACTGAACAGAACCAGTTATCAGCAATAATATTGAATATTATGTAATATTTACTATATAATATCTAATATTATAGAATAATATTAAAAAATAGAACAGAAAACAAACTCCAAAACATAAAAATACAAAATATTAAGAAAAAAAGTTATAACGTAAATGGTATTGTCGGGTCAAATTTGACCCAAAACCTATATTTTATTTACTTGCACTGCTCGAAGAACGACTGATTTGTATGGTCGATTGTTGGTGAGGATGAAAGAGGAGAATTCAGAGAAGGGGAGATGTTTATAGTTAATTCCTACAAAATGCCACACACAAAAAAAAAACGCGCTGGTCAAATTTGACCCGACGATACCAGTTGAGGGTTAAAAGAAATATTTAAATTATTTCTTAAATATTGTTTTATTTATCTAGCAATTTAAAATCTACAACTAAATATATACTCATAAGTAACCATGATGGTGATGATGTTAAATGGTGCTTGAAGAGCTTGGAGGAGCGAAACTATCCAGCAATAGCAGTCGGCGTGGTGGATTCTCAGGAATGGTAAAGGAGACGAGAGAATGGATGGGAGGATTAGGATAATTAGAGCATTATGGAAATTGGGATATTTTGTCTTGGCTAGTTGTACAGACTGGGATGTTGAGGTCGTTGTGAAGAGTAGAGGTTAGTCACGTAGAAAGGAGCGTCAACTATCTGATTGGAATGTCTTTGTACAGTCCGTATGTTTGTAGGTATTGTTGGCTTAACCTCACAGCTCTAGTCCCGTAAGTATATGTAAGTGTTGGAATAAAGAGTGGCCAGCCAATTAAGGTTATTAAGGTACTGCAAGTCCTGTAGAATCTTCTTTAATATAGATTTAATCCTGACCATCTATGTCCCTTATGTAAATCTAATAGTGATAATCTAAGTCATATCCCTTTTATCATGCCCTATATTAGGCAAATGTATCTCCCAAATTATACTTTATATCCTTTGGACGATTATTCACTGGCAAATTTATTGACAATAGACTCTTATTGTGAACTGAATCATATCTTTCTTTACGTTCTGATATCTTTAAAGTTAAAAAATATTATGCAAAGTTAGTAACAGTTTTATTTGATTTATTTTATACCACTTTTTCTCGCTATTTTTTTAGGCTAAATGATAGGTGTCTAAATACGAGGTGTGGCTATTAAATAACGGGACTATTGCTATAAAACATTTTATTTTAAATTTATACATATTTAGTTATTATCACCTTCAATACACACCCCTCCCCTATCCCTACAACGCTCCATGCGAATTTACCATTGTTCGAAACAGTGCTGGAAGTATTTTTCTGTCAGCTCCTGCATGACGCGTGCCGCTTTTTCTTTCACAGCTTCAACGGACTGAAATCGTGTTCCTTTTAATGCAGATTTGACTTTGGGGAACCAGATAAAAGTCACGTGGGGCCAGATTAGGCGAATAAGGCGGATAGCCTAAAACTGGGTTGTTGTTCTTGGCTAGAAACGTCTTGACAGACAATACAGTGTGAGCCGGCGCGTTGTCTTGATGGAGAACCCATGACTTGTTCAAAATGAGCAAAAACGGCATTTTCAGAAAATGTTCTTGTTCTTGTTGTTCTTGATACCTTTTTTGTAAACAACGTAGCGCCTAAACGCGAGAAGCGATTTTCATGAATGAAGTGTCATTCGATTTGGAATTTTATGTAGATGTGCCTTTTGGAGGTCTCGACGCTGTACATAGAATGGAAGAGGAGTTAGCCCCAAGTATGTAAGGCCCCCTCCAAAATTATTATTACTAATAACTCTGTAAATCTAGCCCGATTTTGACAAAATTTGTGTCATTGACAAAACAGGGTGAAAGGTAAAAACGGCATTTTCAGAAAATAGTTGTTCTTGGTCTTGCTGTTACCTTTTTTGTTGCAAACAAGGCAGCGCTTAAACGCGCGAACCGATTTTCAAGAATAATAGTGGAAAGATTGAGTTTTCTGAATCCTTTATTGAATTCTAAAGTTCAAGGTCCGTTTAGTCCAAATCTTGGTAAACTAATTGTTTTGTGTTTCAGAAAATAATTTCGGTATGCCTTTAGTTCGTTTCCATCATTTCAGACCCTTATGCACACAATCCAAGGTAACTATTGTACACTTATAGGAGAAGAGGTTACTAAATTATAAAACTGATAGGAGAACAAAAAGCAATCCGCAAAGGTGATTTTGTTGACATTTGGACGGATTAAATTTTACTTCTTTCTGATTTCTTTGGCACCAAGTTCTACTTCGTTTAGCTGCAACTTAAGATGAATAGAAGCTGTCATTGGGACAGAACTGGAAGCATGCATTACCTTATAATCTGCGAATGTGCCAAAGTTGACGGAACATCCGATAATATTATTTAAAAGAATAAAATTAATTATAAAATTCCAGAAGAAAGAAATTAGATACTAGGAAATGAATTTTCTCTACAATATTTTTCCGTTGTACCTAATTATTAGCTGTCAGTTTTGTGATTGTTTCTGAGCTATTGCAGGTGACGCATTTCAGACCTCTTTACCTGACAGTGCGACCCAGGGAATTAATTGAAAAATCTTCTATAATTTCTAGGCTACAAATAGATTTTTTTAATACTCACTCTTCATTCTTACTTATAAATACTCGTACATTCGCTTCACACATAAACTACAACTAACATAATGGATGGATGAGTACTCTATATTCCTGCCATCCTTATAGCTTAACCGATATTAAAATCACGTAATCCTTCTCTAATCATTTTCTTACATTCATTCTATAACTTTTAAATACATTCATATTTCATTGCTAGCTCTGCTACAGATTTAAGCGCATAGATGTTGGTGGAGAATATTTTTATTTATTATTTTTTATTGTATACAGCTCAGCTGGTTACAAGAGTAGTTTTTTTTTTTTTTTTTTTTTGTAATTATACAATCCAATTGCAAAGTAAATAGAAATGTATAAATTTAAGACTTTTACTGAAAATTTAAAACAGGTAAGCCGAAATTATTTGTAACCTCTAAGAGTTAATATTTTTTCTAATAAAGTACAAGAATTTATCACTTCACACCTATTTAAATAATTTAAGTCGGGAAATGTAGGATATTGGTTTGGGTCGTGATATTTAGGACAATGCAAGAGTATATGCACCATATCATCAGGCACTCCACAACATTCGCAAACCAGATCAGTCTTAACCATGCACACATTATTTTTTAAAATGAATTTTACAAAGTGCCTTCCCGCTAATCTTAGTTCGGCTATCATTCGGATCATCCTGAATGGAATATTGTGCAATAAGAGGTACGGCGGCGGCCCATCAACTAATGTGAAGCTTTTGTAAAAAGCACTAAAATTGGACTCGCTGAGGAGTGTCAAGTCTTTCTCCCGAAAATGTTTCTTGGCCATTAATACTGCCTGATTTATGCACCGCTTTGATATTGCATCTATCTGGTTCAGTTTAATCAGTTCTGAGCAGCCCGTTATCTTAAGCAGTTCGTCAACTTGTGTTACCCAGTTGTACCTGGGGTCCACCCCCCCACGACTGTGTGTCTCCAGCAACTTATTAAAACAAAATTTTGGTATTCTTTTGTCGTCCATACGGCCCAAACGACTAAGCCATCCCAGAACACTCCTCAAGACCTCACAAGCCATCGGTGAAACCCCGGTCTCGAGCCGAACCGCCACAGAGGGGGTCGATCGGACCAGGCCAAGTAGCCTCCTGAAGAAAGAAATCTGGATTTGGTCTAACTTCGCGATTGGTGGAGAATATTATGTCTTCGTAGCGAAATGGTGTATCTAAATACCCTGTATAAGTCGTCAAACATTCGTTTCCTTTCTACTACATAACGTGGACATATCATTATTATATGTTTGAAATCCTCTTCCTCATTACAATCTACGCAAAGAGGAGAGAGGACCTTTTGTTGATCCTGTGTAGATAAGATCCGCACACCGCGTGGTTCGCTCTCAGCCTGCTTATTGTCGTAACAACCCATTTATTAGTGACAGTTCCCTTATAAACCATGGTTGTCCAGGTAACAGGTAACTGATCTACACATAGTTTTATAGAATCTCCCTTTATTACCATTACTGTAATCTTTCTGGCTATTTTTTGTAGTGCTGTTTTTGCAAATTGTACACTTGATATCGGTGTGTGGTAATTTATAATTAGCCATTTCCCCCACTATTGGTGGCTTCCTTTGCAAGTTTATCCACAATTTAGTTTTCTTTTACACCACAATGACCCCTTACCCACAAAAAATTAATGCAGACCCCCACCTTCTCTTTAAAAAGGTGGCTATAATTTCTACCAATCTCTGCGATAATATGATAAATTCCTGCAGACTGGTTGTGTATATGTGATAATTTTCACAACGCACTCTGGCTGTCACTCTAATAATGGTATATTTTTTCTCTGTACAAATAGATTATTCTTCTGCTTATTTATTTGTTTTCTCTTTTTTACTTATTGTTTGAGAAAAGTGGCCTTAAATATTCGATGATGTTAGCAGCATAGAGTGAAGCTAGAGGTAAAATTTGATGTATTAAATGGCATCAACTTTTTTTAAAAAAACGTTTTACCCAGTAGCTGTTATGTAAGGATTACTACAGGTACATCTTGTTGGATCTCTAATGGTTAGTGTCAGCCCTTGGTTTATTTCTATGCTAGTGACTTAAGAAGGAATAGTAGTTGGTAGAAGTGGTAGGAACTAAAAGAAGAAGTAGAGATGGCCGACAGTTCTAGGTCTAGAGCACACTGGAGAGAAAGATAAAACGTTTATCATTCCCTTACTGAGTGGAAAGAGAAGAGATAAAAAGGTAAGTTATAAGGCTAAGATGATGATGGCACTGCTGGGGAAGGAGCAGCCAGCAGGTTGCGGTCGAAGCGTTGTGTGCGGCCAAAATAACATCGCAAAAGGATAAAGTTACTTTCCTCGACTGTAGGTACACTCATCCTCCCATTTCATTCTTTTTTTTTTTGCTCCTCGTAGTCGTCCTTTCTTCTTACTAAAAGCTCTCCCAACAGCTTACCTCGTCTAACCTGTACTTTACCTTCTCTCAGAATCTAGAACAAGAAGGCATAGGAGTGTAAATTTTATCTCTTCACCCATGTATTCTTGTTATTTTATGTAGAACAAAATGAGTTATCATTACCGTTCTGGTTTGGTATTTGTTATATTAGATTACCTAGGATTTAACTTTAACCAAATATAGTGGGTCTTCTAAACGTTATACGTGATTATACTTTAATTATGCAATTATATTTGTAAGACGGTTTTCAAAAACAGATTTTATTATTCTGTAAAGAATATAATTTTATAAATAAATTAATACAAAACATTAATACATACATACATAAATAATTAAAACAATAAAATACCTGTAAAGAATAATTAAATTACTAGTTATATTTCACCGTCGTTAAACACTATGAAAAACTGTAACGTAAACCCTCTATAATGACGCTTAACCTTCCTAAACTATAACCTAACTTCAGGTTGTATGGCGTTGTCGGCAGCCCCCTCTGATGGCACTTTTACATGACGCTAAACCTTCCTAAACTATAACCTAACCTTCAGGCTGTGTGGCGTTGTCGGCAGCCTCCTCTGATGGCACTTTTACATATTTTTAAAATTTCTAATATTTTTTTCGTCGATTGTTAGCCAGTTATCCTCGTAAGTCTAAAAATAAAATAAATGATTAAATTATTTCAAAAAAACATGAGTGATCATTTTGCTGTAATTTTTATAATATACAATTAAGGGTGCGTTCCACTAAGCGCTCACAACGATCAAAATATACCTTCGGACGTTCCACTTGAAGACCGTGGTCATTTTGGGTCTTGGCGAAAACGTCACTAATGACGTAATTATTTTCGCTCACGCGAGGCTCACAACGCCCCCACCTTAAGAGTTGGGTCGAAGTGGGCGTTCAGAAATTTGGCGCAACTTTTTAAAACAAAAAGATGGCGACCGAAAAAATTATATCAGGTAAATGGAAGTATTATCTCATGTAAATAATTGAATGTGTTTCTCGAAAGTCTAAAAAAATAATAAAATGAAAAATTACTTATCCCTTTACATACTAAATCACTGAGTAACGACCCAATTACACTTTGATAGTTAATAATACGTGGCCTAAGTTTTCACTTTTCATCATTGCGATTTTGTAAAATTGCATTCCACTATTCATCGGAACTAGATGAAGAACTTTCTAAAGCATTATTACGTTGCATTAATAAATATCCAATTGTTGCCACAAAAGACATTTTAATTTTATTTACGTAAACGTAAATTTTATAAATACTCCACTAAAATGTAATATAAAAAATTGAATTAGGTATATGTATATTTTTAATATAAGTCAACTTTACCTATAATTAATAAAGTTTATTATAACTGCTTATAAACGGGGTTAAAATTAAAAAGTAATGTTTACATGAATGGTTAAATCGCTCCATAGTTCATTCCACTTGAGTTTTCGATTGTAACGTTCGCAAGCAAGTGGAACGGGCAAAACTGCGGTCAAGAGCGTGATCGTTGTGAGCGCTTAATGGAACGCACCCCTAATTGTGTTACACAAAAGCGGCACGATAGCCTCAGCGGTTAAGAGACTAGACCCGCAAAGCATAGATGCAACTATTGTTGGTTTAGTAGATTCGATTCCCCTAGCTCTAGGTCTTGGATTTTATTTAAACGGTTTATATGAGAAACCAATAAATCAATTGCTAGTCGCCTTTTTTAGTGCTGCACGAGACCGAGACGAGGCGAGACTTTATGCAGTCTCGATCTCGGTCTCGTCGAGATATCTCGGTCTCGTTTTTTTTTAATTTTTGTTTAAGTATTAAAAGCGGTTTGCTATTAATAATCTTTTCAAAAAATGTTATTATTTTCTAATAATTATTTTAATTTATATATTGGTAATGAAAATGTGTGTAAAAGAAGACAACTACTTACCCTTCAATGCATCATATATTACTATTACTGTTATATATCTTTATATAATTTCAAAAAGATGTTAAAAACGCGCCATATGAAAGACCCAAATAACATATCTGCCTGCTATATCAAGTCGATTCGTGAAATAAAAAATACACCTCCCAACAAACTTCCCGCTCCATTAGTTATGGCTGTTGGTGAAGATAAAGAATCTGATGATTCACCTTTTGACGACGACGACTGCATCAATATTTTTGCACCATTTGCTCAAAAATCAGCAAATATCACCGAATCATGGAAGACAGAAATAATTAATTATACCAAATTAGACCAAGCACCAGTAGACGTTGACATTTTAGAATGGTGGAAAACACTTGAGAATTCCTTCAAAAATTTGTCTAGAATGGCGAAAGATATTTTTAGTATCTGTGCAACTTCAGTGTCATCGGAAAGATTATTTTCGCAAGCTGCGATGATAATGACCAATAGAAGATCTTCTCTAACTTCTGACTCAGTAAAAGCTCTTTTATGTATCAATGCTTGGGCAAAGTGTATCTTAAAAACGAAAATTTGTGGCAATATTTTTTAGGTGCATAGATAGTCTTTTGTTTCAAATTCATTAATTCTAAAATTCTAAAATATAATTCAAATAATATCTAAGTTCAAAGTATTAGATTATTAATAGTGAAATTTATGAAATTGATTGAATGAATGATATGAATAGTGAAATTTAGTAAATTTATGTAAAAATTAGGTAATTCGAAGGGGGCCGCCACGGTAGCCGAGCGGTGCGAGACCTGCGAAGCTAATGTGTATTGTGGTACTGGGTTCGATTTCCGGTCTTAGGCCTTGGATTTTATTTAATGGTTAATATGAGAAATTTACAGTAAAGTATGTTTGCTAGTCGCCTCCGTCCGCGACACCTAATTGGTAGTTGGACGTAAAGCCCCGCCTGAAAAAATAGTCGATTACTTTACTTTGCTTACTTTACTTATGTAATTCGAAGTCAAATAGATGTAGTAATATTGAACATATGTAATAAAATCGTATCTTTTAATAATTAATTCAATACCCGTAATGATTATTTATTATTAAAGAACACAATTTTATAATTTTGTAGCTAAAAATTAATATTTGAAAAACCGAGACGAGACCGAGATTTTTCGACGAGATATGTATATATCATGTCTCGGTCTCGGTTGTTCAAGTCTCGTCTCGGTCTCGGTCTCGGTACCGAGACCGAGACCGAGATTTGTCTCGTTTCTCGTGCAGCACTAGCCTTTTTGGATACTTAGCTTGCATCTTGATTTCTTTCGCACGTTTTGTCTATTGCTTGTCTTTTTTTTAAGCCTTGTTCTTTTTGGGTTCCATGATAGTCTGTAAAGACCTTCAAGGTAGTGTAGCAGGTCTGTGTCAGATAGAGGAACAATTTTGGTTCGTCCTAATCGTTCAGAACCTTCAAAAACATAGTAATATTTAGTTATATTAATCTTACATAAAACTTACAGTTTATTAAATGTTACAATTTTTTTTTCTCCAAGATATTAAAATTTATTTTAGTCACGTTTTGGAATTCATAAATAAATACATGTTGAATATACAGATCACGATATTGCTGCTAATTCAACCGTTAGATATTCTACTTCGTGAGGCAGTTTAATTTTTTCTTTCCGCTTGTATTTTTGATTTTCTAGTTAAATAAGAACAAGAAATTTTCGCTTTCACTTGAATCACGAACTAAAAAGTAGTTAATCAGTCACGATTATCTTAATCATTTTAGTAAGTAATTTTTCATTGTAATTCTACTGTGTCAGAAATACTAAAGTTATATTCGATCTGAGGATCAAAAATAAGAAGAGAAATAAACTTTTTTATCTTTCTCTCGTTACAAATTATTTGTTCTACAAGTTTTCTAAAAATTTAAATTCAAATACTTAACTTTTAGCAGCTAAAATCTGAAACAAACTAGTCTTTGGAAGCCATTATTGCTGCTTGTTGTTACTATCTTGTTTGTTTGATACTATTATTGATTAGTTAGTAGTTTAGTAACTACTAAACCACTTTACATTAATGTAGTTTCCATTTTCTGAAGAACAGTTAAACATTACTCTGTTCTACTATTGGTTTTGTTTGATTAGATATCCCACTGAACTATGCTGGCTGTTTTAACGATAAATATCTGTCAAATGAAATTCAATAAGAGCTTATTTCCAAACTTTGTTTAACCAACTAGACCGTCATCTTAAAGATATTTTTCTAGACAACTATTTCAATGGCTCCCTTCGATGATTCATAATTATGATATTGCTTTTAATAACTAGCAATTTTTGGCCTCATTTAGTCGTTCATACTAACTCTAAGTAAGTAATTCACAACTTTATTACCAATTTTTAGATGGATATAGTCTTTTAAAAGCATACTATTATTCTTTTAAAGGTTAAGTCTTTTTCAAACAATCTTTGTCGCTACGAATCATATAATCCTAGCTCGTATTTTCTTTATACCAAACTATATAACTCGTTTATAGTTACTAAAGTATCAGTTTCTATATAGCTACTAAAGTTTTACCTTTAGGTAACCATATAACTGAATGAAATAGTTTTTTTTTAACAGAGTAGGCAACAAAGACTGTTGGTAAAATTAAAAACGTACCTGTAACATTCCTATATTATCAAATTCTGAAGTCTTTCCTCGAAGAAAAACCATACAACAGAGCTTTAACACTAAACCTACCGACATTTATGCATAACTATTCCTACCGTGAACGGTCAAATGACCGGACTTTAAAATTACTTAAATTTCTTATTTTAGAATGAAGATAATTATTATTTAACAATGAAAAAGCGTAGTTTCTTTTGTTTAAAAATAAATCTCGTAGTTTCAATTCTTTGTTGCATCATTTTTTATAATTATAGCCTTCTCAATTGCACATTTCCCGCATACGTATTTTTACATTTTAGACAGCATTTTATAGTCTTACTACCTTTGCAGTATCTTATTTGGCTATTTTCCGACCACTTGTTCTTGTACTGATATTTGTAATGCTTCCGGTAGTTTTTTTAAATACAAAATCCATGGATTTATCCCGGGGCTAAGTCCAGGATATTGAAAACTATTTGTTGAGACCATCTCCGAGATTTTCCACGGTTATATTTCTACTACGAGCTGTATACATTTCTGATAATTTCAGAGCGACAAACTCCCCAAGCGGAACTGAAGGTTCTCTGCTTTCAAGTTTTTCCCAAATATGGAAAGCCTTTTATTACATAGAAAGCTAGCAAGATTTGATACCAAATTTGTCCGGTTTATTTGGGCATGTACTGAATAAATCTACATCTTGACTTTGTTGGGAATAAATGTTCTTGGAAGAGATATATGCTCTTGGTTAGAACAGTTTTGACTGTTCTCTACGAATTTGTTCCAAAATTTAGAAATCAAAGCAAATTTATCGGTTTGTAAGCGATGATTTCTATGATCCCATCGAAAAAACCTCACAATTTCCGTCTACACATTTCTGCTCACAGTGTTTGAGGAGAATGCTCGTCCCTATTTTTTGTTCCATAGAAAAGGGCAATATCGTACATTTTTTGCCTCATATGCACCACAAGCAAACAATAATGCGATAAATGCATTATCAAATTGAGTTTTCGAGAGAATTCTGTTACAAAAAAATAAATAAATAAAATGGTCTATTCATTAAGACGAACTAAGGACAACTGAGAGAAATAAACCTGCAGGGTGTGCCTCAAATTGTCGAATACAGTTATCGATTTAAAAACTTGTAACCTCCTTTCCACCTCTCATGTCATTTGAAAACCGAAATTAGTTTGTGGTTCTCCAATAAAAAGAAAAAAAGGTTCTGTTCTTGTAAGTTCAGCGAGGAACCCACACTGGTGATTTATACTTGATTTACGTTTAGCTGTGTTCCGGGTTTGGTTTTAAAAAGGGTCGTTATAGTCTCTAGTTTACAGTTTATTCTCGCCTCTTCATCAGTTCTGTTTCAAACTGTAATTGTCCTCCATAGATCAAATGAAAGTCAGTGGCCCATTAGAACTGGACCCGGATAGTTTAGCTGCAACTAAAAACCTTTAGTTTACAGTTCTTATTTTATAAAACCTTGTAAGCATTTAAACATTTACAGCACTGAATTTAAACTTTTCTATCAAATTACCAAATTGCTTTATTTCAGTTGATACTTTTTATACTTTATTTTTGCATTTATACATGGTAACAAGTTGGACACAAAGTCTGTCCGATAAAGTAAAATATTACTAGATATTTTCTAACGCAGTCATATAATAATTTAGGCGGACGTTTTACGCCCAACGACTAAATTAGGTGTCGTGGACGGAGGCGACAAGCAATCGAATTTTAATGCAAATGCCTTTTATTAACTATTAAATAAAATCCAAGGCCTAGACCAGAGGAATCGAACCCACTAAGATTAAGATTAGGACACAAGAGACTTATTGTACCCTCCTCTTTGGATCTAGTAGATGAAACCTCCCCTACTAAGAAGGTTGAGGACTTTCCCTACTAGTTCTTTTTGCGCTACTATTTCCTTTGGTCTCAAAAATCTAAAGGTTTCATAGCACAACCGTTCGATTACAACGCTGTTTCTACCGCTTCCTGACACAATCTAGCCCAACGGTTCCTGAGCTAATAAGCCCCCACCTTGTACAGAACTGCATCCTGAACCTACCATGCCCAGTGAATAGACCTGCAATCAGAGTAATCTGATTTCTACCCAAGCACTGAGTATCTTTGGCTCTTCGTTTACACAGTAAGAGCATCATAGTCTTGCTGTTTTTGACCCCCAGCGAACATCACCCAGTTCTCGTGCTCCCTCCAGATCCTTTCTCTGAGAATCGCACGAACTGCATACCCTTGGTGATCCCCAGAACAAGCTCCGGGCCGATAAAAGGAGTACTAGCTCCATTCCTGGCCAGTTGATCAGCTCTTTTCATTCCTCCTTAAACCCCACATGACCTGGCACCCATTCCAGTCGAACTTTATTGTGCCGAGCCTGTAGTTTCAGGGCCCTTTTACAATCCCAAACCAATAGAAGAGGTAGATCTGAAGGAAGTAAGGGCCTTGAGATCGAAGCTGCTATAATACCAACTACACATCTTAGCTTTGGGGAATAGTCTACAATCGCTAGGCTACCGGGGCTGTGGATCATTGTTTTGTAACTTTAAACATTATTATTATTATTATTATTTTTTTTTTTTTTGGCGCGTCAACAGCTGAGGTTATTGACGCCCGGAGATTTTTTCAATGCTCTGCCGGCCTCCGGACAGTGTTCTCTCGTTTCAGACATCACTGTCCATCACCGGACAGTGAGCTGCAAGAATCTCCTAGGTAGAGAAAATCTAAGGGCCAGCTGCTGGATTCGTACCCGGGACCTCCGCGTGGGGGTCCAGTATGCTAACCTCATAGCTAATCCCTTCCCTTTACATTATTATTACTATTATTATTAATTTAGCCTAAAGCGCGTCAACTAATAACAACAATAAACTCAACACGAAAATCTTAAAGAAAATATAATTGAATAAACAAATTTTTTTAATGTGTCGACGTCTAAAGACCATAAGCATTATCTCCATTTTGTTTACTAATTAGCTGGTATTAATTATACTGAATCTGTCTCGCATTTGCAAAGTGCAAAGAGGTAGCCAATAGGCTAAAAGATTATTATTGTTGCATTCAATGAAGATGATTGGCTGATTAGGTAACGCCCTTAGTAAATGATTGGCTAATTAGGTAACGCCCTTAGTAAATGATTGGCTAATTAGGTAACGCCCTTAGTTAGACCTTAGTAAAGTATCAATCCATCTCAATCTGTCAACAAACTACTCAATACATTAATTCACGCGATCTTATGAATAGACTCATACTGTATTCATACATATTTACCATAGTTGTTGGCCAAATAGGACCAGCTCTAAAATTTTACCATATTTCTCTCTTTCTCACCTAATATTTCGTTTTATTTCCCTCACCCCCCCGTGAGTTAAATCTAATTTGAATTTTACTCGCACCTTTTTTCTCTCCATCATTTACTCAAGAGTTCAGCAAGTTTTTTTTCTTCTATTTCTTCTACTTCAAATTTGCATAAAACTTGTTTATATACAGTTTAGATGTAAAAATGCTGTTGAAAACGGCGACACTTGACGGAACTCTTCTTTCTTAGCTGTTGCCCCATATTTTCAGTCAGGATTTCCTTGTTATTTCCACTAAAGAAGAGGATCATTATAAATTCATGCGTTATTCTATTCCAAAAGTTGACTTTTGCGTGAGTTTTTCTTCTGTGATAGAATCATTTTCATAAAAAAAAAAAAAATAATTCGCATTTTACATTCACATTCAATTTCAATTTTTTGATGTCACAAAGTTTCCTCTTATAAAATAAGTTTTAGTAAAGTCCTTATAATTTATGTTAAAAAAAAAAAGCTGTTAAGAACTCCTAGAACTGCCAAATATTTGGCAGAGTTATACTCCCTTCGTTCGATATGGTTTTTTAAAATTTATTTTGTAATTTACAATCTATAAATATATACAATAAGTAAATAGGAGGTAATTAAGATGATCTGGTGCGGCAAGAGCAGGAGGAGAGAAGCTACCCAGCGGTAGCACTCTCTAGATGAGATAGGGGAATGTGAGGAGGAAAGAGATAGGAGAGTAATGGCGTTTAGATCTTCAGACTGCGAGGAAGTCGCGGGGCCACTGGCGATTCAGTCGGCGAGGAGTATTAGGGATGTCAGAGGAGGCAAGAGACAGTACCAAGAGGATTAGAGCTAGTCGAGAGAGTAGTGTGGAATTTTTGGTATTTAAACTTGGCGAGTTGGTCTATGAAGTGGGTTGTTGAGGTCGTTGTGAAGAGTGAGGTTGGTCACCGTAGAAAGGAGCGTCAACTATCTGTCGGCAGTAGTTTTGATTGAAATGTTTGTACCGTCCGTAGGTTTGTTGGTTTGGTTGAACCCCACAGCTCTAGTCCGAAATGTTCACATAGGTTTTGAGGATAGTATTGTATAGTAATCGTTTGAGTTCAATGGGCAATTTGGAGCGTCGTCCCAAGTAGTCTGTAAAGCATTTTCGCACGTTTCTTCATTGCTTTGTCTTTTAAGTCTAGTATGGTGTGTTTCACGTGAGTCTTTTTGTCTATCTAGAGCCCAAGGTAGCGCACCAGATCTGTAAACAAGGAAGAGGATTGCTGTTGAAGAGGACAGGTGGACAGGACCTCCGCCGGAGAGTGGCGTGCTGGCATTTCTGTGGGTTCATTTTAATCTGCCACTTCTTGGCCCAGGATTCTATTTTATGTAAGTGTGTCTGTAACTTGTATGAAGCTGATGAAGTATGTGTACTTGTGGCTAGTATGGCTGTGTCGTCCACATAAATATGTAGTGTAGAGGGTTCTACAGGTATGTCTGATGCATATACTGTGTAGAGAACCGGGCCAAGTATAATCCCCTGCGGTCGATATAGTTAAATATAAAACTTAATTTTTCTGTAATTGGTAAATAAAAGGCCAATTATTGGGCTAAATTCAGTGGATAAAGTTTAATTTTCAATTTTCTTCTACAGGGGTACTATAAAGGGCCTAAAAAGGTATGCCTAGAACAAAATTAGGACCATCGCCGAAAGGCAAACGTAAAAATTGGGATGAAAAGGACATGGTTGATGCTATTAAAACTGTAAGGCCGAAAAAAACTTGGTATTCGAGAAGCTGCACTTCACTTCAGGGTCCCAAAGTCAAAATTGCGTCGCCTATTATCAAAACGAACAGATTCTGAAGACGATTCGGATGTTTCAGTTTCATCAGGTGAATCGGATTTGTCCACTTCACCCCAAAATTCGACACCAGATAATGAAGATGCGGATTGCATGTTTTTTTTGCGGAGAAAAGTTCAAGAACTCAGAAAGAGTTCCGGAGAAATGTGGATTGAGTGCATTGTTTGTTGTCGTTGGGCTCATGGTATGCACTGCATGTGAAAAGGAGTCATTTGTTTGTGATTTTTGTGTCCAGTCCACCTCTCATGACTTGACATTTCTCTAAGAAAACTGATTTCACCCTAATTTTTTATCCTTAATGTACGATAATTGTGTAAAATATAGTTTTGTGGCCATATTTAAGGCTTATTTTTACAATTCATGGAGAAACGGAGAACATTAACTATAATTATTATGTCCCATATTACGACCACACTTTCTGAAAACCCAATATGGGCACCGCGGCAGACTTTTTTTCAGTGTAACTCCACAGACTCCTTGCTGTGATCCACTCAGGGGCTCCAAATTTACAAAGACAAATAATGTTATGTCTATGATTTTTCTTCAGAGTAGATTTTAAATTCAGTAATGTTCAAAATATGCAAGGTAAATAAAAAGACTGTCCCATATTACCACCTTCTCATTTCCGTTTTTTGATTAGAATCAAGACAGTTCAGGTGATTTCCTGGATATTGCTTAGGCGTTTTACTGGGTTTGGATTTGTACTAAGGTTGGAACATAAGGAGAAGTAAAAAAAAAAGGCAAATAAGGTAATAAAAGAGAAGATACCAGTAAAAGTGGTAAATTAATGTTTTAAACAAAAAGAATTTAAATACAAACCATTTCATAGCATTGTAGGATAGTATAATACCATCACGTTTACAGGCTTATGGAAATTTTCTTATCAATAATAACCCAACACGAGTACAACTAAATGACATTTAAACTGTTAAGAATGATAATAATCACGTGGATTTTGATTTCGCCAAGAAAATCTTGATTGAATGATTGATTTATAATCAAGTTTGACTTCTCAATAAAATTATCCAGTGAAAATGGATTTTATCAGTAGAAAAAGTGAAAAATTCCTCATAAAAGAAGCGAATTTGTAAAAACTTACACTGTCAGAAAAAGAAATCCAAGAGAAAATGCCAGTCTCTCCATTGAATTTCATCCAACCTTATAAAACCAGGTCCACTGGGTTTAGTTGACATACTCTCGAGAATAATCTAAAGATTTATCTCATGAAACTTGCCATTTCATTGGAAAAGTTTCATGAGATATTGTAGACATACTAAGAATTAAGAAATAAAATAAAAAATTGCACTTTAAAAAACTTTACACTTAGATGTATCACCATAAAAAAGAACGACTTAAGTTTAAAATGACTGTTCAAAGTTTTGTTTTATTTTTTCTGTACCATTTCCTTTATACGCCAACTACCTCTCATATGTTGTGTAAATTGTGGTTATTACCGTACACTTTCTGAGGACATTATAAAGTTTATGTAAACTTTAATCTTTTTAAATTTTATTTACGGTTAAAAAGCTACTTTTTAGCCAAGTTTATCGGCTATTGTGGGCCATATTAGTTCTATCTTAAATTTTGGGAGTTGTACTTCTGATTAAACCAGTGAGAATTGAAGCAGGTATAACAACCTATCTTAGTTGACATTACCAAACTTAAAATTGGTTGGCTGTGTAAAAATTTTGTCCATGGGCTCCTGTTATAATAGATTGTTTTCCTTGGTTTTAAAACTAGGAAATTTTGACGTGAATACGTCTTTAAATTTGCTAACATATGGAGGCAATCCAAAAAACCTAATGATAACAAAATCGGGGGATACAGTTAGGCGTTATAGTTTCAAATCTATCGTCTACATCCAAAATTAAATTAGACCACTGGATAGCTAAAGGATAAAAGAATTCATTACAATAAGCGAGGACTGTGACGCATCGCGCGCGGTGGAGGGGGAAGCGCCGCCATTTTGAGATCATTTTGCTACGATGTTCGTTTAAGTTTTAATCGTCAGCTGTCGTCACAATCTATCGATTGTATATAAAACATTAGTGTAAAATAGTGACAGTGAATATAATAAGGTGTTAGAATAAAAAAAATATTATCAAAAATATATAATGTCGGCCTATACGCGTCGAAGAGCCAAAACCAATTGCAGAGATCGTATTATTCTAAAGTTGAGTAACATTCACTGTCAGAACCACAAAGAATCGATGAAGATTAATCGAAAAATGTTTACACTTAGCAGTTTCCGATAGATTAACTCTTTGTCCATTATAAAAGCGCTTTTAACACAGTCTTTTTAACTCTTAAATACCCTCCCGATCACTAACCACGCAGATACAAAGGAGTGTACAAATTATAATGCCCTGTATAAACCAAATAAATACTATAATATCATATTCCCTAATGCTGCATGCTCTATAAACCAGAACAGGTCATTTTAATGACAGTCGCACCCCCCAAAGAGTTCAGGTGGAAAATGTGACCCTTCCGCTTGGTCTAAACTGGCCAAGCTTGGGGTAACATAGCTGGTGGCATTTACATGCCCAAAATGTCAGCATTAGCTTTACCAGTTTAGTAATTGTTTTGAACGTTTATAATTATAATTAATATAGATAAAAGATTATATAAAATTCAACTTCCGCATGTTTGTGTATTAAAAATAAATTTACCTGTTTTAACAAAAATGGTTTTTGAAAACGTAAATATCGTGAATATAGGGTTTTTTCTTTTGTGTTTTAAATACGAGGTCTGTTCAAAAAGTATCACGAATTTTGAATTTATGTCTTTCAATTATGCCGACAAGTTCGGTCATTTTGAATGTTCAGTTAATTTTTGACAGCTGCTTTGCTTGCGCGTGTTTTGGCTCGTCTTCGATTTTTGCCTATTCCAAAAAATGAATCTAAGAATCTTTTGTGTGAAAAACAAAATTAAGTGCGCGGGCCCATTCCGAATGTTGACTGTGACATATGGTGAAGCTACCTTGGACCAAAGCAACGTTTATCGGTGGTACAAAATGTTCTCAGAGGGCCGAGAAGATGTGAAGGACGAAGAGCGTGCCGGACACTCGAGCAGGTCAACAACAGACGAAAACATTGATGAAGTTAAGAAAATAGTGTTGGCCAATCGTCGAATCATCGTTAAAGAAGTTGCTGAGGACCTAAACATATCGATTGGCTCGTGCCATTCGATTTTTACCAATGATTTGGGCATGAGCCGGGTCGCCTCGAAATTCGTACCAAAATTGCTCAATTTCGACGCGAATTTTTGGCCAAAAACAATACACTAATGATGCCGCAGCCACCGTATTCCCTAGATCTGGCCCCCTGTGACTATTTCTTGTACCCGAAACTGAAGAGGCCCATGAAAGGACGACGCTACGCTACGATTGAGGAGATAAAAACGGCATCGAAGGAGGAGCTGAACAAGATCACAAAAAATGATTTTTTGAAGTGCTTCGAGGATTGGAAAAAACGTTGGCACAAATGTATAATATCTGATGGGGATTACTTTGAAGGGGGAAAAAAATTAGATATTCATGAATAAATAAATAATTTTTGAAAAAACACAAAATTCGCGATACTTTATGAACAGACCTCGTAAGTCTATTCACTTTCTTTTACTTTCGCCAGTAATTTTTTTTTCAAAAATTCAATTAACGGCAATGGCTGGGTCGATTAAAGAACAAAATATCGGCGTTAAGCTCTCCCTTAGGCATGATCTCAAAAAAGTAATTTGTTACAGTGCAACTGAAGTATCAGAATCCGGTATAAATTTTCATTACTTGTCTCTTTTTGAGTTCGTCTATTCGACCGACTTTATAAACGTTGATGGAAGAGGAAATATCCTCTCTAGGGGCTTTGATAAGAAGGGTTAAAGATCAGGGTAGGATTTATACCCTAACTTTTAACTTTCTAGAGCTTAAAAGCCAAAAGTTAAAACTTTCTTTAGGAAGAAAAATGGATTTGAATTAGGAATTTATTTTTACATAATAAACATCGTCTGATTTCCGGAAATGTGATTGCAGAAATCATAGATGACAATAACTGAAAAATAAGATCAACAAGAAGACGACGTCAAAGGTAAAAACCGGTTGCTTTTCCAGTAAAATCACATAATTACAAAAAGATATGATCATGTTAGCAGTTATTCACATGAATGACTGACTATGTTAGCTGTTATTCACATGAATGACTGACAATGTTAACTGTTATTCACATGAAGGAAATCATCGAAATAAATATTAAAACACATATTTCATTAATTAATTCCTGTAAAATATTACTAAAACTTTGATTAAAATACTTAAAAAGGCCTATTTAATTAATTGACCAGCTAACCGGTTCCCTCTAATCGTCAGCTTTCTTGTGGCGTTCCATTTGTAATGTTTATGGTCACCCCCAATATTTTGTAGATACTTTGTAAATTATTTTATGTATATTAGTAAAATTAAATCTGGGAACAATGAAAAGAGAAAATCGTGTGTAAAATCTTACCAAATCTTAAAATGAAATATGATTTTGTTCAGATCCATTTTTTGCGTAGAAGCGAAATGCAAATGTTAGCAATAAATCCATTCTTACGTTGATATACCTACTGTAGGAATGAAATATACAAAGTTCTTGGTCTGGATTCTGGATCTGAATAAAGGAAATATGGTTGAGAAACCCGTGGGTAACACTATGGAGAAAGTCAGTTTTATGTTCTGGTAAGAACAACAAGGGTACTACTGTCAGAGTGAGGGGCTAATGGCGGAAAGATTGATGGAAATGGTGAATTGAAGATAAAGATGTGGATAAGGGTAAGAAAGAAATGATGAATACTGGGCTCCATATACAGGATTGAGCGTATACGAGTATATGGAAGGAGAAGTTTGTGGAAGTTTTAGTGAACGTAGTGAGATAAAAATGTGCAATGATGCGCGCCATTGCATCTTCTATGCATTACAATGCCGTCTGTATATGCTTCTAAGATGTTGCAGTAAGTTTTAGTTCATAAATATTTTGAGGTAGAGTGTTTAATTTGTACAGAAAAAAGAAAAAATAATCCCACAAAAGATGTTATAAAACTTTTTCTAGAATTTTACACAATATTCAATATTTTGCAAGCCATGCAAAATATGGTGCGAAACTGCTTTACAATCTACTTGGATGACGCTCCAAATTGCGTAGAGCATTTACCTAGATATACGAACTAGAGCTATGAGGTTCAGCCAAATCTGTTAAGAGCATTCTGTACAGGACATTCCAATCAAAACTACTGCTTACAGATAGTAGATGCTTCTTTATATGTGACCACACTCTTCACAACTACCTCAATCATCCCATTCGTACAACTAGCCAAGACAAAATATCCCAAGTTACCTACAGCTCTTTCTACTTGCTGTAATCCTTTTGTGCAGTCCTTGCTCTGACATCCCTAACAATCTACGTCGCCGACTGAATCGCCAGTGGCCCCGCTACTTCCTTGCAGTCTGAAGAACGTTATCATTGTCATTCATATCCTGTAGAGAGTGCTACCGCTAGGTAATTTCTCTCCTCCTGCCTTTCACGCATACATTTATTCTGTTTGTTCCTATTTACTTATTGTGTGTAATTTATATACAAATTGGAAATAACTAAATACATTTTTTTAAAAAAATCTAAGAACTTCCATTTCGAAAACCAAGTACTGTATGCCTTCCTCCGATCAGGTACTCCGTACTTTCTATTTACCCCTAATCCGTTTACGTATGTATGCAGTCTCTCGCCTTCTTTGACATCTCTAACAATCCTTCTCGCTGACTGAATCACCCTTCCTTGATATCTGAAAATCATCATCGTCGATATCCTGTAGCGAGGAGTTACCACTGGGTAATTTCCTTCCTCCTGCTCTTCAAGCCCCATTTTGCATCATCACAATCGTATTTACCAAATAACTTAAAAAACAAATGACCAAATATTACGCACATTTTCTAATATTAATGAAGAATAAAAAATTAATTGCTAGTTTCAGTCATGGAACACTTTATTATGCCGAGCTTTCGACCTAGGCTAGGGGTTTTCATCCTCTTGAAATTATAAATCAGTCACCAAAAATAACGAACAGTAATATTAATATATTTTAAATTTACAACTGTAGAGCAATAAAGACGTGCAACTTGTAAATAAGCTCTAACAATGTCTCCATAGAATAATCAACTATTTACTGATTCCCATTACCCAGGAAATCGCGCTACTAGATTTCAGTGTGGGGGTTTTTCGGGAAAATGAAAAATGAAGAATTAGTGGACAGAATTACCAGTTAGTTGAGAAGGAATTGCTTTTTTTAAGCAAGATGATGCTGAAGTTCTTAATGAAATGGAAATATTTTAAGATCATCATTGAGAATAATATGTTACAATCGGGAGAGTTATGTGTTATTGGACGTTGTAAAAACGGACAACATTGCGATTGGTGAAAGTTTGGAATAGAGTTAATTGAGAAGTAAATGGGTGGCTTACTTATAATGCTTCAAATAATTTTAATGTTTGTTAAATTTTAAAATGCGATAACAGCTTCACTTGTTGCAAAAATGTTCCGCAGCAATAAATGTAGTGCAGCAGTAAATGTACTGAAATAAATAAAGATAATGATAATAGAATACCAAAATTAATTGGAAGTTATGATTGAAGTTACGCATTCTTTTTATCGTATGTAAGTGTTTAGAATTTTATCATCTAAATGAGGGCAAAGAAATAAACCATTTTATTAATTTAGATCAACAGAAAGAGATTAAAAAGGGTACACAAAACTGGTGGATTGTTAAAATACCAATATAAACTAATCTAACAGAATAAACTAAATTAAATAATGGAACAAAGCAATGGTGAATAGGCTAATTTATTCTGATACAATTTTATCTAGCATGCATATTCATGAGGCAGTGTAAGATTTAAAGGCGTCACGTTCACTTGCAACACTCCATCTTTCCTAAAAAAGTAAAAAAAAAAAGGGTTTGGTGAATTACTAGAGAGAAATATGGGTTGAAAGAGTTGGGAGATGTATAGTTAGATAAGAAGGGGATGGTGAATTTACTAAGGGGAATATTTGGAAGTTAAAAGTGGAGGATTACAGTGGAGGAAACAAAATTTCTGGTGGATATTCGAGATTCAAGCTGGCAAACGCTCCTGTGTACTGTTCAGAGCGGCGAACGACTTTGTTTTAAATTAATAGACTGTAAATTTCTTTCATGAATTTAGAAATCACCAGCAAAGCTTGATTATTATTATTTTTTTGGAAAGAGAAATTCAAAGGCGAGCTTAATTTTTAATTTTACATTAACAAAATATCTCTTGAAGAATTCCTCCGAATATCAGACATATCTGAAACATAAAATATGGGTCATGAGTAGGGAACGGATTCGTATGTACTTACATATTTTTTTCTAGGCAATTTACAGACGTTTTTCAACTAGAAGTATTCATACTGACACTTTTTAAGCCGTTTGAGTATACTTTTATTTCACATATTTCCACATATTTGGATGTTATCGCATATTTATACATATTTGATTAAAATAAATAAATATTTCTACATATTTAATCAAAATATGTACATATTTTTTCATATTTTTCATTTTGGGCATATTTTCATAATTGGGAGGTGGTTGACAGGAACTGTGAACCACAGACTGTAGGGCTGCGAATCACAGTGGGTACAATGGTTATTGTAATTTACACAGAATGCTGCTAAACAGTGACGGGCACTTGTTAGTTTTTTGAAGTTGTCTGACGTTGTCTGTTCTTTCAGCTCGTTCGTTGAAGTGTCCAATTCATTTCGTTCGGTCACTTAGTGTATTCTTTTTTGGGTGAAATGCCACGAACATCGGCCTCAAACAAACAACTGGTTGCTAAATATCTTCGCGAAGTTTCCAGCAGAACTTTTTCGAAGTGATGGAGACATTTTGTACTGCACAGCTTGTGACAAGCGCGTTTCTTGCTCTCAACGTTCCCAAGCCACCCAACATATTGCCACCGGATCGCACATAGAGAATAAAAACAGAAAGAAAGAGAGGACGTCCTATCATGCCTTCCTTACATCTCCATCATCAAGTAAGTCTACTCTGAGTACAGATCTGTGTCGGGCTTTGGTTAGAGCAGATATCCCTTTCCACAAACTTAAAAATCCTCATTTCAAAGGATTTTAGTCGTTACAAGTCCATCTTACGCCCAAATCGTCGTCACTTTACGTTCTAACATTTGAAATTTCATGTGGTTGCAAACAATTTCGAAGAGTGAAGTTTTCAAAATTGAAAATTTAACACATCTTTTTATAAATAGTAAAAATGTTCTTTGTTGTATAAATCATTATAACTTGTAAAAACAAATTATTTTGTTCCTAATAAATTATTATAAATTGTAAAAATGTTCTTTTCTTGTATAAATAATTATAACTCCCCCCCCCAAATTCCATTTTCATAAAAAAAATGTCCATTTTACTTAAATATTCCAGAAAATATTTTAAGAAAATCACATATTTTCCACATAATTGACGAAAATAAATGCATATTTTAATTAAATATTTGGCATTTTTAAATACATCAAAATCCGTTCCTTAGTCATGAGAAATATCTTGGAAGATATCGCTCTGTGGAGAAAATTCTTGGTAATTTTTAATTAAACAATCCAAAAAATTACAAAAAAAAAAATCTAATTTCTTGACAAAAGGGGGGCACAAAAATAATTCAGTAAGAACTAGTTTTCATTTTTCACCTGACTATATCTCGGGCATAAAAATCATTACATCAAAATACTTTTGTCCAGAGTTGGAACGAATATTCAGTTTGGACAGTGAACAGTAACAGAGCATTTTAATTTAATGAAGGTTTTTCATTTTAAAATATTAAAAATATGCCTCATTTTTCGGTAGTGTTTGGATCTGCAACATTATGAAGCTGAAGTGGACCACTTGCAAGAGCTTAGGAGCCTTTAGTATAATTTTTGAACGTTAAGCTTCATTTATTCATAAAAAATGCAATTAAAAATTATTATTACGTGGTATGACTATTAAATAACGAGACTGATGCTGCTACAGAAAAACTACAAATCTTAACGACCGACTGCTGTGCAGCGTAAAGCCTTCTCTTTCGATTGCAGCGTCTCACGTGTTTGTAAGAGAAATCTGTCTGACCGGAACCGTCGTGTTTGTGTAAGAGGTGTTAGTTTTGTTTTGCCGAAAACATGATACTACACATTTAGTGGAGCAACGAATTGTCGTGAAATTTCACATGAAACTTGGTGAAATCGCTACTGAAACTTATCTTCACGTGAGCGAGTTTTTGAGTGGTTTAAGCGTTTCCAAGATGGCCGAGAAGACGTCGGATGAAAATATCGGTTATAATTAATCAACATTACTACCGGTGAGGTGCTTGCTCAACTCCGTGAAAGAGTAAGAAAAAAAACGACCCGATTTTGAGCAAGATCAAGTCACGGGGTTCTCCATCAAGACAACGTGCCAACTCACACTGCATTGTCTGTCAAGACGTTTCTAGCCAAGTACAACATCCCAGTTTTAGGGCCATCCGCCTTATTCGCCTGAACCTGGCCCCATGTGACTTTTTTCTGTTTCCAAAAATCAAATCTGCAATAATAGGAACACGATTTCTCAGTCTGTTGAAGCTGTGAAAGAAAAAGCGGCACGCGTCATGCAGGAGCTGACAGAAAAAGACTTCCAGCACTGTTTCGAACAATGGTAAATTCGCATGGAGCGTTGTAGGGATAGGGGAGTGGTGTCTATTGAAGGTGATAATAACTAAATATGTATAAATTTAAAATAAAATGTTTTACAACAATAGTCTCGTTATTTAATAGCCACACCTCGTAAAGCTGTTCTGAAAAAGTAAATTGGCGGGCCAGAAGTTGTTAATAAAGTAAAGTAATTGCCTATTTTTTCAGGCGGACTTTACGTCCAACTACCAAATTAGGTCTCGTGGACGGAGGCGACTAGTAATCATACTTTACTGTAAATTTCTTTTATTAACCATTAAATAAAATCCAAGACCTAAAGACCGGGAATCGAACCCAGTACTACAATACATATTAGCTTGACAGGTCTCGCCTCTAACCACTCGGCTACTGTGGCGCCTAAAAGTTGTTTGTTATAAGCAAAATAGTTAAGCGCCAGTTTTCTGAAAAAAAAAATTAATAATTATAAAAATTCTTATTGAATTTAATTTCTCATTAGGAGAACGTGAGCACTGTATCGATTACGTGGAGCACCACCATAAATTCTAAAACAGGAAATTAATACTGTGTACTTCGTATTTAAACTAGGCGTAAATAAAGGTAATTATTACCAGAATCAAACTGCTAAGTTCCGGAAGATGCAGAAAATTCCTTCCAAGATAACAAATATATATATTGAACAGTATCTTGCTAATTAACATGAAACCTTTAGAAATCTTGTAACTAATATTGTTGTAATGAGCTTCAAATATTTAACTGATAGATATTCAGGAAATGGAGGTAGATTCTGGTCCGGAATAATGGAGCACACCAGATAAGGGAGTTGAAGTGGATGCTATAGCAGTGTTTGTACTCCAAGGTTATTAGGTTCGACTAACAGGGTCATCGGTTTAAATTAGAATGTCTTTGATCTTGCTGAAAATGGCGACTTAATATTTTTGCAAGTAATCGATGGATTATGTGAAGAAATTAAGTTTGATAATCAATAAGTAAATAATGAAAATGTGAGTAGATCCGCATTGTCCGTCAAATTGTATCGCTGATCGGTTCATGAAATTCACCCAGCATCCAGTGGTTATGGATGATTGACCGCAGAGCCTGAAGTCTTATTTTACCATGACTGTGAGTTTAAGAAATATCACAAAATCTATAAAATATAGCAGAAAGATGTAAATTGAAAAATTAGTTTGGGTTGATAACTTAATATTTTGATTTTAACTCCACTTTTTGGGAAATATCTCGAATTTAATTGTCAAAGCTCTTGGTTCCAGTCATAGCTTTATATATTTATAATAAATTTCCCCAAATAATAAAGATTAACACCATTAAACGACAAAAATTGTTTGTTGGTCATTGAATAATAAATAATTTATTTCAGAAGCCATTTTGATTAACTCTGGGCTCTAATGTAAATCGTTGCAATAATTCAACTTAAATTCAAGTAGCAGGCGCTGAATGATAACGGTAAATTTATTTGTATTTATATTATAAACGGATTTTTTTTTTTTTTTTTTTAACGGCGCCACGGTAGCCGAGCGGTTTGAGGCGAGACCTGTAAAACTATGTACGTATTGTAGTACTGGGTTCGATTCCCGGTCTTAGGCCTTGGATTTTATTTAATAATTAATAAAAAGATATAGAGGTTAAATTTTCAATGTTTTCAAACTCAGTTTTGAAATTCTCTAAATAAATAAATACGAAAAGAGACATAAGATTTGGGAATTTTGAACGAATACGGAAACCTTAAAAATTTTTAACCTTCTATATCGCAATAACTATTGAGACTTGAGCAATGCTATTGACATTATTTGTAGAGCTGTCTATTCTCTACAATTCGGTAAAGATTTCGTTAAAATCCGATAAGAAGCAAAAGAGATATTAACGTTTGAATTTGGTACTAATTTCAAAACTGAGATAGAAAACATTGAAAATTTAACCTTCTATATCTCATTTACTATTACAGGTAAAAAAATGTGATTTATACCAGCTGTACAGAAAAGTTTTCTCTACATTTCGGTGAAGAATGCATGGTAATCTGATAAATAGGAAAAGAGATGTAAGAGTTGGAAATTTTGAACGAATACGGAAACCACGATTATCGGTCAGACTGGGAGGAGTGTGGATCTTGCACAATTTAGGTGTGCCAGAACCGACTTTTTCCTTCTACTTACAGTAAAGTACGTTTGCTAGTCGCCTCCGTCCGCAACACCTAATTGTTAGTTGGACTTAATGTCTCCCAGAAAAAATAGGCAATTATAATTTCATTGCATTCTTTTATTGACTTTTGGTAAACTACAACTTTAAAAGAATTATTCATCTATTTATGGTGCTTATCTAAAAGAGAAGAGAAATAATTGCTAATTTCAGCCCTATCTTTGCTGAGCTTTTCCACCTAGGGTTTAGTTGAGCTTCAGGTGTTTCGGTTGACTTCTTTAAAATAAAAACTGGATCCATTTCTGTATGCGCACGCAGATTTATTTGGGCACTCGATTGCAAGTTATCTTGTGCTAAACTTCTAAGCAAAATGGTTTAAAAAATTCAAGATGAATAGAATTATTGCTTCCAAATCCTGCACCAGTTTTTTTATAAGTGTTTAAAAGCTGTGATTTTTAAATAAATGAATTTCATAAAAAAAATTTACGATATCTACTCGTAAAATAAATAAATCTGTTTTCTAAACAGTAAAAGTTGTAAAAGACCGCTTATTTAGTAAACTGATAAGGCTTAAATTATGTTGTCTTCCAGCATTGTTTTACAACATGGTACGACGGCCAGTAAAACAAGATACCATAATTATAATCCTTCCCATTAGACGCCAGTTTAGTAGTTTCGTCCAATAATCTAAGCAGCTGTAAAACCTACTTTCCAAACGGACTTGTAAGGGATTCTATATTAGGTATTCCATTGGCGTTTTGGCCAGAGAATGCTATAGAGGTTGAGGAAGGTTTCCCCAGTTCAGTTTAGAGTTATGGTATAAAGTTGGACCAGTAAACAAACTTGTGTAGTAATGGAGGACAGTATGGTGGCTGCCTTAAAGAGCTGGCGTTTGGTCCAGAGAAGGCTTTACTGCACTGAACAACCTAGACAACCTAGCGAACTGCTACCCTATATAAACCCTTAGCTACCAACTACATCTATATAGTATAACTATCTAAACTACTGTAGTTGGGTCCATCTAGTCTTATATCTTGGTAAATTAATTTTACTTTATCTAACATTATTACCATTTTATAGCTTTATTAAGAAGTTCACAATCAGGCCGCTATTAGGAAGTGAGCCAGCTAGTAAAATAGTAACTTCTAGAAAATGGCGGCCACTATAAATGTGACAAACTAGAAAACAAGATCTCATTTTATACTAGTTATCTCTAGATTTACGGACCTGGTGACATAGAGATTTCCTCATTGAAATTATACCCTTCTAAACAAATGTTTAAATTATCTTTTATATGTTTTTTTCTGCATTTTGTTTGAGATTTTTTTTAAAATTAAAATAATCTTAAAATTAAATCAGTTGCAGATAACATACTTAAAAATTAATTAAAATATATATTAACAACTTTAAGGCGCCACGGTAGCCGAGAGGTTAGAGGCGAGACCTGTAAAGCTAATATGTATTGTGGTACTGGGATCGATTCCCGGTCTTAGGGCCTTGGATTTTATTAATTGATTAATCAAAGAAATTTACAGTAAAGTATGTTTGCTAGTCGCCTCCGTCCACGACACCTAATTGGTAGTTGGACGAAAAGGCTGCCTGAAAACTAGGCAATTACCTTACTTTACTACTTTTACTTATTTACAACTAACTTTATAATTCAAAATTTTTACATTCAAAAGCTCAAGATAATCCAGTATCCTAAATTCAGAAACTTACCAATCTGAAGCGGGAAGCCTTTTTTTTTTATCACGTTTATTGAAACGATTGCCGAAACAATACGAGACTGCCTAAAATGTGAGCTCAGTTTCTTCAAGGACTTCGTTGAAGAATTTAGGGTGTTTTCCTTAAATTTACTATTCGATTCGTCCATTATTGCTAGGATTGGTGAATGTTATCTAGTGCTGAACAACCAATCATCTCTTCAACTACATGTTGAAGACTTTTTTTTTCATTAAAAGGCAATGCGCCATATTAATATCACAAAATTGTGGTTTTACTTCTCCTTTTTAATCCTTCTCCGTCTAATCAAATTTTGATTTAACTCCATTTTTCTATAAAGTTATACAGATCTACCTGATTTTATTTTCTCATTTAAGCATAAACAATAAAAACCAATTGAATATGATGACATTTAAATAGAAATTTTAATAATACAATTTTATTGCATATTCTGAAAATTTATCAAATACCTATGGGGGAAAAAATAGTAAAAAAAAAACGAACCATTTTTTTCAATGAAATAATTACTGTTAAATAATTGACCAATCAGAATGCATCAATTGTGGTGATAAATATGGGCGGTTAGCTTGACCAATCAGAAGCGCTGCAACTTTCATGGCGACCCACCCACAGTCATCCTCTCTACATCGGATTGCAATGGCTGCTAGCTAAAATGTTCAAGCTTTAGTTTTAAACTAATTTATAATTTTTATTTATTTAGTTGTAAAATGTAAAAAGTGTAATTGTTAATAAGCTTAAGCTCAAAAAATAGCCTAACCTCCTTAAGTAGAAAGCCTTTATTTTACTTTCAATAATTTTATTCTTGTAAGAAGTAATAAGTGCTAAAAAAATTAACATAATTCTTTCATTATAGAATTCTAAGTATAATAATCAACGCTTCTAATCATACAATTCAATCTAACCTAAGTATTCCTCTAGATCCTGAAATAGACCCATCTCGCCACATAAAACTCCACTCAAATCTAGGCAGTCATGACAATGACCCTTCTATTCACAACATGTCCACCTGGAATCAAATTCCCATCTAGTCTAAAATGATCATCTCAACATATATAACGCCGATCTACCAAGATGGTTGCTTGTCAGTTTGCCAACACAAACGGAGGGGAACTAACAGCTCCTAGTTCACTGGATAGTCATCATTCATTCCACTCATCTTTCATATTTGCACCATTTCCTGTATTTTTTCATCACTTTTGCTTACTCTCCATTGTGAACAGTTGCAAAATAAATATGGACTTAAGAACAACTTTTTTGTTGGGGTAATCAACACTTGCGTACATTTTTGGTCCTTAGGGTGTTCACCTCTGAATTAAAAGAAGTAAATCGATTACTTACAATAGCTAACAATTGCTCATGACGCGAGATTTGCTCTAGTGAATATTATTATATCTTTAATGTAGTTTCTCCCATTGTTGATTATAAATGTAATTACCAAATAATTTTTTTTTTTAAACAAGAAAATATAAATGAAAATGTTTTAAGAAATTGATATCGCTATACTCTCATTAACGGATTCAACAGTCTTTAGATGCCAACTAAGGCTATCAGATATCTGGCGTTTTAAGTTCAGGGACGTCACTAAGCTGTAGCGAGATATTTGCTTCAATGGCTCCAAAATGATATTAACAGCTTCCGTGTATCAGCTTTGTTAGAAATTTATTAAAGGTAGTGAATTAAAAGTAGAAAAAAATATATTATTTATGTAAAACTGCCATCAGAGGGGGCTGCCGACAACGCCACACAGCCTGAATGTTAGGTTATAGTCTAGGAAGGTTTAGCGTCATTTGAGAGTGTTTACTTTGCAGTGTTTTATAGTGTTTAACGACGGTGAAATATAACTAGTAATTTAATTATTCTTTACAGGTATTTTATTGTTTTCATTATTTATGTATGTATGTATTAATGTTTTGTATTAATTTATTTATAAAATTATATTCTTTACAGAATAATAAAATCTGTTTTTGAAAACCGTCTTACAAAAGTGCCATCAGAGTGGGCTGCCGACAACGCCACACAGCCTGAATGTTAGGTTATAGTCTAGGAAGGTTTAGCGTCATTTGAGAGTGTTTACTTTGCAGTGTTTTATAGTGTTTAACGACGGTGAAATATAACTAGTAATTTAATTATTCTTTACAGGTATTTTATTGTTTTAATTATTTATGTATGTATGTATTAATGTTTTGTATTAATTTATTTATAAAATTATATTCTTTACAGAATAATAAAATCTGTTTTTGAAAACCGTCTTACAAAAGTGCCATCAGAGTGGGCTGCCGACAACGCCACACAGCCTGAATGTTAGGTTATAGTCTAGGAAGGTTTAGCGTCATTTGAGAGTGTTTACTTTGCAGTGTTTTATAGTGTTTAACGACGGTGAAATATAACTAGTAATTTAATTATTCTTTACAGGTATTTTATTGTTTTAATTATTTATGTATGTATGTATTAATGTTTTGTATTAATTTATTTATAAAATTATATTCTTTACAGAATAATAAAATCTGTTTTTGAAAACCGTCTTACATTTATTTTCAACAGATGTTTGAAAAGTAAACATAAAAATATCGAAGAAACTTTACATGAAGAAATATTTTAGAGAAATTATTTAAATGCTAGTTAATGCCATTTATTTTAGAAGAACGTTTTAGAATTATTTGGCTCTTTCAATAGTTATTAGTTATTTTCTAGTTTTATCATTATCTGGAGTGTGTAAATGTTATTCTAACTCTTCTCCCTTTTGGCGAATAAAACTGAGAGAATTGAGCACCATTCTCGAGTAAATTCATTTGGTTAACCAGCGATTCTTAACGGCAACTTCACTGTGTAAACTTTAAAAGAAGTTTGTCTGTTTCTTGTGAATTACTTTTTACGGTTGGTTATTTATTGATCGCTGGAGGTGGCAAGTTTTAATGTAATTCTTTAATCGCAGCTTTACCAAATTTAAGAATATTTAGGTAATAGTTAACGAATAGAAGCTTTTAATAAGACATAACGTTTATTTTGTTTAAATAAATGTATCAATATAATTATAATTTTTTTTTTCTATCAAATAAAAAGTAGTCATATGCCGGATTCGAACTGGTGATCTCCCACTCACAAAGCCATTATCTTGACCACTAGACCAACACTAGCCCCAGATGTAGTGGACGGTGCTTATAAACATAAAGTATGACGTCTGAAAAAAAATAGGCGATTACTTTACTTTAATTGTAAAATTAAATTGTTGAAAATTGCAGAGGGGCACGACATTTTATTTTAAAGAAATGTGATGGACGACTGTACAAAAGTTTGGAAACCACAGCCTTAATTAAAAAGAAACTTGTAACTCAATATTATATTTCTTATCAAAGCTTAAAATAATCTCCATTAGAAACTATTTAATCTGTCCTATACAAGTTTTGAATTTTGATTTCCTCCATTATTTCATTCATAAAATAGTGGCAAGAAATTAGCTAACAAGAATTTTCATTTCAAAATGAAGTGACAAGTGTTTTAGAAAAGTTTTTAAACTCCAATTAAATCCAACTGTTTAGTGGAATAATTATTCACTGAATGAATTATGAGTTATTCTTTGTTGTTGTAATAATTACTTTGTCTTGAGTTCTCCAAAGTATAAAGGCCTAGTTTAGTATTTAACATCGTTAATTAGACTTCTTTTATTAATTGTGAAATTTAATGTTGGTTTTGTTTCTATTTAGCTTCTCCCTAGTATAATATCTTGATTACCTTAGTTTCCTTTAAAACAATACAAAAAAGCAAACTAAAATCTCTCTGTTTCCGTTGTTTTAATTACCCTTAGCAATGTTTATTAGGAGCCAGGATATTGTTTTCAGTTAGCGGATGATTTAATTACATAATTTTTAGACAAACATATTTAACATTCTCTTTTTTAGAGGAAACCAATCATTAAGATCTGAAGTTATTAGTATTTTGTTTTTGACGTGAATACGTCTTTAAATTTGCTATCATATGGAGGCAATCCAAAAAACCTAATGATAACAAAATCGGGGGATACAGTTTGGCATTATAGTTTCGAATCTATCGTCTACATCCAAAATTAAATTATACCACTGGATAGCTAAAGGATCATTACGATAAGCATCGCGCGCGGTGGAGGGGGAAGCGCCGCCATTTTGAGATCATTTTGCTGCGTATCGAGATTTGGAATTATTATAACTTTTGACTCGGAGAAGCTACGATGTTCGTTTAAGTTTTAATCGTTACAATCTATCGATTGTATATAAAACAATAGTGTAAAATAGTGACAGTGAATATAATAAGGTATTAGAATAAAAAAATATTGTCAAAAATGTATAATGTCACCCTATACGCGTCGAAAAACAAAAACCAAATACAGAGATCTTATACAGTTGGAAAGAGCTTCTCAAGAACAATCTAATGGTAATAATAAAACATCATTTGACCGAGTCAAGCTGTGCCGGGAACGTAAAAGAATGAATGCGGCCGAGCGGATCAACGACGGTGGGACGGTTGAAATTATGCAAGTGGATGATGAAATCGCTTCTACATCGACAACGGACTGTATAGGCATAGATTATGTTCGATCGGTCGATTATGAAGACACATTGGGCAGCAGCTAGTGCACGTTTCACTACAACGTTTGTCAACAACCATTCGGACGTAAGTGTGAAGTGTGTGATCGTCTATGCTTTCTGCGCTCATTGAAGCTAACAAAAGAAAAACACTGCTGCTTAATAATATATTATTATTATATTATAAAAAATATAACCCGTTACGTAAACGTATTCAGGTACAACACACGGCCGTGTCCATGACAGAGCCACAGTTTTTTTTGCTCTTCTTTTTACCAATAAAAAACTTGTAGGACTTACAATCAGGAACAGCTTAGGATCGGGCAAATATGGTAGTAATTAAAAAGGATCTTAAATATTTTAGGATTAAATTTTGTCTAAAAAACAGAAAGAGTAACTTTGGCAATGCCTTCAAATTTCTAAAATTGGTTTATCACTCAAAATCTTTCACTTTTACGGTTTGTCGGTTAGTTTGGGCATGTTTGAATAGTAAACCATGGGGGCGTTCTGTACATTATTTTGGAAAGTCTGTAGCCTTTTTGTCAATGTTTTGTGCTAGCTGCAATCTAGACTGGACAGGCTAGATGTTAAAAGAGGCCTAAGAAGCGTTTTGTAGAGCAATACAATGCCAGAAGTGTTTAGCGATATGTTTGCCTCTGTTAAATAATTGGGTGTAACTGTTTCAGTATACTATCAAGAATTACGTCCAGGTAGCGTCCAATCTTTGGTTTCCAGGGGACTTCATAGTTGTTTAGTTTTAATAAGATGTAGGTCTTCTTTCTGGAACCTACGAAGAGACAAATTTGTTTGGTTTATTATCTTTGAAACCAGTTTGATACTGTCTACAGGATGCTTATTAGTCAATAATAAAATTAAATAATTAGGCGGAAGTATAGGGGTAGACTTCCCTTCCTCAATTTTAGGTTTCCGCCCATATCGCTCTAATGTCCAGCATTGCCATCGTGATGTAATCTCGACCATTCTTGAGATTGCCCTAATATTCAGGGTGCCCCACTTAAACGGGGCACTTTTGAAATAACTCTTAAACGAAGGGAGATATTTTCTTTTGTTTTAATGATGATTTACCTGATTTTTAAGTCCCTGATGACTTTAAGTTTTGATTTATTAGAGATTAATAAGGAAATCCTATATTAATTTTAGTTTTTGAAACAGAGAAATAGGAAAAAAGGACGAAAATTGAATCTTTATGATTGAATATCTCGGCAACGGATTGAAACATTGAAGTGAAATTAACAGCATTTTTCTTCTTTTTTTTAAAAATAGTTTTAAATACAGCAGTCCAAAGTGGGGGTCAAAAGGTAATCGCCATTTTCTACTTCCGATTTAAGGGGCAAGGCGGCAATAAAATCGGAAAAACACTAACACCATCAACAACTAGAGAGAAAATACTTCGCCAAACTTTATGTTCGTTTTTTTTAGATATCTTCCTTCGTTTAAGAGTTATTTCAAAAGTGGCCCGTTTAAATGGGACACCCTGTGTACAGGGTGTATGCGGAGGAGTGGTCGAAACTTCGGGAGGTGATTCAGCAGCTCAAATGCAACAGAAAATATTCTCTTCACTTTGGCCCGATTCTCAACAGTGTCCAAGATATTTGCATTTTTAACTTTTCAGCCGATATTCACGTTTTTCACCATAAAAATGGCCGTAACTTTTCTAGCCTTTATCCTACAACAAGTCTGCTTATTCCAAACAAAAGAGCATTAAATTTCCTATAAATTTGCTTAATACAGAGCCTCAAAACGTTTCTTGTAACAATGACATTTTTACTTTTAATGTCTAAAAAATTCGTCCTCGATGATTTTTGTTAAAATTTTTAACTGCATTTTTTTAAATGATTAATGATTCAAGGAGTCACATACTTTCAGAAAAAGTTGCGCATTTATTGAGCTTCAAGACCAAATGGATCTTTTTGGTTTTTAATAAAACCCTACCCCGGAACAGAGGGGTGTAAATGCAGAAAACTGGGATTTTGCGAACTGACTTTTCATTACTAATTTACTCAAATGTCAATTTTTACCATTTTAGTTACCATTTTATATTAGAACAATTATTATTTAATAAAACGGAAGTAAAAAATAAAGTAGCAATAAAACACATTAGTAAAAAAGTACTTCCTATAGGGAGGTGTCTAGCTAAATTTGCTACAAAAATTGTTCGATCTACTCAAACAAGGAAGTGGGAAAGAATTGTGGCAAATTAACAAAAATCATCGAGAACGAATTTTTTAGACATTAAAGCAAAAATTTCATTGTTATAAGAAAGGTTTTGAGACTCTGTACCAAGCAAATTTATAGGAAATTTAATGCTCTTTCGTTTGGAATAAGTAGATTTGTTGTAGGATAAAGGATAGAAAAGTTACGGCCGTTTTTATGGCGGAAAACGCGAATATCGACGGAAAAGTTAAAAATGCAAATATCTTGGGACACTATTGAGAATCGGAAAAATGAAGAGAACATTTTTTGTTGCATTTGAGCTGCTGAATCACCTCCCGAAGTTTCGACCACTCCTCCACATACACGTATATGAACTGTATAATGTTAGTTGAATGGGTTATTTGTTAGTAAATAACTTGGGTTATTTCTGTAAGTAAAATAACTGACATTAACACAAGATTTATTAAAAGAAAAATAAATAAATATAAGTATAACTAGGTTTCATCCGAAGGGCAAAACAGTATTTTTACCATAAATATCTTGTGATTTTGAGATATAAAAATATTTTCTGTACAACTTTGTGGTTTTTGGACACTCAATTTCTGAATATAAGGACACTTCTTTATCTTCTGTCTGGCCTTTAGTTTTATTTTGTTTGTTTGCTACACTTCAACTTAGTAAGGGCGAAAGAAATCTTTAGAAAGAAAATGGCTAAAAGAGGGTAGCATGAAAAGAGAGGCAAACAACACATCCTTGAGTCGCTAAGAGAGTGGATATGGACACCCGAGTTGTTTGTAAAGCGATGAAGGGTATATCCGAGAGGATAGGAACGGCCCTTAAAGAACCCTGAGTACCGGTGATGGGAAAAGAAGTAGAGGGAAGAATGTCCATCATCGGACAGTGAGCTGCAAGTAGAAAAATCCAAGGGTCAGCAGCTGGATTCGAACCCGGGATCTCCGCGTTGGAAATCCAATACGCTAACCGCATAGCTAATCCCTTCCCTGTTTTGGATATGCTTATTACTTTTATCTAGTTGTAACGAAGAAATGTACCGATCGCGCATCCAATTGTGCATTTGACTGCACGATTTGTAGAAGTAAAATAAACAAAGAACGGGAATAGCTAATGATTTTGCGTGATCGAATTGCGCCATTCTTTGATTGCAAAAACCAAAGAGTCTCTCCTACTGTTCTCGAGAACAGAGAAAGCATAAATTTGTTGTACTAAATGTTATTTGAAGTAAGCTATTGCATATCATCCATTAATAACAGTAAGAAAATTTAGATGGGTTTGTGTTAGTAGAAAACTAGAAGTAAGTAAACATCTAGAGGCTTTAGTCCAATGTCGATTTATCTTGGAAAAAACTTGTTTTATCTACTTTTCCCTTGTTTCCCTTAGATCCAGCATGATAAATATATCGCAGGCCTTAGCCTTACACTGTATAAGGCTCATGCTCCTTACAAGTCCTTCAGGATTAGAATACTTTACTTTGAGTAATATGCTACGCGATGCTTGCATACAAGGAGTTTATATCTTACAAGAAGGTCTGTCTACAGACATCTGTCTTTACATCCTTAACTCCTTTTTCTTAATGTTCTATAAGAGCAGTCTTGATCCATTTGTTTTTTCTTTTGTCTTCCCCGCTAAAGAATAAATTTCTGCACGAATAGTTCTTTTATAAATGTTCTGTGATGATTAAAGAAGTAATCTTGTTTTGGTGTCTTATATAGCATCTATTTTTGGAAATCTTTATCTTTCATATATAGGGTAAGGTTACTCAAGGCGTACCTCTTGAAAAAGCTGCTCAGAAATCAGAGAATATATTAGTAACTATGTACATACTTAAGGGTATCACTGGAAACCTTAGTAAACCCTGCTTTTATTTATTGCAAAAAAATTAAGTAGTCTGCGCACTTTGTCCTTAAAATCCTAAAAGTAAAATTGAAATCGGTACGACTAAGGAAACCAGTACCTTAAGCCGTACCACCTACCGCTTAAGTCGTACCTCGAGCTAAAATTAAATAAATATATGGTTTATTTTCAAATAAATATATTTGGACGTAGAAATGGAGCTAGCAAATTCAAATTTCCCTTTATTTCTATCGTAGTCTGACGTGGAAATTTGGGGACTGAATCTGAGACAATAATATCAACAGCAAGTGTTTCAATTTCCTGGATTTGTGACGATTTGTGCAGGTGTTGTCCTAGAGTCGATGGAATAGGGTCGGCTGATTTTCAGTTTCTTCTGGAGTTGGTTTTTGGACAATGAGTCCTCATTATTTACCATTGAAACAGAGAAATCTTCATTCCGAAAGACATGTCTATTACATGACCACATCTACAGCTAAATTCAAACTCAGGAACTTCACATTGGAATCTAGTACACTATAAGCTAATCGTTTCCCTCATATTATACTGGGACATCTCATAAAAAGGTATTGATTAAGTTTTTAATAATAGCGGCTCCCCTACATGCATACTTCTTTCTCGGTGCATTCGTTTGAGGATAAGTATGATATAAACCAAGCTCGTTGGTCAAATTTTTGACATATTATATTAGTTTTCTCGAATTGTGAATCCGTTGTTATTTCGCTACAAATTCTTTGAGTGAATCGCAAATCACTCAGTATTTGTAAAAAAGGGTAGACGTAGAATTAAAGAATATTCTTAGCAGTACGTCTGGGCGTCTATTTTTACTATATTTATAATAAAAAAAATGCATTTACTGTTGGTAAATATTGCTACAGAGAGTTGAGTCTGTTTACATTAATAATAGTTAACGTGAAACAGTTTTAAATTCGCCTAAAAGTTACTGATTACTGATGTAAGGATGCACTTCTATGTGCACCGGTATGATAAGCAATTAAGAATCTTTTATCAGACGAAACTTACATCGTTTTTTTGTAAACTGTACTAAATATTGTCTAGGATAAGAGCTATTTATTACTCTAGTTATTTGATTTTTACACATAGCTTTTGCCTTGTTTTTCACTTCTTTCTTTAATGATTTTTGGGGGGAAAAATTGAGGTGCGGTCAATAAATCCACAAACAAATTTCTTTCAACAACAGTAATGATGATGTAGCCTTAACATTAAAGTTCATAAATTTTACAATAACCTGAAGAAGGTAATATATATTAACCGAAAGGTTGGTATGAAGACAGAAATTTGTCTTGTGAATTTATTGAGCGCACCTCAATATTCCCCAAAATCATTAATTAATAACGGTCGAAAGCCAAAATTATTATTTCATTTTAATTACAGCATAATAGTATAATAATAGTTTTTACACCTTAATAATTATTTGCTTTTGTTTTGTTACAGGTAAGCTGATCCCCCTCTTTTGGAAAATTAATACAATGCCTTCTAGAACGCCAAAAAAAAGACCAATCCGAATGTCTAAAGTAAGTTTTATTGTTTTTCAAAAAAAATATATCGTTACTTTTTTAATCTTAAGTTTTTGTTTGTAATCTTTTGTTTAAATGCCCAGCTGTGGTCCTTTATCTCTGTCTGTGATCGATTCTTCTTTGTGGTAGATATTTCCACTTTTGGTTTCGATAATTTTAATCATCCCAATACGTTGTAGTTTATTTTCTTGTAATTAAATTTCCGACGAAACAAAAACTTCTCCAAAAATAATCTAGAAGTAGCAAAGAAGAAGTTATTTTGTGAGTATTGAAGGAAATATTGAAGAAGCAGAAAAGTTTAGGAAAAATTAGCAGCTGAAAATAGTAATGGCGGCTCCCTGGGTTATCTCTAGGCAATAATAATATTGGGAAAAAAATAATTAATTAAAAGCTAGAAAAGAAATTAAACAAAATTTAATAATAAAATAATTATCGTTTTACTTCGCTAACCATTTGAAAAACAATGATAATAATAATAATAAAATAAATATAAGTAGATAAAATAAGGTAATAGTGGCGGAAGAAAAATTGTCAAATTGATTTTATTGATTGTCAAATTGATACAAATTTTTCTTTATTGTTTTTTGTAGCTTGATTTACCTACTTCTGTTTAGAAAGTTTTTATTTATGGAAAAATAATTTGTCAGTATTTTATTTATACAGTCTTTATTTATTAAAATAAAAATAAAAATAAAATACATTCCTGGGTGTACAAAATAATTATAAAGACATCTGCCATGGTCAATGACCGTCGGCGGAGTGGTTAATACAATTTTCTTTTCTTTTTTTTTCTTTTTATTATTAATTCTTATTATTATTATTATTATTATTAAAGAAACCAGAAAGTTAAAAAAATTTAGGTAAATAAAAGTTTTCAAAAAATCATTTGCGAATAATTAATAATAACCTTTTTCAGAAAGTAATGGATTACCCTATAAATCTAACATTTATTTCTATTATGCAATTTAACCAATACTAGAACCGTATATACTTATTGCTTTACAATATTGTGCTAACCGAGGCCAATCAGAACCATTTAATATTTCTAATATTTCCACATTTGTTATAGAAATATTCCTAAAATATTTTAGTCTGACCTCACTCAGTCTAGAACAAACTACCAATATATGGTACATTCGATCAAGCATTAGGTCATTACATAAGAGACAAACTTCTTCGGTATTATCATGGTGGTATGGCGGAGAACTACCTAAATACAATAAACCAGCTCGAGCCTTAATTATCCACCTGACTTGCTCCAATGATAAACTACAATTGAAGTAATGTTTGTTACCTAAGCTAAAATTAAGCTCTTTATAAATGTTATAGGAATCGAGTTCCAAAGCTTTCTGCATAAATTCCTCTTTAAATTGTAGTTGGACACATTTGACTAATTTATTAAAAATATTGTTCCATGAGGTTATATTGTTAGTATTACATTCAAAGTTTATATGACATTTTTTTTAAAAGGTTGATGATTTCTAGAAACCAAAAAAGCTTCTTAGAAACAATTTGGGTCGCAACTACTTTTGGTAACCTGTTGTCACTCATAGCAAAAACTTTAACAATGTATTTTAATTGTAATTTGAGGGTGTGAGTATAAATTGGAAGGTAACCAGTTTCACAATAAATAAAGGCAGATGGGACAAATAATGGCAGTTTAAACACTTTTTTAATAAAGAAACGGTATAGCTTTTCTAGATCTTCATATTGGTCTCCTCCCCAAACCTGGGCCCCATAACAAGCCATAGAGCGACTTACACTGTTAAATAATTTTAGTTTCGAATAATACTTTATACTATTATTTTCTATAAGTCGACTCCATAACGTGTTCAGCCCTTGTTTAGCTTTAGACACATTACTTTTAATATGCTTTACAAATGACAATCTAGAAGTCAATGTCACGCCCAAGTACTTGTACTCATTTACCGTTTCTACAACTTCATTATGGCAGAACCATTTCTCTCGTTTTGCAGGCCTTCCTCCATTCCTAAAAACAATAATCTTAGATTTCTTCATGTTTATTTTCAAGTTCCATAACTGCGTGTAGTTACAAAGAGAGTTAATCATTCTTTGCAGTGTTTGGGGCTCGGAGGCAAGAAGCACTATATCGTCAGCAAATGCTAACAACTTTACTCTTTTGGAGCCAACAAGCACACCACCCCCGTCCAGACACTCCTCAATATCATTGATGAATAAAGAGAAAAGGAGGGGGCTAAGCACACAACCCTGTTTAACTCCCATTTCCATATTGAACTCAGAGCCTCTTCCCTCCGGACCCCAAACGCAGCCTACCGTATCTGAGAGAAGTGCCTCAACACTTCGGATAACCTTTGTGGACAGACCCAAACTATTAAGTTTAAAAAATAAAGCATATCGGTCAACAGAATCAAAGGCAGCAGCGAAATCAACAAAAAAGGCGTAGACTTTCTGCCTCTTAGCACTTAGCTTCAGCTTTACTAGGTTAACCAATGTGAAAATATTGTCAATAGTGGAGTAATTTTTCCGGAATCCTGCTTGAAACTCATTTAGAATACCGTTGTTAGCCCACTCTGTTAGCCTTTCTAGAATTAGACCAGCATATACTTTGCCAACAACATTATTAAAAGAAATTCCTCTGTAATTTGAAACCTCATTACAGTTTCCTTTTTTTAAAAGAGGAAAAACAACTGATTTTCTAAAGCTAGATGGAACTTTACCAAAATCAAATATTTCATTAAATACATCTAGTAATAATTTTAGAAAAGTGTGAGGTGCGTTTTTAAAATGTTCATATGGAACACCATCAAGGCCAGGCGTTTTTCCACATCGAGCCCTAGATAGTACCACTTCCAACTCTGACATAGTAAATGGCGCATCATATTTTGTATTTTGTATAAAAGGCGCAGCATACTGCATTCTACTCATACTCAAAGAGGGGTTATATAGATCTTGAAAATACTTAGTCCATTCATCCAATGATATACTATGAGATTTGTAATTCGTACCCTTAAGAGATCTCACCGCCTGCCAAAACTCTTTACTATTATAGCTATTATTTATCTGATTTAATATCTTATAATTAAACTGACTTTTCTTTAACTCACACAATTTTTTAAAGTCATAATTATACTTCAGATAGACCAGTTTATCGCTTAACTGATTAGACTTCCGATACTTTCTTAGACTCTGAAACGATAACTTCCGAGAGTTAAAACATTCTCTGTCAAACCATTTTTCACAATAATCATATTTCTGCTTTGGCTTAGGGTTAAAATTGGCAGCTAACATAATAAGATTTATAAGAAAGTTTATTTTAGAATCAGTGTTGTCCGTAATTAATATCATGGAATTTAGCATTTTATCTAATTTGTATTGGTATACATCCTTTAAGTTTTTCCCATGACGCCATATTAGTTTAGGTATAGGAATAGGAACACTTTTGGGCTCTTTTACGCTAATGTCACAAGTTATCTCTAAAGGCAGGTGATCTGAAAAAATTTGAGTTTTGATTTGAAAATTAGAAATATAATGAATAACATCTGCACTAATGCAGCAGTAATCAATGACTGACGAACCGTGGTTGCTAATGTAAGTAAGATCCCCCTCCAAATCACCTTTCACACGTCCATTCAAAATAATTAGACTAAAATCTTCTAATAACTCCAGTAAGGCTTTACCATTTTTATTAACAACGTTATCTTTAGATCTCCTATAAAAATTCTCCACTAATGACCTTGAGTTTAAACAATGTTTTGAAATTCGTTGCAGGCACCCAGTCCTGCTGTTAAAGTCTCCAACCAAACAAAATTTTAAATTACTATTACCATAAAGGATATCAGATAATTTTTTAAAATCTAATTCCCATGCAGTAGGGTTTAAATACACTGGAACAATATAAAAACAATCGCTACATATGTTTACACAAATCACATCTCTGCCCGACAATTTAACAAAGCTAGCACACTGAGAAATTGCACTGTTAACTTTTATACCATACAATGAACCACCAGAAGCTCTCCCCATTGCAGCTTTTCTAGATGCTGTTACCCACTTCAATACGAATCCCGGAAACAAGTTGGTGAATTTATTTATATCCTTCTCTTCAATATGAGTTTCGAAAATCATAAAAATATCAAATTTGACAACGTACGAAATGAAGTTCCTATTAGATAAAACCCTTTTCAATCCAGCTATATTGTAACTTAAAATATCCAGTCGACCAATCCGCTGCCGTAGTTGCTAAGAGTCTGACACTGAAGTTTTCCGATCTATACACTGCACACTTCTGGGGGTATGAGTATAATCAGACAGTTCAGAATTACTGTTCGGAATAATATTCTGGTCTGGTTCCAGTTTGTTCCGTTTAGTAGTATCTAGCTTGTTATCCTTATTCAGCAATAATTGATCTTTACTAGGAGGAGAGGCCGACATCATTCTTTTCCTATTTAAAAGAGGATCATAGCTATCTTTTATCACCAGTTTATTATATTTTATAACAGCAAATTTTCCCTCTCTTCGGGCCTGGACAAGCTTCGGTCGTAAGCTCTTGCGAGTTTCGATTACATCTTTTGGAAAATCATGCGAAATCGAAAAATTAGAGCCTTTCAACTTAAAAACATTTTGCATAATCATTAATTTAGAACGGAAAGCAGCCAGTCCTACGAGAATCGGACGATTCCTACTACCATCTCGTTTACCTAAACGTCTAACAAAGTCAATATCCGTTCTGCCAATATTTAACTCCAATTTATTAGCAAAAAAGTTGCAGACAAAACTTTCCAATTCCCAATAGTCCACCATTTCATCGACAGCTCCAAATATAACTACGTTCCTTTTTCTCAGTTCGCGATCGAGAGTATCCATTTTCGTTTCGACTATCTTAACTCTATTTTCCAAGACTTCAAAGTACTGCTTTAATTCATTTAAAGTTTTCGATCTACTCTCTTCCATGTCGGCTTTTAAATCCAAGCGTAGTTTTTTGAGTTGTTCAGCAATCTCACTTCCCATGTTGAGAAATTATAGCCTCAAAGCGAAAATAAAATTATTATTACTAATAACTATTCCCCGATAAAATAGGAGTGGGGAGTGCTCTTTTAACGTGTTCACTTCGTATCCGTTTAAATTCAACAGTTTACTAAGTTTTAGGAGTTTCTGTGTGCTGAAAATTTGCAGACTTTAAATTTAATGTGCTTTTGTTATTTGTGTGAAATTTGGAAAAAATCTATCGAGCCGAATCGGTAATATAAGCGAATAAAAAGAATTGACTGATTAAAATCTGCCCAGTTTGGAATATTCTTGTCCAGGTAGGTTTTATGACGTACTAATTAGCGGGAGATAAACGTCATTTCAAGTAGAACTGATCTGTCAACAAACGGAGGCTCGACCACCACGTCACTGTGTTTGTTGGAGTAATAGTTTACTTGGACTCTATACTACATTAATAGTAATTTATCTCAACAAAACTATATATCTGGTTATTCAATCTTATAAACAGCTGAGCTATTCTATTTTATCGGGGAATAGTTATTAGTAATAATAATTTTATTTTCGCTTTGAGGCTAATTTGTCAGTAAATAAAGAGATGTTTATCTTCTTTATGAAGAGGCCTCAGCCCTGTCGGCTAATTTATTTATCTCTTTGTTAATTTTTGTACTCACTTATCGTATTTGTGGCTTATTTATTTATTTGTTTGTTAATTTTTGTATTCACTTATCGTATTTGTGGCTTATTTATTTATTGTTTGTTAATTTTTGTATTCAATTATCATATTTGTGGCTTATTTATTTGTTTGTTTATTAATTTTTGTATTCACTTATCGTATTTGTGGCATATTTATTTATTTGTTTATTAATTTTTGTATTCACTTATCGTATTTGTGGCTTATTTATTTATTTGTTTGTTAATTTTTGAATTCACTTATCGTATTTGTGGCTTATTTATTTATTTGTTTGTTAATTTTTGTATTCAATTATCATATTTGTGGCTTATTTATTTGTTTGTTTATCAATTTTTGTATTCACTTATCGTATTTGTGGCATATTTATTTATTTGTTTATTAATTTTTGTATTCACTTATCGTATTTGTGGCTTATTTATTTATTTGTTTGTTAATTTTTGTATTCAATTATCATATTTGTGGCTTATTTATTTATTTGTTTGTTAATTTTTGTATTCAATTATCATATTTGTTGCTTATTTATTTATTTATAATTAAATTTACTGTAATTTCACTAACAATAATCAAGTTATGATTATTTCTACTTGTTTCTTCCTGCTCATTGATATTTCTTTCATGATTTTTTCTTTT